>NC_044019.1:25616182-27020512 GCF_900496995.4 Aquila chrysaetos chrysaetos
TCCAGGGTCTCTCCCTGGGCGTAAAGTCATTTGCTCCCTCGAACCACTGGAGGGACTTCGAAAAATATGGTCTGGACTTCCTCCATTCTGAGAGAAGCACAGTTTTGACAATGTGCCGGTTGGGGTAAGGAGCAAGCCATATGGCTTGTATAGGAGTCAAACCTAAATCAAATCCCATTCAAAAAGGCAAAGTTTCTAGAAATTCAGAGATGTCTATTCTATACCTGCTGGGGCAACTTGGTTTCTAGTTACCCTCCTTCTTTAAATTGTCAACGTTGGCACAAATCTCCCTACTATTTGCAGCACCAAGAACCAGATAAGGTGAATCCTGTCTTGTTCGGTTCTCTACAGCCTGCTCTCCAAAGAGCCCAGGAATCACCGGTATGAATGGGGGGGACGGGACGGGACAAACAGCAGGGACGAAGAGTAATTTTCCCTAGGTACAGAGCAGACAATAAGATCCAGCCCAAAAGGCAGCACAAGAACAGGCTATGTTCTTTTACCATCTACTGCTAGTACAGTTAAGGTCCTATTTTCAGGCAGATTTACGCTCGTTTTTAAATTTATTAATTTAACAGTATATTGCATTCCACGTCACTCTTCATTCTGGTGGCTTACACTAGTTAGTTAAAAACGGCAACAAGCCTTACAGCAAGGGCCAAAATATACATTTTCACAGTTGGGGAACTCATAACACTTAAAGTTAAAGCCAGACAGCAAATCTCGTCCCAGGGAGTTTTGCCTACTAGCCCAAAGATTTCTACCACCCCCACCCCCCCTTCAGCTTCAAGGATACTAATAACTTCTCTGGAGCACCTATACGGAGCTGTTAAGTGGTGGTGTTCAATCAGTGGCCCTCTACTGATTAAGGAAGCTTGCTTTCTAGCAAAGTTTAAATGTAAATAACTTTCTGTAGCACACAGCCAGTAACGATGAACGTAGTGCCTTAGTTCTCCGTAGCTCTTATCCTCTTAGGTGAGGAGAAAACCTCTGTGTGTGTTCCTGACCCATTTGCATGTCTCCTTGATCTGCTGAGTCGGTGTGGCAACTTGCTAGACAATGGTCAGCATTATGCAAGGCAACTTGCATTAACACTGCAGTCCACAACAGAACTGGTGTTCTGACAGGCACTAACCCAAAGCATAAAGAAGAAAAGAATGGAGAACGTTAGCCATAAAGAAAGATTGAATATAACAAGTCTTCAGCTAATATAGCTTATCTGGTAGCTCTTCTCCAGTTCAAGCTAATACCTAGTTTGTTAAAAAAAAAACAAAAAAACAACAACAAAAAACCTAAAGAAAAAAAAACCAACAAAAACCCAACAACCGCAAAACAGGCAGCCGTTCAAAAGAGTGAGGTTTAAAACTTTGACCAAACAAAAGTTGATTTGTTAAGCATCTTGCCCAGTTGTCACGATTATATCAAAAAAGCAGAACTGTGATCCGTTAATGAACGTCAAAGGAGATGCATGACATGGCTGGTTTAATTTGCAGTTGACACAAGGCTTTTAAATGACATATCTGGGGATCATTTATTAATCCATGCCCGGTTTGTTTTCATGCTGTGTCAGGGAATCTAAATGGAAAACGGGTGCTTTGCTTTATCTCTGCAATTCTTTGTTTGGATGTTTGTTTGTTTTCAAAGCTTGCTTGTCTGATTAATAAGGCCAGCGTCATGCAAAATAAAAGAGGGTTTGTCACATTAGTTCTTCACACAGTTAAATATCCTCCTGGCTCAGTGACTATTTCTCTGTTTTAGCAATCATTTTCTAATTCGTGTTACTTCCATGTGATAGGGGACAAAAAAGTTGATTCCCATTTGAACAAGCTCAAAAGCCATGTACAATCTGATTCTTTGCTCTATTTAAGCATATAAACCAGGAATAATTCAAGTCAATGGGTTTACACCAAAATAAATTAGGAGAACAAACAGGTATGTAGGATGTAATGAATGCATGAAATTTTTCTAGATGGTCAGACTCCTTGAGCGTAATCACAACTTTATTAAAATCAATGGAAACCTTCACTAATAAAATCAGTGGGCCCTCAATTTCACCGACAAGCTCGGACTCCGAGAAGCCATAGTTGCCACTATAAATAGGCAGACATCAAATTAATGGGGACGCTCCATTTGTACATAATGGTGAAAAAAAATTAATTGCCCAATTTCAGTATCTTTCTGAATTGTGACAGTCATGTTTTTTAGACTTAAAAAAAGGCTTTGTGTATCAATATGGCAGTGGTGGCAAATGGAAAGAATTATGGCTTGCCAAGTAAGAAGTTCAACTCCATAGAACAAGAGAAGGCATATTGCTCTTGGAGCTCCCTCTTCTTCCAGCCACAGCCACGAAGCAAAATTTATGTGTGTGTAAAATTTGACTTAATTACTCAAACCATTTTCCACATTGCTGGTATCTTCTGCAGTGCTTTAGCAGTCAAAGGAAGATGAAAGACTAACATGCGTTTTTCAATGCTATGCATTGGGGGGGGGAATATCTTCCCTGGCTTCCACGATTAAATACTATACCTCCTGTAGTATATTACAATTATAATTGCACAGTAATTGCCAACTGTCATGAAATATATTTCAAGGTGGTTTGGGTTTCTTTTTTTTTAATCAGCCATCATACCTGCTTTAATAAATGACACATACTACCTACAAATTATAACTCTTGATTTCATTAATAGGATAAAGCCCAAACAGTGATCGTAAGATAAGCTGTAGGAATAATTTACAGGAGCACAAATGAATCACATGTTGTCTGCTACAGAATAATAGTTCTTCACTAGCGTTACCAAAGATCAGTAGTTCATTTATGAAACATTTTCATCTTTTTTAAAAAGAAAATTGACAAGAAAGTTGCATACAGAGCGGAGCTGTGAGTCAATACACTCAAGTTTCAAATCATAAAAAGTTTAAGAACTAAAACTACCCCAAGAAAATAGAACGTTGATTTTTCATTAATGAAAACTCATTTTCCACATGAAAAATGAGGAAAACTCAATGTTCCTTTGAAAAAATTTGACAAAGTTTTCCAGCCAGTCCCTGCAGGATAAGAGCAAACTAGATGCTCTTAACAGCTAGCTACCCACTGGCACTCTGAGCTGTAATTAGTCAGCGGGAAACGCCTCGTGTGCTGGTAAGGGATGCGATACTGGGATTTACAGATGTATTGTCTTAGTAAAATGACATACGGCATCTTCTTGCTGCAACACCACTTCAGTGTTCTGGGGTTGGTTTTTTTTTTTAATTGCAGCACTATCTGCAGGGTTTAGACTATGTTGATATTTGCCCTGTCAGGTGCTTTTACTTCTCAGCCCCCTGCCTTGCCGCAGGAGTGCACGACTGGCTGGATTACCCCAGTCTAACCAAGCCAACGTCTGGTCTCTAACAGGAGCAAAGAGTGGCTGCCTTCAGGAGAATATAAGCACGCCCCTAGAATTCTCCTATTTTTAACTCCTGCAATTTTCAAAACAATTGCACTTCTTGTAGAAGTGCAATTATTTTTTGATGGAGAGCAGATGACAGGTTTCCTTCAAAATAGAGATTGAAAGCGCTGGCACTGTCTTCAGTGTGAAACAAAGCAAACAGTCATCAAACACATGACCATCTGCTAGAGACAAGACAATTCAAAAGAAATATCCAAGAAGTGCAGGAAGAGCTGAAGCGGTTGCTGACACAGGCTACTGACTAGCAATTTAGTTCTATAAAAGTGTGAACTTTGAAAACCTTTTTTTGAAATTTCAGATTTGGCAATCAAATCTGTCATTCTGGCAGCGATCCTAGTGAGGAAAGCACGTAAGCTTCTGTCCCTGATTCTCTATGCCCTTGAGATCCAACAAGGAGTATTTATGGGATTGATTATAAGAAATGTTATTTTGGCCTAGCTGTGTAGTAAAACACCAAGAATTTGCTGCTCAACTATTCATTTTATGGAATACAATGATCAATGAAGAAAGCGCAGCTTATTTGTCTAAGGATCAGTAAGGTCTGGATCTCAGCTTTAATATAGTTTTTGTGAGTGAGCCAGCTGCCGAGGATAAAGCTAGGATCAGGTGTCTCGCAGAGCTGAATACTTCTTTCACAAACACTTAAGGCTACTGTCAGGGATCATACGTATAATACATCCAATCTCATCAAGTCCTGGTTTCCTGACTTGAGCCTACAGACTCATCTGAAGAAGTGAAATACCAAGAAAGATGTTGCAGGAAAAAGTCTCGATGTCTGGAAGGGCCTTCGCAGGCAAAGATGTGAACTGTGCAACTTCTATCTTCATCTGCTAGAAATTATTCTTGCCACGCTTCATCTGCTGTTGCTTTCATAAATTTTCTTTTTCACTGAGCGGGAGGGAGCTGTATAAACAGGATATGCTTCTGAATATATCCTCACATGTATTCAAGGGACCTTCATTGCTCCATTTGTCTCCATTTACTTGGAAAGGAGGAAGGAAAGGGTGTCTGAGTGTGTGTGTCAGTGTCTGAGTCTGAGAAACTTCACAAGTGAAGCATTTTCAGGTGCCTGTTTTCAGCCTAAGAAAAGAAGTTCTTTCCATCTTCCACATCCACACCCACCTCCATCCTCCCCATTGATCTCGTCTGCCTCTCAGTACACTAATCTGATTTACGCTGTCTGGGATATTTTCATTTTCGACACACAGGATATCAGCAGGAGATTCTTAGCTACCAAAACCTGATATACACCCTTAGGAAGGCATGACCCAGATTACACATTTGCAGAAATTATATCATAGTCCGGCCCCTCAATGTAGCCTGTAACTCACTTGTCTTCAAAATATCCACAACCTATTGTGCTTGATTTGAAAACGCTAGTCACTCGGGGTGGAGTTTATGCCTAACATAGACCAGATAAACTCCAGTCATCGCCTCACAATACTTTTTTTTTTTTTTTTAATCTTTAAAAGGACAGGCTGCTGGTTAACTGAGAGTCCCCTGTCTGATTGACAGTATCTGTCAGAGGCAATGAACTCCACTTGAACATTGCCTTTATGTTCCTGTGTAAAGTTGTTCAACTGTGACCCTTCCATCTGTTCCAGCTAATCTGAAAGTCATTTAGGCCCGCTTCTCCATTCATCCTAAACACAGCGCATTCTCCTGTTAACACACATATGCAAAGTTGTCGGGCTGTCAGCTACGTAAGGGCTGCGTTTTTTTTTTTTTTTTTCACCCTTTTTTTTTTTTTTTTGGAAACTCTCACGACATCTGTGTATACATTTCCTTGTACCGATTAGAATTTAAAAAAAAAATAAAATCAGAAACTACTTCAAATCTAGTTAATTACTTTTTATAAACATGCCAGTAAATCTCACAGCATCACTTAGAAAAGATTCAAAATGGTTCTTTAAGGAGAGGTCATCAGGTAGCCGACTTCAGTGCTCCAACGTGCATGTGCAAACCTCCGTATTTTAAAGACTGAGACAAATGGTTGCCTTGAAGAAGGTGTAAGATTTTTACCGAAAAAGTGCTTTTAAGATTTTGGAAGATGGCTACTCATAAATGGCTGTTCAAGCCAACTTCAAATATCTAACATTATCGTATCCTATTTGATATGCAATTTGAAAACACATACAAACTTATGAAAAAATCTGAAAATTCAACAATTCGATACTCTCAGTTAATTTGCCCTTTAAATTTAATCTTGCACAGGTCAGAAACTATTCCATTAACAATGTCAGCGCAGTTAGTATTATATTTAGCAGACATCTTAAGAATGACTGGTAAATAATCTTCTCCTTGCACACAAAGTTAACATTGACAATAAAGTTAACTTTAAACTCAGGGGAATAAATGTTCATTGCGGTCCTGCTCTGCTGCAAAACTGTATATTGCATCCAACAAAACTAAGAGAAGCCCAAGAAGTCATTTCTGAGTTATCCAAGGAAATATAAGGAGAAGTTTCCTATCCAAGCAATTTGTTATTGAGATCCAAGAAAACAATGTAATAATAATAATAATAACATAAATTTAATCATTCATTATTCATATCTGGTACATCCACACAAGCCAAAGTCTTTACACAAAACTGATTCGCTAAAAAAAAAACCAACAAAAAAAACCCCCACATGTATGCCATCTGTTGTAAACTACTTTTAGAATAAAGAAAGAACCACTAAAAACTTATCGTAGAATGAAAACAAAATACTGATTGGAGGAGAAAAAACATTACTAATATTATTATGGAATTTGTTATGTATCTAAAGGGGACCAAAATTACATGTTGTACCCTCTCACATGATTTCTCAAATATTTATTATATGGAATGTATACATCTCGTAGAATCTTGACTTCTTGGTAAATGTTAGCACAAAATGAGTGACACTTGTAGCAAACCTTTGTTTTCATGGGTGATTTCTCTGACAGAAGTTATGTAGAAGAATAGAATCAGGAAAAAGAAAAAAAAAAACCACAACAGAAAAAAAGCCCCAAATCTCCCTAGCCTACTGTTCAGCTCTGTCACAGAGAAGTAAAGAAACTAGACTTCCTATTCATGTATTACCCACTCCAGTTGTCATGCAAGCTTTTTGGCCTTTCTCATCGTACTTGAATGGTGGTAAAGTAATAAAGGCAATGGGATGAACTTCAGTGCTGCTCTCTCTTCTACCCCCCCCCCCCAAAAAAAAAAAAAAAAAAAAAAAGAAAAAGTAGTGTTCCTGATTCCTCTTATGATGTGCTGGCAGCTCAACAGCAAAGATGTCTCAGCCTTACAGTCAAGTCTCAATAGTACAAGTTTATGATTGTAATTCAGGCTATGATTTTTTTTTTTTAAATAAACGAGCATTACATGAATTGTCAACAATGAACTGAAATAATCCTTATGTGCCTGTACACTTTCCTTCTAATTTCACAGGAAGACTTCTTGTTAAACCTATATGTAACAAAATACAAAGATGCAGAGTTAATTGCAAAACGCTCAAAGATGCACACGTGGCTTTTCACGCATATAGTCTCTCTGCTTAAAATATAGAGTCTCTCTACGTACCTTCATCAGCAGAGAATTTAGGATGAGATTCACTTCATCTAACTTTAGAGGTCTGTAGTACAAACAGCTACATCTGAACTAGCCTAGTCTGTGGAAAGAAATATCCTCTTTTAGGGTATTACTTATCTGATCTGTTTTAAATGTCAACCCCAGGAGGAGATGATGAGTCACATATCTTAGATGTGTTTATTTCTCTTCAACGACTATAAAGGCAGTTGAGACAGAGAGCTCAGACGTCTACCCTGTTGTTGTTTAGACTGATGAATCCAGCGTTTCATTTGCTATAAATAACATCAATGGACAAGCTTTGACATTGCTCCCCAATGCTTCTCCCTCTAGAAACTTGGTGTAGAGATACTCGTGTTTGCTCCGATGTTACACATAAAATCTTCTTTCATTAGTGATTTGACATCACTGACAGTCAAATTAATGTTTTAAGTGTCTAATAGTACAAATTTTCTAATTAACACAGAAAGGCCTCATTAATCGTAGAATCATTTAGGCTGGAAAAGACCCTTAAGATCATTGAGTCCAACCGTAAACCTAACACTGCCAAGTCCACCGCTAAACCATGTCCCTAAGTGCTCCACGTTTACACATCTTTTAAATGCCTCCAGGGATGGTGACTCAACCACTTCCCTGGGCAGCCTGTTCCAATGCTTGAAAACCCTTTCGGTGAATAATTTTTCCTGATATCCAATCTAGACCTCCCCTGGCGCAACTCGAGGCCGTTTCCTCTTGTCCTTTGGCTTGGGAGAAGAGACCGACGCCCACCCTGCTACACCCTCCTTTCAGGTAGTTGTAGAGAGGGATAAGGTCTCCCCTCAGCCTCCTTTTCTCCAGGCTGAACAACCCCAGTTCCCTCAGCCGCTCCTCATAAGACTTGTGCTCTAGACCCTTCACCGGCTTCGTTGCCCTTCTTTGGACGCGCTCCAGCACCTCGATGTCTGTCTTGTAGCGAGGGGCCCAAAACCGAACACAGTATTAGAGGTGCAGCCTCACCGGGTTCGATGACTTCCCTGCTCCTTCTGGCCACACTATTTCTGATCCAAGCCAGGATGCTGTTGACCTTCCTGACCACCTGGGCACACCACCGGCTCATGTTCGGCCGACTGTTGACCAACACCCCCGGCTCATTTTCCACAGGGCAGCTTTGCAGCCGCTCTTCCCCAAGCCTGTAGTGTTGCATAATACAGTTAAAATAGCTTCCAAGTACCTGCCTCTCTTCCTTGCCATGAAAATCATACTGGGCTAACAAGCACGGGTCTGACAGAGTTAATTAGGTCGGGTTCTGGGTGCTGCTTGGCACGAACTGGGCTTTTACTTTATCACCTGGGAAACACCGTTGCTTCCCTTTTACATAGGATAAGGGAAAAGCAAAATGAATTTGCCATGACACAGAAATAGGACATGACTTTCCACAGAGAGAAGATGTCACAGAGAAGGAATTAAATTTCCTTAGAGATGGAAGAGAAGGTAAATTTTCAGGAACAAGGGAGCTATGCATAATTAAGAGACCTCTAGAGAGGATCAGGCCTTTTTGCGATTTCCCCAAGATCTCAGAAGAACAGAAGAATGGTAAAAAAAGCACAACTACTAAAGGACAGTGAGAGGGAAATTATGGCAAAAGTGGTATCGTATGTCCAAGAAGGCTGCAAAGAACAACCAGCTTCTAAGACTCATTGAAAGCTACGGTTAATGTCAAGTTTGATTTTTTTTTTTTTGAGTATTCATGCCAGGTGATTTTTTTGCAAATAGGAACACTTTGTAACAATATGTAAGGAAAATGCCAGTACTTTGAGTCTGAAAGAAAAATTGATGGATTTACAGTGCTGGGGAAGAGGTCCTGAGAGGAAGTTAATAAGGAAAGAAAAAGGGAAAACATGAAGGGTCAAGCTAATAATAGATTTTGTTTGTAGCCATATGTTACGCTGTGAGAGTAGCGCTCACCAGAGTCCCCGGTATGTTTACAGACCCATTTCTTTAACGTGTGAGTGTGAGCATAACACAGTCTTAGGAAAACAGCAGCACCGCTGTAGGCAGTACAGGCGACACGGCTTGTTTTCCATCTCGAGCTAGACCTTGGACAAAGCTTTGGCTGAGATTTCTGGGGGAGGTTGTTGTCTGCAGACTGTTTGTGATCGCCTCTAAAGACTTTTGAGTCTTTAAATATGTACGTAATACCTGAAGAGTATTTACACAAGCTGGGCTGAAAAACTTTGCCTTGTCACTCTTCCCGCTACCTTGCTTGACGTGCCCAAATCCGCTGATGTCCCACGGAGATGCACAATATGCCAAATACATAAATAAATATGTGCCTGTACATGTATGCAGAACCCCATGCTGGAAGTGGAAGACCTGTGGTCAATAATCAATGAGTTTGCTGGTAAATACTACGTACGTGGGAATCACACTGGCTCCGTGTCAGTGAAGCTGAAGATGAATGAAGGTTGATAGCCTCAACTATCACAGAGGGGATGGAGCTACACAAGGACCTGGAAAAGCAACCCAGCAAATTATAAGTCCCAACTGATCAGAGAAGCCTTCACTGCGCGTCCCTGCTCTCTCAATTCAAATGTCTGGCGTAAAGACATTTTAATTCACCTATTCTATCTAACGAGTTTGAAAAAATTGTTAATTAGTTATCCTGAACCCCAAGAGACAGCATTTTGTCTTGGGTAGTCTCCAGGAAAGGCTGCTATGTGTGGTTCAGCACAGCGGTGTGCTGAGTAGAGGCCAAAGAGTCATTATGAACAGGGCGACTCACAGGAAATCCTTATTCCCTCCACCTCTTCTGGTAACCTATTAAATGAAACAGCTTTCCATGGTACCTTTGTTGCTTTTAGCCAAATAAACACTTCTAATGCCAGCACTTCCACGCAACGCCCATTGATTCCCCCGTTTTCGCTATTTGCACATCCCAAAGGCTTTCTTCCATCATGGTGAGAACTGTTTCTGTTATTTTCTAGACAAAAATAAACAATTAAAAAAAAAAAAAGGCAATTCTTTTGCAACTTTTACAACAAATATTGCAGAGCTTTTCTAATATTTGGTTATTTATCTACATCAGTAGAGAAGTACTGAACCTGGGCTGCCTCCCAAGGTGCAAGTCACTGTTTGACTTCCTTTCACTGTTCAGTTTGCATCAAATCTTTGCCCAGTCCTCAGTGCAGAAGAAAAGATGATTTTTAAGTAACTGCCCAAATCCTTCTACTATCCTCTGCTACCTTCATCTGAAAACAGAACTGATAAAGTCGTAAGAAAATCTATTTGCAAACATTACTATGTCATCTACTCTGTACCCTCAGTAACTATGAAAATTAGAGACTGGCTTCAAAATTATAAGATTTAAAAAAAAGAAAAATAATGTAGGAGGTCTTATTATTTGCCTTTTGATCTTTACCCTTAAAAGATACCTTCAATAAATCTTTTCAAGATTTCTTTCATATTCAAGAGAGCCAAAAGCAGACATTTAAATGAAAAAAAGAAAGAATGTTGCAACTTCTTTGTAACTATATGACTCCAAGAGCTGGGTGCTAGAAAAAAAATAATAAAAACACAGATTTCTGAGCTGACACTGCGGACCTTGAAAGGTCAGTTAGTCCATTCCCTTGCCTCAAAGCTTAGTACAGCAACTAATGGAAGGAGATTAAATCATACAGCTCTTTGCATGATACTGCTGTACCTGCAATAGGAAAGGTTTTTGTATTAACCGATGTCTGTCTTTAACAACTAATTGTACATGTCAGAAGTTTTAGAAATAGAAACATATATGCTTACCCACCTAGAAGAAGAAAGCAGAAAGTGAATTCTTCACTTTTCATTGCTAATTATCTCATTTTCCGAAAGTTGCAAATAGTGACAGTACAGAAGTATTCTCTGTGACACACAGATAATTACAAAAATCTGCTGGGGTTTTCCCATGCTCAGATTTAGGCACATAATCTTAGCACTCTGAATTACCATTTACACTCTTTTTGCACCGACCATCTCAGGAACTTCTTGCATCTCATCTGCATGCCTGTAGCAAACACTATGAATACCCCTAACAAGGAATAGCTCTACATCTGTGTTTGTGTTAATCCTTCTTTTTTTTTTTTTTTTTTTTTTAATTGGTTCAATCCAGAAAGATTTGTAAATAAAGGAAGGCACATCACTTACCCAAGTTTGCCTGGGAATTTACAAAAATCAGCAGATTCAGCTACAAAGTTATTTTTGCTACGTATAAACTGAGATCCAGGACACTCCCTGAATTGTTAAGCATCAAGACAAAAATCATTTTTTTCATTAGTCATATTCAGCTCAAAATTGGAACACAAAACCAGCACTGTAGGAACATTACAGTCTGAATTCGATAGCTTCACACTAACAACTGCACTGTATAGCTGACAAAGACATTTTGAGGCACAAAGCAAGCTCTGAAATAAAGACATTAATGTACGTGCACCAGAGACGATGGAAATTATTATCCTATCAAACCAGTTTAATCTAAAATCCCAAATTAAGTTTGTTTAAAAAACCCTGTTTGTCACGTGCAGACTGCTGAGCTGCAAAACAAATGTGGAGGCAAGCGCATAATCTATAGGGCAAGCACAGCCGATTTAAGGATCTCAAAACAAATAGTACTAAAATCTGAGGAAGTGGGAACAGCGACTGAAATGGGATGTAGGAATATTCGCTGCATTACTCACATGCACCACGATCCATCAATACCATCATCAATGTCCTTCCTGTTTAAACTTTTTTTTTTTTTTCATATGACAAGTTATTTACAATGACATTAAGATAAATTTGGGAACTTGGAAAAACTGATGCCAGGTGAAGTACAAGCATGAATTAATTGTACTACTAACCGCAAAGCTTTCAAATGTCATATGCCAATCATTATTTTTTTTCCCCAATCTGCTTTAAAACCTACAATTGATCTTTCATTTGACTTTCAAAATTAAATCTTTCTAGTCATTTAATCCATTTTTCATCTTTTCTCTTGGCTTCCAGGGAGACCAATTCCTTTTTTTTTTTTTTTTTTTTTTTAGAGAAATCTGATATTCTTATGTGATGATATGACTCCAGGAGCTGTGGCTCTGACAAAAACCACCACTTCCAACAAATTATCCGCTCCATGAGAATAGCTGGTTATACTGTGTAATAACTGGTAACACTATCTGTCTCACTGCATAACTTTACACACAAGTATTTGTAAGCACCAAGGGACTGTTTTAAAACCTAAATGTAAGTTAGGGTTGATATCTGCAGAGAGAGAAGTCAGTTTAATACATGACATTTAGTAAAGGAAATAATAAAAATAATAAAGATGTAAGGAAAACTTCCATAGTGCTAAAATTACAATCTGGATTTTGTGAAACTGCTATCAGGTTGCCACTTTGCCAACTAGTGAATAGGTGTTATGTACTAAGTTGCCATATAGGTCAGCACAAAACGGCCTGTGTTACACATCCCTATTTCAATTGCTATTAAGAAATACTGTGTTTGTATATTTGACACATGGGATTCTTTCCAAGCAGACTGTTTTATTTTGGTGGTATGAATTTTTCCTTTTCTGTAAATGACTTTCCACCATAGATTTTGTAGGCAGAAAGAAAACACAGAAAACTATGCAACTCAAAAAAAAAAAAAAGAGGGGGGGGGTAAAATAAAACAAAAAAAACCCCTAACATTTGTTGTAATACCGCAGTGCTGTCAGGGAACTCGTGAAAACATTCCCAGCAATGAACATTGGTGTTACGGACCAGTCACGCTCTTTACTCGCTCTTGAGCTTTACTCACATGAGTATTTGCCACTGCTCCTGTAAGGACCATTAATTGCATTTACATACAACAAGCGGGCTTCCTTTCTCCAAGCACAGCGCAGAAGCCCTCTGGGAAGCACCACATGAAGCCAAATACCACTTGTTCATCTCAGGCCATGGCAAACCAGGCTGATTTTTGGAGTTTGAACAGACAGGCTGAAGGGCAGAACTGGCAGGGCAGCAGAGATGCTCAGGGTGGAGCCTACAGCTAGGCGGCACGTTTGGGAGAAAATCCCAGTTCCAATAAAGGAATAACTTGATGGAAAAAAAGGGTTTACATGTCTCCCTCCTTAAGAGAGAGCCCCACTGGAGCCTAATGGGAGCCCATCAAACGGGTTTTGGGAGCCCGTTCAACGGGGCTTGGTTCTCTCCTTAAGCCCTACGCCTCCCCATTTCTCTTCACTTGCCAGACCTCAATTTTCCAGGGCTTCCCCAGAAGACCCTCTGTCCTTTCATGCAGCATAAATAACGAATTCTCATACTAACCCTTTGACATTATTACATAGGTTTATTACTACCTTTTACCAGTTAAGTAGCCAAGGAGCGTCTAAGGGTCCGTCCTAAAGTCAGAGCGTGAGCCAGAGGCACTACGAGCACCCGGGTGCCGCAGCAGCGCCGACACCGAGCACAAGCCATAGGAAGAGTCTCACAGTCGGGCTCATCGGAGTGGAAAAAACAAACACAACCATGATGTCATCAAACTGAACTAAAAGAACCCAGCCTCCTAAAAATCAGGAGGAAATTATTTCAGCATAATAGGACCATAAAAATAATAAACTCATAGCCAGGAACACGCAACTCCACCTTGACTCTCTGCACAACCCTTCCTCCCACACCCAGCCAAACAAAACAGGAGTAAATTTTATTTCATATTGCCAGAAATTTTTAGTCTCTTTAATCTGTTTTCTTAAGCTAGCCACGGATGGAACGAGCTCAGTTTTCCAACAGCTCCAGTGGGAGACAGAACAGATTTTTTTACTTCTGTGAGGTCCCTCTGCTTCATAAATAAGTCACAGTTATCTGAAAACTCTTTGCTTTGCCCATAAAACTTCCTTTTGTCTGCTGGTGTCTGTGATCATTCCCTTCTCTACTATCTGAAGTTACATTTTGTGATGGAATATCTGAGCAAGAAACCAAATCCTTCTGGTACTTCCTCTTATATAAGTTTAATTATCATAACAGAATTGATTCTGGAAGCATGCTTGCCCAAGGAACTGATACAAACAGCATAGCCAGATTACAATCTGTTTACAGCTGCCCGGTATCTGATGCTGTTCAAAAGCTCCAGTTTTGGTGATTTTTGCATTACTTATGCAGTTCGCTCACCAAGATGAGGTCTCACAGTCTTCGCGTAAACTACTGCTCAACACAAAAAGCCTCAACTCAAAGGAAAACGGAACAGACGACTATTGGGAAGAAAAATAACACAAGTGCTGGTTGCATCTCTCGCTTTCAGATCGTACGCGCAGCATTCAGAAGTAAGGGGTGTCTGAACCGCAGTACACCCGCACAGCAGCAGCAAGCGAGACGCAGAACCACAGCCCATCCCCAGAATTTGTTCAGGTTTTGAGCTAAACTTTCTCCTTTATGACTTTTTAAATCAAGCTTGTCTAAAAAGTGCAGGCTGCCTAACCTGATATCAGTTACCATACACACAAAAAAAAAAAAAAAAAAAAAAATCTAATTTGTAAAGCTCCATTTATCACATTTTCTTAGAGCTATGTAGTTCAGCGCAGTGATTTCAAGGACTTCTCTTTCCAGGCGCAGCCGTGCCTCAGGGAAGGAGCCAGCCAGGTCCTCTGACATTGGTCCTGGGTGGCATGCAGAGCAGACATGCACTGGGCTGGGAAACATTGAACTTCATCCTCAAAAAGTATCAAAAGGCGACTTCATTAAGCCTAAAGATTTTTTGCAGTGAGGTAACAGCTTATAGTGTATTGCGAAGAGATATGAGAAAGGGCAGATTTTTCTTATCTTTTGTTATTGGAATTGACCCTCAGGGTCCTTAGGCCTTGGTGAGAGCTTAAGCAAGCTTAGATCAAGGAAGGATTTTGAAATTGAATTTATTCAGATTAGCAAAACCTTCCATGAGAGGATTTACTCTCAACAAGCTGTTGCCAACTCGGAGCTTAGAAAGTCCCAGCACATTTTACTGATTTACAATCAACTTTCTTTTTTTAAAAACAAAACAAAACAAAAACCAAAACCAAGGCTCACCTCATTAAAATGTTTGCAATCAACATTCACACAGTATCAAAGATTCTCTGCCAAATGTCTATTTATAGGCACTTTACTTGGTTGTCCAGATCATTTTCATTCAGATGACATTTCAGGGTTTTAGGAAAAAAAAAAAAACCAAACCATATTGCAAATAATGATACAGGGGGAAGTACAAGAGGATGAATACAGCTGCAGCAACGAACAAGTGTTCTATTAAAATGAAAGCCACTTCTTAGTCACTACTTCATTTCATAATAAGAAGAGATCTAGACCTCATATAAAAATTAATATGCACTCTGGCACTTCATGTATTTATTTCAATATTTATATCTCTGAAAGAGTGAGATACATGTTCCTGCAGATCTGTAACACACACAGAGCTCTCAGTCCCAATCATTTTAATTCAGCAGGGAGCAGTTTTATAAAAGAAACCCGAGCAACACTCGAATCACTCAGCATTTTGCCATCCACTTCACTGGGTCAGGATTTTACCTCACAGCTCCAAAACAAAATTTGCATGCTTGAAATTCGTTATGTGCTCGCACTGGGAACTTTCTCCCTGCAATTAGGCGGAGGAAGGAGATGCGGCAGGGGACGACTTGCTCGGAGACCGTTTCTTGGTTGACTTCTGCCAACTTGGGTGCCACA
Organism: Aquila chrysaetos chrysaetos; assembly: GCF_900496995.4. NCBI lineage: Eukaryota > Metazoa > Chordata > Aves > Accipitriformes > Accipitridae > Aquila > Aquila chrysaetos. Next base: position 25,631,857 of record NC_044019.1, read on the forward strand.
TCACCGACGCGTAGAGGAGAAATGCCTATTTTAGCAGAAAAAGGGTCTGTGCCCATGCCTAAGGAGTCAATGGCATTTCAGAGACCTGCATCAGGGCTACGAATTCCACACGTACTTTGTCCAGAGTCGTACCTCGTCCGTTCTGGTGGAAACCTGAAGGACGACAACGACGACTGCTGCCAGGAGGAATTCACAGATGGACACCTACCCCTCTCGGGGGGGGTCGGGGATACAACCACAGGGAACTGGACTCTCCAGGTCTAGCACGTATTTTGGGGCCTCAGACAGTTATTGAACTGTAACAGTCTACCTCATCCAAATTCTGGACAACTTGGGCTAAACAGTAAATATCAGGGTGGTTTTTTTTTATTAGAGAGCAAATACCAGAGCAATACTAAACCATTTTTTTCAGTTCCACAATCTTACGATTTCTTTCCTGGTTGAACCTTAGAAGTGTACTTTGTATTTAAATGCTAGTAATGAAAATCTAACAGTGAAAAGCTAAAAATGGATTAACACACTCAAATGGTGTACTAATATAAGATGAAACGGTGCAAGGGATGAAACGCTGCAATACTCACTAAGATTTATTATACCGAATCCATGCAGTAACTGTTTTACACAGGCTTAATTTCCTCAGCACGTATGAATTTCTTTGCGTGTATCAGTGCTTATTTTATTTCTCCAGCTAAACCTGTTTTTCTCAGCTCAGAACTTTATGGTTTATTGACATAAAAGGAAAAAATAAACTCCACTTTCTTACTGTGGAAGATTTTGCACAGTATTTATTCCAAATAATCTCTCAGTTTTGAAAACCTAGCAAGCATAGTTTTATAAATCCTCCTTATAAAAATCCTTTAATTTCATCCTATAAAATGTTTTCACACCCTTTAAAGAGGTTTTATTAACTGAAAATTGTGGGAGAAATATATTTATCTAGGAACGTTTCTATATAAACAAAGTTCAACATTTGCAGCAAATTTTCTAACGACTCGATTTTATTTAATAATGCATTGCTTTCGCATATTTCTGATTGAATTTTGCTCCTTTGAAATGAAAGAATTAACTGTGAAGTTTTATCAAATAAGTACTAAAGATCAGGATAACGTTTTTTTAAAATGGAAGATGTTAAGAGAAACTACTACAAAAGACTTGGAAGTCAAGTCTTCCCTACAGCTCCCTTATAACTGGGCTGATAAAGACACCTGTGGACTAGAACAGCTAATAAGATGAGGTCTCAGCACCCCTGGTGCCTGCAATACTCATGTTGCCAAAGAACTTTCTTCCTGTGATTGAAAAGCAAGAAAAATTCAGTAAAAAACCAGATACATATTTTTTCTTTGCATTACTAAACAAACTCTGTTTTTTAAAAGGAACAAAACTGAATTTTCCCCACAGACAAATGGGAGTGTTTGGGTTTTTTTTTTTATGAGGCTATCTATTTTGCACTAGCAGCAATTTCTGAGAAATCATCTTCACTGTTGCATGATGTGTGCTGAATCTGCTTAAGGTGCATGGGATTCCCCTTTGCCCTCTTCCAAAGTGTGCACATGCATATGTTATCAGAGCCAGGTTTGGTAACTCTTGCAAATTCTAATTTTGTATACTTGCCTAACTCTAAGCCCATTGTACGTGGTATTAGGCCCATTTCTTGTCAGAAAGATTACTGTTGTATGTATACTATCTTAAATGGTCTTTTTGTGACCTCGCTCTGTACCCTGAAACAAATGAAGCAGGTTTTTGTTTTGTTTGGGGTTTTTTTTTTTCCTCCTGATGGGCGTACTAGGAGTAGGGGGGTGGAAAAAAAAAAAAATCATCATTACACATGCGGTGCACCAAGGCACACAGACTTCCTTGTGACCGTATTTAAAGAAGCGGGCACAAAGAAATAGTCATTGCAGCTACAATAGGGGAAATCTAGTATGCATTTCCAAGGAATCACATTTTGGGGAGAATTACAGAATAATTACACATATGCTTAGATCACGAGCATTCAATGAAGCGGACAATATTTTGAGGATTTAAGATGTTGGTGTTGTGGTCGTCTCTAAGAAACCAGGATAATTCAGACATTCAAATGCAAAAACGCACCATTTGGAGAGTGTAATGCGGTCTGTTCTGGTCACTGTTACAAATTCGGAAAGGATTCCCTGGCTGCAGACATTAGCCACTTAATACTTAAATCTGTTTCCAAATGTAAAGCATACAACAAAAGTGGTTTGCATTAATGAAATGTATCCTAACGCGAGTGTAGTGACACATTTCATTAATGTGTCACATTACCGATGTAAAATATAATTACAACAGATATGCCTGTCTTACAACTTGATAAGACCCACAGATGAAATATTGTTTAACTAATTATGCAATAAACCGCCATCTCGGTCCCATCATTTTCTAGCCATAGACTGAGCTAATTTCATGCCAACATACGCAATTGAACTTCTCAGCCTTAGAGCTACGATTACAGACAGCTCAGTCCTGTCGATTTGATTTCTGCTAGGACAACAAGCATATCAGGCCACAATAATTGTCAACTGCTAATGAATTGTTAGGAAGTGCCAGCAGATGACTGCAAATATGTTTTGTTTTTCCCTACCGGTGTCACAACATAAACCATCGCCATTTTTGCTGGCTGTGCTTGTAAATACAGAGAGATGCTACCACACACAAATTTAAGAAACTTCACATTGTTCTGTCTAATATTTCATAAAAGCAGAACCACTGAGACACTATTTAGACTACAGTAGAGAACCAGCATCTAGCTCTATTTCTACCTATCTTCTACTTTCTTAGAGTGTATTTCAACACACGAGGCAGGTTTTGCTTCTCTGCATCTGGTCTCATTATAATTGAGAGCAAAAGAATAGCATCACTGCTATGCAAACTGTTATTATAGCATTACTCATGCGACCCAGGGTATTCTACAGTCATCAAAGGAAGAATAAATGCATTATTATAGCATCTACAATATCCTACAGCCTTTACAAATAAGTAAAACAATGGCCATAGCCTGAAAACTCCTACTCGGATGAGCATGCTGTAGTACTTATTGGGGCTGCTGGTACGATGGGAGCCTGCTTTGAAAATTAAGAGTCCGAGAGACTGTTGGATTCTGCAAACATTTACTTCTGCAAAGTCTTGATACACTGCTTGTTTATGGCAAGAACAGCCTTCGGACCGGGACACAGCAGTGCTAGAAAACCGAGGGACGATTTTCCACAGCAAGCACCCCATTCTGCCGTTACCGTTACGGAGGCGGCAGTAAGTTGGCTCAACGTTTGAAGGCTGAGTCACCACAAAACGCAGCGTAAGCAGAATAGTTGCCATCCCTTCAGAGCCCCTCTGTTCAGGCAATACAACGAATTTGAGACAATTCCGCTAGTTCTTCTCCCTTCCCCCCAAATCACAATCCCAACATAAAATAATATTGTCTTTTCCAAGCAATTAGGACAGAGTTCCCTTCATTTATATCGTGGTTTGATTAGCCTCTTTGGTCCCCTTTGATTGTGGGCTTTAGCCTTTTTCCGTAGCATTGAGGTTTACCAATTTTGTTTCAAATTAATCTAATTATGCTCCTGAAAGTAAAAGAAATGGAACTTATTAAATGTATTAAACAAAAAAATCCACAAAACTGTCTTATACTAAAAGTCACTGGATTTGAGAACCTGAAGACCCTGATAAAAATCTCCAGGTTTGATCATTCTAGGCTTGAGGGAGTTTAATAATTTTTAGTGGACTTTTTATATCTCAGTGCTTCTTGGGAGAAAGGAAGAAATTAATAGACCTCACAAAGCTGTTTAAAAAAAACCAAAACAACAACAACAAAAGCCCCCCAAAAACAAAACACACAACTTCATGTTTTACTCAAACACTGCTGATGTAATTCTGCTTATCAGGAGATAAAGGACTGACCAAGTCACTTGGCAGCAGTGAGCCATCTTCTTTCCAGCTTTGATGTTTTGGACTTTTTCGAAGTACGGGGATAATACACAAAAAGAAAGGCAAAAGAAACAAAAACAATAAAGCTGATAATCAGCAACAGGTCTTTAATTCTATGCAGTAGAGTATGAAATCATCAACATGCAAAGTTTATTTTCAATCCAGTTCTTAATTCAAATTGCTGAAATAAGTGAAGTAAGGAATAATTATAACCAGAAATAAAAAAATATAAGTATTTTTAAAAAATCAACACCATGTGGACCATCAGGTCCATGTGAGCTGTGGAATTCAAATGAAGGTCACAAAATACGTGTGCACAAATACTGTCTGTAAAGGTAAGCAATTCACCTGATGTTTTAGCTGTGGAAATCGTAAACACCTTTAAAAATAATAAACCAATGTCTTTCCATAATAGAACACACAGAAAAACACGGTATAGGATACATTCAGTCCTTGCTACAAAAAGAAAGAAATAGAAGGGAAGTTTCTAAATAGACTAGGAAACAAAGGGCAAACTTCATAATTAAAAGAAATTTCTAAACACACAGTTACGTATATGTGTTCTATTACATGAGAATATAAATCAAGCAGAATTCACCTGACAGATATATTTGGATCACAAATGAACGTGGGTCATGGAACAGACATTTACTTTAGTAAAGAGTAACTCTAGTAACTTGCCAGTGCTGTGATTCCCCACTGATCAGAATATGCCAGAGATCTGGCTGATAAAACCTCCTAATGGTTGGAACTCATTTTCCCCAAAAGTTTCCATTTTTCTCTCTGAAATGTAAGACCCAGGGACTTTTCTTGATGGATACATTTTTGATTTGGTTGTATTTTGCTGGCAGCATCTCTTCACATTCATGCCAATTCAGAATAAGATTGTGTTGCTTAAGTCTCTTTATGCATCAGCTTGTACAACAACAAGCACATAGTACTTTCTAACCATAACTCACAAGTGAATTATGAGTCAATTCGTTTCAAAAAATACTTTTCTATCTTTGTAGTCATGTCACACTGTCATCCAACATAGCCTAATTGCATATTTTTCATCTACTTTACTACATTACAATGACTTTTGAACAGCACCTTGCATACTTCCATAGATGTTACCGGAGAGCTGCGAAAGATTAATAAAAATCTTAATTACTGGGACACTGCGTTGTTTAGGGAGACATAAGGTGGATTTTTATTAACCTATGTCTTATCAATTCAAGCTACCCCATTTTAGAAGTGACTGGACAAACCTTTTGTTACCTCCTGTCTTTGTGAAGAGCCGTATCTCAGCCTAGTTTCATGTCATCTAGTTTCTACAGCTCAAAACCCGGCACAGGGCGAACGCCTACCTGTCCGCTCTCACTGGAGCGGGGAGGATGAGCAGGGGAAAGGTGGTGGGTCATCCCCCGTTCACACCACACCGCGCCTGGAGCTGTTGCATGCCAACACGTTTCTTCTCAAAGGCCAAAACCACAACTTTCCTAAGCACCAACTATTCCTCGTACTCGTGTCAAACCTGGTTGATAACAGTCAGTCGTGGCTTTACAGCAAACGTTTACAAAGCACTTCTAGAAATGTTCCCACCTGTTGATCTTGGACATCTTCCGTTGCATCCAGTAAGTCCAATACAAGACAAAGGTAAATCTGGTTATATTAGCCTAAATGGAAATAGCAATCATTTAAGCCTAAAGAGATAGTATTAAATCCTTCCTGTAGTATCTGCACACTTTGAAGCAAAAGATGGCAACAGCTAGTGGAGGTATGTACAATCACCTGTAACAGTTTACTCTTCCTGCTGTGCCTAATAGCATTTTGGTGACATTATTAGTAGTAAAGACCCAGAGTAGCTGTCTGGGCAGTTTATGTTTTCCATTAGCATTTTTGCAGCGTGCTGAGAGGTTATGGAAAGGGAAGAAACAGGACATGAATCAAGGCTTGGCTGTCAGACTAGAGGAATTAATATGGGAGACTGATTTAATTTCATTTTCATGGAGAGTAAAACTGCTATGTAATTTGGTAGCTGAAGTCTTCCCTTAGGAGACATCTGTTAGGTCCTGCGATGCTTTCGCCTATGCCAGCTTTATGCTTTAGTAACTGCTGACTTGAGTGAAGTTACTACTGATGCACGCTAGCATAGCTGCGTAGACAGCCAGCTCCATTTGTTCCAGTCTCAACTGAAAGCACTCCATGGGAAGAAATATGTGGCTATCTACCAGCAAACAGAGTAGCGGTTTCTGTCTCATACTTGCTGGGCCTATGTTGTTGCCTCAGAAAAGCCAGATGCCGTTTCTTCCTCTCTTACTCTGAGGAGTCCACCCCTCTGATAGACAGCTAAAAGAATTTCACAGTTCAACCTCGAACTCATTAACTAAATAAAATTTCTGCTGGGAACACCCAACATCCTCACATGTTTGTTGTTCAACCCATTAAGTTGATGGGATAGCACAAGTGAAGACACTTGTACAGCAGTTACAGCATCAGCTGGAACTTGAAAACATAATCATTGTATCTACAGACTCCCCAACCTAAACTTGTCTGCGTTATTTTAACTGATGTTTCTCGTAGCTGAAAAACATCTCCAACATGAAATACGTAGAACAAACCAGTATTTAGCAAACAAAACTGTAACACATTCTAAAACGGATTTATTGAGGTCTTAATTCAGCTTGGCCATCCTTTGACACAAAAAAATCAGGTGGCTTGGGAAAGCAACTTTGTATTATCACATCCCCACCGGCAAACAAGGGTCCACAGGCTCTACTGTGGCTTCCACATTCTCTGTATAAATAGACAGGAAAGGTCTCCAAGCCTGGCTCAGTTTACTCAACATGTCAGCCAGCCAGGATAAATATTTCATTAAGTACAAACGCAATGTAAGGCACTCCCTTCACAGAGCCACGGGGAAGTGCAATGGCAACTGTGATAGAATCATCATCACCTCTGTGTCAGAGATCAGCAAAGAAGAAAAGGTGTAACTTTGGTTACAAGAAGTCAGAAGTTTTCCAAGGTCGCTCAGAAACATCCTGTTACTTATTCTGGGTTCAGGTCATGGCCACATCCGTCTGGTGCATGAAATCAACATTTTAAAGTAAAGGATGTCGTATCCATCCTAACCCACTTGCCTGTTTGTTGGGATGCTGTTTGCAAACAGTCCAGGTAATGTATTGGAAAAAACCGTAACCCAGAAATATCGGGAGTTACATCTCTGCCTAGCACTAACCAACACAGCACTGCATTCGTTCAAATTGGCCGAAGATCTAGCCTTGCAAATATTTACATGTGCCTTCCAAATACCCAAAGCCTTAAACATTGCATTCACATTTAATCCTAATACCCTGAAATCTAATGAACTGCCACTCAGATGCGAACCAGCAAACAGTTAAAATAGAAGAAACCCATATGAGTTCTAGTTTGTTATAAACATGTAACTAATAAACAACCCAAAACATACAATACAAATTTCTCCACAAGACAATCTTGCTGTGGAACAAAAGACACTGGAGCGCTCTGTAATTTGGCTGGCTTTTCACGCTTTCCCTAGTCTTCTAGTGAAATCTTAAGCCATGAAATTTCTTTTTTGTTAACGCAAAGACATGGTAATGTCAAGCATTCATGACCATAAGCATGGAAAATTGATGAAATTACAGTGTGTTCAGGAAAATAATACGGTGATGAGAGAAAGAATCTCTGCTTGTATCTGCGTCCTGGTGGCAGCTTTTTGAACAGGTGAACATTTTTTCCTCCCTCTGTGCAAAACATCTCTTTGCATGAATACATCAAATAGATGCCCAGGGAGAAGGGTCAAAGGGAAATAGTCACGCAAATAATTAAGATATGAAGAGACCGCATATTAAGATCATTAATGCTTTCCACTGTCCTGTTCGGTTGAGGTGCGCCTTTTAACTTGAAACAAGATAGCGTATGCGAGGTGCTACAAAAATGGAAAACAACTGAGTTGGGCTTATCACTGCCAAAAAAAGAGGAAAGTCAGATTATGGATAACAGGGTAACCCTCTCGCAGAGCTCCCCACGGCCTAGCAGGGGCCACCTGGAAGCCTCCCAACCCGTGTTCCCCACCTCCTGGGCGCTCCTGGCAGGTCCCAGCTTTGGTCCTGCAGCTACAGCGGGGTCTTCACGCACATTGCTCCCACATAGTGGCCAGGTGAATGAATAAATAAATACATAAATCCCAAAGTTCATATATAACATCACCTTAGGCAATTCTTGAAAGAATCAAGAATTGCTTGAAAAACGCAGCTGCCATTTTCCTCAGTAGAGGAAATTATCTTAAGAATTTCATCAGTAAATTGGAAGGCTAAAATTAAAACTGGAAAACTAAGCAAGAGACGAGGTTAAATGAAACAAGAAAGCAAACTGGAGAGAATGAATACAGGTGAACACCCCGGTATAAAAGCCTGTTGGCAGCATCTCAGATCAGGGAGAGCGCTTGGTTAAGTCCCCAGACCCCGCTCTCCTATCGACACGTGAATAAAGGAGCATATACTTCGTTTGTGTGTGAGTACATGTGTTAGCTCCTGACGTTGCAGCGTACTCTTCCTGGGGGCAGATACCTCTCCGATAAGGAGCAAAGCCCACAAACTCTGTCACCTTCTGGCCTGCACCTAGCTTTCAGCATAGACCGGTTGATCTACAGCACTTGGTTGTAAACAGAAATACTACCCCTTCGAGAATGGGATTGCTTTGCTGGAAAGATACTCGTCACACTCATTTCTGACACTTACATAGACAGGATCTCTTCCTCCAAAGGTACCCCAGGAAAATCTGTTCTCTCCTGTTTTCTTTCTTAAGTTACTCTTTTGATTAAGGGCACACCCTGTTTTTAAAGGAACAGCTGTAAAGAATCACAATGACCATGCTGGAGACGTAAAAGCAATCCAATATTAACACAAATTCCAAACTATCTTCTAAGTCCAATTTATCGGGGCAGGAAATGCTTCCAACTATTTCTTTGAAGTCCTGGTAATAATTTGTAGTTGCTAATACGTAATTTTTCAATATCTTACATGAATTTCAAGCTTTCAGATCATCTACAAAGGTCTCTTTTTCCCAGGCAGACAGGATACACTCTTATCTTTTAGGTGTCCTATCCATGCAGTAGGTATACAAGTACTTAGGAAGGAGCAGCGCAGTAACAGACCTCTCTCCCAGACCCTAGAAAGCTCAGTTGCAGCTAATGAAAACGCAATCAAAGGCAAACCTGCCACCGTTTGGCTTGTCTTTGGGATTTGAAAGCAAGACTTTCTGTCACTGGAGCTCAAGACCATATTCATTAATGTGAAAGTAAATGCACAACTGTGAATTTCCCTGTGGGTTTAGCTGCTGCAGGCTGACACAAAGCTAAGATTCAGTTTTGTTTTAAGGCAACACCTAGTTTGCCGCAAGCGTGCTTCTCATCCAGTCTGTGGCCATGGGCCCTGCAACAAAAGCTGCTCTTTCCTGGCCCAGCTTTCATCCGCTCTCCAGAATCAGCCACCTGAGTCTGACACATCCCGAGGTTTCCACGCTGGGGATATTTTCCTGAAGTTCCTAGCCAAGCAAACATAGTGCTCGTTTTCTGGCAGCTGCCATCATGCTACTATGCTTCTAAAATAATAAAACCTTTTTGTTTGCTTTTTAGTTAAAAGTCACCTCTTAATGTTTTTCTCCATGGGTCTGAGGACCAGGGCTGTTTTCTTAAAAGCTGAGATTCGTATATATTCAGATGGCTGCAGAAGCAGATGTACCTCACGTCTCAAGGTCTGCCATAAACCTGGGAGAAGCAGCAACACCACTGCAGATCCCAAAGTCTTACACAATCTTTGCACTTGGAAAAAGCGGGAGTGAAACTTTGCTGCGTAACACGGTCGTGCGTTACCTCCCCCAGGCATTAGGTAGCTCCACAAAGTGCAAGGCAAATGCTGAATACGGAGAAGTCCTGTCCTAACCTCCTGGCACACAAGCTAAAGGCGAGGCGATCTGCACAAATGCTGCAGGAATCGCGAGTTAGGTTTTACATCTCCGATTTCTTCCTTAACATCACCTCTTTGTTGTACTCATGCTCATGTTGCCCTCTCGTGGCTGCTTTGATGAAAAAGCAGGACCTACTTCAACCAATTCAGGACTGATCTGTGATTACAAATGTATTTTTGGAAGTTTAAGACCCAGCATTTTATCCCTAAGAGCGATCCATTATAGGAAGAGGGTTTATGCTGTTAATTCTACCAGCGTCCTTACGTATTTAACTTTAAAGACCTAATCACCATAAAGTCCAATGACACAGAAGGAGACGGTGACGAGCAAGCTCCCTGCCCGACACAGCCGTGTCCAGCTCACAGCCTGCAGGCTCCTGGGTGACATTTGAACCTTGCTCTGCTGCCCGCCTCTCTCTTCTGATGGGGGGAGGAGGAGGAGGAGGAGGGGAAGCTGAAGGCCAGATTAATTGTTCAGGCCGTCACAGTCCTCGCCAGACATCGTCTCCCCAGCACAGACCAAGCACCACCAAAGCACGACTTGCCTGCTCTGCTCGCAGCAAGGGAGGGTTGCCCTCCCCACGCCGTGTGCTTTCCGAGCATCTCTCCCCGTCCCAGCCCTCATCTGCTTCCACACACGCACGTACACAGCACTGTCATTCTTACGCTATATAGCACAGTAAACATGTTTGTATGTATTTTGCAGGTTTGCTCTACCGCTACATCTCAGCAGGAATATTTAAAGGCTTCTCTTACTGATGTCAATGAGTTTCCTTAGATCAAGTCCAAGCACGGGAAGACCCACAAATTCTCGACTGAAGTTTCTCTTTGCTGTACAAGTGCGAAGCCATTGAAAGTACAGTCAGATCGGAGACCCTGCCGAAGTCAGAACTTCTGATCTGGAAGGGTATGACCAGTTAATGACGACTGCCCGTAACAGCCAGGGCCCCAGGACATACAGTCAGGCAGTGACTGCCACTGTCCCTTGTCCCAAGCCATTCAAGCCCAAGCCCTCAAAGCCGTATAGCTTCCTCTAATGCCCACTGATTTCACCCGCAATTAGCTGACTTACTAAATACTCTAGAGATGAGCCTTAATCTCCTGGTGATTCAGTGTTTAAGCTAGAAAGTGTGGAGAAGCTCTTATAATCAGAAGGTGTTGTAAGGAAGAACACTTAATATACACGAGGCATAGATACTGTAAGAAAAAAATAAACTTAGTTTCAGCAACTAAAAGAGCATCGGGATCTAGTGCTCAGGAAAAGAAAAAAAAAAAAGATGCAGTTTCATTTGTGATGGTTTTTGGTTCTTATTAAAAGCTGCTTAAGTTAATTCAGGAAGACTAATAATTGCTTTAAACTGACAGAGTGCCAGAAAAAGGAGGAGCCAAAAAGCATAACATTGTCAGAACTAGACAAAAAACTCTCTCCATCTGTCTCGTGAACCGAGAATATATTGAAACTATTTTCCCCCAACTGCATTTAGAGCGGATGCTGTTGCATTTCTCTCTGTACACACAGAGAGAAAATAAGTAAACACTGTTCACAAATAAGCACACAATCCTCCTGGGCCGTGTGACACTTAGCAAGAAAGAAAATGCACATAGAAAACAGGTACGAAAGCACATTAATTTATATCCCCGCACAAAGCTAACGCGTAACAAAGAAAACCTTCATAGAGTTGCTAAAGCAATATTACAGCTTCTACCTCTTAAGCCACTAGGTAGATATCATTTACATTTTGATTCCACCATTACTTAAAACTTGAAAGACACAGGAAGTTAACCGGAAGAGTTTCCACTTCAAAATCCCTGTTGAAACATTTCTCCCTGTAAAGGTTGTCATTTCTTAGAGCTCTCACTTCTGCCAACGTGAGAGAAGACCCAGAGCAGATGCCCGTGGACACTGAACTGGATGAGGTCTCTCTGGTCTAGAAGAATGGAAGAGGAATTAGAAAGTGTCTCAATTCTTCCCAGTTTGTTTCAAAAGCAGCTGACAAATTTGTGTGTGGGAAATTAATCTTGTTAATTGGCAGGCCATGACATATTCAAATATTCAGGATCACAAGTCCATGGCTTTATCTAAACTCACTGGGAGATGAAAGAGAACTTGTAACAACTGCTCCCTAGAAAACAAGCTTTCCTTTTTGATACTGTGCTGTTACTCTGTGAGCCGATGGATGGTTTTCCTCATGGGTTACTAATTAAAAACTGAATTATATCTACCAAGAGTGTCAAGGTAATTCAGTTGGAGGAGGAGCACACTGCAGAACCAAGGGCCACCAGCAGCCAGAAAGCAACCATAAACATGGAGTGCCTCGGCAAGCTCCCGTAGGTTCAAGATGATAACCCCACCATAATAAATCACTCAAAGTAGAGATATGGTCTTTCCACTCTTCTTAAGCGTGCGAAGAAAATTGATGAGTTGAGAGCGAGCATGTGGATGTCTTTAATATCACATAGCATAGTCATCATCATGGTAGAACTATTTTCTCCACCCCTGCCAAAACATATGAAATTTGATCTCATAATCTGAAGCAATCACTGGTGGAGAAGTACTGGAGTGTTCATAAAATACATAGGCCAGTTCCCAAACAATGCATTTTATTGATAGGCACTGGAAGTGGGATTTTGTTTCAGGAGCCAAATCCTCCCCACAAGAGGAAACATTCCTTTCTTACATGTTCTGGCAAAAGATACTGTGCATAACACTGCTGAGAAAGTGGCCAGATTTTGTAGGTTAGGGAGGACCAAGAACCACCTTGCACTTTTTTGTCCCTCTAGCAGTAGCTCTCTCTACGTCAAGTCATCTGTGGTTGACAGTGCTTTGTAACACTTGCTTTGATTTTGATTTAAAGCTGTCCTCAAAAAACAATTTGAAATCCATTATGAACAAACCCCAGAATACAGTAGTCACTCCCAGCAACTCTACAGCACTTCAGCTGGACTATGGCAAAAACAATTTGTCACAGCAACAGCTGAAACAAGATGTGTCAGCAAGACGAATGTCTTGTTCATCCACACTGCAATGCTGATGGGGACTGGAGGAAAAAAAAAATCAGTCTGTTTCCAGCATGGGTTAGGCAAGAAGAAATACTAGTAACTTAACTTCAGTGAAGGTGGATAAACGTCTGTATCTCATCGGGTTTCTTAGAATAATCCCTGGCTAAGTAAAGCATAAAACTCCAGATCCAAGTCAAATCTATTCATTCATATTCTCAAGACCATTAAAGAATATTTAGGCAGGCATTCTCCAAACATCCAAAAATCTCCATTGGGGTGGCTACCTCTTTCTAACATAAGTAATTGGAGGAATTGGACTCTTCAAAGGGCTCACTCTGAGTCTATTTTTGGATTTCATATTGATTTTCTTGCAGTTATTTAGCATCTATTTTAATTGCTAAGTACTAGTCCTACATAGTTTTACAAACCAATCTTGGGTCTCAATAGCCAAATGAGATTGTTCCCATCCTGTGTAGCAGACTTTCAAGTTAAAATGTCACCCCTCATGCTAAAGTAACTATGGTTCTGTAAAAGCAGAAGACAGGGCATATCTTTTACTTTATGGACGTTAACGCATACCTCTGTTTGCCTCCAAGTATCAGATAAGACCAGAAACAGCTCAATTTCCACAGCTTTTGGCTCTATTTTCTCAAAACACGCTCAATGAATTCCAGAAAAACACGTTTTTGGACCTGTACCAAACATCTTGTGGCCAAATGTGAGCGAAAGCAAGTTTTGCTTGGTTTTAAGTTTTGTTTTGAAACATTTGGTCTGATTCTGCAATCCTTAAGTTTCCTGTTTTGTCCCCCCAATGACTACCTTTTGCTAGCAGTATTCTCATAAATTTACTACTTATGTATATTCAGCTTCATTATCTTACTACTTTCCACAGTCCATCTATGTTCCTGTCCAGCACAAACCAAAGACTGGTCCAGGGTGCTACTTTCAACTGAGTTTCAAATCATCAAATTTGGACTTGACTGGTATGGAAAAGTGGATGAGGCATACTTCTAGTTTGAAGAGATAACAGACAAAGCAGAGATGTTCCATATGAGCTTTGCCATGACTAGAAGGAGGAACCATTGCAACTTCTTGCTCTTGGCTCTGAGGTGCAGAAGAAATTTATGGCTTGCCTTGGACAAGCAGAGGAATAGAGAGAGACATCTGTTCCAGACAGATTTGTTGTTACTTCTGGATTAATCAGTTCAGTAGGATTCTTTTCGCTCTCTGTCATGTTCCTTCTGCCTTTTTGTCCTTTCCTTTGCTATACAGTTTGTCCTTTACAACTCTCAAATGCCCCAAACAGAAAAAAGTAAATTAATAGTCTTGGACAAGTCACTCAAGTTTCTCTGTTAGTTCTTAGACCTCACCTATCTATCCATCCCGTATAAACATCTTTACAAAGTCATGTATCATAAAGCTTTCATTCCATTCTTCTTTCTGCACCACTGGCATACAAAATTAATATCAAATGCCTTTCTGTTAGATTTCCCAACTCACAGGTATCGCAACTCTCAAGATTTTTTTTCCTAGCGTCTTAATCCTCCATCCTGCGTGGCAGATTTAGGAGGAGACTAGGTAACGAGGGCGGCTGCCTTAAACTTCACGTGCTTCTGTATTGTACGACCTTCAATACTGTAAAACCAGCGCGCGCGCACACACCCAGACATCTGCTCACATTTTGCCTTTTAAAACTTAAGGAGTAAGTTTTGCAAGCTTTATGCAGTATACAAAATACCACACTTCTAGCCCAATCTTTTTGCGTCGCAACTGCTTTCCTACCCAGCTTTGCCAGTTGCATACATGCAGTAAGGATCCCGTAGCTGATTTCCTAGGGCTCACTGCCCCCAGTCCTCAAAGTTAGAGAGGACAGGGTGGGAGTGTGCCGCCTCAGACTGTCTCAGTGCTACAGATTTGGGGGAAGTATGTTGGGATCAAAAGGCATTTGCTTAAATTAGCATTGTTATTATATAAAGTCCAAGAAGTCTTCAAAAGCAAGGAAGTTTTCCTTGAAATTTTGAGCTTTAGGGGTATTTGAGCCTTAAATATTTCTAAAATCCTCCTCATAATTGGTTTCATTGTATATATGACATTAAAAATCATCCCCAGTGTATTTGTCCAAAATAAAAAACCAGAAAAAATCCAACTTTTTGCCCTTTCTGACAGAAATCATTCCATTTTGACCACCTGATGGGCCCTTGGGGTTAATTAGAAAATCCCCATCAAGAGCTCAGAGGCCAATATCAGCTGTCAAAATCCCACATTCCCCTCTTTCACCTCTTTCAAGTGCAAAACAACCTGTGTCTGAAGATGTGCCAGAGAATAAAAGGGCACACCACAACCACTGTGGGCTCTGACTTAGACCTATTCATGGCCTCACTACTATGAATACAGCAAAATCTCAAATGAAAGTTTTAATCTCCCCACTGCATTCAATCCAAAGAGAAAAGGGCTTCCCTTTTAACAATTTCCCCCCTTAAATCTTTTGTGTTGCTGTGCTCCTGAAAAAGCTGAGATTTTGCTCAGCCTCAGCGAGGGCTTTTTGCCATAGAAAGCGCTGCACCTAACCCCTTTGTGCTGACATAAGAGTAAAGGTCTGCTCGGACCAAAAGTAACTAATGCAAAAGGCCTTCAGAAGGTCTAAATACAAACTGAACAAGATCAGAGTTAAAAGTGCAGGCATCCGATCTCGCCCAACTTGCCTTCCTTGCTCTCTTCTCTTGTTCCCAAAGGTGCACGTTAAATACAAAGATGAGCGGGGCAAAACAAACATTGAAAAAAAAAAAGAGACCGGATGTAATAACGCTGGAAGGTGAAGACAGAAAAGCCATGTTACACCACGTCCTCTGCCTCTCCACCTCAAACAAGATCTCTCTCATACATACAGGTGCATCTACATGTACACAAATGCCATTAGAAAGCGCAGAACCGTTGCCATCCCCGTGATCACCAGCTGTTTTCCTCTCCGTGTAAGCAGAAGTCGCTTACAGAAACGTTGCTAACAACTGAATTTTGTATTCAATTTTATGAATGAAGGAAAACGGCAAAGGCTATGATTTCATTCACTAATTGCTAGCCACGTGCAGAGACCTTAACAGTGAGAGTAGGTACAGAACGCCAGAAGAAACCGATTACAAAAACGTGCCCAGAAGAATATACATCTTCAGATGCGCTACTCCATCTTTTTGGGGTTGGGGAGCTTTTTTCCTATTTCACTGCAAAACGCTTTTTATCCCCTTTTAACTCAGAGCAGAATGTTTCTTTCCAAGCGCTCCCAGCCTCCGAGAGCACCACCCTGCCTCACCTTTTGTGCCCGGTCCCTCCGACCCAAACGAAGGCGGCACGATTTCATACCCTTAGGAGGGAGCGCGCTTCCCCCCCTGCCCAGGACGGCCTTCTCTGCCCTTCAAGTGATTATTGTTTTGGTTTTTTCTCCTCGTGAGCAGTAACACCTACATTGTATGGGGAGAGACAGCGAGCATTCATACCCCTCAGAAAGCCATTCACTTCAAGGCAGCTGGAGAGGCTCAGCGTTCGGCTTGCCCTCTTCACTCTTGGATGAGTTTTGTGCAAAGCTCGGGCTTGGAGTCCTTTCCCTCACAGAGCCAAGCAATTAATGAGAGGTGGAAAAAAGGAGAGAAAACGTTTCAGGGTTTTGTCTCTTTTCACAGTTTGGGGGCTTTTTTGGTTTGTTTGGTTGTTTGTAGCTAAATTACACTAGCTGGTTGCCCTGGAAGGATAGAAAAGCACCCGTCTTCCTCAGGGAGGAAAAAGGAAATTATGTTTAATGAATTAATATGTCTTTGGGCTTTTTCTTTTATACGAGAGGGCAACTAAGGGTTTGGAAATAGCACCTCCTATTCACCCAGCAGTAACTGGAACTGCCACTAGCAGAGAGATCACTAGCCAAGCAAGACTTTATGACTGTTTTCATGTAGTATTGCCCTACTTTGGACAGAGGCTCAGCTCTTTTCAGAGGAAGTTTTTGCAGAGCAGACAGAGTTCAAAATGTCCCAATGAGCTGTTAACGACCGTTTTGCCCTGAGATTTGTGCCATATTGACCAGGATCAAACTCCAAAGCAGCAGTATGGCCCTTTACACGTTAAAGTCTGTAATAAAAAGGCAAAACAATTTTAAAAGTGTAAAAAAGGATTAGCTAAACCCACTCACAGCTTCACCCATCTTCCTGTCTCCTTTCCGCTTTTTTTGCTGTTAATACAAACCCGTTAGATTTTCAGTTGCATTTTATCATCACGCTTTATTTAGAATAGATATGCGCCAAATACCGCCCACCCCCAATATTACATGGGCCACCTTTCACTAGAAAGTTTTAATTTTAACGTTCGCTTCAGTGAACAGGATCCTATAATAATGGGATAAACAGTGCGGTTTGTTTCTGGCAAGCCAGGCGCTAAGATCAGTGAATTGGTTTTATTGCGTTGTTACTGATAATATATCATTTGTTTTTAGGAAAACACACAAGTGATGTAAAGATCACCATCACCGGTGTAAAATGATGAGATTGATTTAGCTTGAGAGATGCCAACTGTGTTAAGACACTGAAATAGCACAGCTGTAATCATACTGTAATGAATGCAATAAGGTAGGGTCATTTAATGCAAGCATCTATCATGTTGCAGTCATTTTCTACCGGTGGCCAAGGCAACGTGCTTTATACTAGATACAGCCACTGCAAAATAATTTTACTAGAAAATTAGTCACCAGCAAATGCTGTTGTGTTCTATATGATGGCAAAGTATTTTTGGTCTTTCTTTTGCCTTTAATAATACTAAAATAATAATAAAATATAGTGAAATAATTATACCTTTAATAATAAGGAAAAAAAATCCTTTTTATTAATGTGAAAACTAATTACTACAGATAATTTTGTCCTGTTATTTTCCATAGTAACAAAGTATTTTACTATTTAATCCTAAAAATAAGGGTAACCAAAGGCAGCTGCTTCTAGCTGATTTAGAAAGCTATGCAGCCTTCACCTGGTTAGCACTGGGTGGGAATCAGAAATATCACTGCCAGTCAAGAGTAACTGTCAAACATTCAGTAAACACCAGACCACAGAAATCAAAGGAGTTAAAAAAGTCCTTTCATTCCCATTGCACAGACAAATGGGGGGAGAAAAAAGGAAAGAAAGAGGAGTCTGGAGGCTTCAATCAGATAATGTTCATTGTATCAGGTGCTGTATAAATCTATAGCAAATGGGAGTTGGGGGAGTTTTTTAAAGATGAGTTAATTGCACATGGGAGCCTGGACTCCCCACAAATGTTAAAGGAATAGCCATGGAGCCGCAGGAACTGCAGATCAATTAATTAACTTGTGCTTGGCAATGAACTATACTAGTCAGACAGCTCAGAAGGATTTTAAGCTAGGGAGGTAAGTGTATTCTAGCAAATAGTACAGTTTTCAGTGTATAATGAAACAGGCCACTCTCCAGGCTTGTATTAAAAGGTGGGTTCCTTCCTCCTGCAGCTATTCTTCGTGACTCAGTCATCCTTCCCTTGGCCTGAGCAGCAATTACTGGTTTAATACCCTGCAACCATACTACAATAACTGGTTTTAAATTTATCCTGTGAACGGCAGCTCTGATGAGTGGGACTTGATGTGGTATAAGTCAGTGCGGGACATAGCCTCGTGCATTTTAGTCCCATCAATAGTCCTCACTCTCGCAAGTAACAATTTCAGTGCAATACTCTCCGAGAAAGCATTTAATGGACTGTTTGTTCACGGGGGGAACTGGTGCGTGGGATGAGTTAAAATTGGTTTTTGCATACTGCTGAATGGGGACCCTCGGTCATTTTTGTTTGATCATTTACACTTGCTCAAGATTATTCTCTCACCTACCCTTCTACAGCATGTTTTCTTACAATGTCCTTGTCAATCATGGCCGAAATGGGAGTACTTTAACAGCATCTAAAGCCCACAGTTGAGCGCTATACAGCCTACAGCATGGCCTCTGACGTGCTCTTTGCATAGCAAAGGAGACTGTGATATTAAGACATGAGCACTGAGGATGCAGAACAAGCACGTGCACCGCGTTTGCCTTGATGGTCAAGACCAGTGGCTAACAGAGGTGGCGGACAGAATACCCCCCAGTATGGTGGTATGCATCGAGCCTGGGTATGTCAGAGTGACACAGAGGGAGAAAGCCTCCTTTGCTTCTTTCTTCATAGCTTGTTTAACTTTGTAAGAACCAAGCAGAAAGTTTCTCTATTCGGTTTGGAGATACGACTTCAGCTTCTCTTTCCATTCTATCTCTTTTCTAGATCCTGACTTTATCAGACACCGTTAAGGATCAACAATTACCTTTAATAGCTGATGTAAATAGTCCCAGGCTACTAAGTCGTGTATTGTGATCCTGTTTGTTTTCATTTGCTGTTGTATATCAGCAAGTCTCTGACTGTGTAACAGAGATTCATTAACCTGAACATAAAAAAATATCCTCTGAGGCCAGTGTTTATTCACAAAGGTTTTTTTAGTTCTTGGCTTGACAATGAAGTTGGTAATTAATGGATTTGGGAGTTCTGATAGAAACACAGTTGTAATGGGTCACTGCTCACTACAGCTAAGTCAAAACCTAGACCTCCATACAGGTCACGTATAGCCTAGGAGGAAAGGTATAGTTGGATTGGTTGAGATATGCCCTAGCAAAGGAGCAGTGATGGCTAAAATTACAACGTCGCCTGGCCCTATGGTAGGATTTTAACAGATCTCTTGCATTAAAAACAGACTTTTCATCCTGCCAAGAAAAAAACCTCGCAGGATGTCTCTATGTGAACACTTTTACCTGAGCTCAATAGATGATTTAGATCTCAGTGAAAGAGTCACACACCCATAAAATTTTATTACAGATTTTTTCCCAATTAGTTTTGGCCCACAGAAAAGCAGAATTAGTCAACTAACATGATATGAAGATTAGATTCAGCAGTAGTATTCTAAATATTGCTCCTGTAAGTTCTTTTTTCTAAAGCGTTTGAGCATCTGTCTGCACACGATGTGGGGTCAAACCCAGAAATTTCAGAAGTTTGCATGTAAAAGTCAACAGAGACGTCACAGAGTCCCGAGTAGATGATCCCAGGTAGCAGCAAATCCAGATATCTACATGAATTTCTGGCAGCACCAGAAGGTACGCACACTCTTCTGTGTAAGGAGAACAGCCTAGCTCCACAATGCAACACGAAAATAGGGCAGGGCCTCAGAGAGGGCAACTGCAGACTTCTTTCCCTAAATACACCATCCTGGAGCTTCCTATTGCTGGACCCCATCCAGCTCACAAGCCGTGAGCATACCACACAATTAGTTTATGCATATATCATATCTTCACGCTTATCATCTACCATCATGCTTGCGAGCATGAAAACTACTGGAAAAAACCAAAGTTCCTGCTCAACTGCACCAGTGCAAAGCTCTGATGTGCTACAAAGATGCAAACTGAGAGCTGCACCTATGGCATTTTCTTGAAAATAGATTCAAATAAGTGCCAGTAGAAGTTTACCGGGACGATAACACAGAACGTGCTAGCAACCCAAGTATGCTACTTGTCAGAAAGTACAGCATGGAAGATACCTAGACGATAATGAGCGTGGAGGATCTTTTTGTCAGCGAGAAGAAAAACAACTAAAATGCAGTACTGTTCACTGACGAGAGAGGTTTGCACACTGTTTCCCGAACTACTGCCTGATCTTCTCTCAGAAGAGAGTTTGATCAGCTGTGGCGACTTTACTGAAGGCAGGCAGAGAATCAAAAGCACCTTTGATTGATCAGAGCTACCGAAGATTCTGAAATGAGTATCATGAAATAGCTTTAACCTGCCATAGAAGGCGACAAGAAAAGATGGAAAGTGTTAGTACCATGTATTAATATCATGTGGTTCAACTGAGAAGCCTAGGATCTACCTAGACCTCAATTAATTAGCTGTAACTACGTAAATAATCTGTAATCTATGGCTGTGACTTTAGACTCCCATTTAGGCACAGTTTAAAAATCACTGCCAAAACCTCCTCTTTGGATGGATCAGTACAACCCTTACACTCTTTTCTAGTTTCTACATCCTTAAGTGGTGAATGGCTCTTTCCTATTTTGTGCATGCAAGATATTTCAGGGAAGATCATGCCCCAGGAATGATACAACCTCCGCTCCCTCCCAAAAAGATCCTCTGTCGAATAAAGACAATCTAGTGAAAACTCTAAAGCTCTCCGTGCCAGCCACAGTGATGAGCGCAGTGCAGAAACGGTAGATAAAGACAAACTGAACCACGCCTGATCTGACAGGCAAGTACGAGGGCATCTGCCTATTTGCAAAATGTCTCATGTTTCCATGTGAACATTGCTGAGCGAGCCGATGCCCTTGCTCAGGAATGATTTAATTTATATGCCCTCAGAATGAGGTCATATCAATATCATGCATGATCTTTACCAGCTTTACAGATGCCTTAACCTGAGAACGTTCAAGCTCTTTGAGAGCTATTCATACTTGGCAGATTGATATAGTTACTGACAATTCACCGCCATCCAAGTGTATCTGAGAACACAAAGCTCACATAAATATTGTTGAGCATATCCCATTGTTGGTTATTTACTTCTGCCGTTCAACTTTCTACAGCTCTGAGAGGAAGATCATTTCTCTCCGTGTCATATATCTGACTTACCCAGCAGACACGAAAAGCTCCTTGTTTCCTTTTTACCAGTAATGAACTGTGCTAGAAATGTCAAACACAGGTTTGTTCAACCCCGACCAACAAACAATGTGAAACATAAAAGTACGGGTGGACAGAGACCGGCAAGGAAGCCTGGCTACAAGCTTGGCTTTGTAACTGGCGCTGAAACAGCTTGTAATGGTGTTTCTACATTCAAAAAAGCTCCAGAAGGAAACACAAAGACCTACCTGATACCTTTTCTTCTGCAGTTGCATAAGCTGACCTGCGTGCTTACCCAACCTAAGCCCTTACCCAAAGCAACTGCGAGCAAACAGCTTGTACAGTGTACAAATAGGATTTTCATGCAGTCTGTACTGATGACTTTCCAGTCCAGAAATGCCCACCTGGCCCTTCGCTCTGGATTTATTATGCTCACCTTAGCCTCTCTCTCTCTCTCTCTCTCTCTCTCTCTGTGTGACAGCTCTGGTGTAGAAAAACCTGAGTAGAAGAGTAATGGATGAGAAAAACAGAAAAAAAAGTGTGCAAAACTCATCGCTTTCAAACTTAGACTGGACCAAATATTTCTGACTGATAAGTCTGGTTGGAGAAGGTCAGACACACCCCATTCTAACTTTGAAGAGGGATTCTTTCTTTTAATTTCCTGACATGCATCTCTCTCGCACCGTAATTTAACTGAAAAGAGGAATCAAATTAAAAATATTTCTGTCCCTAGCTGGACTAATTCCTTTTGTTCAACCATAAGCCTCAATTTTTAAAAATTGCCTTTTTTTTTTTTTTCTCGATGAACTTCCCGTTGAGTTAGTGAACCGAACTGGTTCACAAAGAGGTCAAACGAGTGCCAGAACTGCCGCAAGTGAAACCACAGACTCATGTGGTCAAAACAGATAGGAGAGCGACTCTCCCGTCCAGCACCCGCAAGCTGCTAGACAGAGCTCAGCCTCTTTGTCTAACAGCACCCTCTAAGCATCACTTTTAACTTCAGTTCTGCAACCCAGGCAGATAGGTTTATTGTAAACACATGAAACAACTTTGACAAATCAGCAGTGCCCATCCAACAGCTTTTTTTATCATTATTATTTTCACATGTAATATTATTTCACAATTTTGACATGACAGCACGGAACGAAAGAAAAAGATGCCTTTTTTCTTTTCTGCTACTCCCCCTTAACGCAATGAGAGTTACTGGAAGTAAAATCAGTTTGTATCTAAACTGCAAAAATTATATAGCAAGTACCAAAGGTACAACAGAGAAACGAGAAACATTCAAAGATAAAGCTTTCCTTTAAGCTGTAAGCATAAGTAATGTTAATATATGTTTCTGGTAAAGTATGGAAGAAAAAAGTAGATCCATGTCTTAATTAAGTCTCAAAAAAAACTTCTTGAAGTTAGTACTATGAACTCTGTAGCCAGACCTGACGGAAGGAAGAGAGGCTCAGTGAAGTTAATCGATTTACATCATTTTACTCTGCAGATAGGACCGTGAAAAGAACCCAGGAGCCTTGGTGCCTTGCACTGTCTTTGGTGCGTTAGGCATCTCTTCCTTCCACTGCATCGAGGTAAATAGAAGTCTTGTATTTGTCTTAAGTACTCACGGCTAATTCGAATGGGTATGTTATCCAGGTCAGTCAGACAGGCACAGAAGCTCCATTTCATTTGCCTTCAGCTTCCCCCAGATTAAACGATCAGACCTACATCAATCATTGGGTGTAAAAGACATGGAGTAATTGGACTAGAAGGTTGTCAACGGTCTGAGGGCTTCTGTTCAGAAAGCAGATGTCTTGGCTTTTTCTTGGTCTTGTTTATTCTTCATAAATACCAGAGCAAGACAGCAGAGTCACTATTATCTCGTAACAACGTTCTGTTAATCAGGCATGTCATTTGCTTGTATGGCCCAACCTTCTGCAGATCCCAGACGTTCCTCTTCCACAAGAATTAACTACAAAAATACTGCAGTGTAGCTGCTTTATGACCATGGCTGGGATCAATTTGTTTTGTGCTTTCAGACGCTGATCTTGCAACAGTGAACATACAGACACTATCGCAGGGGTTTTTTTACATAAATAAGGGGGTTTTGACCACCATCTTTCCTTTTTCAATGGCAGTTTGTCAAAATCTATTTTTACTAATTCCCAGCTCAGAAAGAAGACTACATTCAACTAAGGAATGGCACATCCTTCCCAAATTGCTCTGAAAAGCAATCAACAGGGTGAAAGCTAGGTCAAAATAGTAACTACGTTAGAAGCATAGAATTAGTGGGCTAAACTAAAGAAAAGGAAAAAAAAAAAAAAAAGAGCAAAACAAACCTCAAAATTTAGAAGCAGTAACCAAAGAATTTAAGAAATAAATGTGAAGTTACACATTCCAGCCTGAGCTCACATCATGTCTTGCACACAGCAAAAGCTGGTGAACCTGCCGCATCCCTGCCACCGCTGCTGGCCCGTGGTCCTTCCCTCTCCACCGCACGGGCTTTAGCCCTGACGCGGCACCCGGCACTAGGCTATAGCTTGCTATACCAGCTGAAAACTACTTGGTTTTGTTTCCTCAAGTTAGCTTTCCGCCGGGACACCGAGACAGGTTGGCACAGGATCTGTTAAGCACCAGAGGTGACACAGAGAACCCATGGGCTTACGCAGCCAGGAACAAGAAGGGGATGAGGCAGGAGGAACCAGACCTTCTCCATCCAGTGACAGCCAGCTGCCAAATTGGCTGAAGAGCCCTGATGGGAAACATCCCTGTAAGTACAATACCACTGGCATCAAGGAAGCCTCAGCACAAGATCTGACCGGAATTGTGCGTGCTCAAGACATCCACTAAATACTAAAGTTCAGGTGCAACGCTCCTACAAAAACCCTTGTCCCATGTGTGAACATACTTATAGGTGATCTACAAATTACGGTATTCCTGCCTAGAGCAAGAACAATTTTTACAGCATCATTTGCTTTAGCGTAACCATAATCCACAACGTCAGTTTGATTCTTCCCGAGTATCTGGACTCAAAGGTTTCATTGGGAATAGCCATTGCGAGCTTTCTCAGCCCTTAACCGAAGAGGGTAGGTGGCAAATCTATCCTCGCTGTCTGTGCTTGAAGTCTTTAGGTATTAACAGAAGCAACCAAACAGAGTGAAACCTTTGGTACTCTGCAGCAGGGGCATGTTCACTACAAAACCCTGCCATCTTTAATCTTGGCCGATACTTTAAAACTCAAGTGAGTCCAAGTAACAGCCCAACTTTTCTGTGAATGCTCAACTAACTCTAGAGAATATGGACCTGGAGGTTCCCACTACACACATGCACGCTGTTCTGCTATAACTGCATCCTAACATCCTTGCTGGAAGGTTTACATTTTGCTTAATTAGAGCATAGTTTTTTTCTCACTGGCAAACGCCTACAGATTTCTATGAGAGCGGGATTTGGATTATTTTATGAAACTTCTTGCTGCTGTGTTTTGTGAATTGTACACAGTTCTGTCCGCTCAATAGACCCAAACACGATTCACAAAACACACTCAATACCTGCGCGCACACACAAAAGCCTTTGCCAAACAATCAACCACTACAGTCGTGTGGATAGTGAAGAAAAACAACAAAAATCCAAACACAAACCCAAAACCAAACCCTACATAACATTTCATACAGGCAGTAGGGAGGCAAAGTATTTCACCTGGAAATTTGGGCAAAAATGGGGTGCGATAGAATAACACGTTTGTGTGACTGCACGCGTGTGGGTGCACACACCCCTGTACGTTGTCTTCTATAAGGGGGTGTGCTTCAGGTGTCATCTCCAAAAGTGAAATGCTGGAGAGACTTGTTAGGGGGGCGAAAAAAAGCACCCTTTTTCTCTTCGAGCCTCTGCTCGGTGACAGCACCGAGACCCACTCACTCTCCTTCCCTTGCCACGCTGTTAAGATGCACGTGGCCAGCAGAACCACGATCTTTCATTCCCCTATAGCAAACGATAACCAGGTTTACACACAAACAGCATTTAAATTTCAAGAGAATTTGGTTCTCCTAGCTCTTTCTCTCCCCACGTAGCTTCGCTGTAGTTCAACATTTACTCCACCTGCACAGTATGCCTTTTTTATTTCAGCTTCCTTTTTATTAAATATCAAAAATGATAAAGGATGCCATTGTTCCAATTACTGAAAGCAACACTATTTACATCAAATACAAAAATGTAAGTGTAACTAGACATCAGAACACCATTTTCTTTCAGGACGGTGTCAGACTTCCACGTGAACAAGTTTAGCCTTCGGTTTTGCACATCAGGGTCGGGGGGGGAAAGAAATGGCTTCAGGAGCCCTATAGAGGTGCTTTTGCTTCCCTGACTTCTCACACAATATTCTTTCAAATGAATTTAAAGCTTTTCTTGTCCAAATCCCCGCAAAAGTAACCACACTGCAGTTTTTCTACTATTATGCAAATAGATTAATCAGCCAACGCTCCAGTGAGAATTAATTTATATTTGAATCAAATGAGGCCTTAGACTCTTTATAACCCAACCCCCGGGCCAAGGCCTGGGCTAGGTAGCAACCTCGTGTTATTCATTTGACGAAATGTGAACTGACATAAATACCATGGCTAACTTTCAATCCGATTACCCCGTTACCTCACATCAATGCTCTCCCAGCCATCAGACTCTAGCGTCCCTCCTTTCACCAGCACAGCCAACAACTGACAACTCCTCCCTGATAAACAAGCACCCACGCCGCCACCTCGGACCCCCACTCTTAACCCATCATCCCTGCTCAATGGCCCTTATTCGACAAGGTACTTTATTTTGTTTGTAGGAATCGAGGGACTAAACAGCACAAAAATACTGTTTTGCTGGGGCTGCAATTCAAAGCTGCCCTTTCAGAGCTGCGGAGCACTTGAGGCACTAACAATAAACATCCAAAAATATAGGAGCATCGTGTATGTCCGTACATAGATATATATACACGCATGCACACATTTCATTTA
Organism: Aquila chrysaetos chrysaetos; assembly: GCF_900496995.4. Taxonomy (NCBI): domain Eukaryota; kingdom Metazoa; phylum Chordata; class Aves; order Accipitriformes; family Accipitridae; genus Aquila; species Aquila chrysaetos. Next base: position 25,658,398 of record NC_044019.1, read on the forward strand.
ATACAGTCACCCGACATCTGTTATCTTCCATACTCTCCTTAACCCTTAAAAAAAAAAAAAAAAGTAGTAAAACAATGTTTTGGGCTACTACGTCCAAAGGTCAATGTAAAGTGAACCCACATTTTACACAGCACCCTCATACTAAACTCGTGTTGACAACCACTAAATTCTTTCTATTGCCCCGCACAGGAACTTGTTTTTTAAAAAGATTTTTTTTTTCTTTAAAACTGTAAGCATGTAAAAAGCTTGGCTAAACAATCCACCAGGTGTGAGAAAAGCCTTTTCTATGCGAGCAGCTCTGTGTCAGGAAACCTACACTTTGTAATTAGATTAGCAAGCAAGGACTGAATAGCTCTGATCAAAACATCCCCCCCCACCCCATATTGTTTATAGTGCATAACTGATAACTAAGCTTCTCTAGTCATGGTTAAAATCTACTTAAAAATGGGAGTCCTGCGCACTCTGGAATTTAAATGAAGAGGAAAAGAAAACAAAGTGCACATTCTTAAAAAACTATAAGTAATTACTTGCCTGCCTTGCTTAAACAAAGCTTTGTTTGAAAATACGTCATAAAACAAACCCTATGATTTAACGGCAGCTCTTCAGGACAGCACCACTTAAAATGCATCTAAGCTAGAGAGTTAAAGGTGTAATTTTTGCCTTAAGGACATACTTTACAGTCAGCAGGCTGGGGAAGGAGGAGGAGGACGACAGTCCTCTTGGCCACGTGGCCCCAGCTCCAGGGGACATCCCGGATCCCCGGCATGAAAGCTGAGAAGTCCCCAGCCCAGGAGGATGACTTTAGTTGTCTTTGTGGATTTTTTCCGTGTGGCCATACAGTCTAGTTGTGGACTGGAGTCAGTTTTCCAACAGAAAGAGCAAGTTTGAAATGTACTGGCTTCCTGGAGACACTAAAAGCAGGGTGAAAAGGAGCTGCGGTATGTTAGAGCACATCATCCCCGCCTGCTCCCTCAAGGGAAGGACTTACACTCACATGGGTACGATGCTAAATGGAAAATAAGCCAAGACAAGCTTCTTCCTAAAGCTTTCATACAAAGCCTATATATTTTTTTCGGAAATAGTGAGACCGTTTCACAGTCCTGCTCCATCTGCCCAGAGTACAAATACGTCAGTTTTGAATTTTGATCTCAGCCTAGTCCAGACAAGAGTCAGTCCCATTTTATACCATGGGGGCTGAAACCAGATGCAAACCCTTGTGTCCTGGTTTTGACTGGGATAGAGTTAATTTTCTTCTTAGTAGCTAGTACAATGTGTTTTGGATTTAGTGTGAGGAAAATGTTGATAACACCCTGATGTTTTAGTTGTTGTTAAGTATTTTTCAGTGTCCCATGCTCTGGCAGCAAGCAGGTGTACAAGAAGCTGGGAGGGAGCACGGCCAGGACAGCTGACCCGCACGAGCCAAAGGGATATTCCATACCACAGGACGTCATGCCCAGTGTATAAACTGGGGGGGAGTTGGCCGGGAGGGGCGGATCGCTGCTGGGGCATCAGTCAGCAGGTGGTGAGCAATTGCACTGCGCACCACTTGTCATCTTTTTTTTATTATTTTATTATATTCCTTCTGATTACAATTATTATTATATTTTTTTATTATTGTTAGTATTACTTTTTATTTTACTTTAGTTATTAAATCATTGTTATCTCAACCCATGAGTTTTTCTTTTTTTTTTTTTTCCACGATTCTCCCCATCCCACTGGGAGCAGGGGGAGCGAGCGAGCGGCTGCGTGGTGCCTAGTTGCCGGCTCGGCTTAAACCACGACACCTTGTACGAATCAATTTTTCCAAAGAAAGATATCCGATTACTGGATCCTTCGGCTCAGATCAGTACACCTCGCAAACCCCATGCTTATTTCATCCTTCTCGAAACGGTCTTTTCAATATTAGGGCTGGAGCATCAGAACTGAGATCAAAAAGCCTTCTGCTTGGCTAAAGGACACTATAGAAATAGGAGAAGATAACAAGAGGACAACCTCCATTCTTCCTCTCGCAAATCTGGAGACACTTGCCGTACACACAGCTGTGACAGCCAGCAGAGAATGAAAACTTTTCCATGCTTCGGTAACCATCCTACCCCCTCCTGCTTCTGCTGTAAGGGCAGGAGCGGGGAAAAGGCCTAGACATTAAGTGCCCCAGGGCAGAAGTCCGGCCTCATTGCTTAAACTGTCACGCTCAAGAGAGGGTCTGACCCAAGGCCGCAATTTAGTCCCGTCTCTACACATTCCCCTCATCCGTGGTTTTTTTTTATTTCTCTGTAGGAGCAGTAAACTGTCAGCAAAAAGGGAGGATAGACAATTTTTTGGTGCGATACTATTAGAGAAAGCTTGATAAAAGTTGATAGGTGAGGGGATAGACTTCCATTTAAGACCTAAGCCAAAACTATTTAAAAGACACTAGAGAACTACCCCTTATCTCAGGACATCCACAGATCTGGAGGATACAAATGTAGCTTAAAGCTACTTTAACCTCCTCTCTCCTGACCTTTCTGGGTCTGACAAGTAGCAGCCAGAGTACGGCTCCTCAAAAAGAGCCATGTTCTGTGCCAGGACAACCTGACCTTACCAGATTTCCTCAAGTCAAATTTTAAATCTGCTAAATCCCATCCAATGCCCCTAAAGACCTTCCTAGAGACACAAGATTTCATGCTCTCCACCCTCTTACGTTTTTTTAAAAAAGACAAAATTCGTGTCACGATGAGAGCCAAAAATGTGCATGCGACCACTAAAATATGATTTTCGTTAAGTAGTTCTCATTTCTGCAGAGAAGACAAGAAACCTGAGAAAACTTGTTGCAGACTATGAAGATCCCATTCAAACATCCTGGCTGTCTAATTCTAAACTTCAGACGTCTTTGATATTTCCCCCTGCAGTATCAAAACACTCCTGACAAAGTACTGAAAAGAGACAAGTACATTCAAATTCTTCTAGGGCTTAACCCCACCGCATTGAAATTAGCATGAGTTTTGCCCCTGACTTCAGCCCTGACAGAACGAGCAACATTCTCAAGCCAAAGGCATGGGGAAAAGCTTTTCTACAACTTTCTTTACATGCTTGCACCCTCCTTAGTCCTAGAGATTTCCGTTTGCTTTCAGAAAGCTAAAGGCATAAATGGGCAACACATTCCACCATGTATCTATCCAATCTCATGGCTGGTGGAAAGCAAGTAAGGCTTTTTTTTTTTTTCTGTTTGTCAGAAAGAAACACAATTCTCCGAGAAGGAACGTACTTTCTACAGGTTGGGGAAGCTCCCATGAGAAAGGTTCTGGTCTTTGCTATTTCAAGAAAGCTTTACAAGTGCAAGGGAAATCAGAGCCTCATCAGTTTTTCCCAGTGGTAAAATGGAAAAGCCCTTCCTCTCTGAACATCGTGAAGCTGCACCGCTTGCGAAGCAAAGCCCAGAAGAAGGGCAGTCCCGTTTTAGTCTCCACAATGAGCCAAATGTTTTCTAAAGAGAATAACTCTTTCTCACGAGCGGAGATCCAGTGTAAAATCTATTGGCTCTGCAGGGAGCCAGTCATCCTGCATCCAGAGACCTACACTTGAGAATCTTGAAGAGATGTCCATGATGCATAAGACTACGAAGCTATTCATTCCTCAGGCATTATTGCTCCATTCTCCTTGGTTTTCTCTACCTGAAGCACCTCGCTTGATAAAAAGCATCCCCAAAGGACGACAGAAATACAGTTACCTTCTTTTGTCTGACTTTCCAATTTACACAAGGTAGCTGAGAGCAGAGCACATGGGCCAGGGCTTGCCAACTCATTTCTCATGGGCTCTGTGAAGGTAAACCCTGAGGGACAAAATTTGTCAGCCCTCTTCTTCTGTCAGAGATCCAGTAACCAAACATACTCGGTATCAATAGCCTTCTATTTCTGGCAGGGGGGGGAAAATTGTTACACCTCCAAAGAAGCCTGCACATAGTCTTTTCCTCCGTGGATGCACTACAGTTTGCCAGCAACCTACAGACACGAATATAGCCATGATCAGGGCATGGTCTGGAACAGAACCATTTAACTGTGAATCCCTTGCCTCAATGGACACCAGTGTAATGCTTCCAGGGTGAAATCACTAAATGGCCTGGTAATTCAATGATTAAAAAAAACCCTAGAACTCACAAATTTTTTTTTTTTTTTTTTTTTTTTTAAGACTTCCCCCCATTTCAATGGCAAGAGCATTGCAGCATCCCAGCAAGGAAATTTTGCACTTTTTTCTTGCTAAGTAACTATTAGAGTATTTGAGTTTCTCTTCTTTCCTTATCACATGGCTTTTGGTCCCACCAAAAGACGGGTAGGTTAATCCCTGTCAACAGAACTTTCAGCACCTTCATATAGGACTCAAAGAGAGAAAACCGCTGAGTTTTGAAGAAGGTACCTTCAAATCAGGAATAATCTTGCAACAACGAGTTTGCGCCAAGAAGTTAATACCTGCACGCTCAAAGCATTTGCACCAGGAGGGACAGTATGACTTTCCAGACAGGGTGATACAGCACAGTGCAGGTGACCGATTCATTGAAACCTCTCTGCCACCTACCTGGACACCACCATGACAGCCGTTCCCCACCCCGGATCACAGCACCTGAAGGTATTTTCACCCAGAAGGAGCAAAAGGAGCCACCCAGCCCATCACTGTCTTTCTGGCTACTCACCACCAGCACATATGTTAGGGAAGACTTTCCATTGGGGGAAGTGTTTCCAAATACCCGGGCTCTCATCAGCATCTCTCCTCCGAGCCTGCCTCAAACATTTCCAGAGAGGCTTAAGCCGCAGGGAAGTGCAGTGTCAGTTGGTTGGCATGGTAAAAACCGAGGGATTGAGGGCTAATGGTCTGGCCCTTTTAAGAAAAGGTGTAGAAATAAGAGAAGGTCCTGGTTTAATCCTACGGGGTAATTAAATCCTAACTCTTTTCTTCTTCTTTCCCTGAGAGACAGAGGTCCCTACGCACTGCTGCAGCAGGCAGAGGGATGGAGAGCGGCCCCCTAAAAGACCACGTCCGCTCTTGTGGCAAGCATCAACGGAGCGCGCGGGCTCAGGGACCTTCAGTTTAAGGTGACAGCAAACCGTCAGGTTTGCCGAAATCCACCTCAGGAGACATTCATTCTCCTGTCGAATTGCCCTGAGAGAGTCCTTTCCTCCAAGGAAGGTTGTCCTTCCTGTCGTAACCTGGAGAACGGGGAACAGAAGTGGGGCTTTGCGAGTGGAAAAAGTAACGGGATCCTCAAATCCCAGCACTTAAAACCGCCCACTGCGTAGAGGTTTCAGTGACTCGGCGAGCAGGGAAATTTGCCACTTTGGTTTGCGGTGAGGCGGTAGGAGTCGATTTAAGACCTGATTGGCAAGACAAAAGGGGTTTTAATTCTTCTTACCTACTGGAGCAAGATGAAAGAAATACACATTGGAGAAAATAAATGGGAAAGCATCGTGTTCTCTCATCCTTCGCGCTTCTTCTGCGCAGTCTAACTTGGAAACTCTTGGGGTAGAGACCACGACTGAAACAAGCAGGACCTTGGCCTCCGGCATCCGAGAACCCAAACAGCCACTGCCCAACTCCCAGCTCGTTTCCACCGTGCTAAACAATCACGAAATTGAGGCAACGAATAAACCGCCATATTGCGTTTTGCAAATCCTAGCTCTCCAAAACTTGCAAATCCTAGCTCACGAAAGGAGTTGTTTTTCAGGGGGTCGTATGGTTGTTTGTTTATTAGACAGATCAGCGGAGAAGAAAGAAGGGGGATTGTTCGACGCCAGATTATTTTTTTTTAAAACAAAGGTGGAGGTTGGGGGAAGGATAAAAGGACGAAGTGGACAAAAATAATCAAATTTGGAAGAAAGGATGCAAATTAAACAGGCTTGGAAGGAGTTAGTAAAGCGCAAGCAAGACACAGGGACTAAACTAAAGTTAATTACTTTTGACACGATCAGATCATCTGGTCGCATTTCAGGCTGCGTGCACTCTAGGCTGGCCAGCATGAATGGCGAGGGAAAAGAAAGTAACTCTCCCCTCTAGGTCCCTTTGCCAAGTCTGGGCTGCGCGCTCTGTCCGAGATCCCTCTTTCTTTGCGCAGAGAGAGAGGGGGGGGAGAGGAGAGAGAAACACAGTTAACCACCTGTCAGGGCTGAGGACACAATAAGGCAGCCCCCAAAAGAGCTTTTCATGCATGCGTAATATATTTGTTCAGCTATTCACTTAATGAAGCTGATAAATGTGATGCGAAACAATAGTCAAGTTAATCTATTTAGTAAAATGTTTTGAGACTCTCAGGCGATGTTAAGGAGGGTAGTGTGTTCGGGGACATTTTCATTTCAATACGCTCATCTCTCCCCTCTTAGGGGGGTTTCAAGCAACCTATGTGAATATAATTTCTTATAAATGTGTCTTTAATGGGTTTAATTCACCCTTGCCAGCTGTTTTTTTAGCTATTTTGTAAGAGCAAAACAAACGTGCCAGGCTTGGAAAGCTAGTTAAAATTAGTTTCGGTCACTGGGGCCAAGCTATATTTCCTGCAAACCATCTGCTTGATTGGCACAATAGAAGGATTTTCAAGAAAAGGGGGGATCTAGAAGAGCTTTGAACGAACCAACAGTTACTGTTCCTTGTGCTTGAATTCTAAAGGTGAAGCCTTAGGTGTCTTAATATAGCTTCGCCCCCGCAGCCTCCATTCAAGCTCCCGACGAGGGCGATAAGCAGCGGTTAGGGAGCTTGGGCACGCCGGGGACGGAGCATCCCTCCCGCCGCCGCCCTCCCCGGGAGAAAGAAAAAAAAAAAAAAAAAAAGAAAAAGGAAAAAAAAAACCCCAAACAAACACAAAACCCAAAACAAAATAAAAACAAAACAGAGGAGAAAAAAAAAAAAAAAACCACAACAAAACTCGCACACACGCGCGCTTCCTCCGCAGCTTTGGAGAACGCCGGGGTGCGGAGCGGGGGCTCGCCCGGCCCCTTGCAGAGCCGTTCCCGGCTCGGGAAAGCCAAATTTGGCTTTCACCTTGCTGCGGGAAGAGCTGGGGACCGGACTTGGGAAAAGCCGGGGGGGGGGTGTCGTCCCGCGTGGGGCCGTTTCCCCGCGGGGCAGCGGGCAGAGCCGTGATTGAGACGTCCTTCTCCCGGGGCAAGGAGGGGGGGGGACCGCGGGGAGAGGGATGGCTGCTCTCAAGGCTCTGGGGAGGCACCGGCCCAGCCCAGGCCAGCTCTTTGGTCTTCGGATTTGAAGTGCTGGCTCTCCCAATTTCATGCGGATTATCAGCCTCGGACCGGGACACACGCAGGCTTCAAGCCCGACCTCCCCCCCCCCCCTCCACGGCTGCCGGCGGTTTGGGGTGGGGGTTTCACACCCCCCCCCTTTTTTTTTTAACGACAAAGAAAGTGAGTGACTTTTAAGAAATAAATTTGAAGATAACGACATTAAAATGAATGGCAGGAAGCACAAAACGGCATGAGCATAGGTCAAACGGCATTAGTCACAGGTTTTATCCTGAGACATTAGAATTCCCTTTCTCTTAAATGATCACTGCCTTTGAAAAGAAACTTCCAAAGGAGATCACTTAAAATAAGATCCTTTCGTCTGATTTCTTGGTTTCTTATGGTCTATCTTCCCTTTCAATAGATGTCTAGTCCCTTTTGCCTTGGTGCTTAAGGAATTCTTTATGAGTGTGCTCAGACGCATCACAAGGAACTGGGTCCACGTGTGCCCCAGCATGCGTTTGACCCAACCTTCCAGAAAATGTCAGACCCTCTTTTTTAAACCAGAGAAATTAGCAGCAGTTGGTCTATAGTGAGGCAAAATGCCCCCAATGTATATGTAAAGAAAGGAGTAAATCATCTCAAAGGAAACGTATAATGACTGTAAAAAACTAAGTGTTCTGGGAGCAGCCCGGGCGGAGCTGTGCTGGGAAATGCCGGGATGGAGGTGGGCGAGGGGGGGGGGGGGGGGGGGGGGGGGGGGTGGGGGAGGGAACAGGGGTGGGAGACTGGGGGGGGGGGGTAAAGGGGGGGTGCCAGGCAATTCTTTTATGGGGAAAGCCCTCTTCGCTTTTTTCCATTCGCTGCCGTGCCACTCGCTTGCTAAAGAACACCTTGAGAGCAGCCATGGGTACAAACGGGCTTGAGAGAACCCCGGAGGGCTCCGGGTGGGGGCCAGAGAAAAGCTAAACCCGGAGCAGGACGGGGCAGCCCCCAGCTTCTCTGCCACCCCCCACCCACCCCCGACACCCACCCCCGGCCGCCAGCACCCCCAGAACCCCTCGGGCTCTGCCTGCGCCTGCCTGCCTTTTTTTTTCCTGTACCTGCTAAGCATCGAGATTAACAAAACTGGGGAGGCGGGGGGAAACTCCAGCGAGGTTTTATTTCAAAGTGATGCTTTCAGACAGCGGATCTTCCCAGCCAGCCTTCTGCAGATGCTCATCTGCTGGAGGCCGGCGTACGGCACCGGGAAAGCTTGTCAGGATCATACAATTTCGAGGGCTGATTCCGTCCTCTCTAATAAATAACTTTTTGATTTGAATCAAGGGAGAGGTTTAACAGAGTTTCTTTCTTCCCTAATGTGATATAAATCGCAGATGCACTTTTATTGAATGGTTAAAGCATCGACATGGAGATAATCAACACAAAACGTCCGGACAAAAACCATCGAGAGAAATAAAGCTGGTTAATAAGATTTTTGAGAAAGCTTTGTGTTAAAAAGTAAAAAGGGAAAACAGCTGAAGGTGACAGTTAGTTCATGGTTAATAGGATAAAGGCTGCATGGTTGAGCTGCACACTTCTGCTTGCAAAGGTTCAGCCACACCAAAGGACTGAATAGGGTGCTTTTAAAACATAGGACATTTAACACATCTGTTATAGGCTTTAACAGAGAAATCAGGTAAAACCGCTCTCAATAGTTGCTTTCATCACCCAGCTCCAAAGGAAATTAACTACACTCGCGCCCTATTTCCACGTTTGCCACCGCAAACAAATCCCCTCTGCCAGAAAAATCCCTATTTTCTACTTTTCCGTTAGACGATGCCATTTGTCCCTCGCACCGAAGTTAAGGGACTTGGGGCTCCGCGGCACCAAGCGGAACACACCTCCAGAAATCCCGCACGGGCACGCACATAAAAAGGGAGTTCAGGTGAATTTGGCGGTGCCGAGAAGGCTTCCAGCCACCGACACCGGTAAAACCGAGACTAGCTCAGACTGCTTTAGCCAGAAGGATCCAAATGCTACAACGTAGTCTTCGTTTTCACGGTCGGAGGCTAGAGATTTCCACTATTTTTAACGTAGATGAGCTTAAGAGGACCAACAGACTGAGAACCTGAGGGGGCTGCTCTGGTCCCAACAAGCCCTTCAGATTTTTTTCTACGCTCGGTGTTGAGGTTTTCTCGGAGCAGACTTCTTCTCGGTTACAACAAGGCTTACGTTTCGGTCCGATACGGGCAAGCCGCTAGCCCGAGCGCCCGTACCCAGGACTCTGACGAAGCTCGGCTCTTGAAAGTAGAAGTTCACCCCGCAAATTCGCTTTCTACCGCACCTTTGACGTGCAGATAGAGAAACAACCTCAACTACCCGCACAAATTTGGCTGCCTACTGATAGCAGGGGGCAGAACGCCCTCAAACCGCGATGGGATCCGCTCTCCGAATATTCCCCCCCCCGCCAACCCCAACCGAGCTTCGTTCCACGTTTTCTAATTTGTATTTTCCATTCCACAAACGCCGTGCTTTTCCGAGAGCCCGCAGATAGGTTTATATGAATATTTATTGATTTATTTCCTAAACTCAGCAGGGGAGCGGCAAATAAATTTAGTGCTTTCTTTAAATAATTCCCTTTCTACGAGGCAAGATGTCATTCGAAACTTTTAAATAGGCATTTAATTAGCCTGTGTGTGTTGCCTCTGAACAAAACCCTGCTGGGAGCCTTTGGAGCGCTGTATTCCAAAGAGGCGGTCAATATGCAAAATTGATGACTACACTTTCTTTGTGGCGGGGCCATTGTGCCCCGGTTGCTTATGAAGTCTAATCCAATCATAAATTGCAGCCCCGGACCAATGGAGAAGCCCGGAGCTCGCCCTGAATGAAGCTCAAGTGGAGAACTTTGTTGAACCCCATTGTTGGGGCTGTCACTTTTGAAAGAGCCTCAGCGGGGCTGACCACTATAAAACCCCTCGTCCAGGAGGAAGGGGCAGAGAGAACCCCGCCAGGCTCGCCAGCCGGATCTTTTCCTAAACGAGGTTTGCAAAGCAGAAAACAAAAGCAACCAAACAAACAAACAACCCAGCGGCCCCAGCGATGATGTTCCCCAGCCTCATCGCTCCGCCGGCCGTCTACCCCAGCCTCCTGCGGCCCACTCCCACCCTCACCTTGCCTCAGTCGCTGCAGTCAGCTTTTTCCAGCCATTCCAGCTTCCTGGTGGAAGATTTGATCCGGATCAGCAGGCCCACCGGTTACCTGCCCAGGACTGCCCCCCCGCCCAGCATGTCCCCCCCGACCTCGGCGGCCAGGACGGACTCGGGGACGCCGGAGCTCACCAGCTCCTCCTCCTCTTCCTCCTCCTCCTCCTCCTCCTCCTCCTCCTCCTCCACCGGCTCCAGGAGGATCTGTTCGCCGCAGACTTCCAGCAGCGACTCTACTTTCCTGAAATTTGGAGTCAACGCCATCCTCTCCTCCGCCCCCCGCGCCGGTAAGCCGGCCGCTCCCGGAGCCTCCGCGCCCGCGGAACCCACCGCCTTGCTGCAGAAGGGGGGGGGGGGGGGGGTGAGGGGGGTGGGCAGGAGGGAGACGGTTTGGGAAAGGGAGGGAAAACCTAGTGCCGAGCTGCAGAGCCCTCCGGCACCGCTCGGATTTAGGGGCCGGTCCCGCTCCGCCGCCTCCGGAGCGGCCGCAGGATGGAGGAGCGGAGCTGGGAGGGGGGCGAAGGAGAGGGGGGGGGGGTCCCCACAGACGGGTCTCTTGGCTGACTCTGCCCTCCCGGGTGCAGCTTTGCTGGCAAAACCATCCCGGCAAAAATGTATTCCGAGCTCGCTCTGGCCCCCCTTTTTTTTTGGGGGGGGGGGAATAGTACCACGGCATTGATCCCCAGACCCAGCCGTGCCGTCGGTCGACTCCAACCGGTGGTAACCCTCTGCTTAATTTCATTTTCTTATTTATTTACTAGAAACTTCCCCTGCGTTGCTTCAGAGCGTCCCTCCAAAGACTTTCTCCTTTCCGTACTTTGAAGGATCCTTCCAGCCCTTTATCAGATCTTCCTATTTCCCAGGTAGGTCTTTAAAAGTCTCTCTCTCTCCCCTCCAGCCCCGCTGCAGGCACAGCCCGGTAATATTTCTCGGTCCGTCCCCGTCCCCCCCTCCCCGGGGGGGTTATGCTCTAGTTCAGAGGTTGGCGGGAGTACAACATTCAAGCATCAGTCGCGCCAATTTGATGCCCGATTTAGCACAGGCAGTGACTGCTTGACATTCCCTGCCCGCTCCCCCCGCTGATCCGCAAATTAGCCGGGATTTTCCACGGTCCCAAGGCGAGGCGGGTCCCCCTCCCCCCTGCCAAACCCCCCCCCCCCCCCCCAACAACAACAACCACCACCACCACCCCCCCCCCCAACCCCACCGGCCCGGGACGGCGCGGTCGCTTTCAGCACCACGAGGGGAGCGGTCAGCTCCCGCCGCGCTCCGCACCCGCGCAAGCGGGTCCCCCCCCCGCTCCGCGGCACGCGTTCCGCGCAGCCCCCTCCCCCTGTAAAGCAAAGCTGCTCTCTCCGCCCTCTCCATCCACCCAAATTTTTCCGGCCCCCGGCGGGTTGCTGGTGTTTAGCGGCGGATCGGGGGGTACAGCGGGCACGGCTTGGCTTCCTCCTCCTCCTCCTCCTCCTCCTCCTCCTCCTCCTGCGCGTACTAACCCTCCCCTCCTTCACCTCGGGTCTCCCACTTCACCGCTTCTCGTTTAGACCGTCACTGGTTATTCAAACGGCATGGTCTCGGCCAGAAAGCAGGCTGCGGGGGTATGATTCTTACAGCGCTGAAGTATTATGACGCTGAGAGAACAATTAAAAAAAAAAAATCTAATTACACAAACAAGCTATTAATTTAAAAAGAAAACAGGGAAAGGGAGAGAGAAAAAAAATAACCCAAGCTCTTCCATTCATCCTCCGGATAATGGAATTTGCTTCCTTTCTCCAGCATCTGAATAGCCTAACAAAAACAACTTGAGCTTTATAAATAGCTTTTCATGTCCATTTAATGAAAATGATTTGGGGAAAGAGACGATTGTGCCATCAGTATTCTCCCGAGGAGCCTGGCATGCCGTTGTGTTTAGTTTGAAAGTGTAAATCTCTTTTGTTCCAATAATATATGGCGTTAGCTGCTTGTCCTCAGTCTTTTTCTGTTAGTTCATTACTACACAATTACCATTCACGCTTCATTAGCATCTCTGTCTCTCTTGGGGAGGTTCCCCCCCCCCCCCTTTTTTTTTTTTAAGGCGAAACTCTGCCCTTTTTATCATACCAATGCCATTGGGAACCAGGCAATGTGCTAATTAGCTGTTACTTTTCATGTCTTCGGATTGAATTCTCCAACTTTGGCGGGGGCGGGGGGGAGAAGAGATTAATATAAAAAGATGAATACTGATTGATCAAAACTGCATCAGAAGAGGAGCGGTTTTGTTCGAATCAGAAAAGTCCTCATTTTCATCTCGAGCATAATAAAGCGCCTGAAATGATAAAAGCGCCTGAAAAAAATCAAATGCTTCTGAGCAGGAGGGAAAGCTTTTTTATTATACCTCTATCTTAGCCGGTACGCCTCGCTTTGCCTTTTCAGGCCAGAGACCTTTGAATCTCCCAACAAAACCGGCCACTATTGATCCATTTTACACGTCTGAGTTGATAGATCTAATCCCAGCGATCACTGGCTGAAAGGGAGGGGGGGGGCGCTGCTTAGTTAAGCCTAAAGCTCCTTTTCACAGCCCCAGGTTGATGGGTGCCCACCCAAAGGGCAGGGAGGGGGCAGCGGGGGCCAGTCCCGCTCCTCTCAGCTCCGTGTGTCCCCCCCACAGCCGCCTCCACCGTGGTCCCCATCCCCGGCACCTTCTCCTGGCCGCTGGCCGCCCGCGGCAAGCCCCGCCGGGGCATGCTGCGCCGTGCCGTCTTCTCCGACGTGCAGCGCAAGGCGCTGGAGAAGATGTTCCAGAAGCAGAAATACATCAGCAAACCCGACAGGAAGAAGTTGGCAGCCAAGCTGGGCCTCAAGGACTCGCAGGTGAGAAGGGACGCGCGGTGGGGAGAGCTGGGTCCCCCCTCCACCCCTAGGGGCAGCTTGAGGGCAGGGGAGGAAAAGGGGACGGGAGCAAGGGAGAACTGCCGACAACCACGAGAAAGCCCAAAGCAAGTTACAGGGCCACGAGCATCAACGGAGCCAAAAAAGCGGCACGATTCCCAGCTGGGTGAGTAGGATGGGACAGACAACGGCCTTATTGCCCCCCCGACCCCTCTCCTAGGGTCCCCAAAGGTCAGGGTTTGCGGTTTCTGTTAGCTTGGGCAGGAGCAGGGTTTCGAGGGTGCAACCAAAAGGCCTTGCGTGGTCCCTGTTTTACTGAACCATTTCATTTCTGTGTTGCTTTGCCCCCCCCCCCCCCCCCCCCCCCCCCAGGTGAAGATCTGGTTCCAAAACAGGAGGATGAAGTGGAGGAACTCCAAAGAAAGAGAGCTCCTCTCTTCTGGTGGCTGCAGAGAACAGACCCTCCCCACCAAGTTCAACCCTCACCCCGACCTCAGTGACGTAGGCAAGAAATGTACAGGAGAGGAGGAGGAGGAAGAAGTTCCCCCCGCGTGCCCACCCAGTCCCCGGCATCCCTTAACCTACCACCAGTCCCCAGAACACCTACACTTGAGGGACAGACTGGACTCCCAGATGTCTCCTTCTCCGTCCCATTCTAGCAGCCCCAGCAAACCTTCAGACTTCTCAGACTCAGAGGAAGAGGATGATGAAGGGGAAGAGGAAGAGGAGGAGATAACAGTCTCTTAGATCACCCTGCCTGCCCCTACCATCACATGGGGACATTGCAAAGATGTAAATAAACCAGAGTGCTATAAATTGAAGAGGTGATGTCCCACCCAAATATCCACATACTTCTCCAGTGCAGGTTCTTTGTCACATAGCTGCCAGACTTGCTACTTATAGGTATTCCTTTCTTCCCCCCCCCCATGTGGAGGTTGTCACCTTCATAGCATCCGTTAACCTTTTCATAATTCTCTCTGCTTAACAATCAACGTTTGCTCAATTAGCTACCTTCTCCTGAAAGCAAGCAACGGCCAGCCTCTTGCTTTATAGCAGGGAGGAAAGTATATAGGGGGAAACTTTTTTCCCCCCAGATAAGAAACAATAAAAAACCCAATATAGATGCTGTGGCCACTTTCACTACCTTTCAAGCAAATTTCCAGCTACTAGTAAGAGTTCAAAACCCTGAAGACTGGTCTGACCTAGCAGCCCTTCTCTCCAAAAGTAAATAACACTGACGGACACAGACCAAACGCTGCCTCCCTCCTCACCCCAAACAGCACAATAATTGCGCAACGGATCCATTGAAATCCCTGGAATGATTTCTAAGGTATAATGTAAGTGTGCCTTCTTGTGTAATGGAGACCTTATATATTTATATGTTTTTCATTTTAATTTATGCATCAATATTATATTCAAAGCACTGTCTAACCCACCTTTTTGCCCACAGGCTTGTGCTTATTTTCCACTTTGCTTCTGCTATCCATGGTGTGGACAGAGGAAAGTGGATACGCCTCTTTGATTTTTGACTGAACTTTGCTGTCTTTGCACAGCTTATATGAACTGTACACTATTTTGTACACTTACTCTGTATGGATGTTTTATACCAAGGTTATTGTGAATGAATATAACAATGGCTCAACAAGGTTTCTCTCCTTTTTTTTAATTAAATGACGGCTAAACTACAGCCAAATGTAGCTGTTTAATTTTGTAACTTATAAAGAAACGCTTTTATTTTGTATTTTACCATGTACAGACTTTAAATATGTATATATAATAAAGTGAATGATTGTCAAATAAAAAAAAAGTAGATTTCCAAGTTTGATCATGTAGTAATACTTGGTTCTGGTTTACAGGTTGTTGTAGGTTGTGTCTGGGGCCAAACAGGGAAAGAAAAGAAAACCACCTTTTGTCAACAGTGGAGTGATTCAATAAGAACTTATCAGCTTCAAATTAAATAACCTTACAAGAATATCTACCTGCCTTTTAACTAGGGAGCAACTCAACCAAAAGACTAAAGATTTTCTGCAGTTAAAATGAATACAGGTTCTCCCTTCTTGCATTCAAAAGCAATTTAATTTCTGCTGGTGTTACCCTGTGCTCCCCCCTAAAGCCCTTCTGACTCTCCTCCTTCCTTCAGTTATTGCCCAGGGAGGTCAGGGTGGGGACACTTGCCCTGCATCACCCTGCTATGAAAGATACTACAGTTTGTAGGCTGGGAGCATGGGATTGAAGTAAGACCAATGGGTCTGCAGTCTCCTGGGTCCTCTTTCGGGCCCTTCCTGTAGATGGATTCAACGTTTGCCCTCTTCCAATCATCAGGGATATCCCCCGATCTCCACAACTTTTCAAAGATTATAGACAGTGGCCTTGTGACAATGTCAGCCACTTCTCTTAACAGCCTGGCTCGGATTCTGCCTGGGCCCATAGGTTTATGTGGGTTGAGCCCTTGCGAGAGGATGCAGACCAGCCCTCCCTCCACTACTGGTGGGTCGACACGTATGTTGTTGCAGCTACTTGAGGCTATGATCTGGAGTCCAGCTACACCGGTGAAGACAGAGGCAAAGACAATCTTGAGAACCTCTACCTGGTCAGCATTATTTGTAACTAGTTTCCCTGCCCTGTTTAGCAATGGACCTATGCCTTCCCTCTGCTTCTGCTTGCTGCCCATGTAGCTGAAAAGCCTGTTCTTGTTGTTTTTGACATCTTTGGCCAATTTCAGTTCTAGCTGAGCCTGACTACAGCTCTGCATGCCCCAGCAAGGTTCTTGTAGTCCTTGATGGGTGTTTGGCCACCTTCCCATAGCCAGTATGTGTCGTCTTGTTGTTGTTTTTTTAAGCACACCCAAAAGCTCATTGCTCAGCCAGGGTGGTCTCTTGTTCTCCCTTCTCCCTTTCCCACTGTAGGGGATGGGCTGTTCTTGTGCTTCCAGGAGGCTGTTCTTGAGTAACTCCCAGCACTCACAAGCTCCTTTTCCCTCCACGGATGCCTCCCACGGACTATCTCACAGCTGAGCTCTGAGCATACTGAAGTTGGCCCTTCTGAAATCCAAGGTCTTTGTCCTACTGCTGGTCTTCAGCGTGCTTAGCAGGATCTTCAACTCCACAATGGTACAATCGCTATATCCAAGGCTACAAGTTTTATTGGGTTGCGAGCAGTAAATCTAGCAATGTGCTGGTCCTAGTTGGCACGTCCAGCATCTGCAGCAGGAAGAAGATGACTTGTGCACCACTGTGCAGAAATAGATTCATTTAACAGTCAAGACTGATGGGGGGCCAGGCAGAGAGCGGTAAGCTGAAAATGGTGGAATTATGTTGCCAGAAATACTGTTGTGGATGAGGCTTAGTGGCTGGCACAGACCTGAGCTTATGAGGTTGTTCCTTCCCCCACTGGGTTTGGGCTTTGTGTCCTAACATCTGTTTTACACTGGGTGGTGCTGGTTCATTACGATCCCGGTGGGAAAGGCACTCGGCCTCAGTGAGGTATCAAAGTGCGATTTATTACAGCTAACACTGTAAGACGAGAATAGCAGAGGGAATCTTGTGTCCCTTTAGATGGTGGGAACCCCGAGTGGTGTTAGCTTCGAAGGGGCCTCCAATCTACGCACACCATGCTAGTCACACCCCATCCATATGTGTAGTTATTTCAGATATTATAGGATTTTTTTTCTTACAAGAAAACAACTCTATTCATCATTTCTGCTGTCAGGAAGGATGTACTCATGAGAACTTCTTGCTGAATGGGTAGATAAAGGCAAGGACGCATGGGTGGCTTAATCCCCAGTACCCAGCAGGAGCTGCCTGCAGGCTCCTCGGTTGGAATGGGCTGGCTGACTTTATCCGACGGACAAGGGATTTGTGCAGCACAACACAGGTCTGAAGGGCAGGCTGTTCTTGCAGCGTAGGGCAGCACAGCAAAGCGCAGGCCTGGGTTGGGTTAACTGTTACGTGGATCACCAGCTCCTTGATGTACAATGGTCCTTCAGTCAGGATTAGTGCAAGATCTCACTGGAAGCACAACCTCTTCCCATCTGCCTGTGGATCCCATCTCATATTAAGGTCCTTCAGACCTCCTAATTGCCCAGTCCCACACGGGTGAACTTCTTACAGGAGCAGGAGGAGGAATTACCCATGCTTAGCCAGAGCATGGGCTCCATCCCTTGTAACTTACTTGGTCTCCTTGTGGCTCCAGCTGTCGTGGTTTGGGTCCAGCTGGCAACTAAACACCACGTGGCTGCTCACTCCTCCCCTCGCCCAGTGGGATGGGGAGAGAAAATACAACAAAAGGCTTGTGGGTCAAGACAAGGATGGGGAGAGATCACTCACCAATTATGGTCATGGGCAAAACTGACTCGACTTGGAGAAATTAGTTTAATTTATTACCAATCAAATCAGAGCAGGGTAATGAGAAATAAAACTCCAAATCTTGAAAACATCTTCCTCTGCCCCTCCCTTCTTCCTTGGCACAACTCTACTCCCAATTTTCTCTACCTCCTCCCCCCCAGCAGCGCAGGGGGACGGGGAATGGGGGTTGGGGTCAGTTCATCACACGTTGTCTCTGCCGCTCCTTCCTCCTCAGGGGCAGGACTCCTCACACTCTTCCCCCGCTCCAGCGTGGGGTCCCTCCCATGGGAGACAGCCCTCCACAAAATTCTCCAATGTGGGTCCTTCCCAAGGGCTGCAGTTCTTCACAGACTGCTCCAGCGTGGGTCCCTTCCCCGGGCTGCAGTCCTTCAGGCACAGACTGCTCCAGTGTGGGTCCCCTGTGGCGTCACAAGTCCTGCCAGAAAACCTGCTCCAGCGTGGGCTCCTCTCTCCACGGGGCCGCAGGTCCTGCCAGGAGCCTGCTCCAGCACAGGCTTCCCACGGGGTCCCAGCCTCCTTCGGACATCCCCCTGCTCCGGCGTGGGGTCCTCCCTGGGCTGCAGGTGGAGATCTGCTCCCCCATGCACCTCCCTGGGCTGCAGGGGGACAGCCTGCCTCACCGTGGTCTTCCCCACGGGCTGCAGGGGAATCTCTGCTCCGGTGCCTGGAGCATCTCCTCCTCCTCCTTCTGCACTGACCTGGGGGTCTGCAGGGCTGTTTCTTTCATGTATTCTCACTCCTCT
This sequence comes from Aquila chrysaetos chrysaetos, assembly GCF_900496995.4. Taxonomy (NCBI): domain Eukaryota; kingdom Metazoa; phylum Chordata; class Aves; order Accipitriformes; family Accipitridae; genus Aquila; species Aquila chrysaetos. The sequence continues at coordinate 25,676,751 of NC_044019.1, forward strand.
CTTCCGGCTGAAGCTTCTGTTCCGCAGCAACTTCTTTTCCCCTTCTTAAATACGTTTTCTGTGAGGCGCTACCACCGTTGCTGATGGGCTCAGCCTTGGCCGGTGGCGGGTCCGTCTTGGAGCCGGCTGGCATTGGCTCCGTCGGACACAGGGGAAGCTTCTAGCAGGTTCTCACAGAAGCCACCACCCCTGTAGCCCCCCCCCCGCTACACAAACCCAACACACCAGCAAAGGAGCAAATCAAAAGCATGTGTGTCTGAGCAACCTGATCTAGTTGAAGATGTCCCTGCTCATTGCAGGGGGGCTGGATTAGTTGAGCTTTAAAGGTCCCTTCCAACCCAACCCATTTGGTGATTCTCCGAGCAAGGAAGGAGAGAAGAACATGGATTTCTTTGTGTGACTAAGCAAACAGAGATGTCGATGGGGAAGTATTTGCCTACAGTCAGTCCCACTGCCGTTGGCAGAGATGAGAGTTGTCCTCAGCTGCTGTGCTCTGCTCTACCCCCGCCAAAGTCTTCTCCTGATAAACAAGGAGGGGGCAGGAATGACTGTGGGCTTATAGGGTCCACAGGCAGCTGCTCCTCTCCTGCTGACACACTGCAAATGCGTGCTATGAAAAGCAACCTCACGTGGGTCCTCCCTGTACCGAGGGGGGCTATAAACTGTGGGGCTGAGAAAACCAGACCGATTGTCCATATTAAAAGCTAGAAACCAACGAAGAGTAGGTGTTTCCATACCACGAGCCCTCGGTTATCACCTAACAGAGATGAACATCAGGATCGTCAACATCAGTGAGGTGGTAAAACGAGGCCGTGTACAGAAAGTGCGGAGGAGAGGACGGGAGCCTGAAGGGTTTCAGGAGGTATTTCCTCACCGGTTCTTGAGGCGACTACTTCAAGATACCAGTGGAGCAGGTCAGTGGAAAGCAAAGGGTGTAAGTACATGTGACAGGCTGCAGACTGAGCTCTTAAAACGACTCCAGGGAATTTCCCTTTCCATTGCAGAAAGGAAGTCAGCACTGATCCTACGGCACTGAGAAACGTTGAAGTGGATCCAGAAAGGATATAAAGCAAGAAAGAAGTAGGATGTTGGAAACAGAAAAGCAGGGCAATAAAGGTTAAAGAGAAGATGAGATAAAGGAAAAAAAAAAGTGAAGATGAGTGTACAAGACAGTGCGCACAGAGCAAAGAACAAGAACACAGGGAAGGGATGGGGCAGCAAAAAAGGAAAGAAAGGGAAGAAGAGCTCCTGAGAGATACTAAGCATTTTGGTGCCAGTCCAGTATTGGTTCAAACATTGTCCAAGATCAACGCTGGAGCGTTTTCCAGGACCAGTTCTAAAACACGCAATTCTGTGAATCAAAGGAATTTTACAGAACGGAAAAAAAACTACTCAAGCATGTCCAAAACTATTCTGGCTCTGGAAGATTGCTGTGGAGGGACAGATGAAGCCCAGATTACAAAAGATCAGCTCCGAGTTACAGTTTGCTCTGCTGCGTTATTAGAAGACAAGTGAAGAGTATTTTAGATGAAACTAACCTGAATGCAGATCATCAATTTTCAGCAGAATTCCTCTTTCAAAACTTTTTCTTTGATAGAGGTGAAACTGTCCTACCAACATCAATAGTTCAAATCAGTCAGTAGAGGACAAGATACCTACAAGGAACTGTCAAAAAAACAGAAATATGAATAGAAAATAGGCTCCAGGAAAAAAATTAGTACAGTTGAGTATTATCCCTTACACTTTAAGTGCAGAGGGTTTTGGATTTATCCTTTCTGAAAAGAGAGTACTCCCCACTCCCCCCCGCCAAGTTAGAGTATTTGAAAGAAAGGAGGAGAATAGATCCCTATGTGTTTTTCGTGACCAACGTAAATTTATTACTGTATAATCGTAGTGTCTCTATCAAATGGGTGAAGAGGAAATTGTAATGATGTGTGGAATGCGTAGGTTGCCCAGAGAGGTTGCGGATGCCCCATCCCTGGAAACGTTCAAGGTCAGGTTGGATGGGGCTCTGAGCAACCTGATCTGGTTGAAGATGTCCCTGCTTATGGCAGGGGAGGTCGACTAGATGACCTCTACAGGTCCCTTCCAACCCAAACCATTCTACGATTCTATGAACCGAATTGCTTAATGCCCTGAAGTTTCCTTCCTTTAAATCAGTTCTGCAGAGAAGAGAATGAAAATAGTGTGAAAGACCTACCAGAGCAAGCGAAGACTTGTAGATGGCCTCAAACTTATGCTGGGGGACACACACAATCTGGATCTCGCCTTGGAAATCGAAGCGATGCCAACAATAGTCTGCCTTTGCAAAGTTACCCGAAAAATTCTGTCATGTTTTTTCTGCAAATGAAAAAAATGTCATGGTTTTATTCTAAGTGACCAGTCTGATCTGCCCAGGGTCACCGAATTAAGTACTCCTAGAAGTTCCCCATCCCTAGAAACGTTCAAGGTCAGGTTGGACGGGGCTCTGAGCAACCTGATCTGGTTGAAGATGTCCCTGCTCATCGCAGGGGGGTTGGACTAGATGACCTCTACAGGTCCCTTCCAACCCAACCCGTTCTAAGAAGCTCATTCTGCAAAGCGTGTTCAGAATAAGCCTAACACACACTGCCACCTGCAGCCCTTGCGATCCACAGGGACTTCTCTTGAAACAGAAGCTGGTACCAGGATTTGTCCAGCCTGCTGGCCACGTATTGACTGACTCTGAGCTTTATGCAGAGACACTCTAAATGGCCGGACCGGTCTTGCCTTGAGCAGATCTTGATGGATATTCTGCGCCAATACTAGCTATGGGAGAGAATTGTATTGGTGTAGTCCCTCTGCTAAATTTCCTCCTGGATGCGGGTAAGGGCTGTTGGCATCTTTTCACAAGTACTTACAAGAAGCCAATAAAAACAAGAAGCGAACCCCACAATCTTCAAATAAAAATAGAAAATGTTGACTAAGAAGGGACAAAAAGTTCTGGGAAGCCACAAATCTGAATAAATAAGCATCAATTTTATTGAATCATGAATAATTTAAGACTGGTACAATCATCAGCTTTATTCTCCATGACACAGGGGGCGGGGAAGGGGGAGAAACGGGAGGGTGAGAAAGGGGAGGCATGATCTCAAACAGACCATTCACAAATTCCAATCCTAAATGAGAACTGAAAATTAAATAGGGAGAGGAGCAAATGGAAAACATCATAAACGTACACAAAATACTCAATTCCTAGTTTTTCTCTTTAAAAATGGCTAGAAAAAATTCATCAAAATGCAGCACTTTTAATCAAATATTTACATTTCTATGTTACAATGAAAAAATGTACATCTTATAGAACATATTTCATAAACTGTTCCACTGGAAACGACTAGATCAAAACAGCAACCTTCCATTTAATATTGACAAAGAAAGATTTTTTTGCTTTGTTTTTTGTATTATTTTTCTTGAAAGAAAATTGCCACATTTAGACAAGATTTCATACACATAATATCGAAGTTAAGCATCAACAATGAAATATCAGTTTGCTTCTTTCAAAATGTACAAAAAGGTTAACCAACCCCCTCCCTCCCCTTCCCCAAATAAACCACATCTCATTTATGGCCTGTATCATTCTTGGCAGTTCTGAAGGAAAGAAAATGGTTTATACTTTCAATTTATAACTCAACATGAATGTTGCATAGAATCTTGCATTTCTTTCTTGTTGGTTTTTTTTTTTTTTTTAAACAAGCCAACTTTGTAAGGAAAAAAAGGCAAAAAAAAAAAAAAAAAGAAGCGTTTTGAATAAGCCTTAAAGGAGAACAAAGTCACTTAAAGAAAGACTTAATCTATGAAAAGTCTTGATAAAAACTAAGACGTGTGCACAACAGGTAACCCTGCTTCCCGAAAGTTTCAGAAAAGACACTGAATACTGCGATGCTTAGAACGACTAGCCTACTCAAAATTGCCTCTCACTGTAATCCAAGCTAGTGTCAATAAAAAAATAACAGCTAACAGAAATTCCTTCCTGAGCTTAAGCACAGGATTAAAAATGAGAAAAAAAAAAAATACCCCGTTTCCCACAAATAAAACACCATTTTAAACATGTCTTATAGCACTCAGTTAAAGGTTAACTGAGACATTTTCTAGGATATTAAGTCCATTTAAAGCCCTAGCCCTGCAACTGTTTTTTGTTTGTGTTTTTTTGTTTTGTGTGGTTTTTTGTTTGTTTTTTTTTTTTTTTTTAACAGGCACATGCTCTATCTGCATGGATTCAGTTGGGGGATTAGGTACCAAAATTCACAGTAGTAGCAGGTAAAGTCAGTGCTGGGAAGCAGAATTGTCAAGACTACTGGAAAAATTAACCTCTCTCAAACTCATCATTAGCATGCTATGTATTTGATTCCATACAGATTTATCCCATTTTTTTACAGTACCAAGAGCTGGATTAGGAACATTGGTCGAGTAACCCTTGGTATTTCATTCAGTGAAATAATGAAATAGAGTTCAAAAGGTTAAAACAGTAACAACACCAAGCTCTTCCCCCCATCATTAAAATATTTAAATTTTTCTTTTACAATATTTTTCTTAAAAAAAAAAAAAAAAGTCATCAGCACTTAAAAGTTGTAACAGGAGCAGATTCAAGACCAGCTCAGTAAGACAAAGTACAGTTATATTACAGAAAGTCATGAGGTATAATAAAACGATCCTCTCAAGCTGAGTCACAGAAGCATGAACTTGTCTGTTATATTACTTTAAACCCACAAGCTCTTAAAAAAGTGTTTGCAGTAAGTTTTCTTTCTGTACATTGAAAAACCAGCATATTCCTGTAATTTATTCATGACAGCATTTATTATAGTTGAAAAGCTTTTTTTTTCTCCTGCCTGTATAAAACAGCTCTTCAGTGATTTATTAGCTGCAGATTGATATGAACCTGAAAAGTTATCTCACTTCCCTCCTTTTTTGTCACATTTAAACAAATTCTAGTATCTCATACAAACAATATTCACAGCAACTTATGATATTCCAAGAGATGACTTTAGCCCTGTTTCTTTAAATAAAATCCCATAATATACAGCACTAATTTAATCAAACACAATTAGTACAAAATAAGGCATCGCTTTAAAAGTCAGCACCAAAAGACAGCTGGAAAGGCTAGTACAAATCAATATTGAGGAGTGATGTTTTTGCTGAGGTACAGCTGACGTTGTGGTGATGGTGGTGTAAGCATTTGCTGCCGTAAAAAGGAAAGTGCAATTCTTTGGGAGGTGTTCTTGTTCCCCAACAGAAGTACAAGCCTTAACACTGATAGTGTACGTGTGTGCGTTCGGAGAGGAGGAGAAATAAAACCAGGTTCACAGCTCTGCCAAAACTCAAAGGCATGGCCCAGCTAAACTTAAAAGATGCAGTACCTTCCCTCCTTTTTTTCCCAGACCTGAATACTGCTAAAATACTAATTTTTTTTTTTTTTTTTTTGCAATTAAAAAGAAAAGTCGTGGAAGTAAATGTTGTCACTAGAGTAGCACTGGAACTGTCACAGAGCTGAGTTTTAATTAACCCATTTATGGTTGTGCTGATAGGAACGAAACCTCTGAACAAAACCCCAAGTTTTTAGAAAACGGCTGTAACATTTCATGGCAAGAATTAAAAACTGAAAGTCCGATTAATCCCTTTTCAGGGGTGTAGCTCACCTCCGCGTACAGGGCTCGCAACGCCTGCGCACTGCCGAAGGTCCTTTGGAGCTGAAGGACTTCACGGGGCATGGCCCTTTCGCTGACTTCTGCAGAGGAGGGAAACTCACTCTCCTCAGTGTAAATAAATTGGGTGTAACGCCGCTGAAGTCAACCGACTTGGTCACGTGGATGAAAGTGGGAAGAGAATCAGGCCCTGACTAGCAAAGGGCTACCTGATCTTTCACTTGTAGTAGGATTGATTGTTACACAGTGTTTGAAAAAACCTGATTTGTTCAGACTGTATATATATTTTTATATATTCCTATTTATATATATATTTTTATAAACACACAATGAAAGAAAGCCAAGGTCTCAGACTGGCAAGGAGAGCAGCGCTTTTTCTTTTCTTTTTTTTTTTTCTTTTCTCTTTTCTCTTTTTTAATATTTATTCAAACTTCCCTGTTTTGCAGCTTTGCCTTTATTGAGTATTACTAGCAAGGCAAGCGATATTGTTATAGCACCAGAACTATATGAAGCTGCGTTTAATCCGCAAAGCTGATCGGTAAAAGTCCAGCCCTCACCTAAATGTGTTTGGTCAGAAGCAGCATAGGCAAAAATTTCCTCTCCCCTCTCCTTCCGGACAGTACATGGCACAAAGCTGTTTGCTTCATAGCTGTGAAGTTCCCCCGCCCGCCCCTTCAACTTTTAGTCATGATGATTATTTTTAACATCTTCAGTATCTTAGGCATGAGAGCTTACAGCAACTAAACAGAAGAAAACAAAGGAATAGTGCAGTTCTCATCATCGTCAAAAGAAAAACAATACAAAGGTTGCTTGGGTTGCCTGCACCCAGGTTCAAGACTGACTCCAAGTGTCTTGTTGTTCTTGCAGCTCTAATACTGAGATCCCAGCCCAGCCCAGGAACGTACGTGTTCTTTTCATGAGTCTGTGATCAGGGTTCTTGCCGAGTGGGAGAGCAATAATGGAAACAACCTCTTTCTATCCGAGAAAGATCACAGCGTCGACTCCAGAGACGAATCGAGGATGTCATCGTGATGGCTGTTGCTGTTAGAGTCACTGTCGTAACTCTGGGGACTTGAGTAGTTGGCTGCTTCTTGCAGTCTCATGAGCATGTTCATCTACAAAGGCACAGAAGTTCACGATTATTTGTAGCCTGAGGTAGAAAGAGTACCAGCTCCATATGAAAGCTACAGTGGCATTCACTTTGGCAGTGGGTAACAGCGGAAAGGAAGAAACAAGCGGGGTAATTAATATTAAGATATTAATTAATGTTAAGATATTCACTGGGATATTAACTGTAAATCATATTATAGTAGAGTGCCAGTTAGTCATAAAAAGTTTGCTTTTCCAGTAAAGGTGAAAATGAGAAGACTGAAGGGACTAGTCCACCGCCGCACTCGATAGGATTCTGCAAGCATCCTACCCCTGTCTTCCTCTGACCCACGGAAAAATGGACAGATCAGTCAAAAGAGGCAAATCCGAATGTCCTAATATCTAGCTTGATATTTGTATAGGTATATATGAGCATGTAAAAACTGTAACATGCAATCTATACTCCTAGCTGTACAGAAAAACGTATGCCTCAACAGAACAACTTCAGGGCATGTAGTTTGCACAGCAGCTTCGGCAACTGTTTCCCATTGCAAGAAAATGCATATTTAGTGTTACCTTCAAGCTCAATTTATACATTCTATACATGTTGGCATTTCCCTATATGCTTGTGTGGTATTTCTGATTCATAAATCTGACACCAGCCATGGAGACTATTAGTTCAGGTATTCTTGCAAAATCTCAATTTCCATCTGGTGTCAAGAATACAGCTCTAAAAGCCACGTGAAGTAAAGCAACAAGCCTGTTTTGCGATTGTGGCAAAACAGGCTAAATGAAACGGTTCCGCTGTGTTATTCAAGTATGTGTAACAAGATCACATATTTAATTCCGCAGTGTAGAATTTAAGTTTATTACGCACATCCTCAGTCACTCCTCAAAAAACGAATCCTCAAAATATCCTCAACAAATGAATCCGAAAAGCTTCTGCCGCTGTTTCTTGCAAAACCGTACGGGTTTTCTGTGCGAATGCATTCCCCGAGCTGACTTGACGACTTCCCCAGAAACGTTGCCTTCTCATTCTAAAACACCCGGCTGTCCTTTACTCCTTTAATTCCTGTTTCTAATCCCTAGAAACAAGGGAAAGGAAGCGGTTCTGCTGTTTCCAAAATGACAGCTTACCAAAGGATCTCCTTCAGCGTCACTCACTGGAACTTGTTTGCTGGTCGAGCCTTCCCGTGACATCGAGTAGCCGTCAAAGCCCACGTCTTCAGGTCGCAGCTGTAGCAGGGGAGGCCACTCGTGGTGCTGGGGGGTGGCCGCCCAGGGGTACGTGTCCATCACCCATTTGGCAGGATCCTCCCAGGGCGCTCTCCTCCCATACAACTGGAAACGCATAAAAACAGGTAAAACGTTCCTATTAGCCTACCATTTCCTAACCAAAATGAATGTGCCAGGAGTCTGGGGTGGCAGAAGACACTTGCTAGCAGGGCTGAACAAAGCCAAGCGAGATTTCCCTTACCCTAATGACATACAAACTTCTAGCTATTTTTGATGGCAACTGATTTGGAAGAGGCTGACCACCTCCTCTGAGACTGCAGTGCCCTTCTCTTGGCGCCAGTTGAAGAAAGGGAGACCTGAAAATAACCTCGCTTAATAAAGTTAACTTAAATAAAGTCAATACGCAAAAGAGGCCCTCAGTGTTGACACCCGGATCGCACCAGCAGCTGCCTTCCTTATCTACGTTTGCCGTCGTCGTGAAACCGCCATCAGTGGAATGCGTAGGAGGAAACGGGAGACCTGTCATCGGGCAGTAACGACGGATGTCATAGCAAAAGGTTTTCAAGTCAGGGGAATTTCTTTGTATTCAACCAAGAAAAAGCGCCAGCAGGATTTGTCTGTGGTCACGTTGCTATTTCAAGTAAGCAAGCTCCATTTCAAAAACTTTTTCTGTTTTGAACAGACTGTGTTACTGAATCCCAACGTATTCTTCTTGTTGTATTTAGTTAACATTGCCTCCATTAGACAATAAATTAATTTTAATGCCACATGACTTTCAAAAGCATAACTACAACTTGAAGCCACTTGAAAACTTTTACTTCTGCTTTATAAATCTCAGCCTAAATATCCTTCAGCAACTGGAGCTCATTCCCTGCATTTTGAACTCGGAGAACTCTCCTGCACAATGCACAGGGGAAAAGCAGTGGTCTACAAGAAATTCATCAGCTCTCTGACGGATCTATGACTATCTCGCTTTCCTCACCGCTATTTCTTCTTGGGTTTTCTGTGGTTTTATTTTTTGCACGCACAAAGTATTAAATGGCTCTGAATACCAAGATCTGCTTTATTCTGAAGCAGAACGGAGCGAGTCCCAGGGCAGAGCAGAGGTGCCCAGCAGATGGTGCTAGGCAATCTTAAACTTAAAATCTTAAAGCCTCTCCCACAACCCAAATACTCGGTCATCCTTGAGCTCCACTAGATTATTTTCCCAGCATAAAGTCTCCAAGCTGTGGTAAACCAGATCTCCTATTTTAATCTCGTGCTCGAATTTACAGCAATACATGTCAGTTGCTAAGTGGAGAGGATTTTACATTTTTTCACATCTTTGCTACCCAGAAGGTCTGTGTGGAACTTCCCTGATTCAAACTGAATATTTAGAAAGTTTTTCAAGATGGCCTTTTTATTTTTACTTTCCACAGCGTAACAACTGCTATGATAGGCCGAAGAAGAGCATTCTGTATTAACTATTTACAGATTTCTGGAAATCAGCTAGTAAGTAAAATTCCCATTTCAATATATGAAATCACGTATCTTCGGCAGATGAGACACTGAACAACTAACTCGCTATTCCCTTCCATGGCAACCAGTTCTGTCCATCCCTTTCACACGCACGTTTTCTAGGGAGCAATTACGGGGGCAAGGATGGAACAGGTTGCTTCACAAAGCACCAAAGAGGAATGACTGGAGTACGAGTGACGGTGGCAGGAAGCCACAGGGACTCTGGGTCCTTTTTTTTGCTGGTGCTGCATTCTGTATCGATACACCAAGCAGGAAGAACTGGGGTTTTACATAACCCTCTAATTTTCACATCCCTGTTTTGAAGAACAAAAAACCTCAGCTCCAATGGGAGCAATTATTGTAAGGATCCATTTGGCTCGCTTGTCTTTGACCCAAAATAGTTCTCTAAATGAGAAACAGAAATATAAAAATAGCTCAGTTTAGATCCACAGAGATCAGAGTGAAATCAGCAGTCCACCCTTCCTTTCTGGCAGGCAATTTCATGAGAGAAGATGTGTTCTCGGAGGAGCCTTTGTGGGTGTGGGGGACAGAAAATAGCCCCAAATGAAACACACATTTCTAGCATTAGCTTGTTAATTAGCACAACTCTGGCTACTCTTCGAGTACTGAAGTCTCATTCTTATCCACAGACTCGACAAAAGAGAAATTCTAGACTAAATTCAGAAATTATTTCAATGGAAATGAATTAGTAGAATTTGGGGAAATGAGACTGAAGTGGATACAGAATCTGCAGCACAAAGTGAGAAACTGAAAGCCTTACACTTGGAACGCAAGTCATTCAAATAACCTAAGGAAAGATGCAGATATAGAAGGCAAAACAAGCAAGCAAAAAGATGGTTTTATTAATTGTTGGTCTTTGTCTTCATTTCTGTTACTAATTTTTCAGTGCTTTCCAAACCTACTCGTCAGCCAGTAGGAGAGCTTCAAAACACAGTACAAGGAGCCCGAGAACCACTGTGAGTATCAGTTTTCTCCCTTCCAGGAGGAAACAAAGTCACATGAAATCTTTACACTTCTTTTAGGTCAAAAAGATCATTGGCTCCCATTACCTTCCTTTACAGGAAGTTTTATGTTAAGGGTCTCCTGTTCTATTTCCAGCAAAGTTTCTCTATGTGTGTCGTACTTTAGGCCCTATCATGTTCCTCATCTTTAAGAGCTCATCACAATCGTCCCAAAGAAAATGAAGCCTCCAGGCACCGACAAATTTCAAATCGCAAACATAGTTTGCACAAATTTTAACCAAAACTTGTTGAAGAATTCATGTATTTCATAGACTTGTGAGAAGCCGTTAGTAAAAGCTGACTTTTCTATGACAGGGTTGTCTTCTCTCCGTTAACATCTATAAATCTCTGCTGTATAGATAGCAAACGAAACCCAAGGTGGTTGTTAACTGGACAATGTAAAGTCCATGTCCCCGCCCCGCTTTTTTTTTTTTTTTTTTTGAGTACTTCCTCAAGTACACAGGCTGGTGCATTTTCATGACTTCTCCATTCTCTGCAGAGTACTCCATGCAGATGAGAGCTGAACCTCTAATACAGAAAGGGTACCGCATAGAAAAGAAATGTAACAAACAAGTAAATCAAAACAAACCCCCAGTATTTTCCAAGAGAAGTCTTTCACGCTTTTTTTTTTTTACGTACCTTAATGGCGAGGCACCCTGACAAACACTGCAATGGCGAGCCCTAAGCAGTAGCAGAATGGAGAACTGTTGTTCACAAACACGAAGGAAGCATTCTGCAACACAACTGGCTCTCCATGGAGCTCATACTTGCAGTTATTTCATGTTTCGGAAAGACTTCAGACACAGAGACGTATGTGATGAAGAACCTATTACTTCTCTAAGTAAAATTTCGTAACTGTTAATTGTTCTTACTAATAACAAGCTGTGTCTTGCTTAAAGTTTGAATTTTTCTAGTCCAAACTTGTCAAACAACCACTAGACTTTTTTTCCTTGCAAGTGTAAACCAGAAGACTCCCATAGACCAAGTAATATTTTAGCTTCCTCTTGAATAAACTGAATAGTTTGAGCTTCTCATATCTGTCATTGAATAACGCTTCCTGTATCTCAATGATACCTATTGCTCTTTCTGAACCCTTTCCACATTTTTATCTTTCTAATGAGTCTTTCTACATACAGAAGGTACTACCTTCTTCCTACCTTTATCAGATCTAATTATAGGTTATGCCCTCAAAATGGCATCTGTCCTCTTACCAAAACACAAGCTCCCAACGCATTGCCATAATTTCCTATTCTCCATCTACCTTTAGCCCTTTTCTAATCTTCCAGACTCTCACTGTGATCCACTTTTTTATTTCTGTATGTGTGATCTCGTGTTTAGCTCTATGGAAAAAAAAGTGACTTGAAAATCAGCCGTCTGCTAACAGATGCTGCAATGGGAAAGCTTCAGGTGCCCCCACCTATCCTGGCTCTTCATATTACCAAAATACAGGGAGAGCTTTCTCACAGAAGCAGCTGTATCAAAAATAATTACTTTCATGCACGCAATGCCCAGAATTTACTGATATTTGATTACGCCGTCTCCAAAACTGTCTTCTAAACTACGTGCTGCCATGCTTATTTTGTGAACAGAGGACCGAAGAATAAAAAAAGGTCATTTTTTCCATAGTTGCATGGCAAGTCAATAACAATCCTCTGTGGAGCCCTCCTCCTGATCCCAACAAGCTTTCTAGTCGTACAAACACTAAGAATTGTGTGGCAATGCATAAAACCATCCAAATTGCTAGAGTATGAATCAGTTACTAAGTACCGGCAGTCAATGCTGATTTCACTACGGCCTCTGAAAGAATTATGAAGGACTCTGCTAAAAAATTCATCCTGTAGACTGAGAAGTAATCAAAATGTCACTGATACTGATCCTGTCACTCATTAATATGTTTCTCTCATTAATACGTTTCTCTCCATACACAGCTTTGTTCCTCCTCTGTTGAAAGATTTGATTTGCAGAGGAAAATACATTAACGAAGTTAATGACTACAAACACGTTCTTCACATGCACAGTACAATTTTAAGGTGTGCTTCTGGAACAGATTATTGAAGATACTTGGGTGTCTAACTCCCCCCCATTGAAAAAATCAGTAGTTTGGCATGTAAACACTTCAAAAAACTGATTTGGACTTTCGGTGCCTTCACTCGGTATTTCAAAATGGTTTGCCCAGTGAAGAGAATAATTCTGCCTGAAATAAGTGACAATTTAGGCTACATTTTCACAGACGTGCAGGTATTCAGCGTGCAAAGTTCTGCCTACAGAAAATGTTGCCGTTATTCAGGTTTGTCCAGTGCTGGGTTGTCTTTTGAATAGATACCATCCAAGACCTATGGTTTTTCACTTTTGCCTGCTCACCTGTAGCCCTTCTCTAACTGCCTCCAGAAGATATGGGATGATGGAGTAGTTCCACAAGTCAGTAAACCAAACTCTAGAACCATCTACATCTATCGGACAGGAGAGGAAGAGCCGTGGACCTGGAAAGGGAAATTCAGATATTACACTCAAATGACAATCATGATATGCATCAAAATAGGACCAAACAAAAACTTCTGGCTCCCTGGAGAAAGAAGCCGAGGATGAGAGAACGTAAGTTGCTACCTGGTGAACTGCTCTTCCTGAGCTCAAAAATCCTCTGAATCTACTTGAAAAACTACAGCCTTCAAGGTGAGAACAATTAACCAGATCTCATAACACAGTTTGTATCCAGGACTTAGAAAGAAGTCCTTTTTTCTTGGGGGGGGGGGGGGGAAGTTTAGAAACTTCTTGTACAGTTTGCCTGAGAGTACACTGGCATCTAAAAGTGGGGCTTTAAAGAAATCTTTTTTACCTGATGTAGCACAGGGAAATGTACACAGACGCACCTGATATATAAAGAAATAAAATACATATATTTACATATGCCTGGGCACTTACCAATAGTAACATCAGAGGAGCTGTGAGCCTCCAAGAATTTGTTCAGATGTTGCCAGACCTTGGGAATCCAATCAATAATTTTAACCAGTTCTGCGTTTCTCATCCTGCCGCTGATCTCTGTTTCAATTAGTTTTCTTCTCAAGAAACGGCCAAGAAAGCCTTTGACCGGCTCAGTGTGGTTAGCACATAGCACCCATCTATGGCAGAACAGCAGAAATGTCCATTATTTCTCTTTCATGCTACTGAACATAACTATTCTGGACTAAATTTCTCTTATGATTTCTAGATTATCATCATGATCAAAATGGGCTATCCCAGTCACATACGTTTCTTAGCAAAAATTATTTTGGAATCATGAGTTCACTAGATGAAACAATTTGTATCCTGTATTGCTTCAGCTTATTTCTCATTCAGTATCTGCTTTGCCTATTACCTCCTTTAAAATTTGTTAGAGAATCAAATATCTTAACATTCCTCCGAAAAGGAAAAGTTTTATGAACTGCAGTTACTTTAATAACAGCATCATAACAAAGCTGCACATGTTAGGGCAGCAACTACTAGCGAATGGTATTTCTCTTTCAGTTTGCTGTTACAGCTGATAAGAACAATTTCAGATGACTCAGTAGCCATTACTCCTTTGCCAGCCCACAAACATAAATGAGAAACATGAATAAACAGTACCTGAAATTATGGTGAAGTTGAAGATTAGGTGTTGAGGAGGTGGCTTGGTTCATTGTGCCAATAATATACGGACTATTAAAAAAAAAAAAAAATCAAGTAAATAAAACTTGGAAATTTTGAGAAACAACTTTTTAGGAAGATCTCAACGTTAGAAAAGGTTATTCAAACCTCTTTTGTCAAGGAAGTGTTTTGTAGTTACTTATAACCAGATTCTCTACTGAGAACCTGACTTCTGAGAACATCAAATTCTGAAAGCAAAACAGAAATCTCAAAGCAGGATTGCTCACTAAAAATGGGGCTGTAGTATTGAAGATCCATTGCATGAAATGAATGCGAATTACCCAAACCCTCTACTACTTTTTTATTACTGATTTCAGAGGAATTGGATCATTTTATGAAGAAAAAAACCCTCTGCAGTGCTTTCCATAATGTGGACGGTCTAGCCATCTCGGTCCACTTTACCAAATTAATCTCGAGTTCGGTTTTGCGATCACATTTTGCAACGGCAGTGGTCTGACTGCAGTACTGAAATCTGGAGTGTGTTCTGATATTATTTCTTTACCATTTGTGGTACTTGCAGTTTAGAAGTCCATTAAAGATCTCTCCTAGGGAGCTAACGTGATGCAAATTATCCAAAATGATTACAAGAGGCATATCCACAGCGTTATTTTCACTGTTACACTGGTCTGCTAGGTTGGACAGGTATTGGCGCAGTTCCTGCGAAGCACATATAAAGACAAGAAAAGAAAAAAAAAAGGAAAAGAGAATTCTCATCATATTCATATTCATAAAATCCAGTGAAGATGAATAAGCTACTGTCTTTGCGATCTAAAGCAAAAGAGCCTGCCATCTTACAAATGCACGCATTTTCCACGAGAAAACAGAACAATATGGTTTTCCTTCTTTTTTGTAGGTTATGCTGAAGATTCAAAGACTATATCAGAAATCCTGTGTGAGATAAGGGCTTAAAGGGGGCTAAGATTTTGCCATTTGGTTTGTGTTTTTTTCATTCGCGCTGTCCTAATCTGACACTCAGAAATCTGAAACGCATTTTAATTTCTTTTCGGGAACTTGTTCAACTCTCTATATGTCAAACCAAACTCTGCATTCCAGCTAGGTTTGTTATATCTTCTTGCAACTGTGCTTCTATTAAAAAACAGCTGATAAAATTTAATCTGGAATAAAGCATCCCTCGGCAGAGCCCAAATTCGGATGCCTTCAGTGATGCTGTGAAAGAAGGATGAGCTTCAGGAAAATGTGCCTAAGGCCATCAAATATACAGCTTTTTTTTTTTTTTTTTGCCTTTTTTTTTTTTTTTCTTTAATCTAGACGTTCACTGGAGGTATATTCAGCAAAACCAGCAGCACATAAAAAAGCAGTGACCTGCCTTACCGGCACAGGAATGTGTCTGGACAACAGTCACTTCAAACGCAGCATATGCAGATTACAACTGCTGATACTTGCAGCTGCAGAAACTCTTGACGGCCTAGAGATGCATTTGAAGGTTTTTGGAAAAATGCCCACGTGCAATAGGGATTGCTTAAGTTGCTGGGAATTTTATGCAGGTGTTTTAACTTCCTGGGCAATTCTCAGGCTCCTAACCACTTGAAAATCATGACACCTTTAGGTGTTTAAACATACACCTGGAAGCCTGCTATTTCAGGCCCCTAATCAGGTGAATCTGCAGTTCTGAAAACCTTCAATATTATTCCCTTCAGGATTAACATAATGCTTTAAAAAGAAAGGTAAGTTTAAAATCAGCTTTCGATGGATTAAGAAACGAGGAGTCTCTCATTTTTGATATACGGTAGCATGAATTGTGCGAGGATGATTTCTGTGTCCTCACCTTACTGGATTTATGGTCCACGTTGAAGGTTGCAATAATGCCATCGGCCAACTCCCTGCCCTCTCTAAGGACCATATACTCAGACAGACGGTTTGCTAGGTATGTTTTACCAGTGCCACTGGGGCCAGATAAGATAATCCGCCTGTGTTCCATCAGGAGAGAGACATAACGCTGCAGTATAGGCTTTGGGATCAGTGATTCAAACACCAGACCGTCCAAACTGTTCTCGCAGATACCTGCAACAGGAAAAGGTTCCTCAGTTAGAGGGATTCCCAATTTTTACCTGAATTACCTGCATTTTTAAAAGGTTGGGGTTTGGGGCTTTTTTACTAAGTAGTTGCAAAGCTGCAAAGCAATCTCGTTAGTGGAGTTTGAGCAAATCAAGATTAGCTGAAATGACTAGATAGTCAAAGCGGAGAACTGAAAAACGTGATTTTGTGAATGTACCTGGGCCCAATAATAGCAGGAGAAACCCCCAAAATAACACTTCGAAACAGCAGATTTAGATCCCACCTGACCAAGCTGTTGCTCACTTCAGAGATAAAGCCCTTCCCCACCGTGGTATCCCCCGCGGTCGAGAGGAACACACATAAAGCTGGTAAAACAAGCGCAGAAGTGACCTGTGGGCTTAGCCTGGACCCTCCTTCAGCTTTCCGTTTTCCAAGTACTCAGCTGCACCCTACGGTGTCCAAGGCCCTATGAAAGTCGCCATCCTAAATGACCCCAGGCCACGCTTTTCACACACAAACCATCCATTTTGCAGGATTTTGCCGTGTACGGTACGCATTCATCCAGAATTTACCTGTTTACTTTTGAATCGCTAGACAAAAAAAGCAGCTATCATCAACTCCCCCTACTTTCCCAAACGCTTGTAATTAAACTCCTTCTCTGTATGCTGATAGTTATCTCTTCTAACATAAAACTCCTACTGATAAGCATTTACGCAATGTCAGCAGTCAGTTTAGGCGGAATTGGCTCAGGGAAAATACACAGTGCTTCAAAATAAACAGCAGAAAGGGAAGTTGGCAGATCACACAGAGAAATGTTTGCACCTCAGTGGTTACTTGGAATATTAAATATTTATATAGGCAGCTTTTTAACTCAAAGGTATATGCGATTTTCCATAAATTGATTAAATACACTTCTATTTTATTGAAAACTGTTATCACATATGAACCTTCAAGTACAAGTCAAGCCAATGCAAGTTAAATATAAAACCAGATTGCAGCTTTATAGATCTAGCTAGTCCTTAAGCAATATTTCAAATGAGATTATACTATTGGACAACGTATTCCAAGTAGGCAGAATACCCTGGGTTCACATCAAGCTTCAGTAAATTGAGATATTTCATGGCTCATTTTGTCTTCCTGCCCGCTGATTTGCTACCCAAGGTGATTTGATTTTTTGTACCAATATTCAAAAAACAAAATACTTTCAGTCAAATGGCACAGCCAAACTTTGAAGTCGAGCTGCAGAGTGTTTGGCAATGCTCTCAAATACGCTACTGCTGTATGCAGATCTATGCTCAAGATTTCACTGGTGTAACCTCGAGCAAACTGATGTACATTCAAAATGCAGCGGTTGAGGATTTTTTCCCTCAAATCTAGTTTCACAGTATAGTTTTCATATAAAAACGGTTCCCTGAGAAACCAAATGAGAAATATGAGCATTAAGTTCTTATCAGTATGATATAATGAAATTGATGAGATTTCTGAAAACCATATGTTTAAAAAAACCCCCAGATTTTAAGGTGTCCCATGAATTCTGGGATCCCTCCTTACTGGTGCCTAAGGAGGGACTCTTCAGCGAGACCAACCGAGCAAGTTAAATCAAGAATTTTTTTACTCTGCATGAAAGAAATAACAACTATAGCTGTTACAAAGAGGTAATGAAATTCTGGGGCTTTATTCATTTGGAAGGTACTTTGCTGTTCAGACAACTCCACTACGTCCCTTGTGGTGTGAGGTCTTCTCCAGGACAACTCCAGGCATCAGTTCAAGAGAAAACTGCTGTGTGTGTAATTATTCCTACTCTTACAGGTTGGAAATTTGCTGAATTTATAGACTTAGCATACTTTAAGTGCTGTTTTTATCAAATGAAAATAGAAGGACTAGTAAATAAAAGGCAGGGGCGGGAAAAAGAAACAATAAAACGTTTCTACTCCTCTGAGTTTCTTGACACAGCAAGCTTTGATAAAACTGTAATTAGCGAGAACTACAGCAGACAGGTCAAGCGTAATTACCTTTGATGGTAACTGAAATAGTGTTGTTTTCTCCAACCAGATAGCCACAGGGCAACAGCTCAGGTGTCTCCGCACTATTAGTGCGTTTGATTTCTCCAATGCTGTAGCCCAGAACGCTGTCTGAATTCAGTCCCAGCTGGCTCACGGGATCCACGTGAATGATATACTCCTAGGGGGAAAAAGGGACGCGAAAAGTCAGGCAGCACTGAAATCTCTGTGACTTTGTTCTATGGTACAATAGTAATAATCACAGCAAGTTAAATATTGCTTGGTACCATCAAAATCTAACAGAAGAATTCAAGCACACAGCAAATTGTACTCACTAACCTTGAACAAGCGTCTTACGACCCCATCCAGAACATCCCATTTGGTCTTGCCACTGACTCCGATGCAGCCTATGAGGAAGGTGCGAGGCCTGGAATCCTAAATGCATAGAAATGTGAGTTTAAATTAATAAATAAATCCTAACTGTACCAGACAAGCCTGTTTAATGTAATTAAAATAACGGCTTTTTTTTTTTTTTTTTTTAAAATTATGGTGCATCTTTACCAGTCTGTATGGTGAATTCTGAACGCTATATGAAATCCTTGTTTTCTACTGAACACTTTCTACAGTGTTGAGAGTCACAAATCTTAAGTGGTACTGATGTTAAGTAAAAGGTATTTATTAATCAATCCACGAACAATTCAAAAACCTCTGAGAGGATTACAGCTTAGCCAAAAGACAGAAAGACTCTTAGGGAAATTCTAGGCAGAAAAGTTCACGGCTTGTTTGTTTTTCCATGACTTCACAGTCAAATAGGTTGCATTTGCAAGGCTTATCCTATTTACTTCTAGAAATGCTGCTGTGGACATAGAAATCTAAATATATAAATAGAAATTATACATGGTTACATATATAAATAGTTATATATAGAGAGAGTTTTATATATGTATATATATTTGTATATAACAACTTCTGTGTTATGTTTGGTATATCACAGCATTTTGTTTCTGACTTCGAAGGCAGGTTAAAAAAAACCAGAACACACCTCACTTTTCTATTCTATAGCTGCCCTCACTGTGAAACATTCATTGAAAAAAACCCAATTTCTATTATAAAACTTACAGTTCAACTAAAACGTCAGGGAATCATTACCGCACGGTAACTTTATTGACTGCGAGCACAGTGGAGTCCAACAGAATTAGCAATTTAGTTTTACCGTTCATTTGCTTATCCAGGGCTATAATTATGAATGCAAAATTGGCATTTAATGGAAAGATCTGCTGAGTCAGTTTTACCTCCGACTGTTCAAATTTTTGTCCCCCTCTTACAAAAGACATCAAATTATTTCTTAAATACACTTTTACAGATACTCATAACATGAGATAGCAAGGTCAGTGCTTGGTAAAGATTGTGTCGTACATTCACGCACGCGTTACACACGTGAGGTGGGCTGCAATTTTACAATATTGGAAATGTATTTGGGTATTTAGGATTCTTTCAATTACTTGTGAATGGAGAACATCTGAAAGATGTAACTCAAAATGGGACAGTTGTACTAGAGAGGACAACTTGAACTAGAATGGTAAAGTATAGATCTCCCGGTCTGGATCGATAAAGTTCTTCCAGAATATCGGTGCTTCTAGCACTTCGGTGCGCCGTCTATCAACACATCTGATCATCTTCATTATTAGTTAAAATTTTATTGAAGTTTAACAGGAAGGCCCAAGTGCTTTGTGCAACTTTTAAGATACCAGTCTTAAACAGATGCTACGCCAAGGTACAGATTAGCCTGCTAAAGTCCTTGACGCCGAAAGAGCAGCCTGGTTTTCAGAAATACTACTGAAAGGCTTGAATTGTAACGTTATCACCTACACCGCGGACACACGGTCTAGTCTAGCAATCCTGTGTTACCGACATGGCTCACGGCCAGGGCTGATGGCACCAACAAGAAACTGCAAAGTAAAAAGCTATTGCAGGTGAGTCCATGAGACAACTGAACTGGCGGTGTTGGCTCTCAGCAGTTCCAAGGAAGCGGGAGGGAGCCGAGTGCCTCGTCTATCTACTAGCGATACACCAGCGAACTATTTTGCTGAGAAAATTTTAAGAAGTCTTTTGCAAATAAAAGCCTTCGAACCAAACTGGATTTGAATTCCCTGGCACATTCCAAAGTGACTTTTATTTCCAAGCTGGGGACGAAAACACAACTCACCTCCTTCCATTTCATTTCATCCTGAAAGTTGACAACTATTTTGACGTGCCTGCCTCCTTCCTTCCTGGCAGAGCCATCTCCAGTGTCATCTAACAGCATGTCTGTGAACAGAACACATCAACAGCTTCACAGCTGTATCTTAATAACAATGAAGACTATTCTGGTTCACGCCAACACGTTTATTGCAGTCAAACACAACGCATCTGGGCTTCGCATGCCCCGAGGTGAAACACAAGAACCAGGTTTACTGACTTCCCTACCAAGTATCAGTATCGCTCTTAAAAAGAGAAGGTCATTGAAAATTATTAGTCAGTTACTCTGTATTTTCCTTCCTACGATATATCCCCTGGCAAATGTACACCATTAAATGGCTTTAAACATGACTCTTCGCAGCTGAGGTCATAATTGGACAACTCCGATCTAGGGTGTAGCAGACCTATGACGACATTTTAAAAGAAGGCTTTGTGCCAGCTCCTGACATATTTCCACACCTCAACTGTTAATAATTTTCATGCTTTCATTTTTCCATGGCTAACCAAACCAAATCTTCCAAGTGCAGGATAAAACCTGCCCACCGCCTTTCTCATTAAACTCACCGAGACTGGTTGACTCCGTGAGGTTCAAACTGTGTTGAGAGAGACCCACTGAATGTCTTGGAGAGGATGAAATGGAAACCTGAGACTGAGCCCTGCTACAGCTGCCGTGGTTTTCAGATTTCAGCCGATCATTTTCTGCTTTTAATTTTTCAATCTCACTCTTGAAAAGACAAGTGAGGAGTTAGAAGGCACAGTGAAAACACACTTAAAAGACAGCAACATAAGTACCTTAAGAATAAGTAATAGTGTAGCAGAAATGCCATTTTCGTAACTTTTTAATCTATTTTAATAAATTAATGATTTTAATTATTACAATGTCCCTTCCATGAAACTTTTCAAAGTATCCTAGAAAACACAAATACGTGGGAATTCACTAAACGCTGAAATGCAGCTACTTTAAGGCAGAGAGCATGGGAACGTTCTAAGAGTTGCTGACGGTCAACAAAAATGATCTCTCCATAGGTTTTTAGGGTTGAAACAGAGCTGCAGAGTTGAGGGCAGCAGAATTCATGTGTTCAAGCTGACTTTTAATGAAGGTACGAGGTTTAACACTGGGACAAAGCTAAATACAACTTTTAGTAAGCATTCAAAAACTTCAAATTTACCTTCTTTCAGGTCTTTGCTGTGTGGCAGGTTGGCCAATCTTTCACACGCCAACATAGACTGCAATATTTGGGGTGGTTATTTCTTACCTGCATTCTGTTCATCGCCTCCCGAAGCTGGTCAAGCTGATGAGCAGAGCTAAGGGCTTCCAGACGAATATCGGTCAACTTCATCTCCTTGTCTCTCAGCTCATTTCGTAACTGCATGACCGTTTCAGCTTCACTGTCGGTGCATTCAGAAATACTGGAGAAGATGAAAAAACAGACATTGAACGAGACCATTTGTTACTTTTCGGATGGTGCTTCTCTAGCATTTATTAGTAAAGGGGGAATAAAACCCTTTTATTCTGCAGGAAGCAGGCAACAGTGTCGGCTTATTGGATTACTGATACCATAAATCAGATATTAAATAGGTCATGGAAACATTAGAGAGTAGTGAAATAAATATGTCTGAGGGTTATTTTTCTTTAATCAGCATCTGAAACGGAATTCTGGAAATGACCTACTATTGGATAGTCTTCATTTTTTTCATGGTAGTTGCCATAAAGGAAAACTTCTAAAGCCAAAATCTAAATAAATTAAGGGGGTGCAGGCAGTAACAGCAGTTGGTTGGAGATTGATGAGTTTACAGACAGATTTAAAGCTCACCAGGTGCGCACAGCTGGGTTTCCCTGAACTGTTCTGGAGGGCTTTGGAACTCTACACCTATTGAAGCGTGATAAATTCCTGCTCGCTTTAAAGCACTCATGCTTAAAAAATTTTTGGTGGCGTTTTCCTTCCCTCCTCCCACAAAAAAAAGATTCTGGGTGAGTAACATTTCAGCACAGTCATAAGTGTATCTATATAAAGATCAACTACACAGCTGCATGCTTTGAGGGAGATTTCATTTAAAATGTCTCTCCCTAAATCAGGTTAATGAGAGATGTTTTCCCCATCAAAAAGCCAATAAGCCAAAATACACAAGTCTTACTTGTGCTCTAGCCCTCCCTCAGCTCCCATATTTACTCTTTTCTCCAGTTTAGCCTTTTGGCTTTCATGTCAAGACGAGACATATGCACACAGCATTTTGACTGACGATAGACAGGATCATCATTTGACAATTTTCTGGCCTTAGATTTCTAAAGCACGATTTGCTGTAGTCACCAGAAACTCACTGAGTGAGGCTCAAGAGACTGGAGAAGCTTTAAAAAAAATCACGGGGGATTATCTTCTGCTACTAACATTTCATCGCTGTTATACGGCTGGAAACTATTGCTATTGTTTTCACCTCTTCATGTGAAAACAAGCGATGGGCAAAACTTCCAAGTCTGGGTACTTACTCAAATGCATTTGATCTAAAATCAGGCTGGAAGCTTTGCATGACATCTACAAGGTCGTAAGGCTGTCTGTTAATTATATGTTTCACAATACTGCCTCTTACAACTTTCTGTTATTTATTTATCCTACGCAAGTGACGAAGCAACTCACAGAATTAACATAAAATCTGTTTTACAAAGTTTTCCAAGCACATTCTAAATGTGAGTTGAGACTCAAAACAGTGCGGTGAGACAATTACTTACTTCACAGGTGGCCAAAATGCAGCCTCAAGGTTGCCTGTTACCTTCCCATGAACGTAAAATGAGTTAAGCAGCAGAGCAGAAGTCCTGACTTTTAAGTCTACATCTCATTCTCACACAAACACAAGCAAAAGGGTATGGTTTGGTCGTACAGATGAGCGTGTACGATAGCTTGCTACTACCCAGAGGAGCGCATTTGTTTCTCACTCCCCTTCCCCAGCCTGCTCCGGGCTGTGCTGCTGTCGTGTCCCCACGCTTACGCCGGCTCTGGCACCCAGCAGAGTCTGATCAGACCCCCGAGCTGAGCCAACCCAGCAACCTGGGGAAAAAAACCCGTTCACGGTTCTGTCAAATTATTTTTCACATAATTTAGCATGTTGCATCAGCTCAGTGGAGTTGCCTGAGAAGTTGCAGAGCCAGTGCAAGGGAAGGACCAGGCCCAGGTGGCTGGGGAGGTAGAGAAGAAAAGAGGAGCAGATCATCTCCACTCATCAGGCGCAAGCTGTTAGATGAGTTCAGCTGTATCGCTAAACCGTGCTGTTTGATTTCCAGTAAATCCTTACCTTATCTCAATTTGTCAACTTAACTGGGAACTCCTCATGGCGGATTAGTACAGTATGTACTGCCTTTAGCCAACAGAGAAACGAAATCTCAGGCTTGGCCTGGCTTGTTTCATTAACAGCAAGAGATCCAATTAATACTGCACTCCAAGGTCACTCTGGTTATAGAGACTCTTCACACTCAGCACGTTCTGCTGAGAGCGCACCCCAATGAAATATTAAATTATGCTACAGTAACGATGCAGTGATTTTTGGCTTCCTGGACACTGGAAGGTACTGTGTTGGGAGTCAGTTAGATACCTTTAATTCCCTTAACACATAAATTCAACTTCTCAGTCCTCTGCTTGTAATCTCCTCAGACTACAGAGCATTCAAAATAGGCAGTAGGTGAAAGTGTGATCTTTGCTCATTCTTTTGCCGATATGACAGGGTTAAGGATTTCACCCAAAACACAGCCCCCGCCAGCTCTGGGAGATAACGTAAGTGATGCTTGGGAGTAGGACTGATCAGTGACAACACAGCAGCCCTGACCTACAGGACAATCCTGTTTGGCCCACTGTGGCATCTGCTGTGGCCTCATGGCGAAGAGCTGGCTTCAGCAGCGCACGCGGCTGAACAGCTATCAAGCTCTTGGAGCGCTTATACAGATTTACAGATTCTTACACAGAGGAACCAAAAGGGACAGGATGGTGTACGGTACATTTTGCCTCTGCTTGGTTCTGTAAAGCGGCGTAGAGATGTCCTGTAAAGCTAGCACGGAAAACACTGGATCTCTCCAAAGCATGATATTTCTCTTTTCCTCTACCAATGCAGCAAGACGCCTTCCGCTCCATTTTCTATTTAAAAAGTAAAAAAAAAAAAAAATCACTTACAGAGAGTTGGAATGGGAAGCTCTCAGCAACGGTGTTGAAACAGTAGAGTTGTGGTGTGGCAGCTTTGGTGAAGAAGGTAACGAAGAATCAGTCATCTCCTCAATATCCGAATGAGAAGATGCTGACTTGGGAGATTTCTTTTTACCAAAAGCTTGCTTGAAGGAGCTGCGTAGCTGAAAAAACAAGACCACAACAGTAGGCACACCATTAAGAATGAAACCAGGCAAAAAAAGCCACAGAGTAAAAACTCTCACATGCAAATACTCCAAATGATACAGCCATACTCACATATATTTTAATATGGGTAAAAAAGAATAAAAAAGCTTTTTTTTCCCCCTTAACTATTTTATGAGATTAATAAGGTCAATAGGACTGGATATCAATGCTTCCTATTTTTAAGATAACTATTTTATAGCAAATTCTGTTCAGTGCAACAAGCTTTACAGCGACATTGTAACAACTTGCAGCCTATAATGTAAGGTGGCTCAGACAAGGTTAATGATGCTGAAACGGTTAGTGATGTAAATGGATGGGTTAGCTTTGTATCTCGTAGTTTAAAGTAGGTCTTCCTTACCTCATTGACCTGCCGGAAGAAGCGCAAGCAAAAGGAATTGGGGGAAGGAAAAAAGACATGTTTTAACAGATAAAGCCAGTGATAAGGAAAGCTTCGGATTTCTGAGACAAACATGACCAATAATCAACAAAGACCAACAGTTACTTTAAAACTGGAACCCTGCATTTTCCAAAACCAGGTGTTTCAAACAACTTACGGTCATTTTTTGCGTTACTTGAGAGAGACGCCAGACCCAAAACTCTTAACTATTTAAATTATATTTTCTCCTTAGCTCCGACAGAGAGTTTTGCCTAACAGCCAAGTTAATATTGTGTTTTTCCTTGCAGGAACAGGTATTTCACCAGGTGAAAAGACTGAATCTTCTCTACCTATCTGCAACTGAAAGGACCTTTTTTAATGTGACTGCCATTTTCCAAACAACAAAAAGAATGAATATGCATGTGACTAAACTGATATTATCCCGAAGTTACAGTTCAACAGTTAGCGTTCAAGAAGCGTTTGGACAACGCTTTTAGATATATGGTTTTACTTTTAGGTTGCCCTGTATGGAGTCAGGGTTTGGCCTTGATGATCCTCACGGGTCCCTTCCAACTCAGGACACTCTATGAACACCGTTTAACGTTATCACAAATTACATTTGTAAACAGCCTGGCTTAATATGAGATGAAACTTATTTTTAAACTAGACAAAGACTTCTACAGTGAGAAATGTTGAAAGTCTGGTGTTTCAGCTCTGAATGGACCGCTGCATTGTTTCTACATATAACAAATAGATCTTGGCTGAGAACTTCATCAGTATTTGTGGAATAAACAATGTGTGAATCAGACTCAACTTCTGTTTTCTCACTAAATGACTGATTTAATTTTCAATCTTCATTTTACAGCAATGATGTACTCTTTTTTAATACCAACATAAAAATACTGTCCTGTTTCTTCTACTACATGCAAACCTTATTTATTTCTCTTTATAATAAGGAGATGTTTCCTTAACCTTCCTTAAAAATAGTCATCTGAGAAGCGTAGGCTGATGTAGGATAATAGCTACTAGGTTACAATAACAAAGAAGAGAAGCTAAAGCAAAAATTTAAAAAGTGTTTATCTTAACTAAGGCTTAATGATTACGGAAAGTTTGTGTCAGAAATTAAGAGTCGCTAGCAATTTAAAACTTACAACAATTTTCTTCGTCTATAACTAATGCATAACCCAGCACAAGAAGGATTTAGAGATGACATTGTTTCCATTCAACCAATTATTTAAGGGGCAGAGTGGAAATACTGCTGTTATGAAGGCGCTGGCAAGATACCAAAATGAAACTACTGGGATAAGAGAGAAATAAAAACAAGAACCTGCTCAGGAAGCTGTTTCTTACAGTTCAGGAGTTTCATAAACATTTCTGAGAGGACATCGTGCAAATACAAATCAAGCTTTTACCAGCTCAAACCACATTTTGTAGCTATACAGATTTTTCTGTACACCCAAAAGATCCGGGGAGACTTAGACTCAGTGGGAAGGGAGGGGTGGATTGCTTTACTGGCTACGATAAAGGATCTAGGGACTTTAGTCCAAACTACAATCAGACTAGGTCACTAAGGCAGTTATGGTCTAATTCAAAATGGAGTTTAATATAATGTACCTTTCCTCCAGTACAGGGTACCTTGTACACAGTACATGATGAGCAAAGAAGGAAAAACGGGAAATGAAAGGTAAGCATTGCAAAATCTTGCAAAATAAATGTCCAGCACAATAAATTTTGGAAGATTGGTATATTTTTGTTGTAGAACTCTGCAGTGATGTTCAAAACACAGTTCTGAAAGTGTTTAACGCGTTCACTTAAAAGAAAGCCCTATGAGCCAAAAAGAAAAAAAAAGTAAGAATGATCTCTCATTGTGGATTTGTTTTACTTTAATGACAGACGTCGAGTTTTCCCTAAGGGGTTGGACACCATGTTACTTTTAGCCAGAATTGATCTTTGACAGCTATTTCTAATTTAAGAGTGGCCTTTTGGCTGTTAAGCTAAAATTCAATCCTAGGCAGAGTCAACACAAGCATATACATCACTTACGACTCAATTAAGCCTTCAAAAGGGAGTTTACACAGGATTTAAACGGTGCATAGTCCTTGTGCTGACCTGTTGCGTGAGGGGAGGAAGGAGGAGCTGAGCGGCTAGATTTCACCGTGCATGTTCTGACAGTTTTATATAGAACTCACGCAATCTGTTAAAATACACTCACCCAGTTCTTCCTCTTCTTTTTCTTTGAATCACTCTCAATGTTGCTTCCCACACTGGAGTGACTGGTAGCACTGTTTATACTGGAGACGCTGTCTGAAGAGTGCTGCCTTCGGATCCGCAGGTCTGTGGGTTGAGCAGCTCCGGGTCCTGAATATGAACGGAGGTGGCGTCAAAATTATGTAAGAAATTTGATGTAAGTGTAAATTACTGGGATAAGTAAGGGAAGTGAGATAAGACAGGACCGCATTCAGACTTTCTGTTGGAAATTACTGAAAACATGAAAGAAAATAAAGCCAAGTGCCTGACAGCTCTGAAACGGGGATCTCCGCTCCCTGCTGCTTCACATCACTGTCTAGATGGGTGAATTACTAAATGCTTACAGTAAATTCAGTGAGCTCACACTGAAGGTGGACAAGCTTTGTGAAAATACCTTCTCATGTGTCTAACACATGCACTTACTTCTGTAGAATCTATCACACTATTTACACAGATACCCATTTCAAATCCCCACCTGATACCAAACACGTACCTAGAGCACGGTCATGAGGCAAAGCTGATCTCTGACGGTTACATCAGCCATTACCAAGAGGACTAAAGTCTCACGAGCACTGCACGGTTGCTACACCTGGTGCTTGTTTCTCACCTTTGCAGTTGAGCTCAGGTGTGTTGATGACTCCATTGATGGCAGCCTGGGCAGCAGCATTTTGCTTCTTTAGTAGTTCAATAGTCTTCCTTAACTCATTCAGTTCTGAGTCCTTGAATAAGGAAAAAAAACGGCGATACATCAGAAAATGCGGACGGTATCTAACTGCTCCAAAGGAGCCACATTTCAATCCGTGCATTGGTAGTTGATAGAGAATGTATGGAATATATGTATGTACAAGGAGATGAAAAATGAGGTTTTGTATACCTGGGGAAGCACACCCTCGATAGGCTGCAAAATAGCTTGGTTATTACGAGACAAAAAAAAAAAACGTACGTGCTCTGTAATACAGAAATGTGTATATTCAAGTTTACTGTCCAAAAACCCAATGTTGCCTGTCTTGCAAGTATTTTTCTTGGTGTTTCTCGTGGACATGCACATGTGTGGATGCACTGGGAAAAAATTTATTACAAACATATGCAATACTGAAGATGTGTTCCAAGTAACAATTTATAGGAATAACCTGATCAGTTGTCACAACATCCCAGTGAGGAAAGCGAGTCTTTTATATAAATTTTTTATTACATTTTACTCCATTACCACAATTGAGGAAGCTAAGGCAAACGGTATATGTGACACCCCACCCCCCCCCCCCCCAACTACAGAAGAAGCACAAGCAACGATGCTAAAAACAGAAGTTAAGACTTCCCCAAATACTTTTCAAGCTTGCCTTTTGTTCCGCTGTCATTGTCAGGCTCTGCAGTCTGATGGTCATGTTCCCCAGGCTCTGCTCAAACGCTGCCACCAGGTGAGCCTGAAAGTTAAACCATATAGAAGTAGTTTGTCCTCTCCCTCCAAAGAAGAATATTTCTGCAGGTGTTTAAAATGGACCACCTAGTGCACTGCATTGTTCGTTGTGTAAATGATATGGAGAAAAAAACACTGATTAGAAAAGGTCAAATGAGTAGAGCGTACGTTGTGAAAATGCTTGCAAACAAATTATCAGGAACAATTTAATTGTGGAAAAATAGAAATGCCGAAGGTAACAGATCAATTTCAAAATTTTAGAAAATGACAGCCCTTTCACGTACAACCACAACTAGCAGCACACTATGAAATGATGCAGTTTTAGGCTATAAACCATGTCCTGCTCGGCAGCAGCTGCTACCAAAAGCTTTAGAAAACACAGATGTAGGAGTAATACCGTGACCTGGCGCAGCAGGAGGAGATTTCCTGGAGGTGGCTCCTCAGTCAGCAGCTACATCTACTTCTTTGATACCATGATTTCAATAGCCAGGACAGTTATCTCAAACATACTCTAATAGAGCAGTAAACAGGAATTTTTTTTCCAGTTTGGAATTCTCATTTATTCTGTAAAACGGGCAATCCTACGTCCAGAATACATCGAGAACCCAGTTTGGAATTCTCATTTATTCTGTAAAACGGGCAATCCTACGTCCAGAATACATGGAGAACAAAAACACCTCCCTAGGAGTTAAGGTCTTTTGAAGAACCCCATCCCAAACTAATCCAGTTCATGTACTTTTCTCAGTTGTTGAAAGCTGCTTGGATTTTGTGAGAAATGGAAAACACATTTCGCCACTTTGTTGAAATAGAAAGACATATTAGATTCAATTTTTTTTGGAAACATCTCACAGATTAAATAACTGAGGCTTTTAAAGGACGCTTTAGGGAATACACCTTGTCATCTGAAAGTATTCCTGAAACCAAAAAGGCGTGGAATGACGTCCTTGGTTATCTAGCCACGTCCCCAAGCTATTGCAAGCAATGACACGAAAAGGCCTCCTCTCACAAAATGTAGAGAGGAAAAAGAGACAAATCCATCCATATTTCTAAACATCTCCTGCTGTTCATTTTTGAAATCAGACTTGGTCTTTTCAGTTTTGATGTGGGCCATATAAGGTTACTTAGTGATAGCTTTCAGGTACCCTCACGCAGTAAAGGTAACTCTCGCCACAAAGCTTTTCACAAAAAGTTTAAATCTTTTCCCAAAGAATATAGAAAACCCCCAAAACATCACTCCTAAGTTTCAGGAGGATACCCTAAAGAGTAAAATGAAATAGAAAACAGTAAATAAAATACAAGGCAAGTTTTTAGATAGAGAAAAGCCAGGCAGAAACTTCCCTCCAACTAGATCACTCTTCTCCTTGTGGATATTTAAGGCAAAAAGATGCTGGAAGTCACAGAGGTGGAGATTCTCGCTGTGCTACCCCAACAGGAGAACTCTGAGAGCCAAGTCAGACAGTTCAGTCCAGAGATGCCTTCTCTGCAGAGAGGCGTAGGGATGGAGACAGGACTACTGCAGCATTGTAGCCAGTCTGCGAGATGCTTTATCAGCTGATATACCCGCCTCTGACTCAAAGACTTCTCCAATATTTGAGTGCACCTTGCTTGCAACCAAGGGCCCTGTGCTAAATATCATCCAAAACCTCCTGGTGCTTGGCCAATTACCTTTCTTCTTTTCCTATGAAGCACTGAGAACCCAACGTCGATTATATTAAGGACATCAGCTAGGAATTGAAAATGACTGGGAAGTAACAGGAAGGAAAAGTAGATTGAGAAAATGGAAAGGAACTTGGTAAAAGGGAACTATGTTTCAAGTGCCATGACATGGCACTGTGTTATAGATACACATGTATATGTATATGCATGGGCACAAATAACTGAATACAGGCATAGGTCAATATATATTTGTCTCAGCCATAATAATCTACACTAACCGTAGAAAATAATGTTTTATTTCTCCATTAAAAATAATACTGTACATACAATGGCAAGTAAAATTGTGCAAAATCTTTCCAAGCGGAAAAGGACATTCTCTCACCTAAATATATACAGAATAGCAAAACCTTTCACAGAGCTGTTCCAGACTTACTCATCGGGAGCACACAGCTGACTTATCCTAAATAACTGTTCTCACATTCGCAGTGAAAACAAACAAGAGCAGTACAATAACACGGGGATGTGCGTCTCTCATTCCCATCAGCCCCTATGAAAATAAGCAGAGCTGAGACTGTGAGAAAATAGCAAAAAGTAATTTAAACCCTCAAGCTACACATGTATGAAGATCTAAATATTTATTTTAAAAACACAGACTGCAAAGCTTCTGTTGGGGCGGATGAACAGGGAGCAACAAAACTGATATTCAAGAATCCTCAGCAATACTTTGCAAAAGCAAAAAATAAACAGGCAAGTGGGATCGCACGGATTAATAATGGGACACAAACCCCTAATGCTTTGACCTGAACCTTAGAAAAAGTTGCTCTTTCAAAACCGGATCAGGCACCTTGAAATTATTCCTATGTGGAAATTGTTCAGTGAGCTATGAAAAGAGTTATCTTCACTTCCTAGTTGGAGCAAAACCTTTCCAAATTCTTGCCCCTGATGGCCTAAGAGTGTGCTGCAGCATGCATACAAGAAAACTCAGGAAAAAAATAATAAATTAAATAAAGAGATGAATTCAAATTGCCTAAGTTAAAAGCATTTCATCAAAAAAATCTTGCGTAGAGGAAATGTCCACAAAGCAGTGTCTTAACAATCAGCATTTATTAGTCTTAACTTTTTGGGGAACAGACCTGGCCTTTTACATGGAAAAAGAGTATATTCCCTGAAAAGAGGTGGCTAAAGACTGAAACATATTACTAGGACAGTTATAGCAACATCTCTGCAGCAGACTGTGGCTGATTTATGGACAAATAAGGGGCAGGCCCAAGTCTAAGAAGTTTAAATAGCATAAATAAAACAACCCTAAAATTTAGCAAAGTGAACGAAGCAAAAATGGAATATTATCAAACGAAATGATGCTAACTGTTTTGGGGGGGAAAAACCCCACACCAAAACCCACCAAAAACCCAAATGACCCCAAACCAAACCATAATGTACAGCAGCAGCATATGTTAAAAACTATTCTCTGCAAAGACAGCGGTAGTAACCATACACAAATTCTTGGGCAATTTAACGGCAGCTGGGGCAGGCACACGGTAGCCTGGGCTACTCACTACTCTTGGAGACACGCTACTAACTCCTGTGTTGAGTAACAGCCTACTGAATCCGAACACCGCATGAAGAAGAACGCAACAAAACTAAGGCAGAGCTAGATGAGTTGCACAGCTGACAAGTTCTCTGTTTGAAGGACACAAGCTAGGTTATTTAACAAAATGGTAAAAAAGCGTATGCAAAAGAATCTGGTTCTTACTGTCTCACATGTAAAAGAAGCTTCCGGATGAAAACCAACTCATGTATCCCGTCCCCTTTGTATTTGAAAGGCAAACATAAGATTTAGTTTTTGGAAGATTTTTTAAAGTTTTTCTTTTCTGCTTGGGAAAGCGACCGAGTGGTTACATGCAGTCAAAGCCCTTTTATTTGACTTCTCTACTAACTGTGTTCTTGGTTTTCCTTTTCCATTTTGCAAGCTGGATGAAGCACTGCAGTGGTGATGCCTGCAGTGAACACCCCAGCAGATTTCCCCCTGAATCCTTCCAGAATAGGTGTTACTGCTCAGATGAAAGCTGTCCTTAACTGTGCCAAGTTTCGTATTCCACCTATTCAGAGAACTGATGGACAGGAATGTCCTCTTCAGTAGCATGTGTTCTGATGTTTATTGATTCCCACAAACTCGGATGTCAGTATGATCTGATTTGCCGACTATTCATCTGTAGCTTATTTACTCTAGAATTGCTTATTTTTCTAGCAAGCTTCTGTTCTGCAGATTTCTGTTATCTGTGACTACAGCACAGAACACACAAATAAACTTGCTCAGGGTCATACATAGTGTTGCCTCAACACCTCCTGGCTTCCAAATCTTTTTTTCCCCGAGTGTCTTACATTACATATTCATCAAATTCCTCAGAGGAAACAAGCAGAAGCATTGTTACACTAGTTAAAAAACAGGTATGTCCACTCTTTAGGCATAACTTTAAATTAGTTCTTGGAGCCCCTTAGGCCACTATTACCTATCGTGCCATTAGCCCACATCTTTATGCGACAGCAAAATATAATGCATTTCAGTCCACATTTCTACCAATTTTTATTCCTACCAATTATAACCTGTATCATCTGTATCTCATCCCACCCAAATGTCAAAGCAAGACACTATTTACAAAAAAAGACCCCCTCTTCAATGATTTTCTCAAGATCTGAAGATGGTTTACATGTATATAAAGCCAAATGAATATTATAATTCAGTAGGACAGAGGATGTTATGTTTGGAAGGGTCCCACACG
This sequence comes from Aquila chrysaetos chrysaetos, assembly GCF_900496995.4. NCBI lineage: Eukaryota > Metazoa > Chordata > Aves > Accipitriformes > Accipitridae > Aquila > Aquila chrysaetos. The sequence continues at coordinate 25,710,009 of NC_044019.1, forward strand.
CATGCAGTTATTATTTTAAACACATAGGTAATGTGAACCGAATGTTCATGACATCGAACTCTTGAATGAAATCTTTCCGACATGAAATCTTTTTGTCACTTATCAAAACTGGGGTGGTAATTGGTGCATTAAATGCATTCCCTGTTAGTGTTTGTTCTCAGAGTTGTACTCACGTTGGCAGTCAACTGAGTTGTCAGAGCTGACACTTTTTCTTGGGATGCATCCAACTCTCTTCGTAGCTTGCGAATCTATATATTTTAAGAGAGCACTTTACTGCACCGTAATATGGAGAAGTAAAATAGCAAGACACGGAACGCAGAGTGTCTTGACAGAACATTTATGCCTGTCAAACATGATGTGCTCTTACCTCTGACTGGCACTTCTCTTCAGGCTATAAAATAAAAATGGAAGAAAATACATGAGGATATTACGACATGACCAGCCCGACAAATTTATAAAATTTTTCAATTTTTTCTTTTGTGTTTCAAAACCTCTAATGCCAGTTCCTTATTTTGGATTCCCACAACCATATTCAACCTAAGATAATCTCCTTATTTATCTACTCTTCAGGAAAAAGAAAACAGGCTGCTTGTACAGTACTTCTTCCTGCAGGAAGGAATTTGGGCTCCCCTTTCCAGCCTGCCTCCCAGTGCACCTCTGAGTATGAACCATGGAAGGGTGAGGTCCTGGCTCCACGCGTAAGAGACTCCATGAGGCTCTGAAGAGCCAGGACTGTCACAGAACATGGCTGATCCTAGGCAATTCCCTTCCTCCCATGCTCAGCTCTCCATGGGATGGAGATCACGTTTTTGCATTCCAAAGTGACGTGAAAAAAAAAAAAATGATAAAAAAAAAATTACTCCCACCTGGGTGCTGCCTAGGCACTGCGGTGATGAAAAACTGAGGACACACAGCTAGTTATAATGAGGATGCAAAGTGGATGTACCGACCATCCGTTGTGGTCTGCATGACAAAACTGTGGCTATTATGGCTTGTTTCTAACCAAAGTTATCAGCTAAAGAGAAGTATATGGTAGGAAGTTACAGACTCCACCGTCCTTACGTAAACATGTCCACTACCAGCCACCATGAAAATTATACCCATCAAACCACACTATTAAGAGCCACTCGTGCTTGGGCAGCAAACACATAAACCAGAAGCTTAGACAGCAGCTGCTGAGTACTCTCCTTGTGGCTCTCAGGGTTATAAACAACAACCCAGAGGAGAAGGTCTGTTTTCCATCCTTCCAATATGTTATGTGTTTTGGCTTCATATGGACCTTGCTTGAAGCAAGGTCAATAATGAAAGGCGATATTTTCAATTTATTATCAATGTCTTAAGGCCACGTTACACATGTAGCCTCCTAACAGTGAAACGTGTATGTGAAATAATGCTAAATAACACTATACTGGCTTGACAGACTTCACAGACAGTTATACACAAGGTTCCAAGAGCAAGTTCTTCCACGTACTCTTGTATCACATATGCTTGTTTCAGCTGTGGATGTGTGGTAAGCACGAAGATGCGCCATACCTGCATAAGAATTTGCAATTGAAGATCCTGTTCAACGAACACGTATTTCAGAAATAATTATTATCCACTGTTTTTTAAAAGGGTAGTGCTTTAAGAAACCCCCAAAACTGTGATCATAGCATGCCAGGAATACACGAGCCACCTTTAATCTGGCTAGCTTGGACATTAACAGCAGTGAAGCCACTGGGAATTAACCATCAGTGCCGAATACTTCTGTACAGTCTTGTGTGGGCTGGAACCGGCTGTGCCCCTGGGTTGCTGCAGTTAATCCCAACCAGGTAGAGAAAAACCAAACCCAGGCTAGACAGGGTCTGCATGTCGCAGCCTCACCTCCCCATTACAGCACAGCTATAGTCTTAACTTACAAGGTCTTCCATAGTATATGTTTAAATGGAAAATCCTTCGCGAGACTATAAGAAGAAAACAAGCAAATGCAACCTGCGTTTAAAAAAAACCCTGTATTTTCAAACTCCAGTAAGCCTTATTTTAGGATCAGGTACCCTGAATGAATACGTACTTTTGGAGAAAATATTACCGGCATAGTGAACAAATCACTTCTTTAGAATTATTAAAATCTGTGCAATAAAAACCCTTACCTCTTTAGTAGCAAATCATTAATACACAGCTGGAATGATTTTATTCAGCAAATTTTGGGGTACTTTAAGTAATGAAGTTCAAATCTCCTCAGATCTACTGAGGTCCTTTGTAGCACAACTTATTTAGCGTAGTTGTAAAATACTGACTCAAAAAATAAATTGCTGCTTTTAGGCCATTACTGTCTGTGTTTAATGAGGATACTGCTAAATATCCACAGGCATCTTTATGAACATAAACTTTTCTTTCGTAGCTAGCGTTCAGAACACAATCAAATGAAAAGCGTTTTTTTTTCCCCTCCTCCTTGAATGGCAAAAATAATTAGCACAGTCAGACCAGTCAATTCAAAAATTTTGATTAGTAAACCCAAATTGTTCATTTCGTTATACTCACTGTCGAATAAATAGACGACGTACTGGATACCAAAGAGAGAGAAGAACCATGCACTAAAGGAAAGAAAATAAACACAATGAATACAAATACAGTAACCACACAGTGGAATCATCATAGATCATCCACTGCCAATAACCAACCTAGTGAAGAAATACTTTCACAAATTTCATCATCCGTCATAAACTTAATTACATTATTGCACCAATAACGTCTGGTTTGAAGAATGCATGGCCAGGTAATACAATCCATAAACTTTGACTTGGTAAAGCTGTTTTAACAATTTAATACTACTTGTTTTTTTGGTCAAATGAGGCATGGTCAAGAAGATTAAAAAGAAAAGTTTCAATGAAGATTTGTTCAGAAACAAATATTTCTCTGGTCAGCTTATCTTAAGACCCTTGCAAAAGGGCTTACTCAAGATAAAAAACCCCAACAAATTAACTGAAATGCAGAAGAGATTACAAAAGTAAATCTAAGTACTTCATCTTCAGTTTTCGATGAGATTGAGGGGGCGGGTTTTCTTCTTTAAGCAGCAGACCAAGATGGAGACGTCCTGAGAAGACCATGATACCCAGCTCCAGTATGTAACCAGATGCTCCAGGAGAAGATGTGGAGCACCCAGGGAAGAAACCATTGCCTAATTTTGGGGCTCTGAATTGTCCTCTGAATGCAGCTGTATCTTCCTTGGGCTGACTACGAGGGAGCCGTATTACGGGCATCGATGAGCTGAACATTCCCTATTCCCCGCAGGGTTTTTTGGTCTTTCGAGAAAGAAATGTCATTTCTTTCTCAAGGCAAAGTTCATTCTCGCATAGAAAAATTACCGGAGTGAAAACATGGCTACAGAACCTTTTCTGGAAAAGAATCCGTTTCAGGCAGTTTTTGCATTTAAACATACATTCAAGTAGAAGATATACATATACATTGATTCTGAAGGTTGTTACCATCACCCCGATGTTAGGATTTACATATAACATCATTTTATTTTTGATTATGCTATTAAAAAAACTACCTGAAGCTATTCTTTCTGCTACTGAAACATGCAAAATTGCCTTTCCTTTATTTTTATTTTTAGAAACAAAATACATTTAACTGAAACTTTCATTCAAACTTCAGGTAACTTCATACAAATCATATGAAATTGTGTTAAGTCACTTCTTTCATCTAAATCCTCCAGCCAAAAAAAAAAAAGTTTAGAAAAGCTGCCATTTTGCTCTAATTACCTACTGCAATTCTCCTACATTCATAATAAATGGGTTCTGCTTTCCCATTGACATTATATCCTAAGGCAAGGCTGGAAAGAGAAGTAAACAAAGTCTAAGTTGGCTTCTGGAGGAATTTAAGACAATTTAAAAAACCCACAAGAAAGTAAAAAAAAAAAAACAACCAACTCACACCCATTTGCTTTTTCTGGTTAATCATATTTTCAATTAAAATGATCTTTATAGCTAGATGTTAAGGACTGTACTGCATTAAGAACATAAAAATAACTAGCATGAGTCAGACCCAGGGTCTGTCTAATCGTGTGCTCCATCTCTGGCTGGAACCGCAGCGCATGTTTAGGGAAAAGAATGCAAGGAGGAGGCAGATACCCGGTGATTTTTCCCCAGGTACACCTTTGCATCTTCTGGGAATCAGCAGATGGAAATTCCTGACATGGAAACTGCAGTCAGACCATTATTTTTCATAGTCGCTGTGACCTCTCTACCATTAATTTCTCTTTGTATCACAGATGCTAATGCACTTAAGATCTCTTCGTCACTTTTCTTTTTACCTGCATTTTGCCCTTAGGGCCGCCTTTTTCAAGACGGAAAGCCCAAAGCGCAGAAATATTGCACAAGGCCACCAATGGACTCATACAGAGAATATAATATTATTTTCTGGTTTGCCTCTCTATATTCTTCCTTTGTGCAGTTTTTACGAATAGAGACGTAATTCAAAAAACCAACCATACCAACTGGCCAGAGAAGAAAAGGATCTCCTTTCAATGGATTGGGACACGCACATTTTTGACTTAGCATTAGCATCAACTGGAATTTTTAAGATCACACTGGGACTTTAACAGAGGAAAGAAGACTCAAAACAAAAAAAGGGAAAGAACATATCACTCTGGGAATCATACTCCTGCCTTGTAAAACAGCACCACTGCGTTGTGTGAAAGTGTATATAATTTGAGATTTCTACTTTCAAGGACAACTAAGGAGTTAATATTTTTGCGCAATTTCTTTTTAAAGTATCTGCAGATGGCTACTTTAAGGCTATTTAATTAGGAGCCTGAAGGCAGTTATGCTCTTGATGTGATTCCTGTTTTTTGCAGTTAACATGCATCTGCACGCAGGCTACAAACCCAAATTGTTTTGGAGCTATTATTTTAAAGCACTATAAATGCATATGCAAGCATGTATCATTTTTAATGTTAGAAGAGAAACAGTCTAGCTGTGATCAGCTGTCCGAAGAGTAGAAAAACCAACATGTATTGCAGGCAGTAGCACAAAAAGGAATCAAAATTTATATCCCCATGACAATGAATTTAATTCCCTTCTCTCCAGGAGGTTGAAGTGTCAGGGTGGAGCCACCGGCAGCACAGCTCCTGGGGAAGACTGATGGCCAGGGAAGTGGGGAAACTGGAGAGCCAAGAGACCACTTCAGTTTTAGGCTGTGTTTTTTCCCCCTGAAGTTCTGGATAGTTTGGAGGCTGTTTCTGCTGGCACCTCCCCAGTCCCGAAACCCTTCCTGTCAAAAGAATTATGTTCTGCAAGGCTGACTAACATTTCGACCTACATGCTGTGCTGTGAGAGAACATGACTGTACTTCACACTATGGAGACTAAAGAAAAAAAGGCTTTTAAGAATAAATCCTGGCCCTGCTGAAGTTAATAAGAATAAAATGTCTGGTAATCTTATGTGGTAATAAATAATTGAGAAGCAGATTGGTAAGCTTTATTTAAGACCTGGATTTATGCTTCATTGACACTGGCTGATTGTATAAAATCAATTTGTTCATTAACCACAAATTTTATTTCTAGAATACTTTTTGATCTATTCTCTCAAGGTGAAGGTGAATGATGTATTCGTACTTTTTGATGTATTCTCTCATTCTGTGAAGATGAACTAGACCCACTGGTTTGAAAGCACAGGACAACACATATGCTGTATTCAGAACCACTTGCTCACTTGTAACTTGTGATTCCCTGAGAAATAAGCAGGAGCTAATAATAAGCAGGCTATCCCTGCCTTCTGTACAGCCAGAGAAGTGACAGAAGACCTTTAACCTGAAGACAAAAATACAGAGACTGCACCTAAACATTCATCCCATCTGGTAAACTATTATTATCCTTTTAGGTGCCAAAAATTTAGGAAAATCTGAAAGGGACTTCTTCAGCATGTCCATTGTAGGGTCAAATTCCTTCCTCGCACACAAAAGCGATCTTTTCCCACTGCTTTCAAGTCCACAACTTGGTAGAGTTTTCTTGGACTTCATTTTTATGACTTTTTTTAAGTGGGTGAAAAGTACGTTGTAGAACATTTCACCTAACTCTTCCTTTTTCCTTTTTTTTAAAGTGGTTCGTCCTTAAACATGTAATACTCATTAAATATTCTTCCAAACTAGACTCTCTCCTGGACAAGAATTTCTGAATTATGAGAGATAGTGTAACCTCCAACATGCCAAAATGGATTTGCTGCAATCTTAAGCACACTTGAAAGACTAAGGTCACAATTTTTTTGAGGATGTCTTAAAAAAAAAAAAAAAGAGAAAGTTTTGCTCTCAGTAAATCAACTAAGTACAACACAGATGCAGTGATTTAAATTCCTTCACAGACTGTATTACGGAACTCTTTAGTAAGAGCAGGACTGTTCGTCACAGAACGGAATTCAACTGACTAAGTATCTGGCAATCTTTGACCGATCATGACCACCTAGCTTTCTGAGAGCATGGCACAAACAATGGTTAATTCCTGCAATGACAGTTTTCAGCCCTTCAGCGTTCTTCTAATAATTTTCAACCCCCAACGAAGACCCTCAGCCATTGGCCTCTAAAATACAATTAAATGAAACGGAGTTAGATTGCCTAAATTCAATAATGAATTAGCCCTGAATCTTTCCGGAGCCATATCCAATATGAATTTTCTACCTCTTCCAATGGTAGAAAATGGATGGGATAACCAGTACCTCCAGGAAGGCACCCTGTGGCTCCTAAAAGCCCCTACAAGCACTTAAGTGTGGCTCCCACGCATGTCTGGCTCCAGGGGAGCAGCAAAAACAGGGCACTGGTATTAATGCTGCGGAGTAAGCGCAAGTGCAGGTCTTCAGCGGTGGAGGAAGCAAGCCAGCAAAAGCTTGTGTGACCTGTAGGGATAAAGTACTTCATAGCCAACCAAGCTCGCAAAGCTTGCCAGAAAGGAGATTTAAGACTCAAAGAGCTAATGCTGAAAGAGCTTCCTATGACCTTCCCATGAATCACTCCCAGAGCTCACCCCACGCTTGACTTCTCCAAGTGCAACGCTTGAGGGTTTTAACGTGTGCTCATAGCTACTGCTGCTACAGCCGTACAGTTGCTTGATCAGTAGCAACCAAACTAATTATTTATTTATAAGTAAATTACTTTTTCTATTTCTATTTACAGGGGCTTCTTTTATCAGGTATGATTACATATTTGAAAAGATGACAAGGAATTAAAAAGAAGAGCCTAGATGTTTTGAAGAATTACTCGGGTCCCTTTGTGGAAGCGGTGTGATATCAACTCAGGACGTTCAACAGAAATGAAAAGTAAAGACAATTTGAATACAGATTAAATGCTGGAAAAATTGACGGGGATAGAAACAACAGTGTGGCTGACATCAGTTATCTATACTACAAACAGAAGTGTGGAAGCCCAGGTTCAAGAGAATAGCCCTCGTCAAGGAAACACTTTAATATGCTAAATCCAAGCATGAACTAGAGCCGTTTTGAGATCACTAAAAATGAAGCACAGGATGTGTTTAGACAATTTCTTGGAGAGCGATGGCCTAGGTACAACCCTTACATGCTTTCCTATGTCCCGCCAGAAGGATCACTGAACGAATATCATCAAAACAATGATGACGAGGACTAAAGTTTTGTCTAACACTGAGAAAACTGTGCTCTGAAATGACCCCTGCGCTGAACTGAAAAGCACCAAATTTATACTTGGGTTATGGGAGAATGCCATCTTCTGATCACTTCCAGCACCATCACATACTTTACTGACCTTCTTCAAAGCCATCGCGGAAAGAGCCAGACCGGCTCATTGTTCTGCTTTTCTCGTCCAGGGACATGGAGCTGTTCCTGAAGCGCGTATCGCTATAGGGGTCATAAGGACCATCTGCATTGGAAAGGCTGTGGGTCCGTAGCATGGTTGGATTTGACAGGCTCATCTGGGCTGCAGTGGTTGGGCTCGCTATAAAGTGAAGAATAAAAACCAATTTATTTACACAACCACAAATTTTCATACCTAATTTTTGTGCAACTACCGAAAAACTTTTTTTTTTTTTCTTTAAGACACAAATTTTTGATGTCATCCTCTCCAGGCTTCATTATTTTTCTAAATTCAATGAATTCAAATAAGAGGTATGCAAATCAAGCTAGCGAATGAGAAAACTCAAGTAAATAAGGTCATTTTGAACACTGGGTGATATGTCTATGCTTCTACAGACAAGCTCAGTCAACTCACTAACACCTTGCAGGCATGAACTAATTAACCCTCATTTAATTTGGAACAGTCCTTCCTCAAAAAGAACTAAAATGCCTGAAGGAATTTAAACTAATATTTTGCCTATATAGAACAGGCCTTACGAACTATCTCCTTCAAAGCCTTCAAGTTCTCCGAAGATGACATTTTCCTCTGTATTTAAGTCACAGATTTTAAGAGCTTTTGTTTCCTAATAGTTGTGTATTTCAGAATTGTTTCTTTCCACTATTAGGTCCTAAGAATTACAAAACACCCATTTTGCCTCAACAGCCAATACTCTCCCATCCAGTGTTTATACAAAACGTCTATTCCAGTTTCACATTTTTTTAAAGAACTTTTGTGCTAAGATTATACCTGCTATTTACTAAGAACTAGTTGATTTGTGGAAATAAGAGAACAACAAAATTGCTGTTCAACTGGCAGGTTCCTCTTGGTGTGCTGCCACTGCCTGTTTCGATATACACCATCAACTGATACAGATTATTGTAGGAGATACAATAAATCAGTTTAAAGGTGCTCAACTTTCATTATCAACATTTGCTATTAAATTGAATGCAGTGTCCTCTCTTGACTCCGGTATCTCCAAGCTCTTTTCTCAAGAACACAGAAAAATACCTTGGTTTTTTTTGTTAATTGCTTGTGGTCAAATAGCTTTTGAAGCTTATAAATGTAAATAATCTTCAATATTCTCCACAAAGAGTTAACTTTCTGGGCCTAAAACTACACCTTTTTTTTTTTTTTTTGACCATTAAGGTACTTTCATGAACTTTCATGAGTTTGTTAGCTGTTGGCAATATAATTACACTGTGTATATTCAGCTGAAATTTTGTTAAGTGTCAGTTTATTTAAAGCTGTTTATTTAATCTGTTTCTTTTCAGCGCACTCAAAGAAAAGCTCAAAAATGTCACTGCTGCAACTCAAAACCGCACTAGAAATAAGTGACCGCGTATGCTGCTGCAAATTCACACAACGCAAGAAGTTCACAAGTATAGGCTTAACTATTTTGCATATTACTTCTGTACCGTTCTAGAAAAGATGGAGGGGCTTCTGAAAGTCAAAAAGAAACAGAAAACGTCTGTTCGACATAGTATTTTCCAAATGTCACTTAACTTAAAGACAATATATATATATATACACACACACTGTTAGGATTGATTTACATACCTAAACAAATTGCAAAGGCAACTAAGTAACACTTAATCTTCATGCCAGAGACGAGCACTACTACTAGCACTTTAAATTAGTTTATTTCAACTGCTGATAACTGTCAACTAAAATCTGCAATGCTTTATGGGTCCTGGCAATCAACTTTTATTGTTTCCTTCATTTAAAAAGTGTTTACTTTTATCAACGTAATTAAGTGAATGAATGGCATTTTTTTCTGACTTAAAATTTTTCTGATTTCTATATATTATTTCAGACGGAGCTTTGTGCCCTTTTCCAACAAACCACTTGAAAAATACATACAAAGATAAAATATCTTAGACTGCACATATAGTAAGCAATATGCTTGGATTTTAAAGCAATATTACTAAACAGGTAGGCAATGTCTCAAGTCCTTTAAACACACCAACGTGTGATATTAACAAACAGCTCTGCTGAATAGCTCACAATTTAAATTAAGGCATCTGATTACTCCCAGAGAAGTATTTTCAAAAGAGTTACTGCAACTATGCCACCTTTGGGCATACAAGATAATAATGCTAATTAGTCACACTCATTTCGGTGAAAGTGCTTCCTGAGGTTGAACCTGGGACTCAGAGCTGCTGAAAGAAAATTATATTGTGTAATACGCTGTTTTCAAGACACACAATGTATTGCTGTGATTATCCAAACAGATAATTATTCACCAAGCTGTGAGAAGTTAAATCTAGTTCCAGAGGGTGATGTTATGCTGGATCCAGATGAAAATGGAGAATTGCCAGCAGTATCCTGAAGTCCTCCTGCTGAATGGGATCGTAGCCATTCTTTTGCATCTTCTTGATTACGGAGTTGGGAGGATGGAGTATACCTGCAAAAACAAACAGTTCTTCCAAAATGAACTTTAACATTTATTTAAAATTAAAAAACAACCACCATGAAATGTCACAAGACTTGGGGAGGGAGAGAGGGAAAGAAAGATAGAAGAACTCTCATATGAAATTTAAGGATTAAAATGATATAAACCCAATATAATTCTGAATTAAGGAGCTATTCCGAGCTGTCCTAAGCTGTTCCTAATTCATTCCACTTGTGTTTGGGAAAAAAAAGCCCAAACCTCCTTTCCTACGGCTTCAGTGGTAACCAAACTAGCAGCAAACAAAAACCTACAGATAGAAGTTGTGTACTGTAGAATAAAATATAGTGTGTGTTACCTATGTACGACTGAAAAATAAAACCACGATTTGGAAATCCTTTCCTTTCTTTAGGTTATGCCAAATTTCTATCAGTATTTTAATATTCTGGTGCATCGCTAAGCTAATCTGGCTTTTTGTCACATTACAACCAAATTCAAGTCAACAAAGCCATTATCAGATTTTTAAACAAGTTGTGACCCAATAATTCATATTCCAGAGATATTAATATAAAGGTCTGTGGAGGTGTATCCCATTTAGTTCAAAACTAATAGCATTAAATCATCATAAAAGAGACTACGTTCAGCCTTTTCGGAAGGCAAAGAAAACAGCGGAGACGTTGTCTAAGCCAACATCAACGGCAAAACACCCGCTGGCTTCAGCTTAAAGTTTTAAATCTGCTTCTGTATATGCCTGAAAAATAGGTACGTTACCACGGGCGTTATGTGAAACACGTGACAGGGTGCAGGTATCAACAGAAAGAGCATCACGGAAACACTTGTCTGCTGATGGATTTCAGTGTCTGTCTTATGCTATCCCATCTGCTTTTGAGAAATATGTATGAGTTACTAGCTTTCCTTCCAAAAACGAAACACTCGGAGCCTATTATTAGTCGATATTATCTATTTAGTTAATTAGACTCCCTCCAACTTAATACTCTACAGTAAAATATCACTTATTAAGACTATTTTTCAAGCAATGTGAGTGCTACAATAAACACTGCAAAAACCCAAACTACTTTCAAAAAACACTTTCATTCTTCTGCTTATGCCTCAACATTTAAGTAACAGTGCCTGACTATCTGCATCTCTTAAACTTTGCACATATATCAGTTTATTAAGAAAGGGACTTTAAACAATCATTTTACTTGATTTGCTTGTACACACTAAGGACCTTTTTTTTTTTTTTTTTTTAGCATTAATACCTACCTCTTCAGCACTCAAATGTCTCAGTCTTAAAAGAGAGTCTTTATTAGAGACACACTTGAGAACCACAGAAACATTTTAAACAAAATGCCATTTTAAGAAAGGCTTTTAGCACTCGACTTCATGTGACAAAGCTGCTGTGAAGAACAATGTGTACAGGACAGAATAAATTGCAGCTGCAATTTCAAGGCATCAACTCAGTGATCCTTGAAGCTGCATTAAGCAATTCTGAAGCCTTTTTGTCTAAGGTATCTTCTGGAAATTCTGAAACACTTGAAGCATTTAATTAATACAGCTAACGTTGATTATCTTGCTAGAATTGCTTGTACCAATGGAAAAATCTTTTTGGGTGCAGTTTTTTTATGTTATAAAAATCACGACCTTACAGATATACAAAATACATGAGAAGACAATTGCCAAAAGTTTGTTTGGGGATTTTTTTGTTCTTTTCTAGAAAAGCAGAAGTTATCTCTAAGAGCCCTATATATTTAGGTATTCTGAGGCAAATATTTTTTGTAAATTAATATGTCCAATCTCATCCTAAAAGGTCTGGCATGATATTGAAAATCTTTTCTATTTGTATATCAACACCAAGGTTCTCCGGGTGAAAATGATCTCAATTCATTCCATGTAATAGCCACAGAAGCTGCAAAATTATTGTTTTCAAGTCAAGCCCAGTGATGGTTTACGAGATGCTTTTCAGCAATTCAGCCAGCAAAAGCCACAGTTCTTGCTCAAGCGGAGAAGCCACTGGATGAAAAAAAGCACAGTGGTCAATGGCCTTCTTTGAGGATTAAAGAAAGAAAGAAAGAAAAAGAAAGAAAGAATATTGTTGCCACCTCTTGCAAACTGCGACCATCACCACCAGCCACAACAGAAACACAAAGCAAACTCCAAAGCCACAACAAAAGCTGTTAAACCGTGTGGAAACACCAATACCTGAGTCCCTTCTTAGGCAAAGTGTTCCTATCAAGATGTGGGTCGCTGCAGAAAAGTTAAAAGAAAAGAACTTCAGAGAAGAACAAAAGGGAAGGAGTAAGATCAGGACGAAGGACGGACAAACATCTGCATCACCTTTTCAGAGGAAAAGGTGCTGGGGCCTTCCTACAGAAACATGCAAAAACCTCCTTACCCAGGTGTGGATTTGCACAAACATGCATCTGGTACCATGCCAATGAATCTCATCTGTTCACAACGTGATTTTGTTATTTCTCCTACCCACCATGAACAAAAATGGCTCTTTAAACGTCAAATGGATGCTTCTTTCAGCAGACACCATTTAGGGAATGCAGCTAATTACTGTTACGTAGCTGCAATGTATAGCAGTAAAAATGATTGAGCCTAGACTGTTTGAATTTTCAAATCTTAGCTTAAATTCCATTAGTGAAGTAAAATGAATCTACTAGTTGTCCAAAATGCAAATATTTAAGTTTATGGTTTTTACAACTGATGAACTTGTGACCGAGCAGAGTCTGTTAATTTGTTTTTAAAGAAAATATCCACGTGCTTAAATGAATAAATCCAACGACAATCCTTAGAGCTAAATTACACCATAGGAGTGATTAAAACTAGAGCAATGAGCAAAAGTGAGCTAGACTGTTTAGATATGGGTCACCTTTTCCGAACTTTAGCATTCGTCTTTAGAAGGATGAATGTACCCAAGTCCCTGAAAAACACTCATGAGCCAAACTGCAATAAAAGACTGACGACACTGAATGACACGGGGACTTCACGACAAAAAGGACAGGCCTGAAAGGCAGTGAGAAAAGCAGCATGCCAGAGGAATGCTGAAATGCTAGTGAGAGTTCAGATTGGTAGGAAAAAAAAAACGGCAAGATTTTCAAATTGCCTTTGGCAAAGAAATGAGGGGGAGGCGGCGGGGAAACACCCCCAAAACCAGAAGATGTTCCCAGTAACAAGAGCAACACCAAAAACATGACAACTCTGCCGTATGCCATTCTCCAGATTGATTTAGGTAGATAGACGGGGTGTTTGAGGGGACTCTCACTGGCATGTCTTTGTGTCAGTTCACACCTGAACGATGAACACAGCAGAGGACTCAACTGAGCACAGTCTGTCACAAAACAATTTGCTTCACTGAGATGGGCAACAAAACCTACAGCCTTGTGCGTACTCCTGTCCTGAGACAGCATTACCTGTCCTGTCTCCTGGGCAAAGTATTTCGGCAGAATTTGGGGCTAGCAGCAGGGGAAGAAAGAGGGCTGGAAGAATCAGTCCAACAAGACAGAAAACAAGAGAAGGAACATTAGAATGAAAAGAGGAGAGAACAGAAAGGAGTTATAATAAAACACAAACAGAAACCCAAACTGTCAGAACATTATAGTCAGCGGTAATCTCCTCCATGGAGATGCAACTACAGAAATTTTGCTACCTGACTACATAATTACACGTCAGGATATAGCTGATTTCCAATGCTTGCAGGGGTACTACCGCCTTCTACAACAGGTCTCTCAGAGGGCATGCGTTGCAAGTGATTGTGTGATTTATCCCGAAGTTAGCTCAATGTGCTGTTAATACAGCTCTGATGCTGAAAAAGCAGTCCCGCTCCCTCCTCCCTGCTCAGTCTGTTCCCAGCTCCTATGCTGTGTCCACACGGATACGGATGAATCTCATTGTGTAAGGAGCTGGGGAACTGATCAGTCTGAAATACAATTCAGGCGATCATTTTTCAGTTGCATCCATCTCCCAGTCAGGTTCACTAAGCATTCGCACGAATTCCTGTACTGAAACATTGTAGGGAGCAGCTGGAGGTGGGACGGGGCAGCAGGGAGAGGCCGAGAAGGGATCAAGTGACTAAGCAGACAGGGACTTCTCTTTTCAGCATTTCTTTCAGTTTGAAAGCTTGTCAAATATTATAAACAAGAAGTTTAATAAGGAACAGTTGGCTTCTCAAATCAAAATGATAATAACGATGGAGGTTTTTTTGAATATCACTATCAGATCAACTAACAGGAGATCTTTGGAAGGACAATCTATGATGCAAAATTAAAATATTAGGTATAATGTGGTAGCAAGCAAAGTTGTCACATTGGCTACCACAGCAAATTAAAAACCTCACCAGAACCCATCCCTCTTGCTCTGAACTGGGCTCCTTGCCTGGAATGGCTTCTTTCTATGTTCTAGTAATACCATTCAGTATTATCTTGTAAGAAGCACAGCTTGATTTGTACCTGCAGTGTTGGCTCCTGCTGCCAGGACTTCATTCACATTTGAGACACATACAAACTTAAAGGAAACGAGCGAAAAAAATACTAACCTTTCAGACAGCGTAGTCTTAACGCTGTTGGTTCGGACAAAGGGAGTCAGAGAATCATCTTTAGAGGCTGGAATCAAGCCACTGGAGGAATTATGGCTCAGCCCACCTCCACTGCTCAGAGAGATATCAATGGATTCACAGCTGGTATGAAGACTGCTGACCGACTGATATCCAATGCCATCCTTGCTAACAGCAGAAGAGCTACTTGCGTTGGTACCCCATGTTAAACTGTTGGAAGGAGCTGAATGTGCTGAACTGGGACTAGAAGCTAGCGGAGATTGGTTCATATCTGTGTTTTTACCATACAGAGGACTGCTGCCCCCACTGCTCAGCATACCACTGCCAGATGGTGAATCAAGATTACCCTGCTGGTTCATAGTAGCGTGAGGATTGGAGATGACTACCGAATTTTTCATGTTTTCAGCTGTTGTGATGGGAACTTGTTTACTAGGCTTGCCGCCGAAAAGTCTGTAAAAAAAGACAACGTGAAAAATACATACAATGGAATATTAAATGCAAGGGTATTTTATATCTAGAGCATATATCTTCTTAGCTTCAGAAAACCAATATTAAGTAAATGATCCTACATTGGACATATGCAACTATAAATTTATGAATATCCTTGTGTTCACTCTGCCTTCAATAAAGCCCGGAGACAATTACGATAGCTTCAAATCTATCTTAGGTGTGTCTTCTCCAAATCATCAAATTCTACTTTCACAAAGCTAAAATACAGCTTCACAGAACTAAAATACAGCCATATCATCTTCTGCTCCTCAAGGAAAAAGGGTACCAGAGAAACAGGGCATTGATTAATCTCAAACATGGAATGTTAGAGGTTGAAAGCTTGTTGTCCAGGTAAATTCTGTGCAAATCCCCAAATGCTCTCCAGAGAAGCAGCATTTTCTGGGATTAACAGGAAAGATATTTACTGATACCTAATGTAGGTTTGTCTCATTTCAGGAGCCAAGCTGGCTGGAAACTATTTTTTTTTTGTGTACAATGAGATTTTACCTGCTTTGGCACCCGGAACTGGCTCAGTAAAAGACTAGCTGAGTGCCAGAACTAGTGCAAGGGAGGGGATACAAAAGCGTGGTTGGAGGAGGACGACTGCAGCATCTCTAGTTTGCGTCGTTGTTGCCTGCGATGCAACTGCACTGCCAATGAAGAAAAGACTTCACTTCCCTCATTAACAGTCAACGGGAAAGTTCTCAGAAGTGCAAAAGTGTCTTAGAAGTAAACGTGCTTAAGACTAGCTTATCAATCATTGTAAAACTGATCCTCAAAGTTATGAAGGAAGCGTATCTTTTGACTCTAGCTTCGAACATCCACCCCAAAACGTTGCTTCTGTTTCTGCCACTTAGCTCCTGCAACTGCCTTTGGAACCTTAGTTTTCCTCACACCTATCTATATGGATTTGCTTTTTTCTTATCAACGGTGTGGAATGTTGGGGATGAAATCTTTCAAAGTGGTTATCTATCGGACTGTAGTCCTCAGAATAGAGGACTACAGCACTTCTATACAGGAGCTCCTAAAGACTTACGGGTGGGTATGCGCCGAGCAGAACTTTCTCTGCTTTTGAGTATGCCCGGGTTGTTTGCACAGCACATGCACGCTAAATCACTTTGTCGAACGCTTCCCAGAAACCCAGGCTGTGTAATATAGCTGGCACCCAACAGCACACGCGCAGTAAGCCCAGTGATGCCCAAAAGCACTGCACTTACTGCACGGGTGCTACCTGCAGCTCCAGTGTACCTGTGCAAGACGCCCGGAACGCATCTCAACTTGGATGGCTGCTGTTGCATACTTGCCACAAAGCACCTGGACAACACTGCTGGATCAGGCTAAGATGCCCACCTACATCTATCTCATAATCCATCACTGCTCTGTGATCCTCTCGGCACCTGATGTAGACAGACATTCGCAAGCTAGCGCAGATCTGGGAAACTTGGTTCACCTGGACACCACATTACACCTCACTGATTAGGAGACCCTGACTTAGACGAGTCAGTCTGAATGATAAAACCCGTTCCTACGGGGATTTAGAGACTATTTAGAGTTAATGTTATTAAAGCGAGTATGAAGAAAAACGTCAAGTCATATTGCAATGATATACGGCCTTCAGCAGCAGTACCAGCTCAGGGTATTCCTGCTACTACACCATTGCATACCACCTCTTCAGTTGTACTGGGGGAACCGTACTCTTGGATGTAGGACCCTAGAGCTTAAAAAAACCCCAATCACCCACGCAACAGTTTCACAAGCTGTTTTTAAGCTACGTAGTCTTCCCCAAACCGTTTCACAGCACCCTAATACAACTGAGAGGATGCTGCACTGCGGCACGAACAGAACCATGTTGCTGCTGAAGGCAGTGTCTGGTTGAACCCCAACCTCCTAACAAATGCCTTCAGAAGAGGATGTGGTCTGAGGAGCATTCCTTCCAGTCCAGAGAAAATCCAGCCCAGCAAGGCAGTCACATCAATACAGAGATTAACTCTGGAAGGACATACCCTACAAGGAAGGACCTCTGTTTACTCCTATCTACTATTATTGACAAGAGATTGACGTATCCGAGCTGGTTCTTGGGTCATGCATGTCTCCCATCAACAGAGAAGCAGTGTATTATATACTGCTAAACATGAAGGCCCAATTTCATAATAAAATATATCAAGATAAACGATGGTTTCACTTAAGGGACATGCCAGATACGCAATACCGGAGCTAACGGGAATACTGAGAAACCAGAGACGGGGATGGCCCTCATAGCAGAATTATAGAATTTCACTATTTATGACAGCATAGAAGTTATGTATACTCACAGACTTACAGGTAGATCTATGTCATTACAAAGGTATGGATTCTAATTTATCGTATAATATTAAAAATTTACAGGGCCAAGAGAAAATATGCGAAAAAATGTGCTACTCGTCCCAACTGACTGTGAAAATTAAGCTCAAAATCTTCTTTATTGTCATTCTAGAAACCAGTAATAAGCAGACGAGGCCCAATTCAACTCTGATGCATTTCAATACATGACAATTTAAACAGTCTGGTGAAAGTTCAAGAGTGGAATTGTAAATCAAATGAGGGAATAGTTAAATTGAGCCTCAGTGTCTTCTCTTTGAAGTTTCATGTATTTCTAATGTAGTATTTCAATTACATAGCTAGCGATGTGGCTTTCCAGTAATAAAAAAAAAAATTTCCAATCAAATTTCAAGATTAATGTGCCCGAGGCTTGGAACACCAAAAATCTGCATTTCTCATGGGGTACACTACAGAAATGAAAGGTCTATTGGAGCTTTTCTTTTTAAGCAGCCATTGATGAAAATGAAATGTTCTAAAGGACATGGCTTATCTAATGAATACCAGGAATAAAAGGAAGTGTCTTGAATCATCCTCACATAGGCTCTTCAAATCAAACCACCCATCTAAAAAGAAACAGTTTACAACTCTTTACAAGTGTTAGCCTAAACTGCCATCACAGCCATTATGCTTGCGCTGGTGCTTCAGATGGAATGTGGCTTTCTCACATCACTGGAAGCAGGATGATGTAGCATAACTGTATGGGTATTATGGGCGTCAAGACAAAATGAAATGCAAAACACTGCAACTTGAAAGAGACGAGCTACTCAATGTCAAATTAAATTGAAAAATAATACTAACGGAACCTTTCACCAATAATCAAGGCTTTGATGCACGCTGCATCAACAAATTAATTCCTGACCAACTCAACGTTAATGTTAAAATAACGTGTGGGGTAGTGGTGGAGAAATAGAAGACAGATAAGATTTTTGTTTAAAAAAATATTATTAAAATAAGAAAATTCAACCCAGCTTAGACAGTAACTTCACTTCGGGTTCTTCTACACAGGCGAATAACCTGACGTTGAGTCTCGCAACACACTGGCCTCATCGACACGACTGAAAGATTGGTTCCAGTTAGGCACGCGAATCTAAGCACGGCAGGTCAAATTATGCCGTTGTCATCATGAAAATCTGAAATAACTCTCCTGTTGTCAATTTATAATTTGATCCACCGTTGGAGTATTTCCAGGTTTGTTACATATACATTGGTGCGAGAACTCTTCGGTAACCTTCAGGTAAGAAAATGCTTACTCCTGTGATATCTGCACGGATAAAGCCTTCAGGTATCGCTTTTCGTAACAGAGACTCGTATCACAATTGCCAAACTTTCTGCCAGACAGGTTTTTTTTCCCCAAACATTAAATTTTTGCTGCTGTCACGTGATGTACTGAGTATTTACAACAGTGGCCAACCAATGTGAAATTAAATGTAGATACAAAGACCTTGATGTAGGACACTAAATAGTAAGTGCTCCATAAACCACAGCCAGGCCTGGCTCGAAGAGTCCTGATCATTCAGCTCTGACTAACATCATTGCACAATCAACGAATTTATTGCCTACCTGCGCAAAGTGGGAGAGGCCACATCGGGGTACTTGGCTCCTTGCTGGTGAGTACTCTGAGCTCCGCTAGAAGCAGTCTGTGATGCAGGGTTCACTTTAACAGAATTACATGAGGCCACGCTTTCGTTGTCAGACGAAATCCCTTTCTCTTTATCAGTCTGATTGACTAATCCTGGCAGAGAGTTTCCAAGGATTACCTTGGCAGGCTCTCTCATTTTAGGGACAGGCAACCCAGCTGACTTGCTGCTTATGTTGGAGTCTATGCTACTTGTGCTAGATCTATTCCCAGCTCCACTTCTGCTACTGGATTTACTGGGCCGGGGTAAACTACGATACTGAAGATTAGTTCGGGCACTAAGCGCTAAGTAGCCATCATCCTGGTTCTGTGAGCCATCGACACTAGTCTTCCGGCCAGTGGTCCTACCCATGAGTCCAGATGACTTTGGGATTTTTCCCAGGGTAGCCGATCTACTGGTGATAGTTGCCCCACTGGCAGTGATTATAGTCATGCCTACGGCTGACCCGCTCTGTTTCTTAAATCCAAATGTATTAGCATTAGCAGCAGTTGTTCTAGAGTTACTTGTGGGAAGCTTTTTGGATTCATCACCACTGCTGCGTCCTGCATCTGATGGGGAACGTTTAACATGTCCAGCTTTAGGAGATAGTCTACCCTTTTCTGATACCTTGGCGTCATCAGTTTTCCCTACAAAAATAGAAAAAGAATTCTAATATTTAATGACTTGAAAACATCAAGCAAATGATGAAACTCAAAGCAGCATGAAAAGCAAAAGCGTGTTAGCCACCAGAGTGTGGTTAAAAGTTATGATCTAGTCTGCACTGCACTTACATGCCACTCTAGTGAGTTACACATGCAGACTTGCCAGAGAAAAGTATGCGGTGTGTTTGCCCTCAAGAATGTGAGAAGCAGACCAGTCTTATGTAATAGTGACAGATAAGAGAAAAAAATGTTTCCCTCTGTAGCTACCACAGATTGGTCCCTTTTTATCATTAGACAGAAGTAGTGTTAGGCCATTAGTATAATTTTCCTAAAAGGCATTGTTCAAGAAAGTATCTAACTTCAACTTTTTCATGTACAATTGTGTATACGACCAAATAAAAGGAAAGGTATTAACTTATATTACTTGATTATGCAAATTCAATCATTTTCATTCACACATCGGCAAGTGCTAAAATCACTAATACATTTATAAGAAAATCCAGAACTAATTAGTGTTTAGTATAAATTAACATGCTGGTTTAGTAGGGGGGGGGGGGGGGGGGAAATCTCCTCAACCACACATACTGTATGTTCTTAAAGTTAACTGTGACTTCAAAAGCTGAAATTACATTATTTATTCTTCATACGGCAATACTGTGCCCAGTAAATAGCTTGGCTTAAGTCTAGAGTTGTCATGAAAACAACTTTTGCAGTGTACTAATCCAAAACAGGCATTTTCAAATGAACAGAAATAGAAATGTGGACCCACGAGATACTGCATAGGTCAAAACAATACCTAAAAATAAAGACAGGATTACCTGAAGTTCAGGTTCTGCCTCTGGAAAGTATTTAAACTGTTTTCATACCGAACACACTTTCTGGCTTGTTTATATCTTACACCTTTTCTCACCTGTTCCAGGTGTCTTTAATGTGCCTGAGGTGGTTGAAGGTTTAGTCCTTGGTGTGGTAATGCCAACCTGAGCTGACATGCCCCGTCGCCAGGAGCCCGTCTGTGAAATAACAGTGTTCTTCCTACCAGAAGTGCTTTTATCAGATTCATCCGACACATCAGAGGGATTCCGCCTCCATTTAGATCCTGGCTCCATTTTTATGCCGCTATCAGATCCTCCATCTGATTTCTTGACTTCATCACCGGACCATAAGGAGTTCCGTTCAACCTGGGAATGCTTTTCTGCATCAGTCTAGGACAGATAAGGAATTGCAATACAATCTTCAGAGCAAGCCTTTCTTTTAAGAAGCTTCATAAATGAGAACCATCAAACTGATTAACCAACTCAGCAGTCATCTCTAAGTACCGACAAACATAACATGCCTTTGATAAAGGAATGTCACAGCAAGAAGTGAACCCCAGCAATGACATATCTTTTTTTTTAATACGCTAAGGAAAAAAATACACGAAACCTAAGAGCCATGCCCCTTAGAATAAATAAATTTAAAAAAACAACGAAAAAACCCCTCACTTGATTTATAAAGGACACATTCAGCTCCATGACATTTATAATCCTCCATCTCGAATTTCTGACAAACCCTTTTACTGCAATGCCAAAAAAACATTTCAAACCTGTGCAGCCAGCTTTCCTTTGTTTCTGCTGCTTTCCTATCTCTTGTCTGGCAACCTGATCTCCAGAGCATGAGGAGGCAGCTTTTTGAACAGATCTGAAGCCGTGGAATGCTGCTCATTCTAATCTGACATAGTAGAAGGACACCCAAGAACTGATGAAAAATGAATCCCCAACAACTTTCTAACAATACTCAAGACTGACTTAAATACATAACCTACCTTAGCTTTTCATTTATATTCAACCTATACAAACTGTTTTTTTCCCTATTCTTTGCACAGACTGATTGTGCTACCAGTCTTTTATGGAGAATTTTGCAAAGCTCAACATCAAATATAAAATCTTCTCATTAGCAAGCCTTTGCCAAATTCTCAGAAATGCTTAAATTACATCCATTACCCTATATATATATATATATATATATATATATATATATATATATAATATATTCCCCATACATTAGCATTTTCTGTGGCTAACGATTACCCTTGCAGAATTCTACTTCTCCTGTCAAATGCTGTTGATTAATTTGGGCAAATTTTGTAACACCACAACCGACTATTTTGTGATCAGGCACAAATGACGAATATCCACACATTTGGCCCTGATCTGGATCAAAGAAGTCACAGATGAAGTGTTCTCCAACCATCACAGTACCATGAAATTCAACATTTGATCATGAAGCTCCCAGGTAAGAGTTGGTGGATTCTGGTAAGGTGTTGAGTGCCATTTCTTCCCTGCAGCCTCAGCAGAAGAGGGATGTGCTCAGCACTGTGCAGTAGTTGAATGCTAATCTCACTTAAAAGGAAATTATTTTACATACCCCAAAGCATTAGAAAGCCCACGATCTTTTAGTCCCTTTGGATAATCAGAAAAGCACAGCACAGGAAAGGATGCATGATCATTTACCACGCTTCCAGCAAAATGCTGTATTTTATTTTTAAGTTCCTAAAGTATGTTTCAAGTTTATGACTTTTCTTTTCCTACCAGATCACACCATTAATATTAAAGAATCTAGGGGAGTTGTGGTTTAATTTCCTCTGCTTTTTATGGTAATTACTTTTTTTTTTTTTTTTTTTTTTTTTTAGAGCCTGAAAAACTAGTCTAAGCGATCAGTATGTGAAAGCTGACACCACACATCACAATGGTCTTCCTTCGGTCATGTGAAATAGTTAGGGCCTGGGTTATTTGTCTGCATATTGAGTCATCAGACTAACAAGCATTCACTGAATTATGGATTTAGATATTATTTTCTTGTACTTTTCTCGGTGCTATGCAAATGCCGGTTCCCTGCCTTTCCATTCGAAGAGAGCAACTCAGCATAGGCTTGAATGCAACACTGCTTTCTAGCTTCCTTCTTTTCATATGGCTGCAAGCTTTGGGGATGGCTACCTTTCTATTTATGACCATTGCTTGGTGTGCAATAAATTCACCGTGTGACTGCTTCTATGTCCCGTGTTTCTCTACAATCATCGTTTCATGCAAACGTCTCCTCCGTTTACGGATCTTGGAAGAGAGCACAGGCAAGAAGTAGCAAATAATTGACCAACAAAACCACCTCAACACCATCGCTCACATGCTCTCTCATTAGTAACTTGCTTCAAGTACCTTGTCTGGAATTGCATATTTACACCGTTAGCGTTCCAGAGCAAGAAATACAGCTACTTGCTAGTAAAGGGCTTATTCTACTTTTGGTTGACTACGAAATATTCCTGTACCTTGTAGTTCCCCTCCTTTACGTCTCTCAAAATAGTACGTTCTCAACAGAGAGAAGTTACAAGAGCATTACAAGAAGTCCTCTTATCTTTGCTCTCTTCCATTTCATTCCACTACCACACTCACAGCCAAAGTTTTTCCGTAGCCTTTGAAATGCAGCATATCCACCCTTGAAGCCCTCTGGCCAGAGTTGTTTCTGTTTAACGGTAAACACTGAGAACAGCATGAGAAACATGACTAAGGAATCAAAACCAAAACACGGTGAAACCTGGCTTTGGGATTGCAGCTGAAACTCCACCTGCCTGAAAGGCCTGGAGTGGGTGAAAGTGGAAATACTGTTTGCTGGAGGTCATGGCAAGACATAGCGAGCGTGAGCTGGGAGCAAAGCCTGCCGCCCGACTGAGCTGGGAGTAGCGGTAACCACCAGGATTTCTCAACTTATTCCTACAGTTTTGTAAATCTATTCACGAAGCTGGGGACAGACCAAAGCTATCTTTGCTCCAGCGAAACCGAGAAGTTGTCTTGATCCAACAGCTTAAAGATGCTGCTGTTTTCTATTTAAAGGAACCGTTTCCTTTCCTTCTTCTGATCTTTTTAGCGTTACGTGAACAAGTTCATTAGTTGATCTCTTCCTCTCTTCCATCTTATTTCAGTTAAATAAGTTATTTTCAAATGCCCACCAGATCTTAATCTCTCCTTAAAATACGTGTATGATGTGACTGTAAAGGCATACTATATGCAGTACTGTGTAAAAGGTAACTTATCTAAGTCTGTGCAATCTAAGGGAAAAATATTAGGGGCCCAAAAGTTGTATAGCTACATGAAGTGGTTTGGTACTCGGCATAACCAGAGCAAGACACGGGAACACGGTAAGGCAAGTTCTGGTTCCAATCACTAGCTTGTTCAGATCCAACTTGCGAACATCTTCATAGCGTTGTTACAAAAAGGGGCTACAACTATGAATGTCTATGAAGATGGAGTTAATATCATCTTTAAGTCCTACTTCTCAAAGATGGAGAAACTACAGCTTCTGGAGTACGGGGTACTCGGCAGCTGAAAATCAGTTTCTTAGCAGAGACTTTTTTCCTACTGCAACCACATCTTCCTCCTTTGCAGAGATGATTCTGCATAAGTTACTGATTTTATCGGCAGACGTTGACATGTTAGGGCTCTCTCCCTTTGATGTTGCTGTATTATTTGTCTGGACTCCCAGTTGCACATGTATTAGCTTCAAGCTCCCTCTTTAATTATCTGAAATCCAGCTTCTGTACCATCTCAAAAAGAAGTGGCAGAATCGCAGCAGCTTAAGAGTTAAGTGCCTGCTATTTAGGAAAACCAAAGCAGGGGACACCCTGAGAAGAGAAGTCCACATCCCTCTGCAGATGTTTGCCAGTCCTTTGTGGCTCACCGCACCCACGGGAACGCAAACCTGGGCACAGGCCATCATACAGTACTCCAGGTAAGACAGAAAAGGGATATATCCAGCATTCACCATATCATGAGCTCTGGGCAGCAAAAAATCAACCCTGCAAGCTACGCGTGGTTCCATCACTCCGACTTATTTTCCTTCCTTTGGTTGACAAGATTAGGATATTCTGTTCAAATGAAAACGAAGTATTTTATGGACAATTATTTGCAGGTAATAGTAATACCTAGAATAAATATTGTCAGCCATGAAAACTGAGGAGAGAAACAGGTCACAGACGCACATCAAAAAACTGCAAACACAACTTGTACGTCTTGGCTCCCAGCTTCCTTTGCTAACGACTACGCGCCACTGCCTGTACAAGAGTCAGCTGCTTTTCGTCTGGCGTATCTCTGCACTCTCTTGGATGCTGTAATAGTTGTGGAGGGGGAAGAGGAGTTCGTCAACACAGATTTTGATCTCTCAGAGGTGTTTCCAAGAACCTGATTCCATCGGAAGATAGAAGTCAAATGAGTTTCTATTTTTTTTTTCCTTAGGTTAATGTTTAGTCACGTCTCCCTTTTTCTTCCTTTTTTCCCAACAGTATTACAACGCTGAGACAGTAACAATTGTCAAAAAAATACTTCCAGTTGTCTGTGTTACTCTCTCTGTTACGTACTGAAAAACACACTTGATAGATCTTAACTCCTCTCAACTTGTATGGGACTTGTATTAGCAGTTTCAAGCACACATGCAGTCGCTGATACGCAACCAGAGGCTAACTGGAAATCTTTAATGTAGGCTCAAATATGCACTTCGTGGCAAGGGAACAAAGACTAATATACGCTTGCACCACAGTCTTGCAGGCAGAGTAACACTTCACAGCAACCACAAGTCTAGATTAAAACTGATATTTAAAACCAGATTGAGGGTCCAGTCATGAAAAGGACTGGAGAAGAATAAAGAGGAAAGAAACAGAGGAGAAGGTCATACCTACATCCCTCTCCTCTACCTGCTGAAATGCCAAGTCGCTGCATCCCGGTTGCTTTGACACCCAACACCCGAGTCCCTTGAGCAGGTGGGTGTACAAAAAGCAAAGCTGGACTTCTTAGTCCAGCACTTTTCCAAACAAAATTCTATACAACCGGGGAAAAAAGCAGTTCATGTTACTACAAACCTCTGTATTATGCAGTCTAACTGATGGATGAAAAACTGTTGGATACCTTCACTTGTTTTACCCTCTTTGGATGTGTGGTGTCTGAGCACAAAATGTATGCTTATGCTGCCGATGGATGTAAAATTTATCCTCCTATGAAATGCTGCCAAAAATAGAAAGCCTGCAGTAACACGCAGCCCCGTAAGTTTAAAATAATCTATTTCATTTGCCTAGCACGCTTACATTTCCGATGGAAGCGTAAATAATCTTCAAACTTTCATGTTGACTTAATTAAATTCTATTATTTAAGAAAAAACATACTACCTTTTCTAGAGCTAAAAAAAAAAAAAAAAAAAAAAAAAAAAATCCCACCCACTGATACATGTTTTCTGTACAGCACTGTGGCTAGGAAGGCAGAAGCCATTTGTTGCCACACCACCGCAGCAGAGATGCCACGGATTCCACGCATAGAGGAAATATTCCTAATTGCCACACACGATAAGGCGGTTACTACTGCTCGACATTGCCTTTTCAGTGATACTGTCCGTAATGAAGGCTCTCTGTGTGTTCAAGTTCATCCAACTTAAAACAATTATACCTATTGCACGGAGAAAATAATAAATATCAATGTTGCTTGTCTAAGCCAGAAATCTTACCTGTGCATCTAAGTTTTTGCGGGAGGAGGCAGGTGTGTTGGCATAGGAGCTGATAGAGGAGCTAGTGTTAATGTCATCGGTACTGAGATTATCTATGGTGTCACTGATCCCACTGCTGACAGAGCTGCTGTCATCCCAGCTGGAGAAAAAGCACAACAAAGGTAGAAAACAAGGGTCAAAAGACAGAACATCATTCAAAAGGAAAAGTATTATTTCTACACTCCTTGTCCTACTTGCGGTTGCCAAATGAAAACGGTCTGCACGTTTTCCTAAGTTATCTTCTTTGCACTTCAAGTCTAAATTCATACAGTTCATCCACTATATGGTTGCCACAAAGCCTAACGTATACCATCAGTAAGCCAATAGCCCCAATGATGCAACTCTTCCTGACTCAACCAAAAGGCTGTACGAGTAGACAAACTTTCAAGTGACCCTTGAAATTTATCCCCGCAGTCCCAGAGCAGGGGAAGGTGGTGGTAAGGCGGCATCTCCAGGTAGGCATGGCACTGACTCGCTAAGCCCTAACGCAGAGATGGAGCTTAAACGCAAGGAAGAAATTCACCCTGAAGCAATCTTGTGTACCTGGTTGCTACATAGACCTGGGCAACGACCTGGATCTACCATCGACAGCATCACCGGTCTCAGAAATTTCTAGTAATTGAAAGTTTAGTTGTTCGGATGGTACAAAACCCTCCTGAGCTCTACCACACATCAAGGAGATCTGTTCACAGCTTGCTGTTCAGGACTACCTTCTTCCAGCATGTGAGAGCTTCAACATTTTCTAGTAAATGAGAAACGCATAACTGGAGGTTTAGGACACAGAAAGCACCAACAGAAGACGTCCACGCCTGAAGCGATTTGAGTGTTAGAACAGACAGAATCAAAACGATCCAAAAGTCAAGCCAGATGCTCCACTCCTAAAATGCCCGTAAAAATAAGCTGCTTAAGGAAGAGATTTATAAACTGGTTTACAAGGGCTCCATCTCCAAGAACAATAAAGCTGGGATTGAAACACTGTCCTGTAAGTAGCTCTGTGAAGACATTTCAGTCCACTGACGGATAACTACTGCTGGAAATGCATAAATACATATTTCACAGACCATTTGCAAAAGCTAATGGTGAGAGCTTATCTCCTGGCAGTTCTCTAGCTATTTACGACCACAGCCTCAGATTTTGGGAGCTCCAGACTCTCTTCCCTATTGCATTTCCATTTGCTTTACAAACTTGTAACAAAGAGATTGCAGCGAGTTTTTTGATCAGAGAGTGAAAGCCATTCACAAATTGATGTACCGTACATTTGATATAGGCATTTAAAATGGAACTGCGTGTTGTGTAATTGAACTATGTAAAGAAAGGCAATTTATGTCCGGTTTCTTGAATTTTATTCGTAGCTTCACCACTGATTTACTATACAGCCTCACTGTATAACCTTTGGCAACTTTGAAATGAAAAGCATTTCTTTTTTCTCGCTTAGCACTACAAAACAGCTACCCGTATGGGCTTTAATGATGCTTTCATAATTTTTAATTGCTTTTTGCTTACTGGGGAGTATTTTGTTCACCCGCATCTACCTGAGGCCTTTCAGGGAACTGAGCACAGCTTAACCAGCAGCACAATTTGCTGAACCGCGTGAGCAGTAGTGGCCACGGGGAAGCACTCCCCTGCGCGCCCGCAGAAAGGGTTATCGCTCGCAGCTGCTCTTTGCTACTGCTTTGTTCCCACTTACGGTCCTCATCAATCTGCCAGCGCGGTCGTTTGTGCCAGTTCTCCCCGTATCGCTGCAGACGAGGCCAGCTACGAAGCTCAGATCAACAGTTTCGGCACGCCGGATTAATTTTGCCTTCAGGAAATTTGGGAGGGCTCAGCCAGGCTGCTCTGCTGGCAGAGGACAAGGAGGGACGGGGACAGACACCGGGACCGACCGCTGGCCCCTGCTGCAGTCTGCGATTCATGGAGCCTTGAGGTGGCCCTTCATCTGGTGTCCTCCAACGTATAAAAACACACTCCTGCCAGTTCTGATTGACTTCCAGGAGCGTCCCAGTTACAGGCAGGGCCCTGGCTTTGCAGAAGGATTTTCCAAACACTATCCGATAAATTCACAGACACTCCAGCTCTCCTGATATGGCTATAGTCCACAGTGGTGGTGATGCTACAATTTAAAGGAAAGATGTAATTTTTTTTTCCTAGATTTGCCTTCACCTGGATATTTTTAAAGAGGAATCCGCTGTAATACAAAACAGAAGTACATGTTAAAATGAAACTCCCTACACAGTGTGAGACCCACTGAGTCTGAGCAAGCCAGCCAGCCAGATTCGACACAACACTTTTCTTTGCTATTTTCCAAAGTCTTCCTCAGCATAACTGAATGAAAGATGTGCTGACCATACAAAGAAATCCATGGGATGTAACTGGTGGGGGGAAATATTTTTCCCCCCCCAGCGCCTAGTATGGAGAAATTGAAAACTTGGAAAAGAACTGAAAGACTTCTCCGAAGCACCTTTTTTTTAGAGTAGGCAGTTAAATATTATAATGCAAAATACTGAAAGTTATATTACTTCTAAATTTCAGTTTTTAAAAACAGGCCCTATAACTGATATTTACTTCTATTTCAAAATGTGTAACAGAAATCAATTACAATTCCTAGATTTTATAAGTCTATAAATAAGGTTACAAAACAGTTATTAAAATAACTGCATAAAAGCATACGCTCCTGATTTTCCAAAGTTTTGTGTAGCAACTAACATCTTTTCTATTTCTGAACCTATAATAAAATCCCACTAAAAATAATATCAGCAATGCCAATGTTGTCCATGTTTAACAGTTTAATTTCCTTCTTATGGAGATATGGCAATGCCCACCCCCCCCCAACGCAATAATGTTCTTCTGTGTGACTCGGTTCCATCTGTAACGTACAGAAACATTACCTTTCCAACCATTAGCCATTCTTAAACTATCACAGGCCCCAGTTCATCAGCATCTAAAGAATGCATCTAATGTTAATCATAAGTAGTTTTACTGGCATCAGCCAGTCCTGTTGACTTCAGTTGGGCAATCTAAGGCATTATGGAAACATTTGAGTGCCCTTCTGAACTGGGACACGTGCCTGAGGACAAAGGTAGAAACATGCACCTGAATACATTGATGGTTGTGGCTTCCCCTTAAATATATCCCGGCCCTTTAGTCTTTTATGTTCTGATGGAACGCATGAACAACACAAACTCTGTATTTTCACGTTTACTAATCTGTTACTAAATTAAAATAGATTAGCTATTCTGAGGTCCAAAGATAGAGGTCTAGCATTTTGGCTGCCAGAAGCTAAGCAACACAGCTCTTGTGGGCGTGCTGATGACACCAAGCCATGATACTGATGCACACGGCTGTTCTGACAAGGTAAGGTGCTGTGTCAGCTAAAACTAGACATCTCAGGTTTAGCTTTATTTAAAAAAAACACTTCGGTAGCGGGGTGGGAGTGGTCAGTCTCTAGCTAGAAGAACAATAGGATGTAAGAGAACAAGAAAACACAACATCTTAAGAAATTGAAAATAATTTTGAAAAACTACATAAACCATTATTGACGTTGTCCTTTGGAGTAACGCTAGGGACGGTTTTAATGGAAGAGAGATGCATGTAGAATTCACTGAAGTCTGTAACTTAGATGCCAGCGCAAGCAATTTTAAGAGCGTACAACATAGCCTGCTAAAAAAGTAATGCAATTAAAGCACATATACTGTTTACCCTGCTGTCAATGATGCATTACACTAAAAGCTCTTCCCCCCAAGAAGCCCACGACACCGTATTTGGTGTAATATCCAACAGTATAGGACACGCCACTCCGTGTCCGTATCTGCACGTGGGTGAAGATTGCAGCTTCTCGAGAGGACAGCATCTGTTAACAAATTGAGGTATCTCTATTTCACATTGCTCTTGAAACAACCCCAAGCCCTCCACATAAATTAGTTCACTTTTACCTTGATCCAATGCCTTGATGGTTCAAGTCAAAAGCGAGGAAGCAGAATGGGGAATCTAACAGCCCTCATTACACTGTTCTTGGCTCCCAGAGCCAAGATAACATCTTTGTAATTTAGCTGGTGCAATTAATAATTTCTGATGTCAGCAAAAGTCTACTCAACCATAACCTGAAGCTGAAATGTTTGGGCTTTCCTTTCTCTATTTGATCAATCACCTGAAACTTTACTTTGATTACTGAAAATTACAAAAAAAATGTTAAAAGTGTATTCTATATGAAAATTACACAACCACCCACTTAAAAACCATCACCGCCATCACTTAAAAACTCCCACAAAGCTGCCTCCTGCTCTCTATGAAACCGAGCACACGAAGCACCCTCCTCTCCCTCCCCAGCTCAGCCTGCTCGCCCTAATGCGACTAACAACGTTGCTACTATAGATCGCCCACATACAGCACCAGGTCAACTCCTCAAAGCTGCTTTTTGAAACAGGTTTGCAAAGCGGTTAGGCTCAGACTTGTATTTTTCCACAGTCTATCAGCACTTTTCCATCTTGCATAATCATCATCAACGGAATTGGCTCTTCTTTGTCAACTTGGACAGCACAGCACACGAAACCATCCTGCAAACCCCAGGACAGCCCCCCTCGCTGCAGAAATCTCCCCCCTTTTCAAGTCCAAAGCAAAGGAGTCATTAAACCACTACTAAATAAAGCTATTGTTAAGGGCGGAAAATGCACCCTTCTCTACGGATGGGTGTGGATTTTAACTTTGCTGGATCTTCAGTCAAAACCAAAATTACAATGAGCTGCTGAAAAATACATTTGTCCAAGACAGGACCTTGGGGCTCTACAATAGTTCAAGTGGAAACATGGTAATTATCCTCTTCTACCTAAAAATTTAACTATTTATGAGTTGATAGGAGAACAAATAAAACCCAACAACAAAAAAAAAAGGTCAAGGTGTAAAATGATTGAAACTTCACAGCACCTTCAAAGAATTAAATAGAAAAATAAAAAAGCCAGAAAAATGTAAATGTGCTATAAAGCAAGATACGAAATACTGCGATTTCCACTGTTTTCTTCTGGGATTTCCTACAATACTGACATCACTGCGTCAGAAATCCAAAAACCATATACAGACCCTTGCATGGTTTCCCTTTCAAATTGTTACGAAAGGTGACAAATAACTGTTCGCAAAAGAATGGATGGAAATCTACTTCAAGAGAAGTGAATTTAATTAATGTGTTTTACGTGGTTATTAATCACCCCCCCCCCCATGTCTTCAGTTACTCTCTTCTTATTACGTCTCATTACAGATATTTCAAAATAAACCACTTTGTTTCTAACCAAAAGGTGGAGCCCAGGGACAGGACCGTTACCTTGAAACACTTTGTAAAGCCAGACCATGAAATAGTGAAAAGTAAATCAGGCAAAATGAATACAGACCATTTCCAGCTGTTCTTTCTGGAGCAGAATCTAATCCTTTTAATGACATTTTTTTGGTGCAGAGTTAAACTGCTGTAAGTGTGCTGTGAGCTATTCAGATCGTTTTCATGTTCAGTGACTATTCGGTTTACCGCCAACAAGCTGAAATGCAGCTCTCTGTCAAACTCTGTTTAGAATTCATCCAAGATAAGGTTTCAGGATTTACATTTAAAATACCTATTTGTAAAAGAGAATAACTCACAGAAGAAAAGTATCAACTAGTGTTGAAAAACGGTGGGTAAGGAAAGATTTGTAGAAGCTAGGAAACTGCACATGCTCTCCTCATTTAATCTTTTTATATCAGTGCTAATAACCTTATAAAAATAACACTGGATTTTATTTTGTCCCTTAAAATCTGACCAGGAATTTGACCGCGCCATTGTCAAACTTGAAGCGAACACAGCTGAGCACACACACATAGGAGCTGCTAAACCCAGCTAATCTCAGGCAGTTTACCCTTTGAAACACTCTAAAGCTTCACGAACGCAATCGGACTTTCTACGAAACTCATCGTGTCCTGCTCTACAGCAGAAATTCCAATGGCACCTTCTCCACCTGCACACATTTTGCTCAGAGACCCTTCAGTCCTTCACTGTCTAGAGTCACTAAATGCAGCAGCCGGCACAACTCTATTCAGTTGCAAAAAGGTTGACTGGTGGAACTCGTTTTTTTGGCCATTGTTTCACGACAATGGCTCCTCTGGCATTGCACAGCCTCCGGGGGGAGGCGAGAAATCAGAGCAAGGCATCGCCTTTGACCCAAGTGCTGGAAGAACACAAACTCCCAGCTAGGTCTGAAAAATTTAGTGTAGAGAGCTCCAACCAGCAACCAACCCCTTTTTCCTGGACTCAGGACCTAGAAACCGTATTTTTGGTGTTCCCCATTTACTGTTCTGTCTAAAGACTTACTGAGTTTATAAAGCAGTTTATAGAGCTGCCCTACACTGGGTGCACAGAGGACCCCTGCGGCCAGTGGCACCCTCGCCTCCCTGCTTTGAAGGCCATGGGCTTGATACTCATCCCTGACCGCTTCGGTGCGACTCCATTGACTCCAACTGATTTGCACCAGTGAAAGCTGGAAAGAAAATCAGTGTCTTCATATCACTATAAGGCCAGCGTTAAATCTTAGTTGTTACTACGTAAAAAAAGATGCTTTGTTTGTTATGCCTTTGTTTCCAAGACAGTAAGAAGTGCTGAGAAAAGTCTTCCAGTGCAAGCCAGAAATCCTTGTTTACGTACAAGGTGCTCTCCAGAAAATAAATCCCCGTAAACCGTACAGCCTGCATGTGACACCGATGGGACTGAACAAATCCACCGAGGTCGAGCCAAAGCCGCTGGGGATGCTTCAACAGACCGCCCCAGCTCCCTGCGCCGGCCCTGGAGCGAGGGACCGGGGAGGAGTTCCCTGGCAAGGATGGAGGTGTGGATCACCACTGCCATATGCCTTCTCCTCCCTCTTGGCCAGGCCCCAGCCCAAACACCTCCCTCCTCCAGGCAGGCGGAGAAGGTGCCCTGCCCAGGGGATGGAGAGTTATGACAACCAAACACCAGATTGTGCCTGTTTTTTTCCCCTGCCTTACTTCCCAATTTATACTTTCTTCTGCCCCAAAAGCAGAGACCTTCGGGATCACGTCACCTCCTCGTACAAAGGCACTATTTAAAGTTACGACTTAAAGAAGGGGGGGCACTCACTGAAAACACTGACATGGTTTCTGACACCCATCTCCTACCTGCACGCCCCTCCAGCACTGGACTGAACTGGTGAGAGCTCAGCAGCTCACCAGCGCTTACTGGTACCTGGCAGCCTGCTTCACCAAAGGCTCCAATACACATTAAAAACGGGCTTAAACACAAGAAGAAAAAGAAAAGATGAGCTAAATTCTTACAGGACTGACGTAACTAAAACACGGAAGGAAAGGAATGAAGGGTAGTGTGGAAACAAAACTATGCAAGATGCATTGAAATTCCCTGCTGCTGGGTGCGCTTTTGAAAGACTCGCGGGGACCCACCTGCCCCTGCGGCCGCTTGCCCCACAGCCAGGGCCACTTGCCACCCGCTCCCCCAGCGCAAATGGTCAACTGGGACCACTGGGCAGCCTCGCCCAGGGAAAGGTGGCTACTAAACACACCCACAGAGCCAAAACCTCCAGCAGCTGGCAGGTAGAATACGGCTCCTTTGCTTCCCAGTCTGGTTTTAATCCCTCCTGACACCGTAACTCCACTAGTGACACCAATGCAAAACTTTTAAGGTCTGCGGGCTGCAACCCCAAGCAAGAAACATGCAGGCACAAAATAAAGAAGTCATATATATGCATGAAGAATTGAAGCAATTCTCAGTCACCGTTGAAGTTCTTCCTCACTCAGAATACACTGTAAAGCTTCTACATAAACTGATCAAGGCAAAAACCTGGGCACAGCAAAACCCAGATTTCACACATGACAACTGCTCCTCTCTCACACAGCAGTATCAGCTGCAGCTGAGGACACGGAGACAAAGATAATGCATACGCTTGCATACTCTTCTCCCAGCAGAAAAAAAAAGGAGAAACCCACAAAATTTGTCTTTCTGAACGCATTACAGCCTGCTGACATATGTCTTAAAATAAAGCTGAACTTGGCAATAAAAGGTGTTAATTTGATCGTAGGGCACAGCACTGTCCCTCAGGAAGCCAAACCACTGAAAAACACCCACCGTTATCAAGCCAGTGATTTATAGAACAGACAGAATCATAATCAAGTGAAATACTTTATTCTTTGTGATATGGGGATGTGCAGAAGATATCAGCTACTACCACTTCTG
The DNA here is from genome assembly GCF_900496995.4 of Aquila chrysaetos chrysaetos. Lineage (NCBI taxonomy): Eukaryota > Metazoa > Chordata > Aves > Accipitriformes > Accipitridae > Aquila > Aquila chrysaetos. The sequence goes on from NC_044019.1 coordinate 25,744,678, forward strand.
AAAGCTGTTTTTTTCCTAGCAGAACTGCAATATCTTAAGTAGTACCTGTAACTCCTGGTTTATGCCAGCCTTTAAAATTAGGCTTACTTGAAAGAAACTGTAAAAGGAAAAAGATCTTCTAACTTTACTCAGACAAATCAGGAAGCCGACAGAAATTTGCACAGGAGTGAGAATAAGAACTGCATAGTATGTCCTAAAAAGCAAGTGCACTCCGGGCTGTGATTTGGCCTGAAACAGCCTCACGCACGCCTTTGTTTCCCTTCACAGTGAGCTCATTCCCACAGAGGTTCCTCCTTTGCACAGAAAGCAAACTTAGAGTGCTAAAATAGAACAAAGCCCCATAGTTTTCTGAGGCGAAAAGCCCGTAACACTAGTGGCAAGATAGCCGGTTCGATTGCAACCTATGAGACGCTAGTAATTATCGATAAACCTCACAGAATCCTGAAGTTCAGCCAGAAAAAACAAATACAGTAATAGCTGTCAGTTCTCACGTGGGGAATTTCCTATTATGTTAGGCAAATATCTGTAATCTACTAAAAATATATTGATTTCATGGAGCATACAGCGATTCAAATGAAATAGTGCAGGGAGAAAACTTCTCAGATTTACTCCATCATCTAAGGTGTTTCCGTTGCTGCCAGCATTTTACAAAGCTAAACCTACCTACACAAAGACATAACACAACATACTTCCATGCTTTCAAAAGTGCAGAAAATCTCTTACCTTGCAATATTCCCAGGCCAAAGCACTTCTCCACCTTGCTGCCCATGAAGAATTCCAGCAAAGGGGCTTAGATTTATTTTGCAGGTTGATACCTTCATTAGGCTACCATCCAACACCCCCCTAAAGAAAACAGCTTCTAACTTGACTATCTAGGAAGAGACTTGAAAAAAATTTGGAGCAAGGCTGTTTTCCAACAGAGCCCTCAACATTCAGCAGCTCTGAAAGACACTGGAAAGTAAAGCCTAGCTGGAAGGTGATCATCAGAAACTTCCCCTAGAAAGAAATCTGATCCCTCAACAAAATTAACCTCTGAAGTGCTGAAAAAGTGAGAGGTCAAGACTTTCTGCTGGGACTAGGTCATCTGTGAAAAGCTGTAACCTGATGGCAGTGAAGCAGGCAGACCGGGTGCCTCCAGATCACGTACCGTATCGTGTGAAGTAAAAGCTCATGTCAGCAACCCTGTACTTGAAGGTACTAAATGACAGTATTTGATCTCAGCTAAAAGACTACAATCTCTAAAAGCGCATTTCCTACTCTGCTTTTATAGAGGAATTCAACAACGTGACTGCTGAAACGACTAAAGTTTTATGAGAATGTAGCAGGAGACATAGCCCAAAGTTTTTTAACATAAAATATTTGGAATACCGGTAAAATACAAAATTCTTTTTTTTTTTTTGGGGGGGGGGTGGTGTGTAAAAAACCATTTTCAATACAAATGGTACTGAAAATAGCAATTTATCCACTGGTATCCCCAGTAAAGACCTTATGAAACCGGGACAAGATATGTAAGATTTATCCAAGTAGGGATTAAACACATTAATCCTTATTTACAGCTGTAAAGTAAGGGGCTTATTACTTCCCTTTATTTCAAGTAGAACAGAGATGGGTATTTATACGTATCTGGTTGATAAACATTTATGGTGGTCAGCATTCAAAACTCCTATTTCAGCCTAATATAAATACTGTTTGACAGCATTCTTCCTGGATCTTTGCATTCTGCCGTACACGTGGGATTTTTTTTTATTCTAATATGTGAAATTACACCAGCTCTCTTTACGGTGGGTAGCGGTGCTTAGGGGCACTAATTACCCTTACGCTAGCTGCTGCACGAACGTAACCTGTAAACATTAGAAAACCTGTAAGACAGTGAGAACTGGAAAGCTGGTCACTTCTAGCCCATATGGGCTCATCACTCACGGAGCATCCTGTGCGCTAACGGGCACAGAGCAGGAAACGATACAAGTACCCCCAAAAAGAGAAATACACCAGGAATGGTAATAATAACACAGACGATGGAAAACACAGCGGTGTGGGATAGCCATGACTAGCCGGGCACGGAAGGCAGCACCGGAGCTTGGAGTAGAAGACTATTGCGAGAGGTCAGGCTGCCCATGGGTGGATGAAGAACCAAGAGACTGGTTCAAGGTCACTGTGAGCAGAACGGAGCCGGTGGGAGAAAAGCTACAAGTAGATGTGTGAAGAGTCTGGGGACAAGGAGTTGGAATGGGGAAACTGAGGTCAGGGGTGAGGTCTGAGAGGGTGTTCTGAGGCTGAAGACAGACATCTATCAGATGTAAAGCCACGGTGAGGAGATAAGATGAACTTGACAAACAGTTGAAAGTCAGGGAATTGGACCGCAAAATGGAGAAAACGGATCGGGAAAAGAAGTCTGAGCTCATGAAATTATAGTAATACGCACAAGGAGAAGGGATTAAATTCAAGATAGAGCCTATAGCATTTATCTCATTTTGTTATTTAAATGGGGACACACAAAACACTGAGTCTTGCTGTAGCTGACACAGTTACCAGCGTCGACCAACACGCTGACTTCCAGCCAAGTGGGAATACGCAAGTCCATTCCCATTATTACAGAGAGATTTGTTCACTAAGCAAGAAACTACATTTCTAATCCAACCAGGGTAGATTTCCCTGGTTGTCCAGGCTACGGATGAGGGATCCCGTCATGAAAAGGAGATGGGCAGCCTTTCAGATGGAGGAAGTGGAGAAGACAATACCGCACTGTCGTCTTAGCCTCACCTCAAGAAAACCATCAATCGTTCGGCCCAAAACCAAAGAGAAGAGAAAGAAAGAGTAGTCCGAAGTCAACTATACCCATGTATTTATTAACTCTGTTCAGCTTGGGTACCCTATCTTAAATAAAACACATCTTTTCACACAACACCGTATTTTTGGTTTAAAGAGTTAAAATGCAGTATTCAAAGGTTATAAAAGAAAGACTTTGTGGAGCTATTCTGCTGCCAAAACCTTCAAATAAATGAGTCGCAGTCTGAGCTTGCCTTTCTACGCCGGAGTCTATATTTTAGCGGCCACGGTGTTACTATAGCAACACAGAGGACTGGTAATTTAGAGGCTGGTGGATGTGACAACTTGCAATTTAGAACAATACTAATAATAAAAGCGGCTTGGGAAAAGCATCATTTAACACAAATGTTTGTGTTTTAAAATGAAAAAAGGCCGTTTTTTTTTTTTTTTTTTTTTTTTTTTTTTGCAACTGGATGATTATCTATACTAAGTTAGTCTGGTGGTGAATAAAAGATAGAAACACGACTCTTCTGCTTTTTGGTATGTCTGCACCCTAGAGTGCAGTCAACCCACCCCCTTCGCGATGTGCATGTGTGTAAATGCAAAGCTGCAGATGTCATTAACTTTGCTGAAGATTAGACAAGAATCACACAGCTTTTTAAAAACAAAAGTATGCATTATCCTTAACGAAAGTGAGGGTGAAGATCCTCAAGGACTATTATTACTCCCTTCTTGCCTCTGCTGAGTTTAACTGGTATCCTTTATTAACAAATCCCGTAAACTACTCCTCATTCATTACTTTAATCACCGAACAGTTACTAGAGATAACTCTCAGATATTACAGATACTTAAAAGAATTACAACTGGAACAGCAAAGCTTCCTCTAATCTAACATCCTTCCTGTCTTCATCAAAATAGCTCCCACAAACATGATGTTTCTTAATTATCTGCTCACAGAGCTGTATAGGAAATTAGCAACTGACTTGTAACTTAATGGTAAATAAGAACAGCCAGAAATATTCTAATTCCAAGAATAATCAAATCTGAAATTGTAACCTAGGGAAAAAAAAAAAGGATCTGAGCATCCCATCTGTTGAATCACCGGCTCCAAATAAAACCAAAATCACAAGATTAAGGTACAGCATTACTCTCTGTACACCGATCTACAGCCCCATTGTCCTCCGCTTTCCTGGCAGCCCTTACGCTGCAAAGGAGGAGGGATTTTGCAACATAATACCCATAACACTAAATACAGAGGGATATTTCCAGATGAATTTTACATGTAGCAATAATCATAGTTTTATGGGTCAGGAAGTTCAGAAGATTAGTGTGTTATGGCTGCAGTTTATAAAAGCGTTTGTGTTAGAAGTTTCGCATAGCAATCGGGTGAGATAAGCTACAAACAGCTTTACATTAAGTTCTTTTATGGTAGTTTAAGTTGGGGAGAAGTAAAAAGACCCCAGGTATTAATTTACCTAAAGAACAGCTGCTTAGAAAAGGCTGCAAAGTGTCCTAATACTCGGCGTAATAAAATCACTGCACCTCCAATCGCTTGCTCTTTCTCCCCACACTCGTGTGCTATTGCCATTAACCTTAGTAAGAATCATGTTCGTGGTCTGAACTCAGCTAAAACTGTAGGCAACAAAAAAAGACTTATCAAAGAAATGTGCGGTTTGATTCTTACTTGAAAAGGCCCAAAACCATAATTACAGGTTTGCATTCTAGGTTAAAGCAGCACAAATCTTGCTGCATTTCAATCTCTCCCTTAGAGAACACCAAAATGCCTGAAAATTGGGGGTTTACGGCAATACGTTAATTTCCTTTGTATTTTTTTCTCATTAGCTGAGATACATCAGTTAGGAGCTTATAAAACGTCTGCATTTGATGACTGCAATGATTATAAAAGTAACGCAAGCAGCATAGACCGTACAGACACTGCGCTTCCCAGTCTGTGGAAGCTGTTTTATAACGTGTGGTATGAAGCGTCTGCCACATTTCACCCGGGAAGAGACTCCACTACAACTGGGTAAACTGATGTCTTAAAATAATCTCAACAGTAATTTCTTAAGCCTTCTTTTTCTTTCTTTCCTCCTAAAGAACACTAAGTTTACTTAATTGAGGAAAAAATATATTTGTAAAGCCAAAACATACTCTGAGCAGATTCAAACATGCTTTTGAACATACTTCCATGCTTTTAACTTGAGCACATTAAACAAAAATATACATTTTTAAAGTACTTTTATTGATTAAATATATGCATGAGAAAGTAAAAGCAGAAACACAGCAACACTTCTGCACCATTACAACTATTATGGATCACACTATAGGACTACAATTCCATGTATCAACCTAAACAAACTGTTTTGTGTTAAAGTAAATAAAAAAAAAAAAAAAATCCAACTTCTTGTATTCATATGTAATTGCCAATCCTGGGAAGGTATTTCTAATTAAATCCAGAGGAACATTGGAAGCAATATAAACCCACAATTAAGAGAAATGGTAGCAAATAGACCCTAGCTGCTACAACCCTGTGAAGTTGTGGCTTTTCACTGTGGTTCCAAAGGGAGCTCGGGAACCAGCAGAAGTGGGTCTGGAAAAATGAAGATCCGTTTTTTAATTCCCCTCAATCTGCTGAACGAAAGAGGCACTAAGTTTGCAGACTGATGAGGGATATGTGCTGTGAAATACTCTTCTTCACGTTCTTAAACCTCGAGGGTAAGAGTCCTCTCTTGCCTTAGAGACTTCTCTGAGAGCAGACAATTATATTACGGTGGTGCTGTCTGGATTTACTGATTTTTAGAAGTGAACGCATGAAGCGTAGAAAACTTTAGGATTTTGTTAAAATTACTCATATAGGTAGTATCCTACAGAAGAAAATAAAAGGGAATCATCAGTGTGCGCTCCTGCATGGATACATATGCAGGGCACGGGAACTGACCACTCACAGATTCAGGGAAAGATGGTGAGATTTGTCTAGTCCCCCGGCAAGTCCCTTGCTACTTAAGTCCACGGCAAAATTTCACCTGACTTAACAAGTAAGGATTTCAGCCCTGAAAAGACTGTGCATACGCAGAAAAGCCAAACATGGGATAAGATTCACGATTATTGCATTGATAATGCGTTAGGAAAATAGCATGAGACAGACTTAGCATCTAACTCCTAGGAATTTCTTTTCATTGACCGACCGTTAAAGAAAACCACAGCTTCCTCTGACAAGGTGACGTGCATGCCTGATGGAGAAGAACAGACTATTTATGTATGTGTAATATATGATAAAAAATGGTTTTATAACATTTTATATTTGCTTCAAAGATTGTTTAAAATATGCCACTAGCCTACATGGAGCACTTGTGTTGACACAAGTGTGAGGCATACTTTTCACTATACCCACTTCAAATGAATAAGCATATCAGAGTGAATAAACACAAACGACTACTTTCTAGTGGCAGTGGAGAAAGAAAAAGGCAGGCAACTGGAGATAATCCAATAAAAACGGAGGATGCTGAACAGCAATGCAGATCGCACGCTATTATCCGAGAGGAATTCCAAATGAACGCTAAATCCAGGGGTTATACTCAGATGATCCAAACATTTGTTTCTAAATTTAAACACTTTACCAAGTCTCAAACTCCTTCAGTGAGAAATGCTGTCAATGTATTTACTACATACACATGCCTATGCTTTCATATCTATGTTTTCTATGCTATCTAATTTCTTCCAGATACAGCAAATAATCAAAGAAAAATATATATAACAGGGCAAATAGCTTGTTGGTAAGAACAGTCCATACAAAGTGGAAAAAATCTGATCTTAAAATCCAAACAGTTAATGTAGTGAAACACAGGAATGAAATATCATTCCCGTTGTTTTAAGTGCAGTTTTCTTTGTGTCCTTCTCCAAACCATAAAAACCAGTCCTCTTTCCAAAGAATGTAACACTGCCAATCACAGATTTTAACACACACGCCACTGACCAAGGAGAAAAATTTAATTCTTCCCATCTAAACTGCTGAAGAGAATAACAGTTTACTTCTACATTGTTATAAGACTTTCTTGTCTTCTGCAACCGTAAAGATTTTGATCACAGCTTGATCCCTAACATACGAAGTTATAAAAATAGCGTAGCTGGCACGATTGCTTTCTTCTCAGGACCCTGAAAAAATGCTTTGGGATGAATATATGACAGATGTCCACGTATGATTTACAGTTTGTTTTCGGAGCTTTCTAACACGTCTTTGTCAACAAGCAATATAGTAGAGAACAGAAACATCAGATACGAAAGAAGCTATACAAATCTAGAGTCTACGAGCAAAGTTCTTTATGGCCAATGAGGTAGAGAACAGCTCAGAAAGAGATAAAATTTGAATTACAGATTCTGTTTCAGCCAGCAGGACCCGGGGACTATGTCACAGGACGCATTCAGGCCCAAGAAGGATATGCCAAGTGTAGTATCTACAGAACTACTCATATAGATACTTCTGGTTGAATAAGCAGCTCTACCAGTAGTTGCAGAATGGTTTTGAAAAGTCCTATAGAACTTGATTTACCCTCCCACGCACCCCCAACAAAATACTAAAATCATTAGTGCTTAATCAATAGCCGTCATTAATCGTCTCATTGCAGTCGTTAATCATCCTCATGGCACCCACTGTAAAAGCACTGCTGTCAACTACATGTGTCTTAGTCAAATCCGGTTCAGTTATGATCAATAGAGTTTGCCCATCTTAATTGCTTCGGCCTCCCCCTAATCAGATATATCTCTGCATTTACTGTTGTTTATTGTTGCTGTGGCTGTTAAAAAGCTAATACATCCCACTAGAAAAGTAAGCTCATTTATCCTAATTAACGTAGAACTATTAAATCGAGCTAGCATCATTATAGCTTGATCTTTAATGTTTGCAAATCCTCTGTATTACTGAGTCTATAAACATTCAAACCACACAAACACTTCAACTGAGTAATGAGCAAAGAACAAAGATGCAAACTCTCAACTACAACAAAAATTAATTTTCCTTTATTTTGAGAGTCCATCTGCATTTTTCTAATAAAACAAAGGGATCTACTTCACCCTTACAACACAAGGATGTTCCAAAGATTGTATCCGAGCCAAAAGACATGCCTCCCTCAGATTACCTTGCAAAATCTTCCCACTCTTTCGAGCACGCGTTCCCACGTGAATTGCTTTTTTCTTATTCTTACTGGTACTGTCTGTCAAATAGACTAATTTGCCATTTCCAAATTCACAGTAGACAGTTAATGCAATACAGAACTTCAGACATTTCCCCTCCCTGCCACTGTTACCTATGCCTGGTTAAGAAAACCACTAAGTTTTCTTTAAATTTATAATCTTCCTAACACAAAAGGTAATGGAATCAAACCGCTTACCTACAAGACAGCTAGTGCGTACTTTTAAACAAAAGTCTTTCCTGGCTCTACATTTTATGTTTTTGTGAATAATGCCCGCAACTCTTACGGACTCAGTATTTTTTGCTCATTTAGAGGTAGAAATTCTTAATTAAGCAGTAAGAAAATCCCAAGCTTGTCAGATAAAACACTGAATTTAAACTAGTACTTGAAAATTGCAGCTGATGAGAAGTATGCCCTCCATGAAACTCCTTATCTCATGAACACTTGTGGCAATCCCAACTTGCCCACGTGAACTTCTGACCTTCGCTAGCCCTAATAAAATTGTATCTGTAGATCACCTGAAAAGACTGATGATCCTCCAGATTAGAGTATTGCAGCATGCATTTCAGGTAGCTAACATATCAGCTTTATGGAAGCTTGACAGGAGGAAATTTCAGCTGGTAGACTTGCTCTTACCAAAAGGTCAACATTTTATCTGCAACGTCAGTAAACCGAAAACTTATTTTCCATTGCTCAAAAATTATTCACCTAGAGGGAAAACACCCTTCTCCTTGCAAACCCAGAAAGCCTCTAAGAGTGAAATGTGCTGCTTTTATTCCACCAGAAGGACAAGATGGCAGTCGACACGTCATTTAGACTCTCCAGCGTACCAACTGGCTTTGCCACGGTTGCCCGTGCTCCTCAACAACGGCTCTGCTAGCTCAACACTACCTAAATCTGTCCTTCCACAGACGCTCGGCAGAAGCTACCTCAGAACAACGGTAGCGACCGTGAGCCTACCGGTGAGGAACATAAGGCTTCCTCCCCACAGCAAGCTACTCGAAGCAGAGATTGCAACTAGTGCACGACGGGGCAAATTCAGTTCACGGTTTCCACACCAGGGATGAAGGTTAACGTAAACACGGTGGATTGCTGCAATTACAGTGCAGAAGAGCGTGGGGCTTGGGAAGCAGAGGGTCTGCAGAAGCAACAGCAAAGTTTAATGGGTGCATAACAACTGAATATTGATGTGGTGAGCTATTGCATTTAACAGTTATTTTCTTTTGAAACTGAACTCCTAACTCCAAACATCTGTGCCTTCTAGGGCCGAGATTATCTGATATCCAATATCGTTATCTGATACCTGAAAAATTAATCTGGTAATAACTTGTAAATTATATTCTTACAGTTTCCTAACAGGTAAATATTTCTATTATAAACCTTATGAACTATGTTAAATATTTAGTCTGGAATGCCAGATAACAACTCTTAGATCTTTCCCAAAGATACTATAGGCTTGGTTTCTTTTTTTATTTCTTTGTAAGTAATAAGCTGAAAGCAGAGCTCAGTGGTGTCAAAATCCTATCAGAAAAAATCAGTACAGCTATAAATACAGAAGGCATAACTACACGGGGTTATGAAACATGGTTCAGAGATTCCTGAACTGGTGCTGCATTATGCTTTACAGATGCACATCTGAAGATACTAAAGCGGGTCTGGATGCAATGCAGATTCAGCATGACACAACCTCAGCTGTCACATCATTACATTTTAGAGGGCGTCACTCATTTCTGCCGCTAGGCACTCTCATCCAATGGGCCAATTTCTACTCGTCTTACTCATTTAAGTTAGTAGGTCAGGAGGACAAGTGGGAACTTTCTATTCGACATAACGAAATGAGAAACGCTAGGCATCCAGAAGATGCGTGGGAAAGGAGGGAAGAGACAAAAGAATACGTGGAGATGCCCTTCAGATCCAGCTCACCAAAAGCCCAATCTTCCTAATGGTCAGAATTACCACGGTCACAAGATGCAAAGCACAGATCTAATATAAACATGGCTCTGATTCACGTATTCGAAAACTTTTCAGGGAGTAACTCTGCCCACGCTATTCTACCTCTCCGCAGAGCCAGGTCTCACCCGTCCTCCCCCAGGTGGCATGAAGTCAGTATAAAACTACTAAACTTTGTGCTAAGGCACAGCAATATGCACCAGCATGCACCCAGTAATTAGCCAACACGGGGTTAATTATTATCACGCATCATTGCATTATCATGCATTCGCACAGCCTTTTGTTTTGTTTTATTTTCATTATAATCAGGTGAGAGGACAGATGTTGTCAGTGCCAGAAGTGACACTAATCCTGGGCTTCTTCCATACGTGTGTCTCTGGTATGCGTGGTTATCTTCAGGGTCTATCAAGGTCGGTATGCTGCTGTTCATTGTATTAGCTATTTATTTGCACTCAAAAACTCTGCAATATTCATTAACGTGATGCATCATTTTACAAATGAAAGTGCTAAGGACAAAACCCAAGATGTGGGTTATTGGCTATGTGCGCAGTGTAATTAACATGCATATGATCCGTATGCAAATCATGTTATTGAAAATAGTGACTATTAGCATAACAAGTGCTTATTATTTATTGAGATGCAACTCAAGCAGGCATCCTGCTGGGGTCTAAACATCCTTCCTTTAAACAGCACCATCTTTTCTTTCTTCCTTTACACATTCTTCTCTCCTCTTGATGATTAACAGCACAGAAAACAGGGAGACTCCCTTCTGTGCCTTTGTTTAAAGGGGGAAATCTTGTGTGTTTAATTGCCCTCAAGCATCTGATCCAGTTCAAAGCTCAGCGGAGCCTCTCCTATGGTGCTACATTCTCCTCCCACCCCCATCATTACAGAACTGCAGGCTGTTTAAATGATCTGTTAATATATGCAACCTCACCTACATTATCTCTCTCTAATTCTTAACTGATAACAAGTTAAAAGCAGATAGGCTGCTTTTTTTTTTTTTTTTTTTAAAGGAATAAAATGGGAATAAAGTGGGAGACAACAAAAGCTCAACTGTGGCAAAGTCATAAACCTTTTAAATGTCATGCCATCCTTGTCAGTTGAATTTAACCTTTTAATCATTCCAGCCATGAAATGTAACAGGAAAGCACAATTGTACCTTTTTTGCCTCGCTAGATCTGTCTGAGCAAAGCTTTCTTGCTGGATCAGTTCTGTTAGCCCTGTCTGCTGAGAGGTCTGTATCACTGATGCTGGCACTTGTTTCCTCGCTCCACTCCCTACCCTGCAGAAGTCTTGAGGTCCCAGGGTCTCTGCAAGACTCTTTAACCTTTCCTAGCATTTTTGTAAGAGCAAAAACTTGCAAAACTCTTCCTTGCCCAGTAATTCCTTCCCCAGCCCCAGCCCTGCTGGGTTTTGTGCCGCATCTTTGTTCTCTCTGAGGCTACACCCTCGGCTTCAGAGATGGCTGCGTTACAGTAATGAAATAATTAGCAGGGGGAATGATTTCAATTATTTATCATTTTGCCAAAATTGAGCTGTTTGGCCTGAAGTTTTCCAAGCTGCATGCCAACCTAAGGATAGACTTTGGTCCCAGTTAAAAATAGCACAACAATTTCTGAGTATCGTTAGACAATATACATGATTTTACTATTAAGTTATATCGATCTTCCCTGAGAAACCTTGTCTTGCAATATAAATTTTTTATTTGGTTCCGGAGGGCCCTGAAGAACAGGGGCAATAAGTCTAGAAGGGAAGCTGAGACTGTATGCGGAAAGCAAGTGGAAAAAAAAGAAAAGGAAAGGGAAAACAAATTTAGGTGGAAACTCTGAAGTCGAAGGCTGGGACCTGCTGCACAATAGCAACAGAACTGGTACAAGAAGCCTCAAGTGAGCTTAGAGAAGGAAAAAATTGGTGTGGGACAAATTGGAAGGCAAATATCAGAACTGAATTTGTCTGTAAATACATATTTTGATATACCCTTTCTTGACGGGATTTTTTTTTTTCTTTTTTTTTTTTTCTTTTTATGACTCCTATTTGAATGCAGGAGACAGATCTGCTGCAGAGGGGGATCACTGCTCTGCCACGGTGATGGCTGTTACTTGGGGAACTCCTTCTGTTAATGCCATTTTTCATATGCAATACATGTATAGGCCCAACTTGTTCGCTACCGCTCATTCTTTCTTTGAGATCCTGAGAACTTAGTAGGCCTACCTTCTAACCAAACACAACACCTTTACGCCACAGCAGTGACACAAAAGCAGCTTAAAAGCAGTAACGGGAATCCAGTCGGAAATTAATTTTGTTAAAAAGAGATTTCAAGGCACTCTCTCCCCCCCTCTCCTTTGGCAACCTTTAGATAAACCTCTCAAACTGCCAGTTCTACTACTGCTACAGCAATGTTTTAGAGGTGGTTTGGAATTTTTTGATTAAATATCATTACATATCCTGTTGGTTTATTAAAAAAGTAACTCTTCACAACACTAAGAAGACTCCCTTGGCCCCTTTGTTAATTTTCATAGTTAAATCATCTAGGGGGGATGTGGGAGTTCAAGGACTTCAACCTTCATTCTTTCCATCCCACTTCCGTGACCTGATAGCTCCACAATAGCCAAGAGTCCAATTAACACCTTTCAGTATCTTGTGTGGATATTATTTCCAGCAAATAATTTGGCAGGAGAGACAGAGAGAAATATTCTTAAAGAAACAACCCAAACAGGGCAGGCCAAAACTGAGATCCCCGCTCCAGTCAGGCACAGCAGAGACCTCAACTTGACTTTTTACATTAGAATGTTGATCACTGCATCACTACTTTGTAAGGGAAAAAACAAGAACAAACCCCAAACCCTTATATTCTGTTTTATCCCGGTGTAATAATGAAATGAAAATAATTTTAAACCAGCCTCTCCTCTCTCTGTCCTATTTCAACGTTGGCAGAGTGCGGCCATCTTGTTAAGGCTGAGCTGTGAAATGGTGTCTCACTTTGCTATCAGAGACTTAGCATAAACTAGTACTGATAAAGACAGCTCTATTTCAGTGAATTCCTCTGGAATTAAGGAGCGGTCACTGGATATCTTTGTTTAGAGACTTTAATGAAGTGAACTTCGCAAGGCATGATAGGATGAAAGGATCAAAATCGCCAGATGTATCCCCCCTCCCAAAAAGAAAAAAAAACCCAACCAGATTACTAGTTAGATTAATGCAAGCATTCATATTTTGCATCCTAACAGGCACACCTAACAAACTATGAGGAAAGTCCTTGCCTTCAGTATTAATCATGAAATAAACAAAGACTCATCTGGAAAACCCCTCTTTAGTTATTCTCACCACTTTCCCTCTAATGCGTGATTGTGCTTTGGTTTGTATAGATTTTTAAAGACACAAAGGTCAGACTTCCCAGAGACTAGTTTACAAGTCAGCAAGTGCCAGAGAGATCTTGCTTATAATCACTCTATGTTTTCCTTGTCTCCCTTGAATCCATTCTACTTAAGTTATAGCTACAATTCACTACTACTCCTGAAAATGTCCAAAGAAAATTTTGTTCTCCTCCCATGATCTCACTCAGCCTTGCTTAGCCAAGTTGTAAGTTACCCTTGGCTCTCATTTTTCTCTTTCTAAAATAATCCCTTGTTCCTAAATGATTCGATAACATATACATTGCCATAATAAACTTAACGGCATCGCCATGTATTGCAAGCTCCCTCATTCCAACGGTGTGAAAATCTAAAAGTGAAATCAGAGACTGATGTCATTAAATAAGAGGAGAATGTATCTAATGTGGGGAGCGACTTGAAGACTCAAACATGTTTCCTGGACAAAGTCGGGTTTCAGTAAGTCATTAAGGACACAGGTAGACGCAATGAAAGCCCACCGCTGAAAGCACAATGCATTGCTTGGAAAAAGAAGAATGGCTGCAAGAGAAAACAACGTGGTAGCACAGAGGGGATGATGTAGGACAGATAAAATAACTGGGTCAAGTATGACTGGAATCGTGGTGGTGGAGGGAGGGGAAAACGTATTGTATGACTCACAGGAAAGAATGATTATTTTACCAGTCACATGTTTAGCTCATTCCAGCTAACGTAAGTTCAGCCCATAAAAACACGGTGAGAGAGAGAAGCAGAATGTCGCTAAAATCGAGAATCAGTCAGAAGCTGTTGCAGAAAGGGACCCAAACTCTAAGCCACAGCATGGAAGACACCTCTGATTCTACCCTCTGGATGTTGGCGTTGGAGGCCAAACCACCAGCATGCTTTGACCAAAAGGAATGACAAGCAACTTCATGCTGCCATATGGCATATTTGCTTTTAATCTATATTAATAAAAAAATGGCTTAGTGGTTATCGTTAGAAGCCAACAAAGAATTTCAAGAGAAATTAGAGCACAGAACTCATACCCCGACTTCCGTTCAAAATCACAATCTTCTGATTTCAGAAAGTTTCTGTCCTTCTTTTGCATACACATTTAAGACATTAGATATGTATAAATGCAGATTCTTGCCACCACCTGATCCATCGCATGAGTCCTTTGGTTCAGAAATGCTCTCAAGGCACAGATGGATAAATTCTCTATCTAGGAGTAGACAAAGAATACACACAGTCCCAAAATAAGGATTAAGTGCAATATAAGGCTTTCCTGGGTGAACACAACCTCCGTGAACTTCAGCTGGCACAGGATACTCTTATTTTTTTCCCACAGGCTCATGTTGGTGACGCCTCCTTCTTCTTTTCCCTCTCCTCTTTTTCCATAGAGATATACAGTTGTCTACAAATACATCTCTAGCTATTTCCTGATAATATTCTGTTCATCCCTTCTGCATTCAAAACAGTTCCAGTTTTGCAAATGCAACATTATGTTTCAGTCATCTCTGAAAATAAAAATTAAATCTTTGCATAAAAATGCAAATGAAACATAAAACTATGCATGTGCACATCAGATAGTATCAAATAACATCAATAGTTTCAAAGAGATGTTTAAGGCATTAAGTCACGTTATGGAGAGTATTTCTAGCTGCAAGTTTCATAACAAGAATAAATCAATCTTGACAATGAACATGAAAGAGGGAATAAAACCTTTTTGAACACTCAAGGTGGTTTGCTCATTTCCCCCCAACCAGAACGAACGAATTAGTTGATATATATGAAAATTAACTTAAACTAACAACATAATCAGAGAAGATAAACTTTAAAGTTAAAATTAGATTAAAAAGATAAAAATATTACTTGGGGCTGATGAGAGCACATGGTAACTCCACAGTAGCTGCTGAGCCGAGCCTTTGTCAGTTAAGAAACAACAACAAAAAAAAAATCATATATTTAAAAAGAGCTGACCTCAGCCCTTGGACTTTGCTCAAGCACTAATCAGACTTCCAACATTTAGCGCTGATCCTCTGGCTACTTATTGACCATATATACCTGGACACACATAAACGTAGCCTCTAGCAGTGTGGTAGTTACTCAGGCTCCCTATGCTAACTCTGCACACAGGTTTCGCACTCTTCCCATGCCACTTACGTCAAATTAATTAGTCTCAAATTGCAGCAATCAGTGTTAATAAAATTAGATGTTTTATTTTTAGTAGAGAATATAAAAAACTTTTACTAATAAAAACAAATTACACACGTTCTCATAAGACTGCTGTAACAGCACAATGTAGCTCCAAGAGTTTCCACCGTAGAGTGTGCAATTATTTGTCCTGGCCAAATGTATATTTAACTGTATATACTTAAGCAACATAAGACTATCACGTGAAAGTCTTAATGCCTGTTTATATAATAGCAGAGCTTTTTTAAGCCTCATGGAGCTGCGTTAACACTGGGCCGTTTAAGCCTCGGGATGTCGGGGCTCAACTCGGAAAGATCAGGAGCAAAGCAACTACTTGTTCTGTGGAGTCTCAACTTCACTGTGAATCCTGTTAGCTGCCACAAAAAGGTCACAAAGTCACCTTATCATACTGCTGGAAAATCCCTATACCATGAGGAACGGAGAAGAGCAGAGTAAGACTTACAGCCACTCCACTCCCTCAGCACCCCTACTGCAAAATGCAGCACAGCTGCTCTCCACAGCTGGAAAGTCCTTCCAGTGGGGACAGATGTTCATTCTACACGGTCCATAGCCCCGTCTTCTGCACTTCTGTCTGTTTAGACATACACGGGAAACGTGACATTCCCTTCTTTATGAAAACCCAGTTATAACTGGTAGATAAGGCCCGTGAGAGGAGGGAAGAGAGTGCCCCTCTTTCGGAGGTGCATGGAAACAGGGAGTGAACCTTCATTTTATTTGAACGTAACTTCTGCTTCGATGAGCGCCAGGTCAGGGACACTTTCATTTCTTTTGACATCAGTCAGCCCCAAAGTATGCCTCTTAACTTCATTACCTTCTTAACACAGGAGGTTCCATTCGGGACAGTTGAAGGAGATGACTGCTTATGAAATACATAGCATTTTAAATATGAGCTCAAAGTTGTGGATACCTTACAGCTTTTCCTGCTATGCTGCAGATGTGGACGTGTATTGGACATACAGGGCTATTAGCACCATCTAGCTTTAAACATTTTAGTTAGCCATCCAGATTAGGAGTCTCATTTCTCTGTGGAGGCAATGGATCAAAGCATCTGGATATCCTGAATTCCTTGGAGGGTTCTCACCGATGATATAGAAAGTGTCCCCTCACCCCATCTGCAGTACTGTGTTTGAAAGCTCTTCAGTGGAGGGGACGAGACTGGGAATAAGTGACTGAATATTCAATAAACATAATCAACAGAGTAAAGAAAAAGAAACAAAAAACTCCAGCAAAGCTCAGAAGAGCATGCAGGAAGATACGTGCATCTTATATTTGGACTCAGAATTTTGATATCGTTTTCCAAACAATATAATTACAGGAAACATTCAGCCACTAAACAGAAAGCTTAGATCCTGGCTATTAATATTCCTATTAACATGTAAGCTAATACTAATAGAATATTATTATAATCACAAAAGAATACATAGCTGTAGAACAGAAGCAAAAAAAAAAAACTAATGAAAAATTCTAATGAAATGTACAATTATCGACAACTCCAAAGCAGCAACAAACTAAGCAGGGCAAACAAAGACCAAAGGGAGAATCTTTAGGTTTTCTGGTAATGAGACATTTAGTAATACACACAATATTTGAAAAAAAATCATCTGTCTTGAAATTTGCTTTACAGCCACAATGAGCTTCCACGCCCGTCAAACAGCCCCAAACTGGGATTCTTCTTTTGGAGTCTGACAGCTGTCTGCTATTAGTTTTATCTATTCAATCTCCAAATCCCAAACTCAGAGGTTACTGGTGTAGGTCAGTTGTGAGACTATGTTGACTCTCTTGCCATTCGACATGGAAAACCAAATAACAAAGTCTGCACTATGTCAGCAAGCATTTCACATTCTTCGGTTTGTCATGCAAAGCACAAAGACCCTGATACAGTTCAAAATGGTCTTTGTATCTACAATCTTGTTTACCCTTGGAATACAAGCTTAATTTCCCACATGCCTAAAGTGTTTTAAAAGCCACTTCATACAACAGAAGAGACAGTGCTAATCTCTGGCAATGGAACCAGAAATATTGAAGGTTTCAGAAGAGCCTCCCAGTCGGCAGTTAGATCAACTTTATACTCATACGCACAAAGTGGATGTGTATGAAAGGAAACGGCACTTCAGAAAAACCTAGTTCCAGTGGTGTAGGATCATGATTTTGCCATCCCTAGATGCAAATTATTCAGCTGCTTAAATCAGGCGGTTTTTCCTATTTCTACAGGAAAATCAGTATCCACAACTCTGGAAAAGGTAGGGTCCCTCAGCTGTACACACGCAGCAGCGCAACCTTCTAGGGGAGGTGACAAACTGTCCGTAGTGGAATATATGGGCACAAAGAAGGTCCTAATTTAGCCATGATGAGTTGCTTCCTTGAGGCACCTGCCACCTCCCATTAGCTTTGTAGTGAACTTCAGCTCCCGGCTTAAGCATTTTAATTAGATGCTGGAGCAGAGGTGTAAACACCCCCTGAAATATAAAGGAATGCAGAATGAGAATCACAGCAACAAAAGCAAGGGGCATGACACGAGGAAAAAAGTTTCAACAAGAAATGCAGTTCCTAAAGCCAAGATCCAGCCTATCTCTTCAGTGTTTACATCTAAGCAAAATAGCGATTCTGAAGACGCAGTTTGAAACTAGTGACAGTCAAGCACGTAAAGATTGCCTGATCTACTAATTTTGGAGGGAACAGCTTGCAATTGCGGGGTGTTTTGGTTGGTCGGTTGGTTTGTTTTTAATGTCAAGTGGTAGAGCTCTACCTCCTCATTGGAAGATAGTTCTTGAAAAAGGCAAAGAACTGCTCTCAACTGCCTTGTCAGCCTGTGGAGCTACGAAACCAGGTATTAGTTAAAAGAGAAGAATAGGGTAATTCTTGGCTTCTTGGATGCACGTAGGTCCTAAACGCAGTAAAATCTGCTTTTTTTTGTGGCCATGGATACATGGAAAAGGGACTCTTCCATACAAAAACAAATTGTGTTTTTACAAAAAAAATCAGTTAACAGGCACAAAACTGCTTCAAGTACCACCCCAGCCCCCCATCAATCACACATCCACTATTGCTACCTGACATGATAATCTAGAGCCTGGATAGAAACTTTTAAACAAATACAATCTCTGCTGAAAAAAGAGCTACTTCCTTAAGTGATGCCCTCCTCAAAACTCTTTGTAGCCTTCAAACAGCTCCCAGCCTCACTACGTTGATTGTTGGAAGCAAACTCTTTGGTGACCATCATGCAATGAGTAAAATTAGACCAAGCCTGAGAAACAAACAAAACTTTCCAACATATCTCCATTCCATCATGCCTCTCTAAACAGATTTAACACTGCCACCAAATCCTGCATAAGTACTTCCCAGAATATAGTATACTTCATCCAGCATACCAGATGCATCCCCAAAAGTATGTGCGTGGAAAAACCAACGAAACAAAAGCATTACTGCCCCCACTGAATGAATTCACACGCAAGCCATGTAGTTGAGAAGAACTTGGTTACCCAAGGGGGGCAATTCTCACAGTCACTTCATCTCTGACCTCTTCCTTCTCATCTTCAAGGGAGTTCTGTAAAGCATCTTCAAAGAATAAACCAGAGGATTAAAATAATAACTCTGCTGGATATTAAAAACCATAGATTCAATAAAGAGACAGCCTTTACAGCCTGTAATAATTTTCTCCCTCTCCCCAGTTAACCCCTCCACATTACATAGGTGATAAATCATCCATCTCTCTTTTCTACAGCACACAAACATCGTAACATGCCTTTCCTTGCTAAATCTTCCTCTGCTTCATAGGTAGTGTTGGTCTTAAGAGTTAGTCTAAACTACTAATACATCCTAGTAAATTTAGAGCAACTGTTCTTCAACTTGTATTTAGTAATGAAAATTCTTGCTTCTGTTTTAGACCTGAAGAAAAGCTTACATGGCCAGCAGTCTGTCATCTTTAGCCCACCGAAACGGATCTGCCAAAAGACATTGCTTTCCTTGACTAACCTTGCCTTGTTTGAAAGTAAAATGTCTTTTTTTTTTTTTTTTTCCTTTTGGTACTGCTAATTTCAGCCCTCAGGTATAGCTACTATACCTTTGCTTTCAACTACTATTTGTTGCTTAACTTTGCAATTACTTTATGTAACCTAAAACCACTTTGGATTATAGCTTGTAAAAAGATCCCTTGGAAAATAAAAGTATATGGTATTGTGATTCTAATCAGCAGATCCCAAGGCCATAAACTTCAAAGAATCTTTGCAATGTGAATTTCCCTGTTTCTGCGAGTCAGTTTTCAACATCTATGTGGGATTTTTCAAAGACAGAGAGATAGGTATCTATAGGCAACCAAGGTACAACTTGCATATTTAGAAGCAGTAGTATTTTTTCTAACTCAGTGATAAAATCCAAACAGATGGTCAAGCAGAGTGGAAGATCTGTTAGGCACGAATAATTGCGCCAGTCCTGTGACTTTGCTGTTGAGCAACTATATACGGGCATATATTTACAAATTGCAGTGACTCGCAGCACAGATACAGTGAACGACGACTGCTCGGGTGGTGGCGCTTACTTTTTGATCTATATTATCTTAAAACAATTTAGAGACTTTTAAATTATTTTCTAGAAAACTATGCTTATTTGGTATACAGGATCCTTATATAGGGGTGTTCCACTGTCCTAGCAAAGAAAAAAAATGGGAAAGGTAGAATTCATAAATTATTTTAATCATAACAGCTGAATGCAAGTACAATTGCCAGGGCTTTCTGGAAGTGAAGGAATTGTGAACTGATGGCCTGAAGTCTTCGTGGTAGAGTGGTAACAGCTTGGCAGCAACTCTCTTAGCTGAGATCTCCTGAGGTCTGTGGATGATTTCAATGGACACAGTCACTCCTCCTCCTGACAGAAAGGACATCCCCCCCTCCACAAACCCGTTCACCCAAAATACCAGATGAATCTCCCTGCAAGTTCATTTACTGTGAAACTCCACAAACACTTATGTCAACACTCCTGAGGGAGCATTGCAGGAGCAGGAGATGCTGTGGGGGAAGGAGATGATGGGAATTCCACTGCCATTACAATGCAGGAATATCTATTTCTATGTATTTTTACAACTGTTGTGTCCATCTGAAGTTTTAGATACAACCCAGTCATGTTTTAATATTTAAAGAGAAAGACTATCCAGTCTATGTGTCTATACATGTCTATTCCAGACACATTTTCTCTGTTTTTCCCCTTTTCTTACGCATCACGCTACCACTGCTAGAGTAGCAAAACTACGGTAATGGTAAGATGGGTAGTAATGGGGTAGCATTGCTAACGGATATTCTCTGTGAGTGGAGGACTTAACTCCTCATCTGCAGACCCCTTCACTTCATTTTAGCTGCATTGTCTCAGTTAAGAAGAAAAACTGAAAATACATGCTCAGGACTTAAAGCTGTCTTATCCTACTACAAAACTACACGAAGAATATCTTAACAAAAACTTGCCTTTTTTTTTTTTTGTTATATTGTAACATTTGTCCATTGTCTACAATAAAGTAGCACCTAAAAAGAAGAAAATTTGATGCAGCTTCTTATGCGATACCCATCAGCACCGTGTCTGTAATTCTGCTGTCAGTGGAATTTGCCTTCTTCCAAAAGCAGTGACATCTCCTTCTCTCCCTACTTTTCAGAACAGGCCAATATTGCCCCCAACTTGATGACTTGCTTCAACTTGCTTTTCAGCTCTTCTGAAGTGTGATCCAAGTTCCCATGGTTATGAAGGCAGTCCAACAATCTCCCTCCAGCACTGAACACTAACCCGCCTTTTTAGTAATCTATCACTGTAGCAGGATTCAAGAAATTAAATTGCAGTTAGTGAATTTAAACTCCAGTCAAAGGGTTTTACTCCACAAATGAATGTGAAGTGTTGTCTACTACCTGAGCCAAGAGACATATAAATAACCTTAATCTGTTTTTATAAAACACAAAATAACAGCAAAACACTACTCTTCAGCTATTTTTGAAAGCTGTGATTTTTACCATTTGTAGAAATTACTATAAATCATAGCACCTGAAAAAAATCTGCACTCGATAACATTCTTAATAACAGTGATAAATCCCTGCTCTGCATGGCATGTCCTCTGGCTTTCTGCTCCGTTTCTGCTTCACTTCCAATCCTTCTTTCCTGCCCACCTCCTCTCCTGGTTCCGGTCTCCTCTGGGATTATCCAAAAATCTTCCCAAAAGCAGGAAACGCTGCCGACTGCCAGGAGACAGCTTCGGTCACAAGTCCTTCTAAGAGTTAAACTGAATACGGTCTTGTTTTTAACTAAGAGCGTGACAAGACTGTCATTCTAGTCATCATAGATCTGAACCATGATACAGAAACACTCTTGAAGAGCATCCTCCACACCTGAGCCGTCTTTTACCTACGGTCGACCAATGCCAAAGCTGTTGGAAGTACCAAGACAACGTAACCTGCTCTCTGAGGAGACGGGTCCTTATAGTCAGAAGCTGGGAAAACCTTTTTATGCCTTACACCCTTATGCAAAGACATGTAATTCACGCAACCTCAAATTAAATTGTAAAAGTGAAACAATCCAAGTTAATCGTGCTTGCAAGTAGTTATTTAAGCACTGCAGCACTGAGGATTTTTTTAAAAGTCACATCGATATTTCCCTAATAACATCATTAAAGTTACTCTTGACAAGCTCACGTTCATTAACATAGTCTCCCGTCCTATTCACAAGGATATGGTAAATCAGCACAGGTCTGAATTATCTTCTCTAAATAATAGGTTATAACAAGTAAGCAATTACAGAAACTTTTACTCAAATCTAAGTTTCGAATTTCTTCCCTCTTATTTATATGTATTCATAAGTGCAAGTTACATATATGAAAGTAAGGGCAGAATTTAGTGTCAGACCAAGCAGCTGCGCCTGACAATGTGAAATCAACTGAAATAACCAGATGGTACACACCAAGTCCATATATATAGAAGAGACAAAACCATAGGTGGCTAATTTGCAGCCTTAAAAAAAAAAAAAAAATTCACAAACTAAATAAAAAGGCATTTTTAATGCCTTTTTTCATTAAAAATGCCTTTGTTCTATGCAAACGCAAATTGTCTTGAAGTGCATAAATAAGCTCAGCTGTGTTGTGCAATGATTCCATTAACCTTGCAATCAAGCATTAAATTAAATTGCCTTGTTTGGATTTCCCTGCTGCAGGGGAAAATGTACCTTCTAAGGTCTGTGCTTTACGTTACGAGAGCCAACGAGTAAAAGCTTCACGACTAAACTTCTACAATTAATAACACAAGAAACCAAACAAGTAAGCATATTGCAAAAACGCCTCTGATAACTTTTTAATGATTAACCTTGTACTCAAAGGTTCATAGCCTTTCACGCTCATTCTCCCATGCATTCAGCCAACATCTGCTTTGAACGAGTTAAATGCAATCTTCATACGTTTTCTAGGTGTACCAATAAAGCAACTCAGCACTCCTGCTTGCTGCCTCCGTTCACAGAATGAAGAAAGCGATTCATTACTGCACCGTTTTATTCAACTCCTTTTCCTTATGCCAACTTTCACCCTGGAAAACTGCTGCTCAAACCAAGATTAATTTTTTGTTTGCACTGCACATCACGATCACCCAGGAACCAAAGAGGAGCTATTTTTAAATCACTGCCCTATTGTTAGAGAAGTCTGATCTCCTGCGTAAGGTGAGTAGGCTCACAGTCGAAATAGAAAAGACTAAATCAAAACAACACATAATAATGTCACCAACTCCGAGACAATGGGTAATTTTTCTGTGATCCCGTGTTGCAGCTAAACTGCCAGCCATACAGAGTCTTTATTGTGTGTAAAGTCCGTCCCCTCCATGTGAACTGAGAGAATGATTTTTCAAAGCTGAAACAATTGACATAACCTAAGGATTGCATTTCAGCGTGTCACAATCCCATTCTAAGTGGAATATATTTGAACACACAAATAATCTCTCTTGTCGAATGTACGTAATTGCTCCTGATGTGTGGTGTCTTCAGGGAAGGAGCTTAGCAAATAAAATGAGAGAATAATTTACATACCAAGAAAAAGTGTTGCAAGCACAGAAAACATTGGACGGGGGAAGGAATCAATGACGAGGAATGCATCACTAGCTCTCCAGAAGGCTGACTCGTTACTTAAGCAATAATATAATTTATATTAGACCACTTCTGTGTTGTAAATAGATAGCTTTTGCTAATGTGGCGATGTTCAGAAGCCACAGCAACGGACGAGGGTGATACTCGATTAGTCTTCAGTCGCATCACCAATGCCTTCACCCACAGTCAACCAGGAGCGAGTGCTGTTGGCTGAGTGCGGGTTTCAAGTTGCAAATTTCAGAAAGAGATACAAGCTCCTGAAAAATCCAGGCATATTTTACAGCTGGCAAGCATATGTTGACTTAGTAATTGAAACTGAGCTGAGATTCTCTGAGAGGTTTTAGTTCTTTTGTTTAGACTTACCATCCTGCTCTTTACTAATATCAAGAGAACACCAAAGCAAATTTAGTATGGCTTGCTTTGAAAACAAGGCTAGATTCTCCATCACTTGTATTTCCTTAGTAATCCATTCATCACTATCAAGAAAATAACAGTCATATCAAACTTAGTCAACTGCATTATGTCCCAGGAAAGACTTATCAATAACAAAACAAAAAGAGAAAAAGCCTTGAGTTCAGAAATTGCTTCAAACCTGTAACTCAAAATCTGTGTTTTATACTTAGAGGCCCCTCATGGAAGAAAAAGGATACGGTTCACTTCCTACATCAACAGTAACACTTACCAGGCTTTGGGTTTGGAAGGGAAAGAAGCAGCTATAGGCTGACGCCATTAAAAGCAAAAGCATTTAACCCATTTATCTCAGCTCTAACAGAATATAAGTCTCATTACTGTCCACCTCCCCAGCTTCCTTTATGATTGCACTCCCATAAATTACGGATTTTTAGTCCCCTAATTCTTGATCTTTGGCCCTGATCGTTTACACTGAATCACTGGACTTGGAAGAATCAGTGAAAATCACAAGAGAATTAGGTCTTTTTTATTTCAAACACTATTAAAATAGAATTTTTACATTTTCTTGTGTTGCGTCCTGTCCGCAAAAACCCAGGTGAGATTTCAGCAAATCAATCAGAAGACATAAAGTCAGTATTTATCCTGACACCTCTGTGAACATAAACCCTAAAATACTCTGGAGAAGCTTATATCCATGTGTTCAGTATCTGAATTCCCAAAGCTATTAAATCTTAGAGATCCAATACGCGTTAGATAGAGCGTGAATCAAATGCGCCACTATGTGCGAGCATTTGCTGGATGAGACTTTACCTGTCAGCATCTCCGAGTCCCAGTGAAGTATTTCGCTGCATCGTCTCCCGCACCGCAGCCATGCCATCAGGCAGCCGGTTTAGCCTTCGAGTGTAGAGGCCCAGACCACCATCGGTCATATACCTTTAAAAGAGCAAAACAAAATGTCATGTTTAGTAAAACAATAAAACTTTTAGCTATTGTAGCTCCTATCGTTTGCATGTTTTTAACTGTATATTGCAATTTCCCCACTTTCAAGTTAAGAATATTACTCAGAATATGAAGCAAGGAAAACTTTATTCTTGATTAGATCACAGAGATATTTTTTGCCTCTCAGTGCTCTCCATCACATCTTGCACTCTCTCTCATCAACAAGATTGAATTTCAATGCAACTGTGACAAAGGAATACTACTTAAATTTCATTAAGGATGCCTAGATAGAAGTAATTTAATATTTGTGAATGCTATCATTAATGATCCCTTCCTGTCCAAAAAATGCACAGTTTATACCATCCGGAACTATTTTGTGTGGGCTAAACCAACACAATTGAAATCTCAAACTTTTTGCAAGTTAACTGCAAAAATCACATTGAATTCATCCTAGATTTTGTCAATGATCCACGAACAATGAGTATCCCAAGATTTACTGCAAGAAATCAAAGCTGCAGCATGAATGAAAAGTTTTTCCAACCTTGTTTTGGCTCCTACGTTGTACTTCGTCTGCAACTGTGACCTAGAGACATCTGCATTTAGAAAGTATTACTATTCTTGGATATTAAGAAGTGCTAAGTATATATATGACACTTCACAAATTGCTAATATAGCACCTTTCTTACTTTCTATTTTAGACAAATAAAAAAATGAATCTTAAATTGAACAGAAATGACACATGGTGGACAAGAATGGATAGATGTTGTTGATCACCAGGAACAACTCCTCACGATAACGCGGGTTGTGTCATCCAGCATTTTTTCTGAAGTCTGTACCGATACAGGCAGCAATAGCCATCATGTAACGTAACTTCAGGATGGGGGGGTAACCGAAAAAGAAAGTTTTAAAAACTTTACAACTACCCAGCACTTTCGTTTAGTTTATGAATAAAATCTTTTAATATATTAATGCTGAAATTAAGAAGTCACTCAAGTCTTCCCTTCTTGAATAGCTTCTCAACAAGCTGCCCTACATCAATATCTCAATAACGTTTTACAATATTTTGTGGCATTTCACGATAGTAGTAGGTAAACAAGTTCCGAGCGTCAAAATAAAACAGGAGAATTTTTCTCTTGGTTTAGCTTCGTTTCTTAAAGTATTTCTGACTACAGATATATACGAGCTAGCTTTAAACTAGAAAGGCAAGTCCCATTCGCCTCTCAAGACGCTGGCACGGAGCGAGCTCTGTGCTACCACCACCAGTTCGTCAGCCCACGTACATCTACCTATGCGAGCAGCACCGACAGTTGTGTAAACACGCCGTAAAGATTTTCACACGCCTGAGACTGAAATAACTTTAACAACTCCAGCAATACGGCCGCTGTCTCTGGCATACCACTGGACATGTAACATACCTCACCGAGTTCAGAGTTGACGGGGTTGTATCCTCTCAATCCTTTAGCCACTCTTAGCAAATGGACAGCAGCCCACAGAATAATATCCAGATACACAGGACACCTTCCTCTTGCTTAAGAAGGCACAGAGCTTTTTCCCTAACAGCGAGGCACCCTCACCCGCAGCAAGAAAGGACAGATGCTCCTAGCTGCAGCCAGCAATGCCTCTGCTGGCGAGGTGCTACTGCAGCAGATGTACTTTACCCAAGTCAAATTCGATTGCTACTTTTATAAAAATGGGACGGTAAAGAGTCAAGAAGCCTTGCACAATCTGCTGGTTAGCTTTTCAGTTAGATGGATAAATCTGTACGGGGCCTTCCCAGGAAGGACCGAGGAGTCTCTCTGGGGAGTCTAACAAAGAGGTTGCTAAGCCCGACAAGTCAGACACAAGAGTATTCTCCGTTCAGCAAATCTGCGGGGACACGATTCTCCAAACTCATAAACAAAGGCTGTAAAAAGCACGAGGAGCAGTCGCACCGTAACCCATGTGGAATTCGCCTTAGGTCTAGCATTCTAACTTTTGTTTGACATAGTTTATAAATATTTTATCGTGGAAGAATATTTTTTTTCCTTAAGCTACTAAAATAAAAGAAAGGGAAGGAAAAGAAAAGTGGAGCTTAAGACCATATTGTTATTCAAACACGCTAACAGCATTTTGCAAAAACATCTAATGTACATACGCTAATTGGTTTATTGCAGATACTTGTCTGCACACGAAACATGTTTCTGTATGAATACCCATTGCACACGTACTGGAAAATGCAGCTTTTGGCTTTGCCGTCAGTTTTCTGGCATATGACTAGTCCTTTGATAAAAAAGATCATCTACAGCTAAAATAGATTGCTCTCCATACTTATTACTGAGAATATGCGAAATGAAATGCGTTACACTTAAGAGTCAGCCATGCTGAAATCAATGGAAAGCCTTTTCACTAGCATCAACAGATTCCACCCTCTACGTAGAAGCTCAGCAAGCTGATAGATTAGAATAATTCTGCAGTTGCATCTAACTGAAAACTAACGGTCAGATTTTCATTGGTTTTAAGCACTCATAAATCTTACAGAAGTCAATGGAAGCCGGATGCCTTTGGCACCTTTGGCAACTAGATCGTGAGTTTTTCTAACCAAGACCCCGTAAAAAAGCACAGACATAGACGACGACTTTTACCCGCTATACCAATGGGACAAGTTTCTTACATGCCAGAACAACACAAGATGGATTTTTGTATTTTGAAACAGGTTTGTGTAATCACAGACTGAAAGCTTTATATCTTATTTTTATTACACGCCATGTCCTCTCCCCAGGAATGTTTAGTTCCAAAAAGGTGCCAAAACCAATGATGCCTGAAGTCCTGCATGCAACAGTGAGGTGAAAAGAAGAAGGTAAGGTACTAGTTTCTAAATTCTGTGGAGAAAAAAACGCATCTACAATAAATACACTTTAAAATAAATGAACAAAAAAAGGTCTCTACTATCCGTTGGTTAGTACAGAGGAGATTAAAAGTGACTGTTGCCACAAACCTCCGGCCGTTCCTTTCTTTTCCTTCCTCTCCATCCCTTCAAACTTAAAACTGCCTTGGCTCTCAGAAACCATCTTGCCTTTATAAATACAACATCATTATCGCTGCAGATTTTTGCTTTATGAGAAAGGAGAATATAATGAAGGTATATTTTTCTAAAGACAATCTTATAAGCTTTTACTCGGGGAGGAATAAAACCAGGAAATATTATCCTGCCTGTGTATAATTCTAACAGTACTCAAGGCTATCTGAATTTATTGCCCTATCGTAGATCTACACAATGCGGAATGCCAGTATACTAGCCTCTCCTCTACAACGACCCATTGCAGTCCAAACTATCGTATTAGGCCAGTTATTGATGAGGTAAAATTTTGTTGACTTTCTTATTAAAAAACCTGACAAATTAGTACTAGATGCCTTGCTAGGTTCATGAATTGTAAGAACTCTGCAAGCACATTCAGTGCAAAACCAAGCACTTTGAAGTATTTTTCTACCTGTCCCAAAATAAGAAAAAGTTTAAACGTACGATCTGGGAAAAAGTGTAGTATCCAGACTCTGTGACTTTTATACAGATGGGTAAATTCTACATGTTCAAAAAATTTAATAGCTCGGATGCTTTAGGAATGGTAGCAATAGTCAACGGGGAATGACTGCCTTGAACGAAGTCAAACATAGTAACACGTAATGAATGGACAGCGATGACATTGGTTAAAAGGCGTTTCTAATCTTTTTGGAAATTAATGCTCAATATTCATCTCTATAGTTTTACTCTTCATCAGCAAGGAAACAAAATTAACCAAACTTCTTTGAATGTGAAAAGGTTCAGGTTAAACAAGAGCAGTATTATGCACTTCTAACACACAACTGGAACTTACAGCCCACTTTCCAAGTGACACTTTTTTTCTATAAGTGGCTCCCTGCCCTGTATTACAGGCATAAAGTAATTTGCTTTGGAGTTCCCTGGACAACCTGGACCTTGAAACTTCTCTTTTCTTTAGCCAAATACACCCTTTCCGTGCCTCTGAAATTTTGAATACTGTAATAAGTCCTTCCAAGTGCAGTATTTTTAGGGTATTTCTGATGCTGAAGTGATTTATTTCCCGTTCCTGAAAGGCACGCTGAGGAAACAGGAACGGGTTATGCCAGGGATCAGTAAAATCCAGCAGTCTGAGTCACTTGACTTCTGTCCACACTCCCTACTTACCCACGTATACAGCCAGCCAACAGCACACCTACTTTTATGGTCTGACAACTCTACCACTTCATATATATTCATTTCACTCCTTAATGTATGAATATGAATTTTCCAATTTTGAAAAGAGATAGCCGAAGGACAGGCATTCTTGACTTAAGTATTAGGAAAAGGAGGAGCAGCAGGTAAATCAGCAGCGCACAACAGACCGGGCAAGCCTACCTACCCCGACCTGCTCAGCATCATGTGGCTCCATAATCCCAAACCCACAAGCAGGAGAGCAGCAACGTGCCCCAAACCCGGAGCTGACTCTGGCGTCCCAGGTGCTCCCGCCTTCCTCTTGGCGCTTTGGATTCAAGCTTAGTTTGGAAATAGCTGCCCAGGTGCCTCCTGGCAGAAGACTTGCCCAGCAACCCAAGTGCTTGAAACTTGAAGAAACAAAAAGCTTGTAGGAATTACAGCTTTTGGATTATTCCGTGCATCAACATCCTCTTTGATACACAAAGGCGTTCTCTTTTAGCCGCAGCAATAACGCTGTTATCCTTAATGTTTTCCTTTAAATGTTTATTTTCACTAGGCTTTACCTGCCTCGTCATTACAGTCAGTTAAATGAGATCAAGAGGCTTAACAAGCTTTGAGTTTCAAAGAAGGGCTCTAACTTTGCCAGCCGCTAAAAAACAACAGCAGAAAATTCTCCACTGCCGTTTCTGAAATATGATAAATGTAATCAGAAGGATCCTGTTATTCCAACCAGGAATATGTTCTAAATCTGACTTAAAAAGAAATGCTAGCCTAACGGCAGGATGATGACAACCCCAAATTTCTCAGTTTAGCATGAATTTGGTCCGCATTTTCCATCATGACATTGGAATTAGACCATATGATCTTTCCCCGTGTTTCCCCCGCAAAGTCTTTCATCCATTACTCTTGCCTGACCACTCTCCGTTACAATGTCCACCGCATCGGCACAGTACTTGGTATCTCTATAACCAAAGGGTTGAGCGTCTACCCTGTCTATAAGCCTGCGGCTGGTTTAAATGCCATTCTTTGACCCACACGAATTTCAGCAAAGGCATTCAGGAACAGGATTAGGTCCCGAGCTTTCAGGTTGGGACTGCTAATACAATGCCCAAATCCCTAACATTAGACCAAATATTACGTTTCAGGTTCATAGAAGCATGAACCTATCGCTTGTTTCATTTAAAATTTAATTTTATATTTAAGGCAGCCTACAGTTTATAAATTAATAGACTTTTACTAATAATCAGTGACTATTTGCAATTAACATACTAATGAATGAACTATGAATTGGTTTGAAGATGCTCAAACCCAAACATGGAGTAAACCCCCAAAACCAATAAATGACTTGCAGTCTCAAAAATCCTAATCACTGCTGGGAAGAAGGAGATGCCTATTCCACCAATGGGTAAGACAGGAAAAATGAGATTATGCAAAACTTAATAAGGATATTTTAGTTTCATAGTTTACTTGGAGAAACCGCTCACCTGTAAATCACTAATAACGTGAACAGTAGCTGCTTATTCACACAGTCCAAACTAGTCTAGAGGCAAAACAAGTTCACCCCCGTTAACTACTTAATCCCCAGACCTTTTCCTGGGGAAAAAAGAAGAAATCTACTGAAAGAAGTGGCTTCTGTGAAATCAGTACTTTTCTATTTGGAGACGTAATTAAACTGCCTGGCACATAAGTCATTCAGGAGCCATCAGATAGCAATTTTTGGGCACTGCTGCACAGGGCTAAATTTATTTCTACCTGTCTTCTCAGCTGGGTCTCCCTTTCAAGAAGTCTGCAGGCTTGTTACTATACAACTTGCATTTGCTAAGGGAAGGAATTCCAAGAACAGCATAGCCAGTAAGGGACTTGAGAGGCTGCTGCCACTATGAGTCAAATCTCCTACGTGCCCCCACATCTGTTCCTTCCAGGACAATGGTTTCTCATCGAGTGTCTGAAGAAACTGCTTTCCTGGGGAATTAGCAGTCTTAGATGTAGTTTAAGAGAAACCGTCAGTATGTAAGAGAAGAGTATTAGATCGAAAGAAAGCATCTCTCGCATCACTGCATCCATTCCTGTTCCAGAGGAGACTTTTCTAGTATATGATCCTCTTTCCAACACTCACTCAGCCTGTCTGCCAAGTGCACCTTAAGCTTAAAATCACCTTCCTCTCAGGGAAAAGGCTTGCTCCACCATCGCTTTTAAAATTCTTTTACAAATCTAGTCAGCCCATCCAAGATGACGACACGGATTAGGCACTGAAAAGCATCCATTTAAGGTAACCGGACTTTCAAAAGCTAGGGTTAGTAGAAGAGGATTATATTTATATTTTTATATTAAATATAAATATTATTTTATGTTCTCCTTGCTTGCCTCAATTTCTCTCCCTTTCTTTAGGCTGTTAATGAGAAGAAAGGACAGGTTAAAACTTTACTTATTCCTCTTCATCTATCTTGGAGCTGAATGGCCCTTCAGAAATGAATGAAGCGCTGCATCTTGAAAGAGAACTCTGGCTACGGCAACGAGACTTCAAATGCCAATATTAACTATTAACAGTCCCCAAAGCAGGCTTCAAAGAAGCCAGGTGATTAACATATGTACAAGAAGATAGCAAGACCTGAGAAAACTCATGGGAAGAGACTAGGACAGATCCTCCCCAGATTTCACAGAGGAATTTGGGCAGTGACTCTTCAATGACTTTGCTAAGAGACATGAGGTCTTCATTAGAGCATTAGGACTTCGTTAGGATTAGAAGAATTTTTCCCCTTGTAACCAAACGACCAGTAAAAGCTTAATTATTTTTAAGACGCAATTCCACTTAACTATATTTATTGACATTTCCCACACTTTTCCCAAATTATATCTTTGAACTAAACCTGCTCAGAATTAATCTGGTGAGACCATCAAGTTAATCCTAAATTGTGTGATTTAGAGGCCTTGGCTCCGAGCTGCGAGCATTGCCTGTACGCAGGAGTCAGGCCATAGCAGATGGTAAGTCTGGGGTCTATGGCAAAGCCTCTCTAGCCCCAATCTATGTCCAGCATACCCACATTAAAGGTACAAAACCACAAAAGGGTAATTAACAAAAAAAAAAATTGCTCCCTTCTCTGTCTGAGAGGATTAAAATCCACATTACTCATCTCACAGAAGAATTTGTCTGACAGCCAGACTAAATGCTCTCCAGAGGGTGGAAAAGGGCATCAGGCATCCAACTTGCTGAAGCTGGGCCAGTGGGCAGTGAAACCCAAATGGGTCACTACACTGGAAGGGTCACCAGTATGAAGGGGAGTAAATCACAGCACAGCCATTACGGCACTTGGAAGGAGGAAGGATTAAGCCCTGGGGTTGCAATTCCCAGATGGTTTCTGAAGTTTATCCAGTCATTCGCTAACATAAAATGGATGACCCATCCTGGGAGAGGTGACCAGAAATGGTAACCTGTCGAAATGAGGTAGAAAGGACTGGAAAACACCCAAGAGGTCAATCCTCTCAGGTGTGCAAATGTCACTCTGGACCCCAGTGAAACACGGGTGGAAGCTGATTACTTAAGGGAGGACAACGATCACACCCACCAAGCACGGGCGGCCAGGCTGGAGCAAGCTGAAGATCCACCAGAATCGGGCTGCTGTTCAACAGGGTTTTGCATATACCAAGTTCGATTTCAATGCCTAAATCCTTTCTCAGAATCTATTTCAATGAAAATCATAGAAATAAGCTATAGAAAAAGGGATCCGTTTCGCGTCGTCCTCTTCAATTTTGTTAGGGAGAGGAACGACACGGGACGAAGGAGTAGTAACGAGGGAGTGCTGCTTCTCCACAGGTTCTCAGCAAGGTCAGCAGCGGAGGAAGATTTACTCCACGGAGACTCTCGACTCCCTCATGCCTACTCCATCCCTGCAGATGATCCACATCGACAAAGTGTGTATGACTGCATCTCCCTCTACTGGCTAGCCCCAGAGCAGGACCATATTTTGTCCTTCAGAGGCTGTCCTTTTGCTCAAATTACAAAAACCTGTTGGCACTGAAACAGCAGTTCAAACCCTGTGGAGGTGTTTATTACAGAAACAAGCCCAGAGTGGGATAATGGCTATTAAATGGTATTTTGGTAGTCATTGATAGTACGTACAAGTATGCAAAAAATTACAACACACCACAACTTGTGAGTTCGTTTTACTGACAAACATTACATATGACCCAATGTGGCCCTTTTTAGCAGTATACTGAATAAAAAGCTTGATTCCAGCTGACCTCTAAGGTTATGACTTATAGACCTCCGATGTCTTCCTATACTGAATCCTACACTGCAAGAAAACTTCTATGAGAGCATGTTATCTGAGCTTTCATTTATGATAAATGATCAAAAACTGTTTTATTGATGGAGCTGACACCAGAACTATTCCTGAACTGGGTGCAATATTTAAGAATATTTTAAATAACATACAACATTAATAATATTGAAAATGCTTATGCAATATTCTAATCATGTCTCCTGTAAAGATCTTTAAGTACAGTTCTTGGAATAAGAATATTGTTTTATTTTAAACACTGCCATCATTTTTTCTTTCCATTCTCACAGCACCAGGACATCTATGACTTTAAATCCAAAAGCTAGTTCTGAACCAGTTTCAACATAGTTTACTAAGAAGTCGGGTTAAGGTTTCCTAATACCTTTTCGTAAAAGTCAAAATTTTGAGTTTGCTTGCCTGACCCCTTTGTTATTTGTGTTAATTGTCTATTTACCGTATATGGCTACTATTCTGCAACGTTCAAAAGATCAAAATGTAAGAAGGCAGTCCTAGCAAGACAGAAGGCAGTTCAAACAAACACTCTGCTCAAACAGAGAAGATAAATAAAATAAACCTCCAAATGATTCTTAGTCATGTTGAAGTGTTATAGCCATATAAGGAATGCAGTTTTACCCATCCACTGTATTTAGATGGAATCTTATCACTCAGATCATACCATTTAAAGAGCACTGTCCAGCAAAATGACTAACCCACTGTAACTCAAAGCATACAGAAAAAATACAGTGGTAATCACCATGGCAAAAAATAGGTCGGAAAAGACTATAGCCACCATTGACTCAATGTACAGGGTGAACAGGTTCTCATTGAGACCATGATCAGCTCAGCCACTCTTGATTTCTAGCTAGCCACGCGTTACGGGGAGCAGCAACCACTCCTGTTGCCGACAGCTTAGAAGGAAATGGTTTCTCTTTACTACTGTTACCAAGAACAAATTCTCATTAGCAGCAAACTGCATAGTCCTCCTTTTCTTTCTCTAAAACCTCAGACCAAGTGAAGGTCTGTTATGCCACGTATGAGCCTGACATCTGAAAAAGATGCGTCACTGTCTGATAAATAGAACAAAATCAAGCAACTGAGCCGCAAGAATCTTACAAATATCGATGACACTTCAACATTCAGTGAAATCAGTCCTCAGTTTCAGCTCTTCATATCGAACTCTTCTCTGCCTCCAAACAGATATAACTCCTAGATTTCAGCCTACAAGAGAACTCTATTTCACTGACGGTTTTGGTCCATGTTACTCAAGGGTAGACAGGCCTCCGCACCACACAGATGATTTCTACCTAGGGCACAACGCTTTTGTGTGGGTTTGATCGACCTGAGCAGAAGCAGAGCGTAAAGCCTAAGCCTGATTCCCCAGCCCAGGGTGGCCTGCTCTCCCTTTTCGCATCCTTTCATCCGTGTTCCCAATTCACCTGCTCGTAGAAAGATCCCTGGGGAGCACAAAGGCTTGAATAAACAAGCAGGAACCATAATCCCACGAGCATCGCGCACACAGATACATTAAGACGTTGTGAAAACAGAGATCTGGAACAGGAATATATCGGCCCCAAAGCATCAAATAAATGGGGAGGTTAATAAAACGGTAAAAAGTCTCCCCCCGCCCCACAACAGCCGCTGCACCCATGGGAGGTCGCTCCAAGGGGAATTTTAGCACAGGGCCCCTGAACATTGTATGTAGGCTGAGTCCTTCTGTCCTCATCTAATAGCTGAGGGAGCAGTTCACTGCTAGGCTGGCTAATTGAGGTACGAGAGAGTCACTAGGTAACTTCTCTTAATGAGATACTCTCAAAAGAACGAGCTGGGCATGCCCCAAAGCCCAGCCTGGCATGCAGCACACCATGGTCCACGCATGGGGCCACTCGCATCTGCCCTGCCACGAAGTTCAGGCTCTAGGGCGGCTGAGCTGTCAAATCATCAAATCTACATTTTGTTGGAACTTAGCTGGAAAAAGTCATGCTTCTGCAAAGAATTGTTTTGACAAGCTGTGTTTGTGGACCCAAAGCTGTTTCCTGAGAAAATTTGTGACCAGCACTAATCGGTATATCCACGCTGTTAATTCTGCATAGAAAGCCGAAGCACTAGGGTAATGAAAACAGGGGCAGAGGATTAATTAAATTAAAAGAAAAGAATTTTAAGAGGCCTTTCTGACCAACAGCTCTGGCGCTCCATTCCAAGGACAGATAAAAAGGAAATTTAGGAATGTGTACGCTAGTAGCTAGAAGGAGACTGAAGTGGACAAAACCTTCCGACCAAACCCAAAAAAGCCATGAGAGTTAACGTCCCCACCTGGGACAATCTTTGGGGTGGATGGGTGAGACAATTCTGGGCTTTGAGGTGTCACTTTCTGAGGAGGCTCTGAAGCTCAGCCAGCCGCCCCGGGAGGTGGTTGGGTTGGGTGCGAGGGTCCCCACCTCACACAAATCCTAGTCCTGCTGCTTCGTCGTTCGGTTGATGTTGTAGCTCCCACAATAAGACAACTTCTTACCTTTGATCCTCCCCCGGAGACTTCCTTAGTTTAAGAGATATTTTCTGCCCGTTTGGAAAAGATACTCCTTCTAACCCTATGAAAGCAATCCTGGTGTCTGCCAGAGCTCTGCTTGAACAGACTTACTAAAGAAGGCCAAACGAAACTTCCCATGACCCAATACATTTCAGAGAAAGCATCAGGATCACAGGGCTAAAATAGTTTATCTTGGCTATTGGATTTATTTTGGCTGTAACAAATATTTTGGCTTCCTTCCCTATCAGTTTGCCAATGAAAACACAGATCCAAGGTTTTCAGACTGCAGGATTGTAGCAATTCTGAAAAATGACAGTGTGAAACACATACCAGCTAATAAAGAGCTATTCATGCTATAAATGCCCTCTTGTGCTGCTTTCCACATACTGTAACTCAGCTTCTGGAGACATCAGGCCTGTTCGCCCTAACATTGCTCTCAGAGAGCTGTTCTGCAGCAAGTCACACGGATGCTTTCTTTACGAGCAACCTCTCCGATTTCTAAGCGGTGTTTTATTCCTCTCCCACAAAGACACAATGCTATCCTATTTTTTTTATCATTGGGAATAAACCGACATCGGGGACAATAACTTATGAAACAGGCTACCAAAACATCTGTTGATACTGGAGATGGTAATCCAGCATTATTAGGTGTCAGTGAGATTCACCAAAGGTAACACCCTCATTTTTTTTCTCTCTCTTCATTATATCCAATGCTGTTATTGCAATTCGATACTGCAATACTCCCTTCTCGGGGAATCCACATGCACGATTTGTCTCCACAGACTATGTAACCCCAACATTGTGGGGCTGCTTCCAGGAACGCTCCCTCCAAACGCCCACCGATGCAGCAACGAGAAGACCTCCAAACGGCCCAACCTCCAAACCCTGCCCGCAACCTGGAAACGGAGCTGGATCTTTCTGACGATGGATTGACCTACAGTACACATTCTGCCCTTCCAACTTCGCCAATGACTACACAGTGCTATATAAATCAATAAACCGACTCGCATCACTTAGCAAAATAGGCTTCTGTAGCTAAAGGCAAAAGATGCGGAGAAGAAAAAGATATTTGTACGCATAATTCTTCTTGTCCTAAGAACTTTAAATTGAGATCTCATTCCTCAATCTGTGACTGGTTATATAAGTAAAAAAACTGAAAGTTACCTCCCTCCTTTAAAAACTAGCAGGAAATAACAGTCAGGTGCTCAGTTAAAGATGTTCTAACACCCAAGACTAGGAGTGAGGCATTGTGGAGCGTATGACTCTTCTGCTAAATGTTACGTTCACCATTCTTGGTACATAACTCACTGCTTTGTTGACAGAGGTACCAACGGGCAAAAACATTTTATTACATTATTAGTCCCTTAGACCCAGAATCCAAAGACCACTTTTGTATTTTCAGACTATGGAGACTTCCATTTTTTACCCTACAGGATGACCAGATAGACACAGAAAAGGAAAAGATACACAGAGATGAGTGAAGGCACAGATTTCTCTGGAAATACCATTCAAAAACTCAACAGCTTTCTTACTCTTTCCTTTTCCTCAGCCTGGAATCTGAACTTTATTCACTAAGTAAAGATCTGCAAAGACTGGGGCTCCTCTAGGATATGAGCAGCAGAAGCCTGAACCGACACAATTTTGCCAGCGATGCTTCTCATCTCATACTCCAGGTGTTTTATAAAAACCATGGTTCTACTCAGAATTTATTTTCCTCAACTCTAGATGAAAATTACAGCCACGAGTCTGAATAAAAGTCATAGTCCAGAGGAAAAGCAATAACTGTTACTACAACAAACACTGCAAAACTCAAGTGTAAGTTGATTTATTTGAGGAAAACACAAGGCGCTTTAGTGATATGATATGCATTATTAATGCAGCAACAGTTACTGGTGCTTTATCTGAAATCGAATTTTATACTGGCTTTTGCATCAGCTTCTTTACTATATGCTTCCCTAACAAAGAATTAAAAAATAAAGTGTCTGGCTTTACAAAAAAGACAGTGTGAAAACATCCAAATATTCACAGCAGACAGAATTAATGGACATTTCCAGGCTGCGTAACTTAACTGGTTAAGTTAGTGAAAAAGCAGCAGCTGGATTCCAAGCTTTCTATTTCAGTAAGAGACACTAAATCTTCCAAATAAGCCAATGCTACAAGAAATGTCACTTATAAAAAAATTACAGAAAAGCAAAGGATGTAACACAGCCTGACAGGGAAAAGGCTGCCACAAAAATAAATATGCCACTTACATCTCAAAGATCAGTTTTAACATCAATCTAACGCTGATGTACTTGAGCTAAGAAAAAAAATGACTGTACTTTCTAGAAGGAATTGAAAAGAGACATATTGAATTGAACACTGACTTTGGAGCAAAGAACAAATGCTTTTTCCAATCAAGGCAGAGGCAAAACATTGATGGAAAACCTTGTTAATAATTGTCTATCAGTTCATATTTCTGCACACTAACTTGTTCTTTAGACTTTATTTTGCCTGTACAACTATTTTACCCTGCGCAGCGATGTACACTCATTTCCTTCCCATGAACTGTCCCTAAAAGTTCAGACAGCAAAAGGCTTTAGTAAAAGTACAGAAAACGCCTCACTTTCTCCATCTTGTGGGCATAAATGAAAGTTGCAGCATGTGTTTGACTCGACCACAATGAACCCTGACTCAGGAAAACATTTAATCAAGTGCAAGGGTGTGTTCATACATAGGAATATTTTCTTAACATGCACTTAAAACTTAAATCACGTGCTTGAATCCCACCGACTAAATTAACTGTGATAACGACCTGTCCCCTCCAAATGCTCATTAAAACCAGCAGAATATCTTTGGGTTTTTTGTCTTTCTCCAAAATAATCACGGGAATACAGCATCATTAAGTACAACCGACGAATCACATGAAGTACAGTATTTAAGAAGAAAAGACACTCACCCGCTCGTGATGTCATCCGCTCTGATGTTCTTGCCCAGCACATCCCCATCGCTCATATAGCCAGTGGCATCCATGGCGATGCCTTCCAGATCGATTTCATCACTTCCCTTGTCCGAGATGTCCACGTGGCAGACGCTGCTACCGCGAGACGCTAGCTGCCTCCGCAAAGGTGCCGAATACATGTAACGTCCTGCCTCCGCGTTGATGAAGCGGCTGGCGTTCCCTCGCGGAGGATACCCGTTCCCCATTGACGGAGCGTCGCCTGCCTGCAGGCGAGGGCTGGACTGCCCCAGTCTCCACGATAAGGGGGTCGGGCGTCCCGTCAAGCTGAGGATGCTGCGGCCGCTTATCTCGGTAGTGACGTTGGTGTCAAACGTAGTTTCCAATGTGCTTCAAAAAAAGAAGTGCGTTTGATTAAGCGTGGGCTGCTATAGGGAGCGCCGTGAGATTTCAGGTGATTGCAAGACCCTACACCCTGAACACTCACCAAGTTACACACTGTAAGTAACAGCGTTAACAGAATTGACCTGCTACAATGCCTTGAGAGAGTGAGGTCCATTCCTCCAACACTGTTCTTAAATAACGATACTCTTGCACCCAGGCCAAGCGTTCAACATATATGTGAGAAGACTTAAGCAGAAACTTTTTAATGGATTATCCACAGTATCAAAGCATAACATTTCCATCTTCAGTCATATATAACTCTATTATAGCATGGTTTTGCCACTCCAGGCAAGGGAGTGGGATATTAAGCTGACTAAAGGAAAACCAGCTGAAGTACCATTTTTCTGATGCATTTTCTTTTTTGGCTGCATTCATGAAAAGTGCTAATGCTCTGGAGATGTGTCCAGCACCAAGGTGGTAGCTATTTCTACACTGAGGAAAGGATTAAATGAAAAAATAAGAAGAAAGGCAAAACAAATTTGTTTTTCAAAATATATTTTGTATATTCACGAATTGAAGATTTT
Organism: Aquila chrysaetos chrysaetos; assembly: GCF_900496995.4. Taxonomy (NCBI): domain Eukaryota; kingdom Metazoa; phylum Chordata; class Aves; order Accipitriformes; family Accipitridae; genus Aquila; species Aquila chrysaetos. The sequence goes on from NC_044019.1 coordinate 25,784,475, forward strand.
TTTCAAAATATTATTTATACAGAGCTCTTGTTACAAAAGCATTTTAGGTCACAGCCTCGAAACACAGTTTTTGAGAAGCATCAGCTGTATGAAAGCTTCCATTTCCCGCGACTGAATGTGTGAATACGTTGCATCCCTTCCAACGGTAACGCTAGTACGGTCTGCATATGGTCTGAGAACGCTGCGACCGCTTATCTCGGCAGTGACATTGGTGTTAAAAGTAGTTTCCAATGTGCTTAAAAAAAATAAATGCATTTGATTAAATGTCGACTGCTATATGGAACCTTAAAAATGGGACTGCTACACCATGAGATTTCAGGTGATGCGCATCGATTGCAAGACTACACCCTGAACACTCGCAGCTTAGTTGCGGCTAATTTATTTGCAGCTAATCCATAGCTGCAACTCCTCTTACCCACATGAGCTCCTCTTTTCCTTTCCTGCTCAACTGACTTAGTGTTTTGTTTTTTTTTTTTTTTATTGTGGATATTTGTTAAAATAAGCAGCATTGTACTATTTGCAATATAATGTTATATATACGCTGCAAAAACCTTTGTATCCTCTGGTTATAGTAATCAAATCATAATGAGCTGTCACATTAACTGAAATTTGGAAAGAAAAAGAGCATGGGGAGTTCATCTTTGCAAGCTCTGTCTCAGTTTAGATACAAAGCCAAAACACAAAGTGTTCCCTCAATGAACTCATTTAGGGCTGAAGTCTGTAAAGCACTGAGCTCTAAGTAGGACCCCGACCTCATTAGGGGCCAAACAGCTTATTCTCTCCAGCCTCCCGTTCAACGCTGAAAAGGTCTGAGTCACAGAATGTTTAAATGTAATAACAGCCTTTGTTTATTTAGAGCATATTTTAAATACTGAAGATTTCCAAATGCTGCTTTACAAAGAAAAAGCAGTTATATACATGGATGACTAATACTATTAGAAAAATTTGTTTGTCCAAAGATTGGTCAGGAATTCAAGTTATGCACTTGATAAAGTGGGTCAGGCATAGTTCACCTGCTCATTTAAACAAAATGTTACACATAGGGGAGAGGGGTGTAATGCACTGAAGTTGTTCAAGAGTAAGATGAAGAAACGTTTTAAACCGTAACCTATATTCAAACATCACCTAACACATTTAACAAGCACTGATTATTCTCCACCTTTGATTCTATATACAACCTGCCACCACCAATTACTCATCCCACAGCTCGATAAACACTGAACGTTATTCAGAATCTGTGCTTTAAAGACAAAAAGTACAGGATCAGTATCTTCCACTGTCAGCGTTAGCCATTTTTCAAGGATGCAACCCAGCCAGATCTGAGAGATGTAAAGTAAGAGCACCATGATTTCCATTTTCTCATAAACAAAGTCATGCCATTACCTGTGAGTGACCTGGGTTCCCCGTAAACTGGACATCGTTTCCTCCAAGTTCTGTCGAAGATCGGCAATGTTTTTCACAGTTCGTAACCGCCGAGTTTCTGGATCCTCTCCTACAGGGAAAATCAACCATGAGAAAGGATAAGGCGGGAAACAGCACAGAACTGAGCTGTTACCTCTGCCTGAATCTGACTCAAACGCATTTTTTTCCTGACTTTCTGTTATTTAACACTCTAAACTGATTACGACGGAGATACCATTCCCCTATGGCAGGCACTTGCCGTTGCCGCAGCCGGACTGAGAACGAGCTCTGCACTGTTAACTTTATTTCACAGACTGCCTTTGCACCAGATGTTTCTGTATTGTCATTTCCCTATATGACCCAATTTAAATTCTGGTTAACTTTCAACCTCATTAGAAGACACACTCCATCAATACCACCCTTTCCATCTCATATATCGACACAATTAACATCAACCCGACACAGCCAATTTCTCCAACGCTGTATTTTCACTAGATCTTCTTTTTACCATTTTAAATAGATCTCATTCGACAACAGCAGCTTTCCAATAAACTAAATTGTGTTGACTGGGTGCTCCATGCTGAGTGATATTTTAGGTAAAATAGCAGAAGTTTTTGCTTGTCAACATCACAACACAGTTACCGTTACTTAAATGTGCTACGTGACACGAAGTTGGGGGATGACCTTTAGTTTCCCTGGCATTTCGAAATCCTGTTCTTTAAGTACTCTGTTCTGGAACACATTTATGTCCTGTTCTTTAACTCTAAAAGTAGAGTTTATATAGATAAAAAAAGTCCTCCCAGTGCCTCAGCATAATTTATTTTCTAAAAAGAAATAATTTAATTAGCACCTCAGCATAATTTATGTACTTGCCTTCAGCTGTCCATTAAGAAATGCTTTGGTTGCTAACTCAGCTGAGCTTTATATGATTAAACCTTCTACGAGGTTGAAGAGGAGTGAATTTCTAGTAGGGCCAACATATTCTTTGTAAGCTGAATGCTGAAACAGAAAACCTCCAAAAAGCCATCACAAAGCTTCTGTTGGGCACAGAAGGAAACGATTTCATTCTAAAGGGTTTACAACTCATGACAAAAGGAAATACTACAGCAAATTTAAAACTTTTCAAATTTTGTATCTGCCTCCTCTGCGCAGGTAATGCATTCTCAAGCTGGCAGGATACTGTTCATCCATATGACTGCTAGTTTAAATGGCTATCTATATATTACGCAAATCAGAAGCGTTAAGGACCAGATAAATAAGCTGTTGTTGGAACTTTCCACATTCTTTGCTTCAAACTTCACGTTTCTGAAAGATGCCAGGTTGGTGGCACAGAAAACCCAAGCCACATACTCTTGCCTGCAAAGCAGCAGTAGCACAAACTACTGGCCAAAGTGCTGGGGCCCCGACTACGGGGGAACTATCTAGGGAGGGGAAGATAGTAATTAATGTTTATACAATCATTAGCCCTTCTGAGACAAACAACAATGGCTAAGGTAGTGTCCATGTTAGCAATTTTTTATTAATGGGTCTCTACTCCCTGGGAAATAATCTCCCCGAGATACAATTCACTTCGGCCAAACGGTCAAACAGTTATGATCTGGCTGGACTGGAAATAGCCGCCTAACAAGGCTAATTCCTTTAGCCAACGGGTCTCTGGGACAGAAAACATTTTCTACACTCGTGGATCTACAAATGTTTGCAGTAAAGAACATAAAATATTTATAGACCTTTAGCCTAACAAAGGTCGCAGTGCTCTTTTACAGATCATTTGTCTCACAGGTACCGAGGCAAACGGTAGGTAACTTCTTAAGAAAACATACATGAGACAAGCTAGACCAATTTCTGTTGAGATCACTCTTATGCCTAAATTGATACCAAATTTTCACTTGGATGACATTCAATTGCTTAAATTATAAGCATACTTAAAAGACAGACATTGCATAGTGCCACTAGAACTTAATTATTAAATCACTTAGCTCTTCATGAACAGGTAGTATCATTAAACTATTCAGCTTCCAGTTTTCTCTACCTGTGCGCTCTTTTGTTTTATATGTGTTTTTCAATTAAAAGCATCGATACCTGCTATGTAGGGAGGGAAGAAATCTGTCCCTTATTTCTTCTCATTTATGTGGGTTGAGGGACCATTTTGTTTTGTTTGCTCCTTTTCCCCTAAGACCACTTTATGGACTGCTGCTGCCTGAGGGGTTTGGCTGCACACAGCTGGGTTTTGCATCTCCATTGTTTGAGGCCGTCAGCTGTCTTCCATTTTTGGATCCTCAAACTTACATATTCTACTGGAATAATGGTTTGTATTTACATAACATCTGTCATTAAAGACTAAAGACCTTTTGTGATCTATGAACACTTCTCAGTTTACAGGCTGAAATACATCCAGGCTAGGCAATACGACGATTAAGAGGTAATACTGAAAAAGTTTAAGCAGCTGGACACTCTGCGTTTCTTACTTCGAACTGGCTCTCATATTTAAATATGAACCCAAAAACGTTCTCAAGGATTTTATCCCTCGTGCCATTTATTTGCCTTTTAAATATTTAATCCACCTATACATAGACCATACACACAGATACGCTCATTTATGCATTCCTGCAGCCCTTTTCCTACCCAATGACTCTGCCTCTTGCCTTTGCCATCAATACACGTGCACACAGGTATAAACGCAGCATTGACAGAATTTGTAATGCGGTATGAAATTAATCCAATTGTGTAACTTTTAGCCACATGATTTTTCCAAGCAGGACTATCAGTTTCGAAACTCGCATTAAGCTGCAAGACACCAAGACTAAGTAGATGAAAAAAACCTGAGGTATTCTACTGACGAGATATACTGCAACAGCATGCAGTAAGCAAAGTCACAGACGTTGCTGAAATTGGAATAGGAAGAGACTTGACTGTGACTTTAAAAACACAGTTTAGATCTTTAGTACAATATGGTTGCTAAAAATTGCTTTGTTATATTGATAAGCTTAAAAATTATTGCTAATTATCATACACTTCTTACAGTAGCAGGAATTCTAGATAAACATATAAAGTCCTTTCTAATATAGACTGCTAGTATTCTGATTACAATCAGTTTCAGCTTCTGCGTGCTGGACATAGTAAACTGTAGTTGGATTTTGGTCTCCTATTGCTGCAAAGATCACTTCTCAAATTGATCAGATTCACATGAGTGAATACGGAGCTTCCTCCAAACCTATAAATGAACCAAAACACCATGGAAAATAACTTAATCTCTTCTGTAAGCTCTGAAGCAAACTTTTAAGAAGTAAAAAATAAATATCAAACGCTTGGGAACACTTAGGATCCTTACAATAGCTTAATCCTAAAAGATGCTGCACATCTCCTAGAAAAACATTAAGTACCCAGCACTCCTAACGATTTCAAGAAATTGGGGGGGCACGCCGTTGCGCAGAACTTGAGCATCTAGTATTCAGATTATTGACACCTGGCTTCCATTGCTGAAGAGCTGAAAGAAATACCGTAAGTAATAAGAACTAAAGCATTAGGAATAAAACCAAATTAAATCCCCCCCTAAAGAGGGAGCTCCTGACTTCAAACTTGCTTTAGCCCATCCTTACTTAACCAGACCACAGTCAGTAGGTCACGCTGCAAGACATACCTGAGAGGTCTTCGAGAGCAGGCTGTCCAGTTTTGACATAAAGAGCAGAATCCATGCTGACCCCTCCTGTGCTGGCCTCAGCTGTTACATTCCCTTCATTGTCTGTCTGTGATCTGGAAGGCAAAACAAAATAGAGATGTGCAGTCACTCGCCATCAAAAGTATCTCAAGTATAACAACTAGACAACTGCACCTGCTGTCAGCCACTCTGTCCCTCTCTCCAGAATAGACCAGCAGACTGATTTTACATAATTCATTACTCCCATGTCGAATTATGTCAGAGAAATGGAAACAAGCACTCAGCTGTAAAAAATAAAAAATTCATAGTCAAAAATAGGCTTCAGACAGGGTCTTAAGACACTTGGGTTTCCAGCTACGTTGTAATTATCAATAACATCAGTTATGGCTAGTCTGATTCTCTCTAATGAAGTCTGTATTGGATGAATGTAAAACAGGTATTACGTGATGGCATGTTATGCTCCTGCTACTTTCCCCTCAATAACTACTAATGTCTCTCATTTGTATTTTAAAATGAATGACTGGGTAAAACCAACTTCAAACTCCAATTTATTGTCTGACACTGTGGCTGTCAGGTAATGAAAGGTGATGTTGTAAGAATCTATTGTCAGATTTGAGTAACATTTCTTGACTCATTTCATTTTATTACTTGCACTATGTTTTGCCCGTAGAGCCACATCAACAAGCGGCTGGAAGTTTTCCTGACCAAAGGGTAAGTGCTGTACAGAAGTGAAGACACAGCAGGGAATTACTATTGCAATATTCTTAAATTCAGTTGACCCTATGTGAAATGTAGAACAGTTTCTCATGTCTTCTAAAAAAAACCCCAACAAACAAAAAGTAAGTCTACAGGCAGCTGAAAAGTTTAGAATAAAGTAACCTTAACTGATAGCAGAAAAAACCTGAAACTACTCCTGCAATGCATTAACAAGTGCATTCTGCAGATTCAAAAAGTGTCTGGATAGTAAATTTATAATAATGCTCTATGTTTTTGCCTTGCAAATCAATACAATTTAACTTTTCTCTTTCCTTTCAAAGCCAGCAAGATTACACAGTTTGGCCGTTCTTCCTCCAATGATGGAAAGTAAACATTATTTTTTCATTTTCTCAGCATTTTCTCCAGCTGCCAATAGGTAGTTTCCTTACTGTTTTTTGTAAAAAGTCAAATACATACTGCCTAGAGTTCACCAGTATGTTTAGATTACAGAAAATGTATGGATTGCATCTGCTTTTACACTTTAGATGATGATATCTATGTTCAAACTAAGATGAACACCAAGTAGAGCGCTTTTTACTTTATCTTTTGACAGGACACTGTAGTAATAAATGTAACAACCCAAAGCATCATGAACACATTTTTGGAGGTTATGAGGGATAAGCAATAAAGCAATCAGTTTGCAATCACAATTTTCTACTTAATTATGGATTAAAATAGTACAAACTGCACACTGGCAACTTTTAACTAGAAACAAACCTCCGAAAATCCCACCTTCAGTAGATCCCACCTTCAGCCAAAGATGCAACAATAATGCTGATGTACGTAGATGAATGCAAGAGCAAGGGAAATCAAGAACATGTACTATTAACCCAAGTTTTAGTCAGATGAATTTTTCCCAGTTGGTTCCTTCTCATGTGACCTCATCCCAGAAGGACACTTGGCATTTTATTCCATACACACAGGGAGAACACTCAAGGGGTCAGAAGACTCAAGGGTCGCTCTTCCTATTTTGCATTCCTACATAGGCCTTTGGCATCCCTCTCCTTCAGGTTGACTCCATTTACATTCACTTTTATTTAAAAAATGTGGCCAACCACTTCTTACACTACATCTGCCAAGAGATCAAAGGTAAAAATGCGTATAGTGGAACTGAAAAAATGATGGGAAAGGGCGACAAAGATGATCAAAGCTTATGAACAGCATCTCTACAAGTGAAACCTAAGCAGGCTACGACACCTTAGCCTAGAAAAGACACATCTTAAGGGAGGGAAGGATATGACAGAGATCTCAAATCATGAGCAGGAAGAAGATGATGAAGACAGAACAACCGCTTGCGTTCTCTTCCTATGAAAGAATTAAGCGGTGTCAAAGAAAACTAGGAGATGGCCGTCAAAGCCAAAAATCCCACCATCTGACTGAGGAATTTCTTGCATCACGGTCAGGCTCAGGAGCATGTCCTTGGGAAGCTTTGTTATCGATTTCCCTCTCCTTACTCTTCCCTACATATCCTCTACTGCCATTGTCAAACAGAAGATGCTGGACTAGATGGAGGTTAGTTGAGACCCCACATGGCTACTCTTTGGCTTATCTCATTCAGGGTTAACGCACAGAACGGCAGACTTTGTGCCTGGCCTTACCTATACTAAGGGATTTTTAGTTTTATTTTATTTTTTTAAGATTTTCCATTACCGCTTATAGCGAGGCAGCTCCACTGCTGTTAGCCACACTGAAGAGAATGAGCGTATCTATGTCGTAAGTCGGCACCGCTACAACTTTTAAAGCTACGATGCACAAACCAAACCTAATCCACACGGTACAAAAACGGGCGAGAGCAGCACCTGGTCAAGAAGGTGCTAGCATTCTCATCTTAACTGTTAGCAGCGTCGGGTACAAGAACTACCCACCCTCCTATCTACCGCGACTTCGTACACATCTTCGCCTGACGGCCTTCATCAACAGTTTTTGTGTAAATGTATAAACTGTCTACTCTCTTAAAGCAAGAAACTTTTACGTGACGTGGCATTCACCTCGCTGCCTCACCCCGCTGAAGGAGCGTCCAAAATGAAGCTTCCTATCTAAGCGTCAAGTTCAAAACAGCCCGTTGGAGAAGTTCACCGTACCTGTACATGAAGGGAGCTACCGTGGCGGTGTTCGGGTGGCTGTATTGCTGTTGGGGATGAGGTAGCTGAACACTCACAGTATTGCTCCCTGTGGTGTGTGTCGTGGCGGCAGGTCCGTTGACAGCTTGGCTGCTGCTGCTGCTGTTGAGGCCTCCTACGCCTTTTCCTTCTGAAGAGGCCAGGCTGGACGAGGAGCTGGAATGCCTGCTGTCCAGCTGAGACTTCTGATGAGAGAGCCCCGAGCCGGCTTTCCCGCTGCGGCTTCTCTCGCCTTCCTTTGCAGGAATGGGGGCACTTGAGGATTTCCCTGTGGTGTTTTTCATTCCTGGTTTTGGTATTCCACTGTGCGAAGGGGCAGAGGCCTCCTTCTTGGCACTATTCAGCTTTCCTCCTTTAGGGATAAAGCTTGCGATCTTGGAGGACTTTTTTGGCATCTCTGTTGTTGCTAGTGCTGTCTGTTCTTCTTTTGGTTCCTCTTTCAGGTCCAGCTTTTCAGTGATAGATGTTCTCTTCGCGATGTCTTTGCTTTTATCCTTTTCTTTCTCCTTCTGTTTCTCTTTATCCTTCTCATTACCCTTTGGAGAACTTTTCTTATTCGTTAGTGCCCGGCTAAAAGTCCTTTGTGCAATTCCCTTGAGTGCAATTTTGGGACTACTGGACATCGATCCCGGATTGTTCACATTCTGATTCGCGGTATCAATCTCTTCGCTCTCCTCAAAGCTGAGAAGCGTCTCCAGCTTTTCACAACTGTTGTCCCGAGACCCCGGACACTCAAGCGTTGTCCCTCCTGCTTTGGAGCCTCCTTTGCTATTGAAGAGTTTTAATTTTTCAAGCATGGATTTTTGACTGTTGGGAGTTGTTTTGGCGATTTCCGAGGGTGGCTTTGGAGGCTCCGATATAGGCTGCTTTACAGATAACATGGAAGACGTAGCTGTGTGCTTAGCACTAAGAGATTTGCTGCGCCAAGGTTTAATAGCAGAGCTGGGCTGAGGGATGGCTGATGAGTTATTGCAACTAACGGTACTGCTGCAGCTTTGAACTGAGGATGAGACATTTTCATTCATTCCTGTGGGCTGGGAGGCTGTACTGTCCGTGGGCTCTGGAAAAAAAAAACAACAACAACAAAAAAAAACAAACCCAGAAAACCAACACAGTAGTACCTGATATTATAGCTAGTCCGAGATTCTTTCTGTAATGAAACATAAGGAACTTCACACTAATAACATTAAAAAGATAGGCACATATTAGTATTTTCAACATCAGTATCACTGAAAGAAAATAAAAGCCAGTTTTCTTTTCCTACCCAGCAGAACAGCAACGAGCTTCTACTATGTAATTTACATTAACTTGCCGTTTCAAGAAAAAGAAAAGAATCTCCTCCAATTCAAACCAAAATGTGTTTTGCAATGTGTTCTCCCTTATTAAGTTCATAATACTTTTTCACTAGCAAAAACACAGCACTATTTTCTAACTAAGGGTTCCCTCTGCTTTTGGCAAAATACTTGCTGTCCAAGTTCAATTCTTAGAAAAACCTCAAATGTATAAAAAAAAAATGTAGGGGTAAGGAAAAAATTAAAACTGAAGTCCTTTCAGTTATTGGGGTTGTGTGTGAGATCTTCATATACAAAAGGTAGAAGAAAACTCCATGTACAAAAATAAAACCAATTGTGTCCTTATGCAATGAACCTAAATTAAGCATTACCGCATATCTTAATCCAGCTGTAAGAGCAACTAGTGGCAGTAACTATACAGCCGCCCCCCCCCCCCCCCCCCCCCCAAAGAACGCAAATCTTTTATTTATTTAGTTCCTTCTAATGTTATTCGTTCTTGTTAAGAAATTAGTTCAGAGCTTAAAGAGAGCTTGAAAAATCACACTCACCTACCAGTGGCCACTTCTCCTCTGAAGTTTCTCTTTGCAGAGTTTCCTTTCTGGAGACGTTACTCTCTCAATTATCACAAATATGTTTTCTGTTAAACTGCTCATGTTTCCAATTAACTTTTGTCATCTATGTCTGTTCGCCTGCCCAGCAGCCTGCTGGGGATTAACGGCTCTTACCTATATTTCCCTGCCCTCTAGCAATAAAGTAAACTGTGTATAGAGCTGCATTTTTTTAATTCAAAAATCAACAGCGGTTGAGAGCGTGCGTTTTCGGCAGCAGGAGCAGCCCTGTGAATTCAGCCCTGTAAATCATGAGCCGCTGCAACCACACAGGGACTGTTTTCCTTCACTTTCAGCTGCTCAGGGAAGATACGGCTCTGTTAACTTCCCTCCTCTGATCCAAACCAGATCTACTAAAGATTTAAAGCACATACATCTTCCTGACTTAGCGTAGAATCGGGTTTCTAAGAGTATTAGAGACTCCTTAATAACAAACTCAGTCATTTCACGTGGTTACGGACAAAATGGGATAGCAAGAATTAATGATACTTTTAAAAGTATTACCGAAGTCAGGAGATTTCCAGGACTCTGTTATTAACCAATAACTATTATGCTGGCCGGTTTTGCCAGTTCTTTTCCTACGGCAAACTACCCAGATGGGCTGGAAGGAAGCAAGAGCTGGATTAGAGACACAGAAAGGAATCGTACTTCTTTTAAGCTAGTGCCAGTCTGCTGACTTCCAGGGCATTACTCCCATTTTACTCTAGTCCAGAAGGAAAATCAAGCCACCAAATGTCCCAAACACCAATGCCGCCTGGTCCTCTAGTTGCTCTGTTCAAGCCTGCTAAATTCAATCTGATGGGTTAAGGAGGAGTGAAGAAGCGATAGCGTAGGAGTCGCAGTGACTCCCAGCGGAAGGGGGAGCAGTGACCCACCACCACAGCACCCTGCCTGCAGACAGCAGAGAGGAACGAAGGTCACAACTACTTCAGAAGCTGCTGGAAACGTTACTCCCTCTGCTTTCAAAAGCTCTGCACCATTGCTTTTTCCTTCACGCCTCTTCCCATACACCGCTGCTTTGTTATTATTTTTATTTCCTGTAGCCCTCCTACCCATCAAAATCTACTTCCCGTTGCAACACTGCACCATGCTCCTTTTGTAAACTCAGAACAAGCAAGCCTTTGTCTCAGCCTACCTTCCACAGAAGACGCCCAACAATGTAATGAAAGCTTCACGAAAATCCCAATTGTGCATCATTTACGATTAATCTGTATAGCTTCCTTTAAAAAAAAAACCAAAATTGCCCATCTCAATATCGGGATACTTCTACAGAAACCGGAGATTCACGGTACTTTCAACCCTAAGTTCCTAATCCAAACGCATTCTGGCCTAATCACGCTAAACAGATCTCAACACAAAGGGTACCCATGCCCATAAGTCATCAGAACTGCCCGTGTGTGATTCATGAACATGGCTAGGATGAATTTACAACTGGGTCCAGGGATGAACCTAACGTACTAATCGATATGGGCAGGGAACCCTTTACTTCCTCAGAAAAACCAAGTTGCAAGGAGTAACGGGACCGCGACAATATAAGGGTGACAAAATGGAAAATTACTGGTACGGGATGCAGCTACAAAGCAGAAGAGCTGGTTGCGCACTCGGTTAGTACAACATATGCAGCAACATACACCCAGCTCCGGGTGAAACGGCGTTCACTCTGAGCACGCGGCCAACGGAGCAGACTTGGAAAAGAAATCTGCGTTCTTCTCAAACAGGTTCCTAAGGACAGTTTGAAAAAAATACAGGCAACGTGCGTATCGGTACGAACAAAGCCGTCCTGCATTCGGCAGAACTCGGAGCCTACGCAGAGCCCTCGCGTGAGCTGCGACCCGCGGGCCGAGGCACGCGCCAGAGACAAGAGTTACCCGAGGACCGGGCTGTGGTCCATAACCTCGCCGTAAATTCTGCCTCCATCGCGCTGAGCTAGCTGTTAACACACTGCAGGTCAGCTGTGGGAGCGGAAACGGGAGGCAACCCACACCAAAACAGGGCTCCTACCAGCTCTACAATGTTTTCCTGGTAGTGAATAGGGAGTGTTGGTTCATTTGGGACGTCAACTTCACCCTAACAGCCCGGGTGAGTGCTCCAGTCCACGGACTTTTGGGGAAAAGGCTTTGCTTGGATCAAGTGAAATGGCTTGCTCTCCAAATCCAAAAGCATTGTTCAAAATTTATTTCCCAACAAAATCCAGAACTTTTTCATTTCTCCTTTCTTTGAATGTTTTCAGGATTTTTTAATTTTTTTTTTTTTTTCTTAATTGTTTGGTCACGGAACAAAACACACTTTTTTCAGTTTGTTTGTTTTTAAACACAGCGTTCGCTTTGTCCCCCACTCTCCCACATACACCCTCCCGTTTGGAACTTAATTGTGCTTCTGTTGCCAGTGGTGTAGGATGAGTACAATGTAACTCCATTTACAGAGTTGCTCCTCGTTTACAGGTATGTTAGAGAAATCAGAATTAGGACAACAATACTATGACTGTAACATTTTAAAAAATGAATATATTGGGAAGCTAATTAATTTTCAGAGTCTCTACCTAACATTTTCCAGGAAGTGAATTCTGTGAACGTTGGATGCTACACATCCGAAATGAGTGAAAAATATTTAAAAACTCTTAAATATACATGTTAAGCAGCTACACTTTGTGAAAGGACAGAAGATATTTTCTTACATGAGTGCAATGGATTTTGATTCACACTCGGGTCAAATACAGTGAAACTGGAAATTCAAAGTCCTCAAATTTGTTGTTACATTGCACCACGCAAAATTAAGAAAAGAAATAAAAGGTTCACTGTAAAACACGCTCATGAAAGATGTCCTCAGCTTAAGAAAACCTCAGACTTCAGATTCTCCTCTTTTCTTACAAACAAGTCTGCTGGCTCTTTTACTCCTCAGACCAATCTTGGTAAACGAAAGGGGTTCTGCTGCCAGAATGTAGATTCAAATGCTAGGTTTCCTAATGAAGCAGTAACATCAATACGTGGATAACACATCAGCATGCAAAGGGGAAAGTTTTATTCAGCATAGCATAGGCCCTTCTTTCATGAAAAGGAGAGCAGGTTTCATGCATCCGATTAATAAGCTTATTATTTCCCATGTGTTCCTTTGTGAGGGAGATATTTTCTTTCTTCAGCAACCTCCATTAACTAAAACTGACCATAAAAGAAATGTTTTCAAACCCAAGCTACAGTCTACAATAAATAATGATCGCTTTCCTCTTTTCAAAGTCAAATCTTGGCCTGAAATCTATTTTGTTCGTAGCGTTCCTGTTAAAAAAGATGTTGGTGGTCTAGTTCCAATGCCAATACGCACTGTAGCATGGGTAAATCTGATTTCAGCTGCTCCTGCAAAGTCTTAACTGCATCTGCAAACCTACCCATTTGTGATGAAAAAAAAAGAGTCTGAAGGCTTATGATTTAATTCTTCCACTGAAGTCTTTGAGAGCTTACGTTATAATAAGGTCAGGAGAAAATATATGCAATTTCCCATCATTTGTCATGTTCACTCTAAGCAAGCGGACTTTGATTTGCTATAACTGAAAACTTTCAAAAACAATCATTATAAGCATGAAAGGCAACACAAAGACAAAGGATGTTCTCATAGTTACTTCTCCTTAGAAGGGTCAAGAACTTAACAGCATTTTTATTCATTTTAGAATGAACAAGCTGTCATTTTTTATTTCACAGCTATGGGAAAAATAAGAAGTTCTCATGAAGAGGGATATCTTTTAGTCCAGCCCACAGATTAGATAACCAAGTTTAAAGCAAATCCACAACCAAATTCTAATTTAGGAAGTAAAAGCAGATCTGCTCTATGACATTATAGTGTCAGAACTGCAGAAACCACTGTGGCAGTTTCATCATTTCCCATCTAGAGGAATAACTGGTGAGTCTTGACCCTTCCTATCCACCCACCAGCAGACTCTTTCAAAGCACTACAAATAAGAGTCCTACTGGTTTGGGTTTGTGACCACGACACCTACAGAGGAAAGCTTTTTAGCCGAGCTATTCTCTTCTTCAGTAATGACTTAACACGCTCAGCAAACCCCTCAAGTATGGGAATGCCTGCATTTCTGCCAGGAGCTAACTACAAAAATCACAATCTTTCCATAACCCAAACCACGAGCAGGTGGAGCAGAACATTCCCAACAAGAGCAACCTGGCACGCAGCCCTTCCTCAAAATAAGCACAACTCTTCTAGCCCCCAGAAGTTTGTATTTCAATTGTAACACTGTTGACCGGAGAGAACTACGCCTGAGTGGAAGGGACTGGCTCAGGGTGGGCAAGAGGCACGGCGTCCACCCGCAGAATGACTGAAGCTTCGTGTTGTCTCTTCTACTCTGGACCACAACAAAAAGCACCAAAAACGTTTTCTTAAAGCAGAGATTGCCAGATAGGGAAATTCTGCATAACCTGAGAAAAACCCGGAGAGGAAACTTTTTGCTTTGCCGAGAACAAAAACTTCACCAAGCTGAGCAGAATTGGCTCCTTCAGCTTTTGTCCACTGGCTTTCCCTTTAGGGGTGATTTAATTTACTGTAACACGAGACAAAAATTACCTTTACTCCTTGGTATTTTTCTTTCCTTCCATCATATCTACTTCTTCAATCCCAGTATTGTAAACTTTGTAGCTTCAATAGCAGTTCCGTGTATTCACAGAAATGCGTTGTACCTCTGCAAACCTGCACTGAAGCCCGTGGATATGTCAGTAACTCAACTTCCACATTGCTGTAAAGTCGCCTTCGTTCACACGGAGCTCCAGGACGTGAAACAACAGTTCTGCTGTTGACTGGTTTACGTCGCCAAGACTCAGCATTTTTGCTGAGGTGAAGGGAAATAGAACTGGAGCACAGGCGATCCTTTTCTCATTGTCTTGACATAACTGACTAAGACACTTGAATTCCTTGTTGTTTTTGTTTAGTTACTGTAAAATTCAGAATGCTGTCCACATGACTGCCTAAGAAAGAGGTTGGAGGGACCTCTATCGACCACATACCGGTTAGATGATCATATAAATAATGAAACCAAGTTTACTGTGCCATTCAAAACAAGTCGCACTCTCCATTTAATACTAGACAATGTACCATTCTTGTTCATTGCTCTCCATTTTCTTCTCATTATTTGTACAATCAAATCCCCCAAGATTTCTCATAACAGAGTTATTCAAAAGCATTAATGAATTCCAGGCAGGGAGCTGTTAGGGAGTCTTTCATTAGATTTTATACATAGCCGGAGTGGACAATACGTACACTTAGCAGCCTTGATCTGACACATCTCTCCTACAGGCAGGTTATATGAAAGAGCCCATACACATGTAAGCGGTCTGAGAACTGCACTTCGGGAATATTGTCCATTGGCCTCTTTTGACTATTAGTAGTGGCTCCAATCGGGGCTTGGAATGGCCACGGAGGTGGAAATGGAGGCAGATTTTTAACAGAGAAGGGACAGGCAATAGGAAAAAATATCTGAGAAAACTCCCACTGATCAGTCAATATGCCAAGCTAAACTACATTTTAACTCAGAAACGTCTTACTCTGCTCAGTGAGAAGTCATACAACTGCCCAGCTGTACACAGTGAAGTGGCGAATACCAATGCACTCCCAAACATGGATATTTAATGTTTAAACAGCAGAGTCGAACCAAACCATACAGAAATACCAACACTTTACCATCATCTATATTTACACCTATGCATGAACATACATAGATATGCAGAAATCTATTACATTTTTATATCAAAACCAGCTGACAGACACATACTACTGTTCATACTGGGGTCTTCTTCAGTTCCTCTCTCTGGTCAATGAAACTACTCTACAATCTGTAGCGGCAGATCTTTCAAACCAGGCCAACACAGGTAACGATCTACAACGGTAACGAAGGGTTGGGCCACAGCTTTATGCTCATCAGCCACTTCAGAGGCAAAAGGCTCAGCAGAGAAGCCACCCAGAGAGGCTGGACAATGCTCTTACCCAGGGAAAGGAGGTTTCTACAGATGTGGTAGAAACATGCTGGCACTTACAGAAGTCTGGGATGTAGCACCACTGCCGTTTGCTTTCCTATGATTTAATAGTGAACTTTCGTTTCCATGGCTGTTCGTCTGGCACAATTCACTCAGCAATAAATTTACAAGACATTGTAAATATTTATTTTAAAAGGAAACATCTAGGAACTGTAAAGGCCATGAAACGCTGAGCCAGGTCTTCAGCTGGTATAAATTAACATGGTTCCTCTGTCTCCAGTGCAGCTATGCCGATGTACACTGGGCAAGAAGCTGCTTCTCAAGGTCACACTTTACTCCAAAGCTCAGGATTTTTATCCTCACGAACCGTATAGTTAGGAACGCGTCATTTGCCATTTTTTTTAGTTGTTTGTTTGTTTGTTTTTTCCAAAACATTATTTAAATACATTTTTGGCTTGTTTTAGATGTTCCTAAAGCTTACACCAACTACGGCAAAGTTCTGTGGTCTTGTAAAGCTCCGCTTCAGCCACGATTAAGCCTTCAGCCAGCCTTTGTTTAGGTAAAAGAGGACATATTTTTAAATGCCAAATTCAGCCAGTTGAACAGTTGTAAAATTAAGCACAAATATGATTTACTGCATACTTGTATCTTGTCCTATAAATGTGCCATGCTGCTTGTTGTATTCTGACAGTTTTTAAGCTGTTTTATGGGCACATACCCAACATGAATACGTTGCTAAAGATTCACTAAGACGAGCCAATCTTTCAAAAAATGTATTTGATTAGAAAAGTGGAAGGATGCAAGCAATACCCCAGCATCTCTCTCTCTCTCTCAATTGCCCGAAGATGAGTATTTTGTTTGATGCTAATGACGTTCATGAGGGTCATCTTATGACATAAGCCAGTAACTTTATGTCTGGGGAATGTAGAGGCATTAATACATTTGGTAAATTGGAGAAATAGACTGAGTCAATAAGATTACATTCACTGAAGTTGGCTGAAAAGTTCTGTGCTTAGAAAGGAGAAATTGAATGCCTAAAGATAAAAGGTCAAACAATCAGCTATGCAACTGTACTGCAGAAAAGAAATAGGAGTTACAGTAGACCACAACTGCACAGCTCTCTAGTGTGACACTAAGGAAAAAATAACGTCATTCAGGAATGCATTATGAGTATCATATATAAGACAGAGAATGTCATTATTCTACTCAGCGCTAGAGTAAGGCATCAGGTGGAGCGCTGTGTCTAGCCCCAGCACCCCTCTAAAAGAGACTGACAGACTGGAAAAAGGCCAGACAAGATCATCAAGATGTATACGCGATTTATCACAAAGAACCTGTGAGAAGGTGGCTGAAATAGTAGAGATTGTTTAGTCTAGAGGAAAGAAGACTGAGGGGAGACATTGTAAGCCTTCAAATACATGAAGACTATTATAAACAGGACAGCGATCAAGGAAGAGCAGAAACAATGTGCTTAACTTTTAGCCAAGCAAAATCCTGGGTTTATATTTTTTTGAAAAAGCTAGCTTTAAGACCAAAGGGACACTGGAAGGGATACACTTACGGAGATCGTCAAGTCCCTGTCATGAGACATTTCAGAGCAGACTAGCAAACACCTCTCAGGTATAGGTACAGTTGATTTTCCTTCAGAGTGGGAGCACAGACTCCCCAGGTTATTTACAGATGCAATTCTATAAATATATAATGTATGCTGCAAACTTGTCATAATTTTAAACACAGTTCTTTAATCAGAGGTAAAACCAGAAGGCATATCTACACTGCAAAGTTATGACTCAAATTTGTGTAAGGACATCAAAAGTAGTTTTAGACTAAGGGACGAGCAAAACCCTAGAGATTCTCCTGGGAAGAACAAAACAAACCACCAGGTTTCTCAGGGTATCTTTCTGATTATCCCACATTCATTCCTTTCTCTCTCTGTTTTTATTTTTTCTCTTGGCCATATCAAATTCATGATCACTGTACTATATTCAAGGCAAAATAAATCACACTGAATATTTGGTAAATCTCTTCAATGCAAGTTTATATTTAGAAAACTGGATAGGGTTATTCCAGCATCTGCTTTTTGGTAGTGCATACAGCAGAACAATAGAAAATACCAACTACTCTGGTTATGGATTTCTCAAGACAAATTATGTAAACTTATTTTATCATCAGTCTGACTTACATGGAAAACTCTCAGTCAGTCAAAACAGAGCATCTCTCGACTGCCAGCACAGATGAGCACAGAGGCAGCATCCTAAACACTGAGCAGAATATGCTGTTTGCTTCATACCTGACCTAGATGAAACACTTGTACAATTTTTTTTTAAAGGGTGGAATGACTGAAATTTGTTAAATTATCATATTCTCAGTTTGTTGAGCCAGTCACATTTATTTCCCAGGGAAAATCTGAAAGCGTGGGTAAACTGGTTTCAAACTTTATAGACTTAGGCCTCTTGAAAAAAATAAAACCTTTTCCACTTTTGCAGTCCTTTTGATCTTAGTGACCTTCGCACAGTCTTACCAAGTCAACACTTCAAAAGTAAACATTAGATTCATTCAATTTTCTAAAGAAAGACAAACCTAAAAAGAAAACTAAAACCGAGATGAATATAGAACAGGAGTGAAAGTAACTACTCCAAAAAGTCAAATTAAGGATTTTTTTTCTAAATCCATACGGACACAATTTTCAGTCACAAAGAAAGTTATAACTGCCAAATAAATTAAAAAAAACAAAACCAAACAAACCCAAAAAAACTTTAACTTACTGCTATCTGTTGCATGAGCCAACTGTTTCATTCTATAAAATCACTTCCCAGCTTTCTGACATCCATACACTCTTCATCGATATGGAGAGGAACCTTTCCATCTCAGGCACTCCGCTTATTTTTCCCAGTCTCTACTAAACTATTAAATCTTTCTGCTGCTCCTGGTTTCAAAAGCCTTCCTCACTCCACCTCTCCCCCACCCTCTCCCAGCAGCCTCGCAGAACTGGGCACAGCTCTAGTCTCCATCGGCACAGTTAAATCCGATTTCAGTTAACGAGCCGGCAGTTTGTACCAAAAGGGTCAATGCCTTTTCAATATCAACTTTAGTATATCAGAGTCCTCAGTCAAAAGTCATAGCCTATAAAGGACATTGGTCGAGATACCAGGCTTAATATTTCACATTTCTGCCTTATTTAACAACACGACTGTGTGCCACCAGATGTTGCAGTGACTGACTCAACAGAAAGCACCATAAAACCAGGGAGTCCTCCCCATCGCAAATTAACTATGTGGGCTTGCACGAACTCTCTGTTCTGTAAGATACCACGCACCTGAACGCTTCAGGACTTTTCAGTCTTCGATTAGGAAAAGATGCTGAGATTTTTAACAACTGTTATAGACACATATATATTATAATTATAACATATATGTAACAACTGTTATATGTTGTTATAACATATATACACACTATATATATTATATATATATTATATAATATATATATATATATAAATAAAATATGTTGTTATATTGTTGGTAGCTTCTATTAGCTACCAGCATGGCAATGACTTTTTAAACAAACCAGGAGAACATCACAAGTGGTTCTCAGATTGGTTTAAAGACAGAGTCCCTACCGGGCTCTCCAAAAAACATCCCTTTGTTACTTCAAGCTAGTTTCTGCACATGACAGTAATCGACCACAGACCCTGATGAACCTTGAAAACTGGAGTTATTCCATACATCGCCAACAAAAGAACTTTCCTCGATGCTTAAAACCAAGAAGTTGACCGGCACAGGCTCTGCAGTAAGCCACCTGTAAGACCAAATCTAGAGGTCCTGCTTTTATTTTAAGTCTTCTTATTCAGCCAAAAAATCCTGCCTAATGACTCCTCCAGCCTGATGACTAAAATGGACAAAACCACAGAGCACAACTGCTATTGTAGGCCCAAAGAGATCGATTTACCAACGCTGGAGTGTTATTATTGCCTCCTACGGTTGAATGAAAAATTTTAGAAGGTGGTTATGAGCTGTAGATAATCCAGCTGGTATCAACTGGGGACAATAAAATTTGTTTATTTAAACTTTTTTTCTTCCAGAGGACAACAGTCATTTGACGTGAGTTCGCATCAGCCCAGGTTGGTCATTACCACGTCCAGCTCTGAAACGTTCACACCGTAGCTGACAGCTCCATCATCACCGAATAGAAACAGCTAGTGGTTTTGTTTGCTATAAATATAACACTTGTTATCCCCATCACCTCAACCATTACATATGGAAAGGAATGGCTTTTTCTTTGGCCAGGAACAGGGGGAGACGAGGTGGCACTGAGCACTGGAACAGGCTGGCCATATATATAGCTTCCACTTGGAAGAGACGGTTCAGCCGTCCCAGTAACCTTTTGCCAGCCCCAAGTCAAGCTGGCTCCGTGCCACAGGAATCGAATCCGATGTCCCAGCTCCCGGGCCATAGCTGTCATGAGAGGTATCCCTCTACCTGCAGCCAGAAAAAGCCTTCGCTTTCACATTCAGGCTGCTATGCTGAATGCTACTATAAACGGGTAAAAAAAAAATAAAACGTTAACTCTCTAACAGGAATTTCTATCATGCTTTACCAGTCTCGGATCTCTTTTATCACCACTTTTTAAAAATTCTTATGCTATTATTTGGCACAAAGGCAAAAGCCTGGGTTTCATCTCTGTTTATTATTATTAATGTATTTGGAGTGGAAAAACTGCATGAGGTTAAAAAGAACATAAGGGTTCCAAGTGAGGAAGCTTGTGCAACATCACTTGACCATCGTGTACTCGGTACAGGAGCCAAACCCAGTCATGCAGAACATCAAATATTTCATCTGATTTTATGTGCAGCTACAGAAGAGGGCTTGCCCTCCAATTTCATGTGTTTAAATGAAAGATTTTTCATTCAAGAGAACTACCAGGATCATCTGAGTTGATCTTAAAGATAATATGGTTCAAGGAATTTAACTCAGTAATTTTTGAGCCAAAACTGTAACCTCTGTCTGAACATCAGCTCTGGGCAAATATTAAATTTTGACTCATTACATCCGATTTAATCTCTTGCAACGGCTAATCATCCTCATTCTTAAAATTTCTATCCAGCTTGTGGTCTGAATTGGGCTAATTTCAAATTCTAAACAAATGGATACTCGTATGCTATCTATCGAGGTAATAAAGAATCCTTATTACTATAAATGTCACTACCTACAGGTATCTTGCAGATAACAAGGAAGTAACCTTCCTTTTAGCAAAGGACATAAATTAACCTTTTAAATACCTAACTGCAAAGGAGTTTTTCCAAACCTCTAATTATGCAGTGCTCTTCTGTATGTTTTATCAGCGTCTCTCTTTTTCAAAGCCCATCTGAATACTGCTGAAAATTTTAGTGTTCGAGATATTACCCACAAGAACTCTGAGTTCTGATCTCATTATGCACGTTTCTCGCCTTGCTCCTCCTAAGGACAAGAGTTTTCCCCTCTATTTCTAAAGTAGCATTTTTAAATTGAACCTGAGGGTTTGTCATAATCCAAATCTGCCAGTTTTAAATGACGTTAAGAGACACTTAGCTCAAGACAAGCTCAGTCTCACGTAAAACCAAGCCATAAGAGTGTATTCCCACATACTTTTTGTATCAATGCAGGAGTTAATATGAAACCTTTGAGTCATTAGGAGGAGAAATTTCAAGTGGTTCAGTTCCAGATTTAGGATTTTCTACTCTTTACACAAGTGGACATTTAAATAAACAAATATGGATTTCACAGTAACGTTGACATGAAAAACTATGGTTTGTATCAACTTCAGTAAAATAAAAGATTACCTTGTGACCAACTCTGGACAAATACAACTATTGTCTTTTTTTTTTTTTTTTTTTTTTTTTTAATTGGCGTCTGCTATCAAATTCAGACAACAGGTACGTACAAGCACCCTAGAGAATCCCCCGGTGGCCTTCTGAGCAGTGCACCTCCAGGAATCAGCACCACGTGGATTCTCATACGTCTAGCGTAAAAATCTCATTGCAGCTATATAGATTTAACTTTGAAGAGTCGTTCCTACTAAAGCTATGACAAGATACACCATGCCCTCTTGAACTGTACCGATAAATATAACTGCCTACATATAAAGCACACACATTTTTAGCACGCATTTGGCATACGTAACCATACACCAATAAGGCTGATTTGCTCGGCGGAGTGGAGGTTACATTTCCTTGCTAACATTTTACTAACTTGGTAGTCGGTCCTATTCGGGTAACACAAAGTTAAAAAGTTCTAGGAAAGAAATTCCTTTAGCTGTCCTTTGAAATGCCTTAACATCTCTTCCTATTTAACTAGTTTCTACTTAATAAAAATTTTAAAAGGAAATAATATTTAAAGGTTTCTAAACGTGGTAATTTTATACCTGCCAGAGCTCAGAGCTGGACTCAAGTAATATTAGCCTCTAACTGCTGGCTCCATACAGGTCTGATCCATGCAAAATTGTCATTGCAATGAGACCCTGTCTCTTTGGGATCTGCAGGTCCCCGTACTTCCCTCTGTCTCTATGCCACCCTTTGTACTGGAAGTATTTTAGCTGTGTCAGTAGGGTAAATATGTCTGTAATGGTATAATGCGGACTGGTTTGAGTATCACTGCACCACAGTGCAATACGCACACCTTTGCACAACAACAGACCAGAACTGAGCATCAACATAAGGGGAAAACATGGAACATTTAAGTAAGGCAGGCATGTAGGACACTTACAAAATATTAGAGCTTCTTCTAAACAGGTAGAACTATCAGTCCTGAAGCACACTTCAATTTTGCTTTGCCTCCCCCGAAGCCCCCTCACCGAGTCCCTTAAATAAATCACTGATAATAGTCAATATCCAGTATACTTTTAACACTCTAAGAAACTAACCAAACATTTCAATTGTAGAAATCATAAAACAGTCTAGGTTGGACGAAACCTCTGGAGGTCATTCCTTCCAACCTTCGGTTGAAAGCAGGGCCTTACATGAGGTTGTCCAGGGCTCTGTCAAGGCGAGTCCTGAATACCTCCAGCAAGGGAGATTCCACCACTTCTCTGGACAAACTTCTCCGAAGTTTAATCCTTCTCATAGTGAAGAATTTTACTCTATTGCCTGACAGAAATTCCCCCAAAGGAATGTGCGCCTCTTGTTCTGTCACCATGCATCCTTGTGAAATAGTGACTACCCTTTACACGTTAAAAGACAGTGATTAAATATACACTGTGTTCCAAGTTAAAAGGGTTTACCCAAGATTGGAAAGAAATAAAAGAAAAGGAGTACCAACCAGAGGAACACATGGTTTTCTTACTCTCCTGCCCGTATAGTATATTCACACCTGAAAATCGAGACATGCAGAGCTAAAATTATAGCTGAGTCAGCAGGATCTGGTTTCAGAACCCTCTCACGAGACTTGTATCAAGTAAGTTTGCAAGACTGCTGCTATTAAAACAGTCATTTATTTCATCTGAGTGCATGATTCTGTATACTTTTTTTTTTTCTTTTTTCTAATACTACCTATTTAAGTGAAAGTTGACATCATTAGCATTGCCTTCTTCATAAAGCTGAATAATAAACATTTCCTTTGATCTCATGTGGAAATGGTCAAAGTCTGGTAGGGCTTTTTTTCTACTGACATTTTACTTAACATTCAATGCAAAGGAAAAAGGTCATTTTTCCCACAGACTTCTACTGCCCTCTGTAGGATTATTTTAAATAATATATTAGGAACAAAGCAGAAATAAAAACTAAAAAAAGGCATGTAAGCCTGTCATTACTACATCACTTCATAAATATACTGGAGATGGCATATTAAGTTGATGTTTCCTACAGCTTCATAAGTTCAGGGATTTTATAGACTGTGGATACAAATCAGGAAGTACTAAGCAGTATATTCCCATGCAATGTTACCAGACTTTTGAGACTGCAAAATGAAAACAGCATGCCTGAAGATCAGTGAAGATAGTGCATATATGAGGGTGTTCAGAGCTAATCAAAAATACCCACCATTTTGCAGAACTGCAGACTGCTTTCAAAGCATGTCTCAAAAGACTCTCCGTTGTGTGTAGCTAAGCAAAACATTGAAAGAAATTCATGAGAAAACCTACTGTATCAAAGTCTTTACTGAAGTTGTATGCTCCAGTATTTAAGTTTCATTCTTCATACTACCTAGGGCACAGTTCTGCTCCTTCTTGCCATGGATAAAAAGTAGATTTCTTTATTCTAAATTGCACGCGCAAATAAAATTTTGGCTATTTTTAATTTGGTGATCATATTAGACAATTAGAAGGACATGGTAACGTGGAGCCTCAAGATAACCAGTAACTAATAATTTCCATACAGGCATAGAAACGCAAAGCTCATTTGCCTCTTTACATTCCTTAGAAATGTTTTTGATAATTTAGACGAGGTCAGTAGAGACCGTGGGAGGCGGCTGAAAAACTCTTCATGCTGTAGCACACTTAGTGGTGTTAAAGGATATTAAAGGACAAGAAAGTAAACCAAAGGTATACATAGTAACATATGCATGGACTAAATAACTGACAATTCAGAAGTGAATTAAAAAGCTCCAATTGGATGAAGGGATTATGATGACATAAAAAAAATCACAAGCCTGAGTGGCTCATTATTTCCCCACAATCCAAAAATGCAATTAGATTTTAATTGCATTTTTCTTAAGAAAAAAAGCCTGTAACAGCAATTACACACATTAAAATACCCTGCCTAGAACGCTACTGCAATTATAAATGGCTAATCACTGTGACAATAAATAAAAAACTGTACCATAGTGCGTTACCATTTTATGACGTGAGGAATGCGGGCACCGAAATTCCTGTAAGTTTGAAGGGAATCTCACATATAAACTGTAGGGCTAACTCAAAAAAGCAGGTTAAAACTATCACGTTCTAACCTCAAAGAAGGTGTCCGTAGGACTGAACTAGGTGTCTAAGTCATCCGTACTAGAGAAGACGTATCTCTTCTCCACATCTTGAAACTGGTTTCAGACAGCACGCGAAGACTGAGAAAGCAAAATAAAATGCTGAAGACACAGTGTAAGCTGTGGGGAAGACAGACTCGCATCTCTTTATGTGTGCTCCTTTGCTAAGAGTACGTATGTATCTCACAACAAACATGCACGCATCCAAGAATCTCTTCTTTTTATGCAACAGTGCAATCGTTTTTGATGTTACATAAATCCTTTTCCCAAGATTTCTAGAAAACCAGTGGTCGCATCATTAATTGATTAATGGAATTTCAAAAAAATCTAGGTTATTTATTTTCCAGTAGCTAGCTATTCCTCCATGCTCCATTTACTGTCCTTTTCATTTCTGATGTATTCTGTTTCAATTAATGCACTTTCATTGCCACAAGACACAGACGATTGACTAACAAGACAATTTACATTTGGAAGGAGAGGCTGCAGATTAATAAAAGCTGAAAATTACAACCTATTTTTGTAAGAAATTATGCAAACATAATACACTGAAGGCTACCTTCCACCACAAAGTGACCACTCGCGCCAAAACAGTCTGCCAAAACAGGCAGATTTCTCTTTCTCCCGTTTCCTTCTCCAAAAACATGCAACGGAGCTAGTACTGGGTAAAGAGATGAAAACTTACCAAGACTGGCACACAACATGGTCATGTAAGTCTCATTTCCTTCGGCAAAATACAGGATATGGGTCAGAAAACTTGAATTGTCTTAGCACTTTGACAATAAACTTTGTCTGGCGACGTTACAATTAACTTAAAATAAGCCAAAAATTTGTCAGACCAACTGCTTTTGTTTCTCATGGATGCAGACCAACTTTGTGTCATGATTATATTTTTAAGTTCAAGTTCAACTTACATAAGCCTTCATTATTTTTTTTTTTGAAGACCGTAATTTATGACTGGAAATTTTGACCAGAGCAAAAATCTGAGTATTTAATGCAACTTATGTGGGCTGTCAACCTAAAAACCAACCTTGTTTCTTTCAGTCATTTGTAATATTCATAGGAAGCAGATAATCTTGTATGCTTCCTCAGCGACCAGTTTATCTTTCTGAAGAGATAGATTACAATGAGGAATGAGGGTTCACGGAACTGTCTGCCTAAAAGCAGTTGGTATTTAAGTTGACAAATGATTGTAATTTCCCTGTATGCGTGAGGACTTTTTTTTTTTTTTTTTTTTTTTTTAGGAGTGAAACCAGTACTTGACTTTCCTTCTTTAGTAATCTTGGTAAACTGAGAAAAAGCCAAGAGAGTTCAAGTTCTCTCTTCACTGCAGCCTAACAGCACACCACCCATCCGCGGGTAGGGATCATCTAGCCAACCAGCACGTGCTTCAGGACGAGACACATCCCACACCGCGTCTCCCCAGTCCAGTAGTTATGGGACATGAACAAAAGAGGAGAGTATGGACAAGGAGGAGACAGAGGGAGACTGGGAGGTGTTACACAGAAAAACAAGGTTTCATCAGTTCTACTGCTCATGCCATAACTTGTCAGCTTGTTCTTTTAACTGAAAGCCAGATCCAGCTCAGATTTAGAGATGACTGTTACACGCGGATGTTACAGTTAAATCATTACTGTTTATATAGTGTACCTTCTAAAATAGTAAGCATGGATTTAAGAAGGTAGAATGTTGCTGATTTATTAGCATATTATGCTAAGGCGTAATATAATTATAATAATTATATTATTCAGCGGTGAATTTAATTTTCTTCTTATACAAGGTCTGATCAGGGTGATTCAGAAAGTCCCTGGAGGATGCTGAGGACCCTCCACTGCCATCATCACAAGATGAGGTTTTGGGCTGTAATGGCTAGATGGGGTAACATTCCAAAAACTAATGACATGCAGTCATAGGACAACAGTTTCTAGAGAAGGAAAAACACAATTTCCTGAAAAGAAACAAGCATGAGAACCACAGGCAAGCTGAACCAGACCAGAATTTTTCCCTCAAGCAAAATCCTCATTACTGTTAATAGAAGTTATGCACGGACAACAAGGAGACTTGAGCCTAAAGGGTGCGACTGCCAAGTCACTGCAAGAAGATCATACTGAAACCCAATGCTGACCTCACTCCGTAAGCGCAATGACTTTATTAAGGATACAGAATTAGCTGCCAGCCCATGCCAACAATTTGACCGTATCAGACTAGAGCGATTTGCTCAGTTGTCACCAGCCGCATCCCCCCAAACTCCACTGGTAAATGCCGCATTATAGAGCTCAGAGCTGCAAACTCAAGCTAATGAATGCTGTCAGATTATTAGCTTAGTAAATGGACACAAAGTCAGTAAATGTCATTCAAAAAAGCACTGCTTCAGACAGAACATGGTACTTAGCATTTCTGATGCACTGCCACAGACACAGTTTCACTGCAACATTTATAAAACTATAACACGTTCCTGCCTTCAAACCCTACGCTATATGATTGTTGAGCTTAGATTTAAATCATGTACTTCTGTAACTTAAAAGATCTTCCAAAATAGTGGAAGAAAGGAAAGCAAATGGTACTATTTATCATATAAAACCACAGACGAAATCTTCAGTGGTCATTTTCCATTCCTGTCAAACTACTCATCAAAATGTCTTATTTTTTGATTAATTCATCCCCCCTTATCTGTGTTTGAAGCAAAATGAAAAAACATGTTTCACCAGTGCCAGCTTTTCTTGAAGCTATTTTTTTGCATGTAGCTCCAGGACAGCAAGTCACAACTTCAGTTATATTCAAGGAGGACTACACCTTTTTCAAGAAAAGCCAGCTGGTTTTTGGATTGTAAACGTCACGTTTACAACATACAGCTTGGAGATAGTCTTACAACTTCTGGAGCTTAATGGAAAATTCAATTTTCCCCGAACGAAGCCAGTATGAAGAAAAATCTGAGGATGCCAAAATCTCAAGTGCTTACCTTTGTCATTGCTACTTGTTGGTGTTGGAGGGGGAAGTCCAGGCTTAGATTTGTCATAATTGTTAAAGCTCTGGCTGCGTCGATTGTTGGCACTAATAGAACCACGAGCTTTGGCCTCACTGCCTGCAGCGGACACCCTCGTGGTGGGGCCTGGAAGTCTGATGAAAGAATTACAATTCGATTAAATATATTCAAAAAGCAGTCTGGGAAAGAAACTATGGAATACCATGCATAAGCTGAAAAAAAAAAAAAAAAAAAAAAAGATCAATACCACAAGTATATACTCATAAGGGTCCTTGTTCTTTTATAAGAACAAATCAAAAAATCATCCTAGATGAAAAATACACATCACAGAAGCTACAGTCTGAATTGTTTTACATCAGGAAAAAAAACCCCTGAACCGAAATTAATGGTCACTTGCTATAAAACTTGTGAATCAGAAATAGTTGCAAGTAAATTTGGTGGAGCAATACCACTGGTACAAGGTTAAGACTAAGTGAGACATTACTGTTCTTAAACTGGATTGGTGGACACTTTATTATATGCTGGCCACATAAGGGCTACCCTTATTTTGGAAATAACAAAGAGACAGAACACAGCCGCCTTTTCCCTCGTAGAGAAGCACATCACGTCTCTGCTCTGAAAGCTACAAAGCCTAGCAGCCAAGCCCAGTGAAACTTTAACTTGGTTTAATTATTTGAGCCTATAAACATCACACAAAGCTTAAGTGCCCCCTCTTAGGGCAACCACACCATCAGTGAGCTGGTATAAGCCTCTGGTTTAAACTGGGTCAATCTCTTCCAGCATTTCCTTACCGTAGCCTGTATTTACAAGATTTAGCTGTTTACCTAGAAAAAAAATGTAGTTAGGATTCTGGAATAAGTAGACAGGGAGGGATACTACTTTCATGCTTTTCAGGCAAAAGAGGAGGGGGAAGACTTTTCTAAAAAGCCTGACAGATTTAAGAAAGCCACTGGCATCACACCTCAGAACAATATGTGTGCTCGAGTCCTTCAAAGTCAAAGTTCACACATAAAGTTTCCATGTTTGTACTATATTTTGTGCACTAATGAGCACATATTTCTACATCCCAAATAGATGAAATATTAAAAATTGAAAGATCCGGTAGTTGTTCAAAATGCATACTGAAGAGAATTAGGGAAACAGCTCACTGTTTTGAAAAGCAAGGACATCACATTAAAGACTAAAAGACAGAACCAGTTCACGTCACCTACAGTAGCACTGAAAGGGACCGCTGTTTGCCGTCCTTCCTTTTTCTGTATGGTAAAATCCCTTTAAAACTTCTTTATATAAACCCCAAAAACCTAACTGTCTTAAATAAGTTGTGCCAATAATAGGCTAAAGTGAAGAAGACCCAGTTGTCAGAGAGAATGGGGATGCAAGCGACCAAATCACCGTTGTGCCTCGGGGAAGGAAGAGAAGCCAAGAAGGAGTCTGGCAGGGCTTCCTAAATAAACTGACTTCTCCAAGACTAGTGAAGAAATAGGAAATATGAAAAGAAACATGAAGGAAAAGAGCAAAAATGTCAGCAGCTGCATGCACATGCTTTCAAAGCTCAAACAAGGATAAGACATAAGGGCGTCATTCAAATACAAAACCAAAAATTAATTTACAAGCTCAAACCACCACAGATCTGGCAGCAGCACATCATGGTTCTGAGGTTGACTTTGCTGAAGCCTTTTAGACGAGCCCCTCAATTTATCCAGCCTTTTTCAACACTGGGGGGTGCTAGGAAGTTGTACATACTCATCGCTACGCCAAGGTGTAAATGAGATCATCCCAGAGATGCTTCATCCGCTGTAGAGGAGACTACACGGGAAGAAGCAGAGGCAAACCGGGGACAAACACTGGTCTTGAGAACTTGGAAGTCACCAAGACAAGAAAGCTCATTAAGAGTTTGTTTTGCTTAATAGGAAACGAGCTAGGTTTCCTCCAGGTAGGACGGACGCACAAGAAACCTCAGCTGAAAGTCTCGACCCAGTGATAAAAGATTGTGAGTACGGGCCAACCACCCCAGGCAGGCTACCAGAGCCCCCAGCACTGGGAGGGGAGTTTTCTAGCAGAGTCTGGCAGGAGGGAAGGGATAATGTTCTTGTACCGATGGGTAAGAAAAGGCTCTCCACACATGCCCACATAGGTTTTGCAAATCTGTCACATTTTAAAGTAAATAAAGCTACTCAAACCATGTGACCACTCAAGAAGTGACAAGTTTTCAATTCAAGTCAGTGTTGTCACTGCCAATAAAAACATACAGAGAATAAAAAAACATAGGTGCTAAAAACACTCTTGAAGAAGATATCATTTCTCTTAGACTTTTTTTTTTCCCCCCTCTAGTTTAACTGACTGATTTTAAGCCCCTGCTTTTGGCATTAGGTCAAGATATTTCACAGCAGTGCCTGTGAAATCTAGGGGAAAAAAAAAATAGGTTCAGGGAGACGTTTCTAGCTTCTTGGTGTTAGAGACAAGGTACTGAGCTCGGAGAATGCTCTCCATTACTGCACTTCAGCACCTCTTCTAGGCAAATACGAACTGTCAAGCCATAATTATGATCAAGAGAGAACATGAAAAGGAAACATGGGACATTTTAACAGGGGTTATACTGCAGACCTTCACTGTTGTCATAAAAGAAATAAGATGGGGGAAATAAATCCAAATTATACAGCAGAACTAACAATCTATACACACTTGCCAAGCTGAATAAAAATCCTAATAGTTCACAAGCCCAGCAAAAATGGTACAGTGTAGTTTACCAACGTATAACTATATAAAAATGGCTAGTAAAACATTTTAACACCTAGTACTAGTAGAAGTAAACATGATTAATAACCGCATTAATAACACAGCAACCCTTATGATCGCTGAGACGAGATGGTCATACGAGCTGGCATGCAAGTCATGCTGGGATTCAGGGAAAAAAAAATAGACTGAAATACCTATTGATCGTTTTTAGGGAGATTAGATGTGCTCAGCTTCAGAGCACCGGGGAATGCAGGAGCTCTGATGAGACAGACCCACACGGTGCTGTTTGGGCTTGCATGGTTTACATGACGTTCCCCTTACTAGCTAAGGCAATAGCCTGATACTAGTCGTTTGAATAATGCAGATCTAAATACAACTAATACAGATGTGTACAGTGGGGACTGAACTCCCAGAACCATGTTTTGTTCTCAAAAGCAAAAGCTCATAAGGACAAGAAAACCAAATTATTTTCTTGCGGGCCAGAATGCATTCCACACCTTGAAAAAAAAAAAAAGAAAAAAATTAAAATCCATCTCGCATTTCCAAGGTTTCAGCTCTTTGTAAAATGCCTAGTTACAAACTATTTTCAACAGGAACCCTAAACATGCATCCAGAAATATTGCAAAAGGATTATTCATGCTTTGCAGAAGATGAAGATATGCTAACCTAGAAGACTTTTTCTGACCAAGAGTGAATCGGATGATTTTGCTTTGAGATGAGTCCCTGGGAGATGCACTGTATGACAGGAAAGAAAAAGCCGAAGATAACATTGAACAAAGGAACTTTTTTTTTTTTTAAGCCACCAAACTTAGTAACTAGTTTTAGGGAGGAAAGAGTTTTTATGAATTCCACAGGAAAAAAAAAAGAGCTTCTTGCCTAGAATACAACTTGATGTCAAAATTCCTAAAATCTGAAATGAATTAATTTTTATAGAGTTATGCATATGCAATTCTGCATGCAAACCCCAACTTTATTACTCTTCTCTTTCTCAAACTTTTATTATATGCATTTTTCTGCAGAAGCTGAGCAATTTCACTTTAGTATATACTAAGAAAACATGACATTTAAGACCTTCAGGTTAGATATTTTTAAATTATTTGAAAGCCAGCACAATCCACACAATGGACTGAAAATATCAAAGCAATATTCAAATGGTCCCATGCATCTCTGCATGTTTTTGACAGAAAAGTCGCAGAAATATGTTCAAATGCATCTTTGTTTTACAGTAATTATGTCCTGTAGAAGTTTATACATGCTGTAGCAACACTATGTTTTTCAACTATACGAAAATATTGTTTACACCCAAAATGAGCATGATTCATGAAGACAGACATAAGCAAAAACCAAATAACCTCTCAGTAGCCTCACTTGGAAGGCCTCATTTAAACTGTTTATATCTCTCATAAAGCAACACTTAAGCTAGCGTTCTCCTTAATATGCGTTATTTTAACACAAATAAGCCCTAACCGAATTTGAGGTATTTATTAAAAAAAAAAAAAGCCTTCAAACTTTAGTAATTATGCAAATATGGACTCAGCCTTTAATCTTGCCCACTTATTCCTACTAAACCCATCACTCTCTTCGCAGTGGAAGGGTCAGACAAGCAGAAGGCTGTACATATATTCACGGCGGTACTGCCTTCATAAATTGCTTTTATTCTAATGTACAAAGAGCACCCCTAGGATTAAAGACATTCGAGGGACAAAGACTCCCTCTACTTCCCTGTATTCTGACCTAGGAGCGCCAACAAACATCAATCGTGAAAATTATTTTTTATGTAAGCCAGAAGCATATTATTTTTGACCAATAAGCCTAGATTTGATTTTGACTGTCACCAGCCGTGATGAGCTCTACTTCTTTAACCGCTGTCAGAGCCTTCCACTCCTTAGGACTGAAAATCTTGTAAACTGAGAACCGAAGTTGGTTTTCACATGCCCAGAGTATATATTCTGTAATGGCAACAATGTACATGCTTTGCGAGTAGAAAGAAGCAAAAGGAATACTGAGAAAAAGAGCCTTATAAAATACTGTAGTTATTTGGTTTAGCAGGTATTTTACACCCATTGGACTGCATATTTCCAGCACTGAGAACATATTTAAGCACATCTGTTTTGATTTCCAAAGGCGTGAGGTTAATTGCTACCCAGCATTCCATTTCCAACACACTCTTTATTCTACAGTAGAACTAAAGAAAGAAGGTTCTTTGGCTTTTGAAGACCTTTAACAAGAAGAAAAAAAGAAATTAACAATGAAAAAAAAACCCCAAAACCACCAACTTAAAGGAAATTTCCCCACCTGGACTGCATTTCTGGTTGTGCTTTGAACTGATGCGGCGCAGCTTGCGGGGGCTGTTGGCACAGAGTCTGGAGCGAAGCCGGTACCTGCTGCTGCGGTACCCCGACCTGGCACTGGGATGGAGGCCCTGCTTGCTGGGATACTGGGGGAGGTTGCTGGGATGGATGGTGTTGTGGTTGCTGTTTCTGCGGCTGCTGTTGCTGTTGCTTGTATCGAGATAAGCTGAAGAAAAGGCCCAAGATGGCCTTTAGATTCCCATTCCTGATTTCTGTAAGGCAAGGTGCAGAAGTCACTCGTCAGCCACTAGACATTTCTCTCCAACAGCACAGCGGGTCAGCCGCTGCGCTCTCCGTAACGCCATCTGAACTCAGTTCCTTTAGGATATGACAGGCTTTCTGCACAGCTAATCGGCATTACAGCCGATTACCAGTGAGCACCAACTACAAATAAATAACTAATTTCTCCCCTGCGGTGACCGCACGACGTCTCGCTTTTTTACCATAGTGTGCGTTAACGCCAATGTGCTTGAAAAGATGGTTCCTTCAAACTAAGGTAACCAAAAAAACCAGAACAAGAACCCCACAACAACAAGTGTATTAAAACCAGCACACTGCAAATTATTTCGCCATCCTAAATTTACATGAGGAGGAGAAACTACTCAGTTATCACACAGTATTATGTCATTTCTGGAATATCAGACTAATTATTGCCACTAAGAAAATCTGATGGAAGTTTTGCACTAGAAAATATGATTGTTGGGTAAAATAGCTGTATTAGAACAGATAATTACCAGTTGGATACTATCACAAGCCGATACAGAATGGATACCTGAAGTACCTAAAGACAGCTTGACAGTGAACTAATAAATGTTTCAATTCCTAAAAGTCATCCTGTTCTTCTATGCAATATCAAATGTGAAAATGTAAAAACAAACAAATACAAAGATAAAGACATGTATCAGGACATACAGTTAACTGCTGTATCATAATTAATATGCAATTACACCAATTCAGTCTTGCAGACAACCTTAATAATGTGCCATGACTTAATTATTTAGCATGTTTAATTTACTAAATTAAAAAAGGGAATTAAAAAAGCTACACTACATCAAACCACTGAACGTTTGCGTGCACTATATAGACCACTTGAATTAATAAAACTTACTGTTGCCCTATGCTTTTAAATCCCACTACATGGATTAGTGCGAGGAGGGGTAAAAGGACACGTCACAAGCGGCCAAGCACAAAGGTGAGAACCAGAATTTTCTGTTCCCAGTTCGGGCTGAAAGGTTGCTCTGACTTTGTAATGGGCCCGGCTCTATCCTTTATTCCCTCTCCCAGCCACATTTCTGCTCACATCGCTCATCTTTGCTGTGTAAAAAGCTTCTGTTCTTAACATCAAGCCCTTCACCCAGCAATTGTCGGGCTCACGGCTTAGAAATTTCGCTCCCCTTTCTACGCCAGCTTCCAGCTTTGGTCTCCTCGTCTACCAGCGCCTCAGCCTACCTTTTCTTCCTAGCCACTTATCTACTTTACTTTCTTCCTTAATTTTGTTTTGGCCCATGCCCATGTCCTCAGAGACTCCTAGACCTTATCTAAGTGGTCCTGGTCATCACCCAGACCCAAGGTATTCCTTTCCCTTTCCCCTCTCCCCTTTCCTTTCCTACTTCTTGACTGAATTTCCTTACCCATTTTTTCCTCCCTGCAGCCTGGTCCCTCCACCAGCGCTCTCTCCCATCACTGTCCCCATTCCCTCGTTAGATGATTATCCTTCCCAGGGCCCTTAAGCAGCCATTTTCTGTCTTCCTTTGTTCTCTCCGCCAATTTTAGTCTCTTCCTGGACAATGGGGTCCCAATGAGTCCTGCCCATTTCCCCTTTTCCCAGTCCACTCCCGCTCCCATGCAGCGTCACGCCACAAACTCAGCCTTCTCCCGCTGCCGTCGGCATCTCCATCAGGCAGGTTCCTTCCCTAATCTGCCCGTGTTTTGCAAGGGAGAACAGGGGTGGAAACGGACAATAAAGTAAAACAGACACAAAAGACACTAAAACACAGTGAAGGATCTCCTTATCTTCAGTAAAGAACTCAAATTACTCATGGGAATGGTAAGGAAAGTAGCACTTAATCACAGGCCGAAGCATAACTAAACAGACCCAGAGGCACTGGGGAGCTTAACTGCACAAATACGCGCCAGAAGATAAAAGAAATTACCAGGGGTCTGCACGTTTAAACTTCGCAAAGCTATACAAAATTGGAAATGGAGACTTGATTGCCATCTGAAGCGAGAGGTGAGTATAACAATAATCCACCTAAAACCTGTTGCTTTCTATGGCTGTCTGTCTTCTGCTGTATTTATCAGAAGAATAACCTGCTTTTGGCGTTTTTCTAAGGTGACCAAAAAGTAATAATCAAATGAACAACAGCTTTGATGAGTTTCAAAAGCAGCAGTCTCTTTCCCTCTGGCTTTTAAGCAAAATATTTCAAACGGGACTTTCAGAGGTAGTTCTGCTTCTCTTATCTTAAAGATAGACTGAGGTAATTTGCTTGGCAGTTTGCCCCTGCACTTTGTACAAAAAGAGTATTTCAGAGTACTTCAACCTCACTGCGCTCTGCCCATCACTGCAATCTCAACTGCTTCCTGCTTTAAGTCCCCTCCAGCCCATGTGTCAGCTGAAATATACATATTAACTTAGATACGGACAAGCATGTCACCCACCCATTTTAAATTTGGAGCCAAAAATGACTCATCTTGTATATTTGAAACAAACACTCCAGACGTTTGAGAAGAAACTTGAATTTGGTTTTGAGAGAATCCCCACAAATCTACCCTTTGGAAATTTCCATCCTGGAATATCTCCCTTGCTGCTTGTTTCCCCTACAGCTGGAACTTCTACCACTGGAGCTTGCCAATCATCCTGCTCTGTTTTCACAAAAATACACAGGACTCAGTGGAAATTGAAAAAAAAAAAAAATCGCACCAAACAGCAAAACAGTTCAGGACAAAGAAAAGGTAAAGAAAAGAAAGGTCTGCTGGATAGATTAGTATAGAAATATCATTATCTGATTCCTTTAACACTTGCGAATGAAATTTCTGCAAACCATAAACTACTCATTGCATACAGAATACAGATCAAAGCAAACCCATGAAGAAGAAGAAAAACGGTCTATCACTATTACTTAGTCAAGTTTGTTTGCATCTGCTTCTGTAAAGCACATGGGACTAGAAAAACCAGAACTAGTTCACGTGGACTAGACTGGTTAGCCAAACTGGCTAGCTGGAGTACAAATGAAGAATCACTGCACATTCCCTAGCTTGCATCTATCCTGCCAGAAAAATCGGGCTGTCATACGTAGGTACTATTCACCCCAAAAGATAGCGGGTGTCTGCTTCTGTCCCTTTGCACTAGCCTCTTCGGGTTGACCACTGCGGGATTCTGCATGCAGTCCCCATCAACCCTTCTTAGTTCATTTATGACGTGAGGCAAGAGGGTCTGCTGAACAGAACAAAATGAAAAAAAAGCAGGAAATTTTGTCCACAGTGAATGATGGGAGAGGAGAAAAAGGGCCAAAATAACTACAGGCAGGTCTGGATTTAAGACAAAATGTTGAGTAGAAATACTTCACAGTTGATCCAGAACACATCATGAAGCACAGCCAGACTCAACCCCAGGCAGCACATGCTCTAGGCTGACAGGGCTCTAAGCTGACTTTAGGGATCCAAAGCTACAAAACCAGCTCTGGGATGAACTTTGTAGACTCTACTGAGGAATGTGGTCTGAATAGGAATAATAATGGGAATTTCACAGAAAGAAGGAACGGAAACACAAGAAGGAATTAATTCCCACCACACACACTAGATCTGCAGGCATTTTTTGATAATTAAAGAGTAATTTTTTGAAGACTGTACATAACTGCACTCAGTGTGGTATCATCAAAATCTGGCAGCACGGTAAGTGCCCTACTCAGGTATGCTTAAACTAGCGCTGTGGGATATTTGTGCTGCGGAACCAAAAATTCCACCTTGGCACTGGAAAGGACCTAAAGGACCTAAAATGGATGAACTGCAGTACTGCAGAGCGTGTACACTGAAATTCATCCACCTACACAAGTGGGAATGTCATCTCAGAGGCAAAAGTCTAAATGGAATTGCGGTTGTTCCAAAGTCTAGCGGGATTTGTTCAGCTGATCGTTATCCAGCTAATCTGTTACCCAGAAGAGGTGCAGCTGCTATCTCTGACATCAATTTGAGTTTCTACTTCACATTTACGTCCTCCATAACCTTCAAAATCTTGGAGCGAGAAGATATCGTGTGAAGGAGGGCAAGCTTAGCTGGGCAGCTGCGATTCCAGGAATCTAAAACCCAGCTCGGCGTGGAAACAAGTTTAAGAGCGTGGGTACGGAGAGACAGCTCAAAGCGATGGACAATAAAAAACCGCAGCAAGAAGAGAAAAGAATTTTCCAGCATCCCCGTAGTTTTCTTTAATAACTACAAATGGAGATTTTAGGATTTCAAAAATCTTGGAGAAGAAAATGCCTTTTTGGCTCCATGTTGTTGGGGAAGGGGGCTTGTCTCTAGCATAGTAGGGCCATAATCAGTGATTGCAGATCCTTAGCATCTGCACTGCATAAATCCCTAAAAAAAGCCTATGTCTAAGTGGCACGCACCTATCAAAGCAGGATTTTTTTAACACTGGAAGGATATGACACATGAAGTCCCAAATTATTTCAACATTTAGGAGTCATCCAAATTCCAGTTTTGAATCATTAACTTCCCTTCACACTAAAACTGCACTATTGAAAAAGACATGGTCTCAAGCAACCCAAGAGAGACTTCAACGTTTATTCCCATTTGGAAGCAATCACAATCTTCTCCTTCCTCCTAGATGAGGATCTGCCAGTGAAGTAAACAAAGTTATTTGCAGTTGACCTAGCAGGTCTTGGCAACTTGCGCAGAAACACTGGCTTGTTTGCTTACAGCACTCTTCATTTTAAGTGATTCTGTGTTCTCTCCTGTTCAGTTTCCTCCTCCTTCCTCAGCACAGTTAAGGAGTGACTAAGAACAGAAATTGAATTTATTGTTTAATTCAAGTCTTTTAACTTCATTTTATATAAAAAAAAATGTTCCTTCCCTCCCCCTCTCTAGCTGTCACTCTTTTCCTTCAATGCTAGTGGTGGAGCCAGTAAACGTTCATATGTTGGCAGCAAACATTACTGGTCTCTTCTTGGCTTCCGTATGATTTAATATGTTAATTCCTAGAGAGTGTAAAAGAAAGGAAGGAATGCAAAATCAGTGAAGCCATGGGATAACCTATATCCCGCTGAGTCTGACTTGTGATATGGCGGGAGAGCAACGAACATCAATCATGCGGTCCCTTCCCCAGCGTGAACAACACTACACTGCCAACTTAGCACACCCAGACAGTCTTCTCATCAACTAATCTGCTATTTTTCCTAGATTTTGTGTTGCATCAAGACAGGCAAATCATGTGAAATTTGTTATATGTTCACAATATTTACATATCATGTCAAGGTTGAAATTGGCTTTTCCAACAGACTCGGTTGCATTTTCTTTTTAACCATTTCCTGGTAAACAAACTTTCTGCTGTCAGAAGTTTTAGCTCATACTTTCTTTTCTTGACATGAGAATTCTTCTGATTATACCTGAGCTATTGAGGCATATAATGCAGGCAGTACTTGGGCTGACTATATTAAAGCTTCTTTTTGGAGGAAAATATTTGTTATTAGTGTTCTAACCCAGCTTAAGAATACACCACAGAAAGACAGATAACCTTCAGCCTCCTCTTCTCCCACGAGTTGTGGCATATTCAGGTTAGAACAACATGTACTAAATATCTGCTACTTTGCTTTCCACGCTTAACAAACCACCTCAAAATTAGTGAAATTACATTTCAAACACACATTTTTAAGTGGCTTCTAAGGTCTCATAGACTAGGAGGAGGTAGGAGGCTTCCTTTTGAGGACAGCAAGGAATTCTTCAAGCTATTTTCCAAATTGTCAAAATGTAATTTTAAATTGGAATTTTTAATAACAGTTTTAAAAAAAATAGCTTTAATTTTATAGTAATTTTATAAAAGTTCTTATATTTTTGTAATTTTTTTTAACGCAATGTACGTATATAAAACCTGTGTACACGATGGTTTCACCAGAAAGTTCATCCACAGTGGTTATCTGGCATGCATTTCACAAACATCATTTACCATCAATAAGGGAAAGTATGTTTCAGCTAAGACTTCAAGTCACGATCGTAAAGCGTGTGGTGCTGGGTACTGGATTTGTGACTGAACCAGTGCTGGTAAGGCACCAGCGTTTTGGGTATTGCTGAGCAACACTTGCACACCGTCAAGGTTTTCGCTTTTTCCCACACTGCCTTGCCCCTGTGTGCAGGCTGGGGGCAGGCGAGAAGCTGGGAGAGGACACAACCTGGACAGCTGACCTCAGCTGACCGAAGGGATATCAGGTGCCATATGACATCACGCTCAGAAATAAAAATTGAGCTGGGTGGTGGGTGTTGGGGAGGTAGCTATTGCTCGGAAACTGGCTGGGCATCTGTTTACTTGTGGGAGGTGGTGAGTGATCGCCTTTGCATCGCTTGCTTTGGTTTTTTCTTCCTCTTTCCTTCACTCATTAGACTCTTTATCTTGACCCGTGTGTTTTTGCACTTTTGTTCTTCCTATTCTCTGCCCTATCCTGCTAGGAGCAAGCGAGGAGCCATGTGGTGCTTAGCTGCCGGCCAGGATGAGCCCCACACCTCCACATCCTTTCTTGCCTTCCTTGTTTGAGCTACAGGACTCCTTCAGAGGAAGAAAACATGGCTTTAAAACATACAGGCAATTAAGTTATCCACACACAAGTAACAGCACATGCGTGATTTGATGCTATAACCTTCTCCTCAAAACTAAGTTTGCAAAGAGACGTAGTCACCAAATCCAACTTGAAGTCTCGCCTGATGCCACACATTCAATTATTTGTCCTGCGAAGCACTGAAGGAGATGTCATGTAATATATTAAAAGTTTGCCTTAGCAGCTACCGAACCCAATTGCTTTTCCAGCATATTTAAATGAAAATAAGTGAAAGCTGGTGCTGAGGATGACAGAAATCTGTTTGATCTCTTAATAAGACAACAGTTAAACAGCTGCTGAGCCAACAGGTACCATACATCCTGACAGATATCATGCATCGGCATAAAAAAAAATATAGTATGCTGAGTCATGTTTGGGTTTCAGAAAAATTCTGGTGCTCTTCAAAAGCAGAGTGATTAAATTAGTGGTCAAAATGTGT
This sequence comes from Aquila chrysaetos chrysaetos, assembly GCF_900496995.4. Classification (NCBI taxonomy): domain Eukaryota; kingdom Metazoa; phylum Chordata; class Aves; order Accipitriformes; family Accipitridae; genus Aquila; species Aquila chrysaetos. The sequence continues at coordinate 25,824,521 of NC_044019.1, forward strand.
TTTTGTTTTGGTTCAAAACATTCGGATTTTATTGTTTTGTGCATTTGGAAACAAACTTTAAAAACAATAATCTTTCTTTAAAAAAGAAAAGAAAGCAGGATATTTCTTCAGGTATAGAATAATTAAAGAATGAGGAAATAAATTTCTCCCTCAAAAGGCAAACAACCACCAGCAGTCCACTTTAAATATCTGATCAATGTGCCAATTATAGAACTTAGACGAGAAATTTCTGGGTTTTAACAGAAAGAAACAAAGAAGTGACTGAAGTCTAATTCGGTCTCATTGATTATTGTTACAAGTCAGCTGTGTGGAGATTAGCTATCTATGTTACCTACCTTTCGTGCTGAGATGGGGGGGGGAAAGGAAGTAAAGACTGTCAAAATTTAAATTATCCATATTAATCTTCCATTACACTCCATGTTCTAGTTACAATCACAAGTAGTAATTCAGGTTCCTCATTTAAAATGAAACTTTAAACAACCGATTGACTCACCTTCTGCTGACAGCCCCTGTATGTTAATTCCTTTAGCAGCCAAGAAACTCAGGCATGCATCTATGTTTTCAATCTGTTCAAGAACAAACAAACAAGGGAGACACAAAAAGAAAATGCATTGTAATAATGGTTTACTTTCATCTCCCGCCACCCTTTATCGCACTCGTCTTTGTATCACATAAAAAGTCTCTTTGCTTATTACGTGGAAACCATAATATGAAATGTCCTCAGTTACTAAGGTCCTAAATTGACTATTACGTGAATCAGGACTTGCCGTTATTTGCACTTGCATGAAGCAAGTTAGTTAATACTCTAACCACAAACAGCGATCACTACGTATCTTACTAAAGGGTCAAGGATGTTATACCAGCATTTTTAACCTACAATAAGTATAACAAACATGAAACCGAAAATAAACGCAGAGGCCGCACTTGCTTCAGAAGGCAGATTGCCACTTGCTCTTAAGTTGACAGCTGGCAAAAGTTTCCAGCCACAAACGCAGTCAAATATAAAAACTGTAACTGGAAACCCCAGCTGGAATCCAAAACATGTTCACTCGCGACATTCTCCACGTGTCAGAAATGACAGGCAACTCCGGTCGCTCACTGCGGGTCAAATCCAGCCCTTCAGAGAGATGGTACAACGGCAATAAATTGCATGGGATAAAATTGATTTTGACCAGCTAGGGTCTTCCGCACAACAGGTCTGACTACAGCTGCTATACGCAGACTGGACTGAAATCCTACCTAACAAAGTCAACTCCAAAAAGGTTGGACAAGTTAGGCGTTTTTCCCACTGTATCTCAACATCAGAATAGAGATCTTGCAGTAGCCTCACATTGACTTTCCCACCAAGCTACCACTGAAGCTCTGCTGTCATATTCAGAAGATGCAGAGATGCCAGCCTCCCCAGACCAAATCACTTCTAGGCAAAAGCCTAAGCTTAGACACCTCGAGAGGCTGCAAGGAAAAACATTTTAGGAAATACCGTGTTTCGTGTTCGGTTACACATTAGACTTCTGGATAACCATTGAGCAATTTTTTATTTCATCATGGTAATGAGTGATAAAATAGGGTCTCCACGTTTGAACATCTTGCAAACATTAATTTATTAATTCCCAAAACATCGCAACCAAACACTGCTTCCACGTTATAGATAAGGAAGGAGATAGACACCAAGCCCCACACTTGCTCTCGCATAACTACCTTTCTTCTGTGAAGTTTGGAGACACCAAAAGGGAACATGAAAGATGTAGCTTCCCTGTCGGCTCCTGCCTGCCCTTGAAAAAATATACAAGGGAGGGCTGTGTGGCGTTCCGGAGGCTGAGCTCCCAGCACCTGACCTGTGCTTCCCATCCTTCTCAGAGTAATAAAAAAAGTACAAGGGAAGCTGCCAGAAAACCTCCAGCATGGATTTCTCTCAAGGCACCGGCAACTATTGTCTATAAATCTAACGATAAAACCATTCTCTTCTATCAGTGAAAAAAGTTCTTGGTGTTATCTGTGATTTCAACAATTATGAACACTGATATACTCAAAACGTTTATCAACCTCATACTTTGAGATACACTATATCAAAGTACACAAGATATATCATATACTTTTGGTATACTATATACTTCCAGACAGATACCAAAGAATACATTTCCTGTAATGTTCAGACTGTAAAGCTTGTAGCAGGGTCCAGTTCAAAGGTTCATATATCCACAATTCGATATGATACGACAGTCATTCTCTACCCATTTCCTTCCTCAGTGCTCAACAACCCTTTCAAGTTTTCAGCACGGCTCTTTTATTGAGGTGATTTGGGACTTTGCCGGAAAGCCAAGGTTCACCTTTTCAAGAATAAACACCACATAAAAGCATCAATCCACTTCTACTACCTACACTTAACAAGCTGCATCATTCCAAGAACACTTCATCTTGCACAGCTGTGGGTAGATGCCTCCTCTCCTAATAAGGAGGATTCCTCAGGTTAGGGAGTAAAAATAAGCAATACCTCATCCCCGCTCCAGATTTGCAGTTGTAGAAACTCAAAGTAGCTCTTTCAGTCCTGCTGTGCTTCGCTTCCCAGGTCGCTCATCTCTGCCTAAACTCTCTTTTAGGACAGAGCGACTACAGGATTAAGATTTACTCTTGGGTAGCAAGTTCCTCATTTGTGCCCTCATTCTTGGCGCTACGTAGTACTCCTTGCTGACTTCCTAACCTCACGCTCATTGCCGATCCGATTCAGATTCAAGGAGCCCCCTTTAAAATCACTACCACTTCTTCCCTGGGCCAAAGCCCCAGGTTTTTTTCACTGAGCATTTTAGCCACTTCATTAAGACATACCGCTCCCACCCCCAGACTGATGGATGACCCCCCCATCACAGCACTAATGCTTGAGCTGTTTATTTAAACCTCAAGTTGAGTGACCTGGACCTTGCTGCCATATAAAAGGACTGTCGGGCTACCTTGCACACCAGTTGTAATGCCTGGCTAAAGGCTGTGAGAAACAGGGGCTTTTTGGTGCTATACTGGTATGGAAAAAGAACGAAGAAAAAAAAAAAAAAAAGAGTAATACAAAATGCAGAAAAAAGATACAGGATGTGGACTGTCAAAAGTCTATGGTGCATTACAGTCAAGAACGCATAAGAATCAAAACATTATAGAAACAGGAAAATATCCTATTTCAGTACTTAAAACCAGGCACAATGAAATAAAGTGCTAATATAACAGAGGCCTGCAAAAGCAAACCTATTCGGTTCAGAAAATAAAACACTACGATAAGATCTTACTGGGATGTACAGCATTGCACGTACAAGGAATTTGCTAAAAAAATATAACTGAAGGATGAAAACACATCAATGATTCTGTCAGCATTTACACAGTGTCTGTGATAATAACAACGTAACATGGCAGAATGACATAAATGGGAGTAATTTGTTGATTCTGAAGGAAAAATAGAGCCCGAAAAGGAGAAGAGAAAGGAATTTGGGGAAATTCAAGAACAAAGTGAAACACAGAATGCAGGTCTATAGCCAAAATGATTAAAATTTAGCATTGGTAGGAATTCACGGTGCTTCCCACTCAATGACTGGCTGGTGGCCCACATCAAAGTGATTTGTGACTGCTACCCAGCCCCAGGGGAAACGGGCTCACACTCACTTGGCACTCTGGAGTCTCGTAAGAGGCAAAAGCCCTGAATGCTCGACCAGGGAGCTGTCTTCTACCCCGCCGAGGTGCCGAGAATGAAAACAGTGATGTTGGGATGCACGAGGGAAGCAATCGCTCATTTTTCCTATTGTAAAAACCGAAGATAAGAAAGCTACTGAAACCTTCGTATGTCAAATAGCTTAAGCTGTGAATACTATTTTGTGGCTGCTGGCCTGAGTGAAGAACCCTGAGCTTAGCTGATTTAGTCTAATGCGTCAGAAATGGTGTTGCTTGTTTAAAAAGAAGCGTTTCCGACAGTGTAACATTTAATGAATTTCATCTATAAAAGCTCTGAAGGAGGATTCTGACTCTAGCCCCTGCTGTATTAACATAAGAACTAACTATTTATAATCTGCAAATATTGTTTAATGGAGAAAGAACCCCCAGTGCATACAGGGTTGGAGATAGCAAGCTATTCTGACGTAGTAGCATGGTAATTAGACCATTTAGATGTGTGTACCTAGGATAGAAGTGAAGTTCCTGGATAGATCTAAACTAAACAAAAACCTAATGACCCTGCGTCATGGTGACTTTCAACACAAAGTACAGCCGCCTCCTTGAAATTACAGTATTCAGCAGCAAATTCACACCGAGACTCTACGGGCCCTTTCTTGGCCAAGTCCACGTATTGCTTAAACCTTTTAAGCAGATGTGAAAAGACTGGATTTGCCAAAGGGGAGCGTGTATTTTCTTTTTCACTGTGAGCTACAATTGTTTTTTGGCTGACAATTCTGATTTCTCATTCCTATTGCCAGCAACGTTTAACACAGCAGAAGCAAAGCAGGAAAGATGGCAGTTGGATGCTCTCATTTCCCGCCTACCCAAAATAGGGGAAAGCTGTGCAAAAGGAGAAGGAAAACCAAGGACAGACATCCACAGTGATTATTTTACTCGGACACATTACCGGGAGCGTCCAAAACGCTTGCCTTGCCTTGATAGACTTCCTGGCCAAAAGCATCAAATGAATTCGCAATTTTGAACCATTGCATATAAACTGTTTCAGATATAGTCAAGTCAACTATCAAAGGGCATTATCAGTCCCACACCCCATACGATGATAGGTATTTATTTTGAAATGTCCCTAAATGCCAACCAAGGACTGCTGAAGCCCATACCAGAGGGGCTGCCTGCCTCCAGGAGCTCCTCCTCCGTTCTTATAATTATATTATATGAAAAATAAACCCCCGCAGAATTAAACTTCTGTTCAGACATAACATATCAAGTATCACAACTCCCCTTCTCATATTCACAGAAGCAAAAAGCACGTTTCAGTCAGCTACCTGAAAACTTCCTTTTAACACGACTCTCTGGGTGGCATTTGCTACCTGGCAAGATGGGAACGGAAGGCATCGTGGCTAAGAAACATTGCACGTGCGTAACTGTCAAACACCAGACCACCAGCAGCTGCTTTGTTACACCAGTAAGACCGTCAGCCTCTTGCTGGGAAAGCAGGATTAAAAGCTAGTGGTCATACATATTTCCTGATTTCTAAATACGTCTGTGAAGGACAGCATTGCATATCGTTGTTTTCATTCCCACCAGACCTGCACACTCCTCGTTCCTTCCTAGCTTCTACACATACAAAACTCAAGTACACACAAATTTAACAGCTTCATTGAATTCCTATGTGTGGATCAGAAAACATTTATTTAATTCTCAGCCTACTATTACTTTTCCAGCTATATTACTCAGATTCCCCTCCATCCACATACGTACCTTACAGCAATTACGCATTTCCAACAACACCAGCCACCAGACCCACACAAGTTTTTGCGCTTGTCATATAATAGCAATTTCAATTTCTATTCTTGTCAGTGCTAGAAAGAAAAGGAGCTAGGAAACATGCCCTGGCCTGTATGAGCAGAATAGGACACACCAGAAAAAAAACAAACCCAAAACAAATATCCTCAGCCTGTAAATGGAAACGCATATGTGGGCACCAATATGTTGAAAGTTGACTATAATAGACAAAGACTTGAATATGGAAACTGTCTACAGCCAAAGCTGCACATCCAGCCCTGCCAAGTCAAATACACAGGGTAAATTGTAACTAGTGCTGCCCTTGGGACAGATACAGATGTTTTTCTCAAACAAAAATCGGAATTAAACTTACTGTAGGTTCCTTCACTTAGAAACCATGGGAAGTTTCTCACGTTATGATGCAAGACCTCTGCTGCCAACTTTTACAGTGATAGCTGTGGTGTTTTTATAAGCTTGTCCAGAAAACCCACTACTTTTAGACTGAAACCAGTGCTTTGCATTTAACTTGAGGCTCCACGTTATGGACAGTATATTAGTTTTCAAAGTAGGTGTGAAAAAGAAGATTAAAAAATTTCGCATGAAATCAAAGTTCCACAAAGACTTATGCAATATTCCAGCAGACTTCACATACAATGTAGAAACAAGGAAAGAGCCTAACACAAGCTGTTTTCAGCAAGCTGTTTCTTAAGGCAAAATGTATTCCTTGTAGTATTTTCAGATCAAGCTTTTACACTCAATATTTTTATATCATAAAGTTTAGGAAGAGCTTTAAAATCTTAAGTCATGACATTGACAACCCTTAAAAGCCTGGAGGAGTTTTGGGGGAGGGGGTTCTTCCCTCAAATAATGTCTCATTTGCACTATTTCCTAATCGTAATTATACATAAGAAATACCAAGGCAAAATTGCAAATCCCATTTTCCCCAGAAGACTATAAATACTACCTATTATTGCTTTGTTTAAATTACATCTTCATTAGTAGTTGTCCCAATCAAAGTTTATCTTTATTTTTTTAAAAAAATAATATGTTGCTCCAAGTATGCATATGCTGCTCCTGACTATTTGGATAAAAATGTGTCTCAAAATTAAGGCTCAGGTTTTTGACAGAACTTGGTGGATATCTTAGAAATGAAATAACAAATGTAACATAAGGGCAAACGAAGCTAATAGATATTCTGAAGCCAGGTTGTGACAAATGTAGCCACAGAAACAAAAAACTATGATCACAGGTACACTGTTTTCACATCTATGTGAAGAGTTGACCCTCTCTGCTACAACTGCATTATTTTGGTTTTTTTTTAAAGAAAAGGACAGTTTGGGCACTAACCTAAGGCTGGAGAACTAGCCTGAGCCTCATCTCTTGCATCCCCTTCTCTGTGACCCTGGGTAAAACCTTAGCTTTCCTGTGCCTCAGCTTTTCCTCTGGAAATAATGGGACAAACAGCATTTCTCTACTTTACAGTATGCCGTGAATATTCAATATTGACTCACAACATGCTGAATATAAACAGAAACGGGGGCAGTAAGCACCACAGAGAAAGCTCCCATTCACGATGGCCAAGATTTCTAATCGTATTAAAGAGCATCCAAAGGGCATTCTTGTATCGTGAATGGTTTCAGGCAATCCTGTGTGACTCTCAAGGCTTGTCAAAGCTAATCTGGTCTGCGAGAGGCAGATGGAAGGGTTGTAGAAATTTTCCTAATTTATTTTGAAATTCAGCTTTTCAGGGTTTTTTCAGGTTTGTTTATTCAAAACTGAAACTTTCCTATGGAGGAAAAAAAAAAAAAAAAAGGTAAAAGGGCAATTACTCTGAAAAATATCCCTGGAGATATTATTTTTGGATCAGCTTTTCAGGATCAGGCCTTAAATATGTTTGAAAAGTTGAAGTGGATAATTTGTGCATAATTTGAAATCTTGACACATCCTAAATTACAGTTTGTTAAGCAACAACAAGTTCAACTTTGAAAACCAATATCAACAGAGTATCCTGCCTCTGGAGAATCATTAATTTAGGATATACATGAAACTCTTTGCTGGTCTCAGCAGACACTCAACTGGATTTTAGTACATACCACACTAACTGTACATTATTGGCACTAAATCTCTGCTTATGTATAACGGAAGACAGGAACAGATGGGGAAAAACCATGGCTGTGCTCAGTTCACGATAGGTTCACGATATCTAGTGAAGATGGACTTCTTCCCAAAACATGCTTGAATTGTACATAAAACAGTATTTTTAAGAGAGCATAAACATTTAACAGGAAGGACTGACACTAAAACCGCTCAATGCAGTAAGCGCTGACTCTTGAACGCTGTTGTATTTCCTCAAATACTAGCTCAAGCGTTGAAGGCTCTGTATATCATTAAATTGAATATGCAGTGGGAATTTAACAACACTCATGTAGAAAGAACTACGCAGAACATTTTATCACAAACAGCTTTTAACTCAGAAAAAAGTTTCGTATGAATAGTGCTGCACTCTATTAAATGATTAACTATAAAAGTAAAACAACCTACCAATCAAAAATTTATTTTAAGTACTGTAAGTAAACTACAGATTCTCAATTATTCCAAGTGAGATGACGGTACACCAGCAGATGATCTGGTCTCGTTTATTCAAATACACACAAGTAAAGAAGCAGTAACGGTCATCTCATGGCTGTGCCACGTGAAGGACCTCTTGCAATATAGTCCTTGACAGTTGTTCGTTCCTAAAAAAGATACTGGGAAGGGAGCTACCGCTGCAGCCCGTTCCCAGGCGCAGCGTACCCGCTCCGTCTCGGCTGACGTGCGTACTTGTGTCTCGAAGCCTGAGGGTCACAGCTTCACCTGTTCCCGACGGATTTATCCTGGTGGCTGGAGGGACACCAACATGTACATGGCTCCTCCTTCCTTGCACCTGGATCCTGGATAACATCTCCTACTGAAAAATTCTCCTGCATAATTGCTCAGGACAAGCACAACAGTACTGTTTAAATATATAAAAATAATCCCACATAAAAAACAAGAGAACAAAATTTTCTGGATACATATTACCTTCACAGAGTAATTAATTAAAATAGCCATTATCACATAGCTACAGCGTATAAGCAATGGCTGGAAATCAAAGATTTACGACAAGACACATGGACAAAAAGTTTATTTCTCTGAGCTGCATAATCCTTTGTAAAAGCTATGATCTGTTTCAAAAATTTAAGAGTGAAGAGCTTAGTACTATGTATCCTATAAAAAGAAACAAAGACCTAGACACCAGAAGAAATTGCCAAACAGCTTTAACTCTTACATCACAAACCTGACAGAGAAATTTGTCATATCCTTGTTCAATATACAGTTTCACTCTACAAACAGTTAAACAGTGCAGCAGACAGTGAGGTTTCTGTTGAGAAAGCAAAGCAACAATACACAACTCGGAAACAGAATTAAACTACGTAAGCATGAGCAGATACCTTTTGTTATCAACCTAAGCTTTAAACTCAGGTTGCTGTGATTTTGCTGCCATTTTGGAAGACTACAAAGTTTTCTTCGTAGCCAGGGCTCAGAAAAAAAATTAATTTCCCAGAAAGGAGAAGAATAATTGAATTATTACTTCCACCTGTCCTCGAATCAACTCAACCTTTTTTCCTTAGTTAGAAAAGCCTCAGATAACATTAAACCTGAATAAAACCCATAACTTATCCCTGACAGACTCCACACAAAATTTAGCCTGAGCACAATTTTTGCTCATCGTACCAAACTCAACACCAACAGAATCTCGGTGAAGTTAATCCAATCCGCTGCACCTCGTATGGCCTCACCGAGAATGCGGTTTCATACGTTGCATATGCCCTAACACGCAGGCACAGGAAGTTAAAGACTGTCATCCATGATTTTCCATTTTTCCCCATTTATGCAAAACACAGCAAGAAGCTATGTGTTTGCAGAGTATTGCATGAAAGGTATATTTATGTAATAATTTTACATAAATAACAGGCATGGCAAAAAAGAATTATTTTTCTAGACTTTGGTGCAGGTGTAAATATGTAAGCGAAAGATATGGAGATCTCCACATGCTTACGTGGAATGACCCTGGCCTGTTAACGCATTTGCTGTTTCATGTATTTAGTCCACATGGAGGGTAGAACCATAGGTATTTAAAAAGTGTTAATTCAGCTTAAATTAACAGTGAAATAAATGATCAAATAGAATCTAATTCTGTCTTTATATTTAAGCTCACATCTTCCAGTTTTTCCACAGAAATTACTTTTAAAGTCCGTTCTCTTTTGCTCTTTATCGAACCTCACGGTGATGTCCAAGTTCTTGCATCGCTGTATAGGGCAAAGAATTGGAGCACACCGTCGGGGACCACGAAGACGATCCCGTATGGAAACGACAGGCTGTCAGCAGCAGCATCTCCCAAAGGCACCGCATACCCAACGGGCAGAACAGCGTGCACATACCGCCTTATCTCTTACCTCCTCCCACAGAAGAGTTTTGGAAGCCTTTCCCTCCAGAAATTAAACAAATATCCGTTTAGTGACACTTTATTATGCCTCGTGGCAGAGAGATGTATATATTGGCTTTTCCCAATCCAGCCTAGCTCTATTTATCATCTTATTTTCTATGTAGGATGATGGCAGGGGTGAGAGGGCGGCTTGTGGTTTTATTTAGACTGCAAGCTCTGCAACACAGAAACCAATGATCCTACCACGCCTGTCCCACTGATAACAATACACAAATGGTAAGAATAATAGCGTAACAACAGTCTGGATCTCTGGAAAAAAAATAGAGACAGTAAAATGAATCTTACCTAGGAGCAAGTCATTATAAAGCGAGGAAGAAGGACATCTAAGTACAAGCAACCTGGCAGATCACCTCTGTAGTAAATCATTCTTGTCTACATGACAACACGGGTTCATACATGATCAACAGAAACCCAGGAAGCTTAGAGAAAATGCTTTAAACATTCCTAAACTCAATATCTGGCCAAGTGCCTCCACAGGCGGTTGAAGGAGCTAAGCCGGTGTCTGCCACCGGCCAGTCTGGCCCAGCTCCGGATAACGTCCTCCCCTCCAGCTAACCTTCAGCTGCGAGGAAACATACCACGGGTTAGGGCCAAAAGATACCCGTTTGTTACTACAGATTAAATTTCTAAACATATACTGACAGTAAGATACAAACTCCCCGAGCAAAGCAGGGGGAAAGCCCACCAGAAGATGGAAAAGTTCCCTTCACTACATTGCTCAGAACAACCTTGGAGTAGGATTACTTGAAACTACATGGCTATATTTAACCACCGGGATACGTTTCCAAAAAACCTACGCTAGGAATTCGCGGAGGAAAAACATGCTTGTGATGCTTTTGATCTTTCTGGCGGAGCTGCTCCCCTGAATTAGCAGCACATGCCCAGGCAGCAGAGTCCTCCTCGGCTTTGGGGAACGGGCAGCAGATCGACCAGACTTCAGCCCCACCAGCCTGGTGGGGTTTGGAGCAACAGCCTTGCAGATTTATTGCACCTAGCTATGGCAACATTTAGGCAACGCTGGGTGTATAAAAATGCTCAAAATGTTTAGGGGAGCGGGTTAAAGTGGATGCCTGCTCTTGAAGACCAAAGACAGAATTATTTTCTGTAAGAAAAATACAAACATCTAAGAATAGTTTAATTTTTTACTTTTTTTTTTTCCCGCCCAAATACAGCAGCCATTTTCAGCTATTTGTACAAAACACATCAGCTCACCCACTTAGCGGATATTACACACGCATAGTTAGCTGCTCAGGCGATGCAGATGCTTTCAGTTTGTATGACACCTGCCAACCAACTCATTAATACGTACCCAGCTATACCCTTTAAAAATATTGGCCATATCACACCAGCATTCGTATTTATCATTTCAATTCATTAAAGTGCTCTTCGAGACAAAGAACACAGAAATACCTATAGCATGTACCATACACACAAACCGTAACGAAGATTTCAATGTCTCATGCTTTTTTTGCCAGTAAAAAAAAAGATTCATAGAGCAGAGGGTGGAGCTGGCAAGGGTCCCACTCGGGAGGGAAGTGGACACCTGGCTTTAACAACCAAATTAAAACTCCCAGGGCTGCTCGCTTCAAACCCAGAGTCCCTACCAGGCTGGAGAATTTACACACAAACTGTTCTTTGACTTTGGGTGTCACGTACATTACAGAACAGCTCGTTTTCAGAATACAAGAAATCAGTCAAATATTAAAATAATAGTCAAATTGCTGTCACTGGAGTAAGGTTTCCTTGTAAAGGAAGTCATCATATTGAAAACCCGGCCTTCATCTCGACTTTCATAAAGTCCTTGGGAAGAAATGCAGGCTCTGACCCACGTTGCAGTACAAGATTCTTTATGTTTGCAAGACAAACAGTAGTAGAAAACCTGAGAAGTATTATTTTACTAGTACAGCTTGGTATCTGCATCAGAAAGAGATGATTCTTGAAAAACTTCTGGTCAACACACACAAAAAACCCTCCCTCCTTTTTTTGTTATTTGAGAACACAGATACTTATATACACAAAGTGATCATCCTTAAAAATAATAAAACCCAACCACAAACCCACATGAGAACCACAGTTATTTCCTCCTCTATTTATAGGCAGGAACTGTGGCGTTGGCTCAGCCTACATGCCTTTCTGTTGCTCCAAATTCTTGTATTGGTTGTCCCACAACTTCCCCAGGCTTAGCATGGAAAGATGAGAGTCTGCTGTGTCCACCGACAAGATTCCCCCATCCTCTTCCCTTCAGCACTGACGGCTTTGCTACCGCTTTACTCCTTCAGGCTTCAGTAACAAGGGTAACACACCATCCCTTTTCAGACTTACACACCTAACATTCTAGTTTTCTAGAGTATCATAATCCGTGATTATTTTTTTACTTTACTTTGAACCTTGGAAATCAAATTTATTTTCTCATTAGTTTCTTCTCCTACTTTTTTCTTAAGTACACATAGAGATAATGTCTTATGCCTTTCCAATGCCACATTCAGTATTTGTTACCTTTACATTCAAGGTGGCAAAGCCCCTCTACTTCTCCTAGAAAACACCTTGCTGCTACTTCTATTATTTCTTCTTCTAGTCCCATCTTCAGCCGTGTTTCAACTGTCGCCTGTGTCTGCCAACATATCCCTTCACTGGCAAGTATCTCCTCTCTTCCTTGTCTTCAAATCTACATTTTCAAAATTAACTTTCTTTACCTGTCTCTCTCCCCAGTCTCTTCTAGTCTAGCTGATATGGATCGTCTCTTTCCTTCACCTCGCTCTCCACTTTAATGCTTTGATCTTTCAAACATCTTGTGCTTTGCCTTTCTCTTGTATCATCTAATCTTTACCATGATCTCATCTGCTACGATTTATCACTTGCATATAACAGGTAACACAAAAACCTCCCTCCCTCCCCCTCCTTGCCCTGCTATGCAAAAAGGATATATTAATATACAAGATAATAAAATGCTCAGCTATCACACTGCACCAAAACATTGCTGTGAAACTTCCTTCAAAACCTGTGAGCATTTTACACACCGTATTTTCTCACAGACAGAACACAGCGCCTATAGAGCAAGATTTCTACAGGCTGCCCTTACAGCCAGACTCAATATATAACATATTGCATATAACAACTCGCTTAGGTACTCTATTTTTTATTTACTTGATCATTTTACAAATAAAAGTGGTATGAACCCTTTTATAATAGGTAACGTTCAGCATTTGCAAAGATACCCACATCAATAAGAATAATCCACGCTACCTAGAAGGGCAAGTACTAAATAGTATAATATATATATAGTCCTAATATAGTCCAGATCCTGCCGGATGCCAAATGTTGAGCTCTAATACCATCCCCAAAACAACAGGCAGATTGAAAAAAAAAAAAAAAAAAAAAGAAAAAAAAAAGAGAAAGAGAAAAAGAAAAAGATCTCTGTTCTTCTATAACCAAACAATATTAGCAGAGATAGCCCTACTCGGGTTTAGTGACCTCAGTCTTTTTTTCCGAAGCACGTAGGAGAGGAAACTGGTCTTGTTTTACCCTCTTTTGCCCAGTTATCAAGAACTATGCCAGTATTTTCTGGGGCTTCGTTCTAGAAACCCAAATGCAGTTGTGGTGACCATCTCCAAATCTTCTTGGTCCCAGAGCCTGTACTCCACACAACTACATCCTCTATTAACCACAGGATTCTCTGCACGCCAGCTGGAACTAACCAGCGCAGTTACAGGGTTTTGTTTAAAGAAGCATCTACAGTACAAAAATATAGAGGTTTGGAAAAAAAACCCCACCCTGAAACTGGTCTTATGCAGAGGACAAGTTATAGAATAGTCTATAATAGATGATATAAAAGCCAGCCAAATCTTATCTGGAGCAAAGGAAGACAGGGATACTCCCCACAGCAGCGAAACCCAGACGAGATGACGAGAGGGGATGGGTTCTCACCTAAGCGATTTTTCATAGAGCTGGGGGAGGGCGTCCTTGCCATGTCATTTCTGGCATTGGGACTAGGTTGATAAGCACTGATGGTCCCAAACGGTTCCGCAGTACTAAACTTAATTTGACAAGGCTTATTAGCACTGGCTTTGAGCCTGACAAACCCAAGCTGTCTCTAACGCTCAATTTGGGCAAATATGTACGATGCTCTCCAGCACTGTAGCAATGGGAACAACAACGCAAAGAGACCCGATCTGGCTCTGTGTTGAGCTCGCTAAGGTTTGGCGAGCTTTACTGGCTTAGGACTGTGCCACATGGAAGCAAATATACTTGCTTTCACACCCCCTTTCATGGGCTTGGAAGACAGAGATTTGCTCCAGCTTTCTAAGCTGATACATCTGGCTGGACACGAGCTGGCTTTTCACAATTCAGCTCACATGCGTCTCTCCTCACTGCATTGCGACTCTACAAACAAGACAACTGCCCACGGGGGGAAAGATGATGGTAAAAGGCTTCCCTCTAAGCTCTGTCGTATTTTTATTTAATGAGCAAAGTTAAATCTTCATTTATGGTACCTACCCCCCCTCCCCAATCTACTCATCTGTGGTGCCCGCCCTACAGACACTACAATATAGATATGGACACCTGTAACTAGAAGATACATTTGAAAAAATAAGACTAGATACAACCTGGCTGAGTGTTTGAACTGACCGGATAGCCTTGCCTCTGCCACCTCTCTGAACCAGAATTACCAAGCACCAGTTCCCACACTCTGGAGAACGGTTGTGAGCTGTAGTAAGAGGAAAGTGCTAAAACGCAACGGACGAAGACTGTCGTATCTTCAAAAGAAAAAAACAAAACAAAACATCAAACAAACAAAGAAACCTCCCCCCCCCCAAAAAAACCCAGAACACTGTAACATATGCATTTTTCCTAGAACACAGGGGACCCGGAGAAGGCTTGTCTCCTTAAACACTGCAAGCAATTGTGTGAACACCACCTCTATGAAGATACTTAAGTTCTTGCCTTAGTATCTTTATTGTAAGACGATAAAGAGCTCTGCAAGCATGCACACTTAATAAAAGCAGGCCATAAGCCTAATCCTTATTTTTCTCACGTGAAAAAAACCGCTGGGGATGCCTAGCTATGAGCGATGCACTAGGTCTCATGAACGGGGGACACAGCCCCACTCGCTCCGCTGTCCCGAATGAGCAACTGGAATAAAAGGAGAGCTTCAGGGGAGGAAGCGCAGAGCAAACACTTTTTTCCAGCCCTCTTCACAACTCCTGACACAGCACATGCCCCCTGCGTGCCTCCGGTTATAAACAGACCTGACTTCATTAAGCAACCTACAGCGTGCACGCGACTATCCAACAGAACGACGCTGTTCCTCCATTGAGAATAATGACTTAAAGTGACTTTTAGCTACAGTGTCCTGGAATTTGTTACAGACTCCAGTCCTGAATGAAATTCAGTTCTTATGATACACTTGAGGAACATTAAATTATAGTAATTGTGAAAACTTCCTCAATTATTTATACTCTAGACAGCTGCTGTGGCTACAGCAAGAATAGCAACCAACCTCTTCAAAGCAGTAAAAAGTAGCAATGATAAACCTTTTACATGGCTTGCTTCTTACAGGGCGCCTGCTCCATGGGTTTAAGCAAGATCGATAACTTCCAAGAAACAACAAAAAGCCAAAACGCAGTGTGGTTTCTGACTCAAGATGGCAAACTCTCATCAAATCTTTAATCTTTCATTTAACTCTGTGAGTGGTTGTGTTCAAGTTGCAGTTGTGGAGGTAGGGGCAGTTGGGAACAGAGTCACAAAAAAGAAAAATAGTAAAATAGCTTCACACGCAGAACAGATATTCGTGTATCAAAGCGAGCATTTGCAATGCAAAGGGGAGATTTTAGAATTTATATTGTAAAATGAGGGTTTTTTCAAGATACAGAAGGAAATAACCTTCTTTAAAGTAGCATAAATTTTAAACACTCCTCTCCTAGGATGCATTTTAAAAATCAGTTTCTTACTATTTCTGTTCTCAGTAAAGTTCTGCCTATAATTTTAGCTTCACCAATACTCATAGCAGACATACTCTTGAGGTACTACATGCTTTTAATTTTTGGTTCTTCAGTTTTAAATATTATATATAAGCAGGATACAGAACAACTTCTTCTACAAATTAAAAATTATCAGTCAAAACCAAGTTGCATACATAAAACTCCTTGAAGTTTGCAGTTTGAAATTTTTTCATTTAGTGCATTTTGCTCATTTATTTTGTTTCTTTTCAAAGGATATAGGAACACTTAATCCAACTTTAAAATAAATATCTAATTCCGCTTTTGCAACAGTACTGTCTATACAGAAACAACATTTTATTTTTTTACATTCCTGTTTAACAATGTGATATTTCAGAAGTGTAAAACACCAATGCAAGAATAATATCGATTGTAAGTATGTGATAAATGACAAGGTCTAATTCAACTACTGTGGAGTACAATGGGGCAAAACCTGTAATATTGATGTTCTTCAGATTATACCTTTGCTCTCACTACTGTGAAAAACTAATTAAAAATTGTTATTAAAAGTCTCAGACACTGAAGTCACACACTCTTGCTCGATACTCAACCACGTACACACAAACAACAGACCACTTTACTACTTACCATTTGAGACCTATTTTTTGGGCAGCCATTGATGTCTTCAATCTTTTCATTTGCTGAAAAGCAAAAAAGAGGAAATAAAGCAAAAAACTATACCAAGGATTTGTATTCCAATTATTACCAGAGCACTTGCTGCTAGCTAAATAAAGGGGTTTCAGATCGTAGTTGTCCAGTCAAAGTGAATGTGTGAAACACTGAGACCCATCAAAAAAAAAAAAAAAAAAAAAAAAAAGGCAGCTAGAGTTTTCTAGTGGGTCGTGCCTCCAGAGACAGCTGGGCGCAGAAAACAGCTGGTCTGACAATATCTTGTACAGTGACGGGTAACTCCTTTGAACTACAAAAAAGATTTAAATTACGGAAACTGAATCACTGCTAGGTGGAAAAGTGAACATTACATATGTATAGAGGTTTGCATGTCAATTGAATTGCTTGTAGAGTAAATATAGGTTCTAAATCTAGATAGGAAATTTATGATCAATAACTCTCATATTTTTATTATTAATTTTTTTAATAGCACAAATCACGAGACTACTTCTCAAGCTTCTTGTCCATAGCTTACACGCAACCCTACTTGCAGAAAAAGATATAGTTTCAATCTTCAAAGTCCCAAGTGAAATAATTAAGTTGTTGAGGTGGTTAAACGTTTGCCTTAGAGTCTTAGTTTGCTCAGTTTCACGTTTCAGTACTGGACCTTGAAATTCCTTTTTTGTGCTAGACTGAAGAACCAGTTATAATCACAGTTCAGTTTCCCACATCTTTTTCACTGTAATAAAGGTGGACGTTCACATCCCATTTGATGAATTGAACAGATTCGCCTCTCATCAATTCTTATATTAAAAGCTGTATTTTCTACCAGTCCCACGTTCTCAGGACGTCACTCAGAAATCCATCTCATTTCGTGTTGTTCTTCAGTTAGGAATATAGAATTTGGCACAATATTCCAACAGCAGTCATAACAACGGCAAACAAAGTAGTAACATAACTTCACTTTTGCCCGGTATTCCCCTTTTTACACATCGAGGTGTCCCAGTACACACCTTTATGCCACAGTAATACATTCAAGAATTGATGCTACTGTGAAAAAGACTGCAGCTAAATCCACCGTACTGTTCCCCAGAGTGGTCTATCAGCCTTTTACCTGTTAATTTTCCTCAAAAAAGAGTAGTTTTTCCCCAGTAGTCCTCTAGAACTCCTGAAATGTTACACGACATAATTAAAACCAATGGTAGCAAACCATAAAGCTTGTTACCTGGCTCTTTTTAAGCTCTTGTATGCAAACTACCTAGACTCACCTACTTGAAACTGCCTAAACTGTGCGTAACTTGTTCGCAAGATTCTGCTGCAATACAGCATTTGACTTTTTCTGAGGGTTTTTTTAGTATGCAAATACAGAACCAAAATATTTACTCAACACTTCTACACTTTGTAGGTATTGCTACAGGCTTGGAGTGCAAGCTTGGTTCTAGAGCTGTACACTAAAGGTTAACCTCATAAACCCTATAAACTTAACAAATACACTGTTCTGTAACATGGGAAAATTAATCGCGAACCAAGATAGAAAAATATAAGGTGGTTTACATCAGGAGAAATTCACATCCAACACACCAACTATTTGGGATGTTACCTCTTTATCCGCTTCCTTTTTTACACTGTGGTTAATAATATTACTATTCTCATCTAGAAATCATTCTTTTTGTCCTCATACTTTTCCACCAGTTTACAAGATATCATCAGCTATCCCTGTACTCTTCTGATCAGCTGATTTGTAGCTTCTTTATTTCATTACTATCGGTTTCTTCAATTTCTTGTGCTCTACTTTTTTCTTTTGTTTTGTTTTGGTTTTTTGTTTTGTTTTTAAACACTTGCTTTTACTTCCTCTGAAAAACTATGTTAAACCAAGGCAACTTCCCCTCCCACTTGTGAACCTGCAGTTTTTTGTCTACCAGTTGGTGATTCTTCATCGGTTCCCAATTACTCGTCACTTCCTTTTATGCTGTTGCCCTTCTCTGCTACAGGTGATTTAGGATGTAGACGACCAGAAATAGTTGGTGGTAATCAGAAGAGTAACAAGAACTGGAGTTGCTGGTCCATCAGGTGCTATTTCTGCTTACCCCCAGGCAATCACCTTTCCCTGGGGCAGGTTTATGCCCTACGCTTACACCTTCTAACCCACTCCCAACTCTCCTACGGCTCTTGGTTACTCCTTTCATTAGATTAACGCAATTATCATCCCTTCCCTGCTGCTGCAAGCGCTATGAAAAGCAGGTGGAATAGAGAACAACCAGAAAAGCTGGTGGTGGGGCAAACTGGCAGCCGGGTTGAACTTCAACTCATCCCTCTCTATTGAACCCAGCAGGGCAAGACGGCAGATATTCAACCTCAGCTGGGGAGATGCATCAAAGCGGCCCACAGGCATATTTGGCACTTGGCAGGAATCTGCCTAATTCACCAGGCAACTGTTTTGATGCTCCCTTTCCTCGGCCATAAGCCGGACCCTTTCTTTGACCCTTGCTCCAAGGACCAGCGCTCGCAGCAGGTATGAGGCAAGTTGCCCGTCTCGTGGAGATGACTGGAAAGAAAGAGAGAGCAGTGAATGAGATAACAACGCGGCGTGCCCACAGGCGGCGTGATGGTACAGTTCATAGCACGAGTCACTGAATGCTCGGGGACCTTGGAAATGTGTCCAATTTCACAGCTGCAAAAGCACAGCTTTCTGGCTGAGATAAATGGGCAACTCACAGCTACTGTTTCTATTTGCCACATAAGGATACTACATCATTTGGCATAAACTGGAAGTTACAGGCAATCATAAAGGCTTTAAATTGTATCTAAGCCTGGAGCAAGATGTAAATTCACAACCACAGAAGTGTGAAATGCAGGGGATTTTTCCCAAACTGATTGCGAGTCCGCAGAGCTTCCCCCCACCACCTGGTTTTTTTCCCTTCACTGTAAATACAGTGAATTTGGTTCAAATGCTTTCAAGTGCTTGCAAACTCTTCCCATTTATACACAGATTGAGGAGTGTACTAAGGTAGACAGTAGAAACCAGCTGTGCTCTGTAATGAAAGTAGCAATGAGTGACACTGTGCTTTCAGTTAGATGGATCTGAATCAAAGCTCGGAAAACGGTACCTAAAAGATTAGTTCGGTTTATATATTTTGACAGGAGGCATATTAAGAAACTGCAAGCCAAAATTATATGAAAACACGGGTGAAAAGGAAACTCCAGCATCAAAATTTGCAAAGAATTCCTTAAATCTATTGGCCAGTCAGCTGTCAGTGACCCACTGACATAGGTACGGGTACGCATTCCTGGTGAAAAAAAATCTTCAGCAAATGACATTCCATCGAGTGTGTGAAAAATTATTATTAGAACAAATCAGAAGTGTTTCAATAAGCATCACACAGAACAAAACTGGCTATGTATGGATGGTTTAAACATCCATAAAGTAAGTCCATGAACTTCCATAATAATGAATCAAGTCCTCTGTTACAACCTTAGCAGCTATTCTGCATTATTCAGTACTTCAGGCATACCCTTGGACATTACGGTACTGCTTCTTGAACGTATGAATGAATGTTGCTCCATGTAATTCCTACATTTGCGTAGAAATTACCACCTGCAGCTTTTAACTGAACAGCCGCTCAAATATTAGTAAAATGAACCTTTGTGTAATGTCCCACCCGATATATGACAGGAGTTATCACTAGAGAGTACTGCTAGGCTTGATCCCAAGATTCTGGTTTGAAACATAAACCTGTAACCTTCCCCTGCAAATGTAATAGTATAATTTTCATAACAGCAGACAAAAGCTATATTGAGATAAGTCACGGTATGAATTTGAACTGGAATAGTTATCTGGAGTAATTGCAGATGACTTTTAAAATTAAAGCAAAGATCTATTCTGTTTAAGTCAGTGCAATTAATTTCAATCAAATCAGAACACAAATTACCCAGAATATTTAGGTATACCTGTAAGACTATCTTGGCATATCCAAAGCAGCTACACTGAACAATGTGCTCCTATAATGGTGTACTGATTGCCCAACACAACACTGATGTGCACATTTTATTTCTTACTGAAACCATTTTTATTTAGCTGAAAAAGTATTTAACGTTAACACAATATCTGCATCCCTGTTTACAAAGCCACAGCTTTTGTATCTGAAGTGATTTTGGTTGTATCTGATCGATTAAAATATTCCACAAAATATCGTACGCATCAGTAGAAAAAGTCCTATTGGACTGCGGTAAAGTTTAATTTTAACGTAGATTCTAAGTCTTGAAAATTGAAGGTTCTCACAGAGAACCGACTGACAATTTGATGTATCACCAATTTCAGCGCATGCACAGACCCAGTATACCAGCATTTATGAATTTAAATATAGCTACTATGTTTACATGGCATTACTAAGGCATGTATTACTTACATATGCTTTTATAGACTCATAAATTTTGAGCTGAAATAAACCAGAACGCTATGAATGCATTTTAATTGACCTGCAAATAGAAAAAAATTGTCATCATATAACGCTTCTATATTATCATTAGTGGTTTTGAAGTCTGAAGATTATATCCTCTAAAGTCAAACGCAGCGATGCTTGGTTTCATGTCCTTTTAGATTTGCTCCTTGTCTGGATGCTAAGGTAAAAGAACTACCTAGCTCTTACTGATTTTAACATTTTCTTTTCCTACATATATAGCTATTTCAGATCAGAAAGGTGTAAGCAGAAAGGACTGCAATCACTGCCTCCGTAGAATCATTAGCTCTTATGGAGTATTCATTTAAAAAAACCAAAGCAAACAAAAAAACCCTTCTATTCTTTTTCCAGTTTTGGATATTAAGTAGTATTTCAAGATTCAACATCTGTGATGTAAATCTCAGACGGTGAACACAAGAAAAATTGTATTACTAATAATTAAACCTGAATCATTTTCAATGACTTTGGATAATCTCCGGATACTCCAGGCACGTGACAAAAAGGAGGAAGGATCTTTATGGCTGCTTTTACACATAGCACACCATAACGTAAAAAGAAAAACCTCTTCAACGCTGCATATAGAAGCTTTCTTGGTATGCAGTCTCGTTTGCTAGAAAAAAAGCTTGTATTTTGCAGGCTACAGTGAAAGCTGCTTCTAGGTGTGAAAGTTATCACCATCTTTGTGACAATGAGATGCAGCGTGCCTAAGGCCATACACAGCAGATACGAATTACTTACTCTTCACTGTTAATTTGGAGGATTAAACTGAGAACATTTAAATATGAACTTACTTTCACATGGAAAACATTCTCTGAAAAGGAAATCCTTCACTTGTATTTTAACTTTTGAAAGCTTGCAGACATAATCTTAAATATTAGCCAAAAGGCAGCTCTAATAACGGCTAAAAAAACACAAAGGTGAATCAAAGCAAAATACAGTAAGCAATATTATTTCTGCGTACTTTAGAGGGAGTAATTTCATTCCGTAAGAGTTTTCAGAAGTCAGCACTTAAACAACTACATTAAAATATTTGGTACAACCAGGCTCTCACACAGAAGTTTTCTACAACAGCGTTAACGCAGGGTAGCTAGGTATGTAGGAAAGGAATCAACAGCTAACTGTTCCTGGCTTTCCAAACTTTTTGCCCTGTTAAACACACATAAGGACATAGATATAGGATGAAGTGTGCTTCATAGTGAATACCTGTCGACACGCAATCAATTCGCGGCCTGTTTTTATGCATCTGTAGCTGCACGGTGGGTCTGTAGAACGCTACCGAGATAGAACGTTGCTCTGCAACACAGAGACAAACTCCGTTTTGATGCGTTCCAGTGCAACTCTAGTGCAGCCTTTGGAACGATGCCTCACAATTTCGGCCGAGAACAGGGCTTGCAGATTTGTACCTTAAATCAAGGAACTAGCTCGTTTACAGCATCTAAACACATATAAATATGCACGCACTGATGTCTTGTCACTTCACTGCCGTCGTCTTAATTTGCATCTCAAATCTGTCAGTTTGCTTCTGACAATAGTTGTCCTAATTCCCATTAGCAGGCTTTCCGATTCCATCAATCTCCATTGGCCCATGCATGTGTTTTGTGGCACCCCAAGTACCAGATGGATGAGCCTCTGAAGGAACTAATGAAGGATCCAGGCCCAAGGGAAGAGGGAGAATACGGAGCTTTACACGGGGCCAGTGCAGAAAATTGTTCAGAACCTTCATTATCTACAAATATCAGTGCAAACTGAGGGAACTAAAGGCTTTGTAGAACTGAGCCTATATTTGAGATTTGTCCTAATGATAAATGATTTTCCTAATTTGAAAACTCATTACGAAAGATTTTTTCTGCCACATAAAAATTATACCCCTTCTCCTTTCTTAGCTGCACATATGGATTTTTCATATCCAACTGAAAGCAGGAGGCTCAACACAGTAGGCCAGTATCACTGTGAATTATGTTCAGACCAATCCCCAAAACGTATCAGAAAGAGATAGTGAAGGCCAACGGCACCCTAGCAGAAAAAAATCCCTCCTCAGTTGCTTTTTTAACATTCAGCTGTGCAGAGTGATATTGCTGTGTCAGGAGATCTTATCAGCAACATTAAATATTTTTCCACTATGCTTTAAGACAAGGCTTTATCGAATTAATTAGCAAAGTCTCTGAAGGAAAATTATCTACATAATTCCATGCAGTTTGATGGATCCCCCCCCCCATGTTTATGTAGAAGATAGAGACAGTGAATTTCTGAGTGAGTTGGTGGATACTTGGTACAGAAAGTCACTCACCTACAACCTGGATTATTTCAGCTAATAAAACTCCATCAGTCACATCTTGCTGTAGATCCTTTATCAACCTCTTGTGACCAGATTTTGCTAGATAGTGATTAGCCCAATCCGTATAAATCTGTAAGTAGAAAGATAAAAAAAAAGAAATTGTTAGTTATAACATCAACCTTCAAAATGAGAGGTCTTCATTTCTCTCAGTATCCGAGAGGCTGATTTAAGATCACTGCTTTTTTGCTCTTTGAAACAAGTCAACAACATTCAAATGCAAGGCACTGTGCAGATCAAGTATTCAGCTTACTACAGCACGGCTTTTCCTTTTTTTCAGAAATCTGACATGAAAACTCGCAGATGATAGTAAACTACTGAACATGTTACAGCTTGAATGGATCACGTGGTCAACTAAATGTTCTACAGCAGTAACAAGTGTGTAGAAGAGATTTCAATTTCCACCAAAGTATTTTTTTGCATTTTCCCTTTGAGATTTCTTCTTCTTATCTGTTATTGAGAAATTCTAAAGATTCTTCCCCAAGAATCACTTCTGGTAGATATCAGCCATATAGCAATTTAATTCTGAGGAAACTCCTGTGTTATATTACTCAGCAAGCCTTTAAAGGTCTTAAAAATCTACCAATTCTAATAAGTTCCATCTCACAGGTTAAATAGACCTATTAAATTGATTTTAACCTCTCATGCAAACTTCTCACTTTTGGGATTTATTTTAAAACGTATTATCTGAAAACTAAGCAAACAAAGCAGTCAAAATCTCTCTTTAATATGCATTAAGTACTGCTCACCACATGCTAGCACAACTTATCCAAGATAACCAGAAAACTTATAAAATCTTTTCATGCTAGGTTATCCAAAAGAAGGAAAAATACTTGATTTGGAGTTTCTGCTTATGAATTAAATAACGTTTCTTGTTCTTCGTATAGGACCAAATTTAAGGGAAGACTTTTTTTTTTAATGATCTATTTCTATTCCAAAGAAATAAAGTAAAAACAACTAAGTATCAGGATTTTACCTTTTAAATACCCAGACAAATATTAAGGTTCACCCATGCTCTCAAGAGTGCCTAGCATATTAGAAATACATTCATCCCAATTCAGCCTATCAGTAAGCAGGAGTAGACTCAACGTGCTTTTGGCACGACCCATGCCAATCCTCCACAGTCCCTACAAACCACCGTGTACTGGGGTTGGGTTTTTTTCTTTTTTAAATTAAAGCACTACGCTGGTGATGAACGCCTCACACAAGTGGGTGAATCACTGACCTGGAGGGAAATGTCTGCACAAGAGTATTCAGTCCCCAGAAGCCCAGGAAAAGCTCTCCCAGAAACTACTGTCTTCCTTCACACCTACTGACAGCCAGAAAAAAAAAGAGGACAAGGAGAGGGGCCGAGCCCTCAGGGCTGCGATCGCTGGGCTATGAAGATTTCTATCCCCTGCCTTAAGAAAGCAGATGTAAACGATGGCAGCTAAAATTGGATTCTGTCTGCTGGCAAAACATTGTTGAAATAAAACATGGGTTTAGAGCCGTTCTCCCTCCACCACCCCGCTCCTGAGCTACGCGCCCCCCCCCATATCATTGTATATCAACGCAGATCCTTTAAATTCCTGACTAATATCACCGAGCATAGCCATGGCTACTAATTTCAGAAGCACCTTCAGCAGCGCGTTGAAAACGCAAGGCTTATGTCCTTCTCCTTCATGGGAGTCAAAAGCCAACCGCTAAGTCTAAGAGTCAAGAATTTGCCACACGGGACGGAGGAACCTGGAACTAATACAAGGATTGTTATTTCACGCTCCTCTTGCACTTGCTGATTCCACGTTAATATGATAAAATGAAGAACAGATATTTTGACTAGAGTTATTTTGGTTATAAAGTCTTCATTTGTATTTTTTTTTAAACCTGTAAAACACTGCTGGTAGCAGCAATGAACAAATTGCCCAAAATCTGAAACATATGTCCCTATTTTCCATCATTTATCCTCTACTTCCATCTTCAGAGCAGCGGGATGTGCCTTTCCTATGCCAACAGCGTCACGGACTTGAACAGAAAAACACGCTGGAACACCTCCATGAAAAAAAACAGAGCTGAAAAACATCTCAATGAAAAACATCTCAATGAAATAAACGCTGAGTACATGCGAGTGATTTCCCTAGCTGACCGAAAAAAGAAAAGGGGGAAGAAAAACCCCCACACTTTGCACAAATCAGACATTGTGTTCCTTAGCTCCTTTTACAAGAAAACATTTTCCATAACAGGAAGATATTTTTAAAGATCCAATAACTTCAAGGAACTAGGATTGACTTCACTTATTTTTCTGCCACGTGGTTCTAGCTTGCTTATCTACAAGAAAAGACATATCAGGAAACAGGCTGAAAACTACTTACTTCACAAGCGCAAGGGTCCCCACGCACCCCTACACCGTTACTGCGATTTAGCTGACGAGCAACTTATCAAACACAATAGCTAAGTTTATTTTAATGGGAGGGCTGTGATGAATGTTCTAGTTTGTCACAGAAGGACTTTCAGCAAATACAAGATTGTACTTCGATGCATCAGTTCCAGCCTGGCTTATTTCCATGATGCAGATCACCATGCAATCAAGCAAATACTCGGATCAGCCCTAGAGTTAAGACGACACAGAACAGAGGACAAAGCAGAGCAGACCCCTCCTGGCAGAACCTGACATTACAGCATCAGCAAGACCTTGAGAGCTAGTTCGGCTTGATTTTTAAGTCAAATAACAGCGTGAGAATGCATGGCTGGCATTGCAAAACTGTTACTTCATAGCGGTTTCCTACGGCACTAATTCCTACCGCATCCAGGAACACTGGATCTTACACGCATACCCTGGAAAAAATAAACAGAACTGCATCAAAGCAGCCCCTAACTCCCTTAACAAATCCTCCTGGTGAAGGAGACAACTTGAAACACTCCCAAATACCCGCTGTCCGATTCACTGTCTCCAACAACACATAAAGAAACTCTCTCTGTTGGCCAATTATTCTTGTAGCCCCTACTTTGTGTGCTAAAGTCAGTGCCTGTGTTTGGTATCCAAACTGCAAGGAGAGCTTTTATGCTCATTATAAAATATTCCATTAAATGCATCAATAATGCATATCAGCATGGAGAAAATATTTGTTTCTGGGGTATTTAAAGGTGTGGAATATGATTACATTCAACCACTTGATTAGGAAAGTCTTTTGCAGGAAAATACATATATAACAAATCTGTGCTGCTCTTAAAAACTTTATTATACCACATTATTTTGCAATATGCATAACATGCAATATATTTTTTTTTTTTAAACTGACTGGGCTGTATATTTACGAGCTGTGAAGCATTCTTATGCATGCAGTATTATCCAGGCTTATTGTAGTAGCTCTTTATGGTCACTGCTCATTTTTATGGCATATATTAAGCTAATTATGGAAACTTTCCAGGATGTTTTCAAAACCTGTTTGTTGCGAGTCTTTGTAATGTACTACACAAATACGATTCCTAATGTTTCTTTTCCTTTTCCACACAAACAAGTGAAAAAAATATGTGTACAATGGTTGCTATTTCTAGACACGTGAAAAATGTTTCAAAGCACATAGTGTTTTCAAACGTTCAAAACCAGGTAAATAATTGGGAAAACAATAATAAAAGAACAAGGAAAACACTGCTGAGAAACTTTCCATTCATACACGCCGATGTCTGCACATGAATTTTAAGTGTTCCTCAGGTATTTTCGGCAAACAGGTTACAAAGTCACATATTTGAATATTCACATGAAAATTACCCGAACAGTCTCCTAATTAAAAAATACAAAATCTCGCAATATGAAGTATTTGACCCACTACAACCAAACAGATACTGCCTTATTATATATACCAGTATGGGCTATTAAAACTTTACAGCAATTTCACACCGTATGAAAATCATTGGAGGCAGCTTCATTATTTCAGTTAACAAAATCAGGCAAACAACATGATTTGGGTACTATCACCATAAGCAGGTCTTTGTGCCCGAGACCAGTCAGTTTAATGTTTAACTCGGGTCCAAATTCTGGCTTTTGTTTAAGGTGGACTCAGCTGTAGGGTAGGTTTTTTTTTGCCTGTAGTCTATGATCTTAGGAATCCAACTATCTGGGAACAAATTGAAAACAAATGTGAAAGATTTTTTTTCTTCTCTCTTCCCCCCCGCCCCCCCCGCCCCCTTCAATCCATCAGGTTTGAATTAAGAGTGTTACAGGTAAATATTGATTTTGGAAATACTCAGCACATTATGAGTCATAGCTAAAACACTATTGCTCAAAGTCGGAAGGTTTTGAGCAAAACCCCTCAAATCCCAAAGCTTTTCAAAGTTGTCCGTAGAGAAAAAGGCCTGAAGATCAGTAAGTCCCCAATGAGCAAGAACACTGCATTTTGAAATTCAGTGGGGTTTCTCCCCCCTCCCCTTTCCTTAGCATTATACCTGCTTGTTTAAAGCACATTTCCGATGAGAGAAAGGTCTGAAGGGCGGAAAATCTTGCTTTCCAGCTAGAAGACTTCTGCACTCTCCTGTCACTGGCACTTTGAGTCTCGAGTAACATTTCTGACCATACTGAGAGAGCACATCTGTCACACCCAGAGCACACCTCAGACCACCTGCACCATATTTGAATATGGAATCAGCAGAAAATGCGCCTTTTGCAGAACAGATTGTTTCTTCGAGGCCACATAGCTACCGCTAACCGCTTGGGGAGGGCTGGGGAATACGCTGACCAGTAAAGAGCAAAAACCCTGAAGCTTCTGTCCGCTTAAAAGTGATTCATACAGTGTTTTTAACCTGGAAAAAATCAACCAAAAAGCCAAATAAACTAGAGCTTGCCCAGCTAGCCGTAACAGTCTGAAGTTGGCATCTCAAACCACAGTATTCCTTTCTCCAGATACCGTTTTGGAGGCAATAGGCTGATGCCTGGGTGCTCAGACATGCCGATGGGCAGGTTCTTCTTGATCTGGTGGCAGATAGGGCCAAACGCAGCATCTGTAGGACTATATTCCTCTGTAGTCAGTCAAACCCAGGAAACAGAGTGTGAATAAAGTCATGAGAGCAATGAATCCAGGAAGACCCTTTAGGGATCATAAAGGAGACCCAATATATCCACGGAGCTGCAATTAGATTAAGGTGCCAGGTATTATCATGTACTCCAGGGTCTCCTTTAAGTGGAATTCAGTCCCATTTAAATGGGAACCAAGAACCACCCAGTGTTTTTCGCCTCCCCATTGGTATTCTGAAATACACTCATTATGAAAAGGAAGGGGTTCACACAAAACTACTTGAAAAGAATTTCCCTCTTCTATGCAAGCAGAAAACATGCCTGAACCTTTTCCTTGTTACTCATTTCTACAAAAAAAAAAAAATAATCAGATTATAATAAATGCCCAAGTACATTGTCAAACCTTTCTTTCCCTCCCTCACCATGACAGTTCCTAACTAATCAGACTCTAATTGTTTTCTTCCAATAATTATTGTGAATCAGGCTCTCGTGAATTTGGTAACAGCTGAAGAGTATCTTTTTGACATCATGTAGCATAATTAGAGCAGAGCGAGGCTTTTTTCATGATTGAATAGCAGGGTTAGTCACATCGATGAACTCCATCAGAACACCCATTACAATGCAATGCCTGTGTTGCTGCTAACCAAACCACAGTGCCTACTGAAGTTCACAGGGGAAAAAAAAAAATCCCTGAAACCTAAAAATAGACACAACATATTAAGATGATCATAATGGGAATGCCTGCAGTTGTTACAACGCTATGGGGGGAAGAAAGCCCATCAGATACTCATTGCTGCCCAATATAACAGGGTTTACACATGCAGTCATGAAATCACATTTTTTGACTGGTAACATTAATTGCAGTCTCATGCTGATCTGTGCTACACTCCAATACAACGATCTTATTAACAGATATCACACTGCAAAGCCCAGAGGTAAATAGCTAAAGCCAAAGGCTTAGCTGGAAAACTCATCCCTTAGAAGCATCTCTGGCTCCAAGGGAGCACCCTGAGGATAACAGCTATTTTAAAGGAGCACAGATATTATGGCCCTGACAATAACATGGCTGGTATTTCGCCGAGTTACTGGCAAAAGGACAACTAAGAAGCACATGGTAAAAAAAAATAAAGAACTATTAAGTTTAACAGCATTTGTCACAGACCTTTTATCAGAGATTTCCTACAATTTGTGGCCTTACTTGCCCCCATGCACTTCCTAAATCCTGTGGGAAGTCTGTATCTGCACCATGACACAAATCCCACTAAAAGGACAGCACTGGCTCTTCTAGAATGAGTAAAGCTTTGTGCTGTTATCCAAAAGATTGTTTGGGTTGTTTTTTTTTTCCCCAATGTAAGCTCTTGCAAGGGAGGAGGGGGAAAAAAAAAAAGGATGCTGAAAAAGCAGGGCACAGAATTCCATATATTGTGTGCCCACATTTTTCCATATTAAATAAAAGGTATTAGTGGGCTTTGAGGAAAGACCTCTATCTGCTCCTTCTCTTTAAGAATACTGCTTGAGTTTTGTAAAGAGTAAAATGCAAAGCAAAAAAAAAATACGCCATCCTTAGGCAAGCCCACGAGTCCCCAGCGATCCACACCTCGGCGAGGCGGACACAGCACAGGGGGTAGGGAGTCAGCGGGTAAGTCGGCGCGGACACACCGGCCTTCGGCTGCATCTGTCTCCTCTCTGCTCAGAGATACTGGAAGCACCCTGAAAATCAGGATGGGAGCCTGGGGACTTGTTTACTCCATCCTACCAGAACTTTGGCACCAATACTAGCAAAAAGGGAGGAAACCGCCAGAAACTCCAAGTCTGAGGCGATGATGATGATGATGATGATGATGGACCGGATTGCAGGTGGACTCCTTCTGATAGGCAGGTGAGACAGTAAAATGACCTTCCTGAAAGGAATGCATACATTTGCAAACCCCTAAAAATAGTTGTCACAATAATTAGCTACTAATTAGTATCTAATATCGCACCCGTAAAATACCATCAATTATCTAAAGTGCTGGAACTTTCCAAGCATCCTCAGCTATTGGAAACACAGCTGTAACAAACTGAGGTCTTGGTTCCCACTTCTCTGGGGAGACGGAGGTACTCTGCTTTTTTAATTATTTATTAAGTGGAACTAAACAAAATGATTTATTCTCCTCACATGTGCAAGTGTTTGTTGGAACAGCTTTAAATTATTAGTCAGTTGGTGGGAGGTATTCCGCTGAATATTACATTTTACTGGACACTTACGTACATTAACTACCCTTTGGAAGTTAAATAGAGAAATGGGTAATTTAAACAAACACCACCGGGACTATTTATTTCTCTCTCTTTAAAGCCTTATTCTCGACTGGGGAGAGCTATTCTCATGCATATGACTACTATTCAAAAGCAATGGGCTGACTCACGGCACATACAGCCAAGCATGTGTGTAAATTTTAGCACGCTTGCAAGCCTTTCCAGTAATAGAGCCTTAGATTGTCCACATCTCAGGGCAGGCACTGCTGCCCCCGAATTTGTGTAAAGTAAATCCGTGGTGGATGCTAAACAAGTAATACGCTTTAAATTGCCTAGCCAACACCGCCTTTCTTACTCTTACCCTACTGAATATTCTATTACATTTAATATAGGAGAAAAGAGATATTTTCCTTTTCTCCCCCCAATCGCACAGTTTCTGAACCCCGTTACTGACAGGCGCTGCCTATACAGAGGGGTAAGGATTTCATACCAAAGCAACGTTTTCCTACACGCCAGCTAGAAGGTGAAGCAAGGCCGGCAATCGTGCTGGTATCCGGCAAGCTCTGCTCTCAATGCTCCCATTATACACGTCTGCCGTATACAAATCCCTCGCAAGCTGGAACCACACACTAAGCCAAGCAGGTGGCCGCTCTCTTATTCCCCCTTGCAAAACATTTTAAGTCCTGAATAGAAATGAGATTACATTCGCACCTGCATCAATTCCTTTGCATATCCAAAAGTGAAATAGAGTTTAGTTCGCTGAGCTGATCGGCAAAACCCATTCCAAGTCATATTTGGCCACAGTGAATCAACTGATTTGATCTCGCGCCAACAAAATATAATTGACCTCAGAGAACAAGAGAAGCAAATGTACTATTTTTTTTTCCCAGCGTTTTCTAAGAAGTTACCTAAAGTGCACACCAAATCATTTTCAAATATCACAGTTCTCATACAAGAAATAAACCCATTTACATCCACTGTCACACATGAATAGCAACAGAAAAGGGCTTATCTGAAAAGGTGATACATTTCTACTCCGAAGAGAAACCACTGAGAATCTTAAGAAGCTGCAAGCTGCAGAAGAAAGGGAAAAAAACCAACCAAACTTCTGAGGCTGACGTTAGTTACTGTTCAACAGCACCGCTGCCATTATCAAGGAGCCAAGAGCCGCTTACTGTTTTATAATGGTCACAGGAAAATTTACTTCTCCCACGAGCAGGGACCTGAAAAGTCATACTACTTATTGGCATATTTAACATGAACATATACTGCTCGAGTCCAGCTCGCTCTTCCTTCTCAAGGGGTCTACAGTTAAATGATGACATATACGCTGGCATGTGAAGCTTGGGTGGTTAATTTTAGCTGAAGACACCCATGCACGGTGCTCAGATTTCTTACACTGTCACATTTCACAACTCCCACCCCTCCTGCAGCTCTTCCCTTACACTCCCACTGCTCCCTTCTCATACTACTTACCGTCTGTAACACAAAGTTTCAATGTTTGACATCTATTTCAAATAGGATAAATATATTTTATATACACGCTCTTATAAAATGAAGCTGTTTGCAGCAAGGATAAATTTGGCAGGCCTTTTGTGTTAGACACTGTAAGCATTAAAAGACAAGTCGTAAAAAAATTGTTGTGGTTTTTTGTTGTTTTGGGTTTGTTTTTTTTTTTTACATGGTCAGAAAACTTTCTACCCACTAGAGAGACAACCCCCTTCATCTAAATGCTCCCAATGTCTGTGGGGATTTATGCTCTGAACAGAAATCCAAAATTCTGCATGCCACAAAAATCCAGATATATCCTTTTTTTGATATTTGGAGCATGCACAACATCGATCGAATGTTGGAAGGTTGTATTTATCACAAATGCAAGCTAAAAAGCATAAGGCTGAATTAGACCTCAAGCGGACGCCCGCACAACCTGCCCATTTTCCGGAGCACGGCCTGGTACCGACAGCAAGGGCTCCCTGCCCTCCGGCAGGACCCCACCGCGTGCAAGTCACCCCAAATCCCACGGTCTGATCATGTTGCTGGCACCCCTTAAAAATACAGAGAACTGGCCCTTGTAAGCTGCTCTGCTTGAATTTTTTACGTTAAAAACCTAACGTTGCCAGTGTTGACAAGGTGAGAAGCGATGACTGCTCCACCTCCGCTCTTGCCAAGTTGAAGGATAGGTGTGTGACATTTTACCTGTTTATTTTTCAAAAGGCACACTTCTGCCAGCGTAAAATCTATACGGGTCTTTTAACTGCTCCATGAAAAGTAAACAACTTGGTAGCCACACTGTCTCCACATCAGCTCTCCCCTCCAGCAAAGCCCACTCACCGCCCGCAGAGGCGTGTGTTTGTTTTGGGGAGGTGGGGGACAAACAGGGCTTTGATGGAGTTTGAAGAGAACCTAACGTACCATGACCATCCAAGACACGAAGTAGCTGCTTTACGGACGTAGCACCAAGTGCTGCACCTCTGACGGGCCCAGGAACACTCGACTGTGCCACGAGCGACAACTCCGCTAACGCAAAGACAGGCAACGGATCGAGCGCGAGAATGGGGGAGGTTCGCACGTGTTCCCCCCCCCCAAAACCCTGACCATTGAAGAAGGAAGAGAGATCTAACCTCAGGCAACTACACTCTCAAAGACAGCTTTCTGCTGTAAGCATCCAATACTACGACGCTCAACGTGGTCAGTTCCCAAAACTCGGCGTAATTTTGGCACGCTTGGCCTGTGATAGCAAATACATCTTCTAAACTTTTCTAATGAACACAGACTCGTTTTCTCTATTTGGGAAAGGTGTATCAGACCATTCCAAACAGCTGCTGTAACTTCACTGTGTTTTTCACCTGGTGTCACAAATCCATACGGCTTCAGTACCCTCTCCTCTGGGCAGAGAGCCACGGCCGCACGCAAGATCAAAACAGACAATCACTGCCGTATCCAACTCTGAAAAAGAAAGGGTAAGGAAAAGACTCCAAAAGATAACACCACCAATCTCGAAATGAAACCTGACTTGCCACGTAGCATCTTAAGCACAAACTCGCTCCTCTATTCCATTTTCTCTTGATTGCTTAGAGGATTAATTCACCAAAACGTTCACAGTTGTGAAGCAACTCCAGATGAAAGCAAAATTGGTCTCAAAGGCACATGACTAAACCATTTCCACTCCTAGCTACGCGTGATGATGAAAGTTACCTGATCCAAATAGTAAGGCCAAAAATGTTGCAAAGGCTTTTCTTAATTTTTAACGAAATCGATTTGCTGTGGGGATTAGGGAATTACAGAAATTGGCCTTTGTCTCGCCTGAGAGACCAAATCCTAGCCCTCTTTTAGCCAAGAAGGACAACACAGCATTCCCTTTGGGTCTGCTTAGTGCTTGATTGAAAAAATTGAGTCTTCAAAACCAGGGGCTGGGTAGGTTCACTCCGTGCCAACACTCTGAAGTCACCGGTAAACTATCCTCCGCTCCCGTGAACAGGATGTCCAACGCCACTCAAAAACCAATGAATCATCTGCACTGCTTTTCTCACTCTGTAAAACGTGATTTAGTTCAGTGTCCAACATTTTTCACAAGAGGTAATCCTTCTGAAGTTGCCAAAAGGTAGTGCTTTCTAACACTTGGAAGGACATAAAGCAAACTGTAACCGAGACATGGATGAAAAAAATCAGTGCAGCTGAGTTATGAAGGCCAACAACCTATTCACCACTGTATCTGCCAGGCAAGATGAATGCAAAAATCCGGAGATGGAAAGAACAAAAGAAGGAGGAAACAAGACCCAAACTTGAGGAAGCACTTGACCACACACTTGCTTCAAGCATGTACTCAAGCCTCAATTACTTAGCACACATTTAACTCTTCTGAACAGGAATGCTGTACTGAAGTCGGCCATTAGGTAATTACATATTAATTCCATTATTTGTCAAGATTATTGATGGTAAGAGTAAGAATGAGAACGGGCCAATTCTCTTTCTAAGAAGTTTTTGTATATTCTACCCATGCTTCTATTTCTAATGCTCCTGCTCTTGGGCACTGTCAGAAGTGGGACAGTTGGCTAGACAAATCTTAGGTGTGACCTACTTTTGAAAGACCTATTTTTATTTTAAGCTGCATTTTTAAGATAGTGAAAAATACTTTGTGACAGCTGAGCATTAATTTGTGTGGCAAAGACTGGATCCCAAAGATGCAGAAAAAGACTAAGAGTCTCAGAAGGGTTCAGCACCCCAATTAGAGACAGCTTATCACAAGAGCTCAACTTCTACATAGCCATCAAAATAAACAGACAAATTTTCAGACACTGTTTTAAAACCTAAAAAAGCACTCGATTTCCAGAACTTTGAAATCTGATCTTCACTTTTGATGAGGAAGAGAGAAAAAGGAATATATATGTGTATATATCTGCATCGACACAGATGGGGGGACACTGCCCACACCCTAAAGGTTTTGCTAATGTGATCTTGACATAAAATTCTTGCATTTGAAACTACTAACAACCATTTACCCATACGTGGCAGCATTTCTGGTTTTGTTGTGTCATTTGCTATAGAGAGACACATACTAGAAATCAGGCTACAGCACAAGGCTTTCTGCATACCCGGGGATCACCAGGGTTTTGCCATATTTTACACAAAAGAATAAGGTGGTCTCCATAAATTGTTCCTGCTAAGCAGTTACCAAATCATCCAAGTTGTTGGTTGTTTTTTTTTCTTCCCCAAAACAAACAAAAAAAATGAAGTGCTGAATTAATTTCCACAAACATAACAAACCTAATCTAATCATCTTGCAGTTGGCCATCTGTTTCACAAACATGAATCTAACTGAATCTTCTACTAACTGATAACTTTCTAAATTAAATTGCCTATGCTGACCCTGCTTTCAGCTTAGTTCCTCCTGCTTCCATTTAAAGGGTTTGGAGTGTTTTCTATATAATGATCTATATGCCAATTATATAGTTAGAAGACAATTGGTTAGAAGACATTTGGCACCAGATCAAACAAAAGTGCAGAGAAGGGCACTGTGCCTGTCTGTGATGCAGACCAAGGGAATATATAGGATAAAGAAGTTCTAGAGTACAGAAATTATAGCGACAACTCATCAGTTCCCCTTCCTCCACTATAATCTGTCACAAAACCAGAGACCTTTTCAGTCAAATCTATTTGTATACCTATGAAGAATTTAAGAAACAACCCTCCTAACATGAAACAGCTAGCCTAAGTTATTAATTTATGGCTGTATAAAAGGATAAGTATTTTTTTAATCCCTAAAGGCCATTTACAGATATACCGGCCAAGACCCCAGTTACCGATTCACTGTCTTTGGGATGAAGACTGATCCTCTGAGCTTTATAAGAGGAAAATTCTGCTTCTTCAGCCCCGGCTGACCTTATGCGTTATTGGGGAAGGAGGGAGGGAGGGGGAGGCAGCCGTCCATCAAAGCCAGCACAGCCGGCGTGGGCACTGCTGCAGGCAGGACGCTGGACTCATAGACTCGGTAGACCATCAGCCTGATCCGCGATGGCCAATCCTATGCTCCTAATTAGAGAGGTTCACTGAAGTGACACCAG
Organism: Aquila chrysaetos chrysaetos; assembly: GCF_900496995.4. Taxonomy (NCBI): domain Eukaryota; kingdom Metazoa; phylum Chordata; class Aves; order Accipitriformes; family Accipitridae; genus Aquila; species Aquila chrysaetos. The sequence continues at coordinate 25,860,647 of NC_044019.1, forward strand.
CCTATGCTTTCATTGATCTGGCAATTAAAATCAATACTGTAGGGTTTTACTAAAATTTCTGATGCTGAACCTCTAACATAACCTTCTACAAAAGGAAAAAAAAAAATACAGTAAAGTAAAATTTATAGCAGGCTAGTGATTAATAATTTAAAACAATATTTTATGGCTGATCAAGAAATGCAAGTATAGGCACAATTCCCACAAGCGTAAGAGGTTCAGGCATCTCCTCTTGAGAGCTTCCTTGCATAGCTAGCGGCCACTTAAAGGCCTTCTGCACCTTCCTGAAAAAATCATTCAAGCAGAGGGAATAGTTTTTGCACTGCTTCTGAGGCTTTATTCAGAAATATATATATAGAACAGTCCTTTAATAGTACTGTCATGAGGCAGATCAATTGTAGATTTCATCTATTTTCAGCACAAAGGGTTTTAACATAAAGATACGTAGTGGGAATTGCTGTGTCTTGAACAGCATGACCTACCACGCTAGGACTTGATTATTTTACTTCCTTACGATCTCTGTTGATACATACCTTTTTAAAATGCGGATGGTTGAAATATTTCTATTGCTATTAATAGCCTTTTAACAATTATATGGCAGCAAGGAGCTCGATCAAAAGACCTGCAAGCTCTGGAAATTCAGGAAGCACAATGCGATGACAGCAGACTATCCTAGCAGGGGCCTCCATCACTCCAATTCCTATGTAATTTTATGCACACCTACATAATCCCTTTCTCAGTTTGAGATCCTGCTTTTAGTTTCCTACGTTAAGTCCTGCTTCTGCCTGAACACCTACGCCTAGGAAAGTATTACTCCAGCAAACTTATGTTCTTAAATTAGCTGAGTAACAGGTTTAACGAAAAGAAAAAATAATATGGAATTTACAGGGAATAAACCCCTGTCACTAATCCATTGTGGTCATTTTACTGGGGTCCATAGACATTAAACATTTGACTTTTTTTTTTTTCCCCCCAATTTGTAAACTCTCAGGATGTAGGTGAAAGCACATCTATGTATGAAACTGAGTATGGTTTAGAGTAACATCAAATAAGAACACTGCCATAGCTGCAGATAAAATCAGAGCAATTTACTGGTAATCATTTGGAAGGACAGAGCCTACCGGCATAGAAACAAGGCTTCTGGACATCAGCAAAATCAGTTTTTCTTTTTTGCCTAGAGCAAGGGTTGGAGCAATGTAGAACAACGAGCATGCAGCTAGTTCCGTTTTTTACAAAAAAAAAACCAAACCAAAAAAAAAAAACCCACACCGAGAGAGAGCAAGAGAAAGAAAAAAATAAGGGCATATGCATACATATACCCTAAAATCTTAATTCAGAAATTAACCACAGAGATACCAATACTAGAAGGAAAAAAAAACAAAACAAAACAAACTATCAAGACTGGTTGTCTATTTTTCTGCTCAAACACAATGAATATTTATAGCACTACTTTCTCCAGTTCTTTGTCAACTACAGTTCAATCTGCATAATTGTAAAGCTTTAGAAATAGGCCAAAAAAAAAAAAAAAAAAAAAAAAAAAGAAAAAAAAAAAGAGTTGCAATAGCTGTTGTAGTACAACATGGAGATTTTAGGTTACAGGCAATTTTTTTCAAAAGGCAGGCTAAGACCAGCGTCTAAAACTTGGAATTGTAGCAAATGAATTCAACCACAGGCAGACGGTCGAGTTGTGAATGAAATCTAAAATTACTATTAAAAAAACCTAAAAGAAAAAGGCAGCTCATTGGTTTTTGGTTTTGTTTAAAAAAACAGTGGCAATTCTACCACAGAACTCCCTCGTACTATCATTTTTGCAGTGTTGTTTTTAACACCTTTGGCAACACTTTTGTTGCAAGTTTTGTTTGTGCAATCTCTTAATTGCTAGGATGCTATGGATTATCTATTTTTATCTCTACAAATAACTTCCCAGATCTCTCTTGCAGGTTTTCTCCTGAGCCATCACTGTTGGATTCTCGAAGAGCAATACTGCTGGGCATTAGACTTCCACTCGTGATCGCATTTATCGCTACAGCACGTACGGCAGCCTCAGCAAAACGACAAATACATTTCAAGGAATATAAGCTGGTGACACCCTGTGAGAATCAGAAGGATAGATTGAGGCAACTGACAATTAGTGTATGGTTCTGGGCCAGTTCCGTTGCAGCTCGGACATGGACATCATTTTAAGGACCTCCTCGAGGTGAGTGACACTTATAGGCATGCATTAAAGGAGGGCATGCTTGTCTCCATCAGAGCGATCCTGACACAAAGACTAATAAAGAAAAAAAAACCCTACTGAACTATATAAGAGCTGACAAAGGCAGCAGCTGCTCTGCTCCACAGGGCAAATTTATATTTAGAGTAGGATTTGGGAAAAATGGATCCTTACAGAAATTAGTTTCAGTTCATCCACTATGGCCCCAACACTGTCTAGGAGACCCAAAGATTCTAGAAGAAACCGTAAGTAAATCAGAGCACAATTTCATTTTTGAAACACGAGAAGGATCTAAATTCAACAGGATTCTACTGATTTCATTTATATAATGAAAAAATAGATTGGCCAAACTTTTTTTTTTTTAAAGTTACATTATAAGGAATCTTCAAGCTTCAGACCACGAGGTCATCATGAAGTGACCATGGCCATAAAAAAACTTTCTTAATGAAATCTGATTTTAACTCAAAACACATCAACATCTTATCAGCTTCAGCAATAATTCCATTTAAGATATAAAGCAAATCAATATAAGTTTTATGTTAAGTGCGCTCAAAAATTCACGAAACCACCAACCTTTCGGTTTAGTGCCATAACACCAGGAGCGGCTGAAGCACAACTTCATGCTCACTCGATGTTCTAGCACTCTGGCGAAACTGTCGTCTTCTACAGGTTGACCAGGAAAATTAGCCTATGCCGTTCCAATTTAAAAAGTACACCAAATAGCTCATTTGCAGTGATGACGACAACCATGCCAGACGCTACCCCCGAAGGACTGTTCTTCTGCACTTAAAAAATACATTCACGTTTAAGTCCACGGACACATCCAGAAGAGTCATGCAGAAATAGTTCTGATGAACACGCAGAAACCGCACAAACTAACATTTCCCAACACACACCGTAAAGAATACTGCTAAGCTGGTACAGTAGTGCCTACAAAAGAAACAGACCTCTCTACTACGGTTCAGAAGTTCCTAGAGGTTTTGAAGGATGGATGCATATTTTGGCATATGCCATTAAGTCCTTAAACTTCATTTTGCTAATGCATAAGGCAACAATTTACTACTGCTACAACACAGTTGACTTAAGAAATAATTATCGAATGTGAACTAATCTTAGGCAATAACTGCTAAGAATTGGGATTACTTTAAAATCAAGCAATCTTCGATGTTGAGACTGTAGCCGGAACATGAAAAAAACCCAAACCAAACAAAAACACCCCAAGAGCATATGTGGTATAAAACAAGGCATGGAATTATGCTGATGCTTGGCACACTAAAGCAGATTTAACCCATCTCCATCAACTCATTAGCTAGTAAAGCCAAGCCACAGTCCAAAGGAGAAGTTGTTAGCACCTGCCTGTCGTATAACGGGCAAAGTCTGTGCAGTTTTATATGCTGACAATTCGTCCAGTGTTTTGCAAACCAGTAATGCAGAAAATAAGCTCTTAGCAATACCATTCTGAGTGAAACATTTACATGTAATATAACTGCACATCTGTTTCTGTATTTCTACATTATCGATTTTTCCGGTTTTAGTATAACTAGTAGTAAATGGCACATTAAAGTATTCTGACAAACTAAATGAGTTAGTCTATGTAGTGTTTTAAACACAGTACATTTTCTCTTTATAAACTAGGACGTCACACCGTTCGGATAAGGCATAAGGATAAGGGAGGGCTTTGCAAATGCTTCAGGGACACCTGCTTCACGCTGCTGACATTTTATTTTCCCAACTCTCTGCAGATGCTTGTCTCAAAAAGCAAATAACCCAAAGATCAGATTAGCAGACTGATATTTCCATGGGCACAGCTAAGACTAACAGACCTCATAAAAGTACTTACTAGCCCTGGGACCAGCCTCCACCCCCACAGAAGGCTTAAACGCAATTAGCATCAGTTGTGTCTAACCAGTAAAGCAGATGTCTAACAAAGTAATAAACCTATAATTTTTACATGGGGTTAAAAATTTCCCTTTCCTTTCCAATATTTAGCAAATGATCCGTGGGCCCCCGCATGTATTGCATACTGCTTTATGCTGTCTCGAGACTCCCTTATTCTCTAATGAGTCAATTCATCGGCAATCATTTGTCAGAAAAAAAAAAAAAAAAAAAACAAACCCACAGCAAAAAAGCATGTTGAGCAAATGTCAGAGAACATTAAATTAACCAGTGGAAGATCAGCAATGAACAGCTGACACCAAATTGAACCCAACACATGGCCCCATTCACATTATTGTTAAACACATGTAGCCAATCCTCCAATCGCTCCAGCTTCAAAATGACACTAAAGGATCTTCACTTTAGAAAACAAGAAAAAATTTGCTTGAAAATGGATAGTAACCCTAGTATTAAGTACTATCATAAAAAATAAGCTACTGCTTTCATGCAGTTTGGATTCAAGGTACTGTTTTACCTCCGAGTACAAACTAAATTTATTAAGCATTTTCTCTTTAGCTCAAAGTGACCCTCAATATATTTCTGTGTACTTCTATTTGCGTACAAAATGTATAATCTTACAGGAAGGCCTCCCAAGCACCCACTCAAGTCTGTATTAAATTTCCTGCTTGCTTCGTAGAGTCAGGTTGGTTCCCTCGATGAGGAAATAAGTTATGTTTACAGTGGTACCGCGTTATCCCCTCATTAATCGCAGCCTTCAAGTCTTCAAAATAGATTATTCATATACACATCTAAGAAGCAACAGCTGAAGGTACCAACTCAAACAGCTCTTCTAGCATTGAAGTGGCCGTCGTTCCTCAAAAATCACGAAATGGCTGAGGGCTGGAACACAGACACATCATATACCTCGGAGAGCCCAAGGGAGGATGTCATCTCAGGTGCGAGGTAACGACAACTCTCCTAAGGTCCCACGACTCTTACGTGAAAATTCGCCAGGCTTCGCGGTACAGGTGGGTCCCAAAACGACCCAATGATTAACAGCATCTTTGCGCTTGCTTCTCCCAAAACAATGATTTCGGATTGTCCCATCAACACCCATGTCAACATATGCCTCCCCCAAGAGGACGCGCATTCTTCAGCCTGGCCGTGGACCTCAGTGGAAACAGGATTGCGCCCAGCAACTGAGGACTCCAGAGCAGAAAAACCGAGTACCATACAATATAAATGCATTAAAAAAAGCCAGAAGCCTGATGGCTTTCTCTCCTGGCAGCAAAGGCCATTCAGTGCCGTAGCTGTTAATCAGTTAACGACAGGTTATCTGGGGACAGAGAGATCCAGTTGCATGTTGATGTGGGGGCAGGGTACCTAATTACATACATTCATTCTCTCTCAACAAAGGAAAAAGCCAACCAGGCAGTAGTTTCAGCATTTTAAACATAGGTTGTTGAAATGACAGGAAAAGAACCGTATCTGCATGAGACTAAGGTGCCCAGAATGGCAGGTGTATTTCCTCTTCTTATTCCTTGAAAATAAAGTTTTCAGCCCTGAGTAAATCTCTTTACATCTCTATACGCCTGTCACCCCTCCCACCCCTTGTCTGTCTTATTTAGATAATACTTCTTAGACATATTTATACTACACCCGTCCAGGACAAGAGCTGCCAATTTATGTTTCAGTAGCACCTCATACAACGTGGTTGTGATCTCAGTAAACAAATCTAGGCAATCTCAAGGTTTAAATAATGTTTTTCTAAAGGCCAAAAAATTTGCCTCCTAAATCCACACTTAGTCACGAAAATAAAATGTTTTTACAGAAGATCAGAACAGACTAATTCTTCCCCAGTCATCTCATCCTTAAAAATCCTGGTCTCCTACATTGCAGATCCTCTCCTAATGTGTATTTTCCACTAGAATGTCTTAAAACAAAATCAAACAACAACTATTTCCACCTTCTAAATTCTAAAACACATATCACACCTCAGGAGAACAAGGTAGCACCTGCATGGATTTGGAAGCCTCTGCGAAAACCAAGCCAGAATTCAGGTAAGTCTTTGAACTTACGTGATCTTTTCACGTACCCTGTACTGAATCCAATGGTAGTCTAATTCTGAGCCCAGGTTATTTACGTGCGTTTTGGTCATTTAAAAAAAAAAAAAAAAAAAAAAAGACATCTAAAGATTTCTTGGGGGGGGGAGGTAACAGCCCTTACAGCAAATCTCTGAATGCAAAGCACAGAGGAGAAAATCAACTTGCTTCACAATGTCCAACTATTTCACTGGTGACTATCAATCACATAACAATGTAGGCATGATGGTAAGATACTAAAACAGTGATAACACTCAACTAATTGAAATTGGATACTCAGGAGTGCTCTTGAAGTTCTGTAGTACTTCATTTAAAAAGACGCTGATAAAAAAAGATATACAACTACTTCTTAGTTCAGAAGCCTCTCTAAAGTACAATGCCCTTCCACACCAAAATCATCTTCCCTCCTCCACTTTCACAGTAATTACCCTGAAGAAATATTTAACAAAAGTTATGTAGAGTCATTTTCCTTAGACAACAAGATTAGGATCATTATAATAAAATCTAGTAACTGCCCAGATAATCTATAAGGAATTTATGTTTGTCAGCTAAAACTGTGCACATTTCAAAATGAAAAAGCAGATCTATTATGCCAATAAACAAGCATATCGAAAGGGAATGGTCAATATTTGAACCAAGACTTTTCAGACAGAAAGGCATCACGGAAAACATCTGAGCAGTCACAGCCTCACCATAATGACCCTAGGCATGAACTATCTGCTAATAAAAAAATGCAAGTACTGGTTGGCTGAGAGACTGAATGCTTACTCACACATAAAATTTTTATGAAAATTAAGACGTATTAAAGACCTTGTACAATGCCCCGGTAAGACTTCACCCGAAAAATCTTGTACAGTTCTTGTCACCTGTGTTCAAGGAGGAGGAATTCAGACTAGAAATGGTACAGAAAAGGACTTGGGAAATTAAGAAACTGTCTTGCGAAAGAAAACTCTTAAGCATTTGGTTTATTTAAACTTCACAGAGTAAGATGTCCTTTGCCTAGGAACATCGGGGAAGAAGAGCAGAACAGCTAAGAGACATGCTGGCAAGCCCCCCTCAAATGCATATGAATAGGCTACGCGTACGTCAAAGCAGATGAAGCCGGATGAAAATTTTGGGGCAGCCTTCCACAGAGTAAGAGAATGCAAGCTAATTAGTTTTAAGATTTTTATACCCACAAACATGGTGATATCGTTATGTTAATCAGTACATTGTCAGCCAAGTCTGACACTGATTAAAAAAAAATTCCCTCTATCTCACATGCTATTAAATATCCACCATCTGCACCTATCCCTCTGTGCTCTAGAATAAAGAAGAGTTAGCACAAAACCACATGCCATTGGCACTAAAAGAAATAATAAGTTTTTTAGAACAGTGTATCTAATTTTTAATCTTCCCTCAGTGTCCTGTGAAGGACAGAAGTAAATAAACTAAAAAGAAGTTACACTCCCAAAAGGCATCCTGTACCACAACAGGAATGCTCTTTGAAGGACAGCCTACCGCAAATCCCTTTCCAGTCTGTTTACTGCCATAATCACAGAACAGAATTGAATGAGGCTCAAATCTCTACACCTGAATTCTAAATTAAGGCAGACAAACAGATTAATCTGGAATATTTCAGAAAGCCTAAAAGAAGCAACATATACATTTTTAGATTTGCACTTCTGAAGTTCCTCATATAAGTAGTATATTTTTTTAATGATATCTGCACTGAAATGTGACAGCTTGTAACAAGAGAGTCATAATATGGTGTTTATTTACATGGAGATATAAACAACTGAATATGCACATTAAAGCATTTACACGTTATTAACATTGTTTTCTAGTTTCTTTGATTTTTGTAATGACATCAACTCCTCAAAGAACTCTACCTAATACAATTTTAGACATTTAACATTCATACAATATTTAAATAGCTCTATATTGTACCGAACACATACGCACTGTGGTGGGTTGACCCTGGCCAGCAGCTAAGCACACAGGTTGCTGTAAAGAAGGTTAACTCCATCCCAGCCAGTCCCAGTACACACGCACACATCCCAGTTATCGAAGCCAGAGCTCCTGGAGTTAAACAGGAACACAGCCTGGAAAGTACCTGTATATCTGGCAATTTAGCTAACTATATGACACAACTGCTGTCATAAATTGATCAAAGTCTCTCCTAAAAGGTCTGTTGAAGTTTACCTCTTTGAAAGAGCCTGTTTCAGAACCTGCCCACGTTGATTAGAAATGCTGTGCTGCATTTTGATGTCTTTACGGAGAATATTCATATGCCCACATTATCCTTGTTTTCCTGGTTGTAAGTGTCAAGGAAACAGATTTTCCTCTCTCTTGGTCAACCCAATAGCCCTTGTTTCCTTTGAACTGATCTTTCATAAATGATACCACAACTGTATATAATATTCTGCACAAGGTTTCTCCTGCCTCCTGGTAGTTTCACTGCATTCGTATTTCCTTATCTCTACCTTTCCTGATACCTCTTAGGAACAAATTTGCCCTTTTCACAGACTTATGACATTGCAGTTCACAGTTGTGTTGTCCTTTCTTGACTGATGCTCCTCAGGAAAAAAGACGTGTGCGTCCTTTTAACGCACTGTATGCTCACAGGCTTCTGGGTCAAAAGAACATTTCCTTAACTGTGATTCAATAGAAAGGTGGGAAATGTACGATGATATACAATACTGTCGTTCAGAAACATCCTAACCTATGAAACACTGAATTGCACTTTGCTATTCATTATAATCTTTGTAGAGTGCCAGCGCCTAAGCCTTCAATCTAGACATCTAACAACTGGCTGAGGTTCCAAAGTTTACGGCTTGGAAGAGCTCTGTGATGGTCTGTGATCTGATTCCAACATCAAGTCAATTATCAGCTGCAAGATAATGCTATGACGATTCAAATAAACGGCTTATAAGTCACTAATATAGATGGCAAAAGCTTAGGGAACGGTGACAATTCTTTCCCTTACTTACTGAAAAGTATAGTTAAGTCAGTTAGCAAAAATAGTCTATCAAACCGTAACTTTCCAAACCTCTTATCATCCCAGTCAATTCTTCTGTTGCAGTTTTTAAGTTAAGCACTTGAAAATCTCTTCCAGAATGAAGTGTTTCTTCCAAATAAGTATGTTTTCTTTGCTGTACGCTACACATTAGTCCAGAAGGCACATTGAGATAAGAGCATTAAAGGGAAATGTTTAATAAAAGCAGCCATGTGTAAACCAGGACAGAAATTTTATACATGGTGATAAATCTTTTAACACTCTTTTCAAAGGGAAAATTCTGAATTAACTCATAATTTTACAAGAACGACTTTTTTTTATTTATTTTTATAAGAACATTTTCTAAAAATCCAGTGGTTTACCCAACTTATGGCCCATTAACTTTTGCAAAACTCAGGTACTGGTCTAGTTGGCACCATTTACCTCCTGGAACACATTCGGGGTGGTGCTGAGCTACGCTGTACGAGCAGGAGACGTCATTCCTTCTTACCTAGCCCATATGGAGCAGCATTTTCCACCAGCCACAAGGGTCTGGGAGGAAGACATTGGCCCAACTCCTTCCTCCACCTCCTGACCCTCAGCAGTGATCTCAGCAGGAGCAAGTCTCCCAACTCCCTGCAGCTCAGGGTCTTTTATGGTGCAAGGGCAAGGACGGGAAAACCATCCTTGCTCGAAACCTCCCTCCCCTCGGCCCTCACGCTTGAGCAAATGCAAGTGCAAATAGTCCTCGCTGCGGTATCTTTGCAGTAAGGATGAGATTCTGGCTGGCTGTGCGCTAAGGTGTATCTACACCACGAGTCCGTTTGCTGCTATGAAAATGAGAATCTGGTTCTATTTGTAAGTTACAGGTGTCTTTTTATATAAAGTGCTTAGGCAAAGACACACACATTTCTTTTCTCTCATGTTATTCAACGTGTTAAAATCTAAACAGAAAAGGATTATGGGGAGGGAAAAATCAAAACAGAACTCTATCTGCTTAGTAATTACCGTTTAAGTTTTATAGACTGAAAATAGAAAGAATAGAGGTGAACAGGGAAAGCTGAGCAGCCTTCTGTTCAATTTTCTCCAGCTCTGTATATCCCATAAACTTAATCCCAACTGAGACAAGACAAAAGCTACTTCCTTCCTAAAAAGAAAAAAAAAAAAAGTTACAAATAAAACTACGTTAAATAAAATCCTAACAAGCTGAAATGTTTGTGCATCTGAAAACTGTTTTTGAAACACTGTTGTTTATGGTACCTTTCACAATAAAATGCTAGCTCCTGCTGACACTAATGTGGCTCTTCAATCAAGTTTCTTTTATTCTATCTAAAGAAACAAAAAACTTTTAACATGGGCTTATCTTGGGGTCATTTATTATTCCACATCAGACCCAGAATATGTCTTGTTGAGAAGACATACATACCATTTTCATTCATTAGTTGCCTGCAGGCTCAAAAAAACCCTAACCCCAAACACAAAACAAAACCCTGGAAAGGTTATCTATTGCCAGTTATAACCAGATAGGTTAGTTACCATGTTTCTACTGATAACAGTAGTAGGGAAAATCTTGTAAAAGGCTGGAACATTCTCAGACTTCATAGTTGTATACACATGTTACAAGGCTGGGGGCTGCTCAAAACCAGGACAATTTAAACCTTGCATAAGAAAATAAAAGGATCACATGCTTTTTACAACCACTTTCAATCATCACAAAAACAATATATTACCGCTTGCAAATTCTCAAAGCCATAAAACAGTGAGTGGGAAAGAGCCTTGCTTCGACTACATTAAAAAACAGGTGTTTGCGTAAGGTGTGTAGCTGACTCATAACAGTTAAACAAAAAAAAGAGAGAGAAAGATTTTACACTGTATGTTGAAATTTTGTCTGCTAGTCTCAAATGTAAAACAGAAAGAGAATCAGAATTAAACAGTTGTTTTTAAAAGCCCAGGAATAAGGAACTCTGGTGTCAAACTAGGTAGGTTAACACCCTCGCACAAGTCACCCACCATGAAGAGGACCAAGATACCTGAATTCAATCTCTTTCTCCCGAGAGCTGGCAATACCTGAGAAGGTAGGCACAGTCTATTCAGCAAAAAAGCTATCTTGGTTACTCTGTCTGGCCACTCCTCTGAATGCCCAGGAATAATATCAATATGCTCCGGAACGGCTGGCGAGAAGCCTGTCGCGGTTGCCCAGGAAATACATCCAGCAATAAAAGCAACCTTGCATTACGCAGGTCATTCAAGATGACAAACAGATTTGTACAAACATTTTGTCGGGGTTTTTCCCACCCTCCCAAACAGATGATTAACACAAACCCTAAGATTTTCAAAGTTTTCCAGAATCAAGTCTGGAACATTTCAGGAACTAGATGCCAGTTCTTGCTAGGTTACACGCAGCGCAAGCGAGCGAGGAAAACTGCGAGGAGGAGAGGGAGCCCAGTTTGTTCCACCTCTGGAACCCAAGAGGCTAAGGTGGGAGCCTCTGGTCCCTGTCTTCAAACATCTAGGGAGGGTGGTTGAAGACGGTTGCACAGCAAGAAACAAGCAAGCGTCACGGGGTGAATCGAGGGTAATTCTGGGGAGATTTAGGGACAAAAATTCTCCCAGTGGAAGTGGTGAAACACTAGGATAGAAGCCATGTGCTTCTGGAGCTTGGCAAAATGAATTGGCCCACAGCAACCTGATGTTTTGTTGAAGCGAGCTCTACTTTGAGCAAGGGGTTGGCCTACATCACTTAGAGGTCCCTCCCAAGCTAAATTATTTTGTGATTCTATTTATAAAAAAAGCTGGGATAAAGTTACTCTTAAGGCCTCTGTATGGATCAGACAGTCATCTCCAGATCCTGATTACGCTTCTTTTCCTTAACAAAAAAACACAAGTTGCCTTCTGTGTCTGTCTTTCAGAAGATGTCATCAAGTCATCAAGTCGGTTCCCAAGCTAAATTAACAGATAAGATGTCTGAATTTAAAATCTGGCTGTTAAGATGACACTATTCGCATACAGCCTTATGTCTGCTTGGTTTACCCTCAACTCAATAGTGTACAATGCTACATCCGACATAGCAACGATTTTCAAATATTTCTGAAACAGTTGTTTCCAAATATTTAAAATTATTTTCTTAAGTGTTAAGGAGTGGCACGATACGTACCTAACAGAAAAGCAGTGAAGTGCTAGAAAGTCTAACACAAGCATCAACAGCCAAAGCATCAACTCTCAAGACAAGCGTACCAAACGAACAGCATCACTCTAGAATAAGACTGAAAAACACTCGAATAGATGCTGCAGTACAGTTTTGTATTACACAAACCAACCCCTCCAAAAATAAAAAGGGTCAAAGCTTAAGGCAGCAGCTTAGCAAAGGACTCTTGCAGAAGTCACCCATAACCTCTTCACTCTCTCTTTTTTATAGCGCTGTATTTAGAATCTATTTCTAGGCCCACAGAAGTAGCAAGGCCAATTTTTCAATAACCTAATCAGAGTTGGACCTGTAGCACACTTGCTAATCCTCTACATCTGTATTCCCACCTAGTCTATTGTAAGTCCCCTTGGCTGCAAGTTACGAAGACATGCCTCGAACACCAGAATCCCCCTGATAGATTTTTCATAAAGCGAAAGAAAACACACAAATAAAATGGGTGCTAAATGGATTGTGAAGTGGTATGTCATAGAAATTAGGCTACCATCCCCCAAAATTATTCTAGAGCAGTATTTTGGAAGAGGAACTACCAACACTGAGTTTCAAGCAGAGTTAGACACCTCTTTTTGCATTGCACTCTTACAGCAACATCCCAATTTTTACCCAATTAACTAAGCCTTGCAGGATTTGGTATTTGGGGACTCTGTGGTAATAGCAGGCAAAGGCATTTATCCCTGGCAGCCTAAAAAGCCCTATATTACAAATCGGAAAAAACCTAAGCTTCCCCACTCTGAACCTCATGCTTTCAACCACAAAAGTGATTCTTGCCACCACCACCCAGAACTCTCAGCGCTATGCATTTGGTTATTTTTGGTATACCAGCCATCATCAGCTCACCCTAAGCGAACGCTGACAAGCGTTTTCTCTTTCTTTCTTCCACAGAAACCTCACTGGACCAAAAGGAGCAGGAAGGAGAGAAAGCAAAAGGGAATCCATAGGGCATGGTGCTTTACGGGCATCCTTCGGGCCCTTTAGGTCCTCACCGGCTCCAGCGATAACACCACCACCCTCCATCGCTAATTCCGACCCAGCGCAAAGTCGATTCAGTTCCGCTATTGCAAAAGCCCTGCTGCCCGCTCCTAAATGTTGACCGAGCCCGTGCCTGCCTTTCAGTAGTAAGGTAAGGAGCCGTGACGTCTTTCTCACTCGCAGGGCTCCAGCGGAAATTATTTTAAGACTCTGTGAACTGCTGGTGAAGCGCTTTGAAATCCTTTGAAAAGTTATGCCAAAGAACCAGGGATAACTGTAAGAAATTCTGTATTCAATAAATTTGTCATGTAAAACTTCATGGCCGGAGAAAGAACAGAAAAGTACAGCTTCACTGGTTGTTATAAAAGGCAAGTTTTCATTTGCAGCTAAATACCATGACAAGCAGCTGAGGACGTCTCATTCCATCATATTTCCTGCAAGATATGTGGTTATTTATTTTATGTTTTATTTATTTTAAAGATTTTTATTCTGGTCTTCAGTTCTTCTTTTTAGTTGTTGCCAATTAAAAAACTTTTTTGTTTTGGTTTTTTTCAGGTGCCTAAGACATTTTCATCGGGCATCGTCTGGTCTATTTACTTTGAGACTCACTTAGCTGAGGATTTTTTTTTTTTTTTTAAAATTATTATAAAGCTGGCTTCCTTTAATCCGTTTTATGACTACAGACCAGCCAAAGCCTACGGAAGAGCTCCACCCAAGGCTCAGCTCCTCCGAGCACCTTGGGCAGAGCCTTGCCAGGCCCCCAAGACCGAGGAGCCCCCACAACTCTCCCTGCCCCAGCACCCAGCAAACCACTGCCGCGCAGGAGGCGGCCCCACAGGAGCCATCTCGACGATTCCCTAATTACAGGAGGCAATAAACATCTGCTGGTTTACAGGGAGAGAGAGTCAGGAATAAAGCATGGCATGAAGGTTTCTATACTTTTCTCCTCCTGCCGAAGGAGCTGGTAAATCCAGCACTTCGCTAGCACTCTGAGCATCACTTGGTTCGATTTTGTTGTGCCTTGAATACTAGCAGCTATTTCCTTTCTCAGCTCCCATCTGCTTCTCTCTGCTTGATTTAATATGCTCAGTTCTCTACAGGTGCTTATTCTGTTTGTGAAGTCCATTTGGGGCTGGTTTAAAAGCCAATGCATATGCAAAGACTTTTTAATACACCTGTGTACACATAGCTTGCCCTGCTTCCTAAAGAGATCTTTCTCTGCATATGAAAAGGGCGAGAGGGCTCGCTTTAACCTCCCTTTCCAAAATACTTGGCTTCAGCTGGAACCATGCTTGGGCAACCCCCACACTAAGCCGCACATTTTCACCGCCAGCTCACAAATTCATTATTCCAGTGGCTACTCATGCGTGAAATATCCCAAACTATCTGATCCCACGTGAAGAGCTGCTTTTCTATCTAGCACAGAATACTCCTTAACTAACATGTGTTATCACCTCATTCCTTGCAAGGGAAGTATGTAAAAACAGAGGTTGTTAAATTACTAGATGCACTATAAATTTCTGTGATCGCAGAGCCCGATACAAAGAGGTGCTAGGTACCTTTGACTCCCACATGGATTTTAACAGAGTTTTCACATATAAAGGCTAAAGGATTAGACCTGTAGCAAGTCCTCGGTTTTGACTATAAATTTCTCAGAAAAAGAAATCTTTCATACAAAAACTGCAGAGAAATATAATTTTCTTTGTTTAAGTAATCTGCCAGAGAAACAGGAAAAAAAAACAAATTTAAAGCTATCTCAGACAGCCACTGCCTTGATATTCTTTACATCAAATAGCTTTAAAAAAAAAAAAAACCTGCGCATGGGAAGTCTCTCTAAGTTTCGACCAGAGTTTAAATCTTGGTATGGACAGTAATTCAAAGAGACAGGCAGATACGTGGGTTTCCTGATCTCATTTATGCTGGAGGAATGAAGCAGCCACACACTTTCTACTTACAGGGAACAGTGGGGTTTTTTTACTTTCCTAGGAAAGAAAAAAAAAAAGGGGGGGGGGGGGTTAAAACCGAACTGTTGAGCAAACAAACCCCCACAATGCTCCCAGCTGACAAAATTATTGCAGCAGGACTGAAAGAGAGAAAACTGTTTCCCAAAAGAAAAAGTGAAAGAGACAACAAATAAAGGAAGGTGAGAGCTATACACATCGTTTCTATTCTGACTTTAAACGAGCTTAACTACAGAGCTCAAACACCACACAAAACAACCTAAAGCAGTCCGACAGATGAACTAATGAGTAACAGATCCGGCTGCGACTATTGCAAAACAGCATTCCACTCGGAGAGAACATCCTTTCAGCACCAGCCCTTCCAGCCCACCTATTTCACTATTTATTAAGTATTTAGTTACCTCATCTGGACAAAAGCTCCCGTTTGCTAACGAGAAGCGTGCGGAGAAAAGAAACCGCCGTGCGAACGCCTTTTTCACCAGTCAGCACGACCAGGCTTTCCAAGGTTTTGTTTCCGAAACCCTTACCAGCTTCATGGTGGTGTTGTTCTGTTCCCACCGCCACAGCATCACGCTCATCGTCCCCGCCGGCCGCCGCCGAGCACCTGCCGGAGGAGCCGCGACCAGGCGGTGCTACAAACCCTTAACTACCCCGTCTTCACCGCCCCGACGTCCCCTCCGGGGCGGCCGGTCATCCTTGGGACGCTCGCCTCGGATGAGCTACGTGGCTCACGGGGAAGAGAAACGCCAAGAAGGTTAGGGCAGGATCTCCGGCGTCATCCCGAAGTCCGGCAGCCGCGGGGATGGCAGGGACTGGGAGGCAGCGGGCAGCCGGCCGGCCGGTCTCTCCTCCTCCCACGGCACGCTGCAGCCGCCAGCTCTTGGAGGAGGATCGCCTTTAACCCCTTCGAGGAGGAGGGTTCCCTCCGCTCTGGCTGGACCAAGCAAGAAAAACGGGAGGTTTTGGTGGGTTTTGTTTTGGTTTTGTTGTTATTTTTTGTTTTGGTTTGTTTTGTTTTTTTAAAAAAAGGTTGGGGGGGGAAACAGGGAATTAAGCACACAGTGAAGGTGAAAGGGAGTATTTTGCAAAGAAATATCTGAAAATAGAAACGAAGAGAGTTCCAAGTGAGCCACGGTTTAGGAAGATGCCTAAGGGTATCGGGCACGTTTTAGAGCAAACCAGTAAATTTACAGGGGGTTTCTCCCGAGTTTGACAACCTGACGCTGTTAAGAGCTCAGATTCTAAAGCTGGCTGGTTTTATCAGTGTTTAGTGCAGTCTAGGCTGCTTCACTTAGCCTTTCATTTATACTTAAGCCTGCTGGATGGGAAAGGACTAGACTTTCCCTTAGCAAAAAGGAAAGGGGAAAACAGAAAAGAATATACTGCCTTAAAATACTTCAGCACACGGAACATGACAGATCAGCTTCAGGAGCATAAACTTTGCATTTCCAGAGATTAGTAAGAGTATTTAGAATATCCAGAACAGCTGTATTTAATGGCAATAAGTATCAGTTTGCCACACGGTCTGTATTTAAGATACAGCTATTAAAGATGTATGCAAATACCAGGCTATTCCACAGCTTCCCTCTTGCATCCTTCTGAAATCTCTCCTCTGTTCCCCCGCAGCATCTCACCCTGCCTAGCAGTCCAAAAAGATACTCAACTGCGGAAAGATCCGTGTCTGATCTTGCCCCAGGTCCTACGAAATCACCAGCGGGGAAGAAGCCTCATGCCACGCGCTTGGCTGTTGCTCCTCACCCTTCTGCTCTGGAGAAGATAAAGAGGGGTCCGTGGGGGGCCAGGAGACCACGGCGGCTCCAGCAGCAGCTCCACGCACCCCAGGCGCATCCCCATCCAGCGCTCTCCAAGCCTGGGTTTGGGAGGCGGTTTCTTTAGTGGCTTTCGTTTTGCCGGGCCACAAATGAATGATGGAGGACTCTGGAAAAAACATACCTGTGTTTGAAGCAATTGCCCAGGCTGCCCTTTTCCCACCCTCTCTCCAAATATAAATTGTGAGGTACATCAAGAGAACTTTGCTTGGCTGCAGGAGGGGAGGCAAGAAATGACCACAGGCGTAACCTACAGTTAACGGACCGGGAGCCCAGGAGCAGCTCCTGTCAGCTTGCCATCATTTTTTAAGTGTTAACCACTTTAATATTCCCATAAAAAGATACAATCCTTATAGAAAAGCACCCAGGACTCCTTCTGCTACCGAAGCATTGGAGGTTTCAGCCTTGAAGTGGCTGCTGCTTAGCTAAAGCGCTTGAGCCTCTTCTTGAGAATGCGGTTTATGCCTGCAAAACTTGAATCCGTGATCCTGTACTTGTAACGGCCCTTCTTAAGGCCCCCAGCTGGCTTCAGTGGCCAAAAGGAGTAACTATAACAAATTTGTTCTCACAGTAGAGCTAAGACATTTAAAAAAAAAAAAAAAAAAAAAAAAGACCAAATTATACCCAAACCGATCACTTTCTTAGCTAAAAATTCCCCTACTGTATGATTTTACTGGCTAGGCTGTTTCATGTACCCATTCAGTACGTTGCTGAAGAAATACTGCAATAAATCAGTAAATAAGCATTTGAAACTCTGTATATACACACTTCCATAAGAAAAAAAATGCACGCATCTCCTTACTGAAGTCTCTTCCCTAACAGTTATGCTTCTATGACTTGGATTTCATTCCTTAAGTCTGTAATTGTTATCCTGTTCTATTTTTTTTTTTTTTAAGTGATAAGGAAGGAGGGATAATTATTGAAACAAACAATAATCGTTTTCCTTCACTGTAAGAGAAATCCCCTACCAATTTTGGTAGCTTGAATAACTATGCATAAAGGAAGAGCTGAATGTTGAAAACACTTAAAGACTTTATGCATACAGGTTACATTTGAACCATAGAAGTAAAATTTGAATCCCTTCCTGAGAATAAAGAACTCTTGTTCTTTCACTTCAGTCCAACACGGACCAAGGCCCTAGCACAGCCAAATCTTCCCGGTCAGCCCTCTACATAAGCAAGTACCCTGCTGAAAGGTCATTCCTACAACATTCAGAAGAGGAGAAGGTCACAGCCCATTTGAGGGCTTGAACATAAAGATGTATGGTCTTCAGGAGGGTCACAGGCAGACACAATAACCTGCTGACAGACCCAGCAATGAATGACTGTGTGCACGCACTCGGAGGGAAAAGCCTGGGTGTGATGCCAAAAGGATTTTGTAAGAGCATCTTAGCAGCACCTCGGAGGAGCTGCCGGTGCCTGCAGTGCGTGCTCCTCGCCGAGCTTAAATTTGTCCCTTCCCCGCTGCTGACACAGTGGAAACATCCCAAGGTCTCCCCATCGACGTGCTGGCATCTGGCTAAATATCATGACTCAAAGATCGCGCTCTGCTTCCAAAAACCACACCAACTTCAGACAAAAAAAAAAAAAAACCAACCAAGGGAGCTGAGGCACAAGGAGCTTTGCAGTGGCAGGATTACGGCCCGTACAAAGGGCCAAGACAACCCACAGCACAAGTCAGGGTAGCCTCAGACATCTCCTAAGCCTCTTAAAAGGTTGTTGATGATCTGCTCTTGCCAGTTCGAGCAGCCAAATGTTTTCATTCAACCCCAACCCTGGCACCAAAACCAGGGCTTGTGAGAAGGAAAGAAGAGGTCTCAGAAAATGGCAGGTTCTTGTCTACCATCGCAGGGGAAAACTCTATCTTTGGGACTTTTTTGTGCTGCTTTAGTGCCCAGGGAACAGGGTAGAGCCAAACCTGCCCCTCGGAGAGGGGCCTGGCTACAAACAGGCAGATTGAAGGACCAGATATGGGTGGAAGGACGTAGGCTTTAATTAATCTTCAGCCGACCAGTCTTGTTTCTTTGACTACAGTTTGCCGTCTGTTTTTACATTAACTGAAGTGTGGCTCAGATTTGGACTATTTTCTCATTTTACCCCTTACGGGCCAACTGAGGGTGCTGAACACGGACAGAGAAGCTCGCACGTAATCAGTCTGAAACATTAATGAAGCAAAGCTCCTGAGGTTAAAGTGTAAGTTCCGTGCTTCCCAATCACTTCTTGAATTAATTAATAACCTTAATTAAAATCTGTGTTGCTTTTAGACACTTTTATTTAATGGATTTTCCTAAGCCAGCCTTGATTTGGGATGAAGATCCCCTGAGTTCTGATAGTGTTGCCAGGTGTAAACGGAATTTATTTCTTCCATTAAGAAGTAAGACTTTGGAGCTGCCTTTCATCCTCCTATCTCACTTTTCGACTCCCTCGACAGAGTGAAAAGAGATAAGATTGGGATTGAAGTTGGTAAAATCCGTGCGTGACCTCTTGCCCTCGGCAGCATCGCGGCGGGAGTTCTTCCCTGATTGCTGTGCCCCGGCTTTGCCGACAGATCTGGGAGATGCCTTTCACGTACAACGCCCAATTTCAAAAGAGAGCAAGGGCGGGATATTTGCTTGTATTTGAATTCTTCACCAATAAAGCATTAGGAGCTCTTTAGAAAGCTTTATCGTGAACTTTGACAACATCTACCTGATGACATGGAGATGATATTCAGTTGAACCTTCAGAAAAGGACATTATTTACAGCTCTAATGGGCATCTAAACATCCCTATTAAAGTGCTAAACAATACGCTTGTTATTCAGTAGCGAGTCTTCAATGACAGAGAAACACGTGTCCCCAGCATACCCCGCACTCTAATGAGACATTATTTCAGTTCCCAACACTTTCCAAATAAAACTGTTGGAAAAAACAGGAGGAAACAGGTGTTGGAGACATTATGAATGAACTCAGTGTATACAGTCATTGTCTGTGCAACATTTACTATAAAGAAAGCTTGGGGAAATCCGTTCACTAATAATGCGTTGTTTGCCTATGAAAAATACGTGTGCTAACAGCTTGCTCTGCAATCATTAAACAAAGTCACACTCTCGTACTTACCCATTACTTTTGCTTTTTAATCACATAACACTTTGTTATGGTTTTTATTTGGAAAAGGGAGCATATTGTTAGAAAATTTTATTACTGCTCTTCAATGCATTTGCGTCAAAAATACAAATATTTTCTATTCACCGAAAGCTGGATTTTTATTTATTTTTACTAAATGCCAACAACCGCTTAGGTTTTTCTTTCATGCTTTCCAAAATGGAAGTATCTATGAAATAAAAATACTGGTTAAAAATCTTGAAGTTGTCAACAATGATATTTTGCTATGCATGATGTGGGAGTGAAGGGGAGACTAGCTCACAGAACCGTAACAGCTGCTAAACAATAATTTTAATTCAAAAAAAGCTCTTAAAATAGTGTTGAACAGCAGCCTCTGAACTAAACATTCCCTAAACCAGCAGGTAAGATACCTTGTATTGAACAGTGTTAGGGGACCCAACCAAGGAGCTACCCAAATGGTTAATCTTGATTTTCAGCAGTTGTTGGGAGGTTCTGGAGGACAGAGAGACAGCTCGTGCTGGGTACCAGCGTTCAAAGAGTGCGAATGAGATGGCCTTGATAGCCACGGGCCTATCAGCCTCCCACCAGTCCCAGACAGAAGTACAAAATGAGGCAGAGAAACTCAATTAATCAACAGCTGAAGCTGATAGTATTATTACTGGCAAACGAGCATCCCTCTCTGGAAAATGTGTCTTGTTAAACCGGTATTTTCTGCTGAGTTTACAGAAGCTTAGGAAAGCGATAACGCAGATGTGGTTCTGCGAGAAGGCTCTTGCCTTCACATCTCCTGACACGTTGAAAACCAGCACAACAACAAATCAACCTGGCATACATCAGCTGGGCTGAAAATGAGCTCACCGGTTTAAAAATACGTGATAAATGGGAAATTACCCTTAAGAAAATAAGCAGCTTGACTGTGTTTCACAGGAATCATTTTCAGCCCTACTTTTCTGAGCAAGCCCTAGAAGGGGGCATGAAACAGTTATGAAATTTGCAGGTGGCTCATCAGTAATGGGAGAAGTACATGATAAAAAAGTATAAGAGCAAAGTTAAAGAAGCTCATATATGCTGACTAGAACCATGAAAAGGTGTTTCAATATAGCAAATATAATCTCGTAACAATGAGAAACTAGGAACATCACAGAGCAAAGGACTCTCCGTGAATTGGGTGAATCTGAAAGGACTTGGGGATTGGGAAAGAGCATCACTGACGCGCCATCACGATACCGGGGTTTGTGCTGTGGTTATAGGGGTCATGCAATTCTTGTACATAAGAACAGGTGGTTATCAAATATGAATGGGCTTTATCACCTGCTGGTTTTAAAGCTAGTTTGCGTGCATCAGTTCAACAGGTTTATTAACCTTTGGAGGGCCTTCAGAGAAGAGCCACAAGAGTGACTTCAGGACTGGAAAATGCATATCACAGGACAAGATTCAAAAGCTCTGTTTCATTTGTCAGAGAAGAGTAAGGGCCAATATGAGATCATAACATGAACTAAATAAAAAATGAAAGTAATTCAGGAGAAGTCATGTGGACTATTTTATGGAGGAAGTCATTGAATTATCACATTTATTGTCATCTGTCTTTATCATCAAAGGCTATTTCTAAATTCCCCATGGAAGCGTATCAGTTAGCTACAGATCTGTTCCTGCCAAACTTTACACATATTTGTATCTAACCGGTTTCAGAAAGACTCAAGGAAGTAAGCGTAAGCAAAAACAGCGTGACAGCAATAAGCCTTACTGGCAGAAGAAACCACTGACCCCGTGATCAGTTAAGACTGAGATAGCTTCTGAGAAGGAACACGCAATGCAATAACCTACCCGGCAGCCCACTCTCTGATATGAGAATATATTTCCAGGTAAATTTTAAGCCTCTTGAGGAACAGGATGCTTATAAAGAAAGCACTGCTACGACCGTAACTCTTGCAGAGAAGGGAAGCCAGACAAAAGGATACACTCCTCTATACTCCTTTAACAAACTCTGGAGTAAATCACACACACACCCCCCTTCCCGCCATCCCCTCAAAGAAAAATATTTTTAAATCACCAATTTAGTTAGCTTTTGATGTCTGCTTGATAATTCTACACTATTAGGGCCAGATCACTAAATGTTTTCAACGCACTTTGGCCTCTCTTCCTCCCATGCCTGTGCCAACACAAGTTAAAGCAGCGTAAACACTGCTAGAATCTATACTATCGCCTGGCTCCGGCCAGCAACCCGATGTAACATGCAGCAGCCTTCAAGGATTAAAAAGAACATAAAAGCAGTGGAAAGCTTCTCGTGCTCCATCCCAAGTTCCAGCCTGATTGTACTCAACAGCTCACCAGCACACCAAGAAATAGGTGGGGTTTGTGGTTTTGGGGTTTTTTTAACATGAATTTCTCAATTCGGTACACAACGTGATGGAAAAAACTGCTAAATAAAGTAACAAAAATAACAGTACACTGAATAACCACTGGTGAAGCAACGCTGACAGTATTAACTAGGCTGCCCGGTGATGCAGAGCAGTGAATTCCCACTGCGGTCCGAGGGAACCACAGCCACCACAAATGAGTCAGTGACTGAACGGAGCCTCGTCCAACCGTCCCCGCCTCGGGGCCCTGGCTCTCCACATTCCCCTCTCTTCTGCTCGCTACCCCAGAGCACAAGTGAAGACATGGTCTACAACAGCATTTGTGTACTCGTAGGAGTTTCCAGACAGGGTATTTTGGTCACAGGACACACTCTCTGTCTGCAGTATCACTCACGCAATTGAACCTCAGGGAGCATCCAGTGGGGCCCAGCCCCTGAGCTGGGGAGATAAATAAGGAATTCAGTTTTACCCACTGTGGTCCGGTATGTGAGAGCAAAGGAGAAAACCTCTTACTTGAACACTAATATCACCAAACACGTTATGCTGTTTCTACAAATGTTAACAAATCCCCAAGGCCACTCGCTATTCACCCTTTACGGGTTATTCCCTTTAATCAAGGCAGGTATTTGTTTCCTCACTACAGCCAAAGAAGAAAAAAAAGAAGTGAGAAGTGAAAAAGGGTAGCTCTCTTGCTAGCTTTTGCCATAACACAACACTGCTCGAGAAGCATAGCAACTGAAAATAAAATCATTAGAAACTGATCTCATAATGGACTGAAGAGGACAATAATCCAGGGGTCAGCTTTGCCAAGGAAACCTCCTACAGATCCTACTCCAAAAATCTCTTAGGGCACTGCTATCTTTGGATTATGATTTTCTGAATGTAATCCCAGCTCACGCTGGGAGCTGATATGCCCTGTACCCTGTTTCCCAACATGTAAAAGCACAGAATAATTACCAAGTTTTAGAGATTTGGTAAGCTTTCAACAATGGAAGGAACAGGATGCTGAGGAACACCATTGACAGGCAGCTCGACCCAAAGACATTGTTCTACAGGTGATATAATGCACCAAAGATGTTTAGATCTCATAATTTCCATGTCTTTTCATGAGCCATATACACCATACATCCATACACACAGCCCTATTCTGCTGGCCAAAAGAAAGAGGCCAAGAAGCTTTCTTCCTCCTTTAGCAACTCTCTGTGGTTGCCTCCAAAGGCCAGAGACCTGGCTATAAAAAGATGGGTTAGTTACAGAGGATTAAAAAACTTCAAATATTTTGTGCAGCCACTTGACCTAAGAGAGATACAGAACTAAAACTCATCAGTGAAGCTGTATTTATGAAAGAAGATGGGCAGACCTAACTATCATCTACTCTAAAAAAGATGAGTGAGAAATCAGAGTACTAGTGAAGCACAACATCGTTCAAGCTTTTTGCCACTTCACAAATGCAATAAAACCTCTGCTTTTCTTCTCAGATCAGTGAGGGTGGAGGAAAAGAATAAAAAGATATTCTCAAAGATACCGATAGCATTTGTGAAAAGAGCCTTGTCCAGCTGCATAGACAGAGCCACCATCTGCTTTCTGCGCGGTCACTTCCATAATAGATCATTCTATATACCATCAAAAGCTATATATACCATAAATGCTACAGTGCACAAAAAGTCATTTAGCAACTAAGCACTTTCTTCAATCCAGCTTTTTTTCCCAGGAGATAAAACTTGCATGAAAGCATCCCTCTTACGGATCCCCTTTTTAAAAAACTATTGGTAAACATTTCTGTAGGAAAAAAAAAAACCCTTAATGATATGAAACAAAAAATAGATTGACTTACTATATTTGAGACTAATTCTTGATTCAGGTTATTTCAATAGAAAGATTAAAATACCGCCAAAAAAGGATTATTTGCTCTGTTTCTGCTGAGTTTTTGCCAAGTGCCCTTAACACCAACAATAATTTAAAATTAACTAAGCAATCCTTCTCAAGCAGATGCACAACAGTATGAGAAAGTATTTAAATTACCGCCTGTAGATAAAGCTGCTCAGTACTAACAAAGCATCCCTCATGAAAACTTCTGAAACCTGTCCCATGAAAGAACGCACACTAAAATTTAATTAAAAAATAGCTGTTACTGCAAGCCTTGATTAGCTACCTGGAACGCTTGATAATAACTGGCATCCACTAGTTCCTCTTGCCAAAATCTCTCCCTTTATACTCTCCATTAACTTAAATGAAGCAGTTGCCAACTCAAGAGCACAAAATTCTGTGAACGAAACGGCCTACATGTTAGATTTGCGCAGAATTATGTATGCATACATACATGGAAATATATATATGTAGTGACTTGCACTAAACTAAAAGGCTGCATTTGGACTTGAATCCATAGAGTAGTTTCCCTGTAAATGTTGTAGTCAATTTACTGTTGATGGAAGTGCCATAATCACAGTCTTCCCAAGTGATTTGATTTCAAAGAAGTATTCCTGGTGTCCACAGAAGTTTCTGGGTGGGGCCGTACTCCTCACGGCTTAAATTTCCATCACTGCCTTCTGATCCTGCATCTTCAACACTAAACAATAAGTACAATGCCCAGGCTCGTTCCAATCTTGTTGATGATGGCACAGAAAAAGGTTAATGGATGAATAGGGCCATCCCATTAATTTTTGGTTGTTTATTAGAGCACTATCTTTGAAAGCTTTCAGCATTGCCCTGCTTTCCTCATAGCGCGGCTCAGAGTCAGGGACTGCCAGCAGCATGGGCAGCCTCGGACGGTTCCCCTTGCCTCCCCTGCTCAACCAGAGACGGGGCAAAGCTGCTGCTAGACAAAAATCACCCTCTGTTTGCCCCCTTCCCCAGCCTCTAAGGTACAGATGACGTGTTGTGCTTTAACCCCAGCCAGCAACTAGGCTCCATGCAGCCGCTTGCTCACTCCTTCCCCCTCCCAGTGGGATGGGGAGGAGAATCGGAAAAAAAATAAAACTCATGGATTGAGATAAGAACGATTTAGTAACTAAAGTAAAATAAAATACTAACAACAATTAAGAAATATAATTAAAATCATAATAATTGTAATGAAAATTAATATAACAAGGAAAAAAAGGAAAAAATAAAACCCAAGACAAGACAAGTGATGCACAATGCAATTGCTCACCACCCGCTGACCGATGGCCCAGCAGCAATCCGCCTGTCCTGGCTAGCTCTCCCCAGTTTATATACTGGGGATAACACCCTACGGTATGGAATAACCCTTTGGCTCCTGCGGGTCAGCTGTCCTGGCCGTGCTCCCTCCCAGTTTCTTGTACACCTCCTTGCTTGAAGAGCATGGGAAAGCAAAAAATCCTTAACTTAGGATTAAGCGCTACTTTGCAACAACTAAAACATCGGTGTGTTATCAACATTATTCTCACACTAAATCCAAAACACACTGTACCACCTACTAAGAAGAAAATTAACTCTATCCCAGCTAAAACCAGGACAACATGTCTTCAGGGAGGCATCATCTCCATTTCAGTCATTAGCCATAATCAGTCCCCTGAAGACAATGATCTGGAGATATAAGCATAGGCTATGAAAAGCAGTCTATATTTTCATGAAAAATACTTCTTCTTACTCTGCAAGAGTGCTGGTCAAGGACCAACACTGCCAAGGACAGCAGAGTTGAGGTAGATCTGATCTCTTACCCAAAATGCCAAGTCACATCATGAGGGAAAGCTCTTGGTGCAGGCTTCTAACTAGAGAACAGCACATTCCCAGCTGCTGCAAAACAACATTTGGTTTTGAAAGCCCACACATGGAAACAGAGGAAAAACCCTGGTCCTGTGCTAGGGATGCTTAAATTGGCAACAAGGATGCTACGGTCCTCCTCTCTCTCCTCAATAAAGTCACGCTTCATTCAGCAGCCCAACCAAAAAAGATTTTAAAAAGTTCCCATAAGCTTTCTGTACCCTCAGCGAACCTTTTACCTGAGCTAAGAAATTAGACTACAATGAGAAACTGCAAAACACTTGGGTATTTTAATACGGCAATACTGTTGTGAAAAACACAGCTACTTGATATAATCATACGCAGCAGGAACGATTTCTTCTTCCTCCGCCTACCCAGAGCATTCAGAATTAAATGCACTGATTCTTTCTCTTTACAAAGAGAAATACTAGTTGTGCCTGTCACGTGGCTGCAGCCTGCCATACCACCAAGAGCACCGATTTGACATTACAAAACAAAGATACAAGGAATTAAATAATTAGAGCCTTAATGACAGAGCACAATGCACGTCTGCTTTGATAATCTCTTGAACTCTAAACATAAAAGCAGTGTTGAAACCTGCATACAAGATGTGCAGTAACTGAAAGTTTCAAAGTGTAGTGAAACACATTACAGTTCCGTAGTATTTCAACATCTTCAAAGATTAGTCTGTTAAAGGACAAACTTCTCTCTCTAGTTGTCTGGGCTACTTCTGCTCTTTCGTGTCTCCTTTCCAGCTGTTTTTCTCTCGCCTCCTCTGCCAGCCTCCCCTTGGCTCACTGCACTTCTGGGTAGTTGGAATTTTCCTCGCTGTACTACTCCTCATGCAGAGAGGCAGTTAGATAATAGCAGATGTAACAAGGAATTAGTACTTACCACATGTTTTTCCCTACTCTTCAAGTTCATTTTTTGAGATTTTTTTTTTTTTTTTAAAACATCATAGATTAAGTCCAATGACTGGAAAACAAATTTTGCGTAACAATTTCCACACTTCTCTCTTTTTTTTTTTTTTTTTTAAGAATATTTGAAATTCATCCTCGTCACTGGCTTTCAACTTCTGTCTCAAGTTTCATCCTGCCATATCATCAATCTTGTCAACTAAGAAAACATCGAGATAGCTCCAAGCTCAAAAGAGTTTGCAGCAGACTACAAATCAACTAAAGACATTACTTAGCTGCTGTGGCTCCGTAAGCGGAAAGGCGTACATGCAAGGAACGGTATTGAGGACAGAAGCAGAAATGCTAATGACAAAGAAAGAAGCAAAGACGATGATATTTCTCATGAAAGAGTGCTCTAGGCTACGTCAAATAGAAATGCAAATTCTAATTCATGACGCTGCATACACACATCCAAATCTCAATATATCCTTACTACTTTAAAAGAGGGAGATTTCTCTAAAGGGTAAACAAACGATGAGCTGCCTAGGTGGGGGTCCTGAAAACAACTTTTATCTAAGCAAAGCCTTTCTAGGCACTGAAGTTGATGCTGAATTAAGGCTTCTAGTCTTCTAAAGGGATTATCACTTGCTTGAAAATAAACATAAAAAATTCTACTGTAAAAGTTAATCAACTTGTTTTATGGGTTTGTTGGATTATTAAAATAGCACAGAGCTATGAATATAGGTTTTGAATATAATCTTATATTCCCATCTATTATCATCATTAAGGATTACTCCCATGGCTTCCTGGCATTGTTATTTTTCTGTATCTCAAAATACAATAAGGCAAATAAATATGAAGAATCTACAGCACGCCCCATTGTAAATAACTAAAGCATTTTGCTAAGTTCACTTTATATTGCACTAGTGAACAAAGCACAGCTTGACCCATGAATGTCAAAAGCAGTTTTACTACTGTTTTCAGCCTACTTCAAATCACTCTAAAATGAGTTGGTCTACATTGACATGACAGTGGCAAAAAAAGTGCTAATTACTTTAATCCGCCCCCCACATTGGCCAAATCTGGACTACAATTTGCAGCCTAGCCTAATTTGAACAAAGTAATTAGCATTTACTAAGATAACTTATTTATCAACACCAAATTGAGATGCCTCTCCAAGAACATAACATCAGCATTTTGTCTGGGGTTCACATAAACAGTTAATGGGTTTTCAGTTATAAAGTCATATTGGAATACAAGGAAATTCCCCTCCCCGCCCAGTTGCACCATTTCACATTGCTTGCATGTCTAATTAGCTATATACCTTAATACCAAAATTATTACTGGTCTGTTCTGAACATACCTTAATATGATGATTAAAAAGAAGAAAAAATCCAATTAAGATATATTGGATCTGACTCTCTTTTGCCTTGAAGTTTGACCACACAACTTAGCATTTGACCTTCATATTCAACTTGTGTAACTAGCAATGACATAAGCTACAAGGCAGAAAAGAATCAGACCTGTTTTATTACATAAAATTAAACATTTCTTATTTTTATTAAGCATTCTTTCACAGATGTCAGGCCATGCCCTAAGGAGGAGATTCTAATACTAAATTTAAGCTATTTAACAGTTTTTAAAACAGTGTCAAACTATGCTTTGAATATCCTAAAATGTGCTAGTTGTGACCACAATGTTATTTTTTAAAGTTATTTTTAGTGTCAGACAAATAATAAACCTTAGGCTCATTGCCTGGTAAGCCTTGCATGCTACAGTGGTATTTATTGTGAGAGGAAGCAAGAAACAGATCTCAAGGTTTACACCGAGCAAACATGTCTATCCAAAAAACACTCTATTATGCCAGTGAAAGACTTGGCAAGACAACAAGGAATGTGCCCGCAGATTCAAACACCAGCTTGGACCTAATTTCTATAGTCATCTCTGACTCAGTGTTTTTTCCCCAAATTTTTCATCCAGCAAAGCTTTGTTTTCCTTACAACGTGAATCTTTCACCTTCCCGAAAGACTAAGTACATATAAACTCTATGTAGAAACCACAAGATGACCTCAGGTTCTCCTCTCATCAAGCCTGCTTTTACTGTTGGGCACTCTTGAATAGACAGCCAGAGGGACCTTGACAAGCTTGAAAGGTGAGCCCATGCGAACCTCACAAAGTTCAACAAGGCCAAGCGCAAGGTCCTGCGCGTGGGTCGGGACAATCCCAAGCACCAATACAGGCTGGGCGATGAGTGGACTGAGAGCAGCCCTGAGGAGAAGGACTTGGGAGCGTTGGCTGGCGAGAAGCTCAACATGACCCGGTAATGTGCGTTTGCAGCCCAGAAAGCCAACCGTATCCTGGGCCGCATCAAAAGCGGCGTGACCAGCAGGTCAAGGGAGGGGATTCTCCCCCTCTGCTCCGCTCCGGTGCAGTTTTGCATCCAGTCTGCAGTACTGCGTCCAGCTCTGGGGCCCCCAACGTAAGAAGGACGTGGACCTGTTGGTGCGAGTCCAGAGGAGGGCTGTGAAGATGATCAGAGGGCTGGAGCACCTCCTCTGTGAAGACAGGCTGAGAGAGTTGGGTTGTTCAACCTGGAGAAGAGAAGGCTCCAGGGAGACCTTACAGCAGCCTGCCAGTACCTAACGGGGCCGACAAGAAAGTCAGAGAGGGACTTCTTTTTCCAAGGGCCTGTAGTGATAGGACAAGGGGCAATGGCTTTACACTGAGAGAGGGTAGATTTCGATGAGATGTAAGGAAGAAGCTCTTCACTGTGAGGGTGGTGAGGCCCTGGAACAGGTTGCCTGGAGGGTTTGTGGATGCCCCATCCCTGGCAGTGTTCAAGGCCACGTTGGATGGGGCTTGGAGCGACCTGGTCTGGTGGCAGGTGTCCCTGCCCATGGCAGGGGGGTTGGAAGTGGATGATCTTTCAGGTCCCTTCCAACCCAAACCATTCTATGATTCTATGACAGTAACAAGGATGAAATTGTACGCAAGGAACCCAGTAAGCAGAAAACAAATCATGGACTGAAATTTGTTCCTGCAAAGACAAAATTCTAAGGCCTCATCAGCAGTGTTTTGTATTTCCAACAGGAGGTGGCTTCATGTGATTGATGAATTAACTTTTAATAGGCTAGTTCCCTGTTCTGATATTGAAAATGAAAAAAAAGCTTTAGCTCCCAAATTGAAGGCAACACATAGCTTTTTGGAGGGGTCTCAACATTATCTTTGCGCTCCTTTTTTTTTTTTCTGTTGACATCACACCCGAGAACTTTGAAGGGTCTCAATACAATTGTCTAAATGAAAATAACCCAGATGAAACCAGGCTGCCTAACAGGAATATTCCCACTGAAATCAGTTGTCCGAGTCTGACATTATTAAGACAGGATTTACATTGATTTTAGTGGTGCTACTCAATGTTGCTGATGAAAATATACCTTCATAAAGCGCTCAGACACATTCCTCTTCTCTGCTACACTTCTTGTCAATAAACGCATTATAGTGATGGTACAGAATCTGGCCACCAATGAAGTATAAAACAGACTAATTATTTGTTTGTTTGGTTAACTTTTTAAACTCCCTTAGCCCTTCATAAAGTCCACATCAGCATTTACATTTTGTACCTCTCTCTCTGAAAAGGTCACCTATGGAAATAGAACAAAGCAAATATTTTACCCAGTCCTATGGGGTATGTCCCGAACTGTACAATTCTCAAGCCAGTAAAAATACGACTGCAGCAGTTGGCTCTGAAAGCTATCTTTATTACCAGAAGGGCTGGAAACATATTTTCCTTTCAGGTTTACTTCAGAGGGGAATATCAACCTGCCCAGAAAGAGCTTCACAAAGCTCTGTGTGCTTGTGATCTTGAGCCTGTGATTCACAGTGACCAGATTTTCATAAGTGACCATGTAACAAGGCAGAAACAAAACGCAACTGATGAGTTTTCCAGTGCTGTATAACAGTACCTAAAATATTAGGAAGTATTATGCTAGTCGTAGGTCTGATTTTAAGAGTGAGGTTAGAAATACATATTTTGTGCCTGCTTTATCCCTAATCCTTTATCCTGTTTATGCTTAAGAAAAGGTTTTTCCTCTGTATTTCTTCCCATCAAAGCAAGAGTAACATCTGTGCTTGGGACAAAGGCTAGAGGTTGGCAAGACAACAGAATTCTCACCCTGAAAGTGCTGGCGGGAAGGTGCCAAGTAGTCCACTCACAAGACACAGTGGGTTACTTCACAAACTGAGCAGAAGTAACTCCTATTTGTGCGTTAACATCTCACAAAAGCGAGACAAACCACATCAACACGTACCTCTCGTCGTGCTGTAAGTTAGCATGCTTCCTTTGCCCAAGCTAGGAGCAAGCCACCAGTCTCTGCAAACAAGATTAGTTTCCAACCCTCAGTGTAGCTACACAGAGTTCAAATTGTGGACCAACAAAAAAATAGGAAGACTTGTTACTGCTACTGTTACAGCACTTCACTAGCGTGACTAGAAAGAATGAATAAACCTGAAAACGAGCTATTATTAGTTTCCCTCTGCAGATAAATATTATTAATGTTGCTTGGTTTACTCTCCAAGTACTTAGCCCAAAAGAAGCAGCATTCCACTGACCCTTGCTCTGCAATGCAAACAACCAGCATAGAGACCTTCTCCGGCACGATACGGCACAGCTCTCCCAAATCCACAGCTACGTGGGAAGCATTCTTGCAAACTGCACCCCAGCACTACCAAGGTTTTGGAAACCTTGAGTTTTGGTTCATCAAAGTCCAAGAACTGGAAGGAGAGGGGTAGGGAAAAGAGCTAGGTAAAAAGGGACATCCGCCACAGGATGCCTTCCAAAAATCAGGCGTTCTACTCTTACGGTCTGGAAACACGTTGTACTTCTCTCATAGACACAGAGCGTTCTTGGACAATAAAAAGTTAGGGTCCTCTTCGGCTAAATTGAAACATGCAGGTAAGATTATACGGGCTAGGGAATCGAGGCTTTGTCATCACGCCACCTCCAGTCTCCATTTGAAACATTCCAGTCAGATATTGCTCCCTTCAGAAGGTTTCTTTGAGTGGTTTTAAATCTAAAGGGCAAGCATGCCAGAAGTGTCTTGAAGTAAGTTCATTTCAATCTACTTTTACCCGTTACTAACAGACAGCTCAGCTAAACTCTTCATCTTGGGCTTTCAACATCCTCTGAGCATTGCCTGACAGCACCAGGACAACTCTTACTTGCCCTGGGGTGCCCGTGCTCCGCTCGTTGCCTGCCTTTCACCTGAGAAGCCACACACTCACAGGGGCGATAACAGCCACCTAAAAACCCGCGCTGCACCCAGCTCCAGCAGCCACCTTGGTGCCACCGCCTTTCGCCCGCCGCATCCAGCGGGAGCAGAACCTGGGATGAAGGAGAGCGAGAGGGTGTTCGCGGGGGGGCTGGGAAGGACGATGCTCTTCCAAGGCCCTCTGGTGTGCTAGCAGAACCACATAAAAGACTAGAAATGTTCAGTTACAAACACTTTGCTAAAGAAAAGACGCCTCAAAATCAATATATTTGCTTTTGTCCATTTTCACTGCATGTTACAATCTAGGATCGCTGTAAGCAGCATGTGTTGCACCGCTGCGATCCAATTCATTTTCCAAGTACCGCAGGGATTAGGCATACATGAAGCAGAAAAAAAAAACCCCAAACACCATCACACATGAGAAATAAGGTCTAGCTTCTATCTCCGGGAATATTAATAACTGAAATTGTTAACAACTGATGGACAAAAAGACTGTTCTGCTTCCTGCTGGTTTAACTGCTTCTAGGCGAAACTATGATTATTGCTAATAAACCTAGAAATCAAATAAGCCTTAGTAACAATACAGAACAGCAAGTTACAAAATAACTACGCTTTCTAGTCAGAATGGTCTCCTGCAGCCTAAAATACAGCGGGAAGGCCGCTTGAAAGAGCCGAGCAAAATCTGCATTTGACATTCGTGAGCCAAGTGACTTTGTAGATAAGGCAAACCACTTAGATGTATTTCAGGTCCCGTAAAATCAGCTCACTGCCTTATTAACTCTATTGGTAAACACAAACGGGGAAAGGACTTTGCTAACGGGAAAAGAAAAGTCAAAATTACTGCGAGTGGCCCATGTAACTGTCTTAGGAGTCTATACATTAAGTCCAAGTCGTTATATCTGGTTTGCTGCCAGCGCAGATTTGCTCAGTCGCTACTGGGCAGTGCTCTGTTGCGGTCCCATGGGCTGTTCATCTGGTACTCTTGATTCTGACAGCGTTATGGGACCTGATGCCTCTGAAACACAAAGAGTCCTGGGATGCTTCTTTGAAGGAAGGACAGTATAGCTGCTTCAAATAAATCCCCCCTCCCTTAAAATTATTTTCTTTCACTCTGAAAGATCTAACAACGTACTGAATTTCTCAGCCAAAATCCCAAGGAAATACTTGCGACTTAATTTTTCCCTGAAATAGAGATTTTGTGGCATAGTACAGAGCGGCTACAACAGAGGGAAGGAAACATTTAGGTCAGACCCCTACCATAAGTCAGACCAAATTTCCATACACAACAAAGATGACCTTAGCTCCTAAGCACTGCCTGAGAGATCCATAGCAAATAACCTATGCTAGTACTTCACTGGAAAACATTACAAAGCTCTGAAATACTCCAGCAGATGCAGATGTTTTGTAGAGACAGAGCATCTACAGATTAAGCTACAGAGTGTGGCTTTGTCACTGGACAGGAGGGGTTGAACAGGGATCTCCTTTTTTCTTGGTAACTACAACTTAATCTGTATTCCCCTACTAAAAGGATTGCAGTAAAATTCTATATAATGAAAGGACAATTAAGTCACTTACGTTAAGTGCAAAAAGTAATAATTTGATAATGATCCACTAATTTCAGCAAGATAAGACACTAATCACTTACGGAAATCAAATTTGCACTGGTAATGCAGTGACTGGACCGTGCTGAAGCAATTCCGAGATGTTCATTAACTCTGCTTCCATATGCCACTAAATCACGGTGTGTTTCTGACAGAGATGCTCTGAGGCTGGGGGGACATCGCGTTATCTCCTGTTTGATTTCTGTCACCTCACCCGGTACCAGGAAAGGCAGATTCTGGATTCACAAATCATACTTATTTTATGGGTTTCCAGCCAGACAAGTACTTGTCTCTGGCAGTTGAAAGGAAATCAGGTTATTTTCTGAAGCTAACGACCGGTGCTGAACCTGATACAATTAAGTATGAGGATCAATTAAGAGAAATTAAAATGTTAACCCCTGGCTGCCTCAGCTGCACCAGAGTGACAGCAGCTATACCTGCCATACGTTACCCAACACGGGTGAAAACCTATGGACTTGTAACTACTGCCCAGCCCGCTCAGAGCAAAGTCTTTCCGCACAAACAAGGCAGAGCTTCCCCCACCAAATACCAACTCGGGCAGTTCGTTTCCTACCAGGAGCAGGTACTCCCGGCTGCTCTTTTCTCCTCCTTCTCCAAAGGGCTGCCTGCACAAATCGCCTCTCACACATTGCAGCCAGCTCCCCCAAAACTTGCCGTTATTCAGAGTCTGATGATGCTCAAAGAAAAGTTCAAATTTTTAATTTTTTAACAACGTTGTCGACACCCAAAATAAATGTTGGCCATAAAGTGCAGTGGACTATTTTTTCCTCATTGAAAGAATGATCTGGGGGTATCTACAATAATTCTAATTGATACCCAATAGCTTCTTAATGCCATGCAACTAACCCGAGGAAAAAATGAGGTTTTGTTCAACACCACCAGGTGGCAATAGCAGCCCAGCTAACCCGTCCAACGGCAAGGCAGCCGCGGGAACTGCTTATTACCCTTTTTCACTCAGCCCTGTCCTAAGCTTTTTTAATTTGCTAGTAGTTAAATTCAGCGTCGCGCTAACCATCTATAATAAAAAGAACACCCACAGCTATTCCCATTTAATGAAAGAGTCCAAAGATTGGGTCAAACCTAAGTAGTTCCCAAGAACCCACGAACGATCGCTTCCGACCTTGCAAATCCTGCTCTCGCTGCGCAGAAGGCATAGCTGCCTCATGCAGGCTATCCATTACATACACTTACTTCTGCAAACCCACCCCCCTTTGGTGTATTTTGGTTCAGAGAGGGAACCATGTGGCCCTGAATCTCCCATTACCTTTAGGTCACTTGATTTTCTGCTATGGCAGCACACCATTACTTCGGTTTTGTAACTTCATAGAACTTCCTTATGAAACAATGCTATGTACTTTCACATAATAGCAGGCAACAGACTACTAATTCACTATCCAAATCCTTCATATATGCCCCCAAACACATGACATCTGAAAAAGCAGAAGAAGATGCTTTTTGATGACCTGAGAGCGATAGAAATACCCCAGGCCTGTACTTAGACCAAAAGGGTGCTTATGTTCCACAGTTTTCTATATAAGTGAGTTAGGACCCGGTGGTCTTATTTTACCAATTATTTTATTTTAAGTTCAATCAAGAGGCAGAGGTGGCTTGGCGTATGAAATTTAATTCCCATTGCAAACACAAGTATAGTTGCAGGCATCACACTGGATTGTGACGCTGTAAATCAAAAACCAATCTGGCCTCATCCAGTATCCCGGGACTACAGTTTCTAAACTTAGGCAGTTTAGTAAACAAATCTGTGGTTTGTTTTTTTTTTTTTTAAACTGAGTTGGAGGAAGGATACATTCCTAGGTAAATTCACATATAGTTACATCTCTGATCTGACCTCACCAGTATCCCATTTGGAATTACAATAAGGTAGGCAAAAATCATAGTCATTGATCTACACCTGCTTTTCAGACTTACCTGCAGGCTGATCCCGAGCGCCGAATGACTTCAGACTGCCAGTGACTTCCACCTCCAGCACCACAAAGCTCAGCAGTGCGTTCTCTCCCTAGCAGCCACGCTTCTGGCCTGCATGGATTAACTCACTGACCGTGTCAAAAACCATTTCACACGATCCTAAAGCAGACCTTGAATAATTTGCATTGTAACCACTGTTCTCTACTAAGATTTTTCTGTTAAAAATGAGCTGGATCCACACCCATACCTCTTTCCGCACCAGCTACTGAAGAGATGGCACGAACACCCAGGTCTCCATTAGCTCAAGAAGGACTGATAACCCCCGAGTTAGAAAAAGGGTTTTAACAAAACACGAACGACTGATTATTTGAAACCAGCTATCTGACATAGACAATCTCTCTCCCACGTGTTGTTTCACCTACAAGATATTAACCAATGTAGATGCACGCGATAAACCATAAAACCCTGCCAGTTCTATACAGCACAACGATCTAGAAGAGAAATGGGACCTCGGTCCCCCTCTGGAAGGAACGCCTACCTGAAGGCTCCCACTTCTTCCAGCACAAACCCATGCTCTTCACTGCCTTTCCCTGCTCTGGAGATGCACTGGGAAGCAGCAGGGAGGCACCCAGCTCCCATGTGCAGCTTCTTAAGGCTGATTAGCAACAGCAGCCAGTCCCACCCAGTTTAATCAGGAAGAGCTGAGTTAGCTGACTGGGAGGGAAAGAGAAGCAGCCAGCTGCAAAACATTAAGGCATGTCCACTAACTAGGGGAGGGGTTGAAGCATTAACACTTTTTATCAAAAGTCTTATTCCGTGACCGGGAAAGGAAACATGACTGAAGACAACAGAAGGTGGTAGAAGAAAAGAAGGAAAGGGAATTATATTTTCTTGGTTTCCACCCATCACTGTAGACTTCTAAAACTGAGCGCGTTCATCCTTAGGATGTAAAGGATTTATCTTCTGGTAGGCAAAACCCATTGCCATCTTCCTGTCAGAGGAATAGCTGTTCAAATGGGAGTTACGCACCAGGCCTTTTTGTGCCAAGTTGCTTTGGTCTTTAAAACCAGATCCAGTATTGTCTGCAATTTTATTCATAAAGCTAAATTATGACTTGAACTGCAAGATATATTCTAGCTCCTTCAGAATTTAAAACAAAAAAGTCAGAATATGAAATTACCCACTGACTCCAGCTGCGATATGCTTCTTATTTCACACTTTCACCCGCGCTCATTGGAAATTCAGTTCAACTACGACAACTTGAAAATTGGTTTTGATTACAACTAATACATGGAGGCTTTTTCCCCCCCTCTTTTTGTTCCTTACATCTGGTAAGCACCAAAAACAACGATGTTCGTGTGGCAGAAAGCGAGTCAAATACCTCCTGAAGGTACTCCAGAGCACCGCGCATCCGAGCGAAAGGCGTCAAGCTCTGCAAAACAAAACCAGATACCAAGAAATCCAAAACACGCTTGAATCTGAACTATTCTTCTGGGCATTCAGCCTCAGGCCTAACGCTGCAGCTATTCACAGCACCCACTAATACTTCTGCCATTTCTAAGCCAGAGGACTAACATTTTCCTTTCAGTCTCTTGAATGGAAGCGATGCAATGCAGTATAACCGGCCGGACCTCCACATAAAAAGACCACATAAACAGGGTTTCGCTCTGTGTTCAAACTGGTAAAATTTGCAAAGCTAAGCACAAAGTCAACCTGCCGCACACAGCAATACGGTAGCTCTAGTTCTCTAGAAAAGAAGCTATTTTTAAACCGCAGTAGCAATGTGAACTGCATAAATTAGCATAATTTCAGCCTTCACAGATAGTTCTCAGTTGACTGTGTTACACGCTACGAATTAACACTCTGCAAATTCCTTGCTTCTACTGACACGGTCAGTCCTGCAATTCACGGGGCTTAAAATGCCCTTTTTCAGTCCTCCAAAATCTCAACGGCCTTTTTTACACTTCTCTTTTCCTTTTCAGAGCAGTACTATCAAAGGCTTGGGTTTCATTACAAATCTCACAAGGTCTTCATGTGTAACTGGTGGTTATGTGGCTTCGTAATTGCAGGACATCCTACTATTTTCTCCGCTGGTGCTTTTCTCCTTGTGGGCAGATGGCATCGAAGTGCAGTGCAGATGGTAACCCACAACCCACAAACTCCTCATTATAATGTGAAATAGTGTGTGCAGGTCTTCAATTCTTATCTTCTCTTTAAATTATTTTCAGCATGAAAGGATAAATGGCTGTTTTCAGAAGGCGCAGCCAAAAGTAATGATATCTGT
Organism: Aquila chrysaetos chrysaetos; assembly: GCF_900496995.4. Taxonomy (NCBI): domain Eukaryota; kingdom Metazoa; phylum Chordata; class Aves; order Accipitriformes; family Accipitridae; genus Aquila; species Aquila chrysaetos. The sequence continues at coordinate 25,898,942 of NC_044019.1, forward strand.
TAATAGCTGAGAACCTTCTCCTAACAAAGAGGTGATGATGTGCCTTCTATTTTCACAAGTTTTATTAAAATCCATAAATCATTAGTGGAGAGGATTTTAAATCAAGTATCTCTTGCTTTGACTCAAGTATTACCTTAAGAAAAAAAATCAATAAGGAAAAAGCAGATCACACTAAAGCATGAAGGCTTAAGAGTCACACAGTTGGCTATTTAAGGTAATTTCATGGCTCCAGGTATCACTTTACCTGAGCCGCTTGGAATTATAAAGGATTTATCTCTGCAGAACACCTGTGAGATAAGGGAGTTGCTGCTGACAAACTGCAGCAGGCAGCAACAAGGTGACTCATCTGAAGCTGTGCTGATGGCCTGTGGGTCTTCAGGACTCCCACGCTCGCCGCTGCATCCTCCCTGCCCTTTAAGGACTGAAACCCTTCCTGGCAAAAAGGCGCAGCTCAAAAGGAAGGTGCCGTAAAAACTAGTTTTATCATTTTTTTCAAGCTTTTTCACAGCACGTCCAGTCTGGTGGAACTGGCTTTCCTAACCCTTTGACCAGTTGGAAAAGTCTGAAAAACAGCGAGTTAAAAATATCTGTGGTGGAAAATAGCAAGGAATGAAATAATAAGCATTAGAGGTCAAGCCTGGATCCCTGAAAAGTTTGTACTAACCAATGGAAAAGCATTAAAAGCAATAAACTTATCCCTTAGTTATAAAAAGAAAACAATACTTAAAACACCCAAGTGACATGGTTGATGAGGATTTACTAACTCACAGTCAGCTCTCACACACAGCATAAATGAAAAGTTGGCTAATTTGCTCCCGTTCCAGAAGCCTAGAGTCAGACTTGATAATCACAAATAGCATCATTTGTTGGAAGTTTTGACCTGGTGCCTGACAACCAATTACTAAACCACACTATTCTACCTCAGCTATAATGGAACCTTCTAAACTGTCTCACAAAATGGTTTCTGTCTGTTTAAAGGGTGGCTACGTGTTGCTTAACTAAATTTAAAGCCTTTAACAGTAACCGTTAGCAAGCCTTTTCCACAAATGGCTGAAATTATTTGTGTATTATACATCAAAAACATTCAGATGTTCAACTGAGTTATGGTATACATACACTATGACATAAATAATTTGACTATATAATACGGGGCTATAATCTTCGACAGCATGCAGGCATGCTAATGATCTTACACATGGGCGACACGAGATGAAATAATGAAGTATTTCATCACTGAGGGCAATTTGTCTTGTCTACGTTCACGGAAGAAGATTATAGGACGTCATCTTCTTAGTGGTTTCCCTTTCACAACAAAAAAGACAATAATCAGTTTTCATTAGGGAACACTTGTCCTTTCTGTTGTACCGACGTGACTTTGATGTCCCGAGCACCAAATACAGCACTGATGTCAATTGAATAACTACATGGTATCTTCTAACACAAAGCTTTATAAAGGGTAATAGAAATGCTTAAACTTCAGATGCAATATTGAAGGATTTACGCATGTCAAAAGAACTTAAAAGATATGTTTTCTCTCCAGTTTAATGACTTGTGCTTGAAACTAATAAGGGTCTTCAGAACTGACCATTTGAAACTGCGGTTCCACAAGAAAACTCAGCTCAAGTCGTGACTCGAGAGAATAAAAAATTTCCGGAAGAAGAGAAAGTTCCATCGTAAGTGCCTTAGGGAAGCCTTGACTTTGTAAAGTCCATCTTCATCGCGCAATATCTCACAGTTCATCCAAAGGCACGTTCAGAGCTCTTTGGCATGAGAGGCCCATCGCCCATGGAAAGGCAAGAGAATTTTGGCAGAGGATGAAATACTGCGCCAGCATTTCTGATGCAGTAAGAGTGACTCTATCACACATCTGTTCCCCTGTGAGAAGCTGAATCTGCCTGTGACAAGGTCAATTTTGAGAAGGGTTGGTATTAAAAGATTATGCTCCCTCCATCCTCTCGCTGAGGCTGTGCTAATTATTTCAGGGGAGCAAAGGAATTCTTTGATCCTCCAACTCTTCCTTCCCTCGCAAGGTGACTCCGGTTGCTGGCACAGCACCCAGAGAAATGGCACGGCACGTCCTAATTCCATAATTGTGGAATTAGCCATTTTCAACCTTGAAATCTAACCCTAAGAAATTGAGTATGCAGTAATCCACATAATCCAGGGCTCTACACCTGTCCCTCTTTCAACTAATCTCGCCATCCTTCATCATGTCACATCTTAATTTAGAGTCCTATCTGCTAAGGTCAGTGTAAGTGGATGCTCAGGAGGTCGCAACACGTATTTGTCACACGGTGGGACCAGTTACTTCCTTTGTGAACTCTGCGAAATACAGAAATATCAACAGAGAGCAAAGCCCTTCCCCTGCAACGCATAAATGATCTCTACAAATGTTCTAGGAAGCGGCGAAGAAGCGGAATAAATAAATAAATAAATAAATAAACGTAGCGTAGCCCGGGATAATGCGATCTGTTGGTATTAAGTTTTCTCCTGAAGGAGTTAAGTATATACCAGCTGCTCTACATTAAACCGAGCTGGCATTTTAAATCATGCAAATTAGCTGAGCTACCATCCATTTCAGCCCAGCGTTTAACAGCATTGCTATAAATGATGCAAAGTACTGGCCAAACCAAGCCCTGCCATTTCAGCTGCTGTCAGAGAAGAAAGGAGGAGGGAGGGCAACAGCACTGAGTGATGCTGCAGCTATTCACAAGATGGTTTACAAGAGATTCCTTCTACCACAGGTATTGTTCACATGACTGAAACGTGCACACGTGCATGGAAAGCCTGAGGCTTTTATTTGTTGAAAATCCCTTTATAGAAGCTGCTAAGAACCACTACAAAAATTATCTAAAATTAAATGATTTGCCAATGGAACACCGACATTTCGAATCTCTCTTTGCTTAATGCTGCATAATAAACACTGAGTGGATCTGACGGGCCATCAGCTCAGAAATGCTGACACAGCAGCCTACGGGGAGCCCGGGGTGGCATCAGTCCCCACCATAATGTCTCACACCAATGGACATTTCTCAGACTATGAAGCTAATAGGTAAAAATTTGTGTTTGTTCAATGCAAACCCCTTTTCTGCTGAATCTCAGAGAGCTCAGGAGGCAATAAAGAGGACTAAATCTTATCCAGTTCACATGGCTGTGGCCAAGAAATTAAGTTTCAGCACAAATCTGAAACTGCGATAGGAGAGTGAAGGACCTGCCATTAAGTAGTCTAGGAGCTTTGTAGACTGTTTCAGCTTCTTTCATATACTTTGCTTTTTTTTTTTCCTTCTTTCTTTCTTTCTTTCTCCTTTTTGCAAGTGCCTACTGCAGCAAGTAACCTGCTCAACAAGGGGAAGCTGGAATTGATTCTTGTATTAAAAATAAGATACAGCTGCCTTGCTATCCAACCCGATAAACCAAACCAAACCACCGGTGGGTATGACCCACAGGAATTACATCCCACCACACAATACTGCGTATGCACCACAAATCACTCCACGTGGTCCAAACCCTACCAGGTAAAAGGCCGAAAAGCTACTCTTACAGGCAACCAAAAGGAAAAATCTTAATTGCTGCAGCGAGAGAAGTTTGTATCTGACTGCTTAGAAACGGGATCCTAGGCAACCGCTGCTCTTCCCTCTTGAAAAGCAGAAAGTGGTTTTGTTTTGTAAATTAAAGCAAATTCATTAGAATTCCCCTGGCGAGGTTGTGTAGGGATAAATAGGACGCCGCTGCTTCCCCTTTCCAGCTCCACACTAGAGGACAGGCACCTTTTTGCCAGCTTTCCTTGGCAGTGCTCGTTTGGCACGTTACCCTGGAGGATCAGACCCCTGTGTGCTCCAGAGCCCATCCCGGAGGAGTAAGATGTAGCAATGCCAAAAATACTCCTTCCCAAAATAATCCGTCCCAGTTAAGCTACAGACAAGTCTGGAATACATATGGCTGTCCTGAGAAGCAGACTGACCCGTGGCTATCAAGCAAGAAAAGAGAAACCTGTTTCTAAGCTATTGCTTCAAACGGCCAATGCACTTTTGATCTTGAAACACACATGACATTTTTAAAATTAGTTTTGAAGACTTAAATATCCGTAAGACTCCTTGAAATGAAGAATAGTTTATAACTGAATCAAATTTGTCTTACAAGACCAATCCATTAATCGTTGGCTCCACCAGCTATAATCAAAGTTGCACACTGATCTTTGTGGATGCAAATGTCCCCTCTGCATCTGTTCCAGGTCTTTAGCCTCCGACACACACATACAGATACTGTTCTCAGATCAAATTTCTCTAAGAAAATACAACTTTTCATCACGCTACACTGGCGTAAGGAGGATTTCTGACTCCAGAAGACATGACACAAATCTTTGTATCTGCTTGACCTTACGATACTATGCCTGATAGCTGTCTATCTGCCAGAGGAAGCAAATTTGCTAGACCCCTTGTAGAAGGTGGTTAGAAATGACTTCCTGGTAATTAACGTCATAATGTGAGAAACTGCCAAAATAGCTATGACGTAGAAAGATAGCTGTAACAGTCTTTTAAAAATACTTGTACAAAACCAGTATTTAGCTTATCGGTATTAAAGTTACCTATAGTTTCTAACAGTGGACATGGCTCAAGTGGATGTGGCTAAAGTAAAAGGAATCTAAGTATTTGTTTCAAGATATACAAGTGTAACGAAGTCTCAGTATCCATGTTCACCATAAAATGTCACACAAGCTAGATCAGCAACATGAAATCCCACTAGGGTATTCATTTTGTTCTACCAATGGGCAAGTATATAGAATTAAAAGATGGCAGAAAAATACAATATAAAAATAATTTCTGGTCAGCACTTTCAGCAGAAGATAGGTGATCCCACCAGGGAAGATTTGCTGCATCACGTGAAACAAAAAGGTATTACTACAACAGTCTTCGCAACTGAGAACGTCTCTCCATCGTCCCAATGGCAGATCCGTCAAATGGGTTATAAGGAGGCCGAGTGCCAGGAAATGTTACAGATCCTCACATGTTGTGGCAATGAGACTACCACACTCAAAATCCTCTAGGTTTGAAGAACAGCCTCCGAAGAGCTCCGTGACAGACATAAAATACATAAAATTACAATTTCAGCCTGTCGTACACCTCTTCCACTTCTCCCAAGAGCAAAGCATGGGTGTCCTCTGACAGCCATCCTAGAAGATTTTCTTCCTATACTACTCTCAAAAAAGTAGTTGTCTATTAGCAAAAAGGCGTTGTCAGCTTCTACCGCGTTACTAGGGAGGCGAGGAGGAACACGGAAACGATTGAGGAAGTGAGTTGAGTCCTTCCATTTGGAGAAAGCATAACCAAATCAACAAGATCCCAGCACTCTGAACAGTTACTTCTGCAGCCATATAGGAAGTCAGCCTGTCAAGGGTTGTTTTGGGTTTTTTTTTCCTTGGTTTTTTTGTTTATATATTTAACGAGAAAGCCTGGATGTGTATAACTAGGTAACTTTGTTGTCAGGGAGGTGAGACAAACATCTCCGGGTTTCTCCAAGAAGGTTTTACGGCCCAGTTCTCTACACCTGTGGGACCATCATGTCTAAGGACCCGTCCTTCCCCACCCAAGGCAGGGAGGGAACAGCACGTCAGGTACCTTGGCCTCCACTCCTGCGAGCTCCCGGAGCTCGAAGGAAGGGCTAACAGTATTTAGAACTCTTCTGAACGGGCAGACTTCCCCTTTCAAAGAAAATGCTGACGAATCCATCAACTTACTGCCCAAGCATTCACGTTTCACAGATCTGACCATGGTCTCTACAGTCCCTAAGTTTTCCTTCTTGCTTGTATAAAATAAAACCTCAACGACTACTATTGGAAAGTAGCCCACGGGACTCTCTTTACAGTTGCTCCAATACAGCCTTGCTACTGTCTGCTACCTACAGGCCAGTTCTGAAGTCTACGTCGTAAACACGAACTCACCGCTACACACTTGGATTATACCATGGTGGTCATTACGTAAAGGACAAGACAGAAGAAATGGACCGATATTAGTGACAGGACAGGTGAAATAAGGAGATTTAGGGACTCTTTCCAAGTAGGAAAGAGGGCATATGGCAACTTCTAGCCATAGCTGTAGAGAAAAAACCCACACAAGCTGAGAATAGGAAGAGTACTTGAAGAAAGATTCAAGACAAGGGACAGACACAAGGTAAAATGAAAGAAGAGGCCATGGGAGTAAACAAGACATTGTCAAAATATGGTGATATTACAGTCCAAAACTGAAGGCGCAGAGGGGAAAAAGTCCTGGTAAAAGTGTATCTTGAAATCCAGAAGTTAGATATTTTTTCCTTTCATGTATTGTTTTCCCACACATTGCTTCCAATTCTAAAATAACCCAAAAGTAAAATGAAAAATAATCCAAGGATAACACACCTAAAATTACTTTCAAGAAGAAAAAAAAAAAAAGGTGGAATCAGAGTAAGACTTCATATCTCAGCCTGTTTTAAAATAAGAAGTGACCTGTTTTCTCAATTATTTATTTTAATAAATGGTTTATTTGTTTTCTGTTTTAGCAGTTATTTCCATGCCCATGCTTTGCAAAACTGAAGAAACTGAGAATGTTTCCACAAACTATTTCAGAAAAAACAATTTACAGATAAAATTAGAGGCATACAAGTAAGTGCCAAGTGTTTGACTGAATTCCAGTTCTTGGTGAATGGAAAACCAGCAGCTTCCTGTTACAAAATGTACCAACAGTTCATGACTAATAATACACATAAAATCTGACCATTTATATACTTCAAATATAGATGTTTCTAAAAATAATATTCAAGCAGGGTATTTTTAGCCAGGTGAACTTCTCAGGAGAATGAGATTCTACAGTTTGCTGCAAGGAAAAAATAAATTAATGGGTTAAAATTTAAGAGCATCTCTTGATTTATACCAGAATAAAAGAAGAAAGTTTAGCCCCAAAGCTTAAATAAGCAGAAAGCAAATGGGAAAAAAAAAAAAAAAGGAAGAATAAAACAGACATCGTTCCATTAAAAGCCCAGCTATCACTTTATTCAAAACTGTATCTTCTTATACAGCACTTCTAATAACAGTTATTCTGTGTTGCAAGTTTGGGAATTTCAAACAAAATAATTATTGATTTAAGTCCCTCCTTAATTTCTTCCACTCTGGTAGAAAAAAAGGACTTGGAGGCTAAAAGCATTAACATGCTCTACAAATTAAACAGAGATTTAAATCTAGTGGTGAGATAATCTGGAAACTGAAATTACAGAGCAGACAATGTTTCTCAAAGGACTCTTCAAAGGAAATCAAAAATAGCCAAAACCAGCCCTGAATTTCCAAAACCAAGAACTGAATCCACCCTTCCTATCTCAATAAAATAAAGGCTTTCTTTTCTGATACCCTCTGGATAGGAAGAGCGAGCACAGGTAGTGTTGGTCTCATAATTTTCTTTTTGGTACTTCTCAGATACTTGAAACTTGGCAAAGGCTCATGTTTTATTTACCAGACCCCTTCTGTATAATTTGATTTGGTTTTTTTCCTTTTTTTTTCCCTTTTGCTAAGTAAAGCTCAGGTTTAGTGCCAGGAGTTTTATTTAAAAAGCAGTATCTGTTGTTCTCCTCTACTGATATCCTTGTACCTCTCTGCAACTCCAGGAGATTCCTTTAGGACAGGTTTCATATTTCATACCACCTGATTTTTGATGAGAGTATTTTGCAGAAGGCTGAAGAATGTGACTTTATGGTGAGCTCCATAAAGCACGCCAGCATGGTTTTCAGGCGCTAAGAACACTTGTACAGCTCAAGTGGTGCCTGTGTCTATGATACACACAGATGCTTTTGTCTTTCAGTTTCCTCACGTTACACTTGCTTGTCAAATTACAATTATTTTATCCATATTTGACCATTCACAAATTAGATACATCAGCTAGCAGTTGGATAGGTAGAAAGACTTAACCCTTCTCTGTTGAAGCCAATTTCAGTTCAAACAAGCCTCCAGCAGTCTAACAGAACTGAAATACAACACACACATCCAGAAGGAGTTCTGTGGAACACACAATGAACAAACAACCTAGGAAAGGTAAGAAACAAAACTCTAAAAGCTGTCACAGAAATTCACCAATGCAGCTAGGGAGGCAAAGGCAGGCAGGGAGAAAGAGAGCAAGGAAAAAAAATTTAAAAAAAATAAAAAATTAACCCGTTTCTGGTTAGAGGACAGCTGGACCAAAGTGTCCTGCTTGGGTGCTGCTGTACTTCGAGTGTCAGAGCAGAAGGTGATAAAAATTACTTGATAGAACAGGGACAAAGAAAGTGAGAGTGTTCGCTTCAGAAATACAATTTTACGGAGTAAACTAACAGTTTCAAGGACAGAGGAAGAACACATGGACACCATATGCATAAGCATTTTGAACTGATTAACAAGTAGCAGCAAAGGAGAAAGATAATCTAATAGTCAGGGGACTAGCTAGTAATTTTCTATAGCACTGCAGACTTTATGACCTTGGGTAAATTTCTTCGTGCCTTGGCCTTTCATTTCTGAAATAAGAACACTATCCCTACCTCTAAGGAGTGCTCTTGAGTATATTAAAATTTGGAAGCCCCTTAGAGATAACCTATTAGCAGAGATCAGAGAAATAGCATAAAAAAAAATAAAGAAATCGGAAGCAGGAACAAGGATCATATTAAATGAGCGTTTCAAAAACACTGCCATGGACCGTAAAAACTTGAGTGAATTCAACAGCAGCATTATTAGCTCAACAATAAATATCTCTGGAAATCCCATCTTGGGCAATTCGACAGTAAAGGTACTGAACTTGGGAAGGAACATTACACGATGACCAAACGCTCTTTTACTCAAGAACTGTCACAATTAAACTGAAATCAGAGCAAAAAACATTCTCATTCATTATCCAGTACAATCAAAAACAGAATGGAACTTTGAATCCAAGCGACCCTTTGCGTATTCTAGATGAAAACCCAACGATGAAAGAACATCCTGAGTTTATAGTGCAATCTTACATCCTTTGTTCAGATGCTGGGCATTAAAAAAGGGTAGCTCTTTATATTAAAAGACAGATCACTGAAAACTCCATGTTAATAATCACAATAATCCAACTTCCGAATTGTTTTCTTGTTTTCTACCTGGTAACGTGTCATTTGGAACAACTCCCTGACAATTTAATATTTACCAGTATGTATCTATAAACATATTATCAAACCCACTGCGACCATAAATAGAAGAATTTAGCTACTTAACAGCCTCAGATTGCTTACAGCCTGTCAAAAAAAAAAAAAAAAATCCATCAGCAAGATACAGCAAGGTTTTGTTTGTAGGAACATGCTTAGGTGCATAACTATAATTATATAAGCAACCTCATTAATGCTAATCTAAAATTTTTTTTTGTGGTTATATATTTTGATAGCCTGAATCGATAGTTTTTCTTAGATTTTCCCAACTCTTCAGTAAAATTTCTCCTTTGTACATATCCTAAATGTGACCTCATTTGGTTTCTTCCAACATTGCAAAAAGCCATCTTTTATGGTTAAGTTATCATCATTACTGACAACATTTCTCATAATTTCTTTTATAATTAGCTCAGCAGTTGTAGCGAGACCAAATTTTGCACCACTGAGGCAGCTCACATAATGGCACTGAAACGAGTTGATGTACATCTGACTTAAAATTGGGTGCAGATAAAGATTTGCTTGATTCCTATCCCTTCTGCCAGACGGTTCTGTAGTAAAACTGTGAAGCCCGGTATCATGCGTAAAAACGGCTAATGCACGTGAGAAAGGAAGGTATAATTTCTCTGCAATATGCTTTATTAATCTTTCTCTCTAGGAAGCTTCACACGAGCAAGACATACGGATACGGAAGTATAAACGGCTTCTGATAAAGTTAATTAACATATAGAAAAGTAATTACTAATATCTGAGCTATATGGCTTCATTGGGATTGCTAATGGCACGGGACCAGGGGTAGTGTGGCAGAGAAGGCTAACCAGTACCCAACCGATTGCAAGTCACACGTGGCTCATCGAACAGTCGATGCGAGCCTAAATTGGAAGCGTGGAAAAATACTGGAGCAACCTATTAAGTAATCAATTTGTGAGCAGCTAGAGTACTTCAAGGCAGCGCACAACCGACTGAAACTCCCTGAAATTTGTCAGTAGTGTGCCATCAACCTGGGAATGGCTACCCAATAGATTTTTTGCAGGGATCTGTAATGGAGCTTCTCTACCAATTCCATTCCATACCATTGTCACTGACTTGGACTACCGAATGGCTAATGAGAAAAAAACAGGGATGTTTCTAATCTCGATGGGTATTGCAAATGTTTTTAGAGCACACCGCAGATCTAGAACACCCCAGATGTAGACGATCTTCACAAGTTGGGAAAGAACAATTAAATCACTAGAACAAAAATCTAGTGTAACACTAGAAAACAGGAAGATCTAGAACACCCCGGATCTAGAACGCCCAACGCAAAATGATCTTCACAAATTGGGAAAGCACTGTGAAGAAAAATCTAGCCGAGCAAGGTAGTTTCATTGCACACAATGACACCTATCCAGTTTTGAACTGAATTCTTAAAAAAAGGTCTAAGCAAACCGGAAAGAGTTCGGTAGATAACACGAAGAGTTGTAAGAGTTCTAGAAATCCTGAGAGAAAAGGTTAAAAGAATTAGGTTTGCCTAGTGTAGAGAAAGCGAAAAGTGAGGGAGAACACTGTTAACACCTCGTGAGCATCTGCCTTCCACGTCCACCAGGAGAGGATAACCGCCTAACTTTCAGCAAAAGAATATTGCAGAGAAGTTTGCAAAGAAATAACAAGTCCCACCCCTCCCTGCCAGACATTAAGGACAGTTATTGCTGAATACACATACTTTAATATCAGGTTAAATAGATGCCTGTCAACTTGAAGTGTTTTAGTGGAAGGGTGGGACCAATGGCTTAGTAAGGTCCTGGTGCTTTTAGGACTGCTACAGTTACTTAAGATACAAACAGTAATTATTTTTCAGGTTCTCCAGAGAATGAAAATCAAGAAGCTAGAGAATACAACACAGCAGCAATAAACACAGTAATTAACTCCATGATCTCCTTCGGTGGCTTTCACATTAACATGGCAACAGGCTGTATTCCTGGAACGGTATCTTCCTTCTGGCATCCTGCAAGAACAATTTCACCATGCCCACGGACTTCCAATTGGCAGTGACTTCTGTCTTAAATAACTAATGCAAATTTAGTAGCCAAATACAAACGACTTTTTCAGAATAACTAATAAATACAATTTTGTATATGAGAGATCACTATCTTGCTACCCACTTGACGGAAGTTTCTCTGGTAACAAAGTTAAATATTTCCAAAACAATACTCTCTAAATATGGCTACAATTTATTGGCGGTGTTTTCAAATTAGACAAAATAAGCACCAGTGCAACAGTAGGATACTGTTGTGCACAACACAGGGAATTTAATATGGAAAAATGAATAGAGTGTGTATATCAGTAACAATAAAATAGGAATGATACTGCCATGATTCATTGACCTCGGGTTTCCGACTAGCATTTAAAATGGGCTTGATGCTAAAACCCTCAGACCTTTCTTTGGAAAGTGCCTCTGAAATACTCTGAAGAATGCTTTTTATAAATTGCACAGCATTTTAAATCACACATTGCCCTTATATGGCCTTAAGGCACAAAACTTCCAGTTACTATAAAATCTAGCTTACACATGCAAAACCATATCAAGAAGAAGAACAACAAAAAAAAAAAAAAAAAAAATTGAAAAGTTTCCACTGATACCACATTTCTCAAGTGGGACACCTTGATTTTCAGCACTTTTTAAAAAATGAGTACTTTAATGAATACCACCTGCAGTGCCCATGTTCTTTGAAGAATCAGGCTCAAGATAGGTACCACCTGGCACCAAAAAAAAGCTCATAAACCTACCACTGGCGTGCAAGTGGCTTGAAACATGCTAAAACAGCATTAGAACATGGTCTAGTATCTTCACACTGTGACTTCTGGTCTATGCCCCAGGCACAGCCTCTCTGCCAGTATAATCAGTAAACTAAGTGCAGGGAAAAGGGCGTACAGAAATTCAAAGTGGAAGTATATGTACACCATGACAGGAAAGAAAAATTCACATGCACAAATAGTTAAAGGTATCCCATCTATCTGTTTCATCCCTCCCATCACCTCTTTCCCTGTAAGCAGATGTCCTAAACACGAGGTCACGTTGCTCTCTGCCCTTACTCTGTACACGCAACTGAATTCTGTATTATGTAGTGCAAAGAGGACCAACTTCAACAGGATTAAGAGCAACTCCCTAAAATACTCCCAGAACATCCTGTGGCTTGTTGATTATGAAACCCTTCAAAGATACGATAGGAGCTCGAACGCCCTCGTGTTGAAATAGAAACTGAACTCAGATAGCCCGCTCTCTGAGCGAATGCTCTAACCGCTCAGCAGTTGTACAAAAGCAAGGCTGCTCTGCCACTTGTGTTGGAAGTGGCCTGATACCACCTTGGGTTTTGATAGAAATAGCTTGCGCCGCTAGCTCCAAGAGAGAGTGTGGGGCTGCAAATTCCAAGTTCAGCCTCAGCAAGGGATAACAGCACAAGTTAAATAGATTTCGGTCGTTTTGTATTTCTTCTCTTTGGTTTTTGAACCAAGTGTCGCCATCTCTCTTTAATCCTCCCTCCACCCACACAGGAGGGTATTATGTCCTTCCCCGTGGGCTGCAAACTCCACGCAGGGACCAAGATCTACAAAAGCTAGGTGCCAAAACATTCGGTATCTGTCCAATTTGTGGATCTCAACTCAAAATGACACGATAAGAATATAACTTCCCTCCCTCACGGGGGATGCCAGGTGCCTGCACAGTAAAATGCCAAGAGCCACGTTGGTGCTTAAGAGAAAGTATGCAGAGAAGCAAGGGATCACCCCCACAGGTCATGTCTATGATTCTTGAGATATTTAGTCCTAGTGCAGTGTTTAAGACTAAATCTTACCAGGCTTATTATCAGAAAGCACTTCTACACCTGAATGTAGCTGAAGGTTTTCCAAGAAAAAAATGCTTCAGTTGCTGCCATACCGTCTGGCAGCTATCCATCCATCCTGTTCCTCCTCCCCTGGGAGGGAGGGACGGGTGAAAAAGAAAAGAACAGTGCCCTTGACACAACTGATCTGGAAAAATCTCCCTTTAGATATAGACCGACGTTCCAAAATACTACCTCGAATGGCAAAGACCTGCATGCTTCTGTGGGCAGAGAGATCAAAGTGGGATCAATAAGAATAACAAAAAAGGACTGTGTTTATGCAAGATAATGGATAGTAAAACAAACCTCGCTGGTTCACACCTTAAAAGGTGCTGGTCATCTGCTAAAACTGCTACCCAAATGAGGTTACTGAGAATGACAAAGCTTAGGATTTCTCCCCCCGCTGAAGTTATTCAAAACGCAAAATTATCTGAAATTCCTTTGGCCAAAATCACTCCCTGTTTAAATACAACAAGTTAGCGTGAACACCCTTTCATCATCAGGATAGAAAAAAATGTGTTTTGTTCCACGTCTGTGTAAGGGTTAAAAACACCATAGTATTCCCCTTACTGCTGCAAACGGCTACCACTGGCAGGATCTCTCTGATTATAACCTGTTATAAGATCAGAAAGTATTTACGAATAACAATCACTTTTGCAGGAAATGCAAATTTCTATGCAGAAACCCAAGGCGTGTCTGAGAGAAAGAGCAGCATATAATGAGATTTTGCTGACATTTCATAATCACAAGGACAGACTCTAGCACAAGGAAAAAAAGAGTACTTGTTTCTCTCTTCAGAACAAGATGTGATGCGCAGGTCGGTCGGTCTGCTGCCACCACCCTGCCACCAATACTCGTCCGTCTCCTTTTCCTGCTCTCAGTCCCTCAGGAACTGCTCCAGTCATATTTGCCTGGCCGGAGCAGCCCGACACGTCACCCTGCCTACCGGCGACAAAAGTGCAGCGTATCCTAAAATTCAGGGCACGGGGCCAAACGTGCCCCATCAGTAGTCACACTTGTCTTAAGAGAATAGGGTTAAGAGGCCATAGATGTCAAAATCTAGATGGTAGGGATGATCCATTATTCCTTGAGGAAGGAAGAGAAAAACAAAAGGTAAGTATCTGTTATGATTTCCCTACCCCAGTATAATGCTATCACCTTCTCTTGGGCTCAGATATTGGTGGAAGCAGCTTGTAACGTATATGACTGTTGCCAAAATACCTCACGCTGCTATACAGCAATCTCTATATACCGTTCATCAATTCCACTCGCTGCAGCAGACCATCTGCTTCGCTCACCCCGTAGTACGCTAACACATACTATCTGCTTACACTGCTGTTGAGCACACTGGGGCATCAGTGTACAAGGCAATCCGAGCCATGCTGAAAACATTACTATGCTGACAAAAATTAAACGAGCTGAAGAACCTACAGTTCTCCTCCCTATACAGGAAGCTGCATGCACAAAAATAGGTTAGAAAACTGCCACACATTAAGGGGAAATCTAAAAAATGCCTATTGATAATGTGCTGCATCTATGATGTCACGCACATATAGCATTAAGCCAGACAATTCCACTTCAGTACTCATTTCCTACATAATCTATTTAATTTAGCTGCACTGAGAACGACATGCGTGTTGCAATTTACCATCAAGCGCTGCCTCCCATTCACTCCCCACACAACTACAAATACAAAATGTTCACACGACTAATGCTCCAGTACAGTACAGTACATGAGCAAACACAAAACACATTGATGTCAACCAGCAATCTTCCCCCATCCCAAGCACACAACCCAGCCATTACAATTAGCACCTACAGAAAGAACACAAAGAACACACGCCACAAACAACACCTCTACCATCTCCCTTCCGTAAAATCCCCCAAGTTCAAGCAAAGGCAACAGAGAAGGCAACAGAGGCGAAGAGCACGCACAGCACCATCCCTCACCACCCCACCATCAGCTCCACCGTGCTGACAAAATTACAGAATCGTCCCTTGGTAACGCATGCCACTATGCGGAACATAAAACATCCCACCGCTGTAGACAGATGTTATTACACACACACACACACACACACCCCTTCTCTCACTGCTCTTCACACCACTATCTACCTCAGAAAACCTGCTGCACACATTCGATACAGAAATAAATCTCACATACGCCTCCCCAACGTTTGGTGCCTTCTAACCTGTGTGTCAAATCCATTCTCTACCGAGCTACTCTTCCTTGGTGGGAGTCCATCTCCTGCGTTTTCTTGTCCATTAGGAGACTTGAGAGGAATCTGGCTGGAATACAATGGCTTCGTCACCTCCACCTTGTTCCCAAACTTCAGGTAACAGGGCTGTGGGATGGTCCTGGCCGTTGGGACATGCAGGATTGGAGCGGCGCTGTGTACGGGTTTAGGTAGTCCCGATTTCATTTTGGAGGCTACCAGGATGGCTGGCATTTTCTCTTTCTGCTTTCCTAACACGTTTCTGTCAGCAGCAGCAACAGCAGAGACAGCAGGCAGGGAGAGAGAAAAGGACACGCTGGGGAAGCTGCTCTACACTAAACCAGCCTGGTCTACTGCAGGGATCTCCAAAACCAGCTTAGAATTTAAACCCAACAATAAACTGACCAATAAAAAAAAAAAAAAAAAAGGAAAGAAAAAAAAAAAGACAAAAAAAAAAAGCCCACACCACTTTCAGCCTAAAATATCTCCCAGCTTTATGCCAGCCTTCCACCTGTTTCCTCTAATTTTATTTTCAGTTCTTCACCACTGTCCTCCTTCCTATTTCTGCTGTTATTTAACTTGCTCCTTCCTTTCTCTGGCTGACTCCTGTAATTTTCTTCCTCGGAAATGGGAGACTTTCACTCCATTATCTTGTCACTGCATCTCCAAAGTGAGGCAGCCTTTTGGAATTAAAAAAAAGGAACCTGCTGCTGCCTATGCTTCCCCTTCCGTACACACTAGAGAGCGAGCGAGTGAGCAAGCAAGCAGGATTTCCAGCTTAAGATGTCTTTCTTCAGTCTTAGCCAAGAAGCAGATGTAGCTCAGTGTGTTAATGACTGATGCCCTTGGATACGAGCCTTAGAGAATCAAGCTTCTTAAGCCTTAATAGCTGTGAACAGGACAAACGATGCTGGAGCAGAAGGAGAAACGTCCACTGACAGCAGTTTTAAAGAAAAATATGCCAGTGGCCACAAAATTTCCCGGCTCCCCTAGTGCTGATCATGAAAACCTGGAGGGAGGGGGGGAAAAAAAATAATAATAATAAAAAAAAATCATTCAGCTGTCAGACAGAAGGGAAAGCAGCCGCCACCTCATTTTCCCCTCCCGCAGTGGAGCGGGTTCCCACCCGGCGCTGCTCAGCGCATCCTGCGCCGCTGCCGGGCAGGCTGCCGCGGCGGGGGCGGGCGGGGAAGGGGGGGCAGGCCGGGGAAAGGAGGGGGGAACAGGCCGGGGAAGGAGGGGGGCAGGCCGGGGAAGGGAAGGGGGAACAGGCCGGGGAAAGGAGGGGGGCAGGCCGGGGAAGGGGAGGGCGGGCAAGGCGGTGGTTGTTGGGGGGGGGGGGGGGGGGGGGGGGAGGCGGCTGCTGCCTCGCCGAGCGCTGTGCAGGCAGGGCGGTCCCCCCCCGGATTGGTCCTGCCTGCTGGAAGCAGGAACAAAAAAAAGAAGAAAAAAAAAAAAAAAAAAAGAAAAAAACACCACCACCACCACCACCCCCCCAAATCCCAACACCAACCAACCAGCACCAGAAAAAAAAAAAAAAAAAAAAAAAGAAAAAATCTCTTCTCCGCAGGGGGAGGAGTGGCTTCAAGTCCTGCAGGGAACTCCGCGGCAAAGCGGGGCGGTGGGGAGATGGGTGTTCCGCGGGAGCTTCATACCGGTTTCTTTTTCAAATTTCAAAAAAAAAAAAAAAAAAAAAAAAGAGGGGAGCTTTCAAATAAAACCACCTGGAGATGACTCATTGTTCGTTGCTATTCGGGAAAACTCCCGCTGCCAGCGTCAACAGGAATTTGAATAAGCGCAGTGAGTAATCCAGCCCTATTATAGCAACCCTTGGCACTTTGCTTTTAGGAGTCTTTCTTTCAGTGTCACAGGTTCCTCCTCATGCTCCTCTGCAGATGCCATGATCCGTTACAGCCCCCAGATCCCTCGTTCCTGCTAAGCATCACACATTTCAGAGCTGCACATATCCCTCTTTCTGCCCACAGAGCATCATCCTGGCCAGCGGAGGATTACCAGCGTGGAAACTCAAGGCACCGAGAGATGCCTTCAGGCTCGTAAGGGGGTCTTAGCACCAGGATATATATACAGTGCCACAATGCCTAATTTTCAGGTAGCCCGTAATGACAGCTGAAGGCTCTGAGCTCCCACATAGGCTTCTCGCATGATATACAGGGAGGGGAGGGGGCCTCGGAATCATATTCACAAAGCCAACGCGAGACATGGAAGAGAAAGGCGCCTTTAAATCACGTCCTCGTCACAGCCCCAGGTATCAGATTATTTCCCAAGGAGGGGCACATCCTCCCGCTCCTCATTCTCACCTCGCCCGTTGCCTGAAGACCGAATCCCAAGACCACCGCCTGGGTGGCAGGGACAAGAGCGATCCCAGCAAGCAGAGAGAAATAACGAATCTACCCTTGAAATATCCGAAATACACGCTGAGCGAGCGTCCAACCCACGGAGCTGCTCGGCAGGACAGAGCGAGCGCAGCCCCACCGCCCTGCCCCGTCTCGAAGGAAGGCTGAAGCCCGCTCTGCGACCCATTTCAAGGGGAGCTGGGTCCTGCTGGGTTCCCATCCTGACTTTGGGGAAAGTTTTAAATGTGCAAACCCCAGGTTTTTACACCTGAGACTCCTTCGGATAGAAAAAAATGAGGCATTTCTGGATTGTAGGTGTCTCCAGGATTAGGCAGCAGGATTAGGATAGCATTTTAGGAAATGGAAATGGAAATCAGATGAGAACTGCATGCTGGATCCTTCCGCGGATGTCATCTTAAATGACTTATCCGGGGTTATGTAGTGAGCAAGTGGCAAAACTGGAAATTAAAGTCAGAACTTGTCTTCTATTCATTATAAAGCACCATTCTTCCTCAACACTGCAACGTAAAACAGTCTGTTCTCCATTACCAGAACACAGTTTCAAAAGACGTTAGCTGTACGATGTGGGGGGGTTTTGTTGTTGCTGGTTTGGGTTTGTTTGCTTTTTTTTTGGGGGGGGGGGGGATCTCTCACATTAACTAGATTATTTAAAACCAGAAGCAAAGCCTGGACACGCTATCACCGCAGCCTGCCATCTCCCTTGCTTAGCGCTGCCCCCCGATTGCGTAATTCAAGTTCCCACAGTACACATGAAGCTCACGTGTTAACTAGAGTTTTGGTGGTTGCTGGGATTTTCCAGCACATCTGCTTTCACATACACCGACTCTGCAGGCTGGTTTGTATTAACTCGAAGAGGGTGATTTTTTGTTGTTGTTTTCACGAGTAACTGCTTTCACCCTAGTCTCATATCCACTAATCTCAGATTGGAAACTGCACATCTCTGTTCATCCATCTCACTGAGACGCATCTTCTAATGTTTACTCCCCTGTCATAACACCAAGCACAGTGTCAGCTTAAACACAGCTATAAAGAAAATTTCAAAGCCCAACGACCCGATGAAGAAAGTCAGATTTACCATATGAAAGGACTGGTAGTTATGGAGCAGAAATGTGTCAAATGCTCCAACACCATTTCCATTGTTCAGTGCTGAAAACTCAGCCTTGCTAGCTAAAAGAAGGCTGGGCTGAAGTATGACAAACTTGAAAAAGATCCAAGTCTGAAAACAAGGCTAATTTTAGGTCTGTAATAAAATATAGTAATGTTTAAAAGCTATTAGAAGATCTAATTGACAGCTTTATGTTCTGTTCTTCACTTACACATTTTATGAGGTTCAGGCCACCAATCCCAGATGCACCGAACTTGCCAGTTTTTGTTGTTCTGTTTTCATCTTGGAAAACTGGCTAGGTTACAGGATACCAAAACAGACACAAAGTTAATTTGAGCAAAAGAAAAGGATTCCTTTCATTGCTCCTTTAACAATTATCGAATCTAATCCTTTGATGACGGTGGCTTAAATATTCCAGAGCCAGAGGAAACTACTTTATTTCTTGCTGTGCAGTCCTCCCTACTGAAGTGAAGATGATGTCTTCTGAATACACTCAGTCTATGCTCCTGACAGTTATTTTGCCAAATCAGTAACACGGACCCCTTCTTTACCAAAGCTTAATGTGAATTCCTGATAACACATTTGAAGAGTGGCCTAGAATTACTGCTTCTCTTATGGATTCAGCAAAAAACAGCAACTTACAAGAAAAGTTTGAATTAATAATCCATTGTTGTCCAATACCTGACGGTTTTTATATCATGCATATTTCGCTTTATATATCCAAACACTACAGCATAATGCCACTGAAATGCAACATATTGTATCCAGTGGCAGTGCAACCATACCATAAGGTCATAAACTGTTAACATATCCCATCACAGGCTGTATCTGCAAAGATAGGCAACATCAATTTTGGTCTATCTTTGGAAGTGACTAAGTGTGTTCATTTTTGTTTTGTTTTGTTTTGTTTTTATTTTACCTGTTTTTAAGGCTAGGATTTTTAAAAGAAACTACTTCTCTTGGACAGTCGATGGGATCTGGGAACATATCTTCCTTATCTTCTTTGAAAAGCCCAACCAGTGTTCCCTTCCCCTGTGTTGAATCACCCAAATTTCTGTATCTAAGCTATAGATGAGTAAGTAATACTAAAAAGGCAAGTTATCTAAACAAAAAGCAAGAGCTTCATTCCTTCCTGCCACAAATGTCAGATGAGCCACTAACTAGAAGAACACTCCCTTGCAGCTTTAAGTTTGATGAGTATCTTTGCCTGAATAATCACAACATCCCCCCTTATCTGCCCGTAGTCAGCGAGCATCCACCCGCTCCCCAAATGGGGGAATATGGAGGGAAAAATGCTATAAACAAGCACTTTACTTCCCTGTTAGGAAAAAAAAAAAAAAAAAAAAAAAAAACCAACACAAAACCCTCCACAAAAACCTAGTGACTTGGCTTATAGGACTGATTTTTAAGCTCAGGAGATGCCATCGCTCAGGATTCAAGCTGTGGTTACTTAGCACCATGTAGCGTCACGTCAAGTGCCGAGACTCCGGTGTCGAGAACTGGCTTAATATTCTCAAAATTTTAGTGAGCAGAGTCAGGGGAACTGGAGACCTTAACACACCAGTGGCAACTATTTGAATACTCTGTAGTTCAAGAGCTTGTAGGCAAGTCAGCACATCGCCCAAAACAAAGCCAGTAAACAGAACAAAACCCAGGGTTGACTGCTCTTGAACAGATGATCTTTATGAACGAGATGAATGTCTCTGGAACAGTAAAACTATTGAAGCTGCCTTCTTTGCTCATACGCTATCAATTAACTGAACAGGGTCTCTAGACCCAAGTGGAAAGAAAATGCCTACATGGATTGCATGTGGGTATTGCAAGTAAAATTAAAAGCTTTATGAAATGTAGCAAAGGATCAGAGAATCAGACCTTCCTTTCAACTTGTGGTTAATATCCATCCTCAGTGAAGCCAAATGTTACATTAGTGTAAGTGGAAAAACTATGTAGAATTATTATATCAATTAGAACACCTCGTTAACTGGTCTGGTGATTCAGAACTGCTGACGGAACTAAACTTAAGGCTTGAAAATACCTTGATCAATGCTATCCTTCTCTTTTAGGCATTACAGCTATATCTGAAACCTCCCAGAAAATCGTTTTAAGCCCAGGTGAATATTCCTAAAATGTCACCATGTACTGTCAATATCAGAAGGCTTAATTGTTCTTAAAAAACCATTCTCATCAAACTTTACCACTGCCAGGCGGCCAGCTGTCCTATAGACTGTGGGCATGTTCAGCCTTGGCACAAGTCAGTCAACTTAGTGAAGTTACGACAGGAATAAATATGGACCTATTTTTGGTACTGCAGGCATTTTGCACGTTCACATCCATCTTTTGTCCCCGATCAGAGTACCGAATATGAAAAAGCCTGATCCCGTCTACAGATTTACGTTACCATTTCATGAAAGAACCCACAAAGGTGTAAATGGGATCAAGGTCCTAATTTTTTTGTTGTGTTCCCACAAGAGGAACGGTAGAGGTTAGAAAAGAGGAATGTGGGTAGAAGCATTATATAATTTGGCATCCTCTCACCACAGCAATTATAATCTGTACATGTGAGTTCTTTATATAGAGCAGAGAGAAAAGGAGGAAACCTTGGTTCTGTTCCCAGTTCTTTTCACAGAAATCTTGTCTGCATTACGCTAATTCTGACCTAAAATCCCTTTTGTAATCCCCTGACACGTTTCTAATTCACACTGGGTTTAATTCCACTTCATTTTATAACAGCGTCACGTTTAACAAATACACAAGCGAAGTTCCACCTGGACAAGGACACCCGTTAGACTCATTTTCAGAAGATACATAGAAAGTTTCACGAGCCGCACTAGTGATACAGGCAGACGCTTTTGCATGGCAACACAAAATGGCAGCATTTTAAATGAGCATCTTCTGAACAACGCTCGTATTTAATCCTGTTTCTGTAACCAGAACACTTCATGGTTTTGTAATGTAAGCATGAACAGTAGGAGCTGTCATCACGACTGCACTGAAATACTTTCCCCACCTCGTTCCAGAGTGGTATTTTTTAATTTCATGATGCATTTATTATTGTACTACATGGCCATTTTACATAAATCTAACTCTGGTAGTGCTTCACTCAAAAGCTGCATAAGTTTCTATTCTCATAGCAAATGCATTTTGATCATCATCCACATCTTTGATTTCATTATGTTTCCATTGCTTTTGGATCTGTAGCCATATCAGTTTCTCAGAATCTAATAAAAATCGGGCTCAGCTGGCTGGAGACAGACATACTGACAGGGGTTCTGTGATGGGCTTTGAAAAGGTCCACCTCTCTGACTCTGCATGTAAAGTTCATTCCTCAGACTTAAACTCATCAGGAACAGGAGTGAAAGGGATGAGGAATGCAGGAGCTTATTTCAATTAATGCTTTATGCAGTGTTGGAAGATTTAGATGCATATTGTACGTCTATACATGCACGCAGTCACAGCAGTGACCACTGCGTAAAACATACACGCGTGAATAATCTTTACAATCCTAACAGACTAGCTTTGTCATGCCAACCTATAGCTCACCTCCACTCACATAGCTCTTAACGTCCGTGACCGTAAGAAGAGACATCATCTTTCCATGCCACTAACAGTACCTGGAATAAATATTTCAATACCATTTTAGAAAGATCCTTGCAAATCACGTCTTCCCAACAGAGATGTGCATCTGGGTATTCTTGATCTATTCATGCATCCTTTGTTTCCACAAGGTTAATAATACTAGCTCCTATATTATTTTATGCCTGATTTGACGTTGCCTATGGCTTCATGTATTTGGAAAAGCAAAGAAAACATCTGTGACTAATGAGAATATCACAGAAGGAAGGTGATGATGATCCAAATATCACAAACTACTCTTGACTTTAAGAACCCTCAAGTTAAGATGAAATACAAACAGGACATAAAAAAACGCTCTCTTCCCTGTGCTGCTATTCTCCCTACCTTCTCAAGAAGTGGCAGGGAAAAAAAAAAAATCCACTACTTAAAAGCTAACAATCCCGCATTACCAGGTAGTCACCTTCTGTAACCTTGCTGTTCCTTACTGGCACATTTCAAATACACCAGCTCCATCACCTGAAAGAGTTGTCAGAGCCTAAAGGTAGAAACCATCTGAGAAGCGGATCGGAAGAAAAGGCTGTATTTCAGAGCCTTTTTTTCAACTGGATCTGCTTAAGCATTCCAACCCAGCCTCAGCTGCCATCAATCTCTCCCACATCAGCAGTTTTGAACAAACACAAATTGGCCAGATTATCATTAAGCAACTTCAGCTATTTTGTAAAGAGCAAAGTATCACTATTCAAACTAAATGGTGAGAGTCAGATTTTCACCTGCTCTAAATCAATGCAGTTTCTCTACAGCCGACATCAGAATTTGACTTCCAAATTAGAAGTATTTATCAAAATCTTCTTTAGATAACTATTCCAATCCTATCCTATACTCACATTACCTCCCTTCCCATCAGTACACATTACCAATCAATTTGTATTAAAAAAATCCTCTTGCATACTGAGCCCACGCATCCAATTCAGTTGATGATGTACAGTGCAGCTCTGGAGCCATGGAAGCAGTGCTTGTGGTGCTCACCAACTGCCAACTAGATATCAGAGAACAACAAAGATCGTCCCACACTTGCAGGCTTTGCCAAGTACACTTCACAACCAAAGTCTGCAGGCAGCTGCTCTTCCCTAGAAGCCAAAAAAAGAGAGCGTTCCCACAGGGCAACCGTTCAGGAGCGGTTCGCTGCTAGAGGTCACCTGCAATGCACCATATAATGTCACAATGATTAATTGCAATGTTACAAACACCAGCTATTTCCGAACGTGTTACCGGAAAAAAATAAATATATATATATATAAACCTAGATTGTTCACAATGATATAAAAGGAAACAGAGAAAGTGCTTAACACAATGCCCCGATACGAACGTTGCCTACCTCCACAGCTCCTTTAAAAAAAGATTAGTCCTGATTTGATATTTATGGAAAACAAAAGCTAATCCTTAGAAGCTAAAATTTGGGGGTACACTAGTGGTCCCACTGAAATTCCTAAGTCAAAAATTTCAGCAAAACTTCTTCAGATTTACACAGACATAACTCAAGTCAGCCTTCAGCCCAACAGCCATGACCGTTCTTGAGCGTCAACATCCAAAAAAACCAACCTGCCACCTCCATCTCCAATGGGATGATCTATCACAAGGCAATTTGATGAGGTTTACCCCATAAACTGTGGAAAACCAACAGAAAGTAATGATTTATTTTATATTTTAAACTCACATGTAGCTTTGAGGGAGAGGTTTACTTGCACCTGCCAAACATCACGCTCAGTTTTAAACCAGAAAGCTTCAAAGATCACTTTGCAAGGAAATGTACAGGAAACAGCTATTATTTAATCTCTCTATTAATCTAACACAGAATACTCAAAACTAAAGTGCTGCAGGGCCACCACGCAGCCTCATGCCTGGCAGTATCAAGCTCCCCTTCTCAAATTTCCTTGTATTTCCTTTGTTCTCTCGTTATCCCATTGGCAAACTGATAACTGACCCTTCGCCTGTTTTAATACTGATTTTTCAAGCTTGTGTAATATCCACCACCCAAACATGACATAACCAAATAACTGAATGTTGTCCTAATATTTTGTTTCGTACCAAAACAAAGGACGTTCCCAGTGTAATGATTAATGACCTGTTTGTTGCCTTAAGCAGCTTTGATATTTCAACATTTAATTAATTTTACTTTTTTTAAGGTGACAGGGTATATTATTCCATCCTAAGGTTTCCTGTCTCCCTGAATTTTACCCATGATGCTGTACTGAACTCACACTGTTTGAAGCTTCAGTATAAACAGCTGACAGCATTGCGTTTACCTTACACACCCCATCAGATGATTTTTAATAATGCTACTCTCAGTGTTTGGAATATTTTGGGAAGGTGTCAGTGTCAAAACACCATACAGCCCTAATATGCTGTACCACCCCCAAGGAAGATCTGGCTAATGTTTATCATTGGAAAACAAACAACAAACAGAAGGCATAGCATGAGAGATCATTTTTCTGTATTTCATATTTCCTCTTACCATTTTAATAGTAAGATCATTGTAATACACAACCTTTTTTAAAGATAGATGGAATTCAATTGATGGAACAATTTTCTGCATTCTGAGACACAATCACGTCCCGTATAAGAATTAACATGAGCTTTGTTTATTCCAGCAGTAAAACAACCTGTATTCAAGCTAGTCCAAGAATTAAAAAAAAAAAAAAAAAAAAAGACAACTGTCTGGAAACTCAAATTGCTCTGTTGTAAAAGCAGTAGCAGTCAATCATTCCTGTCATAACATTGGTATATTATTGGCTGTTGGCAAACGGGTCAGCTTGTCACAGGCAAAGTACTTATCAGATGCTCTGTTTCCTTCTATCCCGGTTGGCACATGAAACGACGACATTACAGATGCTGAAAGAGATGCTGCTGAATTTCAAAAACGCATCCATCTGTTTAACTTCCTAAAATGACTTTAAAGAGTTGGATACAACAAACACATCTGCTACCTCAGCACATTAAAAAAGATCATCTGGAAAATAACTGGCAAACCATAAACCTTTTCCGATAGCAATCCACAATGAAGTTTCAATACACGTGTAACATCTGTTCCACCTTCAATTATACCTCGAGGCTTTGCACCTCTGGCTTCCTGAAGAATCGAGGCAAGTCCTGACCTTAGTCATAACCAGCTCTGTATCTCCTTATCTCACTGTTCGAGTTTGTTTAGGAAAACATCACGGGGCATCCATCTATTCAACCCTGTCAACCCCCAGAAGAGCATATAGCACACCTACTCTCAAACACAATCCAGTACGGAGCCATACAAGTCCATTTGCTAATAGAAGGACTTCAGACAAACACCCCCAGTGGCGGCACGGTGGCAAGGAGTTGTTAATGAGCCAGTCAAGTATAGGAGATGACAACTGCATTCCTAAGAAGTGAAACAACGTTAATTTTAATTGAGAAGAAACTACTCTATTCCACTTTCACGATACCAACTGGCGTGAGTTCAGCGAAGGTCAGCAGGACGGTCACGTACCCTGGGAAGAAAGGCTGAGGAATGGGACTCGGCCAGCCTGCAGAAGAGATGGCTTCGGGGGCACGTAGCAGCAGCCCCTGCTACCTATAGGGAAGGTTATCGAGAAAACAGAACCATGCTTTACGCAGCAGTATCCGATGGGAGGACAAGGGACATGTCGTGCGGGTGCAAGGAGAACCTTTCACCGCAAGGACAGCCAGGCGGCGGCACAGGTTGCACGGAGAGGTTGCGCGGTCTCTGTCCTTGGACGTTTTCAAGACCCGACTGGATGAAGCCTTGGGTAACGCGGTCTGATCTCGTGGCTGACCCTGCTTTGAGCACAAGGTTAGACTGGAGACCTCCTGAGGGCCCTTCCAATCTGAATTACCCCAGTGATTCCTGAATAAAATAAAAGGTAAAATAAAAGATAAACTAATAATCCACTGGAAGAACCTAAAGTGGAAATCAGCTATAAACACTAATCTGGTCCCTCACAAGAAAACGCTTAGGCAGGAGGTCCACCAGAAGGTACCAGTAGATCAAATTTTAGGCAGAAAACTGTAGCATGTGTTTAAGTGTGATTTTTTCTTCAGTTCTTCTCCCGCACCTCTCACAAACACAAATGTGTTATCACTTTGAATTATGTGAACAGATGCTTACATTTGCAATGTACATTAACCTAGCCTGCATTAACAGCGATTTCGACACCAAATGCAAACCACAATGCATTTTTTCACCCCAGGGTATAACGTATGTGTAAACTGCAGCACCAGGACATCGCAGTAAGTTCCTTCGCTACCCACGGCATTCTCAGGAATATTCTTAAGGTATCCCGATTTCACCTGCAGAGCGCAGGTAGAGAGCTGGTGTAACATAAACCAAGAAACACACAGAAGCATCCTCCACCTATCGGTGGCCACCAGAAAGGCTGGCAAGAACGGAGTGAGATACTAGAGATCGCACCCACGGAGTCTGCCATATCCACTTGAGAGGCGAGGAGAACACACAAGGACACGCAAGGAAGGCAGCCACTGGGGAGCAGGTTAACAACAAGCTGGGAAGCGAGAGAGGTGCTCTGACTAAATGCACGTGAAGTATGTAGGCTGAGACAGGCTTCCAGTAACAGAAACCGGTGTTTGAGACACAATACTAAAGCCAAACCTTGGAAGTGCCTCACTTCGCAGCAGCACTAACACTGTTCTAGATGTATATAAATGAGAAACAAAACTTTCTTTGCTGTAAATAGCTTGTGCAATTAATAGCAGTTAGCTGTTCCTGCCTTTTTCCAATTACAGACCCAAGATAAAATGGCATATTAAGTTACCTCATGCAATTCTGGACCCCCTAATGTTAGAAGAGCAATTTGAGGATGAGCTGCTACTGCTAATTATCAGAATTAAAAACTGAAATAGCAATGTTCGCTTTTAAAAGTGACGTGATTTCCTATCGCAGGCGTAACTTTCCATTGCTCTCCCCTACCAACAGTTACCACTTTTGTCTGAGGATTCCTGGACCGAAACTTTGAACATAGAAATGCCATCATACAGAAAACCTTTCAAAACATTTTGGGTCACCATTTTGGGGTCTTTCAAAATAAACTCTTTTATTTATTCTTGGCTAATTACCTTTTAGTCCCTCTGCACAGACGCAAAATATTTGTGTTTCTATTTTGTCTTTTTCATGTTCAGACAGCTGCATCTACTTCCAAAATCATCACCACGTTTCCACCATGATGTTAGGAAAAAAAATTATTCTGGACAGTATCGCTGCTAGTACAACAATAAAAAATTACAACTGTGTATGCATATGCATGCATGGACGCGTATTGTGAGCTGAATAAAAATGTGGTGATGTCTAATTTGGCCTGAGAAAACCAGAACGGCACTTCCACATCAACAGGAAAAGGTTCGACACTATTTGCAACACAGCATCACAAAGCCAATTCCAATCTCTCTTACACTGTGCTGAACAAGCATTTCCAATTCAAAAGAGTAATTAGCATACCGTATAAAAATTAGAGCACTAGCAAATACCAAAGCTTTAACCTTGCATTAACAAAGATCAATGAGAATTCAGCACCGTAAGCCCAGCACAAGCACTTGCTGCTCAAACACACTGGGAGCGCTGGGATAGGCAGCACTGTGCCTACGCCACTCGTGTCGCTCATAGGAAGCTTCAAACCCCATTAGGGAATAATTAAATATCAGGTATGATTTTTATAAACATCATCATCATTTTATTAATGCTGACTGAGATTTCCGACTCTACTACCTTGTTCCCAGCTGCTGATCATTTTGTCAAACTTTAATACTCTGGTATGAAGCGTGCAATGCCAGAGCCCACCTCAGGCTGAAAATTTTGGAATGTTTTAGCCAAAACGCCAGAACCAAGGTAGAACAATACATCGTTACCCAACCACGTAAAAAAGCACCAGCAACCTTTGCTTTAACAAGCTCTGGCACTCCGGAGCTATGAACAAGGAACTAGCAATTAGGCAAGATAGTGAGGTTTGTGCCAGAAATAAGTTTAACACGGTTTCTCTGAAAACGCGCACAGCACAGCCAATTTAAAAACCACTTCATTTTACGCATGCTCCGTAAGAACATTTATATTCAGCGGCTAAGACCTGCTGAGCCCATCCTCCTGAACGCTGCCCACCAGACCCACGGCTGAACCGAGCACACCCCGGCCCCGAGGGACCAGAAGAAACACCCTTCTCTGGAATTAGTATTTGGGGGAGTTGTATATAAAAAAACCCTCTCCCTGCAGTAGTGCCAGTGACATTCCTGTTGGTTCAGTGCTATGAATGACAACGCTACCCGTGTCTAACTCAAAAGCTGAGTTGGACCACAGCGGAACGAGCAAAAGGAGGAATCTAATGAGAGGGGAACGTAACGAGGCTCAAGGAGGGAACCTGTAAGCAAGGCTGAGAGCACGGACTATGGAAGAATGTGGAGATGGAAACTGGTTCCAAAGGGACAGCATTAGGGTGTGGAAGCTCTGAACCTATAAAACACTACACAGCGTATGCCCCAAAATCAGGTTCGTATTTTATGCACAAAGTTAGTAAAATACTCAGTTTCACTTTCCCAGTGTTTCAGTCCCTTCATTACATAATAAGAGATTATACCACCCCCATAATCCACCAAATCTCACCCAAAGATGCGGTGAAGGTACATTACTGCCAATACAGTATTTAGGTATTATACTGATCAGCACTATTCACTGTGAAGAACCCAAGAGGAAAAATCCATGGGGGCGTGAGGAGGGAGAGAAAATAAGAACTCTGTGTTTAGAGAAGAATTTAGTGAAGTACAGTAAATAAAGCTTAGAGTCTCACATACTGTTCTTTTTCAATAAAACATGCTATTAAATAACTGTCTGCTAACTCATTGCTGTATAAGGCCAACATAGGAAAAAACAGTATATGATCATGCCCTTAAAATCTGTATCGTCATGACAAAAAGACTTTATGTCACAAAATGCAAAAAGCAGACACCTAGGACACGTTGCTTCTGGCATTTCCTAAACTTTGGATCCGTAACCTTCGTATTTCAGCAATCCCAATACTTTTTCAATGCTTTGTTGTTGTCGTTTAAGGCATTAGATATTGTTTCCCAATGCGTATCAGACAGCATATCGAAGAACTTCAGGCGCTCGCACGGAAGGTTCACGGGGACTATTGGTTTGCCCGGGGAGGCAGCAGACCCGCACGCCCCATCCCCGTGCCTGACGCGAACCCCCGCAGCCGGCCCCGGCCCTTTCGGCACCGGCGGGACGCTCGGCCACGGCCGCAGCAGCATCCCTAAGGCCGTCACCCTACAGCCCCGCTGGGCTACGTCCCGCACACCTCCCTTTCTCCAGGGAAGGAACAGGCACGAGACCGACTGTCACAGCCGAATATCCGAAGAGAGCGAGAACGTATTATCAGCTCCGCCAGGATCACGACCCGGCGGTGCGGAGCCGCCGGCTGTCAAAGGCGCGCTCCGGCCGCCGTCGCAGCCCTTCGCCGCCACCTCCCTCCGTCAACCGGCGGCCAAGCCTCTTCCAGACGTACGTACGATGTCGCCCGCAAACGGGTCGCCGAACCTCCGACCCGGTCCCAGCAGCGGCCAGGCCAGCTCCGCGTGACAGCCTGGCATCTAGTCAGCCCGGCTTGGCCGTCACGTCTGGCACCGGCTTTCCGAATAGCGAGCAGGCAGGGGGAACGAAGAGCAGATGGCTTTCCCTATCTCCACAACAATTTAATCGCGGCGGTCCTGACGACGCTGACGTGCTCCGTGCCATCGACAGCCGCGCTGCAAGGTGAGCGAGCTGCTCTCTTCCAAGGGCAATCCTCGCGACCGGCCGGGCTGC
This sequence comes from Aquila chrysaetos chrysaetos, assembly GCF_900496995.4. Lineage (NCBI taxonomy): Eukaryota > Metazoa > Chordata > Aves > Accipitriformes > Accipitridae > Aquila > Aquila chrysaetos. The sequence goes on from NC_044019.1 coordinate 25,929,073, forward strand.
AGAAGCGTTTTAAGGGTCTGCAGCCAGGACACAAGCTACGCTTACTCAGCTTGAACTTCAAAACGAGAACGGGGCCGGATCCGACCGGTTCAGGATAAAGGAAAAGCACTTTATGTTGCAGGAGAGTTGTGACGCTGGAAGTCGAGAGCGTGGGATGAGCGCCCAGCACCGCCACCGAGCTCCCCCGCAAACGGAGGCAAGCTGGCCTGACCGCTTGGCAAACGCCCGAAATCGGGCTTCCCAAAATAGGAACAAGCAAAATCAGTTGCTGCTTTGGAAATGTATTTCTTCGTTTTCTTTTTATGACCTGTAAAACCAGATTAAAATGTCTTCACACTGTCCAGGGAAATGTGACAGCTATGTTAACAGGAGGCCCTCGGATATTGAGATGTTACCAGACAGAGATTTCATTTAAACATGGAAGTAATCTCCACTGTGTAGTTAATGCTGATCTACGTTTGTGTAACATACCTAAGGCCAGGCTCCTCCGCATTAAAGGGGATGTGGAGATGCCTTTCCTGATATGTGGGCAAATCCAAAAGGAAGGCAAAGGCAGCAACTATTCTCCTCGTAAAGAACAGAGACTATTAGATGTGTCACCTTTTACCAGCTTCAACTGAAATTAGGAAACAAACAAAAAAAGTTTAAATTTGTCACGTTTTGGGGTCCTTAGCAAGACGAAACTAAAAAACCCAGAGCACCAGAGCTGATTTTATATTTTCTGAAGGGTACAGCTAGTCTACAAACTCAGTTCTCTAGTCTAGTCTACAAACAAGGGTTCTCGGACGTACCTGGGGACTTCCATACGCATGGATGCAGCAGCAGTTAAATGAAGCAGCTGTAATTATTTCCAAACCTGTATAAATCACAACAGGGGAGCAGTTGTAAGTGGGGCTAGAGAGCCGAAGTTTGACAAATGGAAAAGACAAAACCGTTAGGAAAAAACTTTGGGACGTGTAAGCTAGCTAATGAAGAGTAGAAATAAATAAATAAAGTAAAATAAATAGATTATATGTAAAAATATATGTAAAGCAATCTAAAATCACAGCTTTCTCTTTTGATGTGAAAATCTGTTTTGATTTCATGTTTACAGCACTACCGAGTCCCAGACAAATCAGATGAAAAGCGGAGAGGGTTATGCAGATAACGTTGCTGAGGGAAGGAAGAAATAAAGGAAGGTACTGTTTATCTTTCCTTTTCCTCTCAGTATTTTGATTCCCTGCCTCATAAACAGGAGGGTGAGGGAACTCGAATGCTATTTGCCACTTTGAAAACTTAGCTCTGTCCCCCTGATCCAAAAAACCCACAAAACGTTCATCCTCCCTTCCGTATTACGCTTTACCACCTAGAGCCAGCGCACAAAGGGCAGCGGTTTCCAATATGTGTGTGTGTGTGTGTATACAGGCACACACATGAACCTTTGTGTGGCAGAGCCGTGCTAGGAGCAGATAATTACGGCAAATAGAAGGCATCTCTGAATATAACAATGTGGAAGCAAATTCAATTGCTAAGGACATTGGCCGAAAACAGTCCTCGGAAACAAAGAACCAGCCGCATTAGGGCAATCTTTCATACTTGTATAAAATAAGTAATTGAGTCATGGACAGGGTAAAGCCTGGGAACACAAAGAAAGATCACAAGTCGAAGCTGGAAACTGTCCCAATGGTCCCATATTTCAGCTCCCTCTTTGCTTGCTATTCTTCCCACTCAGGGTTTAAGCATGGCACCAAAGCTCATTATTAGTCTGTAATCAAGGTCATTAGAGCTCTTGAATTCAACCTGAAGACGTACTCAGCAAAACCTGGCAAGGCAGCAATAATGATCCCCTTTGAGTAATCAGAGTATTGCTTCATAAGATGCTGATAGAAAATGGTCCCTTTGTGCCAAGGGGCCTGCAAGAGGGCTCACTTGAGAGAAAATGTTATCTTACACACTATAAATACATGAAAATAAGATTAGAGGTAACTGTTGTGACAGCAATTAGCTTACCCTGTCAATACACCCCCTCACACTCTGCCCAGATTTTTAGCTCACTAGTGACTCAGAAGCAAGAGTGACATTGCCAAACCTCCTACTTCTGTGCATTTCCCGTCCACTTCTGTTATCCAAGGACTGCCCTCACCCTCACCTGACTTCACTTTGGCTATCAGATATACAATCAAGCATCCCTCCAGTATTTGTGAACCGACGCAGAACGGGATTGCTTGTTTACCCTTCTAGTTTAATTCTACGACATCGCAGCAAATGTTAATCAGTAGCAATGTTAACACAAAGCTAGACGTTTGAAGCATTTCCACTGAAAATTAAATGTAGTCACTTGTCAGTGTTAACTCCTGCCCTATTACATATTATTAATAATCCTAAGCATTCTGTAAGATAATTGTCTGCATTCATTACTTCCAAGTAAGTAACAAACCACTGAGTGGGAGAGAAATAACCATTTTTCACATTACTATGGGTTTGGATATTTGATACAGTTATTTCCCAGATAACCCAGTGGTTATTTTTATTTATACTGTGCGTAGCCGCCTTAGCCATGAATGAAGATCCAAAACTGGTGCCAACTATAAAGTAGCTGCTGCAATATGCAAGAGATGCATAAGGACGCACTGCAAAATGTGACTACTAGCCATAAAGCTATTGATGGGCAAAGTACGGTCTACTTAGGTCTTAGAGAAAAACAGAAAACGTCGGCATGTAGCTTGCCTCACAGTCAAAATTAGGCTGGGCACTCTCAAGAGCTAGGGATAACGTATTTCCCCTGGGAAACATTACTTTAAAATGTACGTAACGGGCAACAAATCCCTGGGCAGTAACTCCCAGATTTGAATGAGGATGTACAGAAACCCTAAATTGAGACCTTTGTGCTTCCCTTAGTTCTTTCAGCTCAGTCTCTGGAAGCACGTCACAAGGATGACTCAGTATCTGCAAAGTAATTATTCTTCCCAGAGATGTCCTTCATGAGATATAGCAAGTACTGAGTGATGGGGTGACAGAAGCCTTACGTTCTTTGCACCTGTTACAAAAGGACTGACCTCTGCTGAGATTCCTAAATCACAGGGACTAAAGAGGTCTGGCTGCTGCCACCCTTGAGCAGCACCGAGTGGCCCAAGGTCACGGTGAAAGGGAAGGAGGCAGCAATGCCACGACCAGACTGCAAGCCCATGTCCCAGCCACCTGCGCAGAGCAGGGGTGGAAGGCTGCACCCTTCCAGGGGACAGCCCGGGCACCCCGCGGTACGCTCCCACGCACACTCCCACTCCCAGATGGCCTCCAAACGTCTCTTCCAACATAAATTATTTTAGGATATTAGTAATTAAGCCACAGAGCCCAAATCTTTGCCTCCCAGTCAGGCGTGCAACTCCCTGTCTTCTGGTAAGAGGCAGAGAAAAAATAAACCCAACAGACAAGTGTCCCTCCCCAAACAAAAATAATCATAATCAAATATTCCTGTTCCTACAGCGAGTCACCTAAGCATTCAAAATACCACCCATGAGTTTGTTCTGCTGACAGCTCTGTGTTTACACCTGCTGCTTTTCCTTGCCCTGAGTTTGGCAGGCAACAAAAGCGGGAGTGGAAATCATCTGTGAGCAGACAAGCAGCCGAAATTAACGGGAATGAGAGAAGCAACAGTGCAAGGAAAGGCACAGGTGATGTCACGGGCAAATGAAGAGCTAACGTTTCCAGCTCGTCGGACAAAAAGCTCTCATGTTGGGATTTGTATTTTGTTGTTTGCTTACAATTTGGAAGATGGCACTGGGACTCCAGTAAATCAGACGAGGGGAAAAGGCAGCTACAGAGCTTCAGCCCAGTTTAGCAATGAGTTCAGTTAAACTGGAGAACCTATGGTTCATGACATTTTCTTTCCAAGATATTAATTTTAGGGTACATCACCTTATCTACCCTGCAAATCTATGCACTGAGGAGCTAAATGTTTTCCCTTCAAACCTACTGAAGTGAAGGAAGAAACGCAGTGACCTGCAGCAGAGAATTCTCTCAATTTCTGTCCTTCCTGGAAAGAGAAGATGGGGCAAAATGATTCATCAGATAAATTGAACTGTGTTAGAGACAGGGACCGGAGCTTAGTAAGCCCTCAGGTAACCACTTGCATTTAAATGTCTGTGGCAACTGAGTAAGCTCCCAGCAACATAGACATTAAACACAGTCATTTCTGAAGCCTAGCACAGAAAGACAAGGGCTTTTTTGCTTGCCTGCTTGCCTCCTTTTAATAATGGATATACAGTCCTTATATTCCATAATTTACAACTTTCTTATCAAGATCTTTTACAAGAAAATCTAATAACAATCTGCGTGTCCATCCCATCACATGATGCTGACTCACGGGCAGGAATGACACACTGGAAAGACTGACAAAATCACTAGGACCTGCCGTGTGCCCCATCCCTCATGCACGTATGACTCCAGCTCCCTATAAAACAGGCCTTGAGCTGCTGCAGTTGACAGCAAGCCACACGCAGGCAAAACAAAAATCAGTGCCGCTCCAAGCTGAAACAGCCTGCTGTGAACTTCAGCGGTCCAGCCTCTGCCCCACTGCAAGCCAGTCCTGCAGTCGCGACCCTCTGCTGCCCCCAGCATAAGTCACCCCATGAGTCACAACCCTCCCTGAGCTGGTACATGCCCAAATCCACCCAAACGTGACCTGCTGTTTTATGAGGCTGTCAGGTCGCCGTGACGAGTTACTGGAATAGCTGAATCACCCATTTTCCAGCACTCTCGCTGCTGTCATTGTCCCAGGTCTGAAACTGCCCTTGCTTCAGCGTCTCACCACGTCCAGCCCGCGCAGAGCCGGCATCGAAGGTTCTGGCGCTCGTTAAGGCTACATTACTGAGAGAAGGCATTTGGGGAAAGGGTTGTGAGCAGAGCTTTACGGGCACAGGGCATCACCTGCAAAATAAGAAGTCCACCAGACTCCGAAGAGAAGTCAGCAGAAAGCCAAGCTTTACTGTGAGCACAGATACTCCTCCGAGTCTGTTAAAAGCAAATCCTTACTAACGGCCCTGTTAAATTTAATAATTAAACCCCTCGGCCGGGCTTTTGGGAAGGAGGCAAGTCCTAGTTACCATGCTATCTCAGCAGCCTGCAGTACTGAGAGACAAGGAGCAAAAAAACCCCTGATTTTGACTGACAAGCCTCTGATTCACATCTGAGGCTGACATCTAGCTATAACATCAGGTAAGTGCAGGATCAACATGAGAGGTTATCAAAGGAGATGAGATATTGTTGTACAGAACCGATTCTTTTCTCCCTCAAAGGCAAAAGATATTTTAAAAAAGGATCAAGAACCAAAGGATGAAAAATCTAAAATATAATCTTTTTTTTTTTTTTTTTTGCTTTTAAACCAAATGTTATGCTGAGGAATAGTCTCATGGCACTGAAATGACTGGAAATGGCACAGCTGATAAATATACGCAGATGTCCCTCTCATACATTCACCTCAACCCCACAGTTCTGTACCAGACCAGAAAGGTTTGTCTTCTCCTACCTCTAGTCCATTTGCTCTTACTCCTTAATCCCCAGATAAATCTCTGATCCTCATGCTATGCTGTCATTAACGAATGGCATGAGGCTGGGTTAACATTTCTTTTCTTTCCTGGCCGGCAATAATACAAATTACACCTTTACAGACTCCATCACAGTTTATTTATTTATTTCTCAATGCATTTTACCCAGGCTTGCCCAAAGGAAACAGGCTTCCCAGTTTCGCTTCCTGGCAGACAGGAATAGTGAAGCGATTCAAACATCAGGCTGTGAATACTGTAAGGAAATGTTTCAATACCAGTAATTTTCTCACCCAAGCTGAAAGAAATAAAAGGAAAACCACTTATTGCTAGAGTTTTGCAAAAATCATGTCTTCTCTCCACCACCTCGCTGCAAACCATGTATTTTGGGCCTAGCCAGGTATTTACATGGCTCTCGGTGGGTATTTTCTAACCTCTGCCGAGAAGCCAGCTGATCTCGCACCCTGTGTTAGAGCAGTCGCTATGTGAGGCGATTGCTCTCATCGCCACGGCACAACAGAACCACCGCCATCACTTTTTGCAAGACTTCTCCTTCCTCCCTGACAGCCACACGAGCACACTTCTTCCAGGGGAAGAGCAATGTTTCTACAACTTAGCAAAGGATGATTTCTAAACGTTAAAAAAAAAAAAAAAAAAATGACCATGCCGTTATAAATAGACATTTTGGGGCATAAGCTAGAGTTGGGCACATCTTATCTTCAAAAGCAACATACACATTCTAGAGAAAATCCGTAAGAGAGATACGAGTCTGGCCAAAAGTAGGGAGGGCCTTTGCTAAGATGACAAGATGAGGCGCTTAAGCGTATGTATTTGAAGATGAGAAGGCTACAGGGGGGATCTTCTTGCGCTGTATAAGTACCTTATGGGGGATCACAAGGATCTGGGGGACGGATAAATTTGAACTAAGCAGGAACAGAAAAACATGTGGACAATCCTAGGCTTTAAAATAGAAGGAATTTATATTAAACAAAATTGTGGTGGTTTATCCAAAGTGGGCTGCTATCTAGCCATGTGGAATTTTTTGTCCAAGAGACCTCTGCAGCATATAAATAACGCAAGAGCCAAGAAAATAAAAACAGATTGTTTGGACACCAGCGATATCTATGGATATGTATGGGATTAGATGCTTAAACATGGTAATTTTGCTTATGCACAGGGCTTATGTTTAGCATCAGTAAGGCATATCCTTTTCTCAGGTTACTACAGGGGGTTGGGGAAATGGTGACTCCACAGACACGGCAAGAAAAAAAAATGGATATAGTCTTGATAAATTGATGATGTGGAATGTTTTTTCTAGCGCCTAGCTGTACAGCATAATTTCTAACACACATGCAGAAACATCAAGGACGTACTTATTGCACCATTCTTAAATGACAGATTAGGAGAGCAAGAAGTTAAAGTGTCTCTCGCCTGCCTATCAAAGTCTAACCTAAGGGGCGTAAGGACCCCTCCTGGTTCCTGACCCCTGCAGCTACCCCTGTGCTTTGGGCCCTGCCCCAAAATCCTGCGATTCTGTTCCCAACATACTCTAAAAGTTAGAGCAGCACAGGTTAAATGCCTGAAATTCAAGACTTTGCTTTGGTCGGAAAAGGGAACAGAGGAGAGCACTAACAGGCATCTCCCGGGGTTGGTGTTCAATGACCTAGAAGCTCTTATATTTCTCTTTTATTGGCAAGTTCGTACACGAACAAGAGAATACATTTCAAAGGGAACGGCTAGATCTCAGATGGTGAGATTTCATGTACAATGTCTCATATGAGAAGAGCCAAAACCAAATCACGTCTAAAAAACCCCGCAAACCCCACAGAAAGTGAGGCCAGTATGAACCGGTGCCAAATTCAGCCAGACCCCAAGTTCACTCTCTTCATTACAACCATTTGTAATACGCGACCGTTGCCGAAGTACACGTAAGCCACGCTCAGAGCACAGCAGAAAACATCCCTCCCCATTTCCACCGTCTCAGGTGCCGACTGCCAGCAGAGACAGCGCTGAGCCGACATGGAAGACTGCTCAAAATTATGCCCACCCGCCAGAAAACTATAAACCATCCTGCCTCAAACCACCAGACTCTAAACACATGAAACAAACAGGGAAAAGGAGAGAGAGAAAGATATAATCCACCAGAAAGCGGCTGCAGCGCGGTTTTTGCACGCAATCTGTGCGGGGTGACGCTGGCGAGGTGCCGGCCGTGGGGGCTGCGGGGGTCTCTGGGAGGAGATGCCGGGGCTGCCCCGTGCCGGGCACGGCCGGTATCGCCCTGGATGTTTAATGCCAATTTGAAAATTAACCCTCTTTCAGAGAATCGAGAAATTCTTCGGAAATTATAGTTAACCTGCATCACAGCACAACCCACGCAGCGAAGCGCACGCGATGAAGAATATTGCTCCGGGGCCGCTCGTTTCTTCAAGAAATGATCTTAGTTTTAACTTCCAATTTTCCAGGCTGGAGTGCCACGCACACGTCGGGCCAGAGAACACGTCCACCTCGTTACCGCTGCGCACCATCGGCCACCGCTAAACGTTCCGCTCTGTATTCGATTTATTCCGAGGAAACGTGCTACTAACGGAACGCCGCCAGCGCGTGAAGCGCGTTACCTCCAGGAAAAGCCGTAACCCCCAGACGCGCCAAACCCTACCCGTCAGCCTCGACTCTTGACGGCTCTTCGCCTCCTCGGAGATGGTTTCTGGGCTGGATCGCCACAGCCGCCGCCGGGAACTCGGGGTGCGGGGACCCAGCGCCCCGTGGAGGAGGAGAGGGCAGACCTCGGCATCCGCCGCCGGCACGACCCGCGAGCGCTCGACGCCACAGCTTCCTCGGAATACGCCTGGCCTTTCTTTAACGGCACCTTGCAAATGCTCTCGACGCATTTCTACTGAACGCTACGCGTCCAGCCGGCGTTGTTAAGGAAAAGCAGAAGAAACCTTTAAGCTTAGCATTCTCCCTCGCAAAAACCCAAATATCACATGCCGCGTGAAGAGCAACTCTCTGGATACCTTTTTTAAGGGACACTCTCGCCCGTGGCCAGAAGCTAGTGTTTTATTTTTGTTGGATTGGGAGTTTTACATCGGCTCCTTACGCCCGTTGAGATGAAATCTGGATCTGCTGCTGCGGTTTCACGTCGGGTGCCTCGACGTTCCCGTACCAAACAGGAAGCCCTTGTCAGGACAATACTATTTAAGCACTGGCCTAGCTAGCCTGTGCTGTGTCTAGATAATTCAGATTAATGAGGGATTATTTCCTGTGTTCGTGGCTGACAATACCCAAAGACATTCTGGGATTGTGCAGTGATAAAAGCTGAGCTATATTAAGCCAATAGAATGAAGCTATTAATTTTAAATAGAGAGCAGAAGAGAGAACGGATACTGCCCTGCGCTCCCCAACGGTGACTGAGCTTTGAGTCTGAGCCAGGAAAAAAATACAAATCCAGGTTTTCCGAGTTTAGGACTGACATCTTCGCTACATCCACTGAGCTCCGTAACCTTACCTATATGTTAAAAAGGCCGAGGGATATCTGAAGCAACGGACTAGAGCGTAAGCGTGATTACAGGCTAATGGGAGTTCTGCTTTTGTCCTCAGTGGATGCGGCTGGACTAAAACTAATCCTATTCATAATACACAACAGCGAAGGTCAGTCCAAACAAAAGATAAGGATCAAATCGCAGGCAAAACCAACAGAAACTCCTTGGTAGTTTCACCCCTGGGAGCTGCTGGTCTCTGGAAGGAGCAGGAACGTCAAAGGAGTGACGTACACTCTCTTTACACTCTCTTGCAGTCACCTGGTAGGTACGAGGTAAGGCACGGTGTTTCCTCGCTCCGCCAAAGGCAGCTGAGCCCAGACGCGAGCCAGCGGATTGTTAGTATCACAATTTAATTTCTTTTCCAATTTCAGAATACGGGCCACAGGCTTACTTCTTCAGTTATCCAGCATCTTATGTGGATGTTATGGATGACTGACTTGCTCACCAGCAACTAAATAAAGGCTTAAGCCAATAGGCTGTAGACTGTAGCATATTTATAGCCTTTGGGATATAACAATGAACTATCCCTCTATGGAGAAGAAACACTGATGTCCACGGTCTTCGAAGAAGAAACACGTTCCTGTATAAACAAGTCTGTACGTTCCCGATGAAGGAAATGAAGAGTGGCAATGCAGCACATCCAATAATTCTCAGCCAGCTGTCAGTCTAGCTAGGAAAACAACAGATCAAAAGCAAACTAATTTTTTTCCTTGTGCATTCAAGCACAGGAGACATTTTCTTATCATCATTCTTTTCATTTTATACTATCATCGTTTAGATATGCAGATTATTAAAGCCAGACCAAATACTTTAGTTATTCTCAGACTGCATATCCTCTTCACTGGTCTTCACTGGGCACAGTTTGAAACCTGCCTGCGTATCATTTCTAGCTGTAACGCTATTCGCTTCTATAAAGAAGGAAATGAAGAGCTGCGTGAGACATGGGTTAAAAAAAATAAATCTAAGGTTTGCAATACAATCTAAACTGCGTTACTGGGCCACCTCTTTGTACCAATTACAGTCTTTTTCAGACTTGTATGAGCATGATAAGATCTTCAGGTATACTTAGAAGGGAATCAGAGCGAGTCCGATGGGCCAGCCTACAGACCAACAGCCAGGCAGCCCTATTTAAAAAAGATACGGTTTCCTTGAGGAGAACCTAACAGGTTAATTAAGACAGGAAAACTGCAACAGCCCAGGCACACATATGATTTCATCTAACCTACCATCAGCTGTTACTAGGCAAAACTGACACTAAAAATAAAAAAGCACCATACAAGCTTAATTTCTTCCCATATTTTTGATGGATATGACTACTTCTTTCAACCGTGCAAGGCATTTTCTCTGACATTTTTTCTGCAGTTTCTACACATCATTCTCAATTTGCTATTTCCAAGGCAACCCCACAGTAGAATTTCAATGGTTTGCAGGGACTTGCAGGGTTCAGTCATACAAGGCAGACCGAGCTGGTCTAAACCTCCTGTTGCTGAAGGAGCATGCAAGTGCGGAAAGCAGGCAAGTATTAAAAGGTATAGAAGAAGAAAAATAGTACTGATCTTACTGTACTTGCAAGCACAACAATAGATGCCCAAGACGTTTGAAGGCCGTATTAGTCAAGAAGTTAGCTTGACAAAAGGTCACCTTGCACGTAACAAAAATCCATGTAGGACACAGGATGCGCAGAAAGAACGATTATGATATGCTGAAAACCAGGAGCAGCTAGAGCTCCCTTTGCCATCAAAGGGGAGAAACAGCATCTTACAACATACTTGAGCTCATCCCACAGCGTGTACCTAAAACAGTTCAGGTGAATCGCTTCCTAAAAATGCTTATTTCTGTTCTTTAACTGTAAAAGGAGCCTAAGGCAATCAGTTCAAATGTGTATGTCTACACTGAAAAGGTCTAAACAAAGATGAATTAATTTCTCATTAAAAGAGATTCTCTGCAGAATCACAGAAAGTTCCTTAAAATTATGCAGTGGTGAGATACCTGAGGAAATTACTACGCTGACACTGGAAATGGGGTCCACTTTTTCGATAATACAAATAGTCACCCAACCCCTCTCCCCATGTTTAAAAAATTCAAGTTATCACAGTATTACTGTACAAAAAGGGCAATCGCCAATATGCAAGGAACCGGATGACTTGATTCTACTAAAGGGAAATTCTCACAATGAAGTTACCATTTCCACTCTCCCAAAATAAACAACAAACAGGAGTCTTAAAGGAGAAAACAAAACAACGTTCTAGAAAGCTATTGACTATTTCTTCAAGATAAATTCAGTTCTTAACGCAAAACTGTCCACCTCACAATAAATACAGACTGATTAAAGGGTAAGAAGTGAACAGCACCCAACTTTAAGCACTTCGCTCTACAGTGAGGTCAATGAGCGTGAAGAGAACATTGCTGCTGCTGCTTGTGCTGCGTGTTTCAATCCCGTTTCCAGAGTTTCCAAGCCTGGTAACTCTCACAAGCATTAAACTTCCTAAGTACTAGCATAATTAACAACTACTACTAGGAAGAAAAAAAATACACTGAATTGACTGCACATGCTTGGTTAATTCCCAGCAACTCTGCCTCTCTCTATTACTTTTTGGATGCTAAAGCATATTCCTGTAATTCAAAAGTAAACAATTATTCAGGAAGGCTATTCAGACAGAAACTGAACTGGAAACATCTGAGAAGCAGGCACTCGGTTTGCCAGTTAACCAGCAAATCCTCTGACTCATCGGAGGAGTCACCGCGCCGACAGGCAGCGCATGCTTTCATTTTCATAAAACGCACAGGACTTGTCATGCTGCACGAGGGAAAAGCATCCGGCCTCCGCAGATCAAAAGCATTAACCTTGAAATGATGAATGGCCACCAGCAGCCTTCTGACAAGTCAGTCAGCCTACAGATATTAAGTCAGGCTTACTAACTAAGCTCAGCCCGGGGATCTGCTCAAATCTCTACCATGAGCAAGGACTTTTCCCTTCTAAGGACCTGTCTCACCTTAAGCAGTTTGCTTTATGCTTTTCCTCACTCGGGGGAGGAAGGAAAGGGTGGAAGAGGCTTTCATTCCCTCAAAACAATAGACTGTGAACTGACCAGAATATCTTCTCTTTTACCAGAGTTATTAAGAATTATGTCACACGAGGACAAACAGAAAGTCTAGCTCTCTCGCTTCAAGAGTTTGACAGAGCGGGGACACGGACATTTTGCTCTATCGGGCAGTCAGGATTTGGGGAGCCTCTGCCAAGTTCAGTCACATCACGTAAAGACCTTATTCCCAAGAATTCCCAGGCAGTGGCTGGCTGGAGAGCACACCGACACTAGGCAAGGAAACAGAGGTGAGATTTCCCTGGCATTGCTTGCACGGGCTACGAAGCAATAAGCTCCTATTTCTATTTTGAGCTCTTCCAAACCCAACTTGTCGTGGGCCGCTTGCAGAAATCACTGCCAACCGCCCAAAATCGTGTGAACCTCTGTCATGCTAGACTGTGATTTTAGGAAAAGCCGTGACTACCACTGCTCTGCAAAGGGCCACAGTGGGAGCCCTCACTGCAACGCAGGAATTAAGGGTCAGTACCCAGCACTAGTGACCGGCACTTGGCGATGCTGCATTTTTAAGTACCGATGAATTTCCATCTTGAGCAGAAATTGCCCATTCACTTAGAGCTGCTTTCTGTTTCCCTGGGGACGAGGAAAAACCAGGCCCTGCCAGCTTTATCTCCGCTCGTGAATCACGGCCCAATCTTTCTAGTCTCCTTGACTACAGCTAAATAAAACAGGGCCAGGAATCATTCACTGGCCGTTAAGTGCCTGAAATAACGCGATGACTGCATTGCAGTCAGTAAGTTTTATGGCAGGGAATTTGGGGATGTGTGTTTCATGCCCTGGGCTGTGGCATAAAGGGCATCAAGGGGTGCCCGAGGTTTGAAAACGCACTGAGGTAGTGCTAGAGGACAGTGCAGAACGAAGGGAGCCAAGGAAGAACGGTCCCTGGCATATGTTGCCCCAGCACATCAGGGGGATAAACTGCCCCAGGACCTGCTAACAGGGGGGATGGACAATCGGCAGTACCATGGCTGAGTTCACTCCCTGAATCTTATTTAGCACTACAAATGTAGCCTGTGTGAGAGCAAAACAACAGACCATCTCTCCCGAGTGCTAAATGTGAAGATAAGAGTTGATGGATGCGGGGACGCAAAGTCCCACAAGCGAGACGGTGATGGTCAGGATGAAAAACCTGGATTCTGAATCAACACCTCACGCTCCAAACCCCAAAGTTACCTTTGCTTACTGGGTTGAGTCGCTCCCGTTGTAGAGACAGCTTCATCCGATGCCTCAGTTTAATTTCAGTTACAGGGTCTCACCAGCTACTTAAAGACACATCAAGAACAGCCTCAAAAACTTGAGGCGACAACAACCTTTCCCGCAAGAAATAATCACCTGAATCAGTTTTCACATCAAAAAAGGGAAAAGACACTGACTGTATTTCTTCCTGTTCTGAAGCTCAGTAATTTATTCCTATTTCAAATAAATCCAGAAGGGCAAACCATTTTTTTTCTCAACCCTTAGGTTTCAATGAATATGAACTGAAAGAGAAAGAAAAAAACTACCAATGCATTCTTCCTAACCATCCACATCAGTAAGTCTTTTTATCCAGACTAAATGGAGTATGTAAAGCCTCAGAGAAGGAAAACAGTATTATAATGGGATTTTGGAGGAAAACAAATTCCTAAGAGCAAGTCGCACACAACTTCCCTACACTGTCCTTGCTTAATTAATTCGGTATCAGTAGAAAACTAGTACTGCATGAATGAAGCAACCTCTTGAGAAGCAACTACATGAGAACTAATAAAACAGGACACGTTAAAATTATTGCCAGGAAATCTCTAAATCTTTGCCATATATTTTCACAATGTGCTTGCCTACATTTGACCTCGGTGCAATATTTATAAAATACAACTGTCAGAGAACGAGAGCACTTCCTTTCAACAATCCCAAAGTGGTATGCAAACTGTTTTTTTTCATTCAGCGTTCAATCTTGGGACTTCAAACAGAGAATCGAGTTGACCTGCAACCAGAACAGTAGAAATACATAAAAAAAGCCTCCAGCAATAACAGCTTCCTCCCCAGGAACACTTGCAAGGTTTTCAAACTCAGACCTAAGACTGTCAAGGCTGTACTTTTATCAGTCATCATTCTACCGCAAAGAGGCTGACACAGTAATTTTGAATACTAATTGATTCCTCTCTTTTTTAACATGAGTTTAAATCCACCCACTCCAGAAGCAACAGATCACGTGGTAACATACTGAATTATTTGCTCTCAGCCAAGCACCTGTTTCTATAAAGGGAAACAATACTGCTTCAATGTCACAGGGAACTATTTGTGACTGGAGCTTACTGCAAATCTACAGATGGATGGAAGTTAACTTGATCCTGAAAACTACCCCAGAATGCACGCAGGCTGACAGCCACTTCTGGCACCTGAGATGGCCAGAAGAAATGTACTGCCTATATAAACCAAGCCTTGCTTCTGGATCACAGTACTTTTACAAGTGGAAGCAGTACACATTCAGCAGAAGGAGCTCCCTGTTATAGCTGCTGTGAACTAAGTTAACAAAATTTTCTTATGTAAACATGGGCTCCATCAAATAAAATACTCCCAAACTCTTGCAGTACAAGTATTATCTGCAATGAAAGAAACGAGAAAGTCTTTTCTTGCAATACTAAAAGGTAAAATGTTCTGGGATGTCATTCAGAGTGTTTGGAGTGATCATGTATTCAGATTACATGGATTTAAGTAAGGTCAATTAGTTTCAAAAAAAGTCAAGGATGATCCAAAAGAAATACAAATTTCATTAGTGTTGAGCTTCCATGCTCCTGCAAGAAATGCTGAAAAACAGGTATTGCCTCAGCCACCCGTAATTCTTACACTTCTTACAGTACACCATCGACTTTTATAGATTCAGAGATTTTTATAGAGGAGGAGTGAGCATAATTTTGCCAACTGTAAAAGACCAACCACAAAGCACAACTCAAATCTCTGCACTGGACTAAGAGCTCTGTAATTGGGCATCTTGTATCTTGCTGTTCAACTGCTTAAGCCCTGTGACAGTGAGAGTGCCTCACACAATATTCTCTCCTTGTCTTTTCTCGTTGGTTCATTCCTGATCAGGTAGGTAACTTTTAACTTCACGGTAAGCCATCCAGTGCCAACGCTTTACCTGGAAAGTATCTTTGTAACACTCTTGTTCCAAAGACCAAACTCTTTTTCAACTGGTATTCTCCAAAATCCACCGCATGTTACGAACTCATTTTCCACACCGTACTTTGTGTTTCTGCTGTTTGTTGGGAGTTCATAAACACAACAGCTATAGCTATAATAATAGCTATATATAATAGCTATATAACAGCTGTACAGACCTGGTTAAGAAAACGCAGTCTGAGGGACTCCATTCTATCAAGAACACGCTTGCAAGGTGCACGCCGCTGAAATTTTTTGGCAAGAATTATTTGGGTTATCAGACTCTCTTTTTTTTGCTTGTGGATTTGATTGCCGTTTTTCCCACGGAATATGAGAAAATCATCATCCATCCTGTAAGTGAGAAAAACACCAGGCAAACACACACTAATCCAGGCCACATGAGGTATTCGTCCCTCTCTTTTGGGGGTTCGTAATGCCACCCCTTCCTCTCCTCCACGGCGGTTCACACGCGCAGGCTGAGGTGTCCTCCTAGAAGGCTCCACCTTCATTTCAGCCAGTGCATGCAACAGCTGAATTAAATATCTTTACAAAGTTCTTAAGGTTGTCTGAATGGTAGTAATTGTATTAAGCTGAGCCCGTTTTGATCGGTACTAAGCGTGAAATTTTGTCACTCGATTAATACGTCACTTTGCCACAGGCGTGAACAGCAGAGCAATTGAAAATGTTTCCTAGAGACCAGGCATGTTGTCTCAGCTGCAAACTTTGCTCTCTCCATCCACAGAGTCAGAAACTGGAAGTGTTTTCTAATGGAGCAACAGGGACTTCTAAACACATGGTTAGCCGGGTCATCCGAGGGCAAGTCTGTTTCAATTACTTTTTATTTTAAAACCCCAAAGCCCTTTGCTGTACAGTGCTGTACTTTCTGACTTTGTCAAAGGAGAGCCGCTACAATTTCTAGGTCACTAGGTCTCCAGTACTGCCCTTTGGGTATATTTTCACAAGACTCAATACAGTTAACGTGTCAGACATCCCCACAGTAAATCTCTCCTATTGTCTGTTGCTTTAGAGAACCACTGGTTTCACATAAAAATATGATGACTTTTATTAAAAGATATTGATGATTTTTTTTTTAATAAAACCTTACAATGATTTACACATTCTAAATGGGTCTGTAAATGGTCGTTCATAATCTGAATTGCATCTCCCTTGCTCTGACAGTGAGAAACTAAGAAATTAGTGGCCCATGCTATAGTGTCTGCTTGACACTGTCCTCGTGCAAGCAAGCCGGACTGATAGACCGCAAAAGCAACGGTGTTGGTGTAGAACAAGGTGAAAACTCCAGTTCCTCAGCACTGCCTTCAACAGACACCGTATCTATCCTTAGGGCTGAGCTGACAGCATAGGATATGAAAAACATTGTCTTTATGATATTGCCATAATTTTTGTTCTCCCTTTTCTTCCTTTTAAAGTAGATTAAACTAATGGGCAAAAGCCCTCATTATAGGTGTCATGACTAATAATGTGATTCCCACAGTAGCATCAGACTTTTCCTCCCTAAAGAGAAAAAAAAGTACACATTGTGCAGGATTTAGAGACAATTCCTTTGTTCACTGTTAGCACATTTTTAAAATTGGACTTCCCTTTTAGCTCCTTCATTAATTTATCATAATCAATGCATGGGACCAGACTCCAGTCAGTTTAGATTATCTTTCAAGATCTCCACAAAGCACAAACTCCCAAATCCCAAAGAAGAAAATTAACATTTCATGTCTCTTGCTGAGCCACCTGGAAATATGAGGAGATTGTTTCTTAAAAGCTAGGACACTTCTCAAGCATTTCCCTTCATTTCTTTCTGTCCATTATTACCTATCACCTGTGCAAGTCCAAAGATTTGGAAATGCTGAAAAATAACCTCTTCCTTTAGTGGAGCTTAATATGAAAATATATTTGGAGGTTAGGATCATTACGATCATCCGGATCAACGGAGACAACCTTCTCAAAGCTAAATATCACAGTTTCAAGGGAAGCTGATCTCTTGATAGAGGGAGTCCAGACAGTAATTCATGTCAGGCTTGAGTTTAGTCAGGCTTCTGTCTGGAAACATCAAAATTATTAATTATCTCACGTACAAAGAGTGACAAAAATACTCACTAATACATGAACACTGACAAAGATCTTTCAGTAGGAGACTAAGTCGGTCACATTCTATTGGGGAGGAAATTTTTTTTTTTTTTAATTTATTTTACTTTCTGATTAAAAAGTCTAGGCAAACACATTGCGTTAGTATCTTCATCCTATAGAACTGGCACGTGAGATTTTAGAGAAGAAATTCTAACAATTGTTTGGTTTCCTTTCTCTCTCCTTAGCTCTCCATTCACTCCTGGAAATTCCCAAAGTGATACGGGACCATTTCCAGAATGAAGTTCAACAGCTGTGTAACAACCCATGTCTTTTCTTGAGGGTTCCATGACATGGAACACAAAGTAAAGAGAAATGCTGTACCTGGTCAAAACTGATGCTGTAGGAAGGCAAAATGTCACTATCCCTATTCCAAGCTGTGACATTGGTTCCCTTTAGATCTTAAGGAGAACAGACCACAGTTAACCACTCGCTCCACTTCCAGCAGCCTCTGAAAGCTTCGGGCTTTCATCCTGTTCGGCTTGCTAAAGGCAACGCGTTCAAAAGCCAGTGACATGTTTGTATGTATGCAGTCGAGTTATTAAACAGCTAAATTTCTTTAGCTCAGCTTAAGTCAGTTCTTTCACAGAATCTCATTTTTACTTTGAAACTGAGAAGCACTATGTACTGTCTAATTTACTAAAACACCTCTCGTTCAGATGTACAGGGCTTTCTGGTTCATAAAGCGGCAGGTTTAGATCATAATACCTCACTGATGTGATAAACTGCTGATCCGTAATGCACGCTTAGGTAGGAAGATATGCCAGAGGTAGAAATCCCCAGCTGCCGGTCCTTCACGCATACTGCAGTAGAAAGGATGAATTCCTGATGCAAACTGATCAAATATGCATGTTTTTTGCTGGAAGAGAAAGAGAGCTGATATCCTAGAGATGAAAAATAAGCAATAAGGAACCACAACCAAGTCTAAGTCACTATCCCTGCGCCGTGCAGTACGCCAACAGCAGACTGCTTTGTGTTTTTGATCTTCAGAAGATGTCTCCACCTGTGTTTCAGGGAAATGCCAGTAGATTAGTAAAGTAAAAGACTTAACAAAGAAATAATTTTCTGGTCTGTTACAGCAACTACATCAAAGTGTCGGATCGTTTCAGCACACCGCACATTCTCTCTCCAGTCACATTATATGTATAATGTATATAGTTACATATTTAGAGATAGATTTATTACATACATGTTAAAAGGGGAAGATGTGCCTTGTACGCTGTATCAGTTGACTTCAGCTAAAGCTGTTGAAGACCGTGGTTCCTATTTAATGGCTGAAGAGATTTGGATAGTCAAGCGTCTGGATGAGGAAGCAATGGTATTTATAAGACTAACAAATATTTGGGTTCCTCTGGTTTTATAATCACTATACTATAATAGGACAAAATAGAGGAGTCAAACGGGCAACTGACAGCAACAACAAACAGAAGCTTTTACAATTCAGGCTCTAATTATGTGGAATGCACTGGCTAGAGAGGATGACCCACAATGTCACTAATTAGTCTAGCACATCACTCTTTCTATTCCATGTCAAAAAGGTTATTCCTGCTCCTCGACATACAGCAGCGCCAGTTATTTTCTGATTACTTCAAGACAGAAATTTACTGAATCTGATTGATTTTCAGCTTTTTTTCCCTCCAAGATGTTTTGTGTTTACTTTGCTTATTCATTAGTAGTTTCCTTACACGCTGACTAGATTATAAACTGGAGAACGGTAAAGCAAATAAACAGAGATTAAATAAAGCTGCAGCAGAGTTATAGCTTTAAGAATTAAATCCAACCCCTAAACTGCAGAGGCAACTCTTCAAAAGTCACTTTAAGTAGAGTATCTACATTTGCAGTCCAACTTCCATTTAAAGTGGATGACAAGTTTAGCAAGGATAATACCCTTCAAATACTAGCCGATTGGGGAGGCAAGGACATTTGCTCAATTTACCGATAGTATTATCCTCCTGGCTTGCTGGGAGTTGATCCCCCGCTGTGAGCTAACAATAAGAGTTTTCCTTCTGAAGTCCCTGATGTGGGAGCGTTTTTCTTAAAGATCATGGGAAAGTTTGGGGGTTTTATTTTAAACCACTGCAGCAAAAAGTAAAGATTAATTGGGTTTGCTGCACAATTCATCTCACTGGTTTTGGCTAATTCACAGTCAGCATATCCTAGAATATAGTTTTAAAATCTCAGATAATTCTTAAGTTGAAAACTATTATAGTATATAATAGAAGACAAACATTTTTTGGTGCTGAGAAAAGGGAGACATAGTATTTTAACCTGTATACACAAGATATTTTTTTTCCAGAAGACTAATATTCATCTACCTGCAAATCTGTATCCAAAGATAAAATACCCTGCTATTTTTCCTTCTGCTTCCTAAATACTTAACGATCAAGATGCACAGCAAAGTCTTGATCTGATCTAGTACTGTTTCAAGTGTAAACTTCCACTTGCAGCAGAAGGTTTCAAGCAGATGGTGCTTGGATATAGCCAATTGATATAGAAGTAAACGGGGACACCCTGACAGCTATGGCCAACAGGCTGCATTACAACTCCCGGAGAGCTTATGAGGCAAAGCTCAGTCTTACAGAAAGGCTAACGCTTTCCAGGGAACTTGTTAGGACTGACATGCTGGTGGTATTAAAAGCCCACTTGCACTGTGACTGGCAAAACACAAAAGATTTTTTTCAATGTGACCCATCAAAAACTTTCCTGCATTAAGTAATTAGGCATTTCATTACTTGGCCGTGAGAGAGATCAGATATTTAGTTTTCCTGAGCGGTCACAAAACAGGTTAGTAATTTTAAAAAATTCCTAATGCTACGCAGGAATACGTTATTATTGTGTTATTATTTTTTTTATTTACTGTAGTTTTTTCTATACATAGGATTTACTATTTTATTGCTCTACATCTTACATGAACGAGATCATTTTCTTCTTTTCATAGACAAAATAATTACGTGCTGGTTTTCAGCAGAACACGATACTTCACTGTAAAAGCAAGTGGCAGGAGAAAACCAGGAGCAGCCTTCAGGCACGGTGTTGCTGCCGTGACCGAGCACCCACACCTCACCGCTGCAACCATCCAGCTTCTCTGCAGCAGATCCAGGGAAGGGAGGTCACCAGGGGCCACTGCCTTACTGGGATGGGGACCAGGTTTATTGTGCTGAGCTGCTTTTTCTACTGTGAAAAGGGAAAGAGCATTACTCCTCTAACAAGGAAGGGAGCAGGGGTTGCTTTTTACACGTGGGAGCAGAGAAATGGCCCACGGCCAAAGCCCAGCTTGAACTCCCCCCTCTGCCTCCGCCACGGTGCAGAGGCAGGACTAGCCGGGCATGGAGGACCTCCCGACGTCCTCAGCAGGGTATGAAACCCGAAAAATTGTGAACACATTTATTGCATTAGTCTGAATGATCTGCTGTCTGCAGTACACTTGTTAAATATTTTATCGCTTCTGATTAATTGATGGATTTTGAATTTTTAAATATGCTCACATATAATTCTTAATTCTTGGCAAGAAACAAAGGACTGTAGTAGTTTAGTAACCTACTCTCTACAAGAACTGTACCTATTTCTCCTTACGATCAAGACCATCACCTTCCAAATCACTGTAACAATTTCAATGAATTTAAATTTTCATTGAAATATTGTAAGATACTTGGCATTTCTGAGGCACAATTCACCCAAGATTTCTGTGTATGTTCCAAACATTAAAGAATGTCTGCAACATCTACTACATACCGTAGCTTGGGGATCTTTCAGTCCACAACGTGGGGAAGGTAAGATACAAAAATCCTGCTTGTATATCCTTACACTGCACAATTAATGAGCTGAGACTGAAGCCCCTCTTAATCCCCATCTTGTATCTGACTGAAGTACAATGGGAATAACTTTTTTTTAAATTATTTTTTAGTACATACGATTAGGATGTATCTTTTCTGAGGAAAAAAACAAACAAACAAACAAACAAAAACCAAAACCAAAAACAATACCAAACCCCAACAACACGAACAAAACCAACCAAACAAAAACCCACAACGTAGCACATGGGATTCAGTTTCCTCCTGTTTACCACCTCCCTGTGTTCCAGAAGGACTGAAAGAATTAATTTATTCTATGGTTTGGGGGGAATTGGAGTTGGCTGTTGGTCCATAACCATATTTGTGTTGACAGCTATTGGGAACTCTCTACAAGGTCTGCTGAAAAAGAACCAGATTTGATAGATAACTACATTTACATTTTTGAGCATCATCTTTTTGCAGGGGCTTGTTTGCCTGTTTTTACTAAGACAGTTTCTTCATAGAAAACAGACTCAAAGGAAAATTCAGGTGATGACAGCCTCAGAAATGGTTCTGATCAGCCCTTTTATTAGTATTCAGCAGCCCCAGCCAAACCTGGAGATCCAGGTAGTTTTGTACGCACTCGTAAGAGATTGCATCTGCCACAAACAGCATGCAATACAGACAGACACAAGAGACAAAGCATGGAAAAGCAAGGTATACATCCTCATCACACGGACAAGGAACGGAGACACAGAAATACAGCGACTCGTGATGTGCAGAAAAGCCAGCTGAAAACCATTCACCTTGAAAAGTTCACGCTAATGGACGAACCAACCATTCATGCTAGCGTTTGCCAGACAGCAAGCATGACCCAAAGCATCATCGAAAAGAATTTATGCTTTATATGTACGGTATTGTAACTTCCAAGGTATTTACACCCAAGTTCTTCCTCTGAATATTTTTACTATGTTGTTACTGAGAGGAGACCCAGGGAGAATCTCCCCATTTCAGCGGTTGGCACCAACCCACATCGCGTGCTGAGCAAAAGCATTCCTCCGCAGCGCTCTCTCCTGCTGTCATGAATACCCAGACTGATTTAAAGTGGGCCCCCTGGGTTGCAGCCACTCTGATCTATACTAGATGAATAGAGAAATAGCCTTTGACTGATAAACGAAAGCTGACAGTCAGTCAGACTCCTCCTGTACTCAGCTGCACAAGCTTTCACATCCAATAGTACTTCAAATGCAGAAATTTAACTACAGGGCTCTTCATGTTCATTTGGAAAAAAAAGCTGCAGCCCTGTATCTGTGTTCTTTATTTTGAGGCTAGATTTGTCAGAGAGGTTTTTTGTTGTTGTTTTGTTTTATAATAGTACTCAGGGCCTCAGCAGCATTCTCTTGATGAACTGATGAACTGTTACAGATACAACAGCATAGACTGAGCAGGTGATTTACTTCCAGCAGAACAAGCTGCTATCATGCAGAACAGTGGTTTCATCTCTCTGAGTTTATAGTGGAAGCACTTTGGAGGCAATTCCTTATGTCCCTGAGGGTAGATGAAAATGATTCATTTTGCGGAAGTACCGCTATCCCACTACTACCTCCACGCTCTTATTTCACTACTAATTGATGCTTGGAGCAGCGCTAATGAACTCTGGAACGAGCTGTGTTCACCTATCCCTTGGCCAGGACAGCTGGAAAAAGGTCTCTACGGAAAGACATATGCAAACAGAGTAATGCATCCAAGCAAAGAACGTCTTTGTGGTCTCCTCACCTGATGTAGAAACGCTCAGATATTCAGAAGAGCGCTCACACCAAAGAAAACTCCAAACGGCTAAGAAGTCTCCATCAAGTAATATAATGACTCCTTGGGCACGCTACCCTGCTGAGATACCAGTGATACACACCCAGCTGCTAGGAAACAAGTTCGGTTTGCTGCACACTTAAACCAAAGGAGATAGGAAGCAGAAACATATGCTTCATCAAAACCAGATTCACAGCAGGACTCAGAAGTAACCATATGGTAACTACTTTTAAATATGAAGTGAAGGGCATTTTATTAATACTAATGTAACGCTGTAATCTCTAGTTTATACCCTTAATGATCTCAGATGCTTGCAAAAATAATTCAAGTAACGCTGAATATCTTTCCGTTTTTGTTGCTTATTCAGTTCTGTTTCATGGTTCTTTGTAGGCAGGCTACAATTTCTATGCATGTATTATTTATCAGATGTATGCTTTGCCCATTTGTTCATCAATTATGTGCATTAACTACTTCATGACTTGCGGCTTGAAATCAGCAAGTCCTGTTTGCCCAATTTTTAGTTTTGACTGACACAGTCAATGAAAGAAGCTTCAAAATAATAGCATTAATGAAGATTTATCAAATCTACAAGATTAAATTAAGTCATCACCAAATGATACCTTTTTTACTGGACTATATAACATACATAAAGTCTTAGCACATTCTAGAAATACGTACTGCAGCACAGTTATTCTGTAAATGTAAACTGACTGAGCACGACCATCTTGACTTTAATACAGTTAAGCTCAATTTTACTTAAATTTTGCATGCAGAAGATTGGCTGGCAGCTCATCTTTATATCAAAATGCTTTAATCAATATTTAGCAGCTAAAGCAGCCACTGCCGTGAAAACATATAAAGACGGATTTGTACAGCCTACGAGGATGATGGGGTACCTGCAATAATTTCAGGGAAAAATATATTTTTAGAAATCTTACATCCTAAAACCAGCTGTGTCCAAACACTTTTTTCTTTGTAGCAGTAAACTGTTTAGAGAGAGAAATCATTTCCTGATTTGCCAACATAACGCTTTTGTACGAATGAAGCCACAGGCTGACCTAAAGTGAAAAAGTCACCACGAGTTCACTTCCCAGCTTTTGAGAAGCAGACCTACTTGCACAGCAAAACTGCTGGTTTGAATTCACAAATGGCAGCCAGACACATGCTAACACAGCAGTTTTGTGAGACAGGAATATATTAACATTTATCAAACAGAACCACAATTAATTGGGTGCCACCAGAAAAAGGTTTTCCTGCCCACACTGGAACGAGAAAGCATCTCCTGTGGATTTGTGCCCTACATCCCATGCACACACCTCCATCCATCATTAACAGTCCTTGCTCTTTGCCCTTCCCAGTGACATATTCCCACTAATCACTCCCACTACCACATCCCCCGTTTCCCCCAGGTCCCTGAAGACTTCCCGCTTCACTACTACCTTACTACTCCTGTTGCCATCCCTCTCCCTGGCAATATCTTTATTTCCCCTAAACTACCCAAAGTCTCTTCCGTATGTTCTTGAACAACCTTCAGTGTCCTCACCACAGCCTGAGGTTGCATTTCCCTCCACGAGAAGATCAGTTTGAATGCCTTCCCTCTAGACAGCCAGCAATTTCCATTAACCTCACCGAGCCATTTATGGAGAGTCAATGCATCTACTGTTCCTGCCAATGTATTTGAAATTGGTAAATGGGTTCAGAAGGTACTGGAAGGACGTAGAGGAGAAAAGATGAACTAGCTCCTTGACAAAATGAGCAACAGAATTATCAAAACCATCTCAGTCCTTACAAAAGTAGCTTAAATACACAAAGGGGGAGCGAACCAATAACACACTTCCCAGCATAAGAAAAACACATCAAGCGAAGGGAGAGTCCCTGAGCACAAGGCTAGGAAGAACAGAGAAGTTCTCAGAAACACTATTTTCTGAGATTTCAAATCCACAGCCCTGAACACTGTGGCTCCTACTGTATTCCACCAGATTTAGCAACGTATTGCTATACTTCCATGCATGCAAAAACCCAGAAACACTCAATCTGAGTATTTGCAATGACTAACTTTGCAGGTTTTTTTCTACTCTTACTTAGAAATACTCAGCTTGTTCTGCCACTTTTTTGTCATTCAAGCTTATCTGTTCTGCAACAGGGGACTGTGCCTATCTTACATCTTTTTTTAATCTTTGCAATTATGCTTATCAATTGAGGAGAGGATTTTTACCCGAGGAAACATCCCACAACTTAGCAGTCCCATACATCTTTGTCAAGGTGCAGTACTAGTAGGAAGTCGAGCTCTTGAACCTGTTTCACATCACAAAATGCAATTGCAAATGAGAGGAGGGCGAGAGAACCGTTTTCATTCTTTGCTTACTGGCAAATAAAATACAAAGGCTTATCTACAACTTATCAGTCTGTATGGTTCTGTGCACTAGCAGATGCGTCTGTTGTGCGATCCAAAGGCAGTACTGGAGTCACCTCAGGAAACAATTCAGCCTTCGCTGGCATTGAAAATCAAAACCCATGAAAACAATGGGAATGTTTTTGGGTGTTCACAGCAGTACAGGAAAGGGAAATGAAATCCAAAAATTAAGCAGAGTTTCAACTGGAGTGCTTGCCGCTTTCCCCGTCCGTTTGACTTCAGAGCACAGACGTTCACGCTTTGAACTCCAAGGCAGAAAACCACAGCAGAAATTCTTCCCTGTTAATGGCAGGAAGCCATTACTGATGTTTGATAACTGCTGTCTGGAATTAAAGCTGGCGTCCTGCACATTTTTCTTAAAACTACCTACCTATGTTTCAGATCTACATCTAACGTAGTCTTCAGAAGCAAACCTTTCTATGAAGTTTGAAAATCACGCATTAAAATGCAATAAACTTACTACTTCAACTGTATTCCCAAATTGCATCAACTGACTGTTTACTTCTCCTGGTCTTAGATCCCTATCGCAGTCTTAAATTAAGAAGGATTTATCCAGGTAAAAATGATCCCACCATATTGACGTATGTAATTCAGGAATTGACATGACACACTCTACCTTTAGGGTTCGCTGAACTTGGTTGTTACCCTGAGGTCCATATATATCCCTTCTATAGCACCCCGTGTTCCCCAACAGCAGCTTGTTTTGCTAGACAGACTGTATCAAGCTATTTTTTCTCCGATCCTTGAACAGTTATCAGCCAGAATAGATGGGAGACTTCTGCAAGCACAGAACTGTCACAGGCTGTGAGACTGCTGGCTTCATTCAGGAAGTTATCACCGGCTTAACATGCTAATCTAAAGGAAGGAATATATTTTTTCTGTAGGAGGAGTTTTTAAAATGCTAGCTTCTGAAAAACAAGGCGGCTGTTGATGTGGTTGGGGTTGTATGGGAGAGAGGGATGTCAAAGGCAAGAGTCCAAGCTATGTCTTCATTCAGTCGGGATGCTCTCTTCAGATGCTGTCCTGGGAGGTGGCTTTCTCTGTTGCATTAGCAGCTGCTAAATACAGTCCTGGAAACAGCTACGTTCTGGCAAGAGATGAAAACACAGTTTCTTCAAAAGACATTTTTGTCAACCTTCGGCTCAGCCTCTGCAGAAGTACTCTTGCTATTGATTCTTGCTTCTTGCTATTACTACTGTAGCATGGTTAAATTGATTCTTAGCGTTATTATCTCAATACATGCAGAGGTTTATATGATGAGAGGATGGGGAAAAGAGCAAGATAGGAATTATGGAGAAAAAAAATGTCTTTTCATTGATTGGATTGTTAGCTTACTGTGAAGATAAAATATGCACATTCTGTATTAGGCCTTTGTTGGCCACTCATGGAGCACAAAGAACTAAATTAGCACTAATTACCAGGAGCTTAGATTAGTCTCTCCTAGCCTGTGGAAAATACAAAGGTGAGTTTTAATAGCAGAGCAAGGAGATTAAGCAACATGAATTCTAACAAGAGCCATAAGAAAAGGGCAAGTAAATTATCCCTTGTGATCTAAAAATATAAAATGAAGTTGTACCAGAATTCATTATGGCTTTCCTTGAAAAAAACACAGCTCCTTTCTTCATAAGAATTTAGCGTAGCACAAAGAGACACAATCCCATATATTCTACAGTTGTAAAGAAACTACACACAGATCTCAAAAATTCCCAATTCCAATTTACTTGTGATCAGGAAAGGCATTTGTTAAGTATTAGCATTGCTGCCTAAGTCAACACCCTCTGGAGTTTATGATGTCTATTTTCTTTAAATACCTCAGTTCCACTGACACCAGCTGCTGTATAATCGAACAAAAATGCCGTACAAGAGAAAAGCACGTGGCCCACTTCAGAACATTTTCTTTCTAAACACTTCTTGTTTAAATTGAAAGGACTCAATCATACAACCCAAATATAGCTAAGAACAACCATAAATATGCAAAGGTCTCAGCAGGGAAAAAAAAAAAAAAAAGGCATGTTACGTGTCTCTCCAACAGTTCTGGCATAAGGAATATGTATATATAAACATATATATATATATATATATATAAAAAAAATACTTTAGACTTGAAAGAATGTCTTGTTTATACAAATTACCATGTATGACAAAGTTCAGCAGTTTTAGAGAGTCTGAATTGTGCCAACGTCACCTAAAAGCAGACAGAAGCAGGCTCAGCAGGGTAGAAGAGAGGAGAAGCAATGAAGCAGGTTGCAGAAGGGGAATATTATAATTTTCCAGTAGCAGAAACACTTTTTAGTATCTTCACAGATGTTGGCCAATTTAAACAGCTCAAAAGAAATACAAGTTAGAAAATAATCTTGAGCATTTGGAACAGTATTCAACTCATGTATAGTGCTCATTTCCCTTTGAGTCTGTTTAGTAAAGCTAATGAAGCGCTAATGAAGCTGGTTTGCTATAGCTTTTTGTCTAGTGGTTGGAATTGTTGGAGTTTAGTAAAACATGAGCTTCCTTTGACTTTTTTTTGTTTTCTTTTTATGTGGTAGATGCATTGACAGCATTTCTCCTTCTGCAGGTTTAAGAGAGAATGGGCTCCCACTGCAAATTTTTCTTGGCGAAAGAACTAATCCGATTTCTCTCTTCCATCTGGGTGGCAATATTCACCAAACTTGCTAGAACCTTACAGCCCACCACCTAGATAATGGTTAAAATAGGTCCAAAGATTCAGAAGCTGTGAGGAGGAGACTGGGGCAATGAGGCTGGAAAGGGCAGGCAAGCAGGGGAAAAGAGCACCAGAGTGAAATAAATCGTGCAAGTCCCACTCTCCAAGATTACAATGCATGACTTTGGAAGAGAAAAAAAGCTATCATGAGGAAAACTAAAGGAGGCACACCAAAACCACATGTAACTGATGACTACAATCCATAACAAGTACAGAAAAATGTTTTCTAACTCATGATTATTCATAGGCTAAACTAATTTCTCTCTAAATTTGTCAGTTGGAATACTGCTTTTTGGAACCGGGCCGTCATTCAACAGAGCAGCATATTAAATACTATACTCCAAGCTTTGAGTTTCTTTCATGTGGCTACAAGAAATGGATTCATTACTTCTACAATCCCTCCATGGCTTTGCTACTGACTTCTAGTATAAGGCAACAAAAGTTAAATCCTTTCTCTCTAGAGTTCCCAAAGCAGTTTTCTTGTCTAAGTCTAATCAACCTCCTTTAAAAAACCTGTTGGCTTTGCTTCATTTTCGTTCGCACCAACATGAGGTTTCTCCGAGACAGCACGCAAAAGCAGAACGCAACTACTCAAAGGAGAATATTAAGAACTAGTGGAAGACCTCAGCCTAAACCTGACCTAAATGTTTACGCCCTTGCTAACGTTTCAAGTGTAACGCAAAAGGCAATAAACACACTACTTAAGAAATACCAAAGAACCTAAAATGCCAGCCAGCTCAACACAGCCAGCAGGCCAAAAGACAACTAGCATCTGGAAATGAATGAAAGAAAATCTTTCTCATGGAAAATAAAAACAAATTAGAAAAAATAAACCCAAACCCACAAAAACTACTTTTGGTTTTCTCAAATATATACTAATAATGCTATATTCTCCCTCCTTAAATGGAGTGTCTTTTGTATATACTCACATTACTGATGTCTTGCAAAACACCTCCCTCCCACAGTACAGTCCTGCTCCCGCTCCTCTCCCCACCTGAAATCACTGTAAAAATTCACCACCTGTATGCCATGAATGATTTTGAACCTCATAGACTTGAGACAAAACCACCTCTGCACAGTTGTCCACTGTGCCTACCAGAGAAGACGCCTATCAAGTGTTTGCCAGGCACACCCATTTCTTCGGTAACTTTAACTATCACCTGAAATTAACTGTTCTGTGGGTATTTCCAATCAAAATAAAATTATTGGGTTCAAAGCTACGTATAAGTTACTTTCCTGGTTCACTGAGATGTTTTTGATGTTCACAGGTAACTGTGCAAGTTGATTCCACTTCTGCACCTCTTTCCAGTCATAATTTTCCAAAGCACACGTATGCTGAAGTGCATTCATTTCCATACATTAACCAGCGTCCTCTAGACAGTATTCTGTATCAATGAAATTGATTTATTAAAACTCAATATCAACATTTTAGTACATGAAAGATACATTTGTGTCACTAAGAGAAGAAGCAAGTAAGAGCAGAATAATTCTGCCTCTTCTTCATCATGACTTTCAAAAAAACTATAGCATTCATCATACAAACAACGTGTCTTTCCAGTAATGGCACATTCTTCATATATATGCAGACTTATTCCAGACTATAGATAATTATTTCCCCAGTAAAATTATTTCTACACAAATTTAAATAGTGTTCATAACTTAGTAAAAGGAAACACATGCACAGAAAATAACTGTAGTCCCAGACATCTGGACGAGATGCTAATATTTTTCATTTGCTATGAGGAAAATTGAAAGATTATTGCAGGAAAATAGAGAGAATAACACCATCTGTGTAACCTCCATCACAGGGTGGTTCCCAAACTCTGCCTCTGAGCTACCACCATATAACCCTGCCCAAAGGGCTTCACCTCTGGTACCAGCCCTCACACCACCAAAGTTTGGGTGTGGACCTCGAGGACCACAGAAGTTACAGTGCTGTATGTTTCGTG
Organism: Aquila chrysaetos chrysaetos; assembly: GCF_900496995.4. NCBI lineage: Eukaryota > Metazoa > Chordata > Aves > Accipitriformes > Accipitridae > Aquila > Aquila chrysaetos. The sequence goes on from NC_044019.1 coordinate 25,959,160, forward strand.
AGGAAAAACATGCTCGCTGTATTTCTCCTGAGTTTTCCCTTCTTCTGGGAGAAGCTGCTAGAAGCTTCCCCTGTGTCCGACGGAGCCAATGCCAGCCGGCTCCAAGACGGACCCGCCGCCGGCCAAGGCCGAGCCCGTCAGCAACGGTGGTAGCGCCTCACAGAAAACGTATTTAAGAAAGGGAAAAGAAGTTGCTGCGGAACAGAAGCTTCAGGCGGAAGAGAGGAGTGAGAATACGTGAGAAAAACAGCCCTGCAAACCCCCAGGTCGGTGAAGAAGGAGGGGAGGAGGTGCTCCAGGTGCCGGAGCAGAGATTCCCCTGCAGCCCGTGGGGAAGACCACAGTGAGGCAGGCTGTCCCCCTGCAGCCCAGGGAGGTCCACGGGGGAGCAGATCTCCACCTGCAGCCAAGGGAGGACCCCACGCCGGAGCAGGGGGATGCCCGAAGGAGGCTGGGACCCTTTGGGAAGCCTGCGCTGGAGCAGGCTCCTGACAGAACCTGCGGCCTCGTGGAGAGAAGAGCACACGCCGGAGCAGGTTTGCTGGCAGGACTTGTGATCCCGCGGGGGACCCACGCTGGAGCAGTCTGTGCCTGAAGGACTGCAGCCCGGGGAAGGACCCACGTTGGAGAAGTTCATGGAGAACTGTCTCCCGTGGGAGGGACCCCACAGTGGAGCAGGGGAAGAGTGTGAGGAGTCCTCCCTCTAAGAAGGAAGGAGCAGCAGAGACAAGGTGTGATGAACTGACCCCAATCCCCATTGCCTGTCTCCCTGTGCTGCTGCAGGGGGGAGGAGGTAGAGAAAATCAGGAGCCAAGTTGTGCCCGGGAAGAAGGGAGGGGTGGGTGGAAAGTGTTTTTAAGATTTGGGGTTTTTTCTCATTATCCTGCTCTGATTTAATTGGTAATAAATTAATTTCCCCAAGTTGAGTCTGTTTTGCCCGTGATGGTAATCAGCAAGTGATCTCTCTCTGTCCTCATCTCGACCCACGAGCCTTTCGTTATATTTTCTCTCCCCTGTCCAGCTGAGGGGGACGGTGATAGAGCAGCCTTGGTGGGCACCTGGCATCCAGCCAGGGTCGACCCACCACAGTCAGTGCTTGGGATAAAAGCTAGATGTTGGCATGAGACTCTGCTTATACAAATAAGGCCAGTATTTGGCATGCAAAGATCCATTTATGTATAATCTCTATGCCTGACTAGATACAGAAAGCCTTGAACCACACAACTTGGGGGATGGGGGGTATTAAACCACTTTCTTGTGAGGTATTTGAAGGTGATGCCCACATAACAGTTCCTAATAACAAACATAAACCCAAGGTCTCCTCACTCCTGAAAATCCCACTGCAAACATAAACCCGAAGGAAATGACAAAGGAGAAGGGCAGCACTTCGAGAGAAATCTCAAATTCTGTGAAACATTTTTTCTTGTATGTCTCCTTCAAACAGGTGCTCACAATTTCACTTGTGGTAAGCATAGCCTACGTTAGAAAACACTGATGATGGTTGTTTAAATATGTGTTCTTATAGCAACTGCAATATGGGTATTTAAAGACAGAATTCTTCAAGTGATTTGTGATTCATTTTTGCATCTCAAACTACAGCACTGAAAAGCTTCAGTCCTCATCTTTCTCAAGAAATGTGCAATTTGATGCATAAATGAATATTCAGTTGATGAAAGTCCTTTAAGTGAACAAAAGCATCTTAGTGAAATACCAGGCTGGAAATCCTGCTCCATTCTGGGAACTGCAGAGCGGAAGATAATGACTGTCCTTTTCAGTTTGTCGTCGCTGGGGAGCATGGAGAAGGCCAGAGACGACACAACACCCACGCCAGCGGCTAACACACGGCAAAAATAATGCCTTACAGTTCAAAATGCCATTATGTTAAATACCACGGCATCAGTCACACGTGACAGTGCCAGCCACATACAAAGATGTGCGTTTAACTCGGGACTTCCGATGAATATGTTAATTTTTAGCTAATATCACAGTGACTTGGCAAAAGCCGCGACCATCCTGATGTTACCCCTACAAGGCAGGGAACGCTAATGACAGCTCACACATGCTGATGGCAAATTAATAATTTTAAGCAGGAACTCCTGTACAAGTATTTCCAAATACAACTCCATACATACTTTTCAATTCCTGCTTGACTGCACAGAAATGTTTTTTAAACAGAAGTCTGACCAGAGACACTGCAATTCTTTACAATGTACGGTTATACACAACATTTACACCTAAGAAGTGAGTACACGGCAAATACACAGTGCAGGTAAGGAAAAAGTAGAAAGTGATCTTTTACTAAGAGGCTTAAGACAAAATGATTCTAGCTACTGAAATAGGATTTAATTTTATTTCTGTCATGCTGCACTGGATTAAATGGCTTGGAAGTGTTCATATAACAAGGTTAAAACACAAAAAGCTTCGCCAGTACAGTTTGGCTTCGATTCTTTGAAGGTATCGGTTACAAAATCAGGAACAATTTTGTGTCGTCAACTCTTCTCCGTATCATGTCCTTTGTCTGGAGGAATCCCCAGAGCAACACCCACCGATGAGCAAAACATTTAGAAGGATTACTTCGCTTCACGTTGAACACCAACAACCTTTTGAATTCTAAGGGCATCTCACGTACCTTAGGAGACAACATAATTACTGGGGTTTCGTTGCTTCTGGTTCTAATTTTTCAACTTGCAATACCTTGAAAATGCAGTTCCAGGCCACACGTAGAACATGCTCTTGATCATTAGGACTTTTAAAAGCAGCTCAGATTAGATGCCCAGAAATGAAAACATCCAAAATTATTAGACATTGCAAAAACATTTTATAGATATGAATGCACTTATTATATACTGCATATTTAAACATCTTCTGTCAGCCAAAATTAAGAGTTTTGAATTGACAAAACAGAACTAAATTTTATTAGGTCTAGTATCACAGCCTGTATGAGTGTTATTTGGATCATTTAACAGTTTCAGAGTGACTAGGTAATTATTTTTTAATAACATTCTCTAAAGGGCCTAAAAGTCCATTTTTAGAAGCGCAAAGGCAGAGTTTATTTATTTATTTGAACTCACTATTGCTAGATCTGCCTTATTCATTCACTACAAATGAATTAACCTTGACTGCTAAGTGATGATATCGATATTAAAAAAAAAAAAAAAAAAAAAGAAGAAATAAATCAAACTTTGATCTAAATCCTTGGAGTTATTTAGCTGCCTAACTCTCCATGAATTTCTAAATGGCGTAATTGCCATTGACCTTCCCTGTCATTTAGGCTCTTAAACACGCAGGGAAGGTCACAGCCAGTAAATTGCCAGCACCCTTGACTGAAGCAGATTGATCAAGGCCAGTTTAGTACTTGCTTAGTTTAGCAGATAAAATGCGGAAGTCAGCACTTCTAAATAAATTACATGATTTCTAGGTAGTGATGTACGATTTTGATAAACATGATGACTCATCATCTAAGAGAGGGGAAAACAAAATCTCAGGAGTTTTAAGAGAGACCAAAGCATAATTCAGCCTGTCTTTTTAGTACGTTAAAAATCCCCTAAAGAATTGGGTAAATACACCTTGAAACAGCACTGCTAATGAGTACCTCTTCTGGATCCCAGCTGCCTTGGTTGTAATGGAAGATGTCTGAAGGAGGAGAAATTTAAGATAAGTGTGTAGAGTTCATACTGTTATCATATTGCCGGGGGTCTACAGTCACGTCTATCTTCTACACAATGTAGAAAAGCTCTGCCAGTAGCCAACGGCTGACCACAAATGCTCTGTTTTCATTCCCTAATTAGTCTTCAGGCAGTTATCAGCTGAAAAGACACATCCCCTCCAGTTCTCTGTTTCCCTTCCTATAAAATGAGAATTTTAGCTTAGGCACTTAAGAGCTGATGTATCAGGTTAGACCACAGGTCAGTTTAGTCCCATCTCCTGTCCCAAACGGTGCCAACCGCAGTTGCCCAGAGAAGGCTGTAAGAGCAGGACAAGGATACCGTCATATCTCCCCAGCGTACCAGGATCTGGAGCTCACGGACCCTCCTGAGCTGGGGGTATTTGCTATGTATTTAGTAACCCTGAAGAGATTTCTGCTGCATCATCTGGCAAGGAGTTCCTGAGTTTCACCACATACTGTGGCTAAAAATCATCTCCTCCTCGTTATTTTAAAACTCTTACCTGCTCACTCCATTATTTCACATCCCCTAGATTTTGTTTTTACCATTTTCCTTTTAAATTAATTAATACATTAGCATTTGTATTTGCATTTAGAAACATTTGCACCTCTATGAAACTACAGAGGTCTGAGACAAAAGCTATTAAAATGTACGATCCCATGCAGAAAATTCTGGTTTTAAAGATCGGCCTCCATGCTCAGTACATCTTCCCACCCCGTTATCCCTGTTTTGGTAATGACATCCAAAGACTGTCCCAAGGACGCTCTACCTGAAGGATGGTTTAAACAATTTGCCAACGGTCAAGAGTAATGGTAGTTTATCTGCAAAGCCTGCAATACACCATGAGCCACATTTTTGACTAGAGCACCTGGAAAAATGAGGTTATAAATTGGTACCACCAGAGCCAAATAACCAGCCAGAAGAATATTTTGTAAATAAAAAGCATTGTTATTAGTAACACATTTTGCACAGACCAAAGACACAAGTTGTATAAAAGCACAGGAGACTGAAAATCGCAACACTGCTGTGGAAACACAAATGCTCTGCTCAAGTATGCGATTTGATTAAAAGCTCTTTATTAAAAGGTGAAGGTCTGATAAACACATTTTAACACTCACTTGATTTACAAGTGGCAATTTGTTTTTCTTTTGAATAAGTGAGCTTTAGGATCACGTGGATTATCAGAAACGATTACGGTTTCTAGTTTTATTAGGCATATTTTTGTTAGTGTTTCCAGTAGGTGTATCTCCTGTTACCTGTCACTGCGTGATAGCATACTCTGCTATTTGTTATGATAGCCTGACCCCAAGTGATCTCTATCTAAAGGTCCTTTTTTTTTTTTTTTTAAATTTAAATAAAACCAAAACTTGCTATAACATTTGAAAACAGCTGTGTTAGCACTGGTAGCCATGACTGGCTGGGACCAACCTGCTCTAATACACACAGCAGTTCACCAGCTCCTGAATTTTTGCCTGAATTAAAGGAAAAAAAAAAAAAAGGTGAATCTTATCACTCACTATGTGCATTTGTTTCGTCTCTAACAACTCTGAATGCCATCAGCTAGGTTTAGCTGCTGTATTAGCAAAGCCTCAAACATATCAAGGTCCAACAGGGTTCATGGACTGCAGTAACGCTCCCACGGACAACAGGGCTGCAGCCGGAGCCACTGGTACCAGGCACCAGAATTTAGTCATGAAGGCTTCAAAAACAGCAAAGCTGCAAGTGATGTCTTATTTGCCACCAGAAAATCCAAACATGAGACGAATCCAGGGAGCACCAGGCATTCATTGCTCTGCTGCTCACAGAAGGGCTTGTTTTAATGGATATTTGAGCTATTCAGATGCAGTATCCCTTTTGACCTTCCTACCCCACTAGCCACAAATCAGAGGACGTTGGGAACATGATGTCCCAGCATCTCTTCATCGAACGAAGGGCACTGCGGTGCGGATGGCAATGAGAGGCAGCAGAGCACACTAATAAGACTTTATTGATTTGCCCATCACAAGCTGCAATTTTACACTTAGGCACTGCAGCCATTTAAGAGGAACAGAAGCCAGCTGGCAAAAAAGGTTTTATTGAGAATTGAACCTGGTAAAAGCCAAAATATTTTACTCTTTTGTATAAAACTATGTAAGTTATAGACGGGAAATGTTATTTAAGAACATGGTACATTCTTATTCTTTGCCATGACTGCATGCTACTCGCATATAGGTGAATTCACTAGAAATTGTTTCTCAGTTGCTCATCAAAATCCTAGTATCTCCTTATTTCTATGGCAACAACGGCCATTCACTCTGCAAAATCCAGTACTTTTCTGCTTGTTTTACTTGTTCATATGAAAAAACCTGCAACTTTTACTATTCAGGTAAAGGAGCAGTAATCCAGATATAAAATTTATTTACTGTGTTTCATACTTAATTGGGGAGACTTAACTTGATCCTTCTAACCTAATGGTGTATTACTCCTGTCAACCTGCAAATGATTTATTATAATTTCCAAAGCTTATGAAAAAGTATTATACAGTTCAAAGAGCAATTATGTAGGAAAATTGAAGCTGAGATAGCAGGGCTACTTGGGTTACCAGAATGCTATGTTTCTACATAACTTGTATATGATGTAAAAAATACTGCGTCGTATTTATTTGCTGTGACTTGATCCGTTCCTACTCACTTGCAGTTTCTGCATCATATCCTTCTAATAGCGTCCTCCACCAGTTGTACTTGCAGTAGGAGTTAACACATGACCAATAACAGCATGTAACTTTAGGAAAAGAGTAAGAAAAATTAGATCTTGCTTACAACTGGATAAATTATGCAAACATTTTGCAACACAGCCGTGTCTCAAGAAGAGCGTGTCCAACGGGATGTCTGGCCAAACATACGGGCTCCAGGCTCTGCCTCGTCCCACTGTTCTCCAAAACAGATTGTCCAAGAAATACTTTCGAGATTCACCTGTCTGCCAGGCAGGAAAGCCAAATATTGCTTTTGCAGAGTTAGGTGTAGCATTTCTGTGATGGTTCGAAAGGTCGATAGGCAAGAAGAGAGCACTCTCCTCTTTCTGAGGCAGAGATGAGGCCACGATTCAGGAATGTATTTGAGCACATGCTTACTTTTAAGTCTATGCTCAAATACCAATTCAGTCAAGAGGAAGCAAAGGGCGCAGACACGTGCTTCATCAAGCATGGGTTATATTTCCTTCCCAGGCTCAGCCAACCTGACAAAGGTCAGGTTTGGCCCTTTTCATGCTTTTTTGCCACACTAATACACAATGTTTTTTCAGGCAATTGCATTTAATAATTTCGTAAGGTGAAGAGCTGGAATACAAACTTAGCATATCTGCAAACTTCTGTGAGGTGCCATTGCTATTGCAATTGCAGATACCATAATATTTCAGATACAGTAATCTGAAAAATAACATTAGTATTGCTAAGACACACACAACATAAGGCAGTAGCACAGAGGGGTGTAAGCAGAGCCCTGCCATGACAGGCACTGTATCACCCCAGAACACGGGAGGATAATCCTGCCCTCGGGGAGTTTTAAACCCAACGGTTCTCAGGTTTCACAAGCATTTTAAGTCAATGTCAGCGCAGGCTGTCATGAAAAGACAAATTCTGTGATCCCAGACCCTCTTTACGGCTCTTACCAGCAATTGTGCATCTCCTGCAACGAGCTAGATAAAGGCACTAAATCCAGCTGAAACGCAGCCTAGCAAGGGGACATCATTCCAGTTTACCACGTAGTCGCACTATCACCAGAAATAGCACAAACATCTCATTGGGGACCAGACCACGTTTTTCAAAGGTAGCCCACGCACTTAGACCGGCTTACCCCAACTATGAAGCCACAGACGTAGTGACTGACACGGGACTGACGCTCTCCGCCTGGCTGAACGCGGTGACTTAATGGAAAGAAGGGGCAATGGTGACAAGTCCCTGCCCGGCGCAGCAGGACATCTCCTCTGCGACTGTCCCACCTTCCCAGGTGCCCTGGTGTAACAGGTATGAAGCTCTCCAAATGGAACCGAACGAGGACGATGGTTCATCTAGCGTGGAGGTGTCGCCGAGGTTAAGTCGGCCTACGCCCTGCGTCAAAACTGCTTCCATAAAGAAAAAAAGATGGGTCATCGTCATAGAAGACTCCCTTCTGAAGGGAACAAAGCCCAACGCGCAGACCGGACCCACTTCTCAGAGAAGTCTGCTGCCTCCCTGGGGTTAAAGATGTGAAGAAAAAGCTTCCTACGTTGATACGGCCCTCAGGTTATTATCCATTATTGATTTTTCAGATAGGCAGTGATGAAGTTGCAATAAGAAGTCCGAGGGCAATCAAGAGAGACTTCAGGGCCTTGGGACAACTGGTTAAGGTATCAGGAGCACAAGTAGTATCCTCCTCTATCCTTCCAGTTGCAGGGATTGGTGAGGGAAGAAACAGGAAAAGCCAGCAGATCAATACTTGGCTCCGAGCCTGGTGTCGCTGGCAGGATTTTGGATCACGGGTCGGTTTACAAGACACCAGGCCTGCTGTCAACAGATGGGGTACAGCTGTCTCAAAGGCGGAAAAGAGTCTTTGCACAGGAGTTAGCAGGACTCATGGAAAGAGCTTTAAACTAGATTTGAAGGGGGAAAGGGATAAAACGAGGCTCACTACAGATAAGCCTGGGGGCAGCATGCCAATGTTTGAGGGACAGCGTGCTAGCGAGATCCTTCGGTTTGCCGTCTCAGTGGAGGCAGGGGATGGAGATCCATGTGGCGTCAAAGACTCAAGGGATGTTGATGTGTTAGAAACCATGGAAGTGCCTGAGAATGAATGGTCACATAGGAATTAGGGCTTCTCCCCCAAAAAAGGTGGCAGGATCAATAGCCCAACTGAAATGCATCTACCCCAATGCATGCAGCATGGGCAACAAACAGGAAGAGCTGGAAGCCATCATGCAGCAGGAAAACTATGACATAGTTGCCATCACAGAAACATGGTGGGTTGACTGGCACAACTGGAGTGCTGCAATGGATGGCTATAAACTCTTCAGAAGGAACAGGCAAGGACGGAGAGGCGGTGGGGTAGCCCTGTATGTTTGGGAGCGTTCTGATTGTCTAGAGCTTAATGATGGTGATGATAAGGTTGAGTGTTTATGGGTAAGAATCAGGGGGAAGGCCAACAAGGCAGATATCACGGTGGGAGTCTGTTGTAGACCCAACCAGGATGAAGAGGCAGACAAAACATTCTGTAAGCAGCTGGGAAAAGTCTCAAAATTGCTAGAACTTGTTCTCAGGGGGGACTTCAACTTACCAGACGTCTGCTGGAAATACAATACAGCAGAGAGGAAACAGCCTAGGAGGTTCCTGGAACACGTGGAAGATAACGTCCTGACACAGCTGGTGAGTGAGTGAACTAGGGAAGACACCCCACTGGACCTGCTGTTTGTGAAGAGAAGGACTCGTGGGTGATGTGACGGTTGGAGGCCGTCTTGGGCACAGCGATCATGAAATGATAAAGAGTTTTTGATTCTCGGAGAAGTAAGGAGGGGGAGTCAGCAGAACTGCCACCTTGGACTTCCAGAGGGCAGACTTTGGCCTGTTTAGGAGACTGGTGACACGGTTTAGTGGTGGACTTGGCAGTGTTAGGTTTATGGTTGGACACAATCATCTTAAAGGTCTTTTCCAACCTAAACGATTCTATGATTCTATGGACGGCCAAGTTTTTCCTCTTTAGAAGCAGACAACATCACGTAACCTCCTGCTATCAAAACCCCCCAAACATTTTACAGCATGTTTGAACTGTATTACCAAATTAAAAATGATCTTTGGTATATAAAACAGAAACTGAGAAAATGTTATTGCAAACATGCCAAGCATTGTTAATATAACTTCTAATTCTTCCAAAGTTAATCTGATTTTGAATTTACTGTAATGTTAAAGCACAGGCTTACCGGCACAGAACAGTTAACAACCTTAAGCAGAAAAGCAAGTCAACATAGGTTAGGGGTTTCTGACAAGAAACATTTATTTAGATGCTACAAGATTTATGTCCTTACTGCTGACGGATTCAAATTAAGTGATTGGTAACAACAACAACAAAAAAAAACAAAACAAAAAAAAATCATTAAACCAAGACATTTGCCTCAAAGATTGTACTTCCTCCTTCACTGTCATTTGATGGGATTTTCCCTGGCAGATGATTAAAATCTGAGGGATTTATACCAGATACTCAAGGATAAGAATTTCTCCCATACTATGTCCTAGGGAGTAAACCCAGGAACAAAAATCACGACCAGAAATTTGCTAAACTATGAACTTTTGGTTACAGTATTTCAAGGAGAGGTTTGCTTTTATAAAAATCCATTTAATTCAAATCTAAATACAAATCATTGATGTTGAAGTTTCTCAAAGTTTGGATTTTCTTCAGACACCGCTTTTGTTCACTGTGTTTGATCGGCCATGGAATTTACATACTGGAAGATGGCATTTTTCAAGACAATCCGACCACCTATTAACCATCATAAGTGGATTTTTGCCTACAAGTGAACACCTTACTTGCAATTTAGGAAAAAACTAGTTCAATTACAGCGAGCAATAAAAACTGAATTTTAAACTATTAAGATTTCTCTAACCTTACAGAAAGAAAAACAGTATCATTTTTCCCTTGTGGAGGACAGAGCATTAGTTATCGTAACAACTGCTGCTGCCTCTCTGTCTCCTGTTCTGAAGAATGTAAAAGCTACAGCTTTCCATCCAGCAAGTGATGGACTTCAGGAGAACCCCAACCCTTCAAAAAAAATTATGATTTACCAAACCAACAGAAAACAGTCTCGTTCAGAGATGAAAAAGGCTCAATACCCAAGTCAGCACCTCAAACCCATGGCAGCTCATCACTTCAAATAGATTACTAAGCATCAAGGACCAGTCAGCAATGCAGACCCAGTTGAGCTGCCAGTTCTCTCCTTGTCAACATCTAGTACGTGGATGCTCGAGGATTCCAGATAAGCCATGGGGAACATCAAGATAAGAAAATGGCTGTTTTCCCACCTTGGAAACCTGCTGTCATTTTGACCACAAAAAGAAAAGATTCTCCATGAACACATGAATATAAACCTTTAACCAGTTAGCAAATTGAAAACTTAACAAACAGATCTGAATATTTACATTTGGATATATACACCCAGTGTATATGTATCTTGGAACAGATTTGTAAATGTTTCCACTGTGTACTGCTTGTAAAATTTCAGAGTTTGGAAAAGTGCCCTGAATGCTATGTCATTGCACTGGCTGCCAGAGTAAGAAGAGGGCTAATAAAATAAGCATTAGCAGGAGAACACAATGCGAGAAGCAAATTTTTAGAAGGGAGGCCTTCTTCAGGTTTATGCTTTCCAGTATCAACCTCAAAAGAAAATGAGTGGGTAAGAGTAGAGAAAAGGAAAGGCAGGTGGCTCGCCAAACGATGTATTCAGACCGATGACAACTTTTCACAACAAAGACATCATAACTAGAAACGTAGATGTTGAAAGCTCAGCTTGTATTTTATTGAACATCTGCTGCGAGAGAAGATGCTTCCAGTGCAATTAAGATCAATTTCTAAAAGCTGGTTTTTAATTAAATGGTCATAAACCACAAAAGGTCTAAAACCTGAAATTATTCTGAAGTTACAGCCTCAGGCTCATTCTGTGTTTTGATTTTTGTTGCATTTATCCTCAGTAAGTGTTTTGAAAATTTACTGTAGATGTAGGCAGTTGTGCAGATGCAGGAGGTGGCACTGGAAGTTACCTCCATTCTAGGGAGGATTATGGCCGGGAAAAGGCCATCGGCATCTGTTTAGTCCCCCCCCAACCCAACTTGCTATTCTCTTTTCCCAATAACATTACAAACCACAGTTCCCAAGCTGTAACACACACACATAGTATGTGGAGCACTGCAAAGTGCTCTGCTTGCACTGGGTGGAAGTTGCAGCAGCTCCTGATTCTCACCTGGGCAGGGAGGTTAAAACAGGCATTAAGAGTTGACCGGCAGTAGCTTATTCCTGCAAATAAGAGGAATTCCCAGCTCCAAGGCTCCCTTGCTGTTTTCCAAAGTGTCTGTCAAAACTAGGTAGTGGCTGGACTGACACTTCCGACACTGATCAGAGAAATGAAATAAAGTCCCTTGGAGATAAGGAGATCAAAGCTGGTAACACAGCAAATGTTGGAGAAGCCAAGAGGTTTGTGAGACAAGAATGATTTTTTTTTTCTTTTTTTCCTATTGAGAAACTCCTCCTCCACACCTCACAAAACATCTCTCCAACACTATTCCACGGCCTCCCTTCTTCTTCTTGCTGCTGCAAAGCAGCTCCAAGAGAGCAAGGGGATCACGAGAGCAGCCGCAAGAAGGGAGCAGGCACCCCGGGGCCGCTGCCGAGACCCCCCCGTTCTGCATCAGAGCTGTCACAAGAGGGGCTGCAGGGGACCCAGGGACCCCACAACGTTTTGCCTTGAGGTGGAAAAGGAGGTTGCACTGGCCACTTCAGGGAGGCTGTGCCCAGGACGTGGGAAGAAAGAAACGAAGGAACAGGGATGAAGAGAGGCATCCTTCTGCACGCGTGGGATGTCCGGGGGCAAGGCAGAAGCTGCTGTCATCATCAACAGTGGTAACTGAAGAAATCACGTACAGGAGCACCTCTACTAATTAATATTTTACCGACTGCCTTTTTTTTTTTTTTTTTTTTTTAATGCTGTTGAGAAAAAGCAGAGGGTGGGTTCACAAGGACAGTAAGGCTGCATTTTCTATTCATCCCAAATGTGTTAAAAGACATTTTTGTCCTCCATTCAGCTACATACGCAAATTATGACACAGTATATTGAAGACCAGACAGTTTTTATGAAAAGGATACTTAATTCAAATGGATGACAGATAGAAAAGAGATTTTAAAGCTTCTGAGTTGTTTATGATAAACAAATATGTGCCTGTACAAGTTCACTTCATGATAAAAAAAATATTGGACAAGAGTCAGTAGAGTTGCACAAGGAAGCAAACATCATCCAACACATATACAAAGGCCTATCAGAAAATTTTCCTTAGCTTCTTTACACCCACTCAACATGCAATTCACTTTGTTTTCTTTTTAACCAAGGAGAAAACAGCTTCAGAGATAGTATTAATCTTTGCTCAGCTAATTCAGTATCTGAGATGACCCCTATACGTACTCGCAGTTAAAAGTGGCGCATCAACTCCATTGTAGAAACACTAAACAAAGTACTTTTACAGAGAATTATACACCAAAATAAAAACAGAGGAAACCTATTGAAAAAAAACAACTCTATAAAACAGAGAAGTTTCACTGTGTCTGCAGTATAATAGGATCTCATGTACACCACCTACCCAGAAACAGGACATTAAAGACTATTTCATACAATGATAATTTGCAAGACCATTGTGGAGCATTATAAAGACATTGAGAGCTGATGACTCAAATATAGAAAAATAATAAAGCTTCACGCCCTTGCACCATGGCAGTTTGCACATTGGTCGCTACTACTCTTCACTGTCCTGCAAAACATGAGACTTCAAAGGTGACAAATCCAGGAACTTCACCTTTTACCTCTTTATTCTCCCTTCAGTTAGGCCAGCACAACTCTCCCGTGGTGCCACGCTGTCACCCAAAGAGCAGAACTTGCTCTTCTCAGTCCCTCGCTCCTGCCCCGTGTTGTTCCTCCCGTCGCACCGGCACACACGGAGCCAGGCCGCGAGCTGGAGCGGCTAACTCATCTGAGATAAAACCGTAATACAAAAAATCCCACAATTTCTCTTGGATTAACGTTACCTTGCGTCGGTTCCTCAGCCCATGTCAATGCACAGCTGCACATACCCTCGCGCTGGCACAGTGGAGGAGGCAACGGTGGAGGAATGTGAACAAGCTGCCAGGGGAAGGTGGGACTGTTTCTCTTGGCAACAATGCCAACTAATGCCAGTTAAAAGCAACTCTTATTTAGGGCCATAATAATTGCAAGTTGAAGTATTTTTTGTTATGTGTTTATGTGGTTTTTCTACTTTTATTTTAGCCAAAAGAATACAAAAGTCAAAGTTAAATAAAAAATAATCCATCAGAGTCCCTTCTCCCTTGAGTTACTCTAAAATCAGACATGGTCTTTCAGCCATCGTCATCAATCTTATGTCCCATACAACTTCCTCGGTAGGATGCCTTGAAGATGAACAGCAGATCTTCCCAGCTACTTTTTAAATTACTTCCAATACCAAATGGGACCCTTCATACCATATTAAGCATGAAAGCAGCATCTCGGAGTTGTTAACTGTAACTGTTCAAAAGGACTAATTTGGCATCAGAGTAGTGACAGAAACTCATCCCAGCCTTAACCTGGATGGGACTACAAAACAGATTAACAAGGTTCTTGATGTTCTTGATATTCTTTCTGTCTCACGTACATTTTATTCTGGGTGTTGCCGTACTCTATCATTGCAATCACTGGTAGCTACCTATCTCTAGCTGGAGCGGTTGTATTTTGGAAGTAAAGAAATACAAGTGTTTCACAGGCCAAAAATTCTTACGACTTTCCTCAGGGACATAATACATTACAGAGTCATTTTTAAAGCTATATATCAGTTTGAATAAGGATTTGCTCAGCTTCCTGACACTAATATTTCCTATGCAGACATGTGTGCAAGAGCCATTCCCCTGCAGCAATAGAGACACCATGACCTCAACTTGTCACGATCTAGCTAGATGCCCACAGAAATAGGCATGTTTGCTGAACTGCCATAGCAATGAACGTAAACCTCCTGCTGCAGCAGTGAAGACGCCTATTTTGTTTCCTCAGACTGACATAGGCTTTTTTAGGTGGCAGTAACAGGGAGGTGAAGTCATCATGTAGTCTCAATCGCAGTCAAGAAGGACAATAGTGGCTTCAGAAAATCGCAAAGAACAGCAGACATGAACAAGAACAGGATCCACCAAACCTTCTCCCTTTCTAATTCTTTTTCTTTCTGAAGTTTCCCAAGGATTCAAGTCAATGGTCACAAGTTATTTGTACAGAATAACAAGTTTCTCATGAATCAAGAGGTAAATACTCAACTCTTGCAGTAATAACGCTGCATACCGGTGAGCCACGGTCATGAAAAACAAGAAAGGACTATCAGCTTGCAGCCAAAGCCTCCAAGAAGACGACGGGATGGCTGCAGGAGATCTCTTCTGCCACCAGAGTCCTAGAGATCTCAGTGATCTTTGTCTTCCTTTACTTGTGACCCAAACTGTTCTCATTAGAAAGATCTTTTGTAACCTTCTTTTAACAAGACTGAAACTCTACCGTCAGCAAGACCTTCTGAAGAACATGGGTTTGACACTAGCGTACCAAGTACTACCAACAGTCATAGCTCGTCCCGGTCCAAGGCCAAGCATTCAGCGGGCATTTCGCCACAATAAAACCCTTGCGCACAACAACGCATCAGGCTCTCACGTGAAATACGTGCCTCGATCCCTGCCAGAAAGGCAATGGGGAGGCCAAAAACCTGAAAGATACAAAAGCAATAAAGAAATTCAGGAAGAAATTGCTAAATTCTTCAAGAAATTCTCTGCCTCCACAAATGCTGCTACCTGCAAAGCAAACATGTTTTCTGTGCGAGTGCTCTCCAATGTTTTTGTGATCCCAGTGCCTCACCCAGAACATTTTGTAGCTAATGGGAATCTGGAAAATCATGTCCTACATATCCACAATATATAGATATGGCACAGCATGTGGAGAGGTCAGATAACTGCAGCAAGTCTAGTGTTTATGTTCTGTTTTGCTTTTAAAAACCTTCTCAGTCTTCCATTAGATAATTACACGTTTCACATTCTCACTTTCAAGGTTTATTTTCAAAACACTTCTGTCACTAAAGCAATTTCTTTCTAAGTTATCTACTTGTCAAAAGCAATTTAGGGACTTTCACATGACAGAAGCGAAGCATACAAAATATTCTCTTCCTGCATATAAAATAGTGCTATTTAACTACTTTTTCTCTCAATATTATAAAAATAAACATGTAAATCAACCTGCCATTTTAGAACTAGCATGAAAGTGCCTTAGTACTATCATGACATTCACCTAACATAAGTCAGGGTAAATAAGAGATTTTGCACATTCAGTACAAGGGAAATACGGGCTTTCCTATATATGAAAACATGCATGATGCTGCCAAAAGCAGATAACAAGGTGCAGAGTTATCAAAAACAATGTTTAGATTAAAAAAATGCATGAGAGGCACAAGACAAATGCTGCAATTTTGTTCTTCTCCCCATGATGTTTAAGGAGTAATACTGAGATACTTGTTTAGGTTTTTCCCCCCATCTCATCATTTACCATAGAGATATCAGAAATTGTAAGTCTAGCCTACCTACTTTTTTCCTAGAAACCTTAGCAGAAACCTTTCCCAAAAAACCTTCAGAAAAGTTATCAAATACAAACTGAACTGCCTTCATACTCCTCCTTTAGCAAAGCGTTCTTCAGATGCTAACACTAAATAGGAAAAAAACCCTCAATTAAAAAAGCTATCAAAATAAAGACCCTATCAACACTCTGATAATTTAATTTCCATTATTTTTAGAACAAATTTGGAACTGACTAATATCTGAAATATATCCCATTCGGTTTAGGTCACGGTGCACACAACCAATCTGATCAGGTAATCAATATTAAAATGGTATTATTAAAGAAAAATCAGTAGTTTCATACTCGATATGATGTCTACCTGCATAACTCCAAGCAAGTTGTATGAAAAAACACAGCAAAATTTCAGCTTTTGATGATAGTGAGAGTGCTCCATTCATCTCCTTTTTTTTAATAGAAGATGAATGCTACCTCAGGATTCAGGTATTAGCAAACGCAAGACTTGTTAAAACCCATCTTCAGCTAATTGTAAGGCTTAACTTTTCTTGTTAAGAGGACAGAGAGAATAACTGAAGATGTTCCATGTCAACAACTTGTTTTAAAAATAAAAACCAGGGTATTTCTAAAAGACACACCTAATGCACAAGGCGTGTTTAGGTTGATCAGTTGTACCTAATCCATGATACATCAAATACAGACCCACCGGCGTTTTGTGTGCACAGTATGTGTATATATGGGTTCAGCATTATCATTTCCCTCCATTAGGGAAACACAAAATTGCCAGCTCATGGCTTCGATGGCAGACTCAGAACATGGGGTTACGTATGCATGCCCAAGAGCCCACCTCAAGAAGATCAGGTTAGGCAAGTTCAACAGCCATCAACTGCAATCTCTAATCTGGCTGAACAGAACAGCTCTACCTGGGAACCATTATATTTAAAGAATTGCACTTTTTTTTCCTCTTTTGCATTTCTAATCTGGAAAGCAATTCTCCTCGCAAGTTTAATACACATGCTGGCCTGTCTGTTGGGCGGGATGAAGACCAAGCACTTGGGAAGAGTATCTGATAGACAACTGAGAAGTCATCTCCTGCTCCACCTGCACCTCTGAAGGGAAGGTTGTTTCTGGGAGGACGAGGCAGCTGGTTCTAACGCGAGCACGGCCAGGAGAGGAGCAGAAAGCCTGAGCGGGCTCTCCTTGAGCTCGGGCTGGTCCCGCTCCGCACAGGCTCTCTGCGCACAAGCCACAGGGCAGCTGAGCATCCCCTGAAACCAAGGGAAGATGGACAAGCTGCCGTAACTTCTATCAGCTGCCCTTGATGCCCTAGCAGCCCTCTAATAGAAACGGGAAGCACGCAAACCCTACACAAACTTGAGCGCAAGAGGGATGCGGGGAGCAGCCACCTTGCGCGCTGCCTGATGAGCAGGCACAGACCTCAGAAGAGGACGGAGAACCTTCTCTCCCAAGCACTAATATTGGCCCTTTGCTAAATAAAGGTGGTGAGGACCGAAGACCGTAGGCGTTTAAGTAAACGCTGCTGCCCCAACCCAGCCCGCTACTGCTCCCGCTGAAATCAAAGATAATGACTGCGACAGCAGCAGGGGACCCGGCCTTGAACAAACATCTCTAGCTGAGTGGAAATGGTGAATCACATTTTCTGTATTTTTAGGTGATATTTGTTTCTTTTTATGAAATGATTTATTTAAAGCTGTTCTTCAGCCTAAACTTTTCCAGATATTACACTAAAAAAAATAAATAATTGCTGTTCTTTTTATAATGTACATCAGTTTTCTTTTGGCTATCTTGTTTTTAAAAAGCCACGAAACTATTAGTTTTTGAAGTGATGCAAAACTAAACATGCTGCTCTGAAAAAGCCCGTAATTAAGCAGGCTGTAATCATTTTTCACTATCTGGCTCCTTGTCAAAGCATACGTCATTCTTTTGTTCCTCCTGCAGTATATTCTCGTGGCAGCAGCAACCATGCTGATCCTAGGCATTAATTACTGTTTAGGAGAATGGAAAGGAGGAGGGCAAACAGAAAGGAGAGAGCAAAGAAAACAACACTATACAATTCCACAAAACCCCTCACTGTGATACTGAAAAAGTAGCTTACAAATACCTACCCACACAACGCTTGTTAGAGGATTTATCTGTTCCTTTTAAGGACCTAACCTCGTAACAAAGATCTTTAGTTCCTCAGTCTAAGGAAGATACAGACATCTATTTTTAGTTAGCCAAAAAAAAAGCAAAAACATCACTGGTAAAAGCAAAAATACATATATTTATGGGAACTATTTGCCTGGGCTATTTCGAAAGTGCCTCAGAGAGGTCTAGTATTAACCTAAACTAACATTTATTTCTACACAATAGAGAGTAATTAAAATTAGCCTGGGTATCAGCGAGTTTCTCACGTAGTCTCTTTAGGTGCTAGTGACACCTTTTAGACACTGAATGACAAGGTGCCTAATGTATACAATGAGGAGAGCCACACGGTTCTACCGTGATCTTCCACCTATAAGCTACACGCTAGAGATTGTCACATAAAAAAGTTGGTATCTGTAGAGTTGTCCTTTTTAAAAGGTATTAATAATTCAGTAATTATTACTGCAGAACAGTAATTATGCAATCATTCAATAATTCCGTTTCGAAAGACATCCACAGCAACCAATGTTTCCTATTCTATTTCACACTCAGAATTGCTATTTAACTTGTATTCAGTAATATTCTTTTTGAGGTGAAGGTTGGAATCAGGCCTGGTCAAAAAAGATTTTCTGAAGGACATTAAAAATGTTATGTGTTTGGCACTTAAAAGAGTACAGAATGATCCGAGGCCCCACAGGGTGAGATTTACGCTATCATCAGTGTTTGTGTTTCATATTCAGCTTATGTTCAGAGCCATATCTGCCTGAGCCAGCTGAAGTTCAAAGCTAAGAGCCTTGGCTTACTAGCTCAGGTACAATAATATGCTAATGCGGCTATATATAAGTTTCAGGTTGGATCTGCCTCACGCTTAAAAAGCTCAGAGCAGGTGCAAAACAAGCTAAAGGTTATCGCCAAAAAATCATTAAATACATAACTAAAGTTATTTACACAGATGGTTAGCAATGAAGACTTGATGACCTTCTCAATTGGAAAAGAGCTGAAATTTTAGTGACAGTATTAAGAAAAACAAGAGAGAGCACAGCCTTTAGTTTTCTGAACTATACAAATAGATGCATGCGGATTTTTTTTATATATATATACACCTATATCTCTCTACATATCTATCTCCATTCTATGATTCTATAACTTGACTGGAAGTAATGAGAGAGACCATTGGCACAAGAAGAAACCTAGGAATTCAGAGCATCCAGGAAAAAAATCTGAAGGAAATATCATCCAAAATTCTCTCGTATCTCCAGCTGTTTTCCAAGGGACACCATATTCCAGAATCTGGATTAAAAAAGAAATCTAGATGTTGCATAGTGTCTACATATGTATACACCAGAATTTTTTCTTGTATATAGTTATCATAGATAGCATCCAAACTCTCAGATACTATAGGCGCATACGTATATAAGCATGTATGTGCGAGATCACATACGGCCTTTAGAACAAGAATTAAACAGAAGCTTTGTACTCTTTTACAGCCTTGCTCGTTCCTGATCTCGAGTTTCACACACCCTGCTGTTAAGCCTAAAGATGCATAAGCTCTTGGTATCTCTTGAATTCTGATGCCTCTTGGACTTGCCAAGCTCCTTCATTGTACCTTCAGTAAATTTAACTGTGCCTGTGGAGAGCACTACAGTAACAAAGCTTGCAAGGCAGATGACAGAGTTTGTGAATTTATATCATAAGTCAGCAGAAGGATTTTTTGCACTTCCTGATGTTTTTTTTATATATCTAGATATCTTCATTTATCTATCTCTCAGTACTTTTCATCTGAAATTGATTCTAACATCACCATAGCATAAAGCAACACCTGATTTACAAGCTGAGGTATTACTGTGACATGACATCCATCAAGAAAAAAAAGACAGACATATTTCCTAGGAACAACAGAACAGTTAATAAGACCATAAATTGTAAAAACATTTAACTAAGCACGCTAATCTATCACACTAATCTTGAAGCATTAAGTATAAAATACAACGCTTAGCAGGCCAAGAATGCCAAACATGCAAACTGATAATCCTTTAAACTGGTCTAGCTATGCCAGATCTAGCTCTGCCAGTTTTCCATCAACCACAGAACACTGACAGAAACTTAAATAATCGTGGCATGAAGAAAATACTGTATTATTTGTGTGCCGATAGATTATATATTAGCATAGGAATAGGTTTAAGGGATAAAAATTTCTGATGGAAAGATATTCAAATTCGAAACAATTCATATCTGCTCTAGTCTCCTAAATCACTTCCATCTGGTAAATACTATCACTAGCAGTAAAAAGATACCGTAAGGCTTTGTTCTGAGACACTGAAGCCTGCTATTGTGTGAGAACGCATAATAAAGTTCATCCATGAATATGGACTTCAGAAGACAAAGAAAAAGTCAACATTTACCTTCACGAGGTGCAAAATCCTAGAAAAGATATGGTGTAGCCTGGTATTGTGAAGCAAATTGATTTTTTCTAATGGGAGTTGCTTCCAAGTCTTCCTCTATAAAGAATGCAACATATCATCTCACTTGTATTTCTCTTCCTCCTTGATTCAAATGGAAAATTCTCTTCTTACTGCAGGAAACTCTAGGCTAGGCTAGTCCATCTCAGTCACTTACAGCTTCCAGCAGTTTTCTACCCATTTATTGTATCCAGACTCTCATTAAGTCTGGGTATGAATCAGCATTTTAAGGAAGGCACATCATTTTAGTGATTTAGTGAACATCATTTTAATGATTATTTGCTGAAAATTCAAACCTTCGCATAGACACAATGACATCCAGGAAAAAAAAAAACAAACCACAAAAACAGTATTATTGGAATATCTCTGAAGTCATTGCTGTTGAGAAAAGTTTGCTATTCCCACCAAAGTGCAATCACTGTCTTAGTCACCAACCTAGGGACAGACCGAAGGGGCCAGACAATGCAGACAATTGTATTCAGATTAAAGGCCAATCTGAACCCATTTGCCCGTCAGGATTTGGTCCTATGAGTCAAAATTTCGTCTTCATTTCTTGCAATGCAAGTTATTAATATTGGAACAGATTATCATAAACCTGATAATTACTATTCTTCTCCACGCCTCCAAAAGAAGCCTCCAAGGGCTCAATGTGATGGATTTTCAGATTAAGGCTCGTAAGAAGCAATAATGAAAGATGGGCAAGGCTGCTATACTAGGGGAACTAAAAGCAAGAAAGCTCTGTTTGGGGTTTGATTTGGGGGAGGGGGGCGGGTGGCAGGCTATAGAGGGAAAGGGAAGTTAGTAAGACTGCAAGAACTTACTTTAGGTACAAATATAGTTACAAATAAGATTGGAGACTTATGAAACACCACAAGGGTATCCAACTCTTTTGTGGATTCTGTCCCTCTGCATCCCTTTTTTCTCATCCTGGGTTCTTCTCACATTTGGTATATTAGAATTTAACATTTTAGCTATATACTCTACAAAAAAAAAAAAAAAAAGCAGCAACAACATTATCTCAATTCTTATTTGTGTGATTGCTTCCTTGGTGTAGTAAATTGAACTCCAAGAGATCTCCAAAAGGCTTAAGAACCTTTCCAGAAGCTATACACATATAAAGGACTAGGGCTCTTCTAAGCCACAGCAAGCAAAGATCAGACTGAAGGTTTCCTTAACAACTCGATACCGCTCCTCTAGATGAGTTTCACGGGTGCATTATGGATAAAAATAGATCATACACCACTTTGCTGCTCACCAAAGCGCTTCATGTAAAGAGGGAAGCACAACTTCCAGTGATTATTTCAAAGGGTCTGTGAGCTGAAGTTGCTCATCGAGCTCATCAGTACAAGACCACGGTGACAGACACAAAACCTTCACCAACAGAGCTGCCCTCTTATTTCAGAGAAATTGAATCAAAGGAATGCGTGTGCATTAGAAGGGGCTGCTGAATCAGAGCATCAGGAGGGTAATTGCTCCATTAGGAAGAGTCAACATGGCGAGTTAATAAAATGAGATGTACTATCAATCAATAGTTTGGAAATGATTCAAATTGTTGGGGTAGAGGAAATAAAAAGGCCTCTTGGTCTTCTGATTAAAATATTTCACTGCTTTGGGTACATGCAAGCTTAATACAAAAAGGTAGGAAAAAGAAAATGGAAGCTTCAGTTTATAACTCAGGCCATTATAATAGCAAAGTGAAATTATGTTTCACCATAACTTGGTATTTAAGAGGAAGCAACTAAGTATTGCTTATGGATAGAAACCCTCCTATCACAACTGAATGTTTACTTTAAATGTACTGCATACATGCCTCACGTTCTTGACAGACTGTGTTCTTCAATATTACATGTCAACTCTAGCCCTCATCAGAAAACAAAACAAAAAATTAATATTATCCTTAAATTATTTTCAGACAGTAAAATTAAACTTGACCTCAAAATCTTTAGAAGACCCTGCATTTCGTGTACCACGTGAAAAGAAAGCTAAAGGAAATTGAACCAGCTTTGCAAATGGTTTGAGGATGACTTAAACTGAAAGGATCACATCTCAACTGTTATTTTATAAATTTACATATTAGAAATATTCTTGATTTGCCCCCCCCCTTTTTTTTTTTAATTTTGATTTGGGTTTGGGTTTTTTTTCTTCTTCTCCCCCCGCCGCATATACACACCTGCCAAGTTAAACAGGAATATGGGAATTACATACAACGTCTGCTTGGCAATCAGCTGCGACTACAGCTCATGTAGACGTGCCCAAACCGGCTTTAAACCAGCGTGATAGTGATCAGTAGCACAGAACTAGGTGTAGGCTACAATATTCACCCCACAGCAGCAGAGATGCTGTGAGCCTTCTGCCGATGATGCTCTTCTTGAATCAGTGGGAAAGCTGCAGAGCATCGGGTTAGGCTGGGGTATGTCTACATGAATCTACATGTCTGCAAGGAATATGAAGTCTGTTTACATATTTACATTTAAATTCATAAAGCGATAGATAGTCACTGCTATGCCAATTAAAGTGCTTAATTCCACCTTTCTGTCATTTCCTGTATTTAAAGCAGAGATCGCAAAACATTTTCTATAAAATCCCTTACAAGTTATCATAAAATACATGATATATTGCTAGGCATTAGGAAGCTAAGAAATTCATACATTTTCATGCCTGATGAATAAACAAGAGGAAAATGCAGTAATGAATCAAAACATGTAAATGACAATTATCTCAAAGGTCACTGTATTTATGGTGCTCATTATTTATTAATGGCATATGCTTAATGAACATCCTTCCAATTAAGACTGCGTGATGTCCCATAGCAAATGCAGCAATCACAAATGTGTGAATAGGATTAAGCCGCTCCATAACTTCCCAAATTAAGCATGTGTGTGAATATTGTATCAGATCCAGGCCAGAGCATTTAACACTCCGTAAGTACACTTAAGTCAGCATTACAAAATACCAAATGAGTCAATAGTATCAGTGGGTCATAACTCGGAGTTATTAACTTATCCTTTCTTAAATCATTAGTAAAATGTGACATTAATAAATGCCTCAATGCCTTTGCAAACAATAAATGACTCATTATGCTTGTTATTAATTATAGTTGAAGAATACTCTGGATGTGTATTTTTCTTTAAACATAGATCTGCAAAATTTATTTGAAACGTATGTGGCCCATTAAGCAAGACGAAGGAAGAAAACGGGGCGGGGGGGGGGGCGAGAAGAGAGAGATTTTTATCCCTTCTTCCCTCACTCTACCTGGAAGCCTGGTAAAGCCAACATATGTCTTTGAAGGTATTAATAATGCTGCTCTATCCCATAAGGAATTATTGTCCTGAGAGCAAAAAAAGCAAGTAAATCTGAACTACTCACACACTTTTTAACCTGTGATAAATTTACAAAACATTCATCAGAGCCCACAGCATATCTTTTGAACCTACATCATCTAAGCTTATTGAAAAAGGCTCTCAGCAAGAATCAGATTTTTGTGCTTAATAAGATACTCCCCAGTTGGGGTGGGGGTGTAGCTGGTTGGTTCGTTGGGGTTTTTTAAATGCAATTCATTTTTCTAAACATCTGCTTTTCTACCAAATGAAAAACCTTTCTAGTCCAATGTTTCATTTGCTGTGAACTGCACAAAATATCAGTATCAGTCACTAAGTCTAAATTAACGAGAAATAAAGTGGAAAGGGCTACAAGAACCCTCTTCTGTGAATTTAGTTAAAATATTGGTGGCAACATTGTCATCCTTAGCCTTAACCAGTGACTTTTTACTCACACTGTATATCCCCTTCTAAGAATTTGCTATTTAAGATTACACAGGACTTCCTTACAGTCTTTAACAGATGTTTGTCATATGTGAGACTTCTGTTCACGTCATCCATGCGTAGTTCAAGGGAGGTTCATGATAAAACTATACAAGTGAAACAATGCACAAGTGTTTGCTTAATAGAAAAGGACCTAAAATTCAGAAAAAGTTTCAGCTTAACATAAATCAAAAATAGCTCCACGGGAAATCTCCCCCTCACTCGAGACCGGAGTTCAATAACTTAACTAAGAAAAGACTCTTATTCACCTGGTCAATTGAATTAATTCATAAAATTTCACAGTGAAGAGAAATATACTCATAAAATTACCGTCATTTTAATGGAAAATAGTAGCTTCTTTAAAAAAAAAAAAACCACACTGTACTTGCTGTTAACTTTTTTAAATTGGACGTTGTATAGTTAAAAGATCTGGTCTAATCCTGGAGAGTTTTCTTCCCCAAGATAAAGTATTCTATATACTGAAACTCAAGAAAAAAGTTCTTAATGAAATTTGTTTCTTAAGGTCTCATTTTTTTAAAACAAAAAAAAAACATTAACTTCAGATAATTTAAAAAATATACATACCCTTTATCACTAGGTTTATTGCCTCTTTGAAAGAATACTTAATAAAACAAACACTTGGGTATAACCAAAATGACAGAGACTTGTTTGAATGCTGCAATAATGACTGCAAAAAATAAAACACTCACTGTGTGAACACGGATTCATTTTTCCTTTGTGCACTCATGCTCTTGCTTCCCTAGCGCGCAGCTGACTACGGAGAGATTAATTTCTGGTATAAAAAGGTTCAGCACCAATGATGCTGAGCAACCGACTATAAATTAAGCTAAGAAAATTGCACATATATTTTGTCAGGGACGTCCATTTAGGAATCATAACTAAAAGAAACAGGCCAAACTCTGAGGGGACTAAATGGCAATTTAACGTTATATACAAATCCTCTGATCTCCAGGCCATATAATGAGCTACTTTTAAGCACGCTGGGTATGTGGTTTACTCACACTTTTTTTAGTAGAATAATACATATAATAACAGTTATTTGGCTCTAGCCATCACCCCTTCCCCCCCTCACCACGAAGGAAGCAAACCAAAGCAGACGGCCACATACAACGAGTGGTCAACACCTTCGGACGCGGCTGCTGCCAAGGCGGCCGCTACGGCAAATGCCCACGTCTTTTAGCGGCGAGCTGCGTGCCAGAGCGGCACACGAAATGGACGGCCGTCCCTGCCGCTCGCCTTGAGCTCTCCGGCTAGCTGAGACAGCCTCGGAAGCTAAAAGACAGAGCAAGTTGAAAACACGACAGGTAAAGTTCCCTCAGCCTTGAACGTCACTTATAGACAGACGTTTATTGGTCTCTGTGTGTCACGGCCTTGTATCAACGCCAGGTTCACGTAAAAAGTCGGGTAGCGTTACCAGCTAATTACACACCTCCTTATGCTGAAATTAGAGATATGCAAATACACTAGTCCTGACCGCCGCTAGATGAACAGCAGAAATTGCTATTTAAACTACCAAGTACTGAAGAATACCTCCAGGTGGAATGTGCTAAAAACACACATCTGGTATGTTACATTGATAAATGGAAAAAGACGGGATGTTTCTTAAATGAATTATTCTTTTCCTCCCATCCTTATATATTATAAGCAGTACCCTATTCCCACTTTCATTATCTGGCAAAGTCCATAACTGGAAAACAAGCTGCACATTTTATGACCCCCTAATCCGGCTCTATCTCAAAAGGCAGCCATACAAATCCAACACGAGACCCGCCTGGGATATTTTCAAACAGCAAACACCCCACAGCGCTTCCACCTGTTCTTTCTGCTGCTTTTACACACACGGTTCTGTCCTCCTCGCACATCCACTGCTCCCATTAACGGTAAAAGCATTTGTTATTTGGTGTTGATTGATTAACTCTAATGGAATACTTGTACATATCGTGGGAAGAACACATGTCAAAGCTTAAAAAAAAAACAAAAAAAAAAAAACAAACAAAAAAACCACAAAAAACCAAAAACCAACCCCCCCAAAAAACTAGAGCAAGGTCTTCTCAGGACATTGTGATGGGAAACAAACTAAGAGACCTAGTTTGAAAACAAATACACTGATGGCAACCAGGAACTTTTTTAATAACTTGTTTGCCCAGCCTCTCTGGTTGCCAAGTTTCTTGTTTAAATTGTACCTGAGACTAAACACTGCTAAATATATTGCCAAATTAAGTGAGAGTTGTCAATTAAAAGAGTTAAAAACACATACTGGAGGATCATCATTTACGTTTTTAATATTAGAGTACATTTGTGTAAGTCCTTTGGTCTGGTAAGGAACCTTAGGAATCTCTACCCTATAACTGCAACTCTTCCTTTACACAGTATTTTGCTTGGAATTCAGATGGGAGGTTGAAATCACTCATGATAGCTTGGCTCAAGTTACTATTTTTATCTACTTACTTTGAAATTAATTTCTTATCCCGAAGCAGAATTGTTGCTAACTTGATTTTCCACAACTTGTTGCTAATAAACAACGGCAAAACCCCCCACTCCCTGCTAATGTAATGGCTTAATAACAATATCACTCATTTTACTAAAAAGGCAGTCAATAGGATGCACAGATAATTTCTACTCACAAACCAGAAGTTTGGTCTTGAAGTGCAAAACTTTGGCTTTTACTAACATTAAACAGTAAGTATATACCCATTCAGGTACTAGCCGACATTTTTCTACTAAACAGTGGTATTTTCTGTAGAGTTTCCTGTAGTGCTAAGAAGTTAAGAACACCCCGATGCACTAATATGCTCCATTTAAAATAGGATTTAATAGAAAGACTAAAGTTGCAAACCTCATACGTAGTGCTGCTCTTTCACCCCACGGCATACAACACAGCTGTGATACCTGCAGATTTTCTCGTAACTGGGAAAACATTAGCCAGTATCAGTGCCAGAAAGACAAACTGGATCACTCAGTCACTTCACAGACCTTCTCATTGCCACAAACATTTTACCTAATGATCACTGGAAAATTCCGATTATCAAAGCGGCACGATTTTTTTTCAGCAAATAAATTATCCATTAAAACCTAATTTTGGTTAAACCATCCCTGGTAATGAGTTTAAATTGAATATACTAAACAGCATAAATTAAAACCCATGTTTTTTCACGGGCAAATCTGGAAAACGGAAGATGAGCCAGTGGTGGTTTTGGACTCCGCAGCAGCACCGTGGTTCAAACCCTCCGCTGGCCTCATCCCAAGCTGTTACTGGAACCAAATCCTTGCACAAGCCTGCGGAATGTTGCAATCGCTAGCTCTTACGGCATGGCAAGGTGACTCCTCTTCTGTTGACACTATTTCATTTTGTACAAAATTCCTACCTAGGCTTTGGGCAGAAGGTAGCGAGCGACTCCAGTGTCTGCTGGCTATGGTGTTCACCTGGAGGCGAGGCGGTAAGTTCCCATGCCAAGGAGCACCTAGGATTTTTGCTTGTTTTACAAAACTGTAGAAAATAAGAGGTCGAGGTAACTCTATCCTGAATACTCCATCTGAATGCTCTTGGACCACTCCCGGGTTCATTCCTCATCGCCTGAGGACAGGGATCCAAAACCAGGTTCTCTCACATGTTGGGTAAGCATCTAGATCCCTAGAGTAGTGACTGGCAATCTCCTGTTCCACCTCACTGGTTTTTATGAGAAATGGTGGTTGTACCATCATTTGTTTAGGTTTCTGGGCTGGAATTGAGGCAACGTATCCAACAAAGTGAAAGCTGAATCCTGTTCTCTTTTCTCTTCATCCCCTGCTTTGCCCCTACTTGACAAAGCAAATTGAAAAGTGTTTGCTTTAATTGATACCCCATGGTACAAGTAACTCAGCTTTCTTTTGAACAAGTGTCATTCGTTTTTCACGCTCTAGATAAGAGAGACATGCTAGTGCAAAACAGCGATGAAGTTGGTAAGTCAGCCTCCATTAGTTACAAGCACTGGCATAATGAGTTTTAAAGTGGGATTAATGCTGAAATTAAAATAAAGGGAAGAAATATCCAGATTCCCCATAGTTTTGCTAATTAATTTGATTCTTACCACCCTCTAGCTTGGCATGTTTCATGATGTGAAAATGTGAGTGACCACTGTGAGTTGTAGAATGCATTTGGGAGGTAGATTTATAAGTTTAACAGCTCTCTTTGGTAACACTTTCAGGTCAAATATCAGATACAGAGAATTCTTTTTGGTATGAAATACAAACTAGTCTACATGACAAAGCACCCAAGTATCAGTAAAAAAGGTTAAACACACAAGCAAAGGTTTCAGTCATCTGACAAAAGAAATCCCACTGATATTTGAAGGTTAGTCAAATTGAACAAGGGGCAGATCTTCAGATGCAGCTTACGCAACAGCATTTCAAAATCATCTTTGATTTCTCCTGGGGCTAGGGTGTTGTTGGCAATCTGGTGCTCAATGCAATGAGAAGTTCTGTAATAATCAAACTTCTTGCTACAGATGGAAGCTTATTCAGTGGTTAGTTCAAATTTGTTTAAGATTGATCTGTCCTGCTTAAAGGAGAGAAAAGTCTTAATATAGCAGCGTAACTAGCTGGGAGAGCTTTTCTCTCCGTTTTCTGCTCCGAAGCGTCTGCCATCTCCCTGCAGCACCCCCAGACTGATTCACTACGTGATGAAACCTGTTCACGCAGACCCTTAAATAGCCATTTTACCCTCTCTACTAATGATCTCCATGACTGCAGCACTGGATCTTTTGATCAAGATGTAGTAGCAGTTTCAAGTCTTGGGGGGGGGGGGGGGGGGGGGGGGGGGCGCGGATCAAGTAGTATCTGAAAGGCCCTACTTTATTTACTTCCAACCATGTCAGTGCTAAACCTTCATTTTCTGACCTAGTTAGGAACATCCGTGGATACATACCATAGGAATTGAGCCAAATGCTAAAAAGAATGAGGACTCCCTATGCATTTTGAGGTTTAAAAATCATTTGTCAGTCTAGGGTTTAACAAGGACAACCACAACCAGCCTAGAGGCTGGAAGGTGAGCGACACTTTAATATTTGAATTTTAAAGGGATTCATAGTCCTACGGAGGCTGATCCCCAAGCGCCCTGGTGTCAGAGCAGAATACTAAGCCCGGTTACCTATGTTTCAGCATGAATTTCTGGGGTGTGGTAGATAAAGCAAGCCTACCTTTCTGGCCATCCCCAACCCTACGGAAACAAAAGGAAATGTAGGGCCAGTGTAAAAGTCACGGCATGCATCCCTTCTTTGTACAGATGAAAAAAAGAGGGAAGAAATGAGGAAGCGACGTGTTAGACAAGGAAAGCAAGAGGTAGGACAGTTCCTGTAGCTGAAGAATAATGATATAGTTGGTTTAGAACAACAAATTGAATATACTAAGGAAAACGAGACATCTTGAAGGCAGTACTCTCAACGGGGAGTTCACCTATGCTTCTCTTCACTCAGTGAACTGGACAAAATCATGTCTTCTGTTACCGATGGCTACTTCCTTATATTAGTCAACTAATTTAAAAAAAGCTTTGTAGAACTGAAGCTACGATGGCCCTACCTACACACACACCACATTCCTATATTCCCTCCCGAAGTTACTGTGTCTGCCTCCTTCTATCCAGAAGGTATGATCTGGCACGTCCAGCTGCTTACATCTGCCCCTAGAAATCTCATGTTCACTATTATTTTAAACCAAACATCAAGTTAGAACATCATGTCTTATGTTAGTGTAATCTAAAACATGAACAAGTAACTGAAGATTTTAAAATGTCTTATTTACCATCAGTGATAAAGTTATTTGATTACTTTTTATCACCACAAAATTTCATATTTTAATATTTAATTATATTTATTTAATTTCTCATATTTTATGAAATAAGCTGATTAATTTGAATGGCATCAAACTTTACCCCCTATTCCTTTAATAGAATTCAATAATGCTAAATGGCATCACAGTGTAAAAGGCAAACTAAAACAAGAGAAAGAAAAAATAAAAAGCTATAGATATACATGAAAAGGAAAAGCCTCCAGTTTGATTTTAAAATAACTATATAACAAGTTGATCGCTTTGGGAAGCACAACTGAGTAAAAAGCACCTAAACAAGCCGAAGCTGTCTGCTTTGAAAGGACAAATAAACTAGCAGTTAGGGGCAGGTACAAATGCTTGAAAACAGTTTCCAAAATGCTAATGCAAACAGCTTTAATAACACCATGGGGATATGAAACATCTGTGGTTAAAAAAAAAAAACAAACCCAAAAAAAAACCCCAACTGAACAGATTTAGCTAGATGTAATAATGATACTAGAACTGACCTGTTGCTAGTGTTTTTGGAAGAGGGTGTGCTCCGCTGGGGCTTTATAGGAAACAAGTGCAATATACTGTCCTGAGTTGTCCGCTCTGAAGGGCATCAAGATAATTCTGGATTTTCTTTGCTCTGCCAGGTTTTGAGGGGTTGTGTTCTGCCTTCTTTGAAAATACCTTCTGCCTGCCATGCAGACATCACAAGCGGTCACATCCCTTTCAACCTCACTGTACACACCTATGTCCATACCCATCTTGCTGCCTTTCTAGAAAAGTTTTTTATTTTACCTGGAGTGATGAACGAAGGCAGGAAAATTCAGATGAAGAAACTGATACACAGCATAATTTTGCCAAATAACAGAAAGACTGAAATCTGTAGGATATTACAGCTTTTGAAAAAGATGGGCTCCAGCTGTGCTGTTCGGACTAGGGCTTGAGAGCAAGCCTCAAGTTTCTTTAAAGTTTTCAGGGAGATCTTGGCTCTAATCTTTTATCCCAGGCTCAATTCAACCCATCCCTATCCACATACAAACTTCTAGAAAGACGAATCTGCTTTTTTGCAGATTCTTCTGAGGATGATTGTGCACACCAGCACTGGTGCTCTCCACAAACCCAACCCTACTTGCTTTAGTTGTGTCATTCAACACACAATGTCCCAACACAAACTTGTGAGTTTAAGGCTTATGGAATCCTTAAAGTTATTTAAATGATTAAATCATTAAAAGGTAATAATTGAAAGTAATGTGAACAATAAGCCTCACTGTGGTTTCTTGCCATTGAGTATCACACATTTTCTTTAAAGATCCATAATATCCTAAAGGCTTGATCAAAGAAGAGTTTGGCGTGCCTGCTTTAGCATTTAAAATAAAAGCTTTGAGTTCCCAAAGCAGTTATGTGCTACCGAAGCCTTAAGAGACAAGGAAGCCTTCATTTTCCTTAACGGTACTTGCACTAGAAAGATACCAACAGGAAAAACAGATTTGACCCTAACCTACCTGCAGCGATTTTGTGAGCTGAACATGACAGTACAGACTGAGGATTCTCTTACTCCTAACACTCATTATTAATTAATAGTGACTGCGAATTACAGCAGAGTAATTTTACAAGTAATAATCCTTCAAAGCCATAATCCTATTGCAATCAAAAACATGCAAAGACAATGTTATGGCTCGCATTTCTAACATATCAACACATTTAACTTAATGGAAAAAAAAAAAAAAAAAAAAAAAAAAAGGCACCAAATGGTAGTGAACCTAAAGGCAAAGAAGCGATACCTAGACATTTGCAATGAAGAGTTATTTTTAAGTAACAATCATTATTTCATTAAGTCAAGCCAGGTAATACAGGCTATTATATCCAGAAGAATAGAAGACAAAATTAGTAAGTGAAACCTATTGTTAAAAATCCAATAGGAAAAGCACAAAATGGATATGAGAATGCTGTGATCAAAGATAAAGGTGAGTTATAAACCTTAATTTTGAACAGTAGGAGCATGGCATAACTCAAAGGCATGAATCGAGGGGAAGAAACAAAAAACAAACAGCAACGGAGTTCTTTGCACTGTGGGAATAGATCAGGCTGAACCCTGAAAAGAGGGGAACTGCAGTAACGTCATACCAGCACCTTAGTTAGGTCAATGACGTAACATTTCCAAAGTCAACATCAAGTTACAAAATAAGGTAGCAAAAAAATGGAAGTCGCAGTTTAAAGATGGATGCGGTTGGCTATCATCATGGAGAAGAATTATCTCACTACACCACCAACGCAACCACGTTTTGCTGAATAACAAAGTTCTCATTGAAGTTAACATACAGTAGAGATATAATTTTTAGTTTTTCTCAAAAGTAGTTCCATCTGCAGCCAAATTATTTCAAATTACCTTCAAATACAACCACAATCAAGTTAACGTCTGTCAGATTCACAACTCCACTCCTAGCTCACTTGGACCCTTTCAGTTTGGTAACTCATTTTTCACAGGTAGCATTTATTATCAAATATGATATACCTTGAAGCTCCAAGGAAGCTACCAGACAAGTTCTGAAAAGCATTTGCCCCATTTATTTTTCAGTTGGTCCAGAACATTTGTTTGGCTAGAAACAGAGGGGGTGAAAAAAAGGAATATCAAGATTGGCTGAATAACTGCAAGAGTGATTTAAAACACAACAAAGGTTGGATTTCTAATTCAACAATATTAAAGCTTCTATTTCGTAGGAGTCTACGTTCACTTCGAGGCAGTCCTTTTCAACAACAGAGGACCTAAAAAACTTGCTTCTGTCTTAAGGAAGCTTATTAGTTAGCATTTCTTTGGGTTATCTTCTGTGTGTTTAAGGAAGTCAATAGTATTTTTAATATTTTAATTTTAAAATTTTTAATATAGCATGCACAAGAAATGACCCAGTAACAGAAATGAGTAAAATGCCAATACTCCAATTTAATGGTAAAAAGTCACACAGCTAATGCATTTCAATGTCAGTTTAAGCCCTAACAAAGTGTTGGGTTGTTTGGGTTTTTTTAAGAGATTAAAAAAAGTGCTTATGTATTTTTCTTCCCTTTGCATAGCAGTTTGACATCATATGCATTCTTTTAAATCAGCGTCTCCTCTGCTACTACTTAATGTAGTGAGTTTCTATAAAATCTAGGGAAAACGATGACATTTTCTAGAAAAGGTTTTCAAGACTTAGAGAACTGCTTATTCCAGTGATGTGCACACACCCCTATGCAATTCCCTTCTCCACACCCCTATTAATTTTCGAGGGATTATAAATTCAGTAAACCACAGTAAGAAAGCAGAACAAATGCTCTCAGGGAATCTTGATCAAAACCACCCCCAAAAAGGTACGTGAGGAAACAATTACTTTTCTTGTGTATGGAATAGTATGCAAAACCCCTCAAAATAATTGCACTGAAAAGACCAAGTCAGAATACACTCATAACAAATAGGACATAAAGAGGCACGTATGGGGTCATATGCTTGTAGGAGAGCTTGAACAACAGGTACCATGGTTTCCAAGCTCCTGCTGTGCATAGTGGAGATTTTCGGTCCCCACCTGTTTACGCTGATTTTGTTAGACAAAATATCAGAACCTGTAAATACAGTAATCAGACATCCATGCTACAGCCTCCACCCACACCCTCCAACCTTCTCCCCCCGGGTACTTTGATAAGAGACACTGTCACTCTAACTCAGCTGCAGGGATTAAAATATATCCAAAAAAACAGCAAAGAGCACCCAGTTGATTGCACGGCTAGGCAAACTGGAAAAATTAGTTATTCTGCCTTTTGACTCCTTGAATATATTTTACTTCCATGAAGTTTGAGTAGGTTTTCTGGGTTTGGTTTTTTTTTTATTTCTCTCTTTTTTTTTTTTTTTCTTCCTTCAACGGCACCATTCTGCTGACGTGGGAGCTGTTTTATTTGAAGCAGGCAAAAAAAGAAAAGGATTGCTGAAGCGCTGCCTCTCATCTCCCACACAGCCCGTACCTACTGTACCACATCGCGCGTTCCAGCTCCCAGCAGCATACGCCAGCAGCAACGCCAGGAAAATACTTACCCAAGGAAATAACTATGATAAGAGGATAAAAATAGCCTGAAATGATGGAAAGCATTTCAGTGATAGATACGTTGGAAAAAAAGGAAATGAAGCTGTTAAAAAGATAGAACATGGAGCAAGGCACAGAAGGGGGGAAATATTCCTTTCGTTGCAGCAGGAGATCTGGCAGAGGCGATGCATTTTTTCCTCCGCTGCACTCACGCTGCAGTTTATACTGATGGCTGGTCCAGCTCCAAAGCAAGCGAACTCCCCTTGACAGAAGGCCTATTGCTAAGACTTTGCCTTACATAGCTCTCCCATTCACTTCGCTCCCAGAACCAGTAGGTCAAAATAAACTACACGTATTCCTACCTTTGGGACGCATAAAGAAACCCATGTACGTGCTCCAGTCTCTATCGCAGCCCGAGAGCTTCATGAGGGAATCTTAGGCATTTCAAATAAAACATATTCGTGGATCTGATAGCTCACGGAGAAGAACATTAACACCCTTCTAGGCTATTTTTGTTGGCATTGAGGCACTCCGTAGAGGGGAAAAGAATAAAAAGAGAGGAGAAAAAAAAAAAAAAGCCCAGCAATACAGGGACAGAGAAACAGGTGCTTCCTTTATCTGAAATTAAATCACTTATTTTGCTGATAAAATAATATCCATGCCCATATTAGGCAACCACAACAGATTATTTTTGCCTCTCATTTTATGAATATTGACTTTTTAAAGGTAAAAATGAAAATGGTGAATTCACTGCCTTCCACGACCAACAGCAACATCCATTTACTGCTGTAGAAGAGAAATGGCAAGGTGCCTTCGTATTGCGAGGGAAAATTAAGCACATAAAATATACCACCTGCTGACTGTGAAAGACTTCTAAGCAGACACACACAAGAGAATAGATAATACTGTAAGGTTTGCTTTCTTCTCTTATTTTATAGACCTACATATTAAAGTCAGAATCAGTCACTCTGAGTATTGGTTTTGAGATTCTGTGAAAACAGATCCTATGAGTTTCACTTATATCTGCATCAATAAACACTGTCTGAAATGAAATGTATTTTTAGAAAGGCCCAGCATTATGAATGAGACATTTTGTATTATACCATATATGCCACATGCTCTGGTAAGACACAAAACCAGATGAAGATAGTTACTCCTTTCAAGAAAGGAGTATGCCAACTCATCAGGAGCTACTAAATGAAGCTGTGGAAACACCCCACGCACACCCCTTCAGCCTCTCCAGTTTGCCCACACAGTGAGATCAACCCTAGTAAGTTATTCCTAAATCTCAACTTATTTTCTGATAAAATCCCAGGTGCAGATAGCCACATCTTCCAACACTCCACTACAGAAAGACCAAGGAAATCACTAACAAAGTGGCATCCAGGTCATGAGGAAGGTAAAAATTGTTTGACTTAAGAGTATTGAGGGGGAAAAATCAGTAAAAAGAAAGCTCAGACTTAATTTTAGGAAACACGTCGCAATGATGAGATCAATTTTTCACAGTTATGTATAACGACAATCCTTTTGTGTGTCCACTGCCAGGCATCTCCTCCTTTTGTTCGGGGCGATGACGGACCCAACGGCCACTCGAACACCATGATACAACAGTGCCATCTTGCTTGCTTGTTTTCAAGTCGGTATTAGCCAGATTCAGCTGCAGCTTAACAAGACAACACAATAACAAACCTCAAATGAAGCCCAGAGAACTTTTACTCACTGACCAGCCATGCCAAATCACCAGCGTAGCAAGTTACGGATCCACCTAAAACTCACAAACACATAACCACGTCTTACCCAAACCGTGGGTAATTGATTCACCTGTGACACTTAGAGTTTTACTTCATTTTTTCAAATTACCCCAACATGAAGTAATGACACAGGCAACCAAATCTATGACTATAACTATCAAGAGATCAACAGCAGAAATAAAAGCTATTATCACCCAGTCCTACTAAAAGTTGCTGAGATCTTTTCTAGTCTTCATCAGAAGGAACCCTGTGAGCAGCAGCACCGTGCATCTGAAAATAAAACCACCCATGTCCTCTAGTTGCGTTTGGCATTTCTATTTCAAAAGCAAAAATACACATTGCATTTTGAAATAGTTTGGAATGGCACACGTTAAAAATTCACAGCTAAATCCGTTAATATTTAGCGACAAATTAATGCTTTATAAGAAACCTTTTCATGCAGCGTTGTCTTCGAATTAAAAACGATCAAAGCTGAATGTACAAACTCCAAGGATACAAGTTAATGGCTACGGCTCTGTGGAACCAATTCTGACAGTTTACCCTTACCATGTAATACAGTATATATCTTTAAGCCACATTTGAATTTTCAATGTGTCAGTGGATCAATAAAACAATATAAAACTTGAAACCACTTCCTGGACAAAATTAATATTGAAGAGAAAACTGAATGAGAACTGTGGGACAAGCAGCTCTTAGCTACGCATTAAATAGCCAGCATGGCTATACTTGCCTGTAGTCATTGCAGCTATAGAATAGATACTGCCGTCTCTTACAAGATAACTTTGCCTACTTTAGAGAAGCATTCCTACCCAGGGAAAACCTTAAGCACATACTAATTCACGCCAAGGTCGGTGATACTTCGGCATGTATTTATTTCAAATACATTAATGTTTTTTTATCCGTATCTGAGCTGCAGGAGCTGGTGCAACGACTCAACTCAACGTACACTGCACTGATTTAACGAAGGTTCACGTGGCATCTGAAGTAGCCGGGTACATCGGCGATGTGAACGCAGAAAGGCGGCCATCTCATAACAGGGGAAATGGAGAGCTGGGTACTTGATGCTTAAATGAAGAGAATCCACATTTGGTCAGCGCATGTGGTGGGTAAGGGGGATAGGTTGTTTCCATTTCTCCTTTAAAGTGAGAAGGAAATACTGGAATATAACGTAGACCAAATTATTTACATCACAATTATAAATATTACAGAAAGAGCATTCTGTTGTGCTGCCTTTGTCTTCCTTTCATCCCTAAAAGCAACTGTACAACAAATAGTTTTAGAATAGATTTTTTTGAGCACATGTCTGTAAGCACAAACAACAAAGATGTTTGCAATTTTTATTTGCAGTCATATGAAACAGTAAAACTTATTTCGGGAAACACTGCATCTCGGCTGCTGCAGAGAGACCATGCAAAAGTTTAGACATTAGATGAATATTGTCTTCAGGAATTTATTATTAGGAGCAGTATTTTAAACAGCTACTACACACGCTATCACCATTTCAAAGTGATTTCCCTGTATTTTTTGCAATGTGTAGAAGAATTTTAATTACAACTTCTAAGGGATAGATTCATCCGTTTATAACGTGTAGGTAATTTGTCTCCCTCCCATTTCAAAAAATGAGCTCTGAGGCATTCAAATGTGAGAGCTAAACATCCTCCTGGGGGGTAGGTAGCTATGCGATACAATCTCCCCTTAAAAGGCAGGAAATGAAAGGACATTTCACATGTGGTTGAATATATATATAAATATATATTTTTAATATGTATATACATATACACGCACACTGCTTACCACCATTAAAACACTTCATCTATTGTCTGGCATGATGCATTGTATGGAGAGACTGTCCAGATGAAAAAGAGTTGCTTTACTAAGCAGAAGTTTATATTGTATAAACATTTCCATATAAAGAATGTACATGGAATTTCCAATGTCTTACTCTAAATGAAGACTACCTTAGCCATTGGCTTAACAATGCCCCTAATAATTCAGCCGGGGTCAGCTAAAAACAAAGAAGTCTATGTTCTCTCTATACATCAGAGGTACTGGGAAACCCAAGTCCAACATTAAGAGAGAGAAAATTCAAGACTGTGTATTATGAAGTACTGAGTTACCTGTGGGCTGTTATTCACAGCTCTGATGGGACCTGCAAGTATTTTCCATAGGTGATTATTCGTATACATGTTAACATGAAACTCAGGTTAGTAACACTGAATCCACAGTAAACAACTAATAATTTTAGAAAAAGCCTTCAAAATATGAAGTTAGGATTGCAGTCTGTTCCGGAAGCAACGTGTTACCTTATCAGATAACTATGAATATTTGAAAAACATTACAATTATACCCTCTAATCTGTGCTTTACCCCTTTAAATAAAATAAAGTAATAATTACAAAGACAGTTTAGGATGCTTTTGTGCCTTTCTTTAAGCACAATAGAAACCAGGTCGCCACTTCTTCAGCATCAAAGTCCAAATTAGATCAAGACGTGTGGAGGTAATAACGGCAGCAACAGATTCCCTTCCTACTCCTTTCATGGTTAAGTGAAGTTTGTTCCTTTTTTATTTTCTAAGTATGGTTAGGCGCCTCAAGCATGCTTGTTAGGATGGAAAAAGCGTGCAAATCCCAGACCTAGGACCCTGCCAAAAGTCTCTTTAGACAGTCAAGGCAGCCAGAAGTATGCTGAGAGCTTGCCAGAGCCATATTGGGTGGCTAAAATTAAATAAACAGTTAATAAAAGATTTTGAATCAACCTAAATAAATACAAACTTATAGATTAACTGCCTTATCTGCTTTACAAAAGAGGATCTAAGATAGCAACCGAGCCCTTGAAATGCTTAGACATCCACAAGTTCTGCACAGCAGATTTAAACAGAGAAGTACTTGCCATTATCTCTTTCAATAAGATGAGGCTTACATTTGTAAAAAAAAATAAAAAAATAAAAAAAAAATCATTGACTCCTCTGACAGTGATTGCTCTTCCTTTAAAACATAAACTCACTCTGCCCCCTGTTGTCAGCAAATTACAAATCGTACCCTGCAGCAGCAGGCAAACAGCAGGACCCGAATGACTGAAATATCGAAAATTATTTAAAACAAAAGGCAGCATGCCGCAAAGGTATTTTAGGAATATGTTGCTGCATAGTGAAAAATGTTCCTGAATTATTATCTGCATGCTTGAGGCAGTTTATTTTCTCTCCTTGGTATATTATTATTTTTGGAAAATATGACCATGAATATGAAACCAAATGTATACAAGTGGCCAGTGTTTTGGATATCAAAAAAGACTAGCTGCTCTAGGAAGAAAAAAAAAAAAAAAAAGAAGAAAACGTTTGAAGGAATTAAAGATAAGTTTTATCAAGGTTCAGAAGCCTTTTCTTTACCTCTGAATGCTTATACCGACTAAGGCAAAGATCGATGCTATGAGTTCAGCCATTTAGGTTTTTAGCTATAATGTGAGTTTATATCCCAGTTTCGGTAAGCGAAATGAATGCAACAATTTGTCACTGACATTTTTCCATATCACAAAATCATGCAAATTTGCTGTAGCCAGCGTGTGGTGAGATTAAACGCAGATCCGCACCTATCAGGACAACTTGGGAAGCTCCCCAGACTTCTCTCGCCTGTGGAGCTTCTAAGGTCCTTAGACCTTCCCCGGCACCTGGGGGAGAAGACGATAACCAAGAGGCAAAGAAAACTTTTTTGTGATCAAAAATGATCCAACAGAAAAGGAATAACCAAAATCTCAGATCACAGCAACCGCAAGGCATTCCTAACCAACACGTTGCTACCCCTTCAAAAATGAAGTGGCTGATAAACTCACCAGCGATAGAAATACACAGTTCCTGTCTCCAAGTACCGTTAACAATAATATTTGCACTCCCGTGTCCTTCTTAGAATAAAATCGCTTAAGCAGCCAGAAAGAATGGCTTAGTGGTCTAATCTCGAGTAAAATATTCCTTAAATCCACAGGTTTAAATGCCCAGGGGGTCAATTTGCTTTTCTCTTTTCCAGGACAGAGCAGACGTAAGCAAGCAGCTTACGCTGTGTGGTTCAGGGATAGCTGTGGCTTTCAGGTGGAAATGGAAAGAGACCCTTTTTATAGCTCACTTGAGCAATTAGGAATCAGTTATAGCTATCCTAAAAATCAAGGTTTGTCTGTTGCCCCAGAATCTATTTTCCAGTTGGTTGTTCCCCTCCCGCCCCAGCTACCATTCCTTCGCCTTGGAAGCAGTTGCAAGTTATTTTACTTACAGTATTCAGCCTCCATTCTCTGCAAACCCTTCTAAATTTTGCTGATATATTATTTTAAAGTCACTGGAATTGCCTGCTGTGAAATCATGCATGTGCTCCAGAGCAGGCCTAGTATCTCTGTATATTTATTTACAAGCAACCTCACTAGCTGCCCTTTGGCCAGTGACTTTTGATCAATCATACTTTGTCTGTGAAATTGTACCTAGCAAAAAAAGAAATAAAACAATACTGGAAAGTAAAACAAAATTATATCACATTGGAAAAGTTACCGGTATCTACTTTCTATTCACCTATATAGCTGCTTTTCAAGAGCTAATTCTGGGTTTGAATGTTTTCTCACATGAGAACGGGAAGAATCTCAAGTATCATCAAGAAGCGTATTTTGGCTTTTCCTGTTGTATTAAAAGTGTTCATAAATATGAAAACTATTGCTCCAAGTCTTGCACATAATTTTGCCCTTCTGAAAGTCTGGCATTCAGTAGCAGTTGTGGTGGTTATTTCCCCACCCTGAAATAAATCCTGACAGGAGACAGAGGCCAAGCACCTTCTAGTTCACTGACCAGAAAGCAGAATGGAAATGGGACACATATATTAATGTTCAAGCCCACTGTTTAATAAGAACTAAGGATTTTTTTCCTTTATACGTTTTTAGCTAATAAACTCTTTTCAAGTGCACATTTAGAAAACATCTACAGTCTAACAGGCAAGAGCTCCTCTACAATTCTGCTCTCTTATTCCGTTCATTTGCCTGTTATAAAACATGTGTACAGCAAACTGTGCCTGATACCCGTAATAAACATTAGTCTTTCCATATAAGCCTCACTTTAGGAAGCTGCTGCAGAGGAACAGGAGGGTTTATGGAGGAGAATGATCTAGCAGATATCCCTGATTACATGCAATCCTTACCTTGAATTGCAAACCATCTGAATTGTCATAAAATCTGAATTGCCCTAAAATATGTGTTATGAAACTTGCAAGAAAGCATTCACACAAGTCACTGGCTGGGTTTTCTTTTTTCAGACACTTGGGCTGAAAACTTGAATGACACACCGTTAAGTAGGGAATGAAAAAGAGACATTTCTCATTTTGTTACTGTTGCTGTAAACCACATTCATTCGCGCATTTTTAGATGAAAAAATAAGTTTTGAAATTCTGTGGCTGGTTGCTATAATGTTTCTCACGTATTGTCGCATATATCACATACGCTGATATTAAGACCACCGCTACCACTCCTTTAACTTAGTTTAACATGCTACTGCTAAAACATGCAAATCGGGACTTAAACAAGAAATCTATACGTTTCCACACCAGCAAAAGCCAAAAAAGTGACATTTTAACACTTTGGCAGCAGTTTTACAACACAACTAAGCCGAGTTAACAGTTTCCAGAGACGGGACTGGCACAGGAGCTCCCTCGAGCTCCTGCTCCCGCAGGTGCATTTTGCAGTTTGTTTTCTGCTAGTTTAACTTTCTACGCTGGCTCATACCTGGGCTGGACAAGGAAAAACATCACTAGAAGGAGCGTGAAGAGCTACCCTTTCCTTCGAGGCTAGCGACGAGGGTGGCTCAGTCCGAAGAGCCTGCGTTCCCTCCGGCCTCCCTCCCAAAGGAAAAGCCCCAGAGCTATAAGGGATGCTTACGCCCGGTTTCCTTAGCAGTTACATCCACTCACCGTAGGTTTCACGCAAATTCACTACGGAAAAGCAAAGCGCACATGACGGCTTCCAGGATGGGGAACATACAGGAACCATATATAATACAAAATACGGAAATGGTTCTTGAGAAAGAAATAAGGTAGAATAAAATAAAAACAGACTTTAACGTTGGTTCCAGACTGCTTGTTATTACATTTCATGTGACCTACGGCTACCACTTCAGTAGTCCTGGGAGGCCGGGACAAATCGTAACCATTTCAGAAGTCTACAATTCAGGTACTTCCCGTTGAAGGGTTGTTTTTGATTAGAAGCATTTTAACCAAATATATTTATTCATTTACTTGTTCAAAACCTTTCCTCAATGTTTTCATCTTACTTTGATACTCTTATTTAAACATTTCTAGCGCCAGCTTGCCTGGCAGGCCCTTCAATCTCATTTCTGAGCCACTTCAGTAAATGGAAAGGAAAACCGAGCCGAGGGCGCATTTTTGTTCCTGTAGCTGCCAAAGGCAGACAAAGAGTCAAACCCAGCTCGTTGTGTGTTGCTTAGAGGCATTAAGCATACTGTAATTTCCCAACTGTAATTGCCTAAAGTATTTACCAAATTAACTCAACAGAATAGCTTTATATGGGATTCCCAACAGATATACACAGGCAGGACTTCTACATTCCCTTTCCCCTGCGATGCTGTTTGCTAGTCATTAACTTCTGCCCTGGGAATAACACAGAAGCAAGCGGAGGAAATGACTGCCTCATTATTATCCCTCCCCACAGCTAGATACCAGAAACATTTGTGCTGCTATTGGCAAATGCTGTCTCAGTCCTGCAGAGATGAGCATTCAGCCTGAAGAGGTATCGCCAGTCAAACATCTGCATGGACCACTGCAAAGATTGAGGCATCTAACCCTATAGACACAGGGACAGATGTACATAAACAGTGCACATCGGTTTAATGTAACTCTAATAATGTTGTAAAGAGACACTGATTTAATGAGTCATTTAAAAGATCGCTTCTGAGATCAACTAAACTAAAACTAAATACAAACAATGCTGTTCAGGGAGCAGAAAAAAGTGCGATCCATTCAGGAAAGCCCCTAATCCTTCCCATCTTCTCTGTAAAACCAAGTCTTAATACGTAATACCGTAAATCAGATGGCTGCCCACAGATGTCAGCTGGTTGTTTTGTACCATTTGCTTGGTTGCTTTCCATCTAGTAATATGGGGGGGCAGGAACAACCAGAAAATTTTTTAGCATCTAGCGTCACTGGGATTTCAAGTCAGTGTAAAGATCTATGGTCAAATTTGAACAATTGCAACTCACCTCAGATGTGATGTGACCAGCGACATGCAACTACGCTACGTCCTGGCATCCCTGACCAGTCCCCTGCCTTCCACCACAAACCTGCAGCCACTCGTAACCTTCTGTAATTCCTGACAAGCTTAAGTTTACCGCATTTCACAACGAAAGCTTTCTTCTCTAAGGTGCCACATCTTCCAAACCCTGTCAAGGAGGTCACGCGAGGACATGCTTAACCCTCACCATATGGAGCTCCTCGGGTTTGGCTAGACCACAGCCAGAGCACTTGTCTTCACGATCAAGCCCTGGGTTGCTTCCTGGGATTTCTGTTGAACAAGCACTATCGAGCAATTTGTGAAAAGCCAAGGAGGACAATATTGTGTATGAGGTTATAGAAACCGTTTAAAAATTATTTTATTGATGGTAGTAGATGAGGAACTAAAATAGCTATTTAACTTCAATTGCTGCCACAGCTATCTCCTAAACCTACTTGACAGGGACTCTTCTCTGCTATGCAACTATCGAAGCGGACCAAAAACTGAAGAGCTAAGCTACCTTGTA
This sequence comes from Aquila chrysaetos chrysaetos, assembly GCF_900496995.4. Classification (NCBI taxonomy): domain Eukaryota; kingdom Metazoa; phylum Chordata; class Aves; order Accipitriformes; family Accipitridae; genus Aquila; species Aquila chrysaetos. Next base: position 26,002,943 of record NC_044019.1, read on the forward strand.
GGGGTCTAGGTTTTATTAAACTAAATTTCTTTTGTTATTAGGTCCTATGTAACAAGCCTAATATAAAGCTAATACTATCCTCACTGCAAGTCTATCTTGGCAACTGGGATTTGAGTTGAAAATTAGGATGTAGCAGAGAAGAAATATTCAAGCAGTATGTCCCTCTGCCAAGTAGCATGCCTCAAGAACCATGCAACACTGATAAGCATCCCCAACTTGTCCTCTTCCTTTTACGAATCATGAACCCCTGCTCACAATGTCAATTTTTTTTTCATACTGAGGTCCAGCACAGGCTTCTGTCCCTAGTTTTAATGGATGATAGATAATTTTTGTGCAACAATAACACCTTCCACTACTGAACCAAAAGTTCGGTATTCATCCTTAAATATGAAATCAGGCTGGATTTAGCTGCTGAGATCTATTTCTTGGTTTTGACTTTAAAAGGTGATTTCTGGTTAGAAGTCAAGCGAGCAATATGATTCAGCCACTTCTGGAAAAAGAGCACCTCAAAGAGACAAGGGAACCATCCACTACGGGTTCCTTTTGGAAGAGAAAACCTTCTTCCCAGAAAGAATACTTGCTATTCAAGCCTTTGGCCAGTCTTCCCCTTCTAACCCCTTTTCAGTTTTCAATGGCCTCTATCACTCTCAGCAGTAAGTCTAACACAAGTTTTCATGTAATAAATACAAGCCTGCTCACGCAAACGACTTACTGGACAGATAACGCCTCAGGATGGGACAAAGACCAGCCCAGATCTATTTTCAACTGGCTTTTTGCTCTTAACGCTTCATTTATATGGCAGGCTCTGCATATCCACTCCTTTGGGTTGGTTTTGGTCTGTATAAATTTTTAAGAGACTCTTAACTCCAGCATTATACAACACCTTTCAATCCAAAACCACATTAAAAACTCACCACTGACTGCTGTCTCAAGTTGCCATCAACACATTCTAGTTAAAACTCAAATATCCAGACTTAATCTTCAGTTTATAACTGTTTAGAGCCACCTTTGAGGCACCGTGGTGGTTTTTTTTTTTCCCTGCTCATTTTCAGCAAGTTCGTTTAATGCATTTTTAAAGAATCAGCATGCTGAAACACAGAACAACAAATCGGTAGCTTTGGGACAGACTAGCAGAAGTGGATTAGAGCTAAATATGCAATTTTAACAGTCTTATGTGAAGCTCTGTAAATTATCAGTTTCTTAATACTTGCACAACCCAGCAGAGGGCAGGTTCTGCCCTTCCAAACAGCAACCAAACCCTATCGAGGACCATCTCTTGTGATTCAGGCGGAAAATGCCCTCGCCAAACAGATCGGCATACACACCCCTCAACAGGCGTTGGAAAAAAGCTAGCAATTTACAATTTCCTCTTATAGGCAAATATCCACCTGGAGCTACGTTCTAACCATTTACAAGACAAACTGCTTATCTTCAACCCACTTCAGTGGGCTTGTGAGTCTAAACCAAGCAAGAGCTACAAATGCAGCTAACCGTATTATTTAGCTCTGATGAACAGACAAATTATACATCCAAATACGCATTATAAATACATTCACCAAATATTCTTTCCAGCAAGAATGCTGGGGGGGAGAGGATGAAGGATATACACACTTCCTTGCCCCATAAACTTTAACAAGAAGGTATCATCTTTGACATGTACCATCACAATTAACACATTTTTATTAGGTAACTAACATATTTTATGAGGAAAGACAATCTCCAGTTAGATACACATAGGATGTGTGTGTGGTGAGGGCAAAAATCAACACTTAAAGGGTATACACCTCTCCTCACAGCCATCTTTGGGGAGTCCATCTAAGGATGCATTTACATATTTCAGCGATGCCTTGCATGCTACAACCTATACTACACACAAGGAAAGCAAACACACCAACAGGGCAACTTCATCCAGCTTGTTCAAGTTACCTGTCTCGTACCTTCCCTCTGACACACACCGCTCACTTGGCTTTGCCCGTATTAACCCATTTGTGCACGTATAAAGCACTGAACATGCTGAGAACAGTGTTATTGAAAAAAAGCATTCTATAGAAAATACAAAGATGTTTTAAAAATCCACTGGCTCAAAATTGCCACTCTAGTTCTTTCTTTTTTTGGGTGCCTGGGGCATTCTCGCAGAATCAGTACCATGCAGCAAGTACTCTCGAGTTAGTATTTATTCTGTAATTTCAAATGCAATCATCTCAGTTTGACAAGAAAGTTTTGTAAAAAATGCTCAAATATGTATTTGCATACAAATTCCAAAAAGAAACAACTTCCATTAATCAAAAAAAAAAAAAAAAAAAAAGTGCCAAAGTATCTGCAAATACCTGCAACATTACTGAAACGCAAGCCACTACCAGGGCCGGGGGAGAAAGCGATAGCGCACGGTTCAGCAGACAAGTCAGAACATTTTGACTCCTGCTTCCAGAAGCCTTGGGAAGCATGCCAGGACAGTCACAATAATTATGTCGAGCAAACAAAAATCTTAGTTTCAATACTGAGAATAAAATCCTATTGTGGTGGGATACCCTCTGGGGTATCTTGCCTTGGAAGAAAGAAGAGCTGAGTCAGTCTTCCTGGGCACATTTCCTCCTGAATCAGCATATTTCGGAAAAAGAAACAGCTCTAACCTGAGATTATGCCTTTTAGCTATGATTTACTGCTGACTTTTTTATTCCCCTCCCCACGTAATAGCCAAAATTACTAGAGATTCAGCGCTAGTACCTACAAGAGCGATGAGGGGGGAAAAAAAGCCTCCCTCCCCTTTCCTAGGAGATTGCACGATAAACTATGATACTTTCAAACTAAAAACCACCCTTCAATCGTATTATCAAATGTTAACAGCTTACCAAGAAGGTCTCTAAATTTATAAGATCCCTATAGCATTAAATAATTCAGTAAGCACTGTCGCTCTTTCTCTAAAAAAAGAAAATAAAAAAACACGCAGTGAATATTGCTGTTTGTTGCAGCTGTGTCTCATATACATGAGAGATTTCTCAAGGGTTTTATGGCAAATGAGCAAGCTGAGGATTCTGCCAAAGGTTGTATTTATCACTTTTGGGTGGGTGGAAAGAGACCCGTCTCTAGATTACCTCATCATTACTCATGAATCACAGAGAATGCTATATGTCAATAAAAGACATTAGCACTACACAGCATCTAAACCAGCATCCAAGTATTAAGCATTAGATGTGTTTCCCCCCACTGCTTTTCTATTAATTTTCTAAGGGGAGACTCCAAAAAACAATTCAATCAATTTTCAGGGGCTCGAATAAGAATAAAAAGATAAAGAATGTTAAACTGTCGATATCCATAAAGCGCAAATTCTCACTGCCACAAGCTCTTCTCGCGTATTCCGTCCATCTGTTTTCTTTCTGTCATTGCTGTTGGAAAGTACCCTTTTGTCCTGCCCTCAGGCAGAAAAAAACCTCAACGTGGGGAAACCTGGCGGTCACCGCTCTCTGCGTTCCTACCATCTGCACCCCCCATCAGCTGCCTGGGGCTCCCCCAACTTCTCCCTGCCCATCTTCTCCTACCGGCACCCCCACCCATTCCGCCTGACCACCCCGCTCCCCTTTAGCGGCTTCATTAATAATTTACCAGCTGCAAGAGACAAAGAAAACAGTCTAGTAACACTACATTGGGGCTGATAAGATTTTTGCCAGGATGGCGAAGCCGAGAAAAAAATAAACACGACGCAGAGCTTATGAATTTGGTACATAGCAAATAGTAAAACCACAAAATTAGGAGAAGACATAGCCCTTTAATCGGCACTACGGATCAGGAGAAGAGATATTAGCAACCAGACCTGAAACAGATACGTACTTAGGAGTGCAGCTTGTCACGGCTGTCAGGAGAAAATAAATTTACAGGGTATATTTTTTTGAAGCAAATTACTGTAATGTAATTTACTACTTAGAATGCCTTAGTGCTGGGAATCTGAAAGATTCTCAAAGAGCAGATTGCTTTGTAGTTGTTATTTTGACAGTAAGTCTGTTATATTATTATTTATAACCAATTAGAGCACTAATTACTGTTTTTACTGCTTTGTTAAGTTCTGGGAAATACTGGATTAAAGGAATGAGAACAAGCTATGGAGAGAAAAACAGCAGTTTTGATTATTTAATTAGGCTGGCTAGGAGGTTCTTACAAACTGCCAGAGATGACAGACCAGGGAAAGGGAAAATGTGACACCTCAGTTGCAACTAGAAACTACAGACAACGCAAATGTTTAGTTTTTAATTACATGGGTTTGGAAGATTGCTACAGGCTATGACCTGCAGATCCCATTAGATCTGCTGTACTAAGTAGAGTTGGACTCAACTATTACGTGCATGAGAGACCATCAAGAAAACCTGGAGGAATTGGTTTTGCTTTAGCAGATGGCACATTTCCCCAAGAGCAGCGACCAAATGTCCACACGTGGTGTTAGTATGTGTTGCATCCTTGAGTAGAACATGTTTAAGACGCAAATTATGAAGTGCTGTAAGGAAGCTTTTACAGTAGTATATTCACATAGACATACCAGCAAATCCTTCAAGAGGAAATTTTTCTCTAACCTCTATAGCAGTCAAATCTTTCAGCTCTTGCAGATAAAAATGATTTGGTCAAGAAGCAGTTTTCCATAGGAAATGGCTTGCCGCAAAAGAGCAATGTTGCATAAAACTGACAGACAACCAAATCGTATACTTTGTTTGATTTTATTTGATAAAGCCAAAATCCGTCCGCAGCACATAGGAATGCAATATCCTCTAAAATGCCTCTTTATTGATGGCATGGATGGAGACAGATATTCTTTCAGATTCCTTACTACCTAAGTCTTCCAAGAGGTTAGACAGCTTTCTCAAATAGCCCGCGTTGGCAGACAGACAACAGACACAGTCAACATAGTACTGCAACAAGACGTTCCTCACAACACCCTCAAATTAGTCAAATAGTCAATACCTGCCCCTTAGGATTTTAATGGATTTAGGACTTAAAAATTGTACTGAATAAAACACCTACGGTGCACAAATCTAAACTACCTTTGGCAGCAATACCACATTTCATGCATATACTTTCTCCACCCAAGTGACTCAGTCCAGACACATCCACTGTCAGCCTTTGGTCACACAGCTTTTCATAGAATAGTTTGGGTTGGAAGGGACCTTTAAAGGTCATCTAGTTCCAGCCCCCCTGCCATGGGCAGGGACACCTGCCACCAGAACAGGTCGCTCCAAGCCCCATCCAACGTGGCCTTGAACACTGCCAGGGATGGGGCATCCACAGCTTCTGTGGGCAACCTGTGCCAGGGCCTCACCACCCTCACAGGGAAGAACTTATTCCTTACATCTAATCAAAATCTACCCTCTTTCAGTGTAAAGCCATTACCCCTTGTCCTATCACTAAATACCCTTGGAAAAAGTCCCTCTCCGGCTTTGCTGTAGGCCCCTTTAGTTACTGGAAGGCTGCTGTAAGGTCTCCCCAGAGCCTTTTCTCCAGGCTAAACAACCCTGAGACTCTCAGCCTGTCCTCACAGGAGGGGTGCTCCAGCCCTCCGATCATTTTTTGTTCCTTTTATAGGGAACCCAGTCCAACTCGACCCTTCGGCATTAATAATTCACTCTGCTGTGGATAGCAAAACAGGCAGCCTGAGGCTGAAGATGAAGATCTCTGTGAAGGTCATCTGCAGAAGGACCTAGAGTGGTAAGCAGCTCTCTCGTCCCCTGACTCACTCTGGTGAGCATCCCAGTCAAGGACACCCACATTTTCCCCGAGCACAGGAGGCAGGGGTGGGCAGAGATAAGCACCCACTGCTGGTGTCACCTCATCCCTCCCCTCGAAAAGAGCCACAAAGAGTTAGAAACTTCGGTACGTATATAAAATCCCAAAACCCTGCGGTGGGAACTGGGTCTTCCTGACCACACCAGGATATACCTATCTGGAAAACCTTACTCTGAGTTGGCCACTGGCTCAGGCATTTTACTAGCCAGACTCTGGATCTTCGGTCTCCCTGCAAAATATTCATGCCTGGCTTGTCCTGAAGGGCCCCTCTAAGGAACCAGGTAAAACACTCCCTGGGAGGTTTTAAACAGGTTAGTCCTCTCCTGGTGGCAGAGCATCAGGCCAAAAGAATGATCTTGAATATCTGAATATTTGCAGTCATTAAACATGTATTTTTAAAAACAAGTGCAGCACTTTCAATCAAGTCTGTCTTCGGCAGTTTCCAGGTAACTTGAAAAATTAACGGTGCCAATATAAATTAGTCTCGCAGCATCAACCACCTGGTTTTGGTCTTTGTATACAATGGTGCCATGTATATCGTTAAACACATGATTAGTATCAGAATGGTAAATAAGAGACAGATAACCACTAAAAAATTAGTCAGTGATTGTTTCTTTACGCATCCATTTTTCCACAAGATGTATTGTTTTTGCACTAAACTAGTTCAAAGAAAGTAAAAGGGAATGGAAATCGCATCGGGAACTCCGTGGCAGGAGATAAGCATGTGAGCTAATATTGATTGCATCGGTTTCCAAAGCCCATTAACATCAAATGAATGCAGCTGACCTTGAGAGCCTGCAGGAGCCATGGGAAGGAGTTGCTTTAAGTGTAAGATTGGGTAAGTGCTATGTCTCAGCTCAGCAAAATGCCTAGACAATTTTATCATTATATTTCTTTTACTTTGTAGCACACCAAGTGACAAAGCTTTTGGTTTGTGCTACACAAGACAAAACCAGTAATTCCTTCTAGTTTCACTCACACGGGTTTTTATTTCAATGACCGAATGCTGCTATATGCCATACGCACATTAAGAGAGAATACCTGTAAAAGGAATATATTCCTGTTTATTGCCTTTTAAAGATTATTTCTTTTTATTCCTGAAGTTATTGCAAGAGAGGAAGTAAAAAAAAAAAAAAAGAAAAAGATCTTCTAATCCATCTGCACGTTTGGGTCATCTACTATTGCCTCTATCTTTAGAAATCCATAAATAAGGATTTATAACACAAAGAGAAAGTGGTGGTTGCCGCAGCATGCACTGAAGACAGGGAAACTGTGGCTTAGGCTCATTTCTGGAAGTTCATTTCACAGCTGAATTCCTTTTTATTATGAAGTTTTCATTTGGCCATATCTGAAATTGTTTAGATCCACATAAATCTGCAGACTTGATTGCCACTACAGCTATCTAACTACTCAGCTGTGTGAGAGCTGGGGCTGTCCGCTGCTTCACCCTACACATACAAATCCTACTCTTCATCAATTAAAAAAAACTGTTTTAAAAAATGTATCATGCCGTTTTTCATAAGCAGCATGAAGCCAACCTTTTGGTGACTTACTAAGTCTTTCTGTGATTAATAAGTATGACGGCTTGTTAATTAGTTAGTTAATCACTTTGCACATCTATCATCATAGTTTCAAAGAGCAAGTCACTTATTGGACAGCAGACCAAATCAAGCCAGGCAATGTTAATTTGATTCTATGACAAAGTTCACTGATTTCAGCATTTCCTTAAAATCTTTATTTCTACCCCTTTTTTCAGAAAAAGGCTACTTTGCAAGAACAAACTAAAGAGGCCTGACATCAGTGGAGAAACTGTTCAACGAAGGTAAAACATGATTTCACATGGAGCTTCAAGATGAGACAGATTTTTTTTTAAATATTATATTAGAGCAAGAGTAGTATTTCTGTGTAGAGCAAAAACATTCCAAGAGTGACTAAAGCCATACAATTTATATTTTTTATATAAAGACCATTTTCTTAAGAGAACACTAAGCTGCACAGGCATTTTATATAAGCAGTGCTGTCTCATATAAGCTAACCAGCTGACTTTCAGGAGTCTGCCCAAATGGGAAAGCTTGTGTCATCTAAGACAGTAAACGTGGTCCTTAAGTAAGATACCAGGTGGCTTGCAGCTCAAATCAATGATAGCATCCAATTATTACAAAATAAAATGACCCACTGAAGAAAATGGCTCCCATGGGCACCACAAATCAGAGGGACATGTTTTCTTCTGGCATGTTCTGCATTTTAAGTACCTACAAATGTTACTATGAACCTGTCATCCTATTCCTGCACGAGAACAGATGATACTTATCTGCTGAAAGCACCTACAAATTCGTGAGTAAGCATATTATGCATATTTGTTATGATTTCTTTTCGCCATCTCCAAACAAATGACCAAATTGCAGGTTTAATAAGTTACTTTCATTATTACAGCACATCTGCTTTTTAATTTCATTTACAAATATGAAAAAAGCTGGTAACTCCCCTGCATGTCTCTGTACCAGCTGAAATTCTCAGAGATACAATATATACATCAGGTGCTTAAATTCCCAGGATACTTAAGTGGTACGGGCACATTTCACAGTTTGTTCCTCCACTTTTCAGGAAAGTAGATGATCTTTCAGTAATGTGGTTCTCTCTTGCCTCTGTGGCTATGAAATCCTTCTTTGCTGGAGGCACGTAATATGAAATGCTCCAAAGTTTTATGTGGCTATGCTATAAAGAGATGGGCAGTTGCTCAAATAGCCTGAAAAGTTTCATGCTTATCTACAAATTGAAGCATTCATGCCAAGGTACAACATGAATAAATTAAATGGAAAGGGCCTTAAAGCCCTTTGCAGCAATGTTAAGGTTTGGTAGAAGTTGATTGAGAATCAGGTGAGGAAAATAATTATCATAGGCCACAATTTCCCTTTGCTCGGATATTCAGAGCTAACGATCAGGATATCATATCTGTACCTTTGGGTCAACTCAGCTCATCACTGGTGTAGCTAATGGCTGCTGGCACTAGTAGGATTTTCCTGACACAGACTGGAAAGAACAGATTTAGAATTTGATATAAAGAGGGGAAAAAAAAAAGCAGTCCCACCCCTTAAGTTAAAAACAATTATTAAATCAGTACAGAAAAAGGTTCCTATTGCTACATGGCAGGGCAGCAAGGCCTGGTTTGTAGCAAATTTCAGTATCTTAGTTCCACCAGGGACTCACACCGTCTCCCAAGGGGAAATTTCTATCACCAGAAAATTTGATTCCTTAAGTAGTCCCAGTGAAATCAGACTGAGAAAAAAAAACAACAACCCTGAATCGATTGCTATTAAAAACAAACAAACATACATTATTTGGAGATTACACATGCTTGTTAGTACTTACATTTTTTTATTCTCCAACAATAAATAAATCTATTAAATAGCTAACAGAAGTTCCGTGACCCAGTTCCCGTTTAGAAGGCAATATTGCAATTACACTGAACTTTCTCAGTATCCAAAGTCAAGCTAATCTTTTTTTACTCAAGAACACATCAGCTCTTACTGCATTTTATGGCAACGAACACTAACAGTTCAATGATACAAACAAGTCTTATCTCGGAACCATTGCCACTGCCACTGGGAATGAGTTAATTGCAAGAACAAATTAAACATTAATCATTTAAGTGATTTAAATTTAAGTTGTGCATACTGTTCCATTGCTCATTTTAGCATTAACATATGAAGCTGCTCAAAGCTATTAAAACATATGCAGCAATGAGGCAAGGAGATTAAAACAAGGCTGCACTATTTCTTTTCTTCCTGCTCAGCTACAGATATTACAAAACCTTCTCCTCACACAGAACGTGCTACTCAATGATTTGAAACGCACCTTCGATGAACTGTACAAATAGCATTACCTGCTTGCATATGGATTTGTGCTATAAGTGCCCTTGCCTTTTACCTTGTCTTCCTTGCGTCCTCTAACAGGCACCATCATCTGTAGCCAGACACGCACACACACACGTCATCACAGGTGAGCCCATACCCTTGATTTCTGCTCCATCAGTACAGACAAAATGAATGGCAGCTGAACTCTCCCTGCCTTTCTTCAACCGAGGGACTGGTTTGGGTCTGTTTCTTCTACCAAGCCACTAATGTACAGTGCTTGCATAAACTTAATTGAATTTTGAAGTTTCCCCTACCCTTCCAGTTATGGCTGTGGCTGGCTAATGGGACGCAGAAGTTAGGGTGGATGGTAAGCACAATTACCTACATTTTACTGCAGAAGTTGGACGACAGTGCCTTGCAATAACTGTATGGGAGACACTACTTTACAGATAACTCTCTTGGCTTTCAGGTTACCCAATCTGCACAAAAATCAGATAGCACAGATGCAGAATAAGGAAGAGGCAGGCTTCATGAGTGCTTACTGCCCTAATCCCTTGATAAACCTCAACTGTCACACTGAAAACATGAAAGGTAGCCCCTGCATGTTAAGAATATTTGTACCTATGGTTTCAGGCACCTGGATACAGTTACAGTGTTTGTAAACTTGTCTGCAGAAAATAGGTTTAACAAAAAACATGTAGGAAGAAAGGCATGTCCTTTGTGTCCACACATACAAACCATCCTGCACTTGCTGCAGGTTTTTTCTTTGATCAGCATCTCTTTCAGAAGTATTTTTATTTCAAACTCTTTCAGAAAAATACCTACTTCCAACCTGTTTTTATACCATCGAACTGTAATGAGCTAACACATTTTTGTTCAGCTATTATATTTAGGCTCAGTCCATTGAATAAAGCGTATTATAATACAATGTATATGTAACTTTCCTTCTCCTTCATATATGCAATATATAAATGCCAAGCAGCTTGCAGTTCTACTGTCTTCCCTCGAGGGATCTAAAAATGTTTTATAATGGGGAATTTAACTTCAAAGTGCTTCTGTGAATGAGATGCAGCACTTGATATTTTTCCCTGTTCCATATACATTGAAGCTATAGCAAAGAAAGATTACATCAAAGGTCAGACAGAAGTTCATTGATGTAGGACTCTCAGCTACATGTTCATCTTCCCTCAAGTGCAAGAAGTGTTATGAAGCAATCGCTATTAAGTATGGAGTATATTCAGGTAAACAAACCTGATCCCTGAAGGATTTACAGGCCTTAAACTATTCCAAGCTACAGAGACCTTTCGATGGGAATGATTTCTTTCACTAGAAGTGGTGGTATTTGAATCTAAGGAAAAGAATAGAATCAATTTCTACTTCTGTTATCTCAGAATGCATACTGAGAAGATGGGCCCCTCTGTCTAGAGCAAACGGGAGGGATGTTTCAATCATGTACCTGGTACCTCTGTGGGACCAACAGGGATAGCAAAGAAACTTCCAGTAGTATAAGGCATCCTCTTTCCACTGCAACCAGTTATCTTCAGAGAAGATTTCAATCCTATATATTGCAGGCCATGAGAAGCACCTCAGATCAGCTAACCGTAAGGAAAGAAGATGGGTCCAAAAGAAGAGGCTGAAATTTCAGTGCTCCAATACATAACTGCCTAGGACAAGTCAAAGCACATGTAAAATTATTCATCAACAATCAGTACTTCTTGTTAAGTTCTTCGATTCCCATGAATTCTCTGTTTATTTATTGTTTTTAGTTTTCCCTCATTAGAAGAATGTTTCCCAAATTGCAGTTTCCTAGAAGCAAAATGTTTGTTTCCTTCATCCTTGCTTGAAACATCTTTCCTGGAGTTTAAAAAATAAAAAAAACAATAGTAACAAAAAAATCAATGGTAACAGATGCCATAAAGCACTGATATCCACTGCCAGAGTTCCACCATGAGGTCATGCCACCAGGGATTCACCAACTAATGACCTCACCTCACTCACTTAATGAACAACCACATATGAACAGGAGCGAGTCATTCATTAGGATGTTACGATAAGCAGAATTGCTAATTCTTCAAACTGTAGCCGTGCGTGCTTGTTTGCATTGCCACAACGCTGCATTTTAAATGCCAACAGGGAATGAAACTGTTTGTGAAGCACCAGTCACTGCGATCAAAGTAGTTGGCTGAAACTGCTGAACCATGATTTATTAATAAGGAATAAAGAGAATGCAAATAAACTAATTATAAAATGGGGCTTGTAAGAGCCAAATTCCCAAAGTAAAACTTTAAGCAATGTTCAAATGATTATCCATATAATTATGAACACATAGCCAAATACAAACGGCCTGACGGCCAACTTTAGCGCAGTTAACATTTAAAATACAGACCGCCTGCATGCTTGATTTGTCAGCAGCAGAGAAGTCAGGTGGCATGTGCTGAACCTAAAAATACAAAGCATCTAAAGCAGTTTAGACAATTCCCTACTATCCAAGGAGAATACTAACAGAGCCCAGTTGACACAGTGCCCTTGCACACGCACACACTTCTCTCCAGTGGGCTCTTCGTGGATCCCACACGATGGTGCATAAAGTCCATTTTTCAGCTGTATCGCTTCTATCCTTTTTCATAGATCAGACAATGATTTACTCTGCACTCACATATTCTGCTTATGTTCAAAAATTCACAAGTTCATGTAAGAATCTGCTTCCAGAAGCAGCAAAATTATTTAAAATACTTAGGTTTTATCATTACAGAAAATGGAAAAATTTCTCAGAAGCTGTTGAAGCTGTGCACTTAGGGGATGCCAGCAGTGCTAAAACGTCAGAAGACCATGTCGCTGCGTTGTCTATGCGTAGAAGAAAGTTTTATCTACAAGGGTAATGTAGAAGTGATTTACATTAGAGATTTCAACATCTCTAATTTTTCCACCTTTAAGTGGGAAAGTTCACTGAGCCAGCCCTTTAATTGCTGCAAACCTGCTAAGACCCACTAAAGTCTTTTCTCCATTTTTGTGGCATCCAGCGTGCCAGTTCAGTAGAGTTTGTAGTTAGGCACCTAGTTTTACAGGATAAATCCCTCCAATTTCAGCAGCATTTGTCAGTGATTAACAAAGGCACTACATGCATTCAGAGCAGCAGCAGATCTCTTTTAATATTCACTGAAACACACTACTTTGAGGGAAAACAAGTTCAACCGCATATACTGCCTAATTCAGGAAAAAATATATTTACTGACTGGAATTCCACCAACCAGGTATTGACTGAATGAGATATTAAGGCCTGCATCTAATTTTAAGCACTCTACTAATTCATAAAAGCAATTGCTCACCCGGTCAGGCTTAGCATGCAACTACAGAAACGAAGACGGGCATCTTGTACGTTCCTCTCATGTTCAGGTGTTACTGTGGAGACACTGGGCCCCAACCGTACAGAACAAAGATGGGAAGAAAAGATCAATATACAACAAAACATCAGAACCCAAAGAAATTCCCTGACAATTGCAGTGACCTCTGTCTCAGCCCAGGATGGTTTAAAAAACACAAGATCTCCAGTGGTGGTATGAAACATTTCAGTGCAACCAAGTAGACCAAAAGAGCACATGTAGTGGACTAACTTATACTAAATTAAGTTTCTTCCCCTTATATCAAAACTTCTTTCGCGAAGAATTCTGCAGCGGTATGTACCTTTTAGCAAAAACACTAGCTCCCCAGAAGACTTTGCCTTTTGCTGTATTACAGACTAACCACCAGATCACCACTGCTGCGCCTCTTGGCGGCACATACTGAAAATGCTACAGCTTATAGAGATGATGCTATTTCTCAGTTGAGGGGCACAGAATCGTTTGCCAGATTGCATGTTAGACTGTATACAAAGGATACATATTAAAAAAAAAAAAATATCTTTAAACAGATTAAGTTTAGTGGAAACACAAACAGTATTTACTAGCTTTTAAAACTGTTCACTGAATTCTTATTTATAAAAAGATGATGGGGATCTTCAGGGTTACAACACACAACAGCTGTCTCTATAGAAGTGCCAGCCTTGACGTTAACAAGACTATAAATTGACTGATTAGTGTATAAGTAGTCTTAAAATTGGACTGAATTATACTACGACTCAGACTTACAGTTTTTATCAGTTCTGTTACTATTGAGTAGAGCAATTGGGCCAGAGGGTGAGGACAGAAAAGAACAACCTTCCGTACTTTAGAGAATTTATTCTCTTTTTTTAAAAATGCAGAATGTGACAGTACGACCACATTTCAACGCTGACTTCACACTCAACTAAATATCAATAACAAGTATAGGCTTTATTTTCAAGAAGAGAAACTTGCCACTCATGTTTTTCACGTGGCTGACATGGAATCAGCTGTGCAAACCACTGGAAAGAGTCTTCCTCTTCAAACCGATGGACAACAGTAGGGAGGAGGTGAGGGACACAGGCCAGCACAACCACCCTAGTGAGGGGCAAAATCAAGGGAGTCCAATGGGTGATGGACGGGAAACGTACCCTTATGCTCGATAAGGATCCGACTGGCTAGTCGGAGACGTGGCTGTGTCTATAGGGTAGCTGTAAAACGCAGCTGGAAGTGGAAGAGACCAGCACTGTGACCACCGCCGATCGCCGGGACCTCATGACAGCACAAAATTTGGAAGTGATAGAAATCAAGACATTTTTTCCAATAAGATGAGAAAGCCAAGACTGGCGATACCGTACCCAGTTACTATGTACAGCTGAAATAATGGTGACACGCCATGTCCCCGTCTACAAGTTTTGCCTTGCAGAGAAGGGTTACGTTACGACAGCACAGCACGCGTGCTTTCATAGGCACTAACATCCCACTGGACTCAACTAGAACTGCAGGCATCAAAACATAATCAGTGGAAAACAACCTGCTTTATTAACATTGGACAAGTTATATAAAGTTAACATTTATCCTTCATTTTTAAAATGCCTGAAATACCGTAAATGTTATTATATTTGACATTTGTCATTGACTAGAATCACATTTACAATGTTATTGGCAATATTGCCTACCCTGTAATAGAGGTAAGCAGAGATTTTGTACCTATTTAACGCTTCAGTGACGTAGAAATAATAAGGGTGCCAACATACAATAAAATTGTTCAACCACCTTATTTTTAATTAAAGCACAGTACAGCTGACTTCTGTGGAACAACATCCATCTTCCACAATTGTCCAGACTTGCTTATTTTACTAGCAAAAATGCCCACTAATTTAAGGTCATTTGGCTCTAACAGATTCATCTTAGATAGTATAATAGCATTAGACTCCTCTTGCAGTACCCTTTTGCTGGGAGAGACACCTTTTTCTTTCTTTCTAAAAAGACACCACTTAGAACTACACTCCAAATAAATAATTAAGACAAGGAGCGTAAACTGACATTAAAAAAAATAATGCTGTACATAAAACTGTGTTGTGCCCTGGAATTTACAGAGTTACCCATAGTAGAGGCATACCTCCCACACAAACAGCTAAGCTGGGCTTCCAAAGCCTGACTGAATCTTCAGCCTTGCAGAGTAATGACAGAATGAAAAATATTTGCATAAGCTTTAACTTGAGCAAGCATAATATGGGTGAAGCATGGGAATACAAAGCAGTTTTCACTGAGACACAGTTATTCTAAAAACACAAAGCTACATATTAATTGTAAAAAGAAGATACATGTCCCGAGAAGTCATTTAAGCTGATGGAATTTTAAAAAATACATATGCCTGCTACATGCTTTAAAATAATTGTCCTCACCTTCCAAAAGCAACAATCCCACAAGGCAATCCTAGTGCAGTTGGTGCTGGGAATGGAATGCTAATCCTAGAAGCACAGTGTCTGCATATGAATGAGCCCCTCTCTGGATCCCTAACATTTAATAATCTTTGATAAATGCAATGAGGAGTAGCATTTTCCTTCAGCACTGCTGAAATCTGAAACATGTTTTCAAGTGCCCGCAGTTAATACTATAAAAATTTATTTTGAAAAAGTGCTGTAAAAATGAATATTATTTGTCTTTCTCATTACAGGCTGGAAATTTGAAAGTGTATTTTAAGCTAACGGTAGGTCTTAGTATTTTCCATATTAAAGAAAGAAATTCATTTTGCAGCTCCACAGATCACTAGTTTGTGCAAGAATTAGGTTGGCTATGGCCATGAAGTAAAATCAATGAGAAACAACACTGAAGTTTCTCCCTGTATATTCCAGATCATCACCAAAGAAAAACCCACCATGCTGCAGCATCTTTCTCCTACTTTCCACTGCAATCAACTCCATCATCCAGGCTGCTCGTACATAGTAATCTGTTCTCGAGAACTATAATTGCACAGTGGGAAACTCAATAAACGTATATCTTATCTGAAAGAGAAGCCGGTAATTGCCTGAAAGAAATGGATCTTGTTGCGGAAGGATATAAGGTAGTATCAGATATATTGTTAGCCACTCTGTTAAAAAAAAAAAAAGCATCAGTTTTCTTTTTTTGTTTTCTTTTTTAAGATTAGCATCTAGCAAAGGTTTACAAAAAACCCACACCATTTTCCTGCAAAAAAACCCAGCTTTTTTTTTTTTTAATCAAAATAAAACCCTATTTTTAAAGTTATTAAATATTTTGGAAGCTCAACACTGCAGAAAGAATGCTGGCAGATCAATACATACTCTCACTATCAAACTAATCTTCACTGGCTTCTGAATAATTCAAGCTCATTAGACTTCCAAGCTGTCTGGCCTAAAGGTTACGTGAGACATGCATCAATCTGTCAGATAGGTGGCAAACATTTTTTCATCCCTTTTCCATCCACACACTCTGTATTTGTACAATAATAATAATTTCAAAGCCTTCAGTTAAATCATAATTAGTCTGCAATCTTCTGTCCCAAATATTGAATGTACTTTTTAAAATAAAAAAAGAAATCTACAACGCACACATGGGGAGCAGGGGTAGTATTAGCAAAAGATTCTTAAACATCATTTTGTACAAGGCTGCAGACTTTTTTTTTTTTAAATAAAAAACACACAACAAGCTAATTAGGTGAAGTAACAATATATTCAGAGAAATATTAAAAGAAAGCAGAAACACTGATGCAACTGTATCTGCTTTACCAACTGTATTACTTAAATCTTGCATTTACCAAGGGACTTTAGCTATTCTTGCCTTTTGTTTCATTGCCATCTTACCAGATGATTCAATTATCACATAATAACCACAGGATATTATTGTTTTGGTTCCTTGAACTAATAGCAATGATGACTGCCAGGTACAGACACCTCCTCTGCTCTAGCCAGGTAATCCTAAATCACATCGAAGTAACTTCTTCTTCTGTAATATAAGGACACATCACTAAAAAATTACTAATGGATGTGGTCCAAGTATTTTTATTTTTCAAAATGTCACCACATCAAAGCCAAAAATAATTCCAAAGCCAAATATAATTCAGAGAGTACGTGGGAGACGATGTCTGAGCTATAGCTGTGCTTCAGCGGTAGGAAGTTCACTCCTGATCACCCCCAAACCCTGGTTATACGTCACATTCGGGTGCCCACTCCTGATAAGATGCTTTCTCATATAGCCTTGCATATGTAAAGTCAATTTTCCAAAACGTATTTCTGAAAGAGCGAACTTCTTTATGTGAAACAGAAAATAAAGGGAATGATGAGAACATACACAGCACCTTGGGAACAACACATACTGCCACCGCTCATCCTCTTGTAATATACAGAGGAACATTCAGTAAAGTCAAAAGACTGTAAAATTGAGATTTTAAACAACAGATTCCACCTGTAGTACTCGTCTCCACAGTGGGTCACTGAGATCAAAAACTTGATACACAGTGCTGAATTTGATCATCTCCCAGGCTAGACTCAGTTGATGTACCTCTATTAAGAAAAAACAAGAGATAAGCATTTGTGGCCAATAATCAATTAACTAACGAACTAGTAGGAATACTATATGACAAAATGCCTTGAATTGTGCTTAGTAGGGCGTTTATCACTGAAGATTAGGATCATCAAGTATTTTGGATTATCAAGTTCTGGTAACATGGGTGTAAGGAGGTAAATAAGCAAAGAAACATGGGTTTTCAGAGATTGATCATGCAGTAATCTAGGTGCCTGTTCAGCAGAGCTTTCTTTACAGAAGGCTAATTTGGTTACCACCATCTCCAACTAATACAGAAGATAAGCACTTTTCTCATTGTAGTGTGAACTCCTCTTTGATACCGAAAAAAATCGATCAGATCTGGAGCAATTTTAAAAAGAGCGCTAACCTTGGAAAGCAGAGATCTTGTCTCCAGTGGATAAATCGCACATGATTTCAAGCTATGATTCGAGTGGAATGCAATAAATGACTTGAAAAATTGAACCTCGCATCATTGGTTGCCAAAAGAGAACTGACAGTGACAAGTTCCTTCAAAACCACATATCTGCCTCCCTAAATGAGAATATCCATGGTATTTTAGCATCCGCTAAGCTTACAGTACAGACCAACAAGGGTACTGGCCAGTTATAAATTCAGTCCATGCAAGATAAATACTGGTCTGAAGAAGAAAATAGAAAGGAATGAGTAAAGTTAACAGCTGTTAACAGAAGTGAAGGTGTGCATCCACATATCTGCTAAGTGTTCACATTTTTTATGGACTCTGCGGCTGCAAAACAGTTAAAATATTCAAAAATACTTTCTTTTCCCTCCTAATTGCAGGAACAAACTTTTTTTTTTAATTACTACAAATGCTTAGCAATTACATAGGTAGAAAGCAGGATAATATATCATTAATGTAGACCTTCTCCAACATGTCACTGTAGGACATTTAACATTCTTGCCCTTGCTTAGAAAACAAAACTTCATACAGCACTTTTTTTTTTTTTTTTTAATTAAGCATTTATTTGAAAATGTTTCTGTTAAGGTCTATGTAACCCCCTGAATGAAGGGCTCTGGTTCTGATTTTGCCTGTATTTCTACCTCTCGGGCTTTGCAAGCTCTGAGCTTCCCGCCTCCATACAGCCCCCTGATTCAAGGCAAGGCTATGACCACAAGGCTGAACTGACTCAACCCTATAAACCTGCCTCTCAAAATCCTCCTCAGCTGTCTTTTCATTCAAGAAGTATCTTCCAATCCCATTACTACTTAATCCCTTTATAATCCAATCAACCTCGGCAGCATCATGTCAACTCCCTCTGTCAACACTGTAACCCTGTAATATTTCATTCTGGGAAAGAGTAGCACTACTTCCCATTTCCAGAAAAAATATAATTCCTACCCTTGACCCAGCTTTGTTCCGGATTCGTCTTCAATTGGCGTAACCACATTAGAAAGACCTACATTATCTTCTGCATATCTTTGTTTCACATGGGGTAAAAAGAAAAATTAAATTTCTCCAGCTATTTCGAAGGAAATAAAATAGCAGGCATAATGCAGACAGTAATTTGGTTTGGTTTACACCTCTATTTTCACTGAAAAAATAAAATTCAGTCGGGTTAGCAGTGTAATAAACTGTAAAGATACTCCCCAGAGGCCAACAGTTCTGCAATTGGGTTTCTTTTCATAGCTATCTTTTCTTTTCCTCCTCGTCCACCTCTCATATTTATGGAATTAGTAAATAGCCCATAAAGCAAACACCCCGTGGTACATTTTCTGGACTACACAGCTGATTACATATTACTACTGTTTGTGCATATTCCTGGCAGTTTCAAAGGCAGTAATCTATGGATTTGTGCTGCTGACATCTTCTCCATCTTCACGTGAAACACGCTTGGGCAGGGAGAGACACAGCTTTAAGCAGGCAGGACACCAGATTCTTTGCATTTTTGCTACGTGGACACAGCAACTATCCAAATCCTCCTGAACTAGCTTACATGGCGAAAATTTTCATCTGCACCAGGCTGCCTTCCAATGAACCTTCCCTGAGAGCGTTACAGGGCTGGGTACCCACACACAGCGTTATGCAGTTTGTGGCTCCATCTTATAAGTGTCCTGGCTCCAATCCTGTTGTTTCAAGCCAAGTGGAAAAAACATTATATTCGAGCAGCGAACTCTATTGTCTGGAAGACTTTATTAATTGGAAGTTTAATAAATAACATTTGAGTTTCAGGCATGAAAAATTAACTCATGTATCGTGCAGAGCTAATTGACGGACCGTACCTGATAGGACCAGCCAACAGTGTATTCCCAAGCCCTGAAACACTTCAGCCACCAAACAGAAATCAAAAAAGCTTTAAATGCTAATTCCTTCTGCCACTATCAGCCTATGAAAAAAAGGTCATTAAGTAGACTGTAACCAATACATTCATCTTTGGAGGGCTAAGAAACCACTATGAGATATATGAAGGAGGTAAACTTAAGTTTTCCAAGGTTCTGATCAAGTTTTCATCATTTCTTCTAGTGATTTTTCTTCATTTCACTTAAGCTAACAGCAAACAAAATCATCTCAACTTTTTTTCATTTAGTTACTAAAAATATGACCTTTCAAGAAAGAATGCATTTATTAGTTTTTGTTATTTGTGTGCTATTTTTTCTAGTTATTAATTTTCTTTATTTAAAGCTCCTACTTTAATGTAGACCAAGAACAGCAGGGAGGTCTGAAGAAGCTCCCTGGTCCAAGACACCAAGAATTTTGTAAACCTGTGTCTTGTTCCTGCTTCCCTTATGACATTTCAGGTGTAGTACAGGATCATCATACCCATTTATCATCATCCTTACTGGCCACAGGAGGACACAATCCTGTAATCATAGAAACATGGATGTTCCTGTGGACATTTTCTGCCTATTACATTAAAAATTAAAAAAAAAAAAAAAACAAAAAAAAAATAAAACAAAAGCACAAACAAACAAAAAACTCACCAACTAGCCTTGTTTGCTCTCTCTACAACCTTGTCTCAACGCTACTTGAAAAGAAAAAATCCCATGTTCACTTTAATCCGGTGCACTAGCTTCAGCCCCTTGCCTTCTCTCTCTTCCGAAATGAGCACCGGAATACAGCACGGCTTGGCTTTGCACTTGAGCCCCTTCCTCGTGCTATCTGCCACGGATCTTGTTTGCCACCCATCCAGCCAAAGAGTCGGCAGTGATCCCAGTCACGCTCAACAGCATTTGTGACTCAAAGAAATGAGAAGGGTTTTTCCTAAAAAGTTGGGGTGTACCTATTCCTCTCTCCCAACACACATTTCTTCATATCTTCTATTTTTCCTCTAAGTGCTGGCATTTCATGGATGGACCTGGGATTCAACGAAATAGTCATTTGACACAATTAACAGATGAGCAATGAAACAGAGAGACTGCAGCCGCTGCCGCTTCAGCCACCCAACCCCTGTAGTGAGCAGCCAGATGTAGCCCATGAGTGACCGGGAACGCTGTACCCAACTTGGTCAACTGGCTTTTTTCATCTTAAAGAATTGCCTTCTTAAAATATGCAGAGTGCAGCTGCATAACATTAGGGCTTAATTCTGCCAATACTAAGAGATACAGTAGATATGTCTAACCCGTAACAATTCTCAAAGAACTAGATCATTTTTCACTGTTTGAAGATACATATTTATTTATTTAACCATGAAAAGCTAGCACATTTAAAAAAATATTTTCATACTATCCATGGCCAAGCAGTAAGAGCCAAAACATTTTGACAGTCTTCAGTTAAGACTGATATAGAAGAAGGTTTAGCTACTATTCAAAAAGTTAACACATCAAATTAGATCTGGGAAAATTAACGGTTAACAGTTATTTTGTGTATATCCAAAAAATACTTTTACTCGTGTAACGTATTCTGAAATATTCTCAGCATCCTAAATGCTGTGCAGTCTCTTTAAATCTCTGAAAAGTCAAGGTATTCCCTGGGCAAAGGGTGAAGTGCTCCGCTCCATACACAATTACACATTTACTGAAGTCAGATGCTAGGAAGAATAAAAACCTTTTCCTCGCCTGGCAATATAATTTAATAATTGTAAATCAGTAAGGCATTATAAACAATTTCAGCATTTACAACGCAGGCTTTACTGAGCATATTACTTCAAGACAATTAAAGATAATGACTGATACAAACCTCTAGCCACAGATATTTACAAAAAAATGTACATTAGTCAACATTAACGTGAAGAAATTAGGCACAGAGAAGTTAAAACATTAGAACTATGAAGCTCCTAGAGGAACTTTAATCATGCCTATTTTATCTCATGCAATATACCATGCAACTTTGAATATTCCCATAAATTCCTGAATGTGTATGCAACATAGCCAATGATAAAACTTGCTAGAGGAACCCTTGTATCTCATGAGCTTTGCAGTTCTTCATATTTTCATGTTAAGTTTTTCCACTAGTGTACTTTATAGTTAATTTCTTTTTATATACAAATAAAACATACAAACCCCCTCTTTGGTACTGATGAACCATTTAGTTCTTAAATCAAAAGCTGTTCACTGCAATTCAGCCTTTTTAAACTCTGCTTATTTCATCTTAAAGAAAACCTTGTACATATTCATTCCCAAAGTGCCTAATCAGTCATTACTAAAAAAACCCAAACAAACAAACAAACAAAAAAACCACAACAAAAAAAAAAAAAAACCACAAATACTTTTTTTAAATTCAAATATTAATTAATTATCCATCCTCAGTGAAGAAAACTCTCTTATGTTTCCAGTGACTGGTTCTGGATATTGAGACAAGGGTAAAATTTTATTTTTACTTTATCTTTTAGCTCTGCCCATTAGATGCAAACTCTTAGGTGCGAAACCAAACAAAATACCAAGCAGCTAGTTTAAATTGCTCAGTAAAGTTGAATTGTAATAGAGCATAAAATGCTGATTTATACAGTTGCCACCTACAGATTTCAGGATAGCTACTCACAGGCAGCCCCTACATAACAAGAAAATTTCACATGTTTAAAAAGGTTTTGGGCTGCCTGTGTAAATTGCCTCTCAGCTAGAGAAACAGGTGCCCCCAGTTAACTGAAAATCAACGGGGACAACATCTAATTAAGATTACAGTGGAACTGCAAATGCCATAAAGGGACAAAGATTCTCTGAAGTCAAAAGGCTATATAATACATGCAACCAAACCTTAAAACACACACACTGCCAAGCAGAAGCAGTTCTGCTTAAGAAGTCTTATGTCAATATTTTATTGCTTCTAAAATGCCAAATAAATTATGGTTTTGGTTTGACATTATTCACAGTATTAAGAAAAAAAAAAAAAAAGATGAGCCAAGTGTTTCACAGATATGCTGGTAAATAGTGAGGCTGGGCATTTGTCAACTTCTTGTTCAGAAATTAAAGTTGATGAGAATAAAGAGAGTGATGCTGCAGTGAACCCCACCTGCAATCAAACAGGCTTGCTCCTCAGCCATAAGGAACCCTCATTTTCTCTACGAGCTCTGGGTTATACTCAAAGAAAAGACTCTATGGTGCTGTCAATCATCTATCACAAATATTTAATACAATGCTATAGACTGATGAAGCTATATTAATTTACAGACTTAACAGCTGATTGTGATTTATTTTTTGCATTGAAACACTATTCCCTATCTTAATAGAAGGCATTTAATACTAAAACTTGTTGAATTGTCCAAACAAAATTAATCACAGAAAGAATAGGGGGGAAAAAAAAAATAAAAAAAAAAAGTTATTTTATCTATTCATCGACCTTACCAAAATAAAGTTAGAGCTCTGCATTACAGCTTGTTTCAAACATGCTTCACGAATGGTTGTGTTATCCCAAAATTTCTTCAGCGCCATAACACATATCAAAAAGTTATGACCTCAAACAAATGTGCTTTTTGAGACAGAAGCCCCCACTCTAGCCTAATAAACACGAGTCAGAATGCAAATACATCATCAAGAGCATCACCAACTGCAAGCAGTTGCACCCCAGGAGACAACAGGAACTTCTCCCATCGGATTTTGGCCTAAACATTTGCAGCATGACTACTTTCCTCATTTTCATAGGCTTAAATATATAGTTTGGGGGTTTCTGGGTTGTTTTTCAATAGCACAAAGTACTTCCCGTTTCACAAAGATGTAGTGAATACCATCTTTATGATGCGTCATTTGAGCAACAGCCTCCCACGAGTAGCTGATCCCCTCTCTGAGCAGAACGAAGGTCAGCACACAGTTTCCCTCCATCGTTTAGAAAGAAGATGCTAGCAGATGTAGGAAGGATGAATTTCTAACAGAAAGCACGTACACAGTACTGAGCAAAAAACTAAAGCTCAAAACCATGCTATGACTCTCAGTATGGGGCACAAAATCAAAGTCACAAGAGAAGGCTTCTCAGTTAGAGGACAGAAAAGGATCACCGGCCCATTTGTCTTCCCTCTCAAATGTTGGCCGTTAAGTTTCAAGCTAAGACCAATAACTTGAAATTGATTGAAACAAATTCTCTCAAAACCATCCAAGTACCAAAATAAAAGCACCAAGAGAAAGGTGCTGCAAGTTTTGGGAAGACTTTTGCAATGTTTAACACCCTCACTTTTGAAAATGTTCCTTATTTCACACATAGGTTACCTGGCTTCAGCTTCCAGGGTTTGATTTTTGTTACAGCTTTTCTACTACTCAGTATTTTCTCACAGTGAAGTTATTAATGTACTGTAATCAAGCCACCTTTATTTATTCCTTTTGATAGGCAGAACATCAAATCTATCTGACAAAACAATCCACAACCATCACTTCATCCCCAGCATTGACTGAAGTCTTAATATGTTAGAGAAGAATAGATTTTTATTGCTTTATCTCACACAACAGAGCTAACCACCATGTTATTTCCATAGCTCAAATCTGAAGATCTAAATATTTTGGCCTAAAATTCACATTTCCTTTTTTATTGCGATCACAGTGAAGCATTTACCAACTCCTTTGTAAACCAGTATCTCTGATATTGCCATTTACATAAAATATTTAACAATACTCACAATGGTAATGAAGGGTAAACCGCTTACGATCGTATAAATGTTCACTCACACCTTGGGACTGCAGAGGAATGCAAGCCGCTCAGGACAAGAACTGGGAACAGTAATATTTTATTACACTTGTAAGCTTCCCAGCTCCAATTAGTATAAATACAGATACAGAGCTTTGTCTTTTTATTGCCCATTTATACAAGGTGACACAACAAATGTCTCAGACTCCATGGAGTCAGATGGAGCTACGAAGACCACCGTTGTGGAAACCCTTCTCCGTCCCAGGCGCAGGTGGGACACCCCTGGGAGAGCAATGGAAACGCTGATGGTGGGGTCTCAGCACTAGAGCAGCTCCAGGCGATGCTTCCACTCACACAGCAGCATAGGAGACTAAAATTGCCCCGAGCCACCTAATATCAGGGTAAGGAGCAAAGGTGACAAGATCAGTACAAGAAGGACATGGACGTGTTGGAGCGGGTCCAGAGGAGGGCCACAAAAATGATCAGAGGGATGGAACACCCCTCCTATGAAGACCGGCTGAGGGAGTTGGGGTTGTTCAGCCTGGAGAAGAGAAGGCTCCGGGGAGATCTTACAGCAGCCTGCCAGTACCTAAAGGGGCCTACAGGAAAGCTGGAAAGGGACTTCTTTTTCCAAGGGCATGTAGTGATAGGACAAGGGGTAATGGCTTTAAACTGAAAGAGGGTAGATTGAGATTAGATGTAAGGAAGAAGTTCTTCACCGTGAGGGTGGTGAGACATTGGAGCAGGTTGCCCAGAGAGGTTGCGGATGCCCCATCCCTGGAAACATTCCAAGTCAGGTCGGACGGGGCTCTGAGCAACCTGATCTGGTTGAAGATGTCCCTGCTCATAGCACAGGGGTTGGACTAGATGACCTTCAAAGGTCCCTTCCAACCCAAACCATTCTACGATTCTCTGATCTCCTCGACCTCCCCTCCTGTTCAGCAGCTTCACTAACACTGGTTATTCAGGAAGCCATCATGCCTAAGGCCCCCCAGTTCCACAGGTGAACTCCTCACCCAGAGGAACACCTACTAGCTATTCACCTCTTTCATTAATCACAAAAAAATAACCAATCTATCTTTTGCGGCACTGTTTCTGGATGCCTCTTAACACATCAAACAAGGTACATGTTCTTATTTCATCCTGAAGCTTAAGCAACCAGTAGCACTTGGCTAGGAAGTCGCTCTGGACTTCCACACAGTCGAGTAGCCAAGTGGCCACGACACAATACGTAACAAACTTCATAAAACAGAAACTAAACAGCTAGAAAGAAATACTGCTGAGATGACAAGCAGATACAACAGTAATCTGTTTACTGGTTTGGCCTGTCCTGTGAGTACAGACTTCATAAGGGAACTAATCACTTTAAACATTAAATGCTGGCTGGGACAGGAAAGCTTAACTGCTCCTCTCACCATTAGATGATGCTGTTCATGAATTGAAGAACAGGCAAGATAGGAGTGGGAATTTGGTATTCCCACTGATGGCGCAGTGATGACCAAAACTTACCACTAAGCACCACTGCAGATCTCCGGCTTACGCTCGAGTCCCCAGTGCTTTAGTCGGCAGATTTTAGTGCTTTAGTCGGTAGCACTGAGGCTATCGGACAAACAGGTATCTTGGTGGCAACCTCTGCATCCAGAAACGCTGAGCCAAGAGCTATAGCAACACTATTATGGCTTACACCTCATCGGATGTCAACCCACCTCTATAAAACAGCAGTGTATCTAAGCAGAGATGCGCTACGTGGAATAAATTAAATAATTTTATTACCCAAATACTATTAAGAATGAGAATTGCCTGACCACCTAGCTGATTCATAAAGTCCCTAATCAAAGTCACTGATGGAATAAGGTATAATGCTTAAATTCTGCCCGGTGCACCCCAATCCCACCTGACAGGGACAAAACGTTCCCTGGATGCAAGCTGCGGCCAAGACTAACCAGTTCTGCTTTAGGATACGTAATGGTGATAATGTGGTGCCTGTATTACAACAAAATTAATTTTATATCTTTTATAATTGGCTTCAAAACTGTTGATACATTAATACAAACGTGCTGATATTCGCTGTCTGCGAACCGAGCTTTAACTTGACATGTAAGACATGAGTTTAATTCTTGCAAGGGAAAGGCATAATTCCTCTATTTACTTTCATTTCAAAGCGTCTCTTTGGTTTTGTTTCAGTCTGTTTTGTTCAGTTTGCATCTATCTACAGCAGCTGTCAGGTAGTTTCAAATGTTTCCTCAAAGCTCTGGTTGCAAGCTTTCCACAGGTAATTAAATTACAGCCACGTTTGCATGGCAGCTTTTTGTAATAAGCACATTCACAGTGCAAGGCTTCAGTTACAGGTACTTAAAGAGTTCTTTGATACAGCAAAACATACCCAAAATAGCTGACTTATGGACAGAAAAGCTCCAAAACATGAGGAAAATTGAAACACCATAATTACTTGCCTGAAACTGCAGCAAGGAAAAAAAAACAACAAAAAAACCCAAACAAAAAACCCCACCAAGAGGGGAATGGTTATGATAAACCACATTGCGTTGCAGAAGCACAATGAAACGCCCACCTGCAGATCTCAGTCGCTTACCTCCTTCCCTGACCCCGTTGGCTCTTCTACAAGTATCAGTAGGGAAGGAAAATTTACATTCAGATTGATATTAGGAAGAAGTTCTTTACTGTGAGGGTGGTGAGGCCCTGGCACAGGTTGCCCACAGAGATTGTGGATGCCCCATCCCTGGAAGGGTTCAAGGGCAGGTTGGATGGGGCTTGGAACAACCTGGTCTGGTGGAAGGTGTCCCTGCCCATGGCAGGGGATTGGAACTGAATGATCTTTAAAGTCCCTTCCAACCCAAGCCACTCTGATTCTATGAAAAGCTATTTTCACCTTCTACATACCTTTCACTTACATCCCCTCCCCGAGTCAAACAGCGACCGCCGAGGAAAAGAGAGGAACCCCAGGTTAGCGAGGGTGGCCTCCAGCCTGCAGAGTTTATTTTGCCAAGAGAAATAAAGAAGGGACAATCCTATTGCCGGAATCATGCAGCAGGGAAAAAGCTAAAGCCTGTAGGCTAGACTGAAGCTGGATATAGCTGCAAAATTAAGGCAGAGCCAGCAAACCAGGTACTTCTGTAACTGTGCTTGGGCTGACTGGGGGATTCAGCAGCAGTACAAGACAGGACAACCCACAAGCAAATAGCACAGAATGACTGTGCGTGACGAGATGACAACGTGGGCAGCAACACGGCGGGGTTTTTTGTTGAAATTACAGCTGCTTACAGCACCAAAGATTTCCTTGCTACTAGCCCCAGTAAGAGATTCTTCTCGACTCAAAAGTTTAGACATACTTCATCAAAGGCAGGAAGACCAACAACCAGTCAACAGGGATATTTAGGTTTCCTTCAGGAGAAGGACATCAGACAGTCACAGCATCCAGTAAACAGTGCTTTCAGTCATCAATCTCGTGATGTTTGGGGGTTTCTACACCTAAATTCCAGTTTCGGCAATATCTGAGAAGCAGAGAAAAGTTTGCAAGTTTATCTATATGCACTTATGGCTCAGAAATGGTAGGTGTATTTAAAATAATAATAATAATAACTTTTAGAAAAATCTTTCTTTCAATCAACCTCATCTGAAAGGAGGACAATGTGTTCTTTTGAATGCCTCAGGATTCAGCCCAAGGAGAAACATTCCCTATACTGGGACTGGGCAGTCAAGTCTAAGCAGAAAATTACCATAATGAAACATGAAGGTTTTTGTATTCTCCTTGCAACAAATACAATGCTCATTCCGATTCATGGAGTATAAGATATTTTCATCTAAAGTTGGCTTCCCCCCCCCCATTAAAATCCTATAGGCTTGTTTAATTACTGCTGATGAGAATGGATTTTTACGTACTAATCTGTTCATTTATTTTCAAATTTATTTTTAATATCAACCCATTCCCTTTGGGAAAATGACCATCATTATCACGCAGTCCTCCAAGAAGCACAAAATAACAGCTGTCGCTTTGGGTCACCATAGCAACACTACTGTAACTACACCTAATTTGGTTCAACAGGAGAATATATATATATATACACACACACACACACACAGGTGATGATGATAAATTACTCATAACATAGCTCAGGGAATTCTCATTTTGACAATGATGTGCTTCCCCCTCCTTTTGCCAAACTAACCCAGTTAGCCTTAGTGCATCCCGGAGCGGCAGTGGGTGATGCTGCAGATCATCTCCTCCATACTCTCCATCACCCAGCAATCTCTTAACCTCATGGTATTGTAAAATATCACATTCTCTCTCACGGTGCTGAAAAAAAGCAAGTTTGGGGGGATTTTTCCACCACCCCCAGATTCAGCTGTGTTGCCTAGAGGCTCCTGCTGTCACGTAAAGCCACTGCTGCTGGGGGTCCGGCAGCCAAGCCAAGGCAGCACGGGCCACCACTAGTCACCTCTGCTTTCTGCTTGTCCACAGGCGAGGAGGCACCCTGTCAAACAGGGATGCAGTCTTCATTTGGTACGCTAATTTGAAGAGACTGCCAGATACTGTCAGAAACACCGTCACATCACAGGCTAGCAATTAGGTGATCTACTCACACGTGGCAACCGCATCAGTTCCCACGGGATTCGCCCATTTAAGTCACATTAACGTTAATGGGAATTATGTGCAGAGCACAAAGACATCTGAGCGAAACAAGCTTGTAAGAGCAAATCCACTGTCAGAAGCAAAAATTAAAAGTTTGCCATTATTTTCAGTGGGAGAAAGGTTGGATCCCAACTCAGTTAAATCAGCTAATCCATTTTTATAGAAACAAAAGCTCCAAAGGTAAATGCTGAAAATTGAATATCTGGTTTCTTAGTCTTTACTTCTCAACAGAAAATACTGCCCCCCTCCCCCAGCCATTTTTTCTGCTACGATATATTTTTTTTCTGGAAGAAGTCAAAGTATTTTATGAATACTAGTTCATTAGTCCTCACAAAACTAATGAATACAGGCTTCCTAACTTGCTTGTGGACAAGCAGAATTTTGCCACAGTCACCATGAGACAATTTCTGGGCCACCTTCTCACAAAAAGCACAAGAGCTGTGGTGGAAAAACTCCTTTAGCAGGTTTTCTTCCCTTCTGATCTACTCTGTATACTTCATTTTGCATGCAATCCAATGTTTAAATATGCAGCCAAGCTTAAATGGAAGCTTGTTTTCCTTCTTGTCCACCATAACCCCAGCAGAGAGAGGGTGAACATTAATATCTATGCATGATATTCCTGATAACAGACTAGTAGTCTACAACAGACAGTGTACTTAAAAGCATTTTCAGGCACTTTGAAATCAGTAAGTTTAAGCTTTTAGCTATTTCTCATTTGTGAAGTCACATTTTCTGCCTTTAATTTTTTTAGCCTTTTCTTTGTGGTGTCAAAAAAATTCTACGATGTGACATTCTTAAGAAAAATATGCAATTTTTAGTTTCATAATTTTCTAAATTCTGTTGTAGTCACTTTTAATCATCAAATTCACTACCTTCACCAGCAATTTAACATGAACAGAAAATCATATGCTCAGATAAAGGTATAAATACTGTTCAAACTAAAGAACAAGGAAAATGCTATGGTAGATAACCCACTGATAAAAAGAATGTGAAAATGTTTTCTGATATTTTATATCCTTCTTACACATTATCATTTTTCCCACCTTTCTAGATAGAAAAAACAGACCAAAGTCCCTGTATCTGGACACAGAAAGAAGCTGCCTAGGAGTATTTTATTGTCTGAACTAGAATTGAATGGACATCCTGAATTACCCAGGGCAACATGCCCGAGAGAAAAACCTCCTGGGGCAGATCATATCTTATAATGTTATTTTCTGAGCTTAACAATGAATTCCTCAAACCTCGTAACTGGCTGCAAAAAAGAACTTCCTCCCTTTATTTGTTTTGAAGATCCCACCACTTTATTTCATTGTTTCCTTCTTTGGACCTGTGTTGTGAGAGGGAGAAGCAGAGCTGCTCAATTTACTTTCCCTGTAGGATTAGGTGCCTCATATACTTCTCGCAGACCCTCTCATTTCCAGCTTTGCAAAGAGAAGCATCCCAGCTTTCACCAGTTTCCTCTTGAAGGGATTTTTCATGTCTTTGATTATTTTCTTCAACTTTTCTTTATTCCTTCTAGCCGTTTTCCGAGAGATGTGCAATAATGAGCATCCAACTTCATCACCCATCGCGCAGATGAAGCTTCATTGCCCACCCACGCAACAGCCCATGAAACAATAACCATACTCTTCCACCTCCCACAACTTCACATCTTATTTGCTTTTTTGATGCCAGGTTCCTGTAAACAGAAGCTTTAACGGAACAAGTTACAATAATGCTCATGCTTTGAGCAGAAATAGGGTTTAATATCATTTCACCATAGGGCTGATTTATAACCATCTTGTTTGTGCTAAGTATGCAATATCACCATTTATTTTTGAAATCAATTACAGTAAAACTAAACCCAAAACTGCATGTTAACCACAGGTTCAAAGAGCTCAGCA
This sequence comes from Aquila chrysaetos chrysaetos, assembly GCF_900496995.4. Taxonomy (NCBI): domain Eukaryota; kingdom Metazoa; phylum Chordata; class Aves; order Accipitriformes; family Accipitridae; genus Aquila; species Aquila chrysaetos. The sequence continues at coordinate 26,033,992 of NC_044019.1, forward strand.
GTAATACCAGTATAAGAGATACCTGACCTGCCTTCATCTGCCCCTTTTTCCTCCACCAGATCACATAGTTCACCACCCCCTCAGCTGGGAGAGCACAAAGTGTTTGCAGGGCCATGCTCCGAACCAAACATCTGATTTCTTGATACCATCCCCAGCCTCATCCCTGAAAGTTGTGCGGCACAGCGGAGAAGACAGCATTTCATGAGCTGGTAGTGGGATTAGTTTAATCCCCAGCTGAACGTTTTACACGTTTCCATTACATTTTTAGTGGCAGTGAATTTTAAGACTCCAGTAATCTGCTCTTCAGGTACAGTTTAGCATTTTTACACTACACAATTCCTGCACTACTGTAAGTTACATTCAATCTAATCTCCCTTCTTTTCAGTTTCTGTAAGGCTCCTGTTTCTTCAGTGATGTAAAGAGGACTTAGCAATAAACAGTTTTGCACCAATTTAACTCAATTCATTTAAAAGAACCAATTTAGTTAAATAAGAACAAGTCCCCGGTGAAAATACAGATTAAACAGTACTGGTCTAAACGGGGGGCGGGGGGACCACAACACCTCTTGCTCTTCACACATGTGGACTGGTGTTACCACTATTTAAATAATGAATGACAGCTCCAAATCTTTTTTCTTGTATTTCTTCCTGACCATCTCTGGCATGGTGCCTTGTCTTTAGTTAAGAAAAGAATAGCACAGCTTGGGGAAGGGAAGTCTCTGCAAAGATGAAGCTGGCTATGAAAAGCTGGCTTTCCTCAACCCAGGCCAACCCAACATGAACCCAGCCGTTCTGATGGCTGCAGGGTGTGCTGGCAGCACCAGGGGCCAAACACAACTCAGAAAAAACAAATTATTCTTCCTCTCCTCTTATTCAAGACCACCCTAACATCCATAATCATGGGGACCCAGTCTAGGTTCTGATATTCTGTAGCCTTCCCCTGGGGTCACATCTTTTGTGCCCTGTTTAACCACATACACATGGAAGATGCACATTAATTGCTTTAAAAAAAAAAACAAAACCAACAACTACTTTCATTTTACTCTGAGAGGATGACAAGAGATCAGAGTGAAACATCACCGGGCTGGATTTGGCCTTTTGGCTGCAAGGTCTTTGACTATCAGCTGTCATGTAGGTCTACCACTACATGTCAGACACGGCTGGATCAGCTTTGCCTAGTATATTATGAAAGATTTCCCATTAGAGTTTATAAGCCAAATCAGAGCCGGGAACCAAGCTTATGTGTGCTGTATTTAAGGCACATTACAACAAAAGTTGCAAGGATAAACCTTCATCCAGGAAGAGATATATTAGTTGTAGTCTCTGTGCTTTCACTGATCTGCAATAATTACGGTTCATAGTTGCTAAAAGGCTTCTAACAAACCTCTCAAAGTAATTAATCATAATTAACATAACCTTAGATATGTTTCAAGCTTTTGGTCCTCAGCTCATTATTTATGGGCCTTTCAAAGTTGTTCCAGTTCATTAATTTTTCTATTTTTAAGCAAATCTATAAGCAGAGGCTATCAAATGCTAAAAGAATTACACTTCCCAGTTTATAAATGTGGGTAATATACATGCACATTAATAGCTTAGACCTTTTTTAAGCAGTATTGAGTCATTAATTCATGATCTACAGAAATTATGAGAGTCGGGTAGGGCCTGCTTTGCAAGAAGGACATTACGGATACCTTAAAAAGGAGCAGAATTTGCAGTCAGTGCAAAATCTGCCAAATGTAACACACATTAAAAATATTTTATATATAAGTTAGCATTAATGGTACTTCTACACTCTTACAGCTCAACATTTTTCTGAATGCTCTTCCAACACATTTATCCCACTTTAAGTTCAAAATTCAGCTACAATAACAAAGTTAGAAAAATACACCTAAAGTGAGGTCAGTTTCATATGGAAATACAGAAATCAATGTAAGGATGCTCAAGTCAAAATTAGCAAGATACAGATATGTCAGATTCAGAGGACTGAGAGTATGAAGTTTTAGGGGTTTTTCCACCCCTGCTTCAATTTAATCAGATTTGTCATTCTAGCATGCAGTACCACACGAAGACACCCAAACTAGGAATGACCAAAACGAAACCAGTCCAAAAACATCCAGAAACTACCAAATCAACTAATAATCCATCTGAACAAGTGTGATACTGAAAATACATTTTAATTACCTAGAAACCTAGTTAAAGCATTGGTTGTGTTGAAAAGTAACAAATAAAGGGAGATAAAACGTGAAATTGAGCTTCCCCTGTCTAGCACACTTCCGACAATTGTGTGCAATTAAGGCATTAGGATCGTAATAGCTCGGTCCTCTACCCTCTGTACTCTGCGAGATGTGGAGGAAAGATGTCAGCAGCACATTAATGCCAGTAGCAGCAAAGCCCGCAGAAAAACAGAGATCTTCAGATACAAGTGATTTCATGTAACTCCCTACAGTTTGGGTCAAACTTCTACCAAATGTTAATTATTTCCATCACCATCTCTTCATATCAACTGTTTTCCATACCTGTACTTTTCCCATTCCAGCCTCATTAAAACATACTTGATTCAAAATACGTTATGCACCTACCAGAGCAATTAAATACCTCATGGTCAGAGCGCCTTAGAGCTAACAACTAGAGCAGACAGAAGCTAGTCCTGGTCCTTACTCTGCATACTTCAGATCAGGAAAGTTTTCCTTTGCCTGCCCTTACATAAACTAGCTGTAGGGTGACCACTACTTACATTGCGGAGCAGACGTTGGCCAATACACGTAGCTGGCTGTAAGCAAGCCCCGTGATAACGGCATCTCTAAGTAAAGACTGCCTTCTGGTGGGACAAAGTACCCTTACACACTTATTTACTCTTAGATAAGTCTGATTTGCATAGGTTAATTACAAATACCAGCATGCTATATTTAAATAGCAGACGGCATGCGTAAGGCAATGCACATATCGAGTTATCAATCAAGTTTGTTCACTCGGTACAGCGAAGTCTCCGTAAGGAGGCAACCGAAGTTAGAGGAAAGCTGTTCCCCGCTACAGCAGTGCACAAATGCTCGCTGGACTCAGTCCAGACTACACAGGACCCATCCCCAGTGCCATTTTGGAGCATGAAGCTTTAGCTGTAAGTGGAAGACACTGTAATAAGGAGGAGACTCCTTTCCTCTAGTCAACACAGAGATCCCTCCATCATCTCCACCAGAAGCAATATAACTATATCTACCCAAGCAAAATTGCCTTAGAAGTTGTCACGGCCTCATTAACAAAAAAATATTAAGTGATCTTTCCAGTCAATAAAGACCACAGCCAAAGTGAACTCTTGGTTCCTATTTAAATTTAAAATGTCTAGAAATACATTGCTTAATAGGGAATGGAGAGAAATTATTGTCCAAAAAGAAGAGCAGTCAATCATAACCTTTGTTAACATGACTGTAATTGGAGGTCCTGACACAGTAAGACCTCTTCTAGCTCCTATTCAAGCAGCCAAATGGCCCCTGGAGGCATCTGAAGAACAGGGTGGCTAAATCAGGCAGTCCAGTTTATCACAGCATAACAAAACAGAATTAAACTCTTTGTCTTTTCCTGATTACAAAGCGCAGTGCTGTTCTGAGAACGAAAGACCTTAACGTGCTTTGTAAGGCAGACATTTCACCAGGAGCTGGCTATTAGCCAGCATATATCTCTGTCACTTTTTAAAGATAATCTGGTTAAACAGCTACATCTTTCCTTATTATGTTTTTGTTTCCACTATACACATGAAAATTAGCTTAGAGACTAAGAGGGCTAATTTACATTTTTAGGGATATGTTTTATCATTGTGTGCAGATAGGATTTGCAGTCTTTGCTGAATGCGTTGTGTTACCAACCCAGTCGCTTTTCTCTGCCCAAAGCAAGAAAAAAAGGACATTTGCATCGTATAAGCAGAGAATATAGTCCAGCTTTTTGTCGAAAGAAGAAAAGCCTGGAATTGTCACCCCTACCTAATAAAGCCAGGGAAAACTGAAGCATAATAGATGCTGAAAGCAAATTTTCCCCAACACTAATAAAGTGGCAGGACAAAGTACAAACTTTCATTTTTTGGTCACTGCCTTTGAGATTGCACTCTTGTGAATGTGAGGTGAATCCCACATGAAAGAAACACAGCACAGAATTTTTCACCGCAATGGTAGGTATTGGTAGCTGTAAATAAAAATGGATAATTTGCAGAAGTCTTGTTGCCAATCTTGTCACTACCAGTAGCAGGTGTATGAAAACTGTACTTGGTGCTTACCTTCAGGCAAAGCTTTCAAAAGGGGGTCTGAGATCTAAAACAGCAAAGCACCAGTGTATATTTACCCCTCCTGGAGAGAAAAAAACCTTAAGGAAGAGGATAAAACACAAGAAACCCTGTCTCAGTATTATTCCACTCTATTTACTTGAAGAGGGGAGGAATATGGAAGCAATTCTAGGATATCGATATATTACCTCCAACTCCTGTCATTTAATAGCTGTGACCAGGGAATGGGAAAAGGTACTGATAAAAGATACAAATGGAAGAAAGTAGGAACAGAAATAGAATTTTAAAATACTAATATAGTTGCATGCCTGATAAAACAGAACTGCCCATCACATTCAGTACTGTGTACTCTGTTGGATCAAATGGCATCTCAGTCCTTTTCATAAAGGACTACGATCACATCACCAGTGCAGTATCAGTGCCAATGGTTTTTATATACGCACACATCCAGTACGAAGTTATATTACATTGGTATTTACTACATATGTAGATATTATCAAGCAAAATGCCTGTACATATACACACATCATAAACAGCACGGTCAGTAACTTGATCCATGCTGAAGTTACGCAACAAAACACAAGCGCTGGGAGAGTCGCATCTTTTGCAGAAGAGAGAAGCTGAAAGAACAAGCAGTTTTCATCCTGACTGTATATGCATGTTAGACTGGCAGAAAACTAATTCTATTTCATAGACATTTTGTAGCACAACTGTTCGAGTTTGCTCAGTTAGAAGCAAAAGCGCAACACTTCAGCACTCCTGCAAAAGTCAATGGAGCTGTGGCTTTGGTGCAGCCCCCCTGTGATGCTGCCCAAGAAGACTCTGCAAAAGCTCCCACTTGCCCTATTTCACATTTAAGAAAGAAAGTGGAAGCAAGCAAACCATCAGTGTCGGGAATCGGAGAAGCCAACAGCTACAGGTGCTGGTAGGAGGACAGCCGTGTGCCTGGGTGTCATCAGATCTTTACTGCCATCAAACAATGCCAACAAGAACCCTGCAATTCTGAGAAATCAACAATTAGTGTCATAATGAGTTATGGGCAGATATTTTTTAATCTTCCTCCTTTCTACGTATTTGTCACGAAACCCAGGAGTCCATCTTTTTCTGCAAACTTTGCTTTCAGTGGAGCATCCTATGCTGACATTTGCCCACAACTCCAGATGCAAGACGTTAGGGCTATTTATTAAGTTTTGTGTCTCAAAAAGTCACACTTCATGCGTTCTTACTGTAAGATTAATAAAATAATACTGGAAAGCAAGAGTTCTGTCATCATAATGATTTAGTGTACATACCAGAGATCTAAGTATAAATAATTAAACCCACCGATCTGAAATATACATCTGAAAGTCAATCCAACTGCCGCCAAACACACAATTTCAAGTTCATTCAACATCTAGCACTGAAAACACTGACAACAGTATAAAACAGTACTGAAATACAGGAAAATTATTTATTCATGGAGTTTGATCTTGCATGTCAAATGTTGTCATTTAACATATCATTGAGCTATATCACACTGGGTCCCTCTGCATTGTTTTTTTCCAGTTTCATAGTGATACAGAAAAAAAAATTTACCCAAGAAACAGGTAAGTAAAAAGCAATTCCCACACGTACCATTTAAATGCCCCATTTTGTGTACTATTCTTTCTACACAATCCACTTCCTAACTCTATTTGCTTTCCTGCTGTGAAAATTCAAATAGACTAATAGGCTTCTCCATCTCTGCTAACAAGTTTATTTTTAAGATCTTATTTAAATATGATTACGGTATCAGATTCAATGCTTTTCACTCAGCTGTTCAATGTATCCTTTGAAAAACCAAGTTACATAGGAAGTACATTTCAAGTTTTATTAAAAATTAGAAAGGTGCTAAGGCTAGAACAAGAAAATATTTTTTAAACTGAGACATAATGAACTATTGACTGATAAAGTGGCTTTGTTCAGCTTTGAAAATTCCGATATAGTTCACTTTAAAGCCCAGAAAAGATATTACAATAAAAACAACTTCTGTAACAAAGATAGCTTATGCTCCTGTGCATGTTTTGCCTATTATACTGGCAACACAGCATCAAAAACATAAATATACAAAAAACAAAATACAAAAAAAGGATATACAAAAAAGGTATTGACCTAATTCCAAGCTACAATAACTAAAATACTTGTCAATAAAAAAATCTAATTACACAAGAATATCAGCTACAATTCCTTTGCTGCAGGTACAAGGGGAATGCAAGACTTAGAAACACACTATTTACAGCTATTTGCATCTTGCTTCTTGCAGTGCCAAAACTGAATTTAAACCGTATATCTTGGGCAACATCCAAAATACAGTTTTCTAATTAGAGGGAAGAACATCCATCCCAGACAAATGAAACAAGACTCATCCAGAGGAATACTACCGAAGGGATGCACACAGCGGCAGGAGCTGAAGAGGGAGGGTGAAGGAGGACCTCAGAAGGGTGATGAATACTGGAACACAGCTACAATTTGTGATAACATTTAACCCTCTGCCCTCAATTTAGACTTTCTAAGACATTAAATGAATACCAATATGTCAATAAGCCAGGACAAACACAAGCCCAGACAGAACAACAAAACCCCTGCCCCTAACAGCATCCATCCCTCTTTGTCTTCCAGATTACAGGAGAAGCCACGGAATCAGAAGTCTTTAATCCGCAGGCAAAAGCTGCCGGGGAAGAGTTAAAGCAGGCAGAGCCACCCGCACCTGCGGCAGTGGCTCATCTGCTCTCCCTACACAGCAGCCCTGCAGGTCACTGCACTTAAAAAAAAAAAAAAAAAAAAAAAAAAAAAAAAAAAAAAAAAATCTGTCTGCTAGCACCAAGCCAATATCTGTCACGGCTGCAGCTGTATTACACAGCAGTTGGCGTGGATAAAATAATTCCTTGTTAAGGAAGGATTTGTAAAATATGCAGGATATTAACTGAACATACACAGATACTAGTTTGAGATTATAAAATCATTTACCAAGAAACAATTGCTGGGTAGAAGGCAGGCCGGAGAACCAGTCCAGTTTCCCTTTGTTTTGTCAATGGGGACACAGCAGAATTTGTGCAATTCGAGACAAGTACTAAGACCATGATATTAGAAGGAAATTCTCAGATTGATGGGAATCAAGGGTGAAGCATCAGTACACTGAACAGAGTCCAGGAAAGGGCAAAGTTCAGTTAGGTGTTGAATTGCATTAACATCCCCAAGAGTAAAATTGCTAACACCTCCAACATCCATTACACTAACCATTTGGCCTGCAAAACTCCCTAAGGAAGGGACACTGCCAAATCTCTTCTTCCAAACATGACTATTAGAAGCTACTTCAACATCTATCACGCCACTGCCCAAATGCTGCTGTGAAACAACCAGGTCTTCTCAAACTCCTCTTTCATCCTGCCACAATCAAGTTTTCGTTCGATCTGCGATGCTGTGGCAGGCCAGGTCTTAGCATCTTCTGCATGGGTGGATGAGAAATGAGGGAGGACCAGCAGTTGGCCACTGGACTTTGGGGACAGGAAGGAAAGTCGCCTTTCTTTGATCCAAGCGTCAGCTGAGAAGAGTCTAGCTAAAAAGAAATCACTCTTCCAACCTCCCTTGGACACCTGGACTGAGAGATGACAGCCCTTCTCAGCAGGGCTGAGGAGCACGCAGCTCCTGCTTGCAGGCACCAGTCCTGCAAATACCTCTTACTACTGCTTAATTAGCAGCAGCAATTTGCTCCTTATCACTCCCAGTGCTGGGTTGGGTTGGGTTTTTTTTGTTGTTGTTGCTGTTTGGTTTTGGGGTGTTGTTGGGGGTTTTTTGGTGTTTTGGTTTTTGGGGTTTTTTGGGGGTTTTGGGGGTTTTTTAAAGCTGACTTGCCTTGACATTCAAGGGCTACATTTTATTTTCAGCTCACATTAAAGGCTGCCGAAATCCATCATGGTCTCGCCTCCCTGCATGAGGAGTCAGCTCTTATCTCTCAGTGGGGGGAAGTGAAAATGGGCTCGGTTGCCTAGAAACCTGAATGAGCATCTTTTAAGTGAAAAGCAACTTCTGGACTGTTAATTCAGGAGCAGAGAGTCCAAGCAAGAGGATGGTACCAGTCAGTCACTTTGCTTTCAACATCCACAGGGTGACCCTTTCCTGGGAGAATGAAGGGTAAACAAACACTAGTCTAAGACTGCCTTGAGTCCAGGGTTTTTTAAACCAAGTAGTTGCAGACACTGCGAGCAGGGCATCAGCCTCTTTGGGTCAAGACAACTCCTTCCTACTGGGTCAAAAGGGTTTGCGCAGCTCACACCCACCAAGACTCGTTCATTCATTTAATTCGTGTGCGGCACCGCAGGTACCTATTTGCTGCAAGAGAATCCAAGAATGAGCCAAGGGACACATCACTTAGCTGAAAGTGGATATACAGTAATAACACATTACATACACTATTATTTATCTTACAAAAAGCATGGGTTGCTCTGCCCTCAGTAAGAACGAATCACATTGTACTTCATGCAGAGATCCAATCTATTTTTTATGTAAGAAGAAATATACACTCTCCTCTCATCTAAATCACAGCATTTACCATGTATGTACTGAGTATGTTTTCTTTTACTTTACAAAGACACCCATGATTAACAGCATTTTAGGAGAAGTCTTCTATGACATTTAGTATTACATCTCAAATCCGTTCCCATCTGAAATGTTTTCACTACTGAAAGCAAAATCTTCAAGATCTTCCTATAAAGTTAATCATACCGTACATATTGGTCATGCTGATAGCTATGCCCTAAAAGAAAAAAAGAAGTGAAGAATAGTGTTTTGAACATTAGATGAATTTTAAGACTACAAACATCAAAGACTAAAAACAGGTAGTGCAAGACAGTGAAGTAGCAAGGCAAAGACTCATGTTGAAGAAGAGCATTCAGGGTAAGACCCCATCTCCTCGAGTAGCCATTGCTGAAATTGGTGGGGTCAGGCAATCCCCAGGATAAGTACCAGGTCTTACTGTAGTCCTCCATCAGAGTTGAGTCAACACATGGCCACAGAAATCCCAGATCACCTGGGAAGCAGGAAGAGAGCTACAAGAAGGGGAGCGAAGGGCTGCTGCAGGTATTGCTGCATCCAGCTCTTCTCCGTAAAGTGGGTGTCCCCAACCAGCCCTGCCTGAAGGCTGCGACAGGGAGCACCTCGAGATGCAGATACACTTCTGCCTGCTATTCTTGCCTTCAGGTCTTAGCCAAGTGATTTAGACCATACCTTCAATGCCAGAAAGCACACTACACAGGAACCACTGATTGGACTTTGCTACTTTGCATTAAAACCCAAGAGGATACAAGATACATTATACTTCTACTAAGTTGGACAACAATAACATTACAAGCACCTACATCTATAGTAACTACAATTCACGTACAAATCATTCATGCGTTGTCTCCACTAGGACTTGATATTAAATTAAGTATATTGAAGTCTAGAATCGTTAGGGACCTACAATATTTGTATTTATTTACGGGAAAATCAAATAATTTGTCCCCCATTTGCACAGACCTTAGTGTCCCTCTGTTTAAAAAAAAAAAAAAAAAATTATTTCTTTCCCTATCTTGCAGAAACACTAAGGAGAAATATACAAAGGGTTCTGCAGTGTTCACATGTTACAGTAAGTGACCAAACACAACTACGGTGAAAAGGAAGAATTCACAGGCAAAACCAAAATTTCTGACCCGCTTGCTATTCTTGTCTGCCCACCCCCCCTTTTTTTCCCCCCTTTCTTCTTAAATGTCTCTTTCTCCCTGCTCCTTTCCTCGAGTTACTTTATTCTAACATCTCTCTTGATGATACCAGTTCAATAATATGCATGTAACTAAAGAAACCCACCTGGTTTCCCTCCCTTCCCTGGCTTCAAGCATTGGAAACAAGATCTACCATCATGTGCCACTAAACTGCTGACCTCTGGTTTTTAGAGCTGGTGAAAGCTTAGATCATGGCAAACTCAAGTCTATGGTAATTGTTGCTCCTTGGCCAGATGTTTTATCTACCATGTACCCTGAACACCAGTAACCACTAGGTGAGAACACTGATATTAAATACTGCCACCAGCGCTCTGACAAAGCGGTCAAAATACTATAAAGCTTATAAGCACGGATCCTGTTCTGATACTTACTCTGCATTCAGCTATCCCTGTCTTAATTTAGAATCATGGAATGGTTTGGGTTGGAAAGGACCTTAAAGATTATCCAGTTCCAAGCCCCCTGCCATGGGCAAGGACACCTTCCACTAGACCAGGTTGCGCAAAGCCTCATCCAGCCTGACCTCGAACACTTCCAGGGAGGGGACATCCACAATTTCAATTTATACCCGATTTAAAATGATCTGCTTGGCATGCGAGGTCATACAGGGAAGACGGCAAGCTTTCCCTCAAGTCCTCACTCCACCTCCAGAGACAGAGCCAAAATTAAACCCACTGCTCACCGCTTAGCCTACCGCCCCGAACATCCTCTACGCTCCACTGCAATACAAAGAACAATTTATACTTTCTCCTCTCCCCTTCCCTCAAACTTTAGAGGGCCATGAGCAGGAGCTACTTAAAAAGAGCAGCGCATCCCGGGTTTGCTCTCGGGATTCAGTCCCAGCTGCACGCAGCCGATTCCCACCCCGCTCCCCGGAGACGGCATTATCAGCGCCTTGCCAGCCGAGAAGGTGAAAACAAGGGAAGGGGACTGCTAAGGGAAGGAAGGAGAAATCGAATGAAAAATAACGCAGCAGCTGGCCAGTGAGACTCGATTTTCAAATCTAATCTCAGTTTGTGCAGTCAATGGGGGAGAAATGCCACAATTTGCATGACAACAGCCAAGTGAACTGAATAGTGGCAAATCAATTCTGCAAGAGAAGATAAAGCAGAATATAACTAATATATTAGCAGCAAGGTAGAATTCAATTCCCATAATGTCTGATGATATTGATTAACACTGACACTTTTTTTATTATTATTATTATTATTATTATTATTATTCCTTTTCCACTTAGGACGTGGTAACAACCGAGCCATATAAAGATGCAGTTGTCTTACACAAATGGAAACATACCTGGCCATGGAAGAAAATAATGTAAAGTCCACATTCATTAGGACTAACAGCCATAGAAAATATTAGGGCTGGCCATTTTAGCATGTTACAAAGAAGCACACTCACTTGGGCTCAGGCAGGGATTCAGCAACTTTAATTTATACCCACCAGGAGAGAAGTAAACAGTATAGCTGAAAGGAAGTATTAGGTTTTATTTATGGCTTAGTTTAAAATAATCAGCAAACACGATATCTGACTTCCTTCCCACTTATTTAGAGATATGACTATCAATGTTGTCTTGCTGTTGAATTTAATAATCCTCACAATCACTACCGGGTTTAATATGAAAACTTCCTGAGAATGTGCACTTGTCTATAATTAAAAACAATTCTTTTTAACTCAGACAAAATCCTTTTTCCCTTTCTTGCTCACCAGTGTCATTGTCTCATTTAATAATCTCCTTCTTAAAGACGACATTACAGCTGAATGAGAATTGCTGGTCTGACAAGGGAAGCTCACTCACAGCACACTGAAAAAGAAAGTACCTACCAGTGACGTTGCTGCCTGCATCTAAGCAAAAGGTAATTGGGGATAAAAAAAACCCATGAAGTTTGGATGCTGAAAAGTCCACATTACTTTTAAAAAAGGAATTTGCTACAATAAAAAATCATTTTCAAGTAAAAAAAAAAATTAAATACATTTTTTGTGGTTTTTTTTTTAACTACAGTGCATGTCATCATAGACATTGGAGACAAAGACTGGTGAAAATCTCAGCCAATATTGCTTATGTCACAATCTATTCTGCATAGCACTAGAAAAGGATAGTAAACACATCTGAATCTTGTCAGCACCAAATCTTTTGACTTTGTTACCAGCTAAAAGAGAACCCTTCCCATCCCACCACGGCAGATTTTGAAGAAGTGTCTCCCCGCAACACACAGAAGAGAGCCAGAAGCTTCACCTAGTGCCTCCTTGAATACTAAACGCTTCCACTGGTCTACGCGCCGACATTGTCCTTGGACTCAAAAAGATAGTGATCTGCCGCAGTAACGTGCCAAGAAAGGCAGACAGTTGATGCTCCTGGTTTTGAGGGTGTCCTACGGGGTGCTGGAGGGAAGTGGGAGAAGACGGGGGGCTCTCGGTTGTGTTTGGAGGGGAGCAGGGTCCCTCTCTCGCCTTACAGTCGTCAGGGGAACGGGCAGGTACCACCCTGCCCTCCGAAATCTGCCCCGGAAAATGCTTCAGTTTACTACCTGCCATGCATATATTACAGATCCCAGACACAGACATGTCCAAACCTGCCCTATAATAACATTTCCTTCAACAGGCAGCAGCCTGACATTAATATATATTAGTTTTTGTAACCAACTCGAGTTGAGATATAAGTGACATTTGCTCCCTGAAGTGAAATTATACGTTTATATACATCCTATCATGTTTTGCCATCTCATTTTTTTACAGCTGTCATAATCTCTCTCACTCCAGCGTGAAAAGAAACAGATCTTCTGGGTTTAACAATGAGAAGGCAAAAAACCCCCCCAAGAACAAGCCAATGTCAGTAGCAGGGCACTGAGCCCAGTTTATGGATCAAAAAGCCCAGGCACGAGACTGTTTTGAACAAAAAGAATTGTGCTTTACCAGTTTGCTTTCGACAGTTCCTTCAGGGAAATGAGCCTTCACTAAATTATCCCTTGGAAAACTGGGTGGTAACATACAAAGATTTTATCTTTTTTTGTTTTAACTAGAGAAAAATTGTATAAATACAAGGCCTAAAACTTGGGTAACATGCTAACGTAACTATGAGGCCCCACATTTAAACTGATTCAAAAGCAGCTTGGAATACACATTTCATAAATTCAGATCTTTCCACTCTTCTGATCTTGGTTATTCACTTTTTCTTCTTAAAATAGAAGAGCCCAGCAGCTCCCAGCACTGAGCTATACAGTACAGGATAGGAGCATGCCACTACAGCTCAACCAAACAATTACAGAAGTCTATAAGAAGAAACAGGAAATACTGTGTGCATTGCACTTATGTGGGCTACAGTAAGTGAAACACATTGAAAAACAACATTTCTAATTTCATTAAAATATGGTGAAGAGTAAACCAGTCTGAACAAAAGGAATTAAGTATTCAGGTGACTTTTTTGTTCACAGAACCTGGATGAATAATTTATAGGATAAATTTCTAAGTTACCAAGAATGGATTTTAGTTTATCCACAGTTTGTAGATAACACCACCACAGATCCTATCTGAACTATTAGCAGTTCCTAAATTAAAAGTATTGATTAGTACGAGTAACAAAAATTCAACCAAATTTGTTAATTCAACTGGAACATCGCGTGGGTTCCCCCCCCCCCCCCCCCCGACTGGATGACTTCAACTTTTAGAGTGCATAATCATTTTTGATGTTAAGACAATATAACAGTGTGCTGACACTGAAAAAAAAAGTTTTGCCTTTCCTCCAAATCACCTACACCATTACCATTCTCTCTGTAGTCATCATATGCACCCAAGTCCCCGAGACAGATCACCTTCCTCATCCAACTAATGAGGAAACTGGAAACTAACTGAAGAAAAGTGGCTATATAATGCATCTGACTTACCTTGAAGTTACTGAAAAAGGTAGAAATATTTGATCAGGTTTGCAAAAGGGACAGGACTGTTCTGGCAAACAGCAAGCCATGGTTTTTGTAACTCATGCCGATGAGTAAACTGCCCTGCTAGGTAACAGCACAGCTTTACTTTCCTCTGATAGTCCTGCAGGTTTTTTACTCCGCATCTAGCACGGTATGAACACAGTGTAATATAACCTCATGCAATATGCATAATCTCATACAGTATAGATTCAAACATTAATGATGAAATTTGTTGAAACCCTACTCCTGAAAAATATTCCTGCGCTCAGCATCCTTCATTCTTTCCAAGAGCGTAAGCATGTGATTGATTATAATAGGATGATTTCTGCATAAGTAATTAAGAATGCATATAATAAAAGCACAAATAAAGAAAAAAATTCTCATAAAGATCTAATTTTAAAAAATTGAAAGTATTATTATGTTTGTTCAAATATATGCCCACTTCCATTCATAACATTTAAAATGACAATTCTAAATAGAGTGGCTATTAAGATACATCCCAGATTATTTCCCCAGCACCCTACCTCCTGGGAATTAACATGCATTGAAATTATTTTAGGTTAAATGAGTAGAGGCACTGCAGTACCGATCCCACGGTTTGCAGGATGCTTAGTTGTCACAGCTCTCATCCTATTGCTGGTCTGTTAGCAGGAAACTGCGCTCTTTCCAGAGATCAACTTTAAGACTTCAAACCCATTTATAAAATTAGTACTACATAAACATTTAGGAACTCAATTAAATGAGAGTAATTCCTTTCTATGCCACAACCAACCAAGCCACTAACAGCCAGAACCATAAAAGACTGGAAAATGTCTTTTCTTCACATATAGAATTTTAAAATGTACGCATACAACATATGAACACACATCTCAATCTCCCATGTAGCATATTAAAAAGAACGGTACAGGTTAACATGAAGCTATAACTTCAAACAACATTATAGCTCATTTTAAAAAGTGTTTGTGAAAATGTACAGATAAAGATTCTCATTTCAACTCATTTCAACCAGTTCTGCTCTTAGGTCTTATATTTAATTAATATTAATAAGTTGCCCCAAAGAGTTAAATTCTCACTGGACTAAAAATAGTACAGTTAAATCTGTTTCTGACAAAGAAGAAGGAAGAAAGAGTCAATTCTCTTGTAGTTAATGGAGTTAAATTGGGGTAAATGAAAGCAAAATGAGGCCTATTTGCTTCTGTTTGTGCAAGCACAACAAAGCCTGCGTCACCCCAACACTAACAGAAACTATTCAAGCACCTTGCTACTGGGAAAATTAGATGCTTTCAGCAAAGCCAGTGAAAATCTCTCTCGTAAATCAGTCTCCAGAGATGAGAAAGATTAGAGCCATTAAATGAATGGGGAAACAAGGAAAGAAAACCAACACCGAACAATTCCAGATAGCCATTACTCTTTTCATACCTTTGATTTGTAAAATGAAAAGGTTTTTAGCAGACAGGTATGAAGAAGGCAGGACCAAAACCTTACTAACTCCTGTTCCGCTCACACCACGGTCCCCCGCGGGACAGGGGGCTGCGACAGCCGAGACCCCCTCTTGCCCAGAGGACGTTTAAGCAGGGCACAGGACCCTGTCCCCATCCACTGCCAGGCACATGGAGAACGTCACCCTTGTTAAACAACTCCACAGCGCTAGTGGAGTCAGACCACAGGACAGCAACGGCTGGACTTCAGAGAACATGAAGTTAGGCATCTGCTTCTTCCACCGCCTAGGTGATTTCATCAGATTTTCGTAATAACCTGCTCCCGATTCCTGCCCTTCCAGGCCAGTGGAAACTCAACATATTCTGGAGGAATAATTCCATCTGGCTGAAAACACCCATTTACATCGCTTAGTGACACCAGAGCAGCTGACAAAGGGAGCTCTTCGCTCTCTGAGATGGATTAGGGGACCTTTTACTGGCAGCTGCACAGTGAGCAGTAGGTATGGGGCTGTCTGCAGAGAAGGAAATACTGAGAAACGACGTGACAATTCAGAGCAATAGACACGAAGGAAAAAAGTAATAGATATCCTTCAGCATCAGTCAGGGACTTAGCTAGAAATACTCCCGCCAGATTAGTTTCTGCAACACCCTGAGCCATCAGCTTCCAAAAGGATTGGTTCACTGAATACATTCACCGCAAATAATGATCACCTTCTCAAATTCTTATGACTTGTCCTTAATCCCGTTTCAGAATTCATCAAACACGTTTTTTCTGTTAACATGGCTTAAAAGCGAGTATCCCATGCAAACATGAAATAATGCATACGTAACAAACGATCCTCATGGTACGTTAGAGTAAGTGAAATACTAGTAAGTGATACTACTGACAAGTGCAAAAGAAGTCTACTATACTTGTGCATTGGTTCTTTTCCACTGGCAAGTCTAACGAAAATTGATTTTTCTGTTGTTGTTGTTTTAAACCCCACAATACAAGAAACCGTACTTCCAAAGTCTTCCCTCCCCTCAATTCAAATATACTGCACCAGTTTCCCTTTTAAATTATAAATGTCTTTATGGCTCTGGCTGAGCTTATTTTATTGAAGGTTTTTTGAGCAACAAAACAGTCAGACAGGTAAAATTGAAAAGTTAAAATAATCAAAGCTTTGAAGGAGTCAAAGCATGGTCCCAACGAATCTGCAATTTTCTGGTGCATCATTCTGCATCAGATGAGTAATCCATCGTTTGGGACAGTTTCCAAGAACAGACCATCTGCTCTCAGCATGACCGTGCTCATGGAAGCTACGGAGTATCTTTCACCTTCTCTTCGACAGCTCTAAAGAAAAATAATAATAAGGTCTCTAAAAAGAACAAAGCCAATAAATTGTAAGCTGCTTTGCCTGAAATACTATCTCTTCCCAGGTTCAGTACATCTAACTTGCATTAGTGGCCTTCTGCCACACATAACTGGCATTTGACATGGAGGAAACAAATGATATTAATGGGAGAAAATGGATTTTTAGCCATGAGATCACAATACTAAAACAGTAAAATCACAGATAAGCGATTGAGGGAATTTGCATATGTACAGTTTCTGAATTCTTCCTAATTTCACGCACATGCTCTGTCACAAATGCCTTAGAGCAGCAAGGCAACCACAAAATGAAAAACCTCCCCATCTATCTCCTACCCTGCGTGCAAGGAAGGCTACAGGACAAAAGCCCCTAACTTGAATGTTCCAGCGAGGCAACTCCGTGGAAGGAGCCAGATCTGAAAGGGAAAAAGAAACAAGCCAACCACTTTCTATGAAACTGTCCTGCAAAGTCAAATAAAGGCAGCTGGCTAATGGGATAGGAAATCAAATTCTCTCATCAAGAAACAGGTGGGTGCTGCCAAAAGAGGTGGTCCTCTTCCACAGCTTCACATCCTCCCCTATGCCAGCACAGGCACTCACCTGACCCTTACGGGAGCCAAGCTTAAGAAACTAAACCAGCACAAGGCTTCAGGTTTTTACTCAAGAGCAAAAAAAAAAAAACAACAAAAAAAACCACCCTCATGAGGAGTCTGTAGCCAGGGGCAAAAGATCAATACCAAAATATTTGGCAGCAGCCTGCCACTAGGTCAGTTCAGCTGTACTTTAAAAATCCAGCTATGAGTTGGTTCTTAAGCAGCTGAAGTCACTTTAAGATCCCACATGGATTTTAACAGCACATGGGTTCTGGCTGTGGCACAAGGGAGACCATGCGATCACGTAGTTGAAGAGGAGAAGGCTCGACTGCCCTCTTTGGTGTTAAGAGTGGTCTTAGATCCAGTATCTTGGTGCCGTCAAGAGGGTGAGGTCCCACTCCCTCTCTCATGTGAGGACCAGTGCTCTTCCAAACCTCGACTGAGCGACTACCCCAGGAGAAGAGCTCTCCGCGGGGCTTCATGCTTCAGACTTGAAAGTCAGAAAGTCAGGCTGACTGAAAAACAAAGGCAGGCAGGTAAGAACGACTGGTTTTACTATGCCTTAGTATGCACACGGTATTGCTACTGCTTCGTTTACAGACCAGCTGGGTTTGGGACTTCCTAAATAAGCTGATCTCATGTCACCAAAGCAGCAAACTCTGAACAAAACCCACAAAGGCCAGTGGAGAGGGACTAGAAGAAAAGGTATAACTAAGCTATTATAGAGCTCTTGTAAAAAAGAGTCCGAACTAGTTACTAAAGCTGATAGAAATGGCTTTGGGTCTCAATGTTTGAAAGTGCAAGACAGAACACTCCACGTACAGGAAGCATGTCTCTAAAGTATGCACTTAGAAAGCCAAAGGCAATGCCCATGCTTTGCTCACGTTTTGGAAGTTCAAAGTTGAACACAAGATCACTGGAACATACACAGCAAGAAAGAAGCATGCAAGAAGGAGATCAGTTGCCTTTTTGGTTTTTTTTTGTTTGTGTGGGTTTTTTTAAGGTCAAATAAAGCAAGTACAAGGTGTCCTTAATTATTTGCCCTACAACTGTAAAGACTGAAATTGAAAGGAGCAATCGCAGCATCACACTTCTCTTGATCACGGTAGCAGCTCTCATTTCAGGGCTGGAGGACCCCAGACAGGTGATGCAGCCAGCCAGGGCTTCATCCAGCCCCGTGTCTGCTCCTGGCCATTGACACGAGCCTTCTGCTGTGCCACTCCAGGCAAAACGATTGGAAATGGATTCTTGATTCTTCCACAGCTAAAGTAAAAGTTTGCAATCTCACCTTCCAGAGTACGCTACAACAAAGACAAAAAGCCATTCCCAGAACAGCCTTCTCATATCTTTCTTGAGACTACAGGGATAAGAGGTGCACCCCTTCTGCCCTTTGGCAGAAGTGACAAGAGAGCACACCACAGGGAGGAGCAAGGACATGTGCATGGGAAAAAGAACTGTAAATGTAGGAGTCTGGGGTGTAAGGACAAGAATACAAGGGCAGTGAAGGAGTAAAGGTAAGAAGTGCTCTAGGACAGACATGCAGCCAGTGCAGAAATGGAGTGGAAAAGAAGGGAGAAACCACAGAACTATCCATGTATGAAATCAGGTGCTGCAGCAGCAGGAATATGTGCACAGGTGGGATTTAGTGCTTGATTTAGAGAGATGATGGAGAAAAAACACAGCTCTAAGTTTTAGGGAGTTAAGCTGAATCTTACAGAGCATTTGTCCTCTGGCTCTTGTGCCACAAACAGTAAAGAGGAGCTGGTCCCCTTCGTGTCTGCAAGGGGCTGCAGGCAGGGCAGCGCTTCTCTTCTGACCAACCACAGCAGCGTCAACTCAGTCTCCAGCTACAAGGATCCTAGAAGCCTCGGCCCTTACTACCGGTCCTTATTCCAAATCACTTTCAGCAGTTATTGTACATCTCTTAAGTATGGCTCCAGCGCTGCTCTTTTGCAAAATCCAAATATTTTAGGTGTTAAAGGAGAAAGGAATAATTTGACATGAGAGAGGAAAAGTTCAACACAGACCTTTGCAGACATATCTGGCCTGCTCATCCCACTCCTTCACCCTCTTTCACAGACATTTCCAATAGGCAGATTTTGAGCTGCCAGATTAATTGCTCAGCTGGCAGGAGAGCAGGCCACCAGATTCCCCGAGGTACCAGCTGCTCCTCCCCTATTACTATCAGGGCTCCCATTAGAGGCAACTTATCCTACCCTGATTAAAATGTTTCCTACACAAGTCTTACAACAGCCTCAGTCTGCCAATTTCAGAAGACTTACTCTTGATTGATATCAAAGTAAATGAGAGGAAGAGGCATTTAAGAACTGAAGAAAAAAAGCAAAACAATGATGGGGTGGGGAAATATCAGAAATGCTTAGTCCTTGAGCTGCAAGACTACCTTTCAGACCTAAAAGCATTGGCCCTCAAAGATAATTTATTATCATAGGAATCTAAAATAACTATTTTCCATAAAGAAAAAATGTTTTAGTGTTTTATAAACAAACGTGCTCCATTTTTGGATTAATATCAAGCTACCAGGATTAGCTATCACAGAATCAGGTACAATCCAGGTACACAGCTGCATCATTTCCAAAGCACTGCAGAAAGCAAAAAGGATGCAATAAATACACAGAATCTGTGTTTACAGTTAAGAGCAACCATCTTATTTGCCCTTCCTTTTGTTACAATATTTCAATATAATATTAACACTCATTCTTAGTGCTCTTCAGCAAGACTGCCGAGTCTTGATTGATGAGTTTTGCAAATATTTGTTTAGCAATTACTTATCTATATCTACCTTTCGGACTTTACTTAAAGCATCTCGATAGCAAAACAAAACATTTTATACCAAGTACTCCAACTGCCTCCAAATAGAGGAGGAAAAAAAAAACCCTGAACCTACTTTGGATCACTGCAGCTCCAAGGTCTATGCTATTCACATGTGGCAGCTAACAACTGCCTCCTCCCAGGCAAGGGCTCAAAATAGATACTATAAGTACCAACAGTGATCCTTTAAATAGGATGCTATTGATTATTGAATGGCAGTGTTATAGAACATTCGTTATTACTGCTACAGAGTTGGTGGTTGGTTTGTTTTTTGAAGGACCACAGCTCACTATTTCCTCTCACTCTTCTCCCCTTAATAGATAAACCATCTGAAAGTAACAATAAACTATATTTGACCAGTGTGATATATAGTTGTCAGGTAACTATTTCCCCACAGATATTAAGGAAAACTTATGGCCTTGAAGCCGTACTCGTACTGAAAGAAACACTCAGAAGGTAAAAGAAACCCTCATTGCCTTTTTTTGTTCATTTTTTAAAGAAAAAGAAAATATTTTGCATCCATCACTCATCAAGTGCTACAGAGCAACAACGTCTACAGCATCCAAGGATACCCTTACTCCCTAGGTAGCACCTCCTAATGTAAACCAGAATCAAAAATCACACTCTAAATGACACCCTACAGCATGGAGTAAAATATCAAGAGGCAGGATGAAAACCTCAAGTTTATGTGATGTTTCATGTCGTACCAAACTTGACACCAGAGCACAAAAGTCCTTCCACAACTTAAATGACACATTCTTTAGTCAGTCACATAAGCAACACCAAAGAAAACGAAGCTTATCTGCTTACACTGTTCCACTCCCTTGCAAGCAATACCTTTCCTGCACTCCTTCCCCTTGCAGCTGAACTACAGCATATGGTATACGTAGATACTGATACTCCGCTCCCAACGATACCGCTGCTCCAGCCCTCGTAGCTGCCCTCAACTGGTAAATTGGCTTTTGCCAGCCACATTACCGCTGCTCTCTTGGCAGCGTTTGCCACGGCTGTGGAGCAAACGTGCTCCTGTTCCATGTGTTCCCAAGCGAGGATGCCAATCTTTGGACACCAGCCTTTGGCATCAGACCAGATGGATGCTTTCTGCTGTTCCTCTGCTTCATGGACTTGAATAGCAAGAGACTACGAACTGTAAAAACACAATATTGTTTTCTACTGAAGAACTAAACGTTGGTCTGCCACACAGCAGTAAAACAACCTCAGATTAGAAATTAGAGATTTTAGAAAGAGGAATGTGCATGGAAAAACAAATAATTTAACAGGAAATCGAAATGTAAAACTAATCTAGAGAAATAAATGTAACTTACCATCAAATACACACACATGGGGTAAATGAAGAGACACACATTGCTGCACCCTCTTTAAGAAAATAAATATTACTTATGCCTCACATTTATGGAACAGAGTGAGGGGCTGACAGTTTTAGCATCTCTTTTCAGAGCTGGGGAATTACTATCCAAAACCTCTGAGAAAAGCTGCGACGTTGCCTTTTCAGCAGTTCCTAAGGTGGTCCCCATAAGCAGGTAGCATTTTCTGAGCAGAAACATCTCCCACTTCTTCCCACTATCCCATACTTAAACGCCCACACTCCAAGCTTAAACCATTCCCCCAGATCTACTTCATCCATCAGATGAACGGCTACTGTTTGTTACTTGACTAAGAAATATTAACTTACAGCAAAGCAGATAATTCAAATGGATTAATTGCGCTTCCCAGGGCAGCCAGGCACAGACACAAAGGGAAGAGTAACCTTTTTTGGACAAGCAACAGATCAGCAGTCATGCAGCCTGCTATACCTCGATACTATCCTATGCACAAATAACAACAGTCTGCGCCTGTCTGGCACATTTACCAAGAGAAATCTGGCATATGTTTTACTGTGAATAATTAGGACAAACACACAGAACTCTGTTATTTCAAGGTAGCTTTTATCAGGGCTCCATTCCTCCAGACTTTTAAAATGAGAATAAAGATGACAAGCTACAAGACTATCAAAAATTAATTCAGCAAGAGGCTGAAACAGATGATTGGGTAAGAATTGGAGTAAATAAAGTCTCCACACAAAGTGAAGAAAACCAAACAAAACAGATACCAAACTGCACTTTGGAAATCTGTTCATCTGTAAAAGCATGGCTATTTTGCAGTTTCTCCCTGCCTTCTTCCTAAAGTGATTTAGATATGAAAGCTTTACAATATAACCTGAATCCAGTTTAAATATTACATATGTAAATCTTGATATATGTTGTAAACACCTGATTTTTGAAACATATATTGGTTTTCCTTTTTCGCAAAGGATTTTTAGTTGTAGAAGAGATGTGTCCACGGAACTGAAAAATATCCACAGAAGCATCTAGGGAACATGCCTGATTTCCTATTTGGTTACTTTAACACTGAGTCACCTGATTTTAAGTGCAAGTCCTGCCATATTTAGAGGTTTCACAAAATCCCACACCAACCCCACCCCCCCCCCACCCCCTTTTTTTTTTTTTTTAAACAAATCCTAAGAACACACCAGATTTCACCCAGGGGCAGAGCTAGGAGCCAGGCTCACAGGCCTCCTGGCACAAGTTCACACCCCGAAGGCACACAGAGACTCCTGTGATTCACAATTCAGAAGGCAAACAGAAAGACCCCTGGATGCTTCAGTGTTGGTTTTTTTGGTTTTGGGTGGTTTTGTCTTTTTTTTTTTTTTTTTTTTTTTTAAATAACATTACAGTATCATATGGTACTCTTGAAAATAGTGAGATATACCACATGCTACGAACAGTCACTTTCAAAAACCTGGCGTTAGCAATACCTTTTTTTGGCACAAGGTCCACCGAGGGTGCAAAAGCCACAGGGAGCTGCAAAAGCCACAGGGAGCTACAGAAGCCCTCAGCTGCTCATTTCTGCTCCTCCCATCCTTTGAACACCAACGTTCACACGGACAGGCTGAGAACAAAGACCAGTTCTCCGTATGTCCCCAAAGGGTGGCTTGTGCCCACGCAAGGGAAATGGCAGCCAGCCCAGCATCAGCCACAAGGAGCCCAGCAGCAGGACAAAGCAGAAGCACCTCCACCAGTGCCAGTCACAACAGCAGCACATGTTTTACAGTGTCTTGGGGACTTCTACTTGGAAATTCAGGGACTGGTTTTCAAGAGCTTTCATTTACATAAACTTACATTGAAAAATACTTTTATGCATAGGCTGGGGGAAAAAAAAAAAAAAAAAAAGAAAAGAAAAAAAAAAGAAAAGAAAAATCCTGTTTGTCCAAGTGGGCTTGCAGGTATCGTTCTTGTACAGGGATTAAAAACCAACATAGGGCCAGAACCGTCAAAGCCTGGCCAGGACCAACCACCATGAACACAACCAGGTAGGAAGAAAGTGATTTGATTAAACCAGTTTAATAGAGAAAAGCAGTGGTAGGAGAGACATAATTTAGAGAAGAAATACATGGGACTCAAGCATATTACGTTTTTCTACACCAAAAGTTTACACTTCCAGGCAGTTTTAAAGTGTGGTAATGACTGGTGCTGCAAGAACTGAACTTGTTCCAGCTGAATTTGGAAAGGGTTTAATCATCCCATTCCGGACAGCTATGATGGAAGCAATGAGTTACATGAGTCAGGGTTGGTGTTAATCAGCACAATTAATCTAATTTGAAGATTAACCCAAGGAGGGAAGAGCTCCTTTAGGCACAGGTAAAATAACACATGAGTCAGTACTTGGCAGTGACAGTGATTAGTTTGAAAATGCAAGTTGTGGTTTGTTGGAAGGTTTGGACTCAGTCTGAAAAGGAAACACAGAGATTGTTAGGTGCTAGGAGAGAAACTCAGGCAGTCTTTCTCCGACCACCAGAAACCAAGACTCTACTGTCACTGAAAACATCTGTTAATTTGTCAAACACTAGAAAGCGTCTCAGGACACAACACCCAAGCTACAACCGTACACCAAACACTGCTCTCACATGCGCCCGTTCTGTTGCAAGTACTAATGGCACAGGCTCTTTGTGGACAGTTTTATACATCATGCTACATTTCGAGCCTTTTTTGTAATTGATTCCCCCCATGCCATGGAATTACCAGAAAAGGCTCTCATTAATATGCATACAAAAAGATATGGCTTTCACAGTGCCAGGACCCATTTTAAAAGTGTCTGATGTCTCCTAAGCAGTGCTTCTGGTTTCTTCATACAGAAGTTTCAGAAATCCCTTATGCAACTTCAGAGCTGCACCTCATAGAATACAGTCCACTTTCAGCACAATACAAACAACAAGCTGTTTAAGTATTGCCATACATTCCTACAAATTTAGGGCAGCAAAAGCTAGCGTAGCCACCAAAGGAAGCAGCCTACCCTTGTTGCTACGCTCACACCTTTTCCTTTTCTGCGTTACGTGGCTGAACAGCAAATCGGGTGGGTGAATTGATCCAAGGTAAAACCATTTCGAGGGTAAGAAAGGTTAGTTTTAAGTTTATGTGATTTTAGAGTATACAGGAAATTCCACAGTTCCTTCCAGACGCATAAGAAACTGATGGAAGAAAAAACTAAGTCATGTCACATCTGACATCTGACAGTTGTCCAGCCCCGATTTCAAGCAGCTGTTTGCCAAGTAAGCCAATTGCCATGGCACTGGAAACACACATTAGCTAGGGAAAGGTTCCTAGAGCTTCCTGGCAAGGTGTCACTCCATACACAGATTTAGCAGCCTGCCTGTACACTCAACAGCCATGAAGACTATTGCCTCAGAAGAAGTGATTTATCCCCTTTGACCTGATCTAAAGCCAACGGAGCTCAGCTGCGGCATCCAGCAAACTTGGATAAGAGTATTTACAGCTGTCACTGGCTAATGTCTTACTGCTGATAGAAGAGCCATCTTTTGTTTCATATTCAGAGAGCTAATATACAGCACATTTCATTTTTGTTTCTTGGCTTCCACTAGCTAAGATGCAAAAGTTGAAACTCTTCAATAAACTACCATCATATAGCATGCAGCTAAGGAGAGAACTGTCCCCATTTTATTCAGATCAAAACCAATTACTACTCCTGTTATGAAATAAATCACTACTTATATCTGTATCAACTATTAATTCAGGAACGTGCTTACCAACTTCTTAAGACTTCTCTAAAGTGCATAATCGCTACTGCACAAAGCAGTATCGAGGGAAGAGAGGAACAACATCTACTAAAGGTTTACGTTAGCATTACCAAAGGTCATGACAGCTGCAGAGACCCCCATTATATATACCCTGTGTGTTGTTGGATGTTGCCTATCAAGATGTGAAGAGCTGTTTCAGAGTTCCTGCATAACTCCAAACAAGAGAGGTTCAGAAGTTCTCAGCGTGAACTAGAAGTGAAGTCTTAGCGCTTAATTCCTTCGTTTTTTCCCCCAACTGTAAAATTCCTACTCAAAACTTAATGAAATGTTTTGTGTTAATAGTTCCAATTAACTCAGTCAATAGAAGCACAAAAACATTGACAAGGACAGTTCAGGGAGGCAAAAAGTTTTGTAATAGCTTAAGTTCTGTTCTGGACCAAATCACAATATTATTATAGGGTAAACATAATAATGAGCGATGTGGGCAAGTGCTTTCTGAGTAGTCATTACCAAACAGTTACAATCTTTGGTTTTTTCTGGCATCCTGGTGGGCAGCTTTATTACAGTGGACAAGGAATACATGTTTATAGAGAACATATTACTTTTCACCTGTGAAAGAAAACTCTCACCAAGTCACAAAGTACATCAACTGTTATGCTCACACTAACAGGCTTTTACCAGCACTGAAAAGGCACCTACTGCAGAAACCCTGCTCTCAAGGCCTGGCAATCCACTGCTGCTACTCTTTCATCTCTCACAGAGCATCACTAACAAAACCAAATGTGTATGTATGCCTTCCTGCACACACACACTCTATAATAGTCATGTTTTCAGTTTAAGCTTTTATACATCTAAAAGTTTTCCCATAAGGTTACAAAAGAGTTATTAATGATTCTCCAATAACAAACTCATCCTCAAGGCATAACAACGTACACTTCAAGCAATCACTACAGAAAACTGCACAAGGAATCATTGCAACGACCTGCCAACCAAAAGACTGCTCTGCTGCACAAGAGTGCATATAACTCAGAGGACTCCATATTAAGAGAACCTGTGCTCAATTTGGCATTTTGAAAGCATTTTTCTTTTAAGCGAGACCATGCGGCTATGCCTGCCCCTTCCAAGGAAACAGCCAGAGCTAGACCAGAACTAATTTGGAGTACTTAATGAATAAACATGCAAGTATAAGGGATTATAACTGGCCTTACACTCACACAAAAGAAGCAGGGCAACGTGAACAGGAGCCCGTGGCAGGCATGAGAATAAAGTCAGAGCGTCGGGACTGCTGCTGGTAACGGGCAACCCAAAGGGTTCACGGCAGGTAAGGCTACTGCCCTGCAGTCAAGTTGCAGATTCAAGCCAGAACGGCAGAGACCACAGGCTGACCTCCAAAAGCTATGTAGGAACTATCTCTAAACATGATCCTCCATCCCCTGGAGATAAGGGCGACGAGCAGTTTCACTACAGTCAGTACAGTATCACTGGAAAAATCTCTAAAGAAAGACACAAACAAACCCTTCATTCTGGGCAGCCCCCCCCACCCTCCCCCAGCAGCTCTCCAGTGTTTCTCATCTGGGTATTAGAAATGTTTTCATCTCTTCTGATGGGGATTTTATTATTTATGTTTTGCATTTTCTTGTTTTATTGATAGGAGATGAGGGGAAAGAAGATAGCAGTCGTGGAAGTTTAAAAATCCCCACGTTGATTCCAGAGAATCCAGGAAAATTGACGCCTGTCTTTGTATCATCATTATCTTCTCCGTAGGTGTGAGCATTTGCTCTTCAAGGACTGCGAAAAAAATACAGCTCCCAAGTGGCTGTACAGTCTTGAAACCCTAAAGAAGATTTTTAAAACAACAGCCAAGGGACATGGAGAAGCAAAGCAGCAGGACCAGCTGCAGGGGACAAGTATGAAGGAAGATGATTATTCAAGCTTAAAAAATGAAGATTAACTGTCAAAGAGGAAAAAATAAAAATAGTTTGTCACTCATAACTCATGCAAGGCCATGTCAGAGTGTACAAAGTCATTTAACGCATTCCCAGCTTCAAGTAACTTTGCAAGTGACAGTGTTGGATTCCAGGCTGCATAATCTATAGCCAGGCTCAGAGGTTGAATAGTCACTGATGGCAAAAGGCAGCTGCACCACCTCGGCGTATTTCTTGTTTCTGTGGAGTACTGCCTTTGATTACAGCACAAAACACAACCAATCTCAACCCGACCACTGCTGCTTTTTTTTGATGCAATTGCATCAAAAGAGAAAACCCTAAAGGTATGAATTGGGAATGCCTGTGATGTTTTGGATTCGCTATCTTAAAGTCCTGAAAATTATTTTAAACTGACTGGGATTTGAATGCTAGCAATTAGACAAGAAACAGATGCCTCACTACAAGCAAGAGCAATAACAGTAACAACAATTACCATTTTGTGAGATGGAGTGTAATGCACACCAGAAAAATGCATTTTTAATTTGTCAGAGCTAATATTTATCCAAGGTAACAGATGATTTACTTTGTTGATTGCAAACTTCTGGAGCCCTGGGTTGAATCTGTACATAGCATAAAGCTCCCTTCAACAGCAAGCGAATCTTTGGTGGCAACCAACAAATGGAAGGAGAGTCAAAACTATAAAGAAAAGAACTGAACAAGAAAGTGAAACAACTGTTTTACATCACAACCACAGTACAGAGCTTTGTTCTTCCTCCATATGAATTCTCTCAGTAACCTCTACAGTTACAAAAAAAATTAAAATAGTCAGATAACAAGCCTTTCTTCTAAACAATTTCTCAAATTTTCTGATAAAGTTCAGCCACATGCAATCATGATACTATCAACGCTGAATTGATTTTGCCTGCATAAGGTTGTAATTTACACTGTTTATCTTGTGAGCCTTACCTACTGTACTATCTGTCAGCGCAGAACAGGTTTAGGTTTAAAATTACCGACCTCTTTTAGTCTTTGGACTGTGAATGTAGAGAGGCTAGTTACATTATGGTACAATAGCTGTAATGGCTACTGTGCATTTAATCATAGATTAAAATAAGACAGGACAAATATATGTGAAAAAAAAATTCTGCCCTACGGAGAGCATCTGCACACAAACATTACTTTTGGTTGTTATTGCACAGGCACCATTTTCTCTCAAATAAATCTAGAGATTAAAGTGTTGGGTTTCTGTCATTGGCTGTTTTTAAATCAAATTATTTGCCTTTTCTAGTGCACATTTATTAATCTATAAAGTATGTATTAT
Organism: Aquila chrysaetos chrysaetos; assembly: GCF_900496995.4. NCBI lineage: Eukaryota > Metazoa > Chordata > Aves > Accipitriformes > Accipitridae > Aquila > Aquila chrysaetos. The sequence goes on from NC_044019.1 coordinate 26,062,493, forward strand.
GCATATACCTTCCTTTCAGAACAGGACTGCTGCAACACTTAAGCAATTTGTTTGTTATATGGTTCCCTATCATTGTATAATCCCCCCCAACTTCTATGCATCCCACTAATTACTGTTACCTTATGGATTTGTGTAGAACATGAATGAATCCTGTCATCAAAACAACAACCAAACAGCTGGGGCAATGACAACAATAGCTTAAATCCCTTATCATCAATTTTCCACTTCATTGGATTTGATACCACAAGCCAGTGGCAACCCTCTGAAACCAAACAGGGTCATGCAGGTGCAAGCCCACACTGAATACAGCATATGCAGAGGTCATACAACTTAACTTGTCCCATTCCTTCTCAATTTGACACAAGCTGTTGTACTATTTCTTGCCCCCATTTTTTAAGAAATTGACACCTTCACTTTCTGCAGAGCCTTGAACAATTTCAGCTCCTCAGACATAGCATATCTAAAAGAATGCTTCACTTTAAGCATGCATTTAGAGGCATTAAAACAGAAGAATATCATAGCTTGGAGACTACTTCACATGTATCATATATGTTATTTATAGACCTGTATGGATACCATGCATTATTACATGTACTTCACGAGAAGCGTAATCATGCAATATATGTTTTAACATCAAATTACTGACTTTAGCACAATTGCTACCTGCACTAAGTAAAACAAAGTGACATGTGTGAAAATTACCATTCGCTCCCTTTAAAGTTGCATTCAGGTCATTATCCTTAATGTGAAACAGGTGTATTGAGTTTAGGATGCTGTTTTGTCAAATATATTCAAATGACAACCAACCTATGCAAATCTGTGAAATAAAATTCTTCAGATACCTGCAGGTTTTCTTAAAAATCCATCTTAAAAAGACATTTCATAAAGCAAAAAATACCTACTCACACTGCAAAATGTCACAGGTTCAGCAGTTCAACTGATTTCTTCAGTGTCTACTTGGTTTTAAGACTTTTACACACACATGCACACGATATAATCGTAGGTACAATACTTCCCCTTATTATTTAATCCCCTGAAGCTATAACTGAAAAATGCTAATATTACCTTGCATGCTTGAAGCAGCTTGTTAAAGAAAGGCAATTTTCTTATGTGTCAAAAGATTCCAGTCCCATGAGATCCTCTGGTTAATTCATAGAGTAATTTAATCATAATTAAAGCAAAATTGCATCTTACCCAACCATCATATTTTGCAAGACAGATTTAGCTAAAAAATAAAAAGTGTACGTTGCCAGCAGGAAGAGAGTAAAAGCACATTACAGGAGATGGGGGGAATTAAAGGTTAGAGGCTGTCAACTCTGGTAGAGATAATAGAGAACTTCTGCAGGTCCAGGTTCCTCCCCAGGTCTCAGCAAGCCCATGGGTAGATAGGCCATACTCTCCTCTACAAGACCGATGACTTAATTTTGCATTTCTCCCTCTGAAAAATTATTTACTTCAAAAACTCACTCACCCCCTACTAATTACAGCAACACAAAAGCACAGCTTTTGCCATTCACTCACACATGGCCATTAGAAAATAACATGGATATTTTGTATTCTGACGGGTTATATTTAGCCACAGAAGTAACCACATACCCAACGGTGACATTAAAATTAAGATAACCGGAATCGGACTCTGCAGCTAATGTTGGTTTCCTGGATGGGTTGAATTAACAATAAATACAGCATGCAATGCAGCAAGTATCTGCCTCTGAATTAAGCCACAACAATTCATGAAGGAAAACAGAAGCCTTTTGTGTTTGGATTTTTGTGTTGTTTTGTTTGGTTTGGTTTTTTAAGTACTGAAAACTGAGATTGATATCAAATACAATAACTAGCTATAATCTAGTTTATAGAAGTTGTTAGGAGTCAGCAAAACTGTGTGTAAAACACCATGTTACTAAAAATGATGACATTTCCCTCGCTAGTAGTTACTGAGCACTTCGGTGCCTCAAGATTACATTAGAGTCCAATGAAAGTCGGTTCAAATGGCGTTCTCAGGAAAATAATGGCTAGATAGGAAAATTGTCCCTAATTCCGATATACACATTGCAGGGGAAAAAAAGAAAAAAAAACAACAACAAAAAACCCTACACCACCACACAAACCCAAAAACCAGGAACACACACTAGAAAAGCGCTGTCTTACTGCGCTTAAACAAAAGAAACAGCTACATAGGATGGAATCAAACTTTATCCTCACTACTAGAAGGTCCTTGATAGAGAGGCAGCAGCACAAGAAAAACTTTATTATACTCCAAGATTCAGCATTTGTTAAAGCTTGATTTTATTAAATCTTTTCTGCAACAACCCAAGCCTCAAACCACAAAACTTCTCCTGGGAAAAAAAACCCCAACCCAACACTTTGAGGCTGTGGCACCCATGGCTGCCTCCGAGGTAGATGAAGAGAGCTTACTGCGAGCGCTGAAGAGACCAGGTCAACCGTGCCTTCCAAAATGGAGCATTGAGACCATCTCCTCCGGGTCGGTCATGCCTGAGGTCTCTCGCACCCTATATATTTCCAAAGCCTCCCAACAGCAGGCTGTGCTACCCACACACGGACTAGCTCATGCACCCAACGCTCCAGTTTAGAGATACCCCAAGGTACCTCTTAAGTTGTTAAAAACACCTTGTACACTATCACAACAATGACTTTAATTCACAAGTAAGACTTGTGCCCAAATTTGAATATCTATTTATTGGTCCATCTTCCCTTTATTCCTTGCTAATACATGCAGGAGTGAGGGATGTGTAGAAGGGGTTTAGTTTTTTTTTAAACAGGTGCTTTTAGATTTCCAAGCCATTCTCTATAGAAGCAACACCAATACCAGTTACTAGGGCTTCAAACTACAGAAGGGCCTTAGTGATATAAAAAAGAGCTTTGGACTTGGAGAATACGTTCCTGCTTCTTCGAGAATAGGATGTATGTTTTTCTTTTCTTCTGACAACCCAAACGCTGCATTCCACAAGCACCAAGATCATGAAAGGTTTTGTCCACAAAGAATTAAATGGAAAAATAACACAAGATAGTCTTATGCTTGCACAGATTGTGATACATGATATGGACTATGGACCACAGTGAAAACACCTTTCACATTTTAGGTCTTTTCTTAAAAAAAAATAATAAATGTAAATATTTAAAAACAAAACAAAAATCCTGCTGTGGTTACAATTCAGAAGCATTATTACAATCCAAGCCAGAAGGTCTCACTCTCTTCAAAGATTTCACTATAAACCATAACTTTCAACTACAACTTTTAAAGTTTTAAGTAGGCCAGTGAGAATTAAAGTCAATGCACTGTTCAGATGTTAAAATTATTCAAATTATGCTTAATTTTTTACTGCAATGTTCAGAGAGCATGTTCTAAGCATCCTTTAGATCTCTTCAAGAAAAACTAAATACTGTGGCTATATCACCTGTGCCATCTGCAGGGCTACTTTCAGGTAGATGACAACGTTTAAGAAAAAACAATTAAAATATTTATCATTATTACCCCTTTTAGCATCAAGATGATACTTAAAGAATGGTGACAAGCAGACACAAGGGACATGAGGTCTCCAGCCCATTTGCTGACACTGTCACTGACCCACCTGTAAATGTTCGAAAGGGGGATCAGTCCACCACCCTATGGGAGATTATTAGCGGTCTACTACACTTGAAGGTTTAATAAATCACTGCCAGGATATTCCTATAGATATTAATCTTATTTTTGTTGATGTTTGTCCCATATATTACTTAATAATCTCAATCAATCTTGAATAACTGCTCTAATTAGTCTTCACGCTCTCCTGCTACTAGCAAGTATAATACTGCATTCATTCCAGCTCCTTTGAAGGCATTTTAGCCTGACATGTACATTTGCTGTATCGCTGAACGAGGGCAGAAACAAGCTCTGCCTACCTTAAGAAAGGAAAAGCACAGGCTCTGACTGAGACGCAAATGTTTTATTTTAACCTAAATGTTCTCTTTCAGATCAAGGTCACTAATTAGAAGTTAAAGATCCCAATCTGCCTCACTGGTAGATCTGTTAAATCAATTGATAATTTATTAACATTGATTTTTGACCCTGGTATGCTTTACAGGGCACTGAGCATCTCTTACTTCTCACAATGCATTTTGTAGAGAAGCCAGGAATAAAGCCGACATACACGACAGACCTACCTTGCCGAGTGCTTGCAGAGGAGAAATTTAACACAGAAACCAGGGAATAAAGCAGAGTTATCTCAGTGATTTACAGTATGAAAAGGCAAGAAGCCAGTCCCATCTTTGACATTGTATTTAGTCAATGCGTACAGGATTCTTATTTCCAAATCATAATAGGACAGCATAATTAATCTCCATGTACTTGGGTGGGAGTTACAGGTTTTCACATGCTTCCAGGCTACAGGACAGTTGCCTCCTTCCCTTCAGGAGAGAAAACTGTAAGCCTAACCATGACTTTATAATACTATGTTAACATGATAGCCCCTCTTCACATAAAGTACTAATCCCGTAACGTTCAGCGGCAAAATCGCCAGGTTATTATTGCCATAATAATACGCTACAGTAATAAGCCGGTGTCACCTTAGTCACAATCAGGCACAGTAAATGAAATTATGGGTCCGCGGTAGCCTTGTCACCGACTTGGGAGCAGGCAGGGCTGAGCTGCCTCCCTCTCCAGGGCAGGAGCCACGACGGCAACCAGCAGGAGATCGCCACATCCGACACTCACCAACCCGCTCAGGAATATATAAAGCATCTACCACTTCAGCATAAAGCCAGGTCAACTACTAAAGAACAAAGCTACCTTCAGTATCTTTACCCTTCCATTTGTAAATGCATTGTTTCAAATGCTGAGAAGTTGTTCTGCCTTTATAGTAGCCTAAATTCAATTTTAAGCCTCTGCTTCCCTAGCAGGGAGGCTCTTCTGTGGCTTGCTGTACCAATCTGAAATTATTTCTCTTGGATGGCGTGAGGATACACTAAAACCTTTAGTCCACTATGCTTCTCAGGAGCTGCAGTTGCAACTATCAAAAGGACCAAATAAAAAAAAGATTGATGCGGGTGTCAGCAGCAGATGACAGATGACCTAGATGGGCTTTCAAATTAAGGGCTGTTCAATATGTTCATCTGGAAATGTACCACCAAATTATTATCAAATCTATTTACCAAGAAGATACTCTGAAAAAGCAATATTCAATAGGCTGGTTTACATTGTGAGCCAGAATTGTTTCAAAACACAATGAAAGAGTATCAGCAACATCAAACAGGTAAGAACAACAGTGAAAAATGCATCTTTTGAGAAAAAAAAAAAAAAAGAAAAAGAAAAAGAAAAGCAATGTACTTCCCCAAGGATAGGGTATGTAAGCACCAGGAATAGCCAGTGCCCAAGCACTCTAGACAGTACGAAAGCAGGTGAAGATTGCAGATTTCTGTTGTTCACAGTTGTTTCCTACTGCCGGCTATACTGAAGGCCAGGGGCAAAGGGGGTCTCAGACTGGGGCCAGAAGCGATCAGGCACTGATAATCAGTGACAAAATATCCCCCAGCCAAACAGCTCGCAATGTGTCGCCATGCAAAGAAGCACGGGAAAGTCGGTGTTACGCTATGTGGTTTGCTTACTGGGAACCAAAGTGCAGAAGAATAAATCACTTCATTCAGCCACACAAGAAGTCTGCGACGAAGTAAGAAATGCACCCAGATACCCCGAACCCGCATCCACTGGCCAAACCCTGACAACTGAAAAAACACGCTGGGACAGATGTGGAGGTCTCCAGTTTCTTATGCTGAACTGAAAACAAGAAGTGTAAGATTTGAAAAGGAAAAATTAGGTATTTTCATTTAAAATAAACATCCTTATAGTTTAGGCAACTCAACTGAACTCGGCAATTGAGGGATTAATCAAAGGATTCACTGACCAAAGAATTAATGAACTGAATGGTCCAAATGCTTAATACAATCTAGTTTAAAGAGCATGACTGATGTCCATTTTTCATCTTTATGGAATGTCATTAATATAGCTGTCATATTTAATCTGAAGTTACTCAATGTTTCTAAAAAGAGGTTATTTTTAGGTGCAATTTCTACTCTGAGTTTTAGTCCCAGTCTAAAATACTGATGACAAGCACTGCTCTTCAGGCATGAAGGTAGTCCGTGTTTACAGAAATTGGTTTGACCAAACTGAAGCTGAAGACTCCAGACTCAACAAAAACTGCATCACTTCATATTCTGTAATTAATTTTAATGATACTTCAATATGAGAATGTGTCACAAAACTGTATTTTTCCTATATAAAATGCAATTTGACAAAGTACAGGAATCCTATAAACAAATCCATAAGCGCATGAGGCTTCACAGTGGTCCCTACATACCAAGGCCAGCCAGCGGAGACTGAAGAGACAACTTTTATTATTCTCATTTACAAAAACATCCTTTCTTACTAAAAAAAAAAAAAAATATCATTAGAGAAAGGAGAATTCCTATTAGCATTGTAACAGTTTGTCCATGTCACAAATGAAAAAATTTAAGCTACATTTAACAGGCTGAAGAGCGGCCAGGCGATGAGCATGAAGCAACCTGCAGTACGGTGGTAGTGTGACCTTCTCATCAGCCCTTCACTGTCAACACTGGCATCTCACAACAAGAAAGATGAGCCAATGCCTCTCTCAAGACGAGTTTTTCACAGGTATTTGAAAGAGATATTGAGAAGATCTGACTTCTCTAGGTAAAGATTTAGAATAGTTACAAAAGTGTTTTGGTTTTGTTAACCTGAATCTAGACTACTGTGATCAAGACAGGCTTTTGGTCTATATTCGGGAAGCATCGATGAGTCCCACAGCAGCCACACAACGCTGAATACCCTGGGACAATTCTTGAGATTTTGGTCTTTGCACAGCAAGGGTGTGATTAATTTTTATATTCACACATACGGCAAGCTGATGACATCTGCATAATAAATTAGTGCCTAGCACTGACTTAAGTGTTCCAGTTGCCAGAGCACTTCATTAAAATTAAAGCATACAAGCAGGAACCTGTGGATCAAGCGAGTGGCTGAATCTCCAGCTTACAATCAGAGGAAAGCAAGACAGATACAGAGCACAAGCCTGCAGAACGTGCAGAAAATTATCATCATCTCCTTGTTAGGATACCATCCCGTAAAGTCCCCAAATCTATAAAACACCCATGCTAGAACACAATCAATTTCAGGACCAGAATTAAGACTCCAAAATTATATCATTAAAAAAAAAAAATCATTAAATGTCATACCTCCACGTAGACAGAACTACTTTTCAAATACAATCCCAAATCACTGCTCGATGTTACAGACTGCCTCTTCCTCAGTATTTGCACCCACATTCCTGCAAATGAAAATCTGTTTCCCCAGATTTTCCTCCTAAACTTAAATGCCTTGTTTTATTACAGAACAGTACATCTGTAGAGCAATTGCTTCCCAGCCCTCAATATTTCTGCTCAAAACTTCAGGCAGTTACATCCCATCCCCATCAGCAGTTATCCAGGAAAGCTAAATCGATGGGTTAATAACTACTAACTATCCAGTATTTATTCCTGCACCAAGGCAATTCCTTTCTAAAGAAGTAAAACATTTCTGATCTCAACCTACCAGTAAGAAATCCTGGTTCTGGTAACTACACAACTTAAACAACCGCCCCATTTAATGATCTTGTAATTTTACAATCTGAAAGTCCCCCAGGATCTATGCAGTGGCAGCCTTCATCTTTGGTTAATGTTCCTTATCTGGAAAACACAAAACTCACCACTATTTTTAGAATGCTGTAGTCTAAAAAAAACCACCTAAGCCCCAGCAGTGGCAACCTGGCCATCATCTCTCCATTCAAACACACGTGCCATAGGTTGCCCCATACAAATTGGGCAGCTCACCTGCATAACCCTCACTGCATATGGATCTAGCCCCATAAAAAACTTCAGGATAGATGTTATAACACGCCTTGTTTAGCAGCTGAAATACAAGGCTGAACTGGAAGATGAGCAACAGCTGCCAATTCTCCTCAAACAGTGGCACAAAATAAATAATTGGGGATTAACCTGTTGCTCCTCAAAAAAAAAAAAAAAAAGACTGATACACAAATACACATTTGTGTGAGCATGCAGTTTTCCAGGGCTGATTTATACCTTAAAATTAAGAACCCATTTCTTTAAGACAACACTTTGAGACTTTAAAGGTCTTGTCTTTACTGCTTGAAGTATATTGAGAAGCATTTTGAGAAAATTACCCTTAAGAAATGCTGCTGTACCAGTTGGGGCTTTTCCAAGTGATTCTGTAATTATCCCTGCACTAAACCTTGCTGAAATCTTATTTTCTGTAGGTTGGTTTGCACTGGTGCATCTCCTGACAATAGAAAAGCAATTGAGGTTTCAGAAGTGAAACAGAGAACCTAATTTAGCCCCAAAGACTTTTATTACTGGTTATGATGTGCAAAAATGAGAAAACACAGCTTGACTTTCAGAACATATTGCAGCTTTGCTCAATTGGCAGTATCTGAAACATTTTTTTTTCCTCATTTGCAACCACAGATGTCCTCTTTAGTAGAATTCCAGTGGTATTTTTACTAAAATAAGTTCCAATTATTACTAAAATAATTGTCCTCTCCAAAGAATTTTCTTCAAAAATCCTCTGATGATCAGGCTCTTCCTGGTCTCCACGTAAGATGAAGACACAATACAAATGAGACAGAATGAAAGTTGCTGAGACCAGTTCCAAATTTACAGTTATCCCAAGGTCTCCAGATGGTGAAAACCACTAAACCATGCCAGAGTAAATAGATGGTGGAAAATATAACAACTAATATTTTTTTGCTTATCTTCTGATTAAAAGATAAAGGTTGGTGGTTGTTGTTTGTTTTTTTTTTTTAACTAAAAGTTGAACTTCTATAACATTTCCGTAACATTAGTTCTGTAGACACAGCCAAAATAGCTAATCAAAGGATGGCCACATTCCTGTTGGGATACAAGACGGAGCATAGCTACCCACATTTGTGCTCAGTGCCTTGAAGCAGTTTAGGAAGCCCTGATCCCTCTCAGTTACTTATTTCTGCGCACAGCCGTGCACTGGAGCATCCCCTGGCCACAGCATTAACCGCATCTGGAAGCGATCCCAGTGCCAGGTGAGGAACTCCATATTCCCAAGAAAAAGATTTTTAAACACACACAGGAGCGGGCTCTTTTTCAGCTGGTATTTTCTAACTTTTCCTAATATACATGCCAAGGCAGTTGCAAATGAGCATCTGCTGATGGCGGAGGGCAGGGACCAGCGTGGGTGGCTGCAGCCTGACCTCCAGCTTACGCAGAACCGCTGCAAATGTCCATCCGTGAGCGCTCAGGTTATTTTTTTTACCCTAGAAAGGCCTGTGTGAGGGTGTTGTATTTTGAAAGCTTTCCCCCATTATTTGGACGAAAGTTGCTTGCAGGGGATAGGTAGGTGCTGAAATGATCCTTTTTAGTATGCTGTTGAGTATTTTGTTACAGATCACACCATCTGTCCAAGCTTGTGAATGCAAATGAATCTATCAATTTTTAAAATATAAACTTAAAAAAATATGCATGCGATAAAAAAATCCCATACAAGCACCTTCTGCTGCACAGCTATTATTTGAGATCTACCATTGAAAAAGCAGGATTTCAAAAAACATGTTCCGAGTTCCTAAAAGGAAAAAAAAAAAAAAAAAAAAATCCCCATTATTTCTAGCTTCACCAGTCTTTGTATGAAAACAATACTTCTAGCTTTTTCATCTGTATATTAACAGATACAGTACAAAGTATTTTGTTGATATTAATGTTCTTACAGCTTATTACACTGCGTTAATTAAAATCTGAATAAGGCAAAATCTGGAAATTCTGCATGTCTAATTTGTCCACTAAAGCAGCTTGGGTAATAACACACAGCTCTGTAAGAGCATTAGGCTATCACAATGCAGCATATGATTCCGTTCCAGCTCTATTCATTTCCAAAAGAAATGGGAAAAGCTGCATGGCTTTGTGGACAAACCATTAGCTTGTCATCTCTAGGGAAATGGTTCATCAAAGCATTTCAGCTCCAGCCAGATTAGATCTCAGCCTGCTTCTCCTTCAGCAGTATCTACCGGCATGCAGCAAGACCACGGAAGGTATGTCCCATTTGGACAGCCGAAGCCACCCCACAGCCCGAATCTGAATTTTTGAGGTGCAAGTCAAAGCCATTAGCCATTTACTGCAACAGCAAGTAAAAATTATGCACAGGGTGCTGTCAGAGAGTAGGCATATATAGCAATTCCTACAGCGTTCAGCATGAAATGTGGGCTTCAGGAAGCACTATTAACATTAGGCTCTTTTTCAAAAGGTCCAGTGCTGCAACAGGGAAAAGCAGAAGTGCACCAGCCAGGCTAGAGGTTCAAAAAAAAGCCACACGCAGCATCCTTTCTGCGCTGCCTTAACACCCTGCTCGCAAAAATCCTTGGGCTGCCCTTCTGTGATGGTACAATCACGCAAAGTCTGAAACTCCGATCTTTAATACGTTACACATGCATACGCATGAACACGCACACAAACACCGAGCCATATTGTCCACTGAAGGTTTTACAGCCACAAGGCTGGATCGTCAGCTGGGTACAGCCTGACATTCCTCACTTGTGCTAATGAAGCTATGATAATTCACACCAGCTGAGGATTTATCCCCTGGGAATCTAGATTGGCATAAGTTATGTCAGCTGCCTGCATCCTCTCCTACACTGCTCTCATCCAGCATAAGCCCTCGCTACTGCCATACCAACCCCACCTTGCTCCTAAGACAGGAATTTTGCCAAAAAAATATAAATAATCCAAAAGAAAAGGTTCAGATTAACATCAGGATAGTATTCAATTGCACCTGTATCGTAGTCACCTAAGAATGAGTTTCATGAAATTTAGTCCACCCAGTTTCTCCCCAAATATCAGTTTTGTTTAAGAAGTATTTGACTTTTCTCTTAAGATCCCTGTCTGTAAGCTCTTGTGACTATTAAGAGAAGTTTTAAATCTCCCTTAAAGTAGAAAAAGCAAAATAAGGAAGGTTCTCATGCTGACTGTCATAGTCAAAGGAAAAGACTATTTGACCAAGGCTTAAAAAACCCAAATTCAATAAATCCAAGTTTAAAAGCCTTGGAACACTTAATGCTTGGGTCACATTCCTGACTACTTGAACTTTTCTATTCCAAATTTTCAGAAATTAAAAAGGAGGAAAAGGCAGAAGCAACTATGACTAAATGACATCTAAACCAAAGCACAATTAGTACATTTAATTTCTCCCTAAGTTCCACTCCTGAGTGCTCCTTCAGCACGCATTGTGGACATAAAGTGAAAATCCTGCTGGATTACTTGGGGAAAGCTTGGTTAGAGCTTTTCAGGAATATGTGGGCTCAAAGAGTGTCCACACCAATAGCAGATATCTTTGCAGTCAGAGAGGAGTTGAAAGCCTAACTCTGATCTCCAACAACAGCTCCCAAAAATTTCTGCCAAGATGTAGCCCCTACGCTCCAGTACGTGAAAAAAAAACCCACACTGTTTATAAACAATGGTGAATTCCCAGAAAAGAAAAAGGAAGAGCTGCAGTAAGGGCCTACAAGACATGAGCATGAATACTCACACCCCCCCACATTTAGTTTCCTACCTCTCATACTTCTTGCATCTGCTTACCCAGGACAAGTAGTTTACGTGACAGCTCTAGAGACTTAAGCTACATGTTTTTTCAAATATATATTCCACTATGCATAAAAATGATCAGGAAAAGCTTATTCAACACTAGCTTCTAGAAAGCGTGTACGTAACAGCAAGGCAGAACTTCAGGCATTGCTCCTTAAGAAAGCTACTTGCAGGTTTTGAAACAGCCACACCACAACCTCAGTGGAGAACATCCTGGGATCTTGGAAGGCATAAGGTGCTTTTTTTTTTTATGTTTTTACCACTTCTGCAATTATTTCTTATCTTAATAGCTTTAAAGAATTTAAGCATTCTCTTACATTAAAAAGATCCATGGATCGGATCCATTGAAAAGCACAGTAAAGTAAGTATACGAAAACAAAGGATGCTGACAAGACTTTTAAGATTTCAAGATCAGCATCAGAAAATTTGTGGAGAGCTCCAAAAAGGAATAAATGAAGGTCCAACAGCAAGCGCTCAAACTTACTGCAGTGACTTTTTGCAGTTTGAGTAAATAATGAATGGTATTGATATCCATAACCATTTGACAGACTGAAATATTAAGATGGCAACATATGGCAATATTTTTGGTTATCTAAAAGGGCATATCCATGGGACATGCATCACAGAGGAATGCCCAGCCAAATGTAGTACACTTGCCCCAGAAACTCGTATATTTAGGCTCAGTTGCTAGATTCCATTTAAACTAAAGTGGACTAAACATCCAAAGACTGCTACCAAAATCTCTCCTTGCCCAGCAAAGGACCACCTTAGCAGTTTCGCCCGAGACTGGGCATTTGGGATTCATTCCCTAGACACTGTTTGAAGCAAGAAACGAAGTCTTCACGAATAAACACAACACCTAAACAGAAACGAAGGACCAGCTCGTTCACTATCTATTTGTTCTCAGGGCAGCAAGCTGGTAGCATCCAGATTTTGACCTCTGTGCAGGGTGGCATGAAGAACTCCGACAGGCTGATGATTATAAATATCTTCTGCAGCCACATCTCTCTTAACCAGAGAAACGGGCAAAGGGTCCAAATAGAAACAAAGAGACAGATACTGCAAGTTGCTAATATCCTTCTGAAAGTTGCCAGTTGCTATCAGCTTCTCAGCCTCAATCCCCACTCTTGCCATTGGCAATTAAGGCTTTTGGGATCCTTTAGACTCAGACCCAAAAAGCAGATTCGTATTCTTAAATTGCTTTCGATTTAAATGCTGTACTGAAAGAACAGTGAAATCCATCAGAGCCTCCTACTGGTAGTTCAGGTCATTCTGCTGCCTTGTCCCGCATCACTGTTTTTTCTTTAGGCACTATGCTACCCATCATGCATGAGCTCCTGATTAAAGTTACAGAAAGGTACATTTGCCAAATATTTACTCCTTAATTTCTCCTCTAATAGCATCAAAACTTTCCGCAGTCTTTCAGACGTAACCTCATGGTAAAGCCTCCTGCACGCAGAGGTTCGAGCAGAAGTAGAACTGGAATCTTGGGAAGGTGTTGTTCAACAGTACTTAGCAGTGGCCTCCTAGCAGCTGGAGACTGGCACCAACAGAGCAGGTTTTCCCTGCAGGAAGGTACTGATGACCGTATGAAGCCAGGAGAAGATGGGAACACAGAAATGAGTGAAACTGAAACAAGGACAAAAAGTGGTGAATGCACTGAGATACATAAATCAGTGACAGGCTTGAAGGACATTGGAAAGAGTCCCTGGACAGCTGTTTGCTTCTAATATTTTCATTTTTAAAAGCACACATATTTCTACCTGAAGTGTCTACCAAAAAATCATTAGGTAAAAAAAAAAAATGCTTCCTGTAAAGCAGACTAGATAAAAACCTTTTGAGCCAGCAGGATACCGAAAGATTCCTGGAGCGTCTTAAACTGTTATTCACTGAAATATTGATATCCAGCTGAGAAGTAACACTTCTGATCGGCCACAGTACAAAATCTTAGCTTGATGCACTATTAAACCTACAGTCTTGAGCATACCAAGTCTAGAGCAAGGTTTACAAAGCAAAATGTCACCTGACTGGTAAACAAAGAAACCCCCAACTCTCACCCTATAAGAAATGACTCAAGATGTTATATTCAGTCTCCAAGTTCAGAGCTCTTCAGCTGCAGTTACAGTTCATTTGCATTTTGGAGCCAATTGCATTGCATTTCTCCAATAGATAAAGTATGTGTAAAATTCAAACTCAGCATTTGGATATGTAATCAACCATGGGAGAGTTAGGTATTGATTACCTGTAGATGATTAATTTTACCATTTATCATTATACTTATACCGTGATCGTACTTGCCCTTCCTCCCCCCAGTCAATAAGATATTGTAAATCTAATAACTCATGCCATAGAGCAAGAAATACACAGGGAAAGGAATAAAAGAAAAAAACACTGTGCTGCCTCAGTATACAGTCTGTCAGGTCTTCTATCCTAAGTGTTGATCCCATATTACTTGCAAGATGAAGTCTAAAGACTAGTCCTAATGATTTTTTTTGCAAGTCCGTGTAATAAGGGCTCATAAGGTGAGCTGAGAACGCCCTGTGGCACCCTGGGAACCCCCCAGCTCTGCACTTCTCCAGCACAACAGTAACAGCAGCCCAGCATTTCTAGACTCTTCCAAGACAAGACTTGATCAGGAACAAGCTGGAGCTCCAACTGCTTGGCTTGAACATCGTCTTTAAAACAACAAGGCCAAAAATGTCAATGTCGAGTTCTGTTAGTTAACGTATATCGTTTAGCTCAAGCCATTTCAACCAGCGAGTGGAGAGAAAGCCTTCCACGAGCCCAGCAGAGGCAGGAATTGATGTGCAGTGACAGTCATCCCCTCGGATGAAATTAGAAGCTATGACCAGGACTGCAGAGGGACAAGCAGAAGGTGTCTGGGTGGTACGCTGTATCAAAGCAGTCCTTAGTCACATCTGTCTTCACTAGTGATGTGCAGATAGCTCATGTATACAACGACCAGCTGCAAGCTGTCTACCACAGCAGACATGAGGGATACTTTATCTTACTGCAGGTATTTTCCACAAATCTTCCATGGTCCCTGTGTCTCACTTTGCTTCAGAACAATCAAGACAAATCTGGGCCCCCTATTTCTTATCTGGAAGGGGGGAGGTAGGGTTGTTCATATTATGTTCAAGATACAGTACAGGTTTATTTCACAACCAAACAATGCATATGACCTCTCTGCTCAGTTAAGAATATCTGAAATATAAAAAAAAGTAAAAAAGAAATAAAAAGATTACAGAATTAAAGATCATGCAGTTTATAAATGCCTACTAATTCTTCCTATGAAGTTTTTTTCCCTCCCCTACGTGCACTATTGTTCTTATGTTTAAGTTTTGTGGTCAAGCTGGCTTTTTAAATTTAAAAAGATGTGGTGGTGTTGAACTTGACATCAAGTCCACACAGGAAAAAAAAAATTAAGATATCGACCTATTACAAATGCACAGGCACAAACAAAATCAAGGCAGAACCTTCTCACTTACACCACGCTTTCCAAAATTAGCTTTGTTTGCCATTAATGTAGTTGATTTATATTCAATGTCTTCTCTGTGCTACTCTGATTTAAACATAATTTTAATTTAACTACCCTTTTTCCATGGGGACGTCTTGTTTAAATTCCATTCACAACATAGCTATTTCTCTAAATTACATTGATGTAGGGATGAACCGATCTTATCAGGATCATTAGACTAGCATAGCATTTCATACAGGGTTTTTCATTATTTTTACTGTGACATGACTTACATCAAGCCTATTTACAAACACTAAACTGGTCTGAAGGAGATTCTCATCAGCCAGACAGGTTGGCAGAAAGACTTGACAGCAGAGGCTCAAGCAACTGCTTATATCTCTGCATTAGGAAACAACAAGAAAAGCAGCAGAAGTGAAATACACAGCGCTACCACGAAAAGCTCAAGTGGTTAAAAAAAAAAATTACACAGTTGGGGATGCATAGTTATCCAGCTAAACCACAGAGTTTAAAAATAAAAATATTTAGTCAGACAAACCTGAGCCATTTGCATAGACCTTCCTAAAAGAGAAGAGGATTTTCTCAGCAGAAATAAGAGCTAAGGCCTCCATCAAGCATTATGTACTATCTCCTTACAGGTACAGATAGGCAATCCGCAACATAGCAGCAAGAACAGTTAGGAAGGAAGAGACCTCCTTAGATAACATGAAATGGGAAGATGGGGGTTTATATTTTGTAACTGTTTCATGCAAGTACTGCTCTTGAACACCAACAGAATAGATTGCGGTGCTTACTACTATGCTCCAAAAGTGATGTTTGCTCTGCACATCAGTCAGAAATGAACCAATACACAAGAAAGGAAATTTATTAGAGGCTTTATTTAATCCATTTCTGTATCACACATGCAGGAGTTTTCCTCTACCTTTTTATTTTCTTTTCTTTTTAAACTAGGAGAGCCAGCCTTTTTCCTCCAAAGCAAAAGGACAGCCAGATCTAAGGTAGATAAAGCAGAATACTCTCTCAACCTCTGTGCTCCAATATTTCACGGTTCACATTTTACAGTCATAACAGGATTCTCAATCTCAACAGCAGCCAGCATCGTGCTGGTACTATTTAAAACCTCTCTAACAGCACTGCCAGCAGGAGGGAGATCACAACAACCCCGGTGTTTACAATCTGGAGCAGTGAAGGAAGCATTACAGCAGAGAGAAATTCAGCTGACAGAGTAACCTCTTTTTTTGCCTTAAGTGGTAGGGAGGGAGGAGAGATTAAACAAAAATTGACTGGTGCCCTTAAAGTTTCCTAGAAACAGCTGTTCAGAAGCAACTTGGCATCATGACTGCTGCTGCATAGCCAAGGGACTATGTTTTAAAACAGACTGCCTTTCAAAATAGACTACCCTTGAAAGATGGATGGGACAGTCTTTCAGCTCCCCTCTCCTATTCTTCCCATCCAAGTGCAATTCAATATATATAATATTATGTTGCTTAAGAGTAAAAAAAAAGGTAAAGCTTAAAGGGTATACTGGATTTCAATACAAATCTGCCACTAGAAAAAAAAAAATCTTTCATCTTGTATGCAGGTGACATTTGAGAGACAGGTACTCACTAGGTATGCAAGTTAAAGCTCACTTGATTAAATTTCAATTTTTGGCAGGTAGTGACTGATGGTCTCTGACTGTTTCTATGCTTAAACTCAAGACATCCAGATCAGCAGCAATTTCATATCATATGCTCCAAGTAAAGGTCTTCAAATACTCCTGCAGTCAAACCATGTCTGGCAGGAGTTCTCAATTTTCTTTCTTTTTTCCATGCCCAGTTCAACCTTGAGAGGAGTTGAGTATCAATGAAACAAAAATATCATAATCACTTTCATTTACTGTACACAGCATGAATATTGAGAGGCCGTTAAATAAAAACTGCTAATGTGACTAGAAGAGCTGTTACAGTAATGCAGAGAGCCAGAGAGAAACATCTTGCTCTTTTGATCAATAGCAATTTCCCCTTGAATGGTTATGCATGTATGTTTTTAATGAGAAAAAAAAAAAACAACAAAAAACAACTTCTTTGAGATGTTCAGTCTCCAGTACAGAAAACAGACTATTCCATTTTAGTAGGGTGTAAACAGTCTCATTTTAGACATGGGATGCTAAAAGTGAATTCGAAAAGTTTGAGTTCATTGTAGTAAGATCTGAGCAGACCAGTCACCTTGACTCCACAACACAATTAAAGTCAAGACTCACGCATATTCCTCGTAAGCTCAAGTCCTTAGTTTCTTTTTTCTCCCCTTAAATACATTTTGGCATCTACCTTTTGAAATGAAAGCTAACAAATACACCTAATGGTAACACATGCCAATCCACATTTGTTTCTTAAAAATCTCTTTGCTGTACTTAACTTTTGCCCATTCTTCTGTAGTACTTCTAGATATCTCATCAGTTTTCTTTTCATACATGCACAGACAGGGAATTTCAAAACAATTTGTTTGTTTCTTCTGTTAACTTACATGCCAAGTATATACCATTCAGCTTAGGTTGAATAACAACAGAATACAGCAAAAGTAGTGGGAACAGCAGACTGTTTCTATTCCAAATTACTCTGAGAAGTTGTCTCTGCATCAAAGTCAAACTTCAAGTCAGCTGTCTGCCAGCAGTAGGGTACCACGGTCCTGCGATGAAGCCTTCGCTTTTCCTAGCATCAAAGGGGCAGGCACAGCACCACTGAATATCTACCACAGTCTCCTTTCCTAAATTCCACTTGAAATTCTAATTTCTATTGAAATGTTTGATAGCTGCAACAGGTTGTTAATTCTGAGTTGCTGTGGGATTTCAGAACTATACCCCGATGTCCATCAACCTGCACTCCAGCTAACACTTCTCTTCCTACTCTGCTCGTAGTGCCTTAACCAGCTACAGATATTAACCACACCATGCCCCCAGATTAAATAAAATTTAGTTGAACAGATATTTTTCTGTAAACTTGTCCAGTAAGTGTGCTAAAGAAATTCTTTTAGGTGAGAAATATTAAGTAGTTTCAAATATAAAGACTGCAGAAAAGTGACATTTTTTAAAGATGTAGCTTACCATCCTGTAGTAAAACGAGCCTGTCAGCAAATCAAACTCAACATCGAACTTCAAAGTAACTATGTACTTCAACAGAATGGAAATAGCATTTATTTACATCAATACATAAAACAAGCATCTTGTGCTTGTTGTAAGCATTTTAACATCATTTAATAGAAGCACTTTGCAATCTTAGCACTTTGTAATGCGTTAACAATGCTGAGTAGATTCTTAAAAGACAAATATAAACTATTAATATTTTATGTGCCAAGATCTTCAGAAGTCTTTGGGACTATTGATTACTTAAACCCATTAAGTGCTATTTTGATCTTAAATAGCTAGAGATATCTGCAAAGAGATTCAAGCTAAGTGGTAATAGCTGTTTTGAGAGCAAGCAATTTTCAGCAGTTATCATTATTGATAATGAAGTTTGCATTTTAGAAGCCGCTAATCAGTAAACAATAACTGCTAGGACACTTTTGTCCAAAAGACTGCGTTTCATCTTGTATTTGCTTTCCTGCCCCCCAATTTAAACATGTTTGACTCCATTTCTTACCAGGAGTACAGGCCAGAAGACCACAGAATTTATGGCATGAGTTTTCTTACTGTGTCATTTCTGCTTACTTTCTTTCAGAAATTGCCATTTTTATACTAGTGTATAACACAGAAACTTGAGACATCTGAAATACTGGGTAAAAGTCTGAAGGTGACAGTTTTAAGTGCTCTGAAAGTGCAAAGCATTATTTTCTAAAAAAATAGCTAAAGGAAAAAAATTTTAAAAAATTTTTCTAAAAGATCAGGCAGACCCACATACTCTCCAACAAATCAGTAAGCATCTAGACAGCAACAAGAGAAAGGAAATTAAGAATAATTTATTGTACAGAGCCAGGATTGCTGTTTTGCTTGACCCACAGGAAGCAGGAAGAGGTATTTATGAAGCAAACATCATCATGCACGAGCTCCAGGAAAAAAAAAAAAATAATAATTTTTGAAGCCAGGTAGTATTGCTATTTCCTTTTCTATTAATATAAAGGACATAAATTTGAGATATTTAGTGAATCACTAAATGCAAGAAAAGAGGCAGCCTACTGCTCCAAGCAGCAGCCAAGCAGCAGTGCTTCCCTAGAGCTTGTGCCAAGCTGTTAAGATAGCAGTGAATTCAAGTGCTTTATAAATATTTCTGCAGGACTGTAAATACCCAGTTCAGTGGGAAATACCTGTGTACACATCTGAAATACAGAAGCTAACACAGCAGTAAACAGGAGAAAGAGCTCTCCATTACCCAGAAGTGCCTCTGTCTCAAATGCTAGCTCAGGTGTCCTTTATGCATCTACTCTGCACAAATAAATAGTAGATACTACTGGGCACTAGCACTAACTTAATTCACATAGAGTATCCCCAATGCCAAGTCCAGCTTCTAGTCACGTATCCTCATCAACCATTTGGCACCAGCTTCAAAAGATGCTTTGGAGGTGATGGGTGAGGGGAAGGTTAGAAGAAGGACTGGGAGAAGCTGTTCCATGGGGTTAAAGGGGTCCCTTCATCTGGATTTGTTAACTATCAACACTACAGCCCCTTGAATATCATCGCCCAGCACTGATTATCTACCGCCTAGCATCAGTATCAGCAGCTATATACCTGTGCATCTCTGTCCTGGGGTAAACACGCACAAAATCTTTAGATTTGATTTTAGATATGCAAAGAACATTCCTAGTCCCACACATCATGCTGCCTTTTCCCCCAGGAAATACATCTTCCACTGGCTGCCAGCAGAATCATCGTGATCCAGGGCTATACTGTGATTGATCATACTCTCCTTCGTACCAGCAGGCAGAATCTTCTAATGATGGTAATCCATACCAACCTCTCCACAGTGCAGGACATCCCATCACTTCCCTCTTAAAGTATGTTACCACTCCATAGGGAAAACCGTGTCAAACATGGAGACCACATCTTAAACCTATCACACTTGCAGTTTTAAACTCCATGAAAAGGAAGTCAAGGACAGCAACTTCATGAAAGGTGCACATTGGACAGGAAAACCAGAACTCCCACGGTCCTATCACATAGACAAGCAAAGAACCGGTCAGGAAGAGGCCGTGCCAAAACCCAGCAGCATGCAGCAGGACTATGTTTCCAATATTATTGCCAGGTCCCTTGTTTCCAGTTTCTTTTTACCTTCATCTTCAGCTCCAAATATCCTTATTATTTACAGTCCTTCCTTGACTACTACAGTGTTCTGTTAAACTTTTGCACTCATAAGCTATTGCTAACATCTTCAAACTTATCTTCTCCTTAATCAGTTGTTCTGGATTTCAGATGCAACTCACTACATGAAAATAGCTGTACGAAGTGATAAAGTTTTATCTATTTGTGTTTACACAAAGGACTATTCATTTCACATTCAGGATCTAACATACCGATAAGCCTTACTGCATCATAACTGGGAAAGCTCGCTAAATAAAAGACCTCCAGGTGCCAAACCAATTATATTGCTCTTGCTCACAGTTTTTCCACCAGCAAAGCTATTTTAACTCCTGTGAGGAGAAATAATTATTTTAACTTGACAGTTGGAGTGACTACAGTTACAAAGTTTAAGAGCAGCTGCAGAGGTTTCTTGAATCTGTGCATTTGATCTTGAAGTCCTCAGTTATGGCAGAGAGAAGCACAATTTATCTTAAATAAGCATAAAAAGACAAAAGTAAGTGGGGCACTTACCCTACTTCAAATCACTGTTGTGCAAAGAGGAGTACTGAAGGTGTTCCAAATTCATAATTCAGACCATATTGGAAAAAGAAGAAAAAATGCACAACAAACGCACCAGTCTAGTTCTCACTAGGAGTCTCTCTCACAAAAGAAGCATTTTAGATAAAACTTGGATCTTTCAATTATCTTCAAGGCCAGTCCCTATTCCCCAATCATAATTATACGATTAGTTATCAAAAGGGTGGCAGTTTCCTCCAGAAGAGACATCCAGGCGGTGATGTGTTATTTTCCCCTATGAACAGGAAATTCTTCACTGAAGGGGCAAGATGAAGTCTCACCCCTTGCTGGGGGCTGAAATAAATGTGAGCTACTACAGGTATTTATAACATAAACAACAAAAAAAAAGGAACTGTGAATAAAGATGCTGCAAACGCATACATGTAACTGCAACCAGAAAACAGGCATGGTGGTAGCCACATAAATGACTCACGCAGACCAACAAAAATCCAAACAGCCTCTGGACCTCCTTAAACTATCAGACAGACCCTTACATAAACAGTAAATCAGTGTTACAGCACAAGAAGCTTCACAGGAAAATGCTACCAAAACAAGTCACCCATATAGGTTTACTTTCTAGGCTGTTATTTTAAGTAGTGATCATTGACTTTATCTTCCAGGTTCTCCCATCTCTTCCTATGGGCATCTACATATTTTTCTGTTTACAGGAAGAGCACGCACACACGGTTCATTAGCAAAACTATCAATGACACTATTAGTTTACTTCTACAGCTAATAATTTTGTGTGCAACAGACCACAGACTAACACTGAAAGCAGAAGACCAAGTAATCCAGCCAGCCTTCACGCTTTTGTTAATAGAAGCAAGGAAAATACTAGGGAAAAGAACCACCCTGCAAACCCTGAACAACCTCAAAAAAACCCATAAAAACAGTATCAGCAGGAACAGAGATGCAACTGCTTGAAAAGAGGAAAAAAGTTACTGAAATAATATTCTTTACCTTGAACTGCCTATAGCAAAAAGCCTACTCTAGAGACACTTCTCCAACTTGGTTCAAGTGACTAAATGTATTTATAGAAATAAACTTCACTATCTGATTAGATGTCTATGACCACTATAATAAGACTTATTTTAACCTTTTAAACTTCAGGTTTACTCTTCGTCGCTGAGAACATGACTGAGCTTAATTTGAAGCTTAGGAAAGTGAATATTAACCCTAAGCTTCCAATTACACTCAGTCATGTTCTCAATAAACACTAATACAGCTGGTGTTAGTATTTAAAGTAAGGGGCTGATTTAGTATGGAAGTAAGTTTCAAAAAGCCACAAACTTTTGGGAAGCCACAACCCAAACACCCCACCATAGTCTCTAAATTACAAGTACAAGCCAAGAAGGGGTCATAGGACAACATCACTGCATTTCTTCGCAAAGGTGGGCTCCATTGCACATATGCTTTTAGGACCCATCATGGGGTCTTAATTAAAATTAATGAAAACAAAGCCTCAAGAAACTGACTGCACAGTAGAAACCTATGAAAAACTACCATTAAGGATACTAGATTTGCTTAAATTTGGGGGGGAATAGGGTCAATTTGAGTATTTTTCTATTTTTAAGACATAATATTTGTCTCTTAACTGTGTATGTGGTTTACATGACTGCAGATGACTGTCTTCCCTCAAAAGAGAGAGGTGAGAGATTTTGAAGTACTAATTTAAATGGCTAACATGTTATTTTTCACTGCAACTACAACCTTTAAAATAAGTGGGTGCTTAACTACAGAGCAACTGTACAAATCTTCTAGTGACACTTGAATGAGGAAGCAACAAGCTACTTTTTTTTTTTTTAAGAGCTCATTATTTCTTCCAGTATTTGGAACAGCTGGTAAAAGTAATCATTTGGCAAGGTCTGTCAAGGGCTAAAAAAATAAATCAGTGTATTTGCTATGGTAGATTACATCCTTTAAACCAAAATGAAAGGCTGAAACATACAAATATTTATAAAATAGGGGGTTTTATACTTCCAAATTGTGCAATAAATATGTATTTGTGTATATAAACACACATCAGACACACAAGTTCAGTGTGCTCTAAACATATCCCCTCCATTTTATACTCCACTATTTAACTCTTTTCACAGATCCATCTTCTTTGCCCAGGCAAAGCCGTGTTTCAGCGTACAGCCTGCCAGCCACGTCTGCAGGTACCTGCACTCCCCCAACTCCAAACTCCCACCCAGAGCCGCACCAAGCCTAGTGCGCAGGCGCATTACAGCTACGCCTTAGACATCAACTGAAATGCTAAGGACACACACTACAGTTCTGTATAATATCCATATTAGTTGCTTGTTATTTTCGGTGTCCGTAAACCACACATTACCCACCACCCAGAACATCTCAGTAACGTACTCATCTTCTATATTTGTATGAGAAAGACCTGATGTACACACCACACGTACCACCCGATTAGATTGTTATGTTCCTATGTCCATGAAGGTATGGACAGCCGTCAAGACTTGCTTGTATTGTTTGAAACGCTTTATAAAGCAAGTCATGTAAATCAAGTGAAAATTCAGCATTTTTTTCTTCTAGAAAGCCACCATTTTAATTTCATCTGGGAAATTAATTTACACAGGCCAAACAATTTATGGTGCATAGGGATAACACACTGCTTTGTAACAAGAGGGAAAAAGGTGACAGAAGTTTCACCAGAAGTCATTAACCACTTCCAAAGATACAGTTGAAACCGCACACACAAAGAATTACTGCAACCCTTGGACGTGCTCTTCATTCAACTGCACTAGCAGACGCAGACAAAATGGGATACTTGGAGCCAAGTATCATTAGCATTATTGACAGAGACCCTTGCAGGACCCCGTGTAAGAAAAACATCAAGTATGGAAAACAGCTGCTTGGCAAGACCTCTTATTCAGAGCATTCAGAGGAGAAGACTGAGTTTAGTCGCTTCGGCACCAGCCCATTTTGCCTTAGGCCATTGCTGCGACCACCACCATTTCAGCTTCCAGACGATACCTGGCATCAAACACACCACAAGGAGCCTGGGAAGCCTGAAATAATTGGTAAAGTTGTCCCAGAACAACCTTTTCGATCGCTTTCAACCAGGATGGACAAGGGGCCAAATCTCACACTGAAAATGAGGAGTTCCAGCCCAAAAGATGCAGCCCCAGTTCTACTGACATTTGTTGCCAAGGTTTTCTTTTTTCTACACTATTGCAAAATTATCCAAACTTTAAAAACCAAACTTTTATGCTTCTACTTGTACCTAAGTGAATATCACTACACAGTTTGAATCAACTCATCCCTCAGTGGATGGTTACAAGCAAGGTGTCTTCCTGCTCTTAGAAGTCCATCAGAAAAAAATATTTCTTCAACAAATTCTCTCCAGGAATACATGCTTCTCACACCAGTCAAGGAAAACACAGTATTCCTAACGACACAATGTTCGTTTTGGAGCTCCCAGTCTTGTCTCATCAAATGATGAGCATTAAAAAGTTTGATCAACTTGGATGCACCACTGAACAAAATTTTTCAGATTATTTCTTGCAGAAAGAAGACTTCTATAAGCATGTACTCCGCCTAGCTTGTCACCCTTCCTTCCCTTAACAAGTTTCTAACCCCTCAGTTCAATTTTAACCAAAAAGAATAATAAATGTCTCAAAGGACAAGAGGTTTGAGTTTCACTACCAAAACAAAGACCTAGGAAAGATCCCGACAGAAGGCAGTAGCAGTTTGTGATGCTTAGCTGGTCACCCCAGAGATCGTCCAGAACAGAGGGCACATCGTTAGAGGACGTGGAGAAGAGCTGGGGAACTGTAGGACAGGCCATGAAAAGCACACAGCCTCTCCAAGTACACCCCCCACCCTGCTTTCTGTAAATGGCAAAAGTGAAGAAAAAGGAGGAGATGAACCACCTTAATGATAAAAGGTCTCTCTCCCCAGAGCCCAAATAATTC
Source organism: Aquila chrysaetos chrysaetos (assembly GCF_900496995.4). Taxonomy (NCBI): domain Eukaryota; kingdom Metazoa; phylum Chordata; class Aves; order Accipitriformes; family Accipitridae; genus Aquila; species Aquila chrysaetos. The sequence goes on from NC_044019.1 coordinate 26,087,388, forward strand.
TCACCTTTAAGCTTTAGACAGGAAATAAATAATTCGATGAGAACATCCAGTTTTGAGAAGAGGCATTTCAGAGTCAAACCTGTTAGATGGGTTCTGACCCATTTTAAGTAAATTCATCTTCAAAACTTTGAACTCGACCTAACATTAACTCGACCAAACGAGCCAGCCATTTTCACTTCAGCTGGAACTTCACCAAGTCATCTCTGAAAAGAGTAACTCCTATTACACCACTCCCAATAGCTTTACAGATGTTTCTTGAGGAGGCCAGAACTTTCCTTCAGGTGGCACTAAATTATGCAAAGGTGGGTTCAGGTCACAGTCAGACTGAAGGTCAGGGAAGAGTTAGATTGGCACAAAATGCTGGTCAGAAGAGCTGCTTCCAACCCCGACCCCCGTTCACAGAAGCTGAGCCTTGAGTCTCAGTATTTTCACAACACACTTTATTAACATTCATGAGCAGAAGCACTACAATCATTCAGTTTCCCGCTCATTCATATTTTGTCATTGACATTTCTAGTGTTCAAGAGGTATAGCTGTGGCTGAAGCCTTTTGCATAGGTAAGGCACTTAGTCTTTCTATCTAGAAAACATCTGTGAACACTTTCAAATTCTGTCGAAATTACTTGATGCAAAGATGAAAGAGATGCTGTCCTTCAGTCCACAAATGCACAAATATTACTTTCATAGTGAAACCAGGCTAAATGCACTTACAAGCCTGTCCTCTTGAACACAGGACCCTGGCACATACAAAGCATCTACCAGGCTTAAGTGAAAGGATGTAGGAAGAGAAGCACTAATTAAGGTCTCATGTGGTTCCTCCTTGCCATTACCTAGCCATGGAATTACAGATATCTGCTGACCCATGGAATTCAGAGGTATTCCGAAAAAACTGATTTCAGACTGTTTATACACTCAAACCTTGCAGTAATGGTTACACTGTGAACCTGAGTAGCAACAGTCTCAGATGAAGTGGTTCTAGATATGGTTCTGTATCTTCATATACATCATGCTAGTATTTTCAATGCTACTTAGTCAAATATTCATTCTTGTCATTCAAAGGTCTAGAATGAGGATCCAATAAAACCAAAATACAATTAAGGAAGAATTTGAGAGGTAAAGGTTTTAATCTAATCTCAAAATATCCAATGTTTGCATCAAGCAGTGTAACAGATGGCCCAGAAACTACATTTTGGGCTTTCTCCTAGCAGCCCACAACCTCTGGCCCTACGCCTAGACTAGACTTCATCACTAAACAACAGAGGTGCAACAACTGCGTGTTAAAGCAGGAGAGAATAGCCACAAGAATCTGATGGAGAACCTGATGCCAGTACATGATCAAAACATGCATTAATTGATTAAACTTTTAGGCTAACTTGCAAAATGCATGTTCAAGGACAAGTCATACAGGTTGTTCTTGCCTAAGACAGGTATTTCAGCTACCAACCATACAGGTTAAGCAGGTAGAAAACACTTCTTTATCTACTGGCTTTTGCATTACTGTCTCACCAGTGTATATTTTAAATGAACTCGTAGTACTAAAAGGGATTCCTTTATGTGGTGAAATAATACGAACAATAATGCACATAAGTTTCTCCGCTAGGAAAGTTGCCTCTAGTGCAACCATTTGAATGCTCAAACTGGCAATAGACACAGTGCTCATTTTCCAGTGGCATCACACCACTCCTTGAATTCACTAAGAAAACAAAGAATTATTTTTTTTAAAAAACCTGTCAGAATCAATATCACAAATTAGCAATTCTCTATCTGATAGGGAATCTTTTCAGCTACGTACAAGTATGTCAGACTAAGCTATTAACTTGAAAAGGTTAAGAATTGCAAGCCTCCTAGTATCACATTCAAAGCAATGTGACCATCGTGCAATTTGCTAATACGGTGGGATAGGCCAATTCTGGTTTCCAAATCACTTTCAGACTTGTTCCTGTGCACAACAGTACTCATCTCTCAGCAATTTAATGAAAATCTGAATATTTCTTATGAAAAATACATGCACTGTTTTGTGGCTGATATTCATAGGATTTCTCACGTTATTCTGTGTTTTGCTCCTTGCCTCTAAGCTATTAATTGCAAATGACTGTACTGCTGGGGAAAGTACAGCTTTGGAAAGGCAAGACTGGAAAATCCTAGTGTTTTATGGAAAGTATTTTTCCTGTTTGCGTACTAGCAGGTCTTCAACAAGCATGACCACTGTGCATCACCTTCCTCAGTATTCTCTACATTTCTTTTTGGATCTTACCCTGGGTCTAAAACGGCAAGGATACTTCAAGTACAAGTTTAAAAGGAACAAAGAGCAAAATAAAGCCCCTTATGCAAGGCCTCAAATGAGAAAATCCTTTTTCCTTTACAATGTATTAGCATAATCACAAGACCTTACTTTTGTTAAACAGAAAATTCTTCTATTGATCACACAGGGAAAGTCACCGCAGAATAGGAAGAGTCAAACTTGGACGTGTGAATTCCACGTACCCGGGGAAATAACACAGGCCTTAATCTCACCACTGACGGTCTCCAGTAAAATGCAAATTAGGTTGTCAAAAAGACTACAGAACCCTTCCCTCTACTGAAAACCAACTAAAACAACACATCCTCAGCTTTTTTCCATTTCTTTCACTAGTTACTGTGCTTCATTGCTCAGCCTTGGATGGAGCACTACGGTAGTGCAGTATCAACACAGCTGATGTACCTCATCCAAAAATTGGAAAAAATATACCCAGAAATACAGTAAGGCATCACAAAGCTGTTCTGTGCCAAGCTTCTTGCTTCTCCATTTTCATAGCCTCAATGGAGAAGGAAGGAACTGAGACAATTAATGTTACAAAAAAATGTTACTGCATCTTTATGGACAGAAAGATCCAGGCCAAACCACCGTCTTTTGTTTATGACTTAAGTTTGCTATGTACCTTTCCACAAAGAAACAATGGAGTCCCTGTCCCAGAGATCTTACCACCTACTTAGACAAATGTAAGGATGAAGGTTGTGGGATGTAACAAAATGCCAAGATGCAAGCTGTTGCGCGTGACTGTTCAACAATTTAATACAGGTTTTCATTCTCCTTGTGTGTATACTTTTGAAATACAGGTCAGAGCCAAATAGAGCAAATAACAGTTTGTATCATTTTTAGTGAGACCACTGCATTGTTTCTCTGCTGTTACTGTGTGTCTGCAAAACCAACTTGTTCCAACTGCGTTTTCTCTCCCCGTGGCACAAGATTTGTTGTTCAACAATCTTTCCTTTCCAAGGCTGCAGCGAGAAAAGGGAACAAATTTATATAGTTCTTCCTTGTTGTTTGCATTTCTTTGCATAAGGATTTTCACTGTGGTATTAATTTTGTTTAAATTAATTTTCAAAAATAATCTCCTCTGTTCCTGTAGCTCTATGTGAGCATATATCCCAGCATACAGCAAATCTAGAGCAAACTTTTAGAATACGTCACCTTTAGTAAAACATTCATAATAGGTTCAAAACACTTAAGAAGAAGGAGCAAATGAAAGGCTTTTAGGCAGCCACAATCCTGTTTCACTGAACTCGCATCCCTCCCGTCATCATCCCACATTATTTAGTTTTACTGAAATATTCCTGCATTTTCTCTGTTGGCCCCTGCTTTTATCTACAGCTTTTCTGGATAAAAATCGCCACTGCTCTTGAGTGAACAGAAGTGAACAAATATCCCCCTCCTGCCTAACCACTTACATCACCAAAGAAATCATCCCCTTGATTGCCCTAACAGTACATTAGCAGTTAAAAACATATATATTCTACCACTTAAGCTTGCCTGCCCGAAAGAGCAGATGATGCCCACTCAAGCAGCTTTTCCACACTCAGATCCCCCATCAATTTCAATGCAAATTCCCCACAGAGAATGACTACAAAGACTGGGCTCCTGCAAACATTTATGGCATAATTCAACATGGTTAATGAAGTAACCATGACACAAACCAGAAAGAATACCAGTTAAATATGTCAGGCCTTAGCCACATGAATAAAAATTAATATATACACATAGATATTATCTAAATCATGAAACAACCACAATCTCTGCATTAGTAAATAGTGCAGCTGTAACAACACAGTAAAACCCTTGAATCCTGAAAGGTGAAGAAATTTAACAATTACACAAACAGTAGAAAAGCTACTGTTAACTTCATTTGAGGAAAAAAACTGGTGTGGAAAATCAGCATAGGTGACCTAACTTACAGTTCAGTTTCTCCCGAGTACATACACTGAAGTGCAATCTACTTCAGTACTATCAGAAAGAAAAAAAAAAAGTTCAGCTTCGGTTTAAATGCCATCAATGAAAAAAAAATATTATAGCAGCTGAAGGAAATGTAATTACATGAAAGGTACCCCAGTCTGAGAGTAGTACCCATCTTTTAATTTCCAGTCATCTGTTTTACACATCGCCTCAGAGATAAGTATCTACTATTGGGTGCTTATCAGTGCACACACGGGCAATTTCAAGCAGTTTTGCCTACAAAAACAAGACTTCTGAGCTGCATCTCATTTTTACAAGCATTTGCTAATCTTTATCAGTTTATGATTTAACATTAAAAAGGGTATATGAGGCATCCAGTGATTTAAAAGATTTTCTTCCTCACAGTAAAACCCTTTAAAAATATGCTTCTATGTTCATATGCTCATGTTTCAGTCACTATACACTGGGAAACCGATAGAAATGAACCGAACAATTTCATACTCTACTCCCATAACTACAAAAAAATCGTACTGTGAACTACTACTCATATCCTTGGGTTTCCAAAAGCAATACTCGAATTATAATGTGTGAAGTGAATTACATTAGTTCCCTAATTAGATATTCTTTTCCCATTACCCCCAAAATTGTTATCTGATGCAATGGAAGTGTGCACAACACATTATTAATCACTGTCAACAATGTGAAAGGTTGCAAAGATAACTACTCATCGTTATAGAATCTGGGCAGGTGGCCAAAAAGAAAAAAAAAAACATGGATATTAAGTTATCATCAATCGTTATGAATAGTTTTTAGGTTCCAAAGTTCAACGAAAACATCTGACATACTGCCTAGGTCTGCCTCATGAAAGCCCTGATTTCAAAAGGGTTTAACTGCACGATGTTTTCTGTTAACATAGCATATGTGGCAATGCATTGTGACTGACAACGTGCTTGGATTGTAGACACACAATAAGTTAAGATATTGGAGTCTAAGACTTGATTTTGAACAATTTGCTGAAGTGCACAGTCATTGTTTTCCTCTCAAGAGTTAAGGATGAAACTAACCTATTCAACAGTCACAATGCTGGTTTATGTTATCTTTGACATTATCTGCAAAGGAGAAGACACTATATTACAAATAAAAACAAACAGTATTTATCCAGCCATTAACCAGAAATCAAGTTTGACTGTTTTCATTATTTAGATGCCAAAAAAAATCCTAAGTCAGAATCCACGGTTTAGTAAAAATAGAAATTAACTGTAATAATGTAAAAAGCACTCCAGATTACTAATCTTAATTGGCAACAAAAGATACTATTAAAGTTCATTATAGGAATTGACTTGCAATAGAATAATTTCAGCATACTATTCTCTTGCAGAAGAAAATTAGTCATTCCAAAGTCCCAAAAGAATTTGGCCATGATATCTGGACATCCTTTAAGTTTGCTAAAAACACATGCAAGCTTTAAGGAAACATAATAACATCCTGTTGTATCCTCCAAGGACCACACTAACGGTCTTTGCATTACCTCTCTTCAAAATGCACATCCCCAACTGGTCAACTAGGGCAGGAGTTACAATACACTCTGGAGCACTTCATGCAGCATGAGGCTGTTAATAGTATATATCGAGGTTCATCAGGGATGGGGGGTCGTCTTCCTGACCCCAGGAACAGATGCAAGCCTGATAAACTATTACGTAAATGGAGTACATCTACCAGCATTAACTGTGCACGCACAGTACTTGCCAGGGGTGAGAAAGAACAGACTCTCCCCCCTCTAACCATTCCGTAGCTTAGGCTTTCCCACTCAGACAAGATTCACTGCAAAAAAAGAAAAACAACTTTCCTCTGCTCTGAATATTTGAAGTACACCTACTGAAAAGGCTTACCATAGAAGTTGCAATTGTAACTGCTACTGTAGTTCATAGAAGCAGGATGCAAGAGACCTTTACGCTACTCCCTCATCCGAAAATCATGAAATCGATGAAAAAAACTAGAGGTTTACTTTGAAGACACCTAGTAAGATAAGCCAATTAGCATGTTTAATTGGTTTATACATGCACCTCTTCAGAGACTTTTCAAAACAACTGGGACCAAAGCCTTGATCGTGAAGAAGTCCTTCTGCACTTCATAGTCCCTAGCTTTTATCGCACAGCAAACGTTATTAGTCATGATACATCACCTTAAGGCAGAAGAAATGAAAAGGAAGAGAGAAGCAGAGAGGTAGAGCAGTTACTGTTTCATCATCTTTAGCAACACGTACAACTGATGCAGATTAGAGAAATTTATTCGGCTGTCCTTGCTCCCCAAGAGCACAGGCCAGCGGGACATCGGGCTCACGCCCATTTCCACACACACCTCTGGTTCCCTGTGACATTTCTCTCAACGCATCCATCGCCCAATCGCTATTTTCAGAATGCATCAAAACTTTGTACAGACAGGAATTGTCTGTACTTCAATACACAAATGAAAAGCCATCTATGGAACAGTAACAGTCATTTACAAACTATAATGAGAGTATTTTTTGTTTTGGGGGCTTATTTGTTTGGGTTTTTGGGGGTTTTTTTTTAGAAATAAGGACAAGCATATACTTCAATTTTTAAGGAGATTTCCTCATCTGAGGTGAATGCTTGCATTATATTTGCTTTCCTGTTGCTTACCTTGTGTTCTAGCCTGCAAGACTAGAACAAGTATTTCTCATCATTCATAAAGATCATCCATTTCTAACTTCCATTTACGTAGAGCAACAAAAAACGCAACCAAATAACAAAACCAGCACTGCAAGAACTTGCAGGAACAAGAGGAAAAGCAAGAACAAGCCACTTCTCCTCCACTTTCCCATCCTCCATCACCCTCCCATTCTCCCTGATCCTGAGATCAACCAAGGATCTTGGAGCCACATTGCCTAAAAGCCACCAGGGGCCATGTTGCCAGCTGGATTCATTTGAAAAATAATGCCCCCTTCCAAAAAAAAAAGTTATCTTAATCCAAGGGGAAGCCAATACTGGGGCTGTGTGTCTCAGATATTCTCATCTGTGTAGGGCAACACCAAAGGAGTCATCCAAAGGACACGTTAGCCCTTGAAATGCAAAGCTGCAGCAGCAAGACAGCAGCAGACCGAGCATTCCAACCCACATTAAACACACTCAGATTCTCAAGGGGGTTTTTTTGGGAACTTTTTAGTAAAGCTCCAGAGATGCCTCTTGCTCTTGGAACATAAACAAGTTGGGCCAATTACTACAACCCAACTGCAGCACTTGCCAATTCAGATCCTGCAATAACAATGCGATGAGCAAGGCAGCTAGGTTTTTCTTTTATAGCTCAGCACTTTACATAGTCCTCCTGAACTGAACAGCTACATCTTTCCTCCTATTATTTCCAATTACCAGAAACTAATATTCTCCTCTGTAAAGAGATACGCTTATACACACAGAAAAATCTAATAGCTACATCTACAAGCCAAAAATATATTACCTGCAAGTCAGATAAAGACAGGTAAGTACAGAAAACTATCAATACAACACTGTGTTTATGCCATTACTGATTACAATGTGTGTTAATTAACCTGGGTTTTCTGCTAACGTCGCTCAACTCTGTCCTTTGGAGGTCCCAAAATGCTTTGTGAAGTGAATATTACCCCATGCTATAGATAGGAAAAACCAAGAGGCAGAAGGCTTCCACATGATCTTATGAACTCCCCTCACAAAAACATGTTGTGGACTAGGAGAGCAAGGAGAACTACGTAGAGTTGTATTTGACACCTTATCTTTCAACAACATTGCCTCCCCAATTACATGAGCAACAGTTATGACACTATCATCATGCAGTATGCATCTTCTGGCCCATTTTGATTCTATCAAAGTATTAAATACCTTCACTTCAGATTCAGCTACTGTAAATACAATGAATGACATCAGACCACCCACCATCAAGATTTAAAGTTCCAGGCTCTTACAAAAGCAATCATCTGCCTATCTAGAAAGACGCTTGTCTGTGCATGCTTCCATCTATTCTAGCGCTTCCATGTACTGCACTCAAAGTTCATAAGTAGTTTATACAAGGTGAAAAATCTCCCCCACGCTCAACTTTCATCCTCTGCCAGCTGGTCTATTAAGTCATATCATTTGAGTTTTAAAAGGATGCAGCCATGTACTTATTTTTCCCACCTGATAAATATTTATGAAGATTTTATTCCAGTCCTAACACATACATACTATAACTAATCTTCCTTTTATTTAGTCAAGCATCTTAAAGGAAAAGGAGTTTAAAGACAGGCTATTCCTATTGCCGAGCTTGAGCTTCAGAAGTCAGCATATTAAGCAAAAAGATGCCGGTTTGGAAGGCAAATTAAAAAGACAACAACAAAAAAAAAAAAAACAGCACACGAGATTAACATGAGTTTCGCAACAATAGAGTGAAGTAAGTACATAACACCTGCAAAAATTAAATGTTTGAAAGAAAGATCTTTTCTGGTATTTGGTGATGGTTTTCCTATTTACTAGGATGTGAGCTATCAGCCTAAATAACATTAAAGCACTACTTTATGCAACTAAGATAGCTGATGCAACTTCCACTCATTTCTAATAGCTTATATGGATTTTGGTCAAGGCTGATATGGAAAGGACACGCTTTCGATAACTGAACTAGCACCATCTAGTTTTTGTTTGTTTGTTTTGACATTCATGTTATGGACCAATGGAACAATACTGGAACTGAAGCCCATTTCCTGCCCATCTCACAGAAAATTTAACTACAATTCAACTTCCCTTACCCGAAGTCTAGCAATCCTGTGATGTCTCCAGTTTCTAACCTCTCTTATTTCTACTGTGTTCACAGGATTTACTTCGAAACTTTGAATATCACAGTACTAAACTGAAGACATTTAAAAAATTCATTACCTTGTTTGACATGATACAGCAAAAATCAATGAAGAAAACTAGGCATCTGGATTAGAAAAATTCACACCGAAATAACATTGGCAATTCCATCTGCCCTGTTACATTTTTGGAGTAGTCATATCAGATGCGTGTTGTTTATCCAAGACAAATCCTCCAAGTTACTGAAGATCTGATAGTCACTGCTGTCATCACAATGAAGAACTGAAAGACTTTGGAAAATAAACTGCAAACTGAATGCTTGCAGCACGTAGAGTTCTCGTTTTCCACCTCTAAATGAGGTTTTTCATAACAAGCTTACCTTGTCTCTATCGATTTCTCAACTTACTCTATTATCAGATCTCAGAAGCTACTCCCCTGCCCCTCAGCTCCCTTGAATACAACTCCTTTTTTACTGCAGAACACTTGAAAAATAGCTACACAAGCCTGAGTACATATTTATTACCATCAATGTGCAATAGCCTCAAGAGACATCCACGCATCATATTCTGTTAGCAAGAAAAGGAATCACAGTCTTCAATACCGTGCTATTTTTTCCTAATGCTGCAAGGACAAACTAATTTGTAAGCCAGATCATTTCTTTCTAAAGGATGAATGACAGTCCTCTGTAGAGGAAAAAAAAAAACAAAGACCATCCTCTCACTAACTTTTACTGCCATGGGAATGCTGCAGGAGCCTCTCAGTAGGCTCCCAAAGGCAGATCTGGTTCCCATCAGAAGCTGCAGTAACCTCCTGAAGAATGGGAGAAAGGTCTAGGTGGCTACACTGGCTCCATCTCCCCTATAATGCTATACACATGTCATTTCCATCTCAGACTATGGTTCTGTCACGTCCTACCTCTGGGTGACTTTGCATCGCCAGAAAAAGAACAGAAATGAAGTGTGAACTGTCTGACAGGCAAAAAGCTCAGTGCAAGAAAAGGCAAGAAACTCAGATACACTATCCCTTCCAATTTTTCTCTGCAAAGAAAATGGGAATTATGACTTGATCTAGAAAACAAAGAAGAGTGAAATACTGCACCACCAGAGGATTTCAAGTTGGGACATTAAGTTAAGATAACTTAGTCCAGCAGTCTCCTACCAGTTATTTTAGAGTTAGACCAATGTAACATTGAACAATTTTAGAAGAAATTTATCAGCTTTCATCTGTAACACACCTATTTTACTACCAGGTTACGTTACATCCTAAATATTCCTTTTAGCAAGCCTTTGAAAATAATACATGAACTTCAATGCATACACAAACATAGGATGCTTTTCAAAGAGAAATATGTAGCTAGGAAACACACACATTTCTCACACTCACTAAAAGCTTCTTCACCTGCACTGAAACCTATTATAGAGCCACAAACTGCACCAGGAAATATACTTGAAGTTGTCAGTAGTGCTGGATTTACACCTTAACACAGAAATCTAATTTCTTTGTTAAAGAATATACTATAGCTTTACTGCTACTGGAAGTTGTCACCAATATTTGTTTCTTAAAGTTGTTATGAATTGCTGTAGTATGCAAGCATAAATAAATGTATACCACATCTGTCAAGCTAGACTATAATCAACCAGAAAAAACCTAACACTCTGTGCCTAAAAATAAATACTGACAAATGCATGTCTGCCTCTCCCTAATGCCTCCCTTCCTGAAAGACCCTTGAGGTACACTCTTAGTTTTGCAGTATGCCCTAAAATTAGTAAATAAGTCTCTGTGATAATTCTGACTATCTCCTTTATACTCCTTCCCCCTTTTCCCATTCCCTTTCCTACCAATCCCTTCACCAGGAATATCAAAATAGATAGCAGACCTCAGGGATATCACATTTGCTTCCAGGCACAGACATCATGAGACAATATCTGACTGTCCAATATGAATTTCCCAGCTATTCAGATTTTGAAGAATTTAATATCACAGCCCACACATTATTCTATATGACAATTACTTCAAAGCCAGAGGCTAGCCATTTGCATAATAATGAACATTTGTCTAAAGAGGTGTGCAGGAAACTACACATTAACGAGTTCCAGTGTATACTATCTGAAAGTCACACGTGCTTTATAAAAATAATTAAAAACATAACCTCTAATGTTTACCTACTTGTACCTTTTAGACAGAGACACCTGTCCTATTAAACGAACAAAACCACATAGGTCTAATTTTTGCAATACTAAGTCATTTGAAACTCAGTAATTTATGTTGGACTGTTTACATGTGTAAGGATTGCAGGAGTGTGCTGGCTTCTGAAGCTGTGCGTCAGGGGAAATGCATCCTATAGCACAGAAAACATGGGTTTGCTACATCTCAATCACAGAAAGAACAAGGGAAATACAGCCATTTCTGCTAAACCACTGTAAAAGAATAGAAGGATAGATAAGGTGCATTTCTCAGCTAGAGAAACATTTCCAAGAACACTCTGGAATCTGACAAGTCAGAGGTAAATTTTTTACCATCTAACCAGGAACAGAAGCAAATCGCTTATTAGGCAGGGAGCTCTCCATAGCATCCTATAACCCACGTTTGATACAAATGTAGCAGGCTTTTCCTTTTTGAAATCAAAAAGTCACTTTATTTTGAAAAAAGCGTTCTTTACACTATAAAGAATATATACTATACTAATAGCCCTTACCTGTATTTACTGCTTGAGACTTATGGTTTCATTAGCTTTGAAATTAGACTGATGAAGCCATTAGGATCTTAGCTATCAAATCCTCATTTATATCACAGGATGTGCAAAACTAGAGTAACAGGCTCACTAACGCACTGTGACACAGCTGCAGCACCAAGTCCCGTCCTGGATCTTCCACTCTTCAGCCCACACTCACGTTCACCAGCCCCAGACAAGGAACCCCAAAGCCAACCAGAGAAGACAGCAGCCAATGCAGATTACTACCTCCCCATACAATCCACCACTGGCTGGAGATTTTCCACAGAATCAAGGTGCCTGGCTGAATTTTAAAATATCCCAGCTAATTTATGACCACTAATACTTGTAGCCCTCCAAGATAAGAATGATAATCATATCTAATGCCTTAGGGTTTAAAGCCCATTGTCAGCAGCAGCTGGAGAAAGGGCTGGATTTCTTCCCTCCACACAAGGCAACCAGCTGATGCATCATATTGCTGGGTTTCTCTCCAGCTCTGAAACATCGGATATTGATCAGTGCCACAGGCAGTACAGCGTACCAGACAGACTGTTGTAGGATTTGTCCGAGCAGACCACACCAGAGTATTCTTAATCTACCATGAGAGAAGAAGGGGGGGGGGGTGGAAGCTAGTTTAAAACTAGATGCTATGTAGATACACACATATGCAAACAGGGAAGTTCTTCCAGGCCACTGCAGCGTTAGGTGTGCCTTATATAGAAAGTACCCATCAGCATTAACCCTCACTCCTTTGGGGACTGGAAATAATCAACTCTTCCATATTGTTCAACACAGTTTCAGCAAACAGAAATCATTTCTACCTGATTTTGTACAGTTCCATTTAATGGCATCTGTACTTATCTACTGTGTAAACACTCTTCCATACAAGCATTTTCAGAGGCATGCTTTCCAGGATTTTGGAATAAACCCACAAGAAAAAATTGTTCTACATTTGTGCATGGGGGGGAAAGTGGGTGTCAGGTTCTTCTGAGCATACTGTAATTCATCCCCATGCTCTATGTTTGCTTAAGATAAAGATCCAGAACTGGGCATTCTGCTAAAACACTGCCATCAGCAAGTTTCTAAAAGGCGCTATAAATGCTTTGAACAGAGACTTCCAGAGTCCTATGCTTTGTAGTGTAATGTTTCATTCATAATTGTTCCATTAATACCTAGCCACAACACAAGCAGCAGTTGCTTATGAATCTCATTGCCTATTTGGTTGCATCTCCTGATCAACTCTACTCCCTCCCTCTAACAGAGGCTTTAAGTCGCTCTTCATGTGGAAAGCCAATATTGTCCTTCATCGCTTAACCCACCCATAAGATCAGAATTTTCTAAGTACACCCAAATGATTTAGAAAGCTACACTGCCTTACAATGCCATTGTGCTTACACAAGGATGTTTTTTCCACATCCTTAGAACTTCAGATAAACTCTTTAGTCAAGGCAAAGTTATTTTCAAGATCATGAACTTCACTCGGTATAAGGAAGATAAATACGGTCTCAGTGAATACAGAATTTTTTGTTCATTATTTTATTCTTGTTCAGTGAAAGAACTGTTGTGCTGGTTCAACCAAAATGACTTAGAGAGTTCAATTTAGCATTCTGAGCCAGAGAGGATATAAGTGTGCAAATACACCAACATAGAGAAATTTTTTTAAAGCTAGATTTACTCTGATATGTGATTTAACAGAAATCACATGCATAACTTAGCATTATGAACAACTGACAGATATGAGATAGTCACTCCTGATCAGGCTAAAATCATTATTTGAACTTGGTTATCTACAATGAAATCTCCCCTTCCAATGATATCACATAATTAACATCATGTAGGATATCTTGGGATGGACTCCTTCGGGGACAAATATTTGGAAGCAGGCTCCAGAACATTAACAACTGAAAAAGACAAAAAAAAAAATCATACCCAGTATAGAAGATTGAACAGGTTCTGACACTGTCACAAAAGTAGCCTTACTCACTGGGAAAGAAAGAACAATTTCCTATCAAGTATTTACCAGGAAGCTTAATTCCAATCACAGATAAGAGAAAAAGTATAATTTAAAATGAATCAGGTTCAAGAGCGGAGATCATGACAAAATACACAGCAGTGAGTCCATATAAACCAATCTGGATGCTATTCTGAGATGGGAGAAGGCAAATCAAGCCTTTATTTAAATCAAGGTTATACCTCACATATCCCACTTAAACACCTATATCACTAGGATACAAGTGAAAGCGACTCCTGTCCCCTCCAGTTTTGCAGTACTGTTGTAAACTTAGTCTTATTTTCATACTTTGTATGCCAACGCTCCTAATCCCTGAACATGAACATATCTTCTTCAGTTTAATTTGAAATGAAGGTGGCTTTCTAGATAAAAAAAAAAAAAAAAAAAAAAAAAAGATACCTGCACAGCCACAGAAACACTCAACTTCTTAAAAGTCTTAGTGTTCAGCTGACCACCAACAGGAACAGAAATAAATAACCTAGCACACCTGCCTTACACATCCCATCCACACATATTCCGTCTGTTTGTTTTAGAAGCCATATATATGTATCTGTCTCTATCACTGCTGAACAAGTCATAGCATACATACATATGCTGCGTACAGTTTACTCGCTTTACAAAACAGGTAAAACCCAACAATTTGTGCAAGTATAAGATCTCAAGATATCACGTACAAGCTTTTTCATTGTACGGTAACACAGACTTGGGGGAAAAGAACAGGGCAAGAAGATGAAAAACTAACAGAATTACACTTGAGTCAATTCTAGATGAGAGTATACCACAGAGACCTCAAGCGCATGAAGTTCACCACTCACAGTCTAATCTTCAATTGGTCTACATCATCACAGATCCTTTGTATCACACCCTACTGTAAATTTACACAAGTTGGAAAAAATCACCCCCTATTTTTAAAAAGCTTGCAAAATTTCTTTAATTAGACAAATATTACAACAGACATCAGCAAGACTCACTGTTTACCTTACACAAACATTTTTGACAATCATAGCTAGCCCTATTTCTTCATCAAGGAAACGTCTTAAAGACCAGAGTCTGACTGGGAGAGGACTGGCAATAACAACAACAACAACAACAACAAAACCAAACAACCAACACCAAAACAAAACACACTCTCTCATACAACTCTCTCATTAAAGCCACTACAGAAAGAACTTTTAACAGAAAATAGAAGAAAAACAGAATACCTTGTAACAATCCTCAAGGTGCAAATCTGCATCGCTGAAATGAACAGAACTACCTGTTTCTTTGAGCCAATTTCTTAACAAAGAGTGGTTGAAAATGGTCACAGACAGCATACCACCAAAATGGGTTTCAAGAGCATCTTAAAAGCAGAAAACTTAGGGCCTTAAAGCAGAAGCTGAGCCTTGGACAGATCACCAAGGCTCATCCATGTAACCAAGTCTCCCAAATCCGATTCTGTAAATGTCAGGTTTAAAGTAGGTTTATTAACAACCTTAATTACAAGAATGAAAACATAAACCCCATAGCTAGGAACTAAAATCTTACAGAGATTGTTGTGTTTACAGAAGGCTTTAAATATTTGCAAAATGAAGGAGAGGTTATGACATTTTCTCAGTTCCCTTGCTCAGTGGATTTTTATTGCATCTCTTTTTCCATAAAAGCCCAGTTAGTTACATTATCAAAATACCACATAGCAGCTTGCTGTAATTTCATAAGGTAAGCCTTGCCGCAATTTGTAAGTGGTTATACTTGAGTGCTTTCACACTGGCTCAATAGCACAGCACCCATCAACTGCATTAATGTCTCAGCACAAAAATCTACTAATAAACATGGTACTCAGCCAACATTACCCCACTTTAAACAACACAAGTTTGCAATATGAGAAGGTTAATACATGCAAGACCACTTATGCTATTTAAACTGATTTTGATAGAAAGGTAGCAGCAAGTATCCTCAAGCAAATCTGAAGTGTATCAATAATAACCCAGGAAAAACATAACACAAACCAGAGAGAAAGCTATAGCATATGGCTTCAGTCATGTGTATTATGATGACTGTTTCAATAAAAACAAGTCAAGAGATAAGATGCCCCACGAAAAAGTGTTAGTCTGTTTTTAACACTATAAAACTGCACCTCGCACATTCCTCATGAAAAAAGAAAAAGCGATAAAGAGATGAGGAAGTTTTCCATCAAGTAGAAAGGCGCGGGGGGGGGGGGGGGGGGGGGGCGGGGAATACTGGAAGGCCACCATCAGTTTGGCTTTATAAGGTTCAGTGCCAGATCCACTGTGCATCTGTGGTAGCATGTCCAGGTAGCTTGAACTGACACTTGAAAGTCCAGGGTGACAATTTTTCTGCAGTCAAAAAAACCCCACAAAGCCACACACAAAAGCAACCAACCACCTGCAATATTAACATGCTGCTTTCTGTGCCGCTGACGACAAAGACAGTCCTTCCTAAAACCTGCTAGCCCAATATACCAGGTAGGTACAGATAAATCTCCGCTTATCTTGTGACTTTGAGTTTTTATTAGAGCCAAAAGTTTAGTTGGGCAACAGAGCATAAAATACACATTTACAGAGATCCTTCCAAAGTCTAAATTCATTTCACAATTATATTTTAATCATTGTTCAATCCAAGAGGGTTCATTCGGGCAGAGCAGAAGACACTTCTGTCACTATTACACACACGCACATTTCTTTACCATGTCCCACTAACTTACAGCTACTGATCTGAATGAGAAATCAGGAAGAGTGGGAATGAAGGATAGAAATCAACTGAAGAACTATTCCATTTCACTCATCAGCAGAAAATGCATTTAATCAGAAGACAGGGCAGTACTAAATTTTTCATGGCACAGGATGATTGAAATGTACCCAACTAGATTATTTTAGCAGCAGTTTTTACCTGCTTTACAGTAATTTCCTCAAGTCTCCTCTTCAAGATAAAGATCTGTGAATTTACTGGTAATGAGCAATCACCCATTTTTGGTAGCAAAACAATAACCTACACACAAACTTGACAAGTCTATAGCCTCACCTGTATCACTCTTGTATTTAAAGACTTCGTTGCCAAGGTCATATATTGGCACAAAGCCTGCTCACTTTATTCACATTAGTATTCATGTTAGTAATCCTACTACCTTCAGATGGCCCACTTACATGGTTGTTAAACCCGATCAAATTTTTCCCTTGTATATTACAAGTTGCACGGAATTTGGCTATGTAATTCCCACTAGAGCCAACATAAGTTATGTAGATAGATGGGATGCTATCCCAAACATTAATACTAGAGTCCTCTTAAACTCAGCCTGGAAAGCTAACAGTGGTGAGTGAAAAAAGCCTGCTTCTACTGATTTCAGCAATGTCAGACGCAGCCCAGTTTCTAGTTCTTGAAGATCAGCCAACACACAAAAAGCAAAACCCCATACCTCTAAAAAATAAGCACAAATACTAAATCTTGTCTTGCTTTAATCAATATCTACTAAGTAGATACCTAGAAATACCCTTGCCAAAAAAAAAAAAAAAGGCAAATTAAGCTTTATTTCTACACCACAAATGCAAACCTAGCTTTCTGTATTTTACTTGGGAAAGACATACCAGATGCATCATTGATTGGTGTACATATACACACTGATTTCTTACCGCTTCAAAAACACTGAACAAGGGTTGGCTTTATGTCCATAAAATATATTGTTATAAAAAGGAGAATGCACTTGCCCGATTTAAAATGAGCTTGGTCTTATTTTTCCAACACAAGCCTCATTTCCAGTAACAAAAGTGTCTACTGATGATTTGTTTTAATGGCCCTCGATCACACACCCACTTTTCCCAATCAGAAACCTCAGAATTTTAAGCTTAAGAACACCAACGTTTATTTTACTATTCAACTCCACAATAACAACTGAGTTGCATCAACATTTTTATTCCAAACTGATTTTTCCCAGTAAACATTAAATCTAAGCAAAGCTCTCATCAGTAGCCTTTCCCTGGAAAATTCTATAGGAAATGAAATGTAATACTCTATTAAGACTTGTTTTGCAAACAGAAGTGAGAGAGATCACCCAAGCATGCAGAGTCATTAAAATGGATCTTACATATATCATTATAAATTTAATAATCTCCATGACGGCTAGAGTTCAAGTTAAAATGAATGTCAGCAAAGCATGACCAATTGATGTTATCCCAGCTGCCACTGAGCCTCACTTGGGGTTATATTATACATTCAGAGGCCCCATACTACATGTGCACCAAACACCCAGAGCCAGGAGCAGATGGGAGATGTAGGCTTCTATACCTATCAGCAAGGAGACACAGACAAAATTGCATATTAATTTTGGTGCATCAGAACAATTATAGTATACTTCTGTGTCACAGGTCCCAAATGTTTTTCCCATCATACCCTATATGCAGTATAATATTGTATACTTAAGGAGGAAAAAAGTGTACTAGCAGCCTCCAGAAATTAAGTCAATAGAAGGATTTTGTTTCAACCCTTATTGATTTACTTGGGTCCCAAAATGCTTCCTTGAAAAAAGTAGGAGGACCTTGGCAGCTTTTATCAGTTAATAGATCATGCTCAGTGCAATTAAAATACATTTAGGACTTCTATTTTGTTCCCCAAATAAACGTTCCCTAAATGTCATTTCTCTCTAAGGAAACAGCTGCATTTTATCCAATTTCTGAAAGTTTTCCAGGCTGCTTAGATTTCTAATGGGGTGACAGGGAAACCACTTTTATTCTTCAGCAGACTTGATGAAATTGTGACACAAACCTCCCTCTCTCCAAAATTAGACAGCACTGTTGAACAGCAAAATAATAGCCGACGGTCAATTTTTTTTTTTCCCCCAACTCGCTTTTCAACTGAAATAAAAATCATATGTAAAAGCTACAAGAAAAAGGAGCTCTCCTCACAAAGCTGAACACACAGTGTTTTCTATCACCCATCAAATCTGTGTGGAAAACAATATAAATGATTTATACACTAGAAACATGTCAAGTTTTACAGTTTGCTTGACTGGTGCCAAGAAAACAACTCTGAAGTCCCAATTGTTCACAAGCCACATTTTGCCTGAGACGGCAACTTCATTTAGGTCAACCTAATGCGCCAGTCCATTAGTATTAAATAATACAATACTACCTTGACACACAGACCTTCCACAAAGCACTTGTACAAAATAAGGTCCGCCAAAATAAGGCCTGACACTAAGTACATTCCACTGTGCATTTTGTTTTGTTTCAAGTCAAAGACATCTGGAAACTACAGCAAAACACAAATGTTACCATCAGGACAATGATGATATTGACAAGTGTACAACATTTTCCGCAAATTTAATCACCAAATCCCAAGAACGCAATTTTTTAACCTCTCTAATGGAATCAACAAAAAAGTTAAAGTTACAACAAATCAATAATCCGACTGGACTCAGTAAGAGTCAGCATACTTCATTTACACTGCAAGTTCTTCATCAACAACTATGCAAAATTCTGGATTTTTTCCCTTCTTTCACTCATACTACAACTTCCCCTTCCCTCAGCTCTTTGCTCCACACATTGGAACAAGCCTGAAGAGAGACACAAACATTTTTTTAAAATATATTATCAGGAGAAGAGATCTACAGCTGGCTAAGCTTGGCGAGCAGCAACTGCAATTGATAAAAGAGTTATAAGGAGCTCTTCTGCCTCTTGTATCTCACTCAGCAATTTAAGCAGAAAGTGCTTCCGCCTTTTGTCACTTACCCTTTTTTGATCTTCCAGTCCATGTGTCACAGGCTTTCTTTTCTGATGCTGGCTGGATTCAGAGCCAGGTTCCATTTCCCAGCTACAAAGACTCTTCCGGCCTCTTTAAGCTTTCCCTAAAAATCCATAGTATGAACAACAAAAATCTAAAAATAATAAAAAAAGGCAAGAGAATTCCTTCAAACCTCGTCCATGTTTTTTATCATCCTTCTAAATTCTTGTTTGCCATCACTGCTCATTATCTTAACAAGCAGCCATTCTGTGAGCCTCTATATCCTATTTTAGCTCAGATGAAGGTTTCCATTTACGTGCCTTACAGAAGGATGACAGAGCTGAATCCAAACCCAGTAGTTTGTGCCACATTATTGCTCCATCAGCAGCCTTTTCAGTGCATTCCTGGCACCGATAATTTATATGTCAATAAAGGTGTAAATGTGCATTTAATCCACTGTGTTGATATTATCAGCATCCCTCTCTTGGGCCACCTTCCTCCCATAAATCAATGTAAACACTTCACAGCGATAATTGCCTTTTGCAAATCTAGCAGGTGTTAATTACGTAAAATCATCCATGCACGCTTGTCATCTTCTTCTATGTATTCAAACAAATACCTAAAAGGAGGGGGAAAAAAAGCAGGTTTTACCAGCTTGAAAGAAAACATAGCAACTGATAGTCTTCGCCCACCACCAGGAGCCACAAGTCAGAACCGATACAGTAATTAGGTATTTTGTACATACTACAGTCTTCACCCAAGCCTCTCAAAATGTTTTGATGCCTATTTAGCATATTACTTTACCTTTGGGGCTTTTGCATAAAAACACCCCAGAATGACAGCACTGTACATCAGAGCTGAGCCTACTGCGATGCCAACTATAGCCTGCAAGGATCAACTCAAAAAATCAGTCTCCCAGGACTGAAGTTCTGGATATAAAGCCAAATTCATTACTATTCTGGGGTCTCTTACCCAGGGAACTTTTTCCACAGTTTATAAGGTTATTGTGTGCCACCTCTCAAAATCCTGGGCACAAGAATATGTGAATGAACAGGTTATAGTATTACTTGGGAAAGAAAGTGGCACCTGAAATCACAGGTTAGCAACTCAACCACCTTATAATACTGTTCTTTTTGTACTGAGAAGCACAAGTTTACTACAACATAGATAAATCATTTCCCAAGTTAATTTGTACAGTGTGATCACTGCCAGCAAGCTTCAATATGCAGGCACCAGAAAAAGCACATTTATTAAGCTGGATTCCATATCTAAAAAGGCTAAATATTAAATCAATTTTAGCAACCTTAGCTGAGTATGGTATAAGACCACATACTTAAAGACCAAAAAAATCCAAAGCTAAGTGTCCTATGTAAACAAAGAAAATAATAAAATCATCCTAACAATCAGACATTCTCCCATCACTAAAGGATGGGCAGCACAAAACCCAGATTTTTCCATACACATAGTAGAAACTGGATATCTGTAACCCACTCGCATTTTTCTACAAAGATTCAGCACTACCTGAACTGAATAACCGAGTCAAATATCCAAGTTAGATATAAGGTAGATTCTTGGTCAAATGCATAAACAGGTTTGTTCTACGTCCTGAGGTACCTTGTTATTCAAGGCAAAAAGTCACAAGACAACAGGCAGAAATACTGCTTTTGCCTATCACTTCAAATGCTCCTCACCATGAAGGAGTAGATCATTAATCCAGTTCTTTTTCTTCTGCCGAGTACAGGAAAGAACATGACTGATTGCAGTGATGCCGCTATGCTTTGCCACTTAAAAGTAATCCAAAAACACTTCTAACCCATTTTATAGATAAACAAGAGGTTTCAAATTTTATTTTGAACCACAGTCTCCTCCTGATCTGTGGTTTTACACCTGCCGATATCCACGGAAATCACACAGGTAGCTTGAAGGCAGTAAAAGGCCTTTGATCTTAGCAACAAATATCACACAAAAAACCAACCCCAACTTACATAAATATCCTTAAGTCCCACCGACGAAAACTTTTTCCCTCCAGTGATTTCACTGTGATGTGACACATGAGACTGCATCAGTCACATCGTGTAATGCCATGCTGGAATAGCATGACATAACCAGTGCAACTAAGGACAACGTCTCTCTGCATGAGAGGTCCCCTGAACTAGAAAAAAAAATTAAGAAAGAAGAAAAAGTGCAAACTCTCTGGAAGTTCCTGTGCATTAAATGTTATGGCTTTAACCATCGTGGAGCCAGACTAACTCTCTTGAGGAAACATGCAAATTTCTATTTGTATATAGTACTTAGTATACACGTGTAACCTTAGAGCATGCATTACTGGATATTTAGTGTCACTGCATGAGTTAGCTACATTAAGCTTCATATAAAAAAAAAAAATATGAGCAAGAAAAAAAAATTATCCTGAAGCTTGAAAAAACATTTCATTCAAATCAGACACCAAACAAAACATTTTATGTATCTAGATTCAGTTTATTCTTATTTATTCATTTTTTATCTCTGCGCATTACCTAATTGCGGAGATGGATTTGTTAACAGTAAATTGGCATTCAAAACAAAATAGAAACTTTAAGAAGAAAAAAAAGTAAGGTTTGCTGGGGAAATCACCACATAGCCATCAGACACGCTAAAACCAACAAAACGCCAATTGACCAAAACCCTCTCTTATCTCATTCTCCTATTACTGCAATATCCAGAGGCCCCACTCAGGCTCTGGACCCTGTTGGGCTACATACTAAAAAAAACTCCACGAGAAAACAGCTTTAAGAGCTCAGAGCCTAAACTTGACCACGGCTTAAGCACATAACCGAATTCAGTGAACCTCAGATGAATTAATATTCTTAGATTGAAAGCCTCAAGGGCTGTAACGGGATGTGTCCTTCCAGGGTCCATCCTCACGCGCGGCCCCAGAAGGATCCACACCTGCACAAAATGTCACTCAGAAATATCTCGCTCGGTAACCAGATCCCCAACAACGCCGCCTGGTCGCTATTCTTTCATTAAGAGCAAAGCACATCAACACAACTTTGCTCTTTTTTTTCTCCTAAAGAAAAAAAAAAAAAAGCAATCTCACAGCATCAGAAATTTTGCATTCCCGCGACTGACTGTGTTTCAGAACAAGCAAGCAAACCAAAATATATTTCTCCACAAGTTTTTTGAAGGGGTTTGTTTGGTTTGGTTTTTTTGTTTGGGGGGTTTTTTTGGGTTGGTTTTGGTTGTTTTTTTTTTTCACGGAAAATAAAAGCACAGCAGTAAGTTTCCCCAGCCTCTAAAAAGCCCGAGGTGAAAGACAAAACCCCTGCGCGGAAACCTCCACCACCCGCGGCTGGCGTGGGCTCCCCGGGAGGGGCGACCACCCCTCTACCCCAGCAGACAATCAAAAAAAAAAAATAATAATAATATTAAAGACCAGCAAGCAGCAGCACCCTCCCTGTGGCAGACCGCAGGCTCGCCGCGCGGGGAGGCTCCCGCCCAAACCCGCCGGGCCCTCCGCCGAGGGAGAGGGGCTGGATGGAGACCCACGGCCCCGCACCCCCCACACACGCAGTCCCCACGCACCCCACACACACCCACGCCCCACACGCACACAAGTTACGGCCCCGCCACCCCCCCCGCACACCACGCACCCCCCCTACACCCCCCCTCGCCCCTCAGCGACCGGCGAGAGAGCGCTGAGGAGCCGCTCCCGCCTCAGCGCGGCAAGGCGGGCGGGCGGGCGGGCTGGCGGCGGCCCCGCCGAGCCGCGGTGCGGATGAGGCGCAGCCCCGCCAGGCAGACCACCACCACCACCCCCCCCCCCCCCTCATCCTCGTCCTCCTCCTCCTCGCCAACCCGGCGGGGCACGGCTCTAAGCTGCCGGTTCCTCACCGCCGGCAAAAACGCGGGGCCTCGCCCGCCCCCGGTGGCCGCGGTTTACTCCCGCCGCCGCTGCCGGAGCAACCCGCCTGGGACAAACTTTCGCATCCCTCCCGAGAGCCGGGCGGGCTCCCCAGCGCGGCGGCAGGTTCCCGCCGGTACCTGCTGCTGCTGTTGCTGCGGCGGTGGCGGGCAGGCTGGGCGCTGCTGCTGCTGCTGCTCCTCGTCCTCCTCCCGCGGGCCGGCGGCCCATGCGCCCGGGGCAGGGCGAGGGGCCGCCCTTGCACGCCCGGCTCCGGCTCCAGCTCCGCCGCTCCGCGCTGCCGCCGCCGCCGCCACTACTCACTCTCCCGTTACCCGGGCAACTGCCTCCCGCCCCCTCGCCTCGCCCCCTCCCTTCTCACTAACACCGCCCTCGCCGGCCAACCACAAGGGCGCCCGCCGCGCCCACGTGGGTCCGGTAGACCAATGGGAGGCGGTGGAGGGGGGGGACGGGGAGGGGGGGGGGACGACCGCGGCCGGCGAAGTCAATGAAGAGCCACTTTCCAGGCGGGAGCGGGGTGTTGAGGGGCGGTGGGAGGACCCGGCCGCTCCCCGGTGGCCCCGCCCCGCCCGGCCCCGCCTGGCCCCGCCCCTCTCCCCTCACAGCCCCGCGGCGGAAGATGGCGGCGGGCGGCCCCCGGCCACCTGCCTGAGGCGGGACGGGTGCGCGGCGGCCCCGGCAGGCCAGGCGCTGGGCTGCGGCCCGGTCTGCCCGCCGAGGCGGGGGTGAGAAGCAGCAGGCACCGGTACCCGTTTGGCTGTCTGGCGTTACCCACCCCAGGAAACCCTCCGAAGCCATAAAATCGCCAGCAGAGAAATACGGGTAGGTTTTTAGTCAGGGCTGTCACGTAGCCTACCCCCTCACCCCCCCGAACCCTGTGCCTTGGGACGTAGGAAGCATCGCTGCGGGAGCGGTGACGGGAAACGGGCGCACCGGTCCGGGGGATGCCGCTCCAGAGGTGCCCACAAGGCAGGGTTGCTCACACAGCACTATTAATGCAATATATCGTTGGTACCAAACGCATCTCGCTTAGGTACGTCTTCCAAAAAACCACTATCAGCGTGGTATCGGCCTCTCGTTGGTGCAGACGCTGGAATTAGTTGGAGCGGAGCCAGCCCGCGCTGCAGCCTCGCGAGCTTTGACACGCCAGCGCTCGTAAGGCAGCCTGGATCGAAGCTGACTCCTCGCAGAGCCGCTTCGGCAGCTCCGCACCCTCCGGTTCTGGAAATGGAAGCGTGGCTGCGCTCCAGACGGCTCGGCAGAAGCCAGCTCCGGTCCGACGCGACTTACCGGCCTGTGCCGGTAGCCGTGCTAGTAGCAGGCGCCTGGGCCCCAGCAGACCTCAAGGAGCAACGTATTCTCTTGGTCAGCCTATATCTGAGCTAGCCCTGCTTGACCCACACAACGTCTGTGGGGAAGAAAAAGAAAACTACCAAGTATCTTCACAGATGCCAAATACGTGGGGTTTACATTGAAAGATTTAGACTCAAAGTGAAACACACTTTTTATAGCGAGAGACGGTGCCGTAACACACGGTGTTTAGAGCAGAATATTCCCGTCAAAGTCAAGGCTGGCTGGAGGCCACAGGAGTAGGTAGTGTGGAGGGATTGTGGATTTCTGAAGGCAGTCAGCTGGTCAGGGCTCACTGCCCGCTCTGTCTACAGTCCAAGAAATCCAGGACGGCTACTGCCTAGCACCTTTTGAGAGAGGTCAGCGTGAAGAGAAACGGTACCTGGTCCTCGGGAGGATATATCCGGGAGCAGCGTCAGCCTTTACCCTTCCCATCCCGGTACCAGCCCAGGATTTCAAGGCATTTTCCTCATTTTCTGTCTGAACTTCAGCGAGTCCTATACGTGACTCCTTCTGTGGCACCTCGTTCTTGAGGAAAGAAAAATTCAGTTTCCCCCCAGATAAAATTATGACTAGAGTCTTACCTTGCTTTTAGCTTTCTCCTCAAGGTTGTTGATTCAGCAGAGCTACAGCTTTCAGCCCAGTATTCAGGACATCTGCTTACATGGAACACCAGAAAAATAAAATTAACATCTAATTTAGACCATTTATTTAATTTAAGTGTTAAAGTGTGTGGCCTCTCTAAAAAGAAGTCTATGAACTTAGGTTGCCTGAGGTTTTGTTTAAACTTACCTGGAAAAACAAGATGCCATGAACGCCTGGGCTGCTGTGGCTCTTGGGACCTTGAAGGACAGTGTAGCTTGCAGAAGGCTTAGCCGCAACACTCGGTCTCACCTGTGCTCAAAGGCCTTTGCAAGCATTTGTTGTGCTTGCTGAATGCCAGCTCCTGCAGAAAATGACATTTCTGTCACTCCGTAACTCAACTGCTGTTTTTTGTATCTGATCCATGTTTCACACGCAGACAACAGGAATGAGAAATTAAGCCAAATCTGTTCTTTGGCAAATTCAGGTGGCGTTTTAGTACAGGAAGAGATGGTTTATAATACATTAATAAGAAACTCTGCTTCTATTGTAACATTTTTATATTTAGAAAATCTTCTTTTAAAATATGTGGCTAGAGGTAGAAAAGAAGATTATAATAGCCTAGTCTGTGATAAAGGAAAATTTCAATTCAATGGGACTGCTGTAAAGGCCCTTATTTATTTTTCTCAGCAGTTGCATTTTGCCTTTCACTCGCTTGCCTGCAGCTTTGGTTGCTGCGGAGGTTTTCTTCTGTAAATTCTTCAAAGTGATGGATTTTCCCTTTGAAAGAATGCTTGACTGTAGAGAACTACAGACGTGTAACCTTTTTTATTTTTTTCCTGTGCACGTGTGATGCTTTGAGCTTTGAGAAGACAGGTGTACTGCCACCTCTTTTGTTAATTTGCATGCCGAGAGAGTGAAAATTTGCATTACTGGTTTCATACTCCCCAACTGAAAGGCAAGGACGGTGATCTTCTACTCTTTCCAGTTAAAGGTCATCTGTAAAAACATGTTCCTCACTGGCTCAGATTAGTCAGACATTCAGCACATTATGAATCAAATAAGCATAAGGCATATTTTTATTGATTAAATGTTATGGTTGTAGCAAGAAGCACTAACGAACAAGGTGTTGCACTTATGTACCCTCGCCAATGCTTGCAATCTAGACAGACAAAAGCCAAGAGAAAAAAACCCAACGTTTTAATCTCTCTTTCAGAAACAGAAAGCTGTGGCACAGAGCTGATGAGAGGAATGTGCCAAAATCCGGTCTCCCAACAAACATCAGCATCTTAACCACAAGCTATTCCCCTTCTTGTTGGTTCTTATCCTTTTAATGTGTTCCAGCCTGTTAGATAGGTAAAAGTAATCGTGTTAAGTTACAGGCTTGGACTCTAAAAAGATAATGATCAAAGCCCAAGTTCTCATCTCAGTGATGAGAACTGAAACCAGGAGCAATTTGATTACTTCATCGGACATTAACACAGTAATAATTCTCTTATTTTAAGAGTTGTTACAGAACAGGTAACGGTCCTTGTCCTATAAAAATCAGTAACAAAACACTTTAAGTGCACACCTTTAGTCTAGGGATAATGTCATTCAAATCCCAATACTATTCCTATGAAAAAGCCATTTAGTATGTTCACAGAAGTAAAATGATGGTGGGGTAGGAGTGCCAGCCTGGGACTCGGGACTCCTGAATCTGTCAGCTTGCTGTCATCTAAGCCCACACCGGGTACTGTGGAAGCACATGGGGTTCCCACAGGATAAAATCTAAATGCCGGCCATGCATTGTAAATGTGTTAAATCAAAGATTGCCATTTACCACAAATTCCATAGAAATTCTAACAAAACGAGCCCTCGATCTTGGCTGGAACTTCAAGATACCAAGTCCACAATGATTAAGTGCACACTAATACCAAACATGCTTTGGAGCTGTGATCTCAGCAAGGACAGCAGGATCTGGCCCAATGCGTTTTAATTACCACTGCAATACAAGGCTACTTAAATGCTGTGAAAGCCGCGATGCCGTAATCACACTCTTTGCCATAAGCTTTTGAAAATAGGAGGCTTCCTTTGCAAGTGCCATTTTTCTGACACTACAAAATGTCACAAAGTTCAGTTGTAAAACAGTAAAAGATGCCTAAAAATACTGAGTGTTACTCATATTCTTAGAGAACTAGATTTTGCAGTAAGTGAAGAATAAAGTTTCGTAATTAGAAAACAAAACATTCATAAACAGCTACATGCAATTCATCATCTAAAGAATTTAAATCCTTTAACGTAAGATAATTCAGCTTTGATCCTTAGACTGTAAGAGTCAACATTTCCTGAGGTGTTTTCGCAGACCTTTCAAGACAATATTGAGTTCATTTGTCTGTGTGTCTGCTGCAGGGTCTGGTAAAACATTCTGTTACGAAACTGATGGCTGCAATGGTAGGAGTGTTTAGAGAGCAGAAAAACGGGGATGTTAAACTAAAATAGCAAAGCTTTCATTAATTTTTCAGGCTCTGTTATGTACCTTTTAGCTTTTGGCTGTAGCTAATCAAATTGCATGTTCATATAAGTTCTGACTTAAGGCAATGAATTCTTAAAAATGTCTTATTTTGCATTTTTAAGATTTTATTGTGTAATGCATCTACATTAAGAAAAGTTGTTGCTTTTGGGGATAGAATGCATCTTGAGACTCTTATTTTACCTCTATGAAATCCAATATAATCTTTGAAAGTTTAACTCTTGAGATAGCTAATAGGTTTCCTCTAGGACAGCCAGATGCTGTCATTCTTTGTTGTATTCTTTGGCAGGTGGTGGACTAGGTTTTTTTTAAATATTAAATACTTCTTTAAATAAAATTTAGGTTTGGAAAATGAAATCAACTGCTTATTTGATCAGTGAAACAAGACAGGTATATAATATCTTAGAAGCTGCTTCACCCATTTACCTCTCCTGTGATCTGAAAACCATTAGACTAAAAAGAAAGTTCAAACGCTAAATTTAAATGACAGTTTTAAAAGAAAAGGGACAGCTGTTGTCTAAGAATTATGTCCACCCTGTACTTGTTAAAAGGTGGGTACCCCTACCTCTTTGGTAAGAAATACATAGATTCCTCACTCGTGGCTCATAAGGACAGCTGCTTAGGTGGACTGAAATGTCACAAAACTGTGTCTCTACTGCAGTTTACCTGAACTAAGAATTTCTTCACAGTGCCTTATATGTACAGTGTAAATATTCTAAGACAACCCTCTGTCAACTATTGTTATTGTTAGCTAGCATCTCTTTCTTCCTCAGAGTTGTCACTGTGTATTTCCATGGTTAGAATACGCATCTCCTCAAAGTAGCTAACTTCATCCATGGCTTGTATCCATGGACAGCCAGCATCTGCCATGGTTACTCGTCATTACAAGAAAAAACCTTTGCAAGTGTCAGTTAGGATTGCGGTGAGCCATTGCCCCGAGATTTTACCAGTACTCCCATACTGCTGAAGCAACCCGCTCTCTCCTTCAACCAGTATGTATGTTCTCTCAGGATATCAGAATTTTTTAGTAAGTGGCATCTAGCTACACTATGATTCCGTCGCTATCAAGTACTTACTTTGCATCATGGCATTAAAATCTTGGTATTGGCTTAGGAAGGCCTAAGGCCTCTTAGGAAGAAGCAATTTGATAACGCTTGTTTAATCCTTGCTTTGGCAGGTGAGGCTAAGAGCAGACCTCAGTTGTTTGTCTTCCCCAAACATCTGCCAGATGTGGTGGCATTCTTAAAATTCTCTCTGCTGTTAGTGTCTCCTTGGCCTCTGAAGGCTGGCCGCCTAATTGGAAACAAACCCATTCTCAGGCTGCCAAAGGAAGTGGGACGTACTAACCCGCACACCATGCTTGCCTCAGCCTGCAACTGCTGTGCTGTAACCAGAGGTTTCCTACTTGGCCATAGGGACGCTGGTAACCATGGATGACTTCACAATGCAAAATGGTTGTATATGTTATTCGGTGGAAAGTCCATCTAAGAGAAGCCAGCCTGACCTGTTACACACCTCACAATTTTCAAGATTTGAGATCTTTGTTTTGCTTGAACAGGACACCTTGAGAGTATCTCGGGAGATCTATATTCAAACGAGTTCTCCAAAACACATTTTCCATGTCTTCTTTTATCTGAGTGGAATCTCTCTTACAAGTTAGTCATGTATACTGTAAGAGGTTATAGACTGCATATAAACATGTTTAATGAAGCTGAATACTGCAAGCATAAGCAGCAAAAATATTTTGTTTACTTAACATTTATACACACTCAAGTAAAAGCTTGTTAAGTTTGGTTGGCTAAGCTTGTTTTCAAAAGGGACCTAGAAGACTGAAAAAATTAAATAAATCAACATATGCATAACAACACAATCATTCGTATTAGCATTCTAGTTAAGTCAATGATTAATTCTCCTTTGAGGAAGAAGTGGTGGTAAAACAACTCTAATATCTAGTAGCAGTATTACAATCAACTCAAAATTCCAGATTATATCAACACATGCATATGTAATACAGGAGAAACTTTCAGAGCCTAAACTTTAAAGAGAAATCTGAATAAATGTATGCTTGTTTGAGTATTTAAATATAGATTCAAACTAGCTACTCTCCACAATTGGCTTGTAGATATCTGCTCTGTCTGCAAATAAAGAGGTCACTAGAGTTTTCTACTGACTTTAAATGGCTGAACTGGAAGAGCAGGATAGTGGCACAGCAGCCCCAGAAAGGACTAATTCTGAAATAAATCAGCTCTTGTCAGAAGGGTTCATATGAACTCCAGTGGAATGACAAGAGACACTACAATGGTTTCTTTTTAAAAACACAACTAGCTGCTCTGTCTTGGACAATCTGAACATCATGAATGTTGTAACTGAGCTTTGAATACAGGTTCGGTGGGGATTTTTCCCCACTGATAAAGAGTTCTCAATCCTATTTGTCAGTAAAGATTGCAATAACACAAAAGCATTACCCAGCTGGGAGCCGTAAGACCAGCACTGGAGAGAAAACTGAAACCTTCTGCAGAAGGTCAGTCTTTTCACACTGACTCAGAAGACAGGAAACTGAGCCTTTCCTCTTGGAGATGGTGAAAGATCGTATGGGATGCCCAGTATGGATTAAGAGGGCAATCATAAATGCCTGAGAAAAGCAACTTTCTACAGATTTTAAGTAGCGGCTACAGCAGAGAGGGAATTTCTTATCTTAGCAGGCCAGGAGAGGGGGACTTTCAATATCCAAACCAAGAAGCTGAGATGGCAGCCCTTGTTTCCTTTAACTCTGTCCTTAAATATGCAGTACTCCAATGTTTCAAAAAGGCTGTTGGCTTACCTCCCGCAGGCTCATTAACAGTTCTTACCCTCTGTCTGATTTTCTTTGCAGGGAGAAAGAAGTTACTGAGAAGGTCCATGGACAATCTTGCGGCTACAGAGATAAATTGTTAAGATAGGGGAAAAAAAAAACCCTCCTTGTGTCCCAATAGTAACACCTGCATCAGTTTTGTGAAGGTTATTCTGGGGTGTTGGATTTTGGGGTATTAATCTCAGTAATATTACTAAAGGCTTCTATAGGTTTTAGATTGTAATGGAAACAGAAGCAGCTGGGTTCATGGATGATCTAGTGGTTCCAGGTAGAAGTTGGTAGGCTAAGATATTCTCTGACTGGATAAAGCCCTGAGAAACCTAGTCTGATCTCATAGCGGACCTTGCTTTGAGCAGGAGGTTGGACTAGAGATCTTCCGAGGTCATTCTAACCTGAATTACCCTATCATCCTATAAAAATAGAGAATCTGCTTTACTGAAACTAATGCAGGCATTAGGACAGAGAAGATGGTTCCCGTCTAGAAAACAAATGATGCATTTTGAAAAGATTGTGTTATGCCAGTTATTTTACAATCTGAAGTTACATATACTCTATAGAGGAACTTCTGTTTTCCCAATATAAGCCTATGGAAAGAGCAGTATGAATCTTTCAACGCTGATGCAGTCCTACAAGATTCAGCTGGATTTAACCAGGACCACATTTTAATTGGGGAAGCACAGAGACTGTGAATAGAAGATTAAAAACATTGCTAAGAAGTTTTTACATTAACTTTGTTAATATAAAAAAGATTCTTTAAAAAATGGGCATTTACAACCTCACATTATCTGTACATCAAAGGAAAAAGTATTTGTCTCGATTCTAAGGTAAGTTTATATGATTACAAAGATCTTTGTGAACAGGTGAGCTAAGTGGGAGAAGGACAGATGTTGTGGGTTCACATTTTTGCTTTAATATTAATATTTTGCACTTCTGTAATCTCTTTCATCTAAAGGTTTCAAAGCACTCTATGGACATCAATGAATTAAGCCTCACAGCAGTCCTGAGAGAAAAGGTAATGATTTAAAGATTGAAATTCAAAGGGATGAATGGATATAAATGGGAAATAGCATTCCTAAAATTTCATATAGTACTTAGACCATATGGAAAATCTGGTATTTTCCTCTTCATTTATATCCTATGTGCCTTCAAGGCAATTCACAGTACTGGAAAAATTGTTAAGAAGTGTTTACAACGGCTTACATACAGACAGTTTGGATACAATGACAAAAGTAGTAGCAGAAATAAACAGGGAATAGATCAGATCGCAAAAAACAGGGTTTGTTTTGAACATGTTAAACTTAATTTCAGCCTATAGAGGTAACAGATTTTACAGAATACTTTTGTATCAAAGCAGATTTGCTTTACAAATTACAATATTCAGGGTTGCATGAAATAACTTAACCAAGACAGTAGAGTTAGAGAAATGCTCTCCTGCTCAGAATCAAACCCAAAATTTCTGAACACAGAGGCCACAGCAGAAGGAAGGAGTCTTGGCGCTCGCTGGAATGGAGGCAAGGAAAATGGACAGTATACAATACATTAAAACGCACTTACATTTTTAATGACCAGCCAAATTCCTGTGCCTTTGCTAACCTGACAAGTTTCGTATAAAAATAATTCTACTGATAGTTAGCAGAATTCATCCCAAAGGATGCAATATCGTGTGCAATGATAAAAACAGCATCTTTCAGAAAGCAAGCGAAGCCTTTGATGCATGGGGACATGGCATTTCAGGAGGTGAGCAGGTATTCTGTGAAGTCTTGCAACTTTTCTTCCCCTGTTATGTTTCCATTGGTCACAGACACACTTTCCTCTGAAGCATATTTGCAGTTCTCCAAGCTGTAAGAATTCATAAGTGGGATCCAAAGGGAAAGTGCCTTGTATCTTCCAGGGAGAATATGTGCTGTAATCATGTAATGAGAGATCTCTCTTGATATACAGCTTTCATTCAATGGAATAGTCAACAGTCGTGTTAAGGGCATGTAATTTCCTAACTCAGAAGTTCTTGCTGTCCTGGGGCATTAGGAAATGAGCCTTTTTGCAATTCAATTTTTTTTTCCAAGTTGTTTTTTTTGTAATTGATTATTCATACTTTGAACAGAGCTTGAAACTGAGAAGTACCTGCTTGCAGAGAAAATAGCTTCACATCAATCAAGAAAACCTGCAATTACAAGTGGAAGCTCATTTCACACTCTATAAAAAGCAAGCAAGACCTGAGTTATAATACATGCATATTAGCCTTTATTTACAATTATGATAAGCTTAAAAATAAACATCTAGGAGCAATTTTTTTTCCTGTAGGAGAGCACTATTCCAAGTGTTCGACTATAAGAGCTCCTGAGTCGCTGTGGCCAGCAACCATTTGGTTCAAAAGAAGAGCATCATTTAAAGGCCATCCTCCCCTTTGCTTTATGCTGCTACATATCTCTGCCTCTTCAGAGCGTATGGCAAGCTGAAAAAATGTCCAACCCCAAAATCAACATCACTATGCAGATTAACCAGGAATAGCAGTATTGTAGCAAAGCCAGCTGCATCTGTCCCTCTAAAACTACTCTAAGGTCTTAGAAAGTAAAAGCAGATGTACCAAGTCATGCCAAAAATCAGTTTTGTTCAATATCCTATCCCTAGCAGTGCTCAGTAACCAAAGTCTGTGAAAAGATGTAAGAACAAACAAAGCACAGTTGTATTTCTGTAGTGTATCCTCTCAAATTCCAGCAATTTGTGGCTCATAGCCTGAGCCAGGCAATGCCTTCTATTTCTTGTATTAGAAAAGAGAGTAAATGAATAGTCCCAAGTCTCCTTCCAAAAATAAACAGCTGGGCGATCATAGGTACCCAGGCATCACACACAATTTCCTCATCTGTTTGCATTAAAATAGGTAAAACTGTGTATGAATTCTCATAGGGATGTGGGGAGAAGACAAAGCAAGACCCTTCTCAGTGATGCCCAGTGAAAGGACAGGAAAAAATGGGCACAAGGTGGAATACAGGAAATTCTGTTTAAATATTTTTTAAGTCTTTTTTTTTTTTTTTTTTTTTTTTCCCTTCAGTTTAAGGGTGATCAAGCACTGGAACAGGTTGCTGAGAGAGGTTGTGTAGTCTCATCATTGGACACAATCCTGGACAACCTGCTGTAGCTGACCCTGTTTGGGCAGGGGGTTAAACTGGGCGATCTCCAGAGATGCCTTCCGACCTCAGCTACTCTGTAATTGTGCAAAATACCCTTGATTAGCAAGTAGTAGTGTGTTGCAAAAGATCCACATCCAAAGGATTTCTATTCTTCCTGGCTTGAAGCAAGACTCGAAACTTCATCTTTTATAGCCCAAACTCTTGTATTCTGTATGAATAACTGTCTGCTGTCAGGCCAGAAATAGTCATATACACTTCGTCCTTCTCCGTAGCTTAATGGTTACAACATTCCCTCAATATATGGATAAGACAATTATCTAGTACATTTATCTTTAGTTGTCTTGTATGAACAATGTCTCATATAAGTCAACAGCAAAAGTGCTACCAACTTTAAAATGCGGACTGTCCCAGCAAAAATATATTAATTTTTTTTTTAACCTCCTGAGTTGCATGTGCTTATGCACTAACAGTTTATCATCAGCAGAACCTGAACTTTTCAGCTCCAAAGTACAAGTAAAAACTTGAACTAACAGTTGTAATGACTGGTAACAAATATAAGTTCAAAACAATCTCTCTGGTCCTGCACTATATAAGCAGGCAAAAGCATACATTTCATGAAGGGGTCATGCATGTCAGAGAAGACATTGAAACATTTGAGAGGCCTGCAGAATTCGAGCTCCCAGACTGGGCTTCATCTCAAAGATCTTCACACACACATCATTAACAGATTAAGAGCTTAAACCTCCGGTTTCTCAGCACAGGCTTCTCTCATTTGAAGGTTATTTTATCTTTTCTAAGTAGCAACAGCCCTTATCTTCTCTATGGCTTAGCCATTAAGACATGGCATTTATTTCAGTTACTATTAATGCATCTGGATGAACAGCAGAATTTTACTTTCTAATCCAAACTCTATAATGATGTGCAGCATCAAGATACATATAGTCCTTTCCTTTTGAAAAGCAGAGGCAGTAGATTTGCAAACTTCTATAGAAGTTAAGTTGTCAGGAGTCTCTCAGTGTTCTTTACATGCTGTACACACACCACTGCATTTTACTTTTCAGTACCCAAAGTTTTTGGTCAAGATGCTGCTTATCCCAGACTAAGAGAGCTCAGATACCCTCATCAGCTCAGGAGGGCTCTTTAATCCAGAGCTGAAAAACATGAAAGGTAGAAGATTTTTAGATCTGAACTGTAGTTTGTTTGTTCTCATTATGTGGAAATGCCTTTGGAGTAAGTGCTAAATTCTTACTTTCTGACAAGCTGTTCCCTTACCTATGTTTTTCACTTTCAAAATCTCTCCCTAGAGCACTGAAGTAAGAGTATTTAAACTATGCATCTAAACTGAATAATGTCTATGTGAAAGAAGAAATGTGTAAGGAAGCCTAAGGATGGCTGAATCTGTCTTTCTTCTGACAGAAGCTACTTGTATCCAAGAAGTCAATGTTTCCTCTGACAAAGTGCAACATGTTTTTTCCTGTAGTATTTGTTATTAAAAAAGAGTTTAAACCAAATTCCCAAATCCAAACATGCAGACACTGGGAAGATCAGATTTCCAGATTAATAACAGTAAATAACACCTTATCTTGTGTACATTCAAAATCGAGCTCTAACACCACAGTTCATGCTTCTGTTCATTTATTACTAAGATTGGCTTCACTGTTAGCCTATACTTTTAGGGAGCTGATGAACATGGATTGGCTTTGCTTGTATTACTCACTCAGAGAGCTAATGTTCTATTATAATTTAATTATTTCCATAACACTGACACTACCAAGTACTAATCCAAATACTGGTTCTAAAATACAACTGACACTAAAAGTTCCTCTGTTGTCTTGGGTGCCCCAAGCTGGCCAAGCAAACTCAAGAAAGCAAGAATAAGGCTAAGATTAGGATTCAGGTGGTTCTTAGTCCAAGCCGAGGCATTCAGCGTCTCAGCGAGGCGTGCAGCTTGGCCGCTGGGTAACTGCGTGACCCTACAGTGGCACGTACAAATAACAGCAATGTTTGGTGCGCACCAAAGAGAGCGTTAATAAGATTTACAAAAATCCCATGAGGAATAAAGGAAATGTGCTTGTTCGCAAGACAGGTTAGCACAATACTGAGTTGCCTTGTTCACTTCTGCTGTTGTCAAATTAACTTGCTACGGTCTCTCCCCATTTTGTATACTGTAAAACTACCAACAGTTGCTAGTTATCACATACTGTCCTTTTTAAACACCACACAAATTTTCATTTTAGTTAACAGGAACTGTCTTTACTTTGTATGCAAGTATCTGCCCCCCATGCTAATTTAATCAGTTCAAGCAGTTACAGAAAATTAAAATCCATCCTAACATTAGCCAAAATTTACTGGAGTGGAAAACAAACCCAATACATTTATTTCATACTGGCAGTCCTAACCTGACATATTTTCCTAACCAAAAATATTTTCAGGAGAAGGAGAAGACAGGGGAAGAACAGTTGCAGATGAACCACAGCTGCGAAGCCTGCAGTAACACCTTTGTATATAAAAGTTGTTACCACAACTGCTGAATGAACCAGGCAAGAAGAAGCGTGAGCCAGCCAGGCTGCTGCGGATGAGCCAAGAGAGGCATCAGTTTGGTGGCAATATGCACCCCAGGTGAACTTCCTTTTTATGAACTGTTAAAATAAACCTGAAGGAGAGTAGAAACAAAACCTAAAGAGCCAATATCCAAGGTAACCACAACTGGATGATGTTTATTTTGGCTATTACATTCAATGTCTCCTACACTTCTTGGAGCAAGGAATCTTTTTTTGAAGACTGCAATGAAATTGATACCAATAAAAGGTCCCTATGTTTTTTGGTAATTTCACCTGAAACCTAGCTGCTACTGCTTATGCCTTGCAGGAGAAATTTCTCTCTGGGAATTGCGTGCAGAGACCACGTACTTGTAAAGAAAAGGAAGGTTCCATACCAAAAATACTGTGGATCAATCACGTAAATAAAAACATCGCTTTCCCACTTCCGAGATTTTTTTTTTTTTTTTTTTTTTTTTTTTTTTCGGTCTGGCTAGGGGAGGGAGTTGAGCAAAGAATGTTACGACTATTGACCTGAGACAGTCTCCTGGAAATAATCTAACAGCAGGGAACAGCAAGTCCTTTTCAAAACCAATGAAGCAAGAAAACACTGTTGACCAAGCTATTGTGAGGGATTTGACAGAGGGGAGAGGGGAAAAAAAGATGAAGAAGGAAGAGAAAGGATGAAACTATGCCTTAGACTCATACTTACTATTTCCTTTAAAAGAAAACCACGTATTTTCAAGGCCATCACTTTTATGCCACCTCTACCACAACTAACCCTTGTTCCAAGACAAGACGCTTGTTTTTAGCGGCAGTCAGACGGTATGCTTAGGCTTATGACTGCAGGATTTTTGCTTACAGCATGCAGTGCTACATAGCCTTGGGTGTTCCTTTATCTGTCTCTCCTTATAATGGCCTATGGTAGCTTTGAAAAAACAAGACAGTATTTCTGTAAATTTAATATCAGTTTATGTCCTTCTACGGGGGCTGTGTCTGTTCAGTAAAAGACCACTGTCTGAGACATAGGAATTCTGAAATCCTCACATGTGTATTTAAAAAAAAGCTAGGAAAAAAACCAAAACAAAACGTATTCCCAGTCCTGATGAGATCATCATCAGCCAGCATTGCCAGGACCACTTTCACTGTGAAATTATGGCCTCATAGGGACGCTGAGGGTGAGGAGGACCTTGCCGTGATTATTTTGTGTTACTTCAAGATGCTACTACCAGTACCAGCTGGGTCAAGCACTACAGCAAAGTTGGCCCTAGGAACACAGATAGGGCACATATTAACTATTTGCTTTCTACAGATGCTTTTTCTCTACAAAACCCCTTTTGTCTCAGAATTACAATGGACAATATTGATATATTGTTGGATCTGCACCTAATGTACTCAAAAACATAACAAAGCGCCTGTATGCTCTCTCGAATAAACAACATTCACCATCTTAAATAACTTAAGAATGACTGTAGATGAGACATGGTCGTGTTAGAGAAACTTCTCACTCAGGGTTTGGATTTTGTTTGTGTTTAATGATCTTTGGTTCTTTTTGCTGATCTTTCATTCTTTTTGTGCATGTGCGCAGGCACACAGAGTGGTTTCTCACTGAAATACAAACCCCTCAATGTTAATTCATCTTTTTGAGTTAATCCGTTTACACTGAAAGCCAAGAGACTGAAATTATTATTGTTGTGGACTGACAGGGGCTCCATCAGGAAGCCATAGCAGTGGATTTGACTTTCCTGGTTCCTCATCATTTTCCCACATCAAGTCTGCTAATCTAAACTGTATATAAACAAAGGGGGTTTATTGTCTGTAAGTGTTAGGAAGGTCAAAACTGAAGCTGTGTATAAACTCTGGCTTTTATTTATGGCATTTATTGGTGAAACAGATGCTTTTTTCCCACCACATCATAAAGGAGAGTGGAATGCTGCTCTAAACCATCAGAAATCATCTATTCTTATTACTCTGATATGTGTAGCCACTATTCACGGAGGGCAATTTCATGAATAAGTTAGTACATATTTACACTTTTAACCATGATATCACACTTCAGAATTCTTTTTTAAGGAAGAATTCCCTGGTTATTTCAAGAAGTAAAAACCAAAACAGAGCAGGAAGGTTTTAAGAATTTTGAATAGTTATCTATAAAAGAAATTTCCTCTACTGTATCAAAGGCAGATGTTCTTCAGAAGCACCAATACCAATGTGCAGAGGAAAAAAAAAATCTGAACCACTGATGAAATAATGAAGATACTTTTCCACATATTTAGGTATCGAATAAATAGTCAAGAAAAATGTAATGAAGGAATACAGAAAAAGACTAAACAAAAAAGCCACAAACCACCTTTTGGGATGAAAGCAAGCATGTGTAATGGGAGCTCAAAGAGTAATATATTCAGAAAGCTGTAAGTGCCTGAAAATGAAGTCTTAGAACGAAAGCACCTCTTCAGCCATTAACTCTAGTGTCACAAATATAAAGCTGTAATCTTTTTTCCTGTGTTCTCACTATTATCCAAGCACTAAGTGTCAGTTAAGAAGATGTAAGAGAGCAGGAATTTTCAGTGGGGTGGAAACCTTTTGTCGCCTGTTTTCTTATATATAGGAATGTTAAGAATAAAATTACAACTTTGTCATGGCTTTTAACTAATCTTTGGTTTACTGCTGCTATGACAACCTTTTAAGGATGTAGACTGTGAAATGAAATGATACTTTAACACTCTAATAGACTGAAAGTATCATCTTGGGGTTTTTTTTTAACCAAAAATAGCAGTTTCACTATTAACACTGGAAAGGTTAAAGCCCCTATCTATGACAAAAGTGGGAAAGAAGCAGATTTGTTAGCAAGCAGGAAGGGATACCTGTTCTGATACCTTTTTTGTATTTTGAGGGCTAGTAGATAAAATGCAACTGCCTAGAGTCAAAGAATTCCTTTGCTTTACGAATTTTCTTATTATTACCAGGAAAAATATAGTATTTTCACCTAACTATTTTACAGAAGAGAAAATAGAAGCATTGCAAAGGGAAATGATTTATGAAAAAGGTCCTCCTCATCCACAATCTGTCATTCTTTCATAATATAGCTCCTGTAAGAATAGACACAGTGGTGTTTGCAGCACTGTTTAAAGAATAAGATACTAATCAGAGCAAGCAAGCAGAATACATCTGTGAGTTAGCAGTCAAGCTCAACCTCCTGTTTGTTTCGCTTCATAACTAGATATTTACAAGGTTTCAGACAGAAACTATGGATTTGAGTGGGAAATCTGAATTTTGAACTGACTCACTCTCCAGAGAAGGAGCACAAAGAAATTTGGATTCACTGTATTCACTACTTCCTCTTAAAGTGAAACGACTCTTTGGCTGCAATTTCTAGTATGTGTACAACGTTTTATTGTCTCTTAAAAAGTAATTCATGTAAGTGATAAATATATATATTGAGGTACTTTAGTTTAAATAACATTTGTTCATTGCTTCCGTGAGACATAAATGTAGCTGATCAGACAGGGAAAAAACAGCTATGCCTATCCTAGAATAATACAAAGTTGGGTTTACACAAAAATTTGTAGCTCAGAATATACCATAGGTGGCTTGTTCATATAGGCAAGCTATAAATTGTCTTTGGGGGTAACTTCTTACCAAGTTGCTATATTCAGGGTCTTCTACCTTGAATAGCTGCAAGATCAGATACAACCCAGCTCAGCCATGCCCTCTCTTCATTCTCTTCCTCTTTTGGCATGCTGACATACGGACTGCTGAACTGGTTTTCCCAATTAGAAAGGGCTCTGCACAGAGTCCTTTTCAGGAAACAGTTTTCATTTTTCGAGCTATTATATAAACACCTTACTAACACAAAACAGTCTATTACCTTTGAGTACAGATACTAGATTTTCCATCCAGTATTGAAGAACCTAGTGCACAAGAACTAATATCTCATTGACAGGAACTCTGTTTGTTGAGCGAACTTAGTGCTATTTTACATGGCTTTTAAAGGGGCAAGGGACTCCTTCTTCATCCCTCTCCCTACAACTGGAGAGATGATTAATACAGGAGGCAATTTCCAGAAAGAAGTTCCTCTATGTGGGAAGAGCTCTTCAGCCACTGCTCAGCGTGAGCTGGAGAATGAAATAACCCAGTCCTCATTTAACCACAAACATTTTCTTAGGGAATAGCCCAGATCATTGTATTCGATTTTTTAAACTGTATATACATCATCACTTGTACAAGAAAAGTTACACTACATCTCTTCCAGAGAAAGTAATTTAAAAATATCATCAGCACAGTTTCAACTATGCTAATAGCAAGACCTAACTGCTTATTATAGCATTAATAAGTCTTCCACAGGGCTTTGAGGGTTGGGTGGTTTTTTTGCTAACCACTAAAATGAAGAAGTGAAGTTCAGGATCCAAAGTGTTCTCATCCCAAAGCGTTTCTGTACTCTCCGCTCTGAGGTAACTAGACAATAAATGCTTCAGTCACCCACAAGGAAAGCACTCAGACTGCAGTCATGCATCCATGCATACGGGTACTGTCTTCTGGTTCCTCAATTTCACACTTTGCTAGAAGCACACAGTAGCAGCAAGTTTCAATTACTCACATCTAAAACACTTACCAATATCGATGAGCCTGAACTGCAGCATTTGGATCCCGGCTTCTGATGTGGGGACAGTATCTTTTTGAATTTTCTAACGCTGTCTGGTTATCATTATTTTGAACAAAGCTTTCTGCATCCTGAAGAGACATATTAAAGCAGGAATATGGCAACTGACACATTACTTATACAAATCACATAAGCATGGTAGCTTTTCTTAGCAAAGAAAAAGCATTTCTTCCTTTAAACTGAGAAGAAATGAAAAGCATCCCCTGCTGCCATAAGTAATGACAGAAAGCAACCTTTTAAAATACTAAGTGGTTGCTCTATTTATTCATACCCACAGAAATTACACGTTAGCTTGCCACGTGCACAAATGGATTCACATCTCTAAATCTCAAGTAATTCAATAAAGTTTACTGCAGTGCAGTTAACTCATTTTTTTGGCTTGTCGGTTCTGTGAGCATCACCCCCATTGCCTCAGAAGAAGATGGGAATCAGTCCAAAGGATTGTCTAAGGAAGCACAGTCATATAAGGTATTACTACAGCAACTCCTCAGTTGATACAGCAGCAGTTAACTAGCATAGACTTCCACCCTGGAGCCATTTCTACATGAATACAGGTCTGAGTTATTACAGTTCAAGTTAAACTCGCTCTCTTATCTCACTCAGAAATAGCTAGTGACCAGGAAGTCTTAGATCCAGGGCTAGCTTTTCTCTTTATGTTCAGCAAAAAGATTAGCCATATTTACTATTTAACGATCATCTTATTTTCTCCCATTTGCCCCCTTAATCCAGGGAAACAAAGAAACCTTGAAATATATCTGCTGCTGGAGTTCACTCAACATTTCTATAATTAAGCCTGCTGAGAAACTAATTTTAGAGAGGGCTTTTTTTTTTTTTTTCCACAGAGAAGGGAAAACAGATTAATTCCTTGGCAACAAAATTCTAATTAATCAAAAATGTAGCTCTATTCATTCTTAGCTTCTTCATTACAATAAAATATCAGATGTTTACTGCTGAAATTATAGTCTTGATTCAATGCAAAATCAGGTGGCTCTTAAGATTTAATTATAAAAATAAAAATTAGGTTTATTGACTCTGCACAAGTGTTTATCTTGATCTGTGATTCACTGATTACAGAGCTAAATGATTTGACATGAGGCAGGACTTGCAAACAACTGGAGAAACGTGCTTATCTCCAACCCAATAGACTGTCAATCATCCCAGCAAACCGTCCCCATGTCAACAGCAGAGAACTGGCTTTGTACCTCCTCAGCCTCATTCAAGCAATTATGTGAAGGAAAACAAAATTTTCAAGAGCAATCTGGCCTGTATGTAAAGGCCACTTAGGGCACTACTTGCGCTGCCACCAAGGTCGTTGCAGGGAGGTCTACTTTTCAATACATACAAACTTCCATCGTGTCTTCTCCGATATAAACAGTAGCTTTCCATGCCAATACCCCGTCCATCGTGTGACTCCATTTTCTTTGTGAGCCACATCTCTCTTCTGTTAACGACAATGCCAATGTTCCCAGAATGGGAAGCTTTTGTCTTTTCGTAATTGAATGCACCTGTCCCTGCCTTCTGAGTCCACCCAAATCTCCCATTCAAATCAGGACGTAACCCTGGTTTTGATTCATGTATTTAATTGCTTAAAACTTGTCTGTCAATGCTAGCTTGTGCATACTGTAATTTCTAAAGGAAAAATATTGAACCTTACTTACCTGATAGTGCCTCTCTTACTCAGGTTTTCATATGAAAGGCAGCTGTTGAGAAGTGAACTAAAAACCAGCAGTGGTGCTGACTTTTCTATTTTTCCATAGATTTCTTGAATCTGGGGGAATGGAGAACAGAGAGATGTATCTGAACCTTGCCTTTTTTTCCCCACTCTGGATAAAAAACACCCCAGATTTTACCTCTACCTAATGTAAAGATAGTAATTTGAATAGACTAAGAAAGCAATGGATATGCAGGCTAAATGCATAAAGGGGACATATTCTTGCTTGTACAAACTCAAGAGACCACAAAAAGCTGAGTTGTTAACATATTCAACAAGCTTCACCCTCACCCCTCTCAGACGTCTGTAACTTTGATAAGTAGCATCTTCTTCCCCTCAAAATTTTTTAGTCTACACCATTTTCTAGAATTCAGTAGCTACCTCTGCTCTATCCCACAAAATTCATTGGAAATCCTCCTTAGTAAGACAGCTTAAGTTCTTCTCTACACAGGGAGATTCGAACTTCTCTGTCCTATCTCCGTAGCACAGCCTTAACCACCAGGAAAATATCCCCAATTCTTCTGCTGAAGCTCTTTCACTTGTAGAGCATAACTGACTTTTTATTAGGCCAGAGAAAGACAGACATCGCAACTAAAAAGTGAGGGCATCCACCTGCCGTTCTTGCCCTACGCCAAACAATATACAGGTATTTTGTGTGAAATACTCACTGGAGACACCAGGAGTATCTTCTCACAGATGAATGTGCTGTGACAGACTCTAGTTCTTTTTCACTCTTTGGCCCAATAAATGTTTGCTTATCTATAATATTCATCATGCAGAAAATTTAAAATAATTAAGGCTGTTTGGGTGCCTGGGGAAACCGGAATGGGCCTGGCTAGAGGGAAAGGACTCAGTAGTTAAAGTCTGCAATCAACTGAGTCGAGCAAGGATTTCAGAAAATCTAAGCCCAGTTTTCAAATAGGCACCCTAATTACTGGAAAATCCTTCCTTGCCTATTTTGTGGTTGCGAACAGCATATCAAAATAGAGTCTTTGTTTCAGCTGATGCTCCTGGATGCTGCTGTAATTCAGATAAGAAACAGCAATAGCAAATAGGTGTAAAACCAGCCGGTCGCCGTCCCACCCTGTTGACAAACCTTCGCCCGCAGCCTCACACCGCCACGGAGAGCTGGACCTGCCGGGCGCGCGTCCGCAGCGCCGGACAGCATTTCACGACAAAGTTCTCTAAAGAAGAGGCTTCCCTTGTTTAAACTAACAATGAAAAGGCGTCCCTTACTTGAGAGGAGGCACAGCAAGCTTCCTTCAGGATAAATGGCCCTTGAAAAAGGTGCCTACGTGACCGTAAACAGTCTATTACACTTCATCTCACGAGTGCAGCGTGCCCAGTGTCTGTCCAGGCCCCTGTCATTTTAACCGACAGCTCTCCATTGTGGCTAAAG
This sequence comes from Aquila chrysaetos chrysaetos, assembly GCF_900496995.4. Classification (NCBI taxonomy): domain Eukaryota; kingdom Metazoa; phylum Chordata; class Aves; order Accipitriformes; family Accipitridae; genus Aquila; species Aquila chrysaetos. Next base: position 26,131,478 of record NC_044019.1, read on the forward strand.
ACTGTATCAGTCCCTTCAGGGGAAAAAGGAGCAAACTCTGCAAATCGTGTATACCTGACTGACAGGCCACGTTTTGGAGTACAGCCGGGAGGTAATTCACGGTGAAAACCCCCGTTCATCATAATCTTCACTGGATGCAAAATTTTCCCATGTCAGATTATTCGGAAGAAAAAAGGCTCTTTGTTAGAGCACCACACATTTTCCTCCATTCTCCGAGGGGGAAGAAACAAAACAGAACAAGATAGCTAAGAAATGAATATTCAAACACATTTAAGTTTCTTTTTTTCCTTTGTATCTTCACAAGAAAATATCCTCAGAGAATTATCATTTCTGTGAAGAATTGGTGAGGCTGCCAAGCAAAGCAAACTGGATTTTATTTTGATGGGCACACCGCAATGTATATTTATCATCCTCTGTGCCTTCTTGGAGCATGAGTATTACTGCATTGTACTGTCTATGCCAACAACCTCATCTGGGATATTATAATGCCCAGAGAGCACCCTAAATGTATTTGTCTAGTTATTAGCCTTAATTGCTAGGCTTTCAGCAGGAATACAGTGAAAAGGTAATAAACGCAAGTTTCCTTTAATAATAGAGGACTGTAAGTTACTTTCTCATACAGTTCTAGGTTAATGTATATTTGACTACATACTTTTTTCCAATAAAAATATTTCAAAAGAGTGAAATGTAGCTTTAATCTCTTGGAAAAAAAACCCTGCCCTTAAAAACTTGATATTAACAAAATTTTTCATTTCTCTTGGCTTCTGGGATATTTTGATCAAAACCTTTACTGTCAGGCTTTGGTAAATGACATTTTACAGGCATTTAAAGTAACAAAAATTGTTACTTGATCACAACATGAAATTAAATCTATTTTAACTATAAGAATTACAAATAGGTTTTGAAAAATACCACTTAAATATTTTTTCTACAAAATATTATTCAGTTATTTTATAAACTGAAATATACAGGGCTCAGGAGCCCATTGCTGGGGGGTGGTATATCATTGAAAAGTCTATGGAACTTAAAGATCAATTTAGTCCTTCTTCTTGCTTGCTCTCTTCTCTTCACTCACCTCTGCCAGTTCTTCTAGCTACAAGTACAGCTCGACTGTCATTAGAATTTAAAGCACTAAGTATTTTCTATTAATAACACAAAACTTTGCAAAAAATCTCAGTCCTCTTGTAGGTTAGAATCACTTTCTAGCAGCGTAAGCTCAGCTGGGATTTCAACTAGAACAACACAGACGAGAATTTATGAGTAAAACCATCCTGACCATCTTCTGCTTGCAAGAGTGGACACATGTGTCAGCACTTGCTATGCCAGCAAATGATACCTTGATAGATTTATGCGGCAAGAGATTTAGTGAGAAAGTTATAATGAACCTCTGAGCATATTTAAGGAAAAAAAACTGCCAGAGAATAATGCAAAGATAATTACTGTTGACATGTTTAATCCCTTTGTGGCAGATGAAATATTTCAGCTTGGTTAAGATGCTATATACAGAATAGAGAGGAGTGTTTCAATAGAGATGGCATTTGGAATAGGAGATGGCAGGTGCAAGTAAAGTTTATTTCAGATATTATGGGCTTTGTGGTGGATTTAGTGCACTCAAGCAGCATTCTCTTAGGGGAAAAAAGAAAAAGGTTATCTGTGCAGTGCTGAATAACTCCCTCTCCACACAGAAAAGACAGAGGAGAACTAGCTAATGGAAAGAAAAGTGTTTTCAACTCAACAGAATTTTGCTTTTAATTGCACACAGAAGAAACTCAGAATCCCCTATTCCCTTTATACCGTTATAATGCATGCTATTTCCAAGAAGTTAGGAATTTTTATTACCCATTCCACAACGTGGAATCCTCAGCACAGACAAAGTAAGTCTGACTTTCAGATGTACTTACTACAAGGAAGACTGGATACAGGGCATATGGTACAGAGTACCTTTGAAAAAGCCAGACTTCTCAAATAGCAGGTCGTTCAGTAAGTAATCCTATCAGCTAGAAAGATGGCAGAAAGAAGGAAAGAGGAATGCTGAGGAATCCTTGTCCAATGCATTCATCAGTACATCACAAACTTCGAGATAATTATTATGCACGCTCATGTCCCAGTGCAGGTGCCTATCATGTACCTGTCATTGTGGTACCTGACAGCCTGCAAGAACACACCTCTTGTGGATAGGATTACCCAAGAGCAGGCTTAAAAGAAAGTCGATATGAAACAAATGAGCTATCAGATGTTAGAGCAAGAGAACCTACAGAGCGAGAAGCATCTTAAGATGAAAAGGCGGCTCAAGTTAGAAAGACAGAGCTGGCCAGAAGGTTTAAAGCCAGACATGTGAAGAGCAAACTCAGAGAAACAGCTTTCAAATATAATATGGTATAAAAAATCAGGGAAAGGAGAATTTCATTGAAATAGAGAAAAATCTTCATATACAAAGTACTATTAACATTCTTCAACCAAATTCATTCCTGATATAAATCCTCTGAAACCAGTAAGTTTACACTAGAGGAAAATTTATTCCTTGGTGCGAATGCAACATTCTTCCAACTCGATGAGTTAAGCCAAACAATTCAACACAAGAATATTGTGAATCTATTCAGTTGAACCAGGGGAGTAGAGTATGTCTGTACAACATCAGTGTAGTCTGTTTTGTTAATCCTGCAGTACAAAGTATTCAGCTATTGACATGCCATCTAACATCACACGTCATTTCTCAGCTAAAGCACTGAGGGGCGATGGAATCTGTGTAAGAATCTGTGTTTTGAACAAACATTAACTTCTGGATGTGTCTGTGCAGTAGGAATCCTTTTGAATAAGAACTTAGATGCTGCTTGTTGGCAAGAACCTAATGAAATCAGGTCTTAAGAAAAATACTTCATAGGCTGCTTTAAGAATCCATGCTAGTTTCCACTATAAATATGTAACAGAAGAAAAACAAATTAAGCAGTTTCAGTAGCACAATCACTTAGGGAAATAAGATGTTCCAAAGGCTCCTATAAATAACAATATAACAGCAAGGGTTTTTTTACTCCACCACATAAAACATTTTGGCAGGGAATTAACTTCTTTTATTGTATAGTCATTCCAAGTTTTTGGTTGAACAGTAATATCAGATACCACTAAATACTATCATGTGTGCTTGATCCATATGCAACAGTAACCTCTGTGATATCGCAACAGAGCTTGTGATGTTATCCATAACAATGCTGCCTAAGTAGCACTAAAAGAGCACATTTTTTAATAGATCCCAGCTGAGAATGAATACCATTGCAGCCCCTCATAACTGCTTGGTTCATACGCAAGCACTACTGATGCTTCTTATCTCTTAGACATTTATCCGCCCCTCGTCTTTACTGCTCCTGTCTCGTCCTCTCTGAGCATTCATCTCCTCATCTTCCTTTCCATCATCAGCAAAAGGCAGTGCTGGGAGAGTATCTAACACAAAGAAGCTTGAGCTGATGGATGCTGAAGCTTGCAGTACAGATCCCTGTGAGACCAAGGCATGCCAACAGCAATGGATCTGCAGGTTCTGTAGAAATGCCTTTTTTTTTTTTTTTTTTTCATATGTGTGTGTGTGTGTATATATATATATATGTATATAATGTGGGTTCTGTCACTATTATAATAATCTCTTTTCAGGAACAGAGTTGACCCTGTATTTTAGCTGGCCCAAGGACTTCTGACTTCAGTGAGTTGGGTGGAAAGCACACAAACTAGTAAAAAAAAAAAAAATATAATCCTCTAACTCAAGGACATGAAGCAAGCAGGCCTTTGCTCCAGCTTACACTTCAGATTCGGATCAGGAAATAACATTTCAGTGAAAGACCCGTCTGTATGTTTCTCTTTGGCAAGCAAAATTACTCTTCATTTCTCAGTAAAATTGATTCACTTAAGTGGCCACAAGTCTCAACTCTTAGTAGAGATAGCTCACCTATGAAATGTTGGAAGAACGAGATTTAGAATACACAAAAATAGTTTAGATGCCATTACCTGTAAAATGTTTGACTGCAAAAAGTAGAATGCATTTGAAGTAGAAACATGCTCTTCACTGAATACTCTTAAGTCTTAGCTCTATATGCTCAGCACCAGTGCTAAGAAAGTGCCCTGTTGAACCTCAGATGTGTTTGTTTTTGAATATACACATATTTCTGTGCTATTGTCTTCTTTTCCTAGCAATTCATCTTAACAGAAAAGATATACCTACAGAAGCGAAGCACCAAAACACTACGTCTCTATTTCTCTTTGTACCATGCTATCAATATTCTTGCAGTGTAGTTTCTGGTGCATGCATTAAGTTTTAATTAGCATTCCCTGAAATTAGCATGCCTGAAAAAGGCATTTGTTTTTTTAGGAATCCAGGTTTCCATAACATTTTTTGTTTGTTTGTTTGTTTGTTTCCCAGCTTTCACCTCAGAGTTTGACCAGCTGATTTAATTTGTCTAATTTTAAAAGATAATGTAACAACTAAAAGCAAATAAACTGAAGTTAAATTGAATCAAGTCGTTCAATAATATGCCTTAATATGATTTAATTTTATGCAGACAAATGAATACGAAATTAGGTAAGGCTCAAGTAAAGCACTCCGCAGCACCTTCTTGACCAGGGACTGCCACCTCCTGACCCCAGTGCTGTGCCCCGCACCGAGCTGCTGCTCCCATCCCGCTGCTGCGGCCGCCGAGCGCTGCTCCTGCACCCAGATTTGGGGCTGCCACTTATTTCTCCCCACAACCACACCAGTTCCCAGGCCGCCAAGTGGCAGCAGTGATTCCTTTGGGTACCTACATGCAACTAAAGCTGCATATGTCTACTGCAGAGCTGATCTTACTGACCGCCCAGGCTATGCAGAGTACACGCTGCTGTCTGAAGAGATATCGGATGGCAAAAAAATACGTGAGATCGCTTTTAGACATTGTGGCTTTTTAGTCTGCCGCATATCACTTTATTTGCCATAATCTCCCTACTGTATATATTTAATCTTTAAAAGTATGGGGTTTTTTTTAATAATTTAAAAGACATTTAGTGCTGTTATACAGTGTACAAAATTACACGTCATTTTGCTGGGTAAATAATATGACATAAATACAGCCTACAAGCACATCTCCATAACTTAAGAGTAGTCTCGTCTTGTAGATACAAAGGAGTAAAAGAAGTCTGACCTCTAGTGAACCCAAGTGCTTACACCACTTCTGCGAGAGGCAATCTTAAGTTATTCTCACCCTCTGGAAAACTTTATTCATAGCTCTGAAATGAAGATATATTTTTGTTACAATATAACCCCGAGTGAAAATGAGGACAACAAAAGTAAAATTTTATAATCCTAATTACTACAGAATTTTGAAGTGACTGGAGACATTAACACTACAGAAGCATCTGAATAAGGAAAAAGCTGTGGTTTCTGACTACTACATTGTACTTCTGAATCCACTCTGCCTTCTTTTAATTTTTATTGAATAAAATAATGTCATTATCTATACTTAAAATATATCAAATATTGAAACCCATCTACTGAGATATTTCTGAGGTATTTCAGGGTCTGCTTATACAATGAACTTCTTGACTAGAAGTACATACCTGCAGAAACCTGCAGCTTCTCCTCGATACCCATCGGACATTAGAATTAAGGTATAATAAAAGAGGGATATCTATTGCCTTCAAAATTCCCTTGAATAAAAGAAGCATTACAAGAAAACATGACAATTGAAAGAGACATACGCAATAAATAGCAGCACTCACAGGGATTCCCACAAGCAGCGTTTCAGCAATGGAACCGGATGGCTAACCTGAGGCACTTTCCTGCAAAGCTCCTTCAGGCGGCTATCACTTAAAAATTCACAATTCCATGCCTAGAGAGAGTAATCGCAAAGTAGCTCCTTGAGGAGAGCAGCCTAAAATAGTCTGAACAATGAGGCAGCAGGGCAGAAAGCTATGGAAAGTTCAGTTTTCTGAAGGTTGCACAAACCACAGAATCTTTTAAATTCACATACCATCGGTGACTTTTTTTGAACTTTACAACGGACTACATTCAGAGATGTAATCACTATACATCTCACAGAATGGCTGAGGTCATCTTGTCCAACCCCCCGCTCAAGCAGGGCCACCTAAAGCCCCTTGCCCAGGACCATGTCCAGACGGCTTCTGAATATTCTCCAAAGATGGAGATTCCACCACCACTCCGGGCAACCCGCAAGTGACCTTATACATGGAATTACCTGCTAAGAATGATTTCAGTAAAATTCTTTATGCGTTTGGTTTTACGTGAGCCATTAATTACATTTCCGCTTGACAGAAGTACAGCGTCACATCCATGAAGCACACAAGCACAAGGTGTTGAACTTTGCTGCCTTGTGATCACACTAAAACAAATCCATTATTGACAACATGTGTTCATACAAGAAGTACAACTCTGAGCAGAGCGTGCGAAGCAAACCAGATTAGTGCTTTCTTTGGCATGGCGCATAGCTAATGCTGTTACAGGAAGAGGAAAATATCTATGGGCAAGATAATGAGGCATGGTTAACTAGAACACAGGCACTACAAGTACTTCAATTTACATATTCTTGACTTACATACCACCTTACATATAATCCTAGCTTATCATTCATTGGATTTGGCTAAACCACTAGGATGTATCACACATACTCTTTAATCCACATGACGATGCTTCAAGTAACTCTTTAGTTGAGCTAGCACAGATAAAATTACTTATCACCCTCCAACGCTGATTTCTGGCATCAGGTGGTATCTTGATTCAGCACATTACTTGAAACTAGCAAACATCCCCCATGAGAATCATCACGCAAAAGGCTTCAAGGTTATACATTAAAAGACCTATTCTTAACTTGGTATTGGTGCCTCTGCTTCCCGGTCAGGGCCATACGACTTGTAATCCTTATGCTTTTCTCCTTAAAAAGGTACCTAGCGGAGAACATAAGCGCTGTTTCTTAGACCTAGGGCTACAGAGAGCAACTCACCCAGGAGCAGAAGGAAATACAAACAGTTCAAATTGATGGCTACAAATGAGCACGCTGATTGACTGCTCTATGTATTTCTACAATCTCAAAAAGGCAAAGGCGGTAGCGTAGTAAGGAAGACCACAGAAGAGGAACGCAAGTTACCTACACAATAATTATTTCAATAACTGTAACAAAGGTAGCAATTCTTTTAACCTTTACTTTAAAATACTGGATGCTGTCAAAATGGATAGATTTTAAGGCTAACTTTGAGACTAGGAAAGATCTCCCCTGAACAAAGGGCACGAGAGATACTACAATGTGTTTGAACAGAGATAATGGCTTCTTGATTAGGGGATAAGGGTAATTTTCACAGCTCAGCATAAATGAAAAAAGTAACAAAGTGACAGCTTGAATACAAAAGCCTGGTTTGGTTTTTTTTTTTTTTTTCCAGTTTAATTTCTGAAACACCTGAATGTATTTGCTCCTCATTTCAGTAACTCAAATTCCAGCAAGCATGGTATTGTATGTGATCATCCCTGGGGAAAAAAAAAAAAAAAAAAAAAAAAAAAACGAAACACAAAAGCCAAAACACACAACCACCGTTTTTTAGTATTTATAACTGTACTTCTTGTGAGTCACACACCAATTCTGGGTTACCACAACACCTAACAATCACACCTTCTAGCGCACCTTTTACAAAAAGAAGCCAACGCATGGTAATTGTATCAGCACAAACAAGGAAAAAGAGCAAATGTCCACCCAATCCTAAACCTCGCTTTTTAAGGCGAGGCATGTATGTACTGCAAGGGAATAAACTTTGGCTGTTACGTGGTTGGTGATACCAAGGAGTGAAGGCTACTTGGGTAATTTTTCGGTTTGAATTCACGTGCTTTCAAAGCCTTCATTTCAGAAAATTATACAGTTACATCAAAAGGTCTTGTCTTTATGCAGTCCTAGCTCTGCTATAAAAAACGCCCAAAGCAGTTTCGAATCCCAAACATCTACCTGCAGAACAGAAGCGTTGCAACCTCCGCGATAAGCGGTGCAGCCCGCCGTTACACCAGGCAGCCACCGAGCCCCCTCTCAGCCCCTTCGCCCGAAAGTCAACAGCCGGTGACCCCATCCCACAATAAGCCGTGCAATCAGTGAGCTATTAACCTTTTTTTTTTTGATTTTTGGTAAGTGTTTTTCCTCACAGTTAAGAGCACACGACTTTCCAGAAGCTGCCTGCCCCCCCCACTCCCCTCAGGTGAGGAGCCCGGGCCGGAGCGCGGTCCCGTGAGGAGAACGCGGGGCGCGACGATCCGTTTTCTTGTTTTTAAAGAGCGTAACGGCCACGGGAACCCCAGGACGGGCGGCGGGCCCTGACAAACGGGGAGAAGCGGCGGCAGCTAATTAGCTCCGCTAAACCAATTAACGCCCCTCGCCCAGGCTCGCCCCCGCGAACCCCCTTCCCGCCCGCTCCCGCCCGCGCGGGCAGCCGTTGAGGGGGGGGGGGGGGGAGGCGGCGCGCGCCCTCCCCCGCGCGCCCCGGTTCCCGCGCCGCGAACCCGCCAAACCCCGCGCCCGGCTCGAGACCCGACTTCCCCCGTCCGGCGGCGGCGGCGGCGGCGGCAGCGGGAGGAGGAGGGAAGAGGCGGGGAAAGCCGCGCTCTCATTGGCTGCGCGGGGAGGAGGGCCGCGAGGTGATTGGCTGGGCCCTACCACCCTCCTCTCGGCGGCTCAGCGGGTTGAATTCAAATCGGCACCGGGAGCGGCCGCCGCGCGGCGGGACGGGACCGGGATCGGGACCGGGACCGGGCGGTCGCGGGTAGCGGCACCACTCCCGGTAGGTGGCGGGGGCTTGGGCGGCGGGAGCGCGGAGCTGGAGCGGAGCAGCTCACTAGGCTCGACGCTGGCGCCAAATGTTTAAACCGGATCCCGGAAGGGCCCCGCCCGGTGGCGGCGGTCCAATCGGCGGGGCTAGGCCGGTCAGCGGCCGGTGGGGCGGGGCCGTTGGGCGGGCGCGCGCGGGCCGGGCCCAGAGGCGGGAGGCGATCAGGCGTCGCCGGCGGCCGCTGAGGGCGGCGGGAACCGGCCGAGGTGGGCGCCGCCGCCGCCGCCGCCTCCCGTCCCGTCCGGTGCGGTGCGGTCCCGTCAGGGGCGGGGGTCCCCGCCGCCTTCCCTGCTTTAACGCTTTCCCTCCTCCCCGCCCCGCAGAACCGGCGGGACCTGCGATGCGGAGCGCGGCGGCGGGACCGGCGGGTGTCACCTCCTGAGGCTGCGCGGCGGCGGGAGAATATGCAGCAGGCGGGGGGGGAGACGGGGACCGGCGACAAGGTAACGGCTCCGTTCCGTCTCGCTTTCCTCCGGCGGCAAACCGAACGAGCGGGCAGCCCCCTCCCTCAGACACCCCCCCCCCGGGGGGGGGGGACGGGGACCGGGAGCGGTGACAGCCCCCCGGGGGGGACACGACCCGTTCCCGGCCGTTTGCGGCACCCCCGGGCGGGCGACCGCGTTAAACGGGACGAAGCGGGGGGGGGTGAAAAACGTCGTCTGGCCGGCATCGGGAGCGTTTTACCGTCACTTCCATTTTTATCCTTAACGAAAGTACCGAAACCTTCACCTGGAGACCCTTCTCCACCGGTCTGGTGACGAGCAGTAACTTCTTCCCGGCTCCCCGGTTGCTTTTTTCCTTAATAAAAAGGTGCCTCAGTCGTTCTTTACAGCTTTCTGCTACGGGTTAACATTCACCCTGTCTTTTCCCTAGAGGGAAAGAAAAGGAAAATTACCTCGAGACCACCACGGGCCCCGGGCCTTAAGCCGAAGGCACCATCAAAAAACGGTTTCAGGGAGGGGGTTCGCTGGTTCAGAGTTAAAACCGCAAGCTTTGACCCAAAAAATGCAGCGGATCTCTATCCCGCTTTGCCTGTTACCAACGAACGGATCGCAGTGCTTCTGGTTTTTAACATCGCGGTTTTTCTTTTTCTTGGTGCGTAGGAAAACCATTCTTCCGAGCCACACAGAAGCGTGTTGAAAACCCCTCTGAAACAAGCAGCTACCTCACATTCCGTATTGACAGAGATACAGCCTGACTGTCAGCCGCTAACCACACCCCCAAAACCTAAAGAAATCCTTCCAGCAGATCCATGGACGCCTACTTCGAACCTGAAAATGCTGATTAGCGCAGCTAGTCCTGAGATCAGGAGCAGAGAACAGAGAAGGGAACTGTCAAACAACTCAAGGGAGGTCCTGCAGGCGAAACACTGTTTGCAGGTATGTTGTAAAGGTGTCGTCTTTATTTACTTTTTTTTAAAGTTAGCTGAAGGCTGTTTATTCAGTATAAAAAGTTATACATTAACATACTGCAACTTTTTAAAAGTTTTGATTTTGGAGTGTTTACCAAATATAAGTAAGGATATTGTCTAGTTACATGCAACAGGTAATGTTTTGCTGGTTTTATTCCACAGCTGTTGGGGACAAAGGGAGAACACTGGGCCTTTGACAGTGCTCACACTGAAGCTGTTAAATACCTGTGTTTACCTATTGCCAAAAATGTCAAATTCTCTTTTTCTTATTCCCATGTAGGAGCACTTATCAGGAGATGAATATGAAAAATCTCAACCAAGTCGCAAAGAGAAAAGTCTAGGATTACTGTGTCATAAATTCTTAGCTCGATATCCTGATTACCCCAGCACTGCAGAGAATAATTACATTTGCCTTGATGAAGTAGCTGAAGAGCTTAGTAAGTTGGTGTATAGGCTGTTACATAGTTCTTCATTCAAATGTGCCAATAACCTACCATTTGTGTTAGTACATTTTTGCTCCATAAAATTTTGAATGCTTGCTGTGTACTCTAAAACTTGGTTTTAAACTCTTCATTCTTAGAGCAATTCTTTTAAAAAGCTAAAGTTTCTTCAGTGAACTGAATTGAGAAACTCTGAATTTTGTTTGATATTAAACATCTAAATTATGGCCGACACCACAAATAACCAGTTGCAGGTTTTTGGATCTAGAGATGATGGCTAAGATTAGGGGTTGGATTTTTGTGGCAGGAACTAGAGTGTCTCAAGCTGAACCCACAACTTCCTGTCCAATCATGACATCAAAGCAAGAAACTACTTTCTACTCTCTATGATAACTTAACTTTCTCATTTTATATCACTATTTTTGTATCACACCAATGATCTACCAAGAGTCTAAGTTGCGAAGTTAAGCTGAAGCTTTTTTTTTATCAGAGCTATGAAATTACAGTATTCTACAGATTATAACACTGATAATCGTTATAAATCATACTGCTATAAAATTTTTTGGTGTTCTATCTTCAGAATATGTTGGGGGACACGGAAGAGGGGTGAACTGCAAATTAAACAAAATCTATTCTATTTATACTTTGTACAAAATAACATCTCTTTTAGAAAATGCCTAGTCAAAACCAAGAATTTAACAGACAAAAGAGAAAAGGACAGTGTGTTAATAACGTATAAAAACAAGTTACAAAACGGTTGTCTGCCATGAGTTTCCAAGGTTATTTAGTGAGATGATCTAAAATCGATGCAATGAATAATTAGAAATGCTTTGGGTTTTTTTAAAGCTGTATCGAAATCCATCTAATGGCTCTTTTAGCAACAGTAAGTTTTATCTCTTAAGGAATGCTGTAAACCAAGTATAACTGTGGAAAAGCAAGTCCTTCCATATCTAAAGCAAGGACTGTTTTTTCTTCCTTGCTGGCAAGATCTATGAGGGCTATTTTCAGAAACCTTTGTAACGAGGAATTGGCGAAAATGGCTTAGAAGTGTATTAAGGGGAGGGGGAAGCACAGGAAACTGATCCCTTCTGTGTGCAAACCATGTTTTAGGTAAATGTCTGATGAAACATATTTTATGTAGTAGAGATACCATGTTTGTCTGTCTTTATTTTTTCAGACGTTGAACGTAGACGCATATACGATATTGTGAACGTGCTAGAGAGCCTACACATGGTGAGCCGCCTTGCCAAAAACAGATATGCTTGGCACGGGCGACATAATCTCTCCAAAACCCTGCAGGCTTTGAAAAAAGTTGGAGAAGAGAACAAATATACACAACAAATTCAGATGATCAAGAAAAGAGAGTATGAGCATGAATTTGATTTTGATGGTGAAAGAAATGAAGAAATGGCAAGATCTTTCGGCTCAAATGAACATTCAGAAATGTCTTTTGTTGAGCTCCCAGGAATGGAATTTCGTGCTGGTAATAATTCTCTATAATGCCAAGAATAATACGTGCTTTAATGATAAGTATCTATGAACTTGGAAAAAACACTTATTGGACCTTTTTTTCTGAAATGCGACTGCCTGAAAGGCACCACAACTGTTTGTGGTGAGAAAAAGTCCTCTACGCTCTTTCAGTTCTCTTATTCATTCAATTCTTACACAAGTATTTTGTTTTTACAGTGCAAGAACAAGGGGGCATCGGGTGAAACTATCAAACATACCTGACATACAGTCCAGCTGCAGGATCTGATACCATTGAATGTTATAGAAGCCAAAAGTATAAATTACTCAATTTATTTTTTAATTTAGGTTTGATTCATGGAAGAAATGTTAATTAAGGATTGTTGCATACATTGTATAACCTGCAGTTAAGCATCTTTAAGACTACGCGTTGTCAGACAATAGGAAATGTATACAGGTGGAAACATCGCATTCTCTCCTTTGTAGTTAGACTTGGTATTCCCCTTATTATCTGATTCTTGCCATGTAGAAACATAACTCTGGAGTCCACATCGGCCCTGCCTAGTTGCTGTGTTGTTTGTTCTTATAATAATTGTTACTGACGAACTTCTTCAGTGTTTTAAAAGCGTTTGTAGCTGGTGTGTCACTTAACACTTTAATCCTTTCTCCTGTCTGCTGCAGCATCAGTAAATAGCAGGAAAGACAAGTCTTTACGAGTGATGAGTCAGAAATTTGTGATGCTGTTTCTTGTATCGACTCCTCAAATAGTAAGCCTTGAAGTTGCTGCTAAAATCTTGATTGGAGAAGACCAGTTGGAAGACTTAGATAAAAGCAAGTTTAAAAGTAAGTAAAATATCAAGTGTAAGCTAAATGAACTATTCTAGTGCTAGTTTATACAGTGTAAAATACCACCATCTTTTTCCTGCCATAAATATATTTGAGCCTCCAAAAACTCACTAAACACCTTGCAGAGTTTTTAACAGGGACCCACTTGTGCATAGTCATTGATACATAATGACCACGTAAGAGAAAAAGTCCATTAAATCCTCTCTCCTGAAGTAACATCACAAGGCTGCTCATTGGTAACAATTTCCCTTTCTCTTTCCTCAAGCAGTCTGTCAAAGATTGCAGCATCATTTCATCAAAGATGCCCCAGAATCATGCAAATCTGTGTTCTGGTCATGTAACTTACTTGTTGGAAATCTAAATAAATTCTGTAAAAGTCCTGTTAATAACTTACACGTGAGAGGAAGTGAAACCCAATGCTGTAACTGCCAATTATTTCTTCATTCTTTTACCCTTTTTCAGTTCCTTGCACACTTCCTCATCTCCCTCTCCAGTCAAATGAAAAGGTACTTCTAGGTCTACGCCTATGTGTCTATAATAATCAAAAATGTGCCTGCTCTTGAGGGACCAAGAATTAATTCTGGGTTTCATTGAAAATTACACCCATCCTTGATTCTCAGGCAGACTCCATTGCTTTTTTTTTTTTAAGGAATTGTATCTATGCAAAAAGAAAACTGATCCTTGCTGGTTTCAGTTCATAATTGCCTTTCTACTGCTTCATGGCAACATAGAGAGGGTGGGTGGGTAGTCAGTAGGGGGTTTTTTTATTCGTTTTCATTCTTTCTTTTTCCTCTGTAATGTCTGTCTCGCAATAAAAGCATTTTCAGGGCATTCCATCCATGTGTCTGTATTTCAGGTATCACATGTTTTACCCTGTTCTAGGTTAAGAAGCATAGTCCCAAGTTCCATGACTTACTAGACTTTAAATTTTCAGTAGCAGAAGCATTCGCCTAAGCACATTCACTTTGCAGTCCAGAAGTCACTGGTAATTTGACTGCTGCCTAAAACTTTTCCCTACTAGCTCAACCTCAGAACAGTTAAGAATATGCAGGATGATTATCCTGTTGGATTTTAGCATGCCTCTTCCCCCTAGTTCCCATGTTCGCCATTGCATGCATGTACCTGCCTTTCAAGCTACTTATTTTCACTCCAGAATTCGTATAGGTTTGGGCATTGCATAGAACCCAACTTGTTTTGAAGATTTTTTCTCTATATTTAGCATAATATGCTTACTTAGCAGTATTTTCTTTTCTAGATCTGTATCTATGTCATTCTATTTTACATATGAACTTTATATTGTGATGTGTTATTTCACAGTATAAATACCTGTTCCACAAAATTGTTCTAGAAAAAAAATTATAAAGGTTTTTCCTTTTAGCTGCTAAAAGGGCGTTACAACATTTTTAATCTGTTGTATGTTAACTTGTCAATCAGAATTGCTGTACTTTACATTTGTTTATTTTTATTTCAGCCAAAATTAGGAGACTTTATGACATAGCAAATGTTCTCAGTAGCCTTGAGCTTATCAAGAAAGTTCATGTTACGGAGGAGAGAGGTAGAAAACCAGCATTCAAATGGACAGGACCTGACGTCTTGCCAAATGTTCAGGGTAGGTGTGTGTGTCATTTCCTTTTGTTCTGCTGATGATTTTGATTGACTGTTTTCTCCGCTAGATTTTTTTTTTGACCAAAAGACAGTAAACTAAGCAGAAAATCTTTACTAGTCACATCCCTGTCCTTAGTCCTTGACAGCATAGCACACCAGTGTGTATTTCCACGTAGTGGGTGTACTCATACTGAGACTCTTGCATTTCCATTTTTGCCGCTGCTAGTACTTCGATGATTATAAGCCAGGCTCAAATAACTGCTTTTAATTACTGAATCTGCACATGATATGTATTTACTCTTTCGGGTTTTTTCTGCTTTTTAGATAGAAAACTTGAAACAACTTCTATGAGCTGTCCCCCACCTATTTCAGAATCCATCCCTTCCAAAGAGCAGTGTTCAAAAAACCTTTTTCCTTCAAGAGGAAAGCAAAACTTCACTCGGCATCCTTCTCTAATAAAGTTAGTTAAAACTATAGAAAACGACAGAAGAAAGATCCAATCTGCTCCAACCAGTCCAGTTAAAATGAGTGCAAGTAAGTAGCTGAAAAATACATTTCTCTATCTTTTTCTAAGTATGTTTTTAACTCAGCTGTAGTCTTACATTAAATATTCAGGCTTGCCATCTCCTCATAGGAGATGCAGGTGGATAGGTATGCCTTCTTAAGACGTGTTTGTTGTAAGAAATGTCAAAAATAGACAAGATGGGGAAAATATATGTTGCCTGTAAATCTGAGGCCTTACAAGACTGCTCACTGCGTAAGCTCTGCAATTACTAGAAGCTCTTTCCAGTTTGGTGGACCAAATCCAGTCACAGCATGTGCAGTTGCAACAAAATAAATATATTCATTGAGATCTGGACCAAATTTGGCACACTGTAGGGAACTCTAGCCTCCTCTTTCACACCAAATACCCAAGGAGTGGCATATTACTGCTTGGGGTTTAAGAAGAATATTATATTGCTTTTTACATATCACTATCTTGACTTTGTGCGATGTCTTACCGGCTACAAACTTGTTTGTGTAGTATAGCTGATTCTCTGGATATCGTATCTTTCTCTATGAACTGCCCTAACCCTGGTTTGTTGTGGAAACTGCTTTAGATTTCACTATCTATGCAGTTCTGTATCCTGTAAAATTGCCAGACAATTACCTATCAATGTTCATGTTCTTGTTAGCTAGCCTCTTTGGAGGGAAAAAAAAAAAAAAGGAGCTGAGGCTTTAAAGTTTTTTTGATGGAAGCTACCATCCAATTGATCAAATCAAGTCTGGGCTGCAGTTTGAGGATAACGTGGAGTCTTAGCGTCTTCTCATTAAATGTGTATGCCACATAAAATAACGCAGTCTCCTCAAGACAAAATTTAACTTCTGTGTTTGATGTACTAACAGTTTTGTTTTGTTTTCCCCCTCCAAGCAGGTACTGATCAAAATTTATCAGCTCTCCCAAGTAAAATGGCTCAGGTTCCAGCAATTGCTAAACATCAGCTGGAAGGACAATCAAAGTAAGTTTGCACAAGTGTTAAGGTGAGAAGCTTTATTTTGTCACTGGCCATTAAGTTAAACCTATGCTCAGTTTGAGTTGGGCAATAGTCTGCGAAGAACGGTAACCTCTGATACTGCAGGCTATTTTTTTCACTTATTTTCTGCTCAGTGGATTGAGAAGTACAAGCTTATGTTAAGTCTTTGTATTGCAGAAAATAATTTGTCGGGGCATTCGTTTCTGCACAAAGGCATTAAAATGTGTTTGGGTTTTTGTTTTTGTTGGTTTTGCATTTGTTTTTTTTTTTTTTAAGGAAAGCAAAAGAGTTGAAATTGTCAAGATCTGCCTTGGAATCTAATCAGTTGTCGCCTGAGGTAGTCCCCAAGCCCGAAACTCCTCGCGTCGCAGCACCCTCTCAGCAGCCAGCTCTTGCACAGCCACCGGCTGTCTGTCCTCCAAGCCATAGTTCAGTCTCACCAGTAATACTACCTCATACTCCTGCTGGTGTTTCGTATGCAATATATCTGCATCCTTCCCAAGCCCACACTGTGACAACATACAGCCCAAGTTTCATGTTGCAGCCTCTACCGTGTGCTAATGTAACTGGAATTAAGAGTATTAATTCAAAAGTATTAAATAAAACAACCACTGAGGAAGGGGACAATCAGCTGACTACAGATGATCCAACAAAATCCTTGACAGCTAAAGAAAGACCGCCTATAAAATCAGAAACTTCATCACAGAGGTGCCTTAAAAGATCACAAGCATTACAAGAGAATAATTTGATTAAGAAGTGTAGAAGTGATGAGGAAAGCCTTGATCCTTCTCTGGTAAGTTAAATTATTTAAAAAATGCCATTTTATAGCTTAGTGATGTTGCTACCTACTCGTTTTCAAAGTGGTTTAGGAGCCTACCAGATGTTGTCAAACTTGTAAATGAATTGTAAGGAAGCCTGCCAGGGGAGTACTCTTGTAAACACTTAAGCCTTTAGCTTACTCTAAGAGCATTTGTACTGCAGACTTGCAGAACCTTTGCTGGATGAAACGGTATCCGTGTCGGCGTTTGGAAGACCAGATCTTGTGGTGTTCTTCATACCCACCCTTCTGGAGCGTAAGAAAACAGTTAAAAGACAAAATTGAAGTTGTCTGCCATTCCTTGCTAAACAAGTGTGCTTAGGTGTTTCAAATAACATTACACTTGAAGGGATGACGTTCATTTGTTGTGGTTGCTAATGTATGGGGGGGGACTGGTTTTTGGGGTTTTTTTATATATATCAATTATCACATAATCTTGCTGGTATTTGCAAAGCATCAGGCAGGATATACAGTATACAATATAACATATATCCTTGAAAAACCAACCTAGGATCAAGGCTGAATTTTTCTCCTTGTTCCCCTCCCTTCCCCCTCCAAATATTTATTTCCCAGAAGATGTGTCAGAGTGTACAGATGGGAGTTATTTTATTTTGACTAATAAAACATTATGTCAATACTTACCTATTTATACAATGATTCTGGAGTAGTTCAGGTTGCTCATCTTTACACAATGGCTGGCATTCATTCTTGGTTTTAGAGGTGTTAGGAGGGAAAGCGGACACATAAAAGTTGCTGGACAGGGAATGTCCCAAAATCCAATTTCTATCCAATGTTGTACATTGTTAACGTTGGATCATTGTAGGTGTAATAATACAGCACACGAAGAGAGTAAGAGGTTCAGATACACTTGATGCGTATGGAGAAACTGGGTCTGGATTGCTTTCTGCTCCTCAGTTGCTGAACGTTTTAGTGTCTCTGTAAATTACTAGGCTGCTTTAAATTGTGCTTGCCAAAACGGTCGTGAAATGTTATCGGCGTTTTGTGACAATGTGTGGCATCAAACATCCACTAGCTGTGAAGGCGCAAGAGGGGATAACGTGGAACTGGTTGTCTTATTGCCTAGGAATTTTTATAGCACAAACTTGAGAATCAGGAGAAAGGAGAAAGCTTGCTTTCCTAATTTTTAAAATGTATAAATATCATTGTAGATCTGTAACTGAGTATGTGAAGTCTTACGATGCCTGCCTTTGTTTTCGTATGTACTTTTTTAAAGGGAGGATCCATGAAAAATGAAAGACCACCTTCCAGTAGCTCACAAATGAATCACAAAACGGACAATTGCCAGGAAGAGAGACAGAACAAAACTGAAACATTAGATCAAAACATGGCAAGTTGCTATGACCAACGTAAAAGAGACCATGTTCCAGAAGATGAGGACAAAATCAAAACTAAACAAGACATACCTGTAGCATTTGCCATTCCTGCTCATGAGGTAAGCTTTGTCAGACACCACAGCATGTCTTGCCATTACCTGGGAAAACACCATGTGGAGTCTTTGCAAAAGAAAGAAAACTATAGTGAACTACACATATATAGATTGTCTTTGGCTGGATTATTTTTAGTATGCTTTTAAAATCTTATTTTGTAGGAATGTAGGACTTCTATTTCTGCATTAAGTACACAAATAAGAGGACATGAAGTGACTTTCAGGCTTCGATTGGGATGAAGATCACAACTAGCACTAAGCAGATGAAGGCAACATTGAGATCCCATACCTCCCCGGTCCTTTGTGCATATTTAGTCTCAGATACTTTGATTTACAACAGAATCACACAAAAGTCTCTTCATCAGTAAAATCTGGTATTACTGCAGTTAAGACTTACTACTGTAGAGAACCTGAATAAAGAACAGTTCTGTTGACAAAAACAGAACTTGTAAATGCAAAAGGATTTCCTTCCAATATTTGTCTTGTGAAAAACACAATCCAAGAATGAGGTGATATGATGATTACTGGGTCCGGATGTTTCTTCTGGGAGGGAAAAGAAAAGTAATCAGTATCATGATTTCTCTTTTGTCTAGTCTAACTGCACTGTGTTAATCCCAGGTGGATTTCCAGTTCCTCACTGAGGATATCAGCTGGAAATGGAGCCGGCTGACTTCCGCATAGTAGGGCAGTCTTACTTTAAAGAGCGCGTCCTTGAGTCAGTTGGGTCTAATTCCAGACAGAAGGTAGTACAGACATGGAATATAGGATCCTAGGGATATGGAGGATAAGGAATAAGAACAAGGCAAGGGGGATGCAACTTCGGAGAAAAACTTCATTTTTTGTTTATTATGTGTTTGGGGTAAAGGTGTATTGTCTTTTTTCTTTTTCAGACTTTTTTTCCATCTGGTTATCTTATTCCTCTTACTCAGTGCACCCATGGCAACAAAGCAGGCTTTTCTAATAAAGAGAAAGCTGGGATATGTTCATTACAGCACACTACCTACAGCTCACCCATTGCTGGTGAGTATTAAATAAAATAGGCATACAGTTGTCCTACTGAGGTAATGAAATCACAACGCAATGGCTTGAGTCTCAATTTTTAATCCCCTTCATCAGCTGATTTGTCTGTTGCAGGTGTCATTCCAGTGACAGCATCTGAACTGAAAGCAGTTAACATTCCTGCTTTTCAAATAACACCCTTGAATATAATGCTGTCACCAACTTCTATAGCCGCTGCACCTGTACTGAGCAACTCCTGTCTCAATTCAAGCAATACCAGTTCTGCCCAAAATCCAAGTTCTTCAGTTCTGAACTTTACACTGCAACACATAGGACTAATACCTGCTGGTGTGCAAGTTCCTGCAAATCCTGTTCTTCAGCACATGCCAGTCTCTTTACAATCAGAAAATGTTAGCTATAGCTCAGAAAACATGAACTTGCAAGAAGAGAAGGTAAGTAAAAATATATTGCAACTTTCTGACCGTGATGGGTTGAGTGAGAAGTATAGTGCAGTAATTCCTTTACAGCAGGTAGAATTTTTAAAGAAAGATTATTTTTTTTTTATCTTTATAAATCAGCACTGCCCACAAAGAGCTGGCAGCGAAGGCTAGCATAAGTACAATATAATTGAGAGGTTAGAAAGGAAGAACAATTATCTTATCTGTTGTGGAAGTGGAGCCAGCTGGAAGATGACAAGATGTGAAGAGACAACTGGTTTAGAGGGAGGATTTTGCACAGATCTGAGA
The DNA here is from genome assembly GCF_900496995.4 of Aquila chrysaetos chrysaetos. Classification (NCBI taxonomy): domain Eukaryota; kingdom Metazoa; phylum Chordata; class Aves; order Accipitriformes; family Accipitridae; genus Aquila; species Aquila chrysaetos. The sequence goes on from NC_044019.1 coordinate 26,151,599, forward strand.
TGACTTTTAATAACAAATTATCCATTTATTGCTTTATCTTTCCTTCTTGTTACTCTCCTAATCTAAAATTCTTGCATTTAATGTTAGCTTTTTTTAATAGGATGAGATTGTAGAGGATTTTTAAAGAGTTTTTTTTTCCCCACAGGAAGTTTCTCTGTATATTTTGTGTAATACTGTACCGCCTAAGATCAGTTTGTGTTAAAAAAAGGAGCTAGGAGGGGATTAAAGAAACCAGATTTTTGTTTAATTAATTTTTTATACATATATATTTATAGCTATATCAAGGAATACAGGTGCATTCTTCTCAGTAAAGAGTTAAGTTTTTAAATTTCAGGAGAAAACAGTATTTTGCTAACATCCTGTAGAAACCTAAAACTAGAATTCGCTTTTTTTTTTTTCCTTCCCCTTAAATGAAAGTAACTTTCTCTCTTCTCTTTAGCCTTCTGTTCCAAAGGAACTCCAAGAGCCCCAGACAGTTACAGAAAACTTTTTCCGCACACCAGGAGGGCCTAACACAGTATCTTCGCTATCTGCAAATTCAGATGGTACTGACAGAATCTCTCAAGGAACTCTGTACATTCCTCAACGCAAACTTGAAGTGTCAGAAGACTAATTTAGGGATATCGAATTGCTGAATGTGTTAGCAGGCATAATTACTGGTAACACACTGCACACATCTTGGATTGTATGATGGACAATGTGTGTTTTGGACATGTATTGGCAAGACCTCAATACTGGAATAGCCTTAATTAATGCTTTAGAATTAAACCTGGCTCTTAATGAGAAAGTTAACGTCTAATAATATTTTTCCAAAAGGTTTACCTGAAGTATTATAGCAATAAAGTTATGTATCTAGTGTTTTTTGTGTTGCTTTTCTGCTATGCAAAGTAAGCTGAAATTATCTTTGTACAGAAAGGTACAGTCTATCAGTCAGTACATATTTTGCACAAAGAAAAGTACTGTGAGTGTGTACATACTTTATGTCTTAACAAAAAGGCCACAGTTAAAATGTCTTGCTCCTATGTTCAATAATGCTCTTTTGTAAAGTTAGTTAAAAAAAAATAAAACAAAAAATGAATTCTTAATCAAGTTTTATATAAGTTAAGAATTATTTATACTGTATTTTTAAATCAATTTGTTCAGATTAAACTTACATCAAACTCACATTTTGACTTTTTTTGTTTGATCAAATTAACTCAGCTGAGTTAAGTAATACATTGACAAATATAAGAATGAAGAGATGCCAGCTAATATACAAACAGGGGTGTCTCTCTTCTGAAGAAAGGGAAAATGTTATTTCCTGAGAAAGGGATTTAAGTAACTCGATCTAACTTCTGAACTCTTATCACTAGAGATTACATCTCCTAATAACAACAATTAGAGGAAAACACAGTTACGAAGTTCAGAATTCAGAGTATCTTTATCACCCTGGAGCATTCTGGAAAGTGCTGTCCAGATGTCGCAAAGGAGAAGTTACATGGTTTGGGCCTCGAACTGAACAGACAATCTTGGTAAGAGCTGAAGAAGAACACTCATTACCTCTCCTCTCTTCTCCTATTAAACTCTGAGTTTGAGCCAGGTGCCTGCTGTGCTATACACACTCTATAGGCTCTCTTGACACTGGAGAGGTTTCAAGCCTGAGAGAAGGTTTTTGTAACATTTCACCTAAGGTTTTGTAACCATCTAAACCAGTTTGTGGCAGAAATCACGCGTGCAGTTACTGAAGCGCTAGCTGTTGACCGCTGCAAACAGCGTAAGGTCTGGCTTCTAGAAGGAGGGAGCCCCGTGTCTCCTGGGCGTACCTACACCATACAGAGGCTGTACTGTTAGTTTCTGCTTTCTAGCAAAGATCGGCGTCACCTTCCAACTGTTGTTTCGCCCCTCTTGCAATTTCATATCAAACAGGTTAAGTTAAACCAACTGAATTTAAATATGTACAGCAGAGTCACTGCTACGCTTAAGAGAGAAAGATGAAGCCTCCTCATACAGCTTACACTCAGATGACAGGGAATAACTAACAAATTAAAGGAAAACAGGGTATCATCTACCTTCCCAGGTGAAATGTACCTGGCTGTCCAAATTAGGACAGGAGAAGTGCTAGCAAAGCACAAAATTCAGGCTTGGGCTGGATAAGAAAACATAGTTAAAACAGCTAACGCAGTAAAACCAACTGGCTTGCTCTTTAAGAATGCAAAATTGTAATAGAAAATACACATGACAGAATATGATCACTATGAAATACTCCTGCATGAAAGAGAGAGGAGAATAAAAGCTGGAAAATGGAGGAACACTCACTGCAGCAGTGAGTAGATTTTTTTTTTTTTCCCTTCTCCAAAGTGGTAATTGATTGATGTTCCTTACACATGCTATCAATTTAATTCTAGAAGTATAAAGACAAAGACTTACAGAAACTTGCGTTACTCAAAGGAAACAAACTACAAACCTTTCATTCTTGGACACCACAGTTGACGGAATAAGAAACTACAGTAATTAGGCTTGGAGAAATGGTCTTCTCACAAACGGTGCTCTGTTCTGAAAAGCTGAACATATATTCTGACTTGCTGCCTAGTGTCCCTTGGCTCCTGTCAGAACACAGTTGCTTGTTTTTTCACGCAGGCTTTATAACACCTAGCACTTTAACTTGTTCATTTTGCAGGCTGAGAAGCTACCGCTTCTCTGCTCAAAGTACCCTATTCCCCAGAAGACTTGCATTTCGCTCCGACTAGCTGAGCTCACTGCTCTTCCCGCCTGCGTCACCCACCCTCGAGCGCGACCCGCGTACCCGATGTGCTCTGCTGCCAAGCTCTAGGGAAGTCCCTCTGATCCTCAGGCTCGCTTCGCTTTTGATATGCTGCGTTCCAGTTCTCGGAGCAGTGTTTTTTAATCCCTACCTTTGATTTACAGAAAACACTACCTTCCCGCTCCACCAGAAATATAAAAATTCATCCATGTGTATGTTCCAGCTGCATATTTTGAGTCTGTTCTTCCAGTCTCAGGTCCCGATAACCACAGCGGACCAGGGATTATATGAAATGCCAACTAACCCACAGGGGTCTGACTGCTCCTTTGAGCTGGAAAGAGCCTCTCAACCAGACTCGCCTCCTTACGGGAGCACACAGTATCCGGGGTAGCACAGGAGTACAGAAATGAAGCAACACCCAATACCAGGAAACTGAAGTTTGTTCCTTGCCTTTTCCCCTTAAATTCTCTGACAAACCTAAAGGGAAAATACTTACCGACATTTTGGGGTAATCTTTCTCCACAGATCTCCCTGCAGTTGGTTACCGTGCAAATCCATCCAAGTACATAATCTACATGATGCGAGTGAGGATCAGTGAAGAAGATTAAGTCCCCTCAAATGGCAAGGGTCCTAACTTAGAAATCACCGAGGCTGCAAACCCAAAGCGGTTACAAGCTGCTTAGCGCTTTCCCTGTACTCCAACAGCAAGCTCAGCCCTGCCCCAACCCCTCCTCGCTGCCATCTTACAAGAAACGTTCATACCACGCACACTGCTCCGTCACCTCTGCATTTAGCCTTATCTGACATAGGCAGAAGAGTTCCCTTAACTATCCAGGGAGAATGACCAAGAAGAGGTGGAGTCCAGCTCTCCTGCTCAGGGAAAAATAGTCCTCCAACTTGACAACAAGAACCTGTCTCTGCATTATAAAATTTTTGCTGGACTCAACAGTCAGTGATCTATAGGCTCCCAAGAGTTTTCAAAGTAGCCTCAGTGAACAGACCCCTAAAATCCCGACATGGATTTGGCAGCTAATTTCCTTACACTCCCGTGAAAGTCCCAGAGTTCAGACTCTCAGCTTCAGACTCCTGGTGTTTCACCCCCGGGCTGTAAGGGCTTAGCCCCTTCACGCACAGCTAAGTCCATGATACTGAAAAAAGTTGCTTGAAGTCCCTTTAGAAAACGAGAATTAGCTTCTAAATCTTTAAAGCACAGAAAATAAAACCTTGTAAAAAGTGAACTTTAAGTGCTTCATACTTTATTGTCCACATCTCTAACATGTCTGCAGCATCATCCCTTTCCAAGGTAGGCATGGCAAATGCAGCTGCAATGATCAGACATGCTAAACATTATACATATTAACTAGTCATCTTAATGCCTAAAACCAGTAAAAATTTAAATATTAGAGTGAGAAGCATAATCTTCCTTACCCTAAAAGACAAACCAGTTGTATCTATCAAATCATGAACTGCAGAGTGAAATTCTATTTGGTTTGAAACTGTTGAGTTCCGGAGGTTCCTACAAACAGGTTTGTTTGGGGGGGGGGGTTAATAATTATTTTGGTAAATTACTTTTGGCAATGTGATTATTTATGACTAAATCCTCATTTCAGGAGCTGTTATTTTATGATTCACATTCAAGCAATGCAGTAGCAACTATAAAACTTTAATCTTTATTTCTGATCTATTAGACGGCAGTTAGGAATGCCCTCTAGGTGTAACCTGAGGGGCTGCATTGTTGTCCACCTACTCACAAGTGGACATAAGGGGACAAAATGCCAGGCTTTTGTCAGAGGTTATTTTCAGCTTGGCGATAGCAATGGCATTGCTCAGATCCCTGAAACTCTCTCTCATTCCCCTCCCCTCCCAGCTTATAGGGCCGACAGCGGTGGCCACTGCATTTAAAAGAGCGCAGGAATCCCTCGCGTTCAAACCCTTCGAGGCCCAAGAAGACAGGGAGAAACATCCAGCGACTCCGGTAAGTACGGTATATCGGGTTTTGCCAAGACTCTGATATAAGGGTTTGGGTATTATTTTTTTTTTTCCTAACAGGTGGTAGAAACAGCTTGTTGCTTGACAAAGAAATAGATGCAGGTATAATACAGAAATGCAAGTCCTATGGAGCTGAGAGCAGTATTTTAGGTTTGGAGTAGCCAGCCGGTAAAAGAAATTCTTCTGGGCTTCTCAGCCTGTTGAGTAGCTACTAGTGTTACAAGAACGGGGCTGTGGGCATCCTTGTTAACGAGATACACATTTTGACTACATGCAAGACTGGATAAGAGAAGTTTCAGAAGCTTTAAAAAATTTTGTTAGAAAGCTACAGAATTATGTTTTACACAAGTAATTTGTCTTTGTACATACACTTTTTAAAGCATACAAATTTACGTGCTTTCCTAATTTTGCAGAGAAAAGTATTCTAGAAGTAAAAAAAAAACAAAACAAAAAACCACCAACCAAACAAAAAAAACCCCCAAACCCTCAAAATATTTAATGTCAGTGACCAATTGTTTTTGTAACAAATGAGAAGAAAACTTCCGTGCAGACTCAACAGAAAATGGCTAGGTAAGAATGCAGGATCAAAGAATGCACACGTCCATCACCCAAGCATTAAAAGACAGCACGGTTGGTCAAGTCTTCAGAAAAGCACCAAAAAAAAAAAAAAAAAAAAAAATTACTTTGAAAAGTTTTCTACCTAAAGGTAAAATTATTTCAAAGAATAAAGCCTTGTATGTAGATAAAATAATTCTGTGTCTGATCTCAATCATCATGGCACCGTTTCACAGTCCTTAACAGTTTTGCTTGGCACTTAAAAGACTTAGTGCACGGATAAGGATTTAGAGAAGGATCTTGTGGGAGGAAAAGTGAAAGTTGATAGCCCAGGATTAGGTCTGGAAAAAGGAACAGGTCATTTGTACAGCAGGATGCAGTTTTGCACAGCCACGTGAATCAAACTGAACTATGAGCATGTATGTGCGAGTGGGGGGGGGGGGGTTCGTTGTTTTTTTAAGTCAGAGCTGAGTACCTTGTTCTAGCGTCAGGGTATCGTATTTTTTGGAGGTGCAATCGTAATTTCTGTAAAAGTATACATCAAGAAGTTTTAAAAGAAACGTGGCATTACTATGCTAGAAAATAACAGGTAATTTGGAAGGACAGATGAAAGCAAAGGACTCAGACACAGGAGTCTGGGTTTTTCTATCAGCTTTGCACATCACGTGCTTCATATCAAGTCACTTAAAATCTTTTGTTTCAAAAGGGCTTGTGTAACTTAGAGTGACTGGTGTCAATGAAAAAAAAAATCACTATTTACTTTCCTGTGTCAGTGTGGAAATTCCCATCCCTTGATCTGTGTGTTTGTTTACTGCAGAAATAAAGGAAAAATGCTAGTCATATAATGAGATTATGGTGGAGGGTAAATGTATGATGTTAATAAACTTAAAATTTACCTATATCCATAGTCCATTGAATGCGTCAGAATATAAGAAATACGATTATAAATACCTAACAATACTGCATCTTCCTTAAATGAGTTCAATCTTCAAACACAAACGTTTTCTCTGTTGTGAATCTATTCTCCTGAGAGAGAACACTTTCTGCAATGGATTGGATTTTGACAAAAACACCTTCAGGCTTTTTGAGATGCAGTGGCAGGAATTGCACTTTACGCCACAGACACATCGAGATAAAACCTAACAGTGAGTGTTAGTTGCAGAGAAAGAGGAAAAACCACAGCAGCATTTTATTGCTACTTTTATAAAGGAAGCTATAAATCCTTACCCCCAAGGTGCTGGTGAGGCTGGTAACAGTAAGGACAGTCGAATGAGTCACTGGTGGTCACAGGACAGGTCAGCAGCGGAGCTCTGATTAGATACCAGAATGAAGTCCCGCCTGCGTTGGCATTTCCCACAGACTTCAGCTGGGAAAAGAATTTCAAACGTAGCCTTGATACTGGCATGTCAACGTAGACAGTGATTTAATTATTACTGTTTATTTATTAGGTGAGGAATCAGTATTCTTATACTTTCAACTGATTCTAGACCAAACAGCTAGCTGGGTCTAAAATAGAGAGCGATGCAAGGCACATCCTATCTGTCAGTCCCCGTTCAGCATTCCTACCACCATTCCTACCGGTGGTCATGAAGACCGACATTTCCCATTCCGTTTATCCCCTTCAAAGCCATCCTGTAGCACATGTGGCACCCTGAAATAATCCTCCCAGCCACACAAAATGCAACTTCTGCAGTCCATGCAGATATGACCCTGGGCTCTAGACTGTCAAACGCGTAAGCATACAGGAGGGAAAACCTCCTGCTTAGCAAGGAAACACCAGATTTACTTTCAACATAGTTTTCACCTGCACCACACCGTCTAGCACCAGCGCTGCCTTTTACTCCTCTACACAACTTCATCGGGCCGGTACTGCATCCACTTCCCATTTAGATCAATGGATCTAAATATATTTTTGGATTATATACTTATCGATAGCACTCTGACTCGAGTGGGACACACGCTGCGATAGCTACGTGACATCCAGATTTGTACGGTATGACTAACAGCACAACAGAAGACGGCTCACATTTTTTCATGCCTGGGCAGAGCACAGAAACACTTCAAAGGCTTCCTTGCTCCGAGGCTAGCCTATGCGGTAGTGTTACAAGCTCTAAATAACGAGAAGCACGTATCCTTGGCTGCACATCTAATGTGTATAAATTCTACTCCATATAGTAGCTGCATTTTGAAGCAGAACGATACAAGCTGCTGAATACTATTAGAGCAAGTCCAAGAACACTCCTCCAGCTTAACAGTACTGTGAGTGCCTGCCAACGTGTCGCAACACTAACGCTCCAAAGTTTCTCCGTCACATGTTTCATACATTTAGAAGGGGTCCACTCTATCTCCCAGTAGATCACCAAAACGTAAGAAGTACCGTGTGGTTAGCAGTCACTGCAAGTTAACCAGATTAAGACAACAAAGTTCAGGCAATTCAAGGGGATTTGGAAACTGAAACCTAATGAAATTAAGTGAAATTAAGAATTTGGGTATATTTTTTCTTATGACAAACAGAAGACCGAGTTCTATTTGCATGTTGTAAGGATAGAGCTTTATCCACTGTTGTAATTTAGATAAGAAGAAAGTGATGAATGCCATATACCCTGTAGAATTTACTTGCTCGTGGTAATACTGCTGCACAGGCAGCGTCCGCAGGGATGGCCGCTGCCGTTCAGTGTTCGGAGAGAGGAATAAAGCAAGGACACGAAGAGCACGGACTTGCCTTGGTACCTCACCCAGCCGTTAAGGCAGCCAGTGCAGACATCACGGCATACGCTGCCATTCTTACACCGGTATCCTTATGGGAAAGTTTTACTGTGACTTCTTTCTCCTATAGCTTCCCATCAGGTGATGCCAAAAAAACATGGAAAAAGTGTATGCATGCCCAGTCATGTCACTATAATTAGCCTCAGGAGCAATGGTCCTTTTAAGAGCTCTAACCACAGCCTGTAACAGCACAAGGTTTACTATCACGCATTATCAGACTTTTTCAGAGATTATTTTTTTTCCCTTCAGCTAATGATGTAATTGGAGCTACTTTCCAACAAGTATCCCATTGCCACAGATTGAGATGCTTGGTGTGCTTTTGAGGGGAACTAAAACAGCAGAAGCAGTTTTATAGAGACTGGAGGTACAAACCGCTCTTCTCCCAGGCAGTTATCGGTGCTGCTCCAGCTGGGAAGGGATTCGATTGGAAACTTGATTTGAAAGGGAGTATTGTGAACACAGAAATCTCATTTTAATTTTCAAGGAAGTGTCACAAAACTGATTTTTATCTCCCATCGCTCTTCCTTCCCTTAAAATGTTTGAAGCATTACTTGAGCTATTTTTATAAGAGAAAACAATGGCACTGGTACGTAAGTACTTCAAAAATAGGAGAAAATACAGAATGGCAGAATGAGACAACAAGATTTTACCTACGTGAAAGATTTCTCTCTGTTCCGTTATCTCCCATTTAAAAGCAATGGAAAAAAGATTTTAACAGCGCTGTTCAGTAAAGCCTTCACTGAGTAAGAAGGGACCAAATTCATAGTCTGTTCCTTGTGTGCAGTTATTTTTGTTTCTTATTTCAGCTACATCAGGTTTTTGCTTCCTACTCGTTACATTACAGATAAGCAGAGTTAGAGGAAAGGTTAGAGTTTTCCTTTTTGCATCATTACTGTTCTCTGTCAGAGCAGTTTGGCTCATGAACAGCCTCCCAAGAGAACCGACAGGTCTGAACGAGATGAACGATGCCGTTGCTGTATGACAGCAAAGGACTAGGCTGACTGAGCTGGGGAGGTTGTTCAGCTGAGCATAAATCAGCGTCACAAAGAGAAGGAGAGATTGGATCTTGCATGAGGATGACAGGTATGCTGTCTACTGCAAGTAAGAGTCACAACAGTGAATATGTAATTATACAGGGTTAAGGACATACTAATAACTGCAGTACTAAAGCCGAGATGGTTGGATATGCTGGTATCAGCATTGTTATCAAACACTGATTGTTAAAACGTGCCCACATTACTGTGTCTTCAGTGTTGTCGCTTCAGCATGTGCACACACTCTTATGCTACCTTCCTTTTGCTGGACAGACGTGTCTTTTATACCACTACATGATTTTTAGCGTTGGTTGCCAGAAATAATTCCCTCCAGCTTCAGTTTCAGCTTGCAGAGGTGGCATGTAGAAATTGTTCATCTCACTCTGAAATTCAGAAGATACAGTACAGAAGTTGCTGAGATGACAATAAACACAGGACACTAGTGTCCAATGTACAAACACAGTAAAATGTTAGTCTAAACTGCAAGCATTGAAAATACCAACTATGTTACATCGCTGCTGTGAGGAATTCCCCTCTCTGTCTCTCTCACTTGACCTCAGAATAAAATTCTCAGGTAGCAGGCCTGATTCAACCAAGAAAAGGATCTTGAATGCTAAGAGTATCTTATGGCAAATTTAATCAAACACAAATAGCACAAGCAGGCTTCGAAAGAACTATAATAAGAAGGTGACTGGTTTTCCAAGAAGGAGATGGAAGGCCTGTGCCAGGAGTTTGGAACAACCCGATAATACGATGTGCAGGTGACAAGATGACGTCCCAGTCTTTCCAGAAACGATGACTCAAACAAAAAAACAGAAGGGCAAACCGTAGGTTGGGGTTGTTTCAGATGCGTGATAGCGCAATCACCAGGAAGGGCACTTACTGAGCCTGCCGTCAGGCGACCTACGCTGGGCTCCTGGCTCCGACACTGCTCTCCTGTGTGACCTTGGGCAAGTCACTTCAACAGTAACTGGAACAGCAAGAACTGGAACAGTGACCACGACTCTTTTTTTCTCCGATGTTGAGATTTTAAAAACAACTGACAATGAAAAACATGCTTTAAGCACCTTAGGAACCTACCTATTATTACTTTGTAACGGCTGTGCAGCACAGTGATCTTGCAGCTGTCTTAGGAGGAATTCAGAAAAGCAACGAACAACTTGTTTCTATTAAAGTGTCCTCTGAAACAACATCGTACATCTGTTAAACTTCAAGGTGGAATTTTCCAGGTGTGAATTGTATAGAATATCATCATACTGACACAGAAAATTGCCTTTATACATGTCACCAAGGAAGCTCATGTGGCACTGGATGAACTAGCACTTGCTTCGGAGATGTATAAATAGTACTATATGCTGTCTCTTAACAGAGAGTCTAGGTAGAATATTGTTCTGTAGAAAATTTAATGCCAAGTACTGTCCACACTTTTGTTTAAAGTCCAGTAAAGCTTCAAAGTGTTTGTTAGCCTCCGTTAAAAATTGCCTTGCAAAACCAGATCAACACACATAAAGCAAAACAGAGCAGAAAAGGCTATGCTGGGATACAGGGGAGGGCAGGATTGAAAGAAAATGACTATTTGTTGGAAAATAAATCCTAAATCCACTTCTCCAGAAGAAGTTTGAGTGATCCTGGCACCTTTTCACTGAAACACCTCACAATCATTTCACATATTTACCATCACAATATGCCAAGCTAAGGAATATCCTTGTTTACAAAAGAGGGTCACACAGGACAGAGGATTTAAACTGTCTCTGCCCCCACAAAGCACCAGGCTAGCACCCTCACCCCCTCACCCATGGATAGGATGCATTCCTGCTACCACACGGGTATGTAGTATATTGCAGAAATGCAATAGCAGTTGACTGGAGAGGGAGGAAAAAAAATAATTAAAAAAAAAAATAATCAAGCTGTCTTGTTTAAAATAATTCACTTTTGCTGTTGTATTCATTTATGTAATTTGATTTTCCAGATTACCCTTCACATATAAGGATGCCGAACTGGGGAGGTGGAGCCAAATGTGGTGCCTGTGAAAAGACAGTGTACCACGCTGAGGAAATCCAGTGCAATGGAAGGAGTTTTCACAAGACATGCTTCCTCTGCAGTAAGCTGGGCTACACTGTTTTAACTTCACAGTATTCCCATAGCTCTGTATAAATCTTCCATTAAAGCTAGTAAATTTACTTTTGTATTACTTTGCACGCAATAAAGAAGCTTCGTAGTTTCCCCGATTCAACATGTTTGCTCACGAGACACCTACAGCAGACTTTTAAACACCCTAAGCAACATACAGGACGGTAGAAGCAACCAGCATCAGACTGAATTTCACACAGGGAAAGTTTTGTAAAGCTTACGCACCTTACTTCTGGGAAAGCTCGAAGTAGAGGGCAGTCACATCTTAATCATCCTACCTAAAGTACAGCACAGCGAGATGGATTCTGGTCCAGCGCTCACTAGAAACCTAAAGATGAAACCTGTTTCCCATGCTTTTAGTAACGGAAGGATGGAAAATTACTGTAACGGTTTTCAAAGCAGAAGCCAGCTTTCTGAAATGCCATTTTTCTGAAATGCCATTGTGCTACTCCACAGCAGCTCTTAATAATCAAGCCCAATTTTCTAGTCCTTTACCCTGAGCAATCTGCTTCTCAGGCTCCCGGCTTCTCCTTTTCCAAACATGCACTGGATGATTTTTGTTAGGGACAGTAGAGTGCTACAGAATCACAGTATCTAGGTCCATCTCCAAGAAACCCTACCTTCTGTCTCGCAACGTAGCGTATTATGGGTTTGTTTCAAGCTAAAAAGTCTAAAAGAACTAAACAAACAGCACTCATTAGACAGAAATATGTCTTATTAGGATATTACAGGAGATGATTACTTTTATGGTGAATCCTAACATTAATTCATTTCACACAGGAAAGCTAAAAGACATTAGTCCGGTGTCATCAAAATCTCCCACCAACACCCTACGAGTACCTCAGTCTCCTCCTTCCCCATATTTCATATAATCCCATTTCACTTACTCTTTTACTCCACGCACCTCTGTAATGTTTGGCAGATAGCTTCCAGGAATTTTGCTTTCTCTGCCGTTGAGCTAGCACTTGAAAAATTAAGAGAGAAGGTATCGATTTAGCTCTGTTTGCCCTTTGTGAGGAAAGTAAACAATTCGATAAGAACTAAAGATAGCTAAACAGTTTATTTTGCAGAAAATACTTGAGATTTAGTACCTTTGCTGTATGAATTCCAGCATAACAGCTTAGCACCCATTGAATCGAATTTTTCACCCTGCTTTCCTGGATAGATAGAAAATTCTTATTTGGAGGCATAAGACTGGTATTACATGCTTAGATAACACAGTACAGCGCTATGCAGAATCAGTCCAAAGGACACACTCGAGTCGTCTCTGCCTTTCTCCGAGTGCCCTGCAAGTGATGCCTAAAAGACTAAGAAAGAATTCCCTCAAAAAGTTTTCAGTTAATTGACAACTTTCAGCCAATTCTTACAGAATGGCAAACACCTCAGTTTTGTGAAAACTAGAGACTTCTTATTGCTTTCTTGTGCTGCCTATAACAATTAATACTCGCTATCAGAGAAACTATAGGGAGAGGGACATGAATGTGGTAATTATGAGAAAAGCTTTAACTGACGCTTGTGCTTTATCAAATGCTTGAAAATGATAGGGCAGAAAATGACAAATGAGTAGACTCTCCAGTATCTAACAAAAATAAACAGCTGTCCTAATAGGGCATAGTTAATAATATTTCCTTCCCACCTAATATTGGAACAAGTTTAACCTTCATTCTTAGCATAACTGATTTTCTTTTTCAGTGATTCACAGTAAACAACACGCATCCATTAGCTCTCCCAGCTGTTTGTTTGGTTTGTGGTGGGTTGTTGTTGGTTTGTTTGGGTTTGGTTGGTTGGGATTTTGGGGGGTTTCTTTTGTTTATTTTATTTTATTTCTTTGCCCCTTGTAGTCATAAGTCTGAACTAAATTATTAATAGGTTAGATACTAAAAAAAGCATTTCCAGCAGAAGCATGTTTAAGGTCAAAAACTAAAGATGCATCTAAGCCCAGCTGGCATATGAAAGGTATGTTAATTGGCTTTACTTTTCCCATGATTCACACACGCTAATCACCAGCTCTGGACGACTCAGTATCATGTTCATGGGCTTTTCAATGAACCAATTATAGGATTTCATTTCTCAACAGAAGAAAAAGAATCCTCCCCAACCTAATCTCGGTTATGGAAACAGTTAACCTACTTAGCTGAGCTTTTATATGTTTTTATATTAAATATATTTAAAATATATTTTATATTTTACATTATATTTGAGCAGACACACAAAACACACCAGTATTTTTTGACCAAAAAGTTCAATTTGGGCAAAATTATAAACAATTCAAACCAACCTGTCACCACAGTAAGGATGAGACAAGCTAAACTATAAATCACACTCTCTCCGCTCCAATTTTTCCCTACAAACATTATGAGAGAGAAACTTCTTTCCAACAAACCCTCCTTCCCGTGCAGAGTGCCGTTCACCTACCTCGTTTTCCCGTCAGCTTTTACTTAAACCGCAGCTGTGACGGACATTTGGCAGGATCTCACGCCACCAACCTGAAACTTCTTAGTGCCGGCTCACGAACAGTATCTGTTAGCAGATGACAGGTCTCAAAGTTATTTCAACAATAGCACTTGAAGGGCTTTTGCTCCATCTGTTGTGGTGAATTGATACTCTATCCCCAAGTTGCCAGAAATAGAAACACTTTATCTACTGCTAGAGTTTCCATCATCCCTTAACTCCCTTAGCAAACATAATTACCGTCTCAAAGCAGAAGAGACTGTAGCACGACGAGATCAGGTTCACACATTTACAGAAGCCCCTCGTTTTATTTCTATTAACTGTAAAGGTCCTTGCAAATTATTTTCCCCTCTACACAGGACAGTGACAGATTTAAAGCTGCAGTGGTTCCAGTATCAGCTTTAAGTTCCCTGATGTGGATGAATTTTAGTCTCACAGCAGGACAGTTAAAATAAACATGGGAGAAAAAGGACTAGTTGAACACTCCGCTAGCTCTTCTAGAGCTTGCACTTCCAACCACTTTCAATATTTCTGTATTTCACAGGTTTCTGTTGTTTACATGAGCTAAACAACTTTATTTTCCAAGTTGTCAGCAGCCCATGCATGACTGCAATGCCCTCTCTGGGGCACGCACTTGTTCAAGGGAAGTCGTAGAGAAAGTTTTTCCCTATCTTCCCCCTGTCCCCCAACAACCACTGTTGATACAGTGAACAACCTGTAAGAAGTGTTTAAATTTGGGGTTTTAAGCATACTACAACCCCCTGATTTTTTTTCTATAGGCACTCCAAACTGAAAGCTCCATCCTCCCTCGATGGGGTGGGGACTGCGTCACACCGAGTTCCCAACACAGTGCAGCGTACACAGTCACAAGCAGATGAGGAGTGTAGCTGCTTTTTTTTCCCCCCATTCATTATTGCTCAGTTTCCACACATAAGCAGCAAGGAGATGCACTGGATAGCTAACAGAATTCAGCCTCTAAACGCTGACCATTTTTCAGATGAGCAAAGAATTGGGGAGAGAGTAACCCAGCTTCCACAGCCACTTGATGAGAATAACCACGCGTGAGACTGGCCTCAGCAACGCTCGTTAGCTCTAGGTGTGACTTCTACTTCTCAAAACACAGATACTTGCTTACGGAGATCCCCAAATAAGCAGCTGTTAGCACTCAGTACCTTTTGGTCCTTCCAAGTTGAGGCTTGGGTTAAAGCAGTGCTGTAAAGGATCTAACTTGTATTCCATTATGAATGTTTGGCATTCCTCTGGCACTTTCTGTCCAAAAGTCTCCCAGACCTTTCCTAGTGAGCTAAGCCGAGCAGCATTTCTCTGTAAGAAACGTGACTAGGAAGAGGTCTCTGGTTTTGAACGGCTGTAGTCATACTCTTGCCACACCGGCAGAAGTCTAACAAAGCTGAGACTATCAGTTATTTGGGATCATTGGTTTGCCTTGCACCACAGCTCAAACAAATAAATAAAAAAACCCCCCATGTCCTGCTTGACTGTCTACGGTATCTACGTCATATCCTCTTTTAGAAACATGCCACATTAAAATAGTGTGGGCTGAGATGAGAAAGCCACCACAGACTCAGAGTGACTATTTTGAAAGGTGCAGATGCACAGTAAAGTCAACACCCCTGCAACCTCCTTTTTTTTTTTTTTTTTTTTTTTTTGATATTTCGGAGTTTAGGATGATGATCTCCGCTCCATCTTAGGCTTCACGGATCTAGACAAATTGTCTCGACAAGCCCATGATTTTTGTAGTGTTAGAGTATAACTTCAGAGTGGCAAAAGAAGAGCATGTTGTGTGCATGCACAACCACTTCAGCAACAGCCCGGTGAAGTTTTATACTGATTACAGCCTAACACCATCCTTTCCCTGTATTTTAAAGATAAACAAAAATAAACACTAATCATACTTATTATGAGCCACATAAATTCAAATTTGAAAACACAAATGTTTATATGTGCCTCTCTTTTTCTGTTTTCAGTGGCTTGCAGAAAAGCTCTGGACAGTACCACGGTAGCAGCTCACGAATCTGAAATCTACTGCAAAACTTGTTACGGGAGAAAATATGGCCCCAAAGGTATTGGCTTTGGACAAGGGGCAGGATGTCTCAGCACCGATACCGGCGACCACCTAGGCTTGAATCTGCAACAGTGAGTTAAATCCTACTGATAGCACCTTTTTCTGGTACTTCTTGTCACATAGCAGGGTATTTTAGACATTTTGTTCTGTTTCCATAACAACATGTAGCCTAAGTAGTAGAGCAGACATTCCTACAACCTTTCCTTCAGTGGACACAGTAATTTACCAGTTTTTAATGGCGTTCAGTCTCTTTAAGCCTTTTTTATAAATCATCTCCTCCTCCAATGGGCAATTATTCTGCAGAAGCAGCCTTTATATGCCATCACAGAGATAAACATTCACTGCAATTGTAATTTGCCACTAGTAGCACAGTGGTTAACGCCACAGAACGCGAGAATATTTTTTTTCCTGTGAGAGGCTAAAATACAGTTAGGAGAAATACTGTAAGAGAAATAATCACACTACCACATACTGTTAACTCTCCTCTCAATGGGGGAAATAACATTTCTAAATCCTCCCTGTGGCTTGAATAACACTTGCAAACACACCGAGAACATGTTTGAACAAAGAAATTCTAATGGGATACCATCTTCCAAAAGCACATAATTATCTCTGACAGTACATTTTTACAGTATTTTTCTACGATTCTCAAAGCTGCACATTTCCAAATCAACAATGCTTTCTTCTGGTATAACTAGAAGGAAACCAATTAACCAATATGCTGTGCAGGAAAGGAAAGCTTAAATAATGTATTTAACTGTAGCTCCTTGTAAGATACAAATCCATTATGGGCAGAGTTCTGCATCAAGAACTGTCACATCCTGTAGATTTAATGACCTGTTGCAGTCCAACAATCAGATAATTCAGAAGTCATTCTGTGAAAGGCTTTAAGCTAGCACAAAGACATAAAGCACAAAGTCCAGAAATCCAAAGCAAAGCTACTTTTCTGATGTGCTTTTGACCCTAGGCCAGCTAAGAACACCAGTTCCCTGTCCAAACATTACAGTGACTAATAAATCATCTGGATGCAAAAACTAATCTTTATTTTCCACAGAGTACCAGCAGATAGCCAGTTACAAAGAACAGAGGGATCTTTTGCTTGTATTTTCCCTCTTCCCTCTCAATAAACCAAATTTTTTTACTTTCACTTTTCATTAAATACCATCTTTTCTGCATGCGGCTGCTGTCAGCTCCATGCACTCAGCCCCAAACAGGTAAAATATCAGCTTTTCAATCACACAACACAGAATTCAACAGAATGCTTTCATTTCCCCTTCCCCCCCCCCCCCCGCCTTTTGCATGTCTAAGCCCAATAATTTAGTACTTTTTATCCTTTACCAAAAAATCATGAAATCTTATTTCTAGAATGAAGATAACATTTAACTTCTGTTTTAGGGGGTCACCAAAGTCTTCTCACCCTTCTACACCAACTAATCCTTCGAAGTTTGCCAAAAAGATGGTAGATGTGGATAAATGTCCTCGTTGTGGCAAATCAGTGTATGCTGCAGAGAAGATCATGGGAGGAGGAAAAGTAAGTAGTTACTACAGCACTAGAAACAAAACACACTTTTATAATGGTGATAAACTATAGCTAATAGGTCCTTGATCTTTTAAATTTTTACTCATAGTCTCGATGAAGAAAACATCAGGATGAATTATCAAATTGCTGGAGAGTCTGATGTACTTTCAGGTTTAAAACCATGTGCTTTTCGTAAGCTGCCTTCAACTTTTTGCATCTTGTTGATGTCTGAAGAGCAACTCCTGGCTACTGTACAGGCTGGCTCTTTTACCACTGTTATTCTATTACCATCTCTGGGGATATTTATAATTTAAACATTTATTTGTAGTGGCAATTGCAGATATGTTGAAGAGATCCTGTGACTAGGAAAACAAAAGCCTGTCTCACATGACATGCTAGCTCTCTGCTCTAGGAACTCTCACTAAAATACTATCTCTGCCAAAATAAGTATCTATAGATCCCTGCTTTTTACTAGACCTCCATTAATAACAAAGTCACTAGGTAAGATCTTGATATGGGATAAAGTAATTGAAAAAAGACTAACCTAGAATGACTAAAAATGGAAGCCGTAAGACCAACAAAAGAATGTTAACCTTTTCACACCACAAAAACCAACAGTTCTTTGTTTTTTGTATCTGCTACTTGTGCACTTTCTGTAATACACAATGCACTGTCTTAACTTCCTCAGCCTTGGCATAAGACATGCTTCCGCTGTGCTATTTGTGGAAAGAGTCTTGAATCTACGAATGTTACAGACAAAGATGGAGAGCTCTACTGTAAAGGTAAGAACTTTAATGAGCTGAACTGGGTTATTGAGTCAATCTATAATTAGTCTTTTTAGACCTAGTATTGCCATCATGATTTACCTTGTTGCATGCTTAACAACTTCAAGAAATTTCATTTTATCCTCTTTTAACAACTTTCTGAAAGCAAAGGAAAGAACTATGGTAACATTGCAATTGCATCTTCTACTATTAACATTTAAATTTTAAAGTTCTAATTTTTCTACAAATATTACATCTTCTCAGATCTGTCCTCAGACCTTCTAACAGGAACACTGGCCGTATCTGCCAGGCAGACTCTTGTACCTGCACAATCTCACTCACTGGGAAAAAAAAAAAATTCAAAAAGATACAGATCTTCAAAGGTCATCTGTTTAAGGTCACAGTCTTAATTTGAATTCTTGCCAGCAGAAGTTAAAAGATACTTCCACTATATTGGTAGCAGAGAAGATAATGCATTAATGCTAATTATACATCCAGATGTTCTTCTCGGTTCAAGAAAGTTCACAGACTTCACTTGACTCTTAGAAATAGCTTAAGGGGAAAAATATGCAAAGTTTTTATATCCTAGGCTAAACTTTATAGAGAATCCTGAAGAAGAATACTTAAGTTCTGTGACTTTGGGTACAGTCTGACAACTGCAAGTGATGAAATTAGCATATTTGGAAAAATATGCTGGCCATTGCTACTTCCTTCAGAGTTGTGATAACTAACTACGCACACACTCAGTAATACAGAGTTAAAATGGAATGGTTTAAACTACCTTCAATAGTTTCTGGACCATGTTCTAGTTGTTTTAACCTCCTTTGAAAATCTCCAACTTATTACTCCGTCCGTATTACTCATACGGACCAAGTTTTACTGAGTATCTTCAGACAGGAAAGTAGCTTTAATGAAAATGTTAGTTAGATCTTAAATACATACAGTTTCTTAATTATTTTTTTTTTTTGAGAAAATCAGACATGACTTCTGTTTTATTCAAACATGTGATTCCAGTTTCACTATTAGAACCTGTCGACACTTCTAGGAAAGACACTATTTCAAATTTCCTTCCTTTTATTAACCTAAAATTTGATAGCAGTACTAAAACCAAGTGTCATTTACTTCTACATGAAAACATTCAGAATACCATTTACCTCCCTCCTTCTCTTGCAGTTTGCTATGCAAAAAATTTCGGTCCCAAAGGAATTGGGTTTGGTGGCCTCACTCAAGTGGAAAAGAAGGAGTGTGAATGAGAAGAAATGGATGCAATAGACTCAAAGTGCTGTTGATGCCACAGAGTGATAGTTGTCAAGTAAAACATTAAACATCACATATTGCTAAGAACCTAGGGCATTTGTTTAATACCTTCCACCTTGCAGGAAAAACTTGTGAGCTTATATCGTAAGAAATTCTTAGAATAGCTTAAAAAGGTACAGCGATAAAACAAGATTCATGTTTGTTTTACAGTAAATAAAGACAAAAAACCTCAAGGAACATTATTCATGAAACATTATTGCTTCTTAAACTAGTATTTACCACATTTTAGACTGGAATTTTAAAGACTCGGCATACGGTCCCATTAAGATAGAAATACCTTATGGAGCGCAAGGGTCAGAGTGTTCTGATTTAGGCTGCATTTTCCTTCATTCAGAATGTTATGGCATCTGTATTTCTATCAATCTCCTAGTGGCATTTTGAACACGTTGACATTTTGTGTTACGGCAACATAGATGTTATTCACTTTGAGACAATTAAAAAGGATTTGAAATTCTTTCTCTCAAAGGGAGATAGTTCTGAAGAAAAATAACATTTTCTTAGAATACAGTGCTGTAAGTTTTGTTATTGTATGTTTTCAAGCTACAATAAAGTACTGATATTGCTTCACATAATTTTTACTTGGATTTGCTTGTGCCTTTATGTTCTACAATGTCACAGATTAATGCGTTTCACAAGATAAATGAAATCTCCCGTTTCTTAACAATAAGAATTGCGTTTCGTTACACTACTTCACTCTTATGTTGTCAGTTCTAGATGATATGTAACCTTAATTTTCTGATCTTGATCTGTTTCCCTGCTGGTTTTCATTATTACCTAATTTGACTTATATTCAAAACCACACTGCCCAGCTGGCCGCTCCAGACTGACGTTGTAGCCTTTTCTTGGGAACATGGCTGACATCTAGCTATTAAAGATCTACGCATGCGGCTGGGAATAATTCCCTCTTTTTATATACATTGCTATTTTCCATCATCAACTTACCCATTTTCATACACTAACAGGGCATGTATATGTGCAAAACATAAGGCAAAGAGTCAGGCTTTTTCTTAGGTTTTGTGCATACCTGTTCTTAAATACCTCACTGGTCACATATCCCTTGAATCTATTTCAGTCTGTAAAAATACACGTAGAAGCATGAAAGCTCTGTTTTATTACATGTAAATCCTCTGAACACAAAGATTTAATAGAGGTTTTCACAACATAAGCAATAAAATTGCAGGGTAATTGTAATATTAAATTTTTAAATATGAACATTCCCCTTAATTTTCAAATGTAGTTTTCTTTTATTATCTGCAAAATAAAGCAAAGGCTACCAACATGGGTTTGAAGTTCTGCCCTAAAAACCTTACCTTTAAAAATATATATTCGTGGTGTCATCCCATCACATAAAATTTCAAATAGTTTCAGCTCAAACTATATATACACATAGTGATTGTTCCATATACAAACCTGCTGTAGCTTGTGCAAGATAGGTTTAATATTTGAAACAATAATAAAAATAAAACCAAGCACCTTCAGAAGAATTTGTAAAAATTAACAAAATATCCAGTTTTATTTAGCTTTCAGCTCAATGGTTTTAAAATTAAGCAAAGCTTCATACAGAATGAACATTTTTTTCCTTAGCCAGATGAAAAAGGTTGTATTGCTTGGTCCAGTCAACTACATTGGGTTTAAACATACCAAAGCAACTGCACTGAAAAAAGTCTGCAAGATTCTGGAAGCATCCAAGACTGAAAAGGAAAGAAATATCCATTAATAAAACCTAACAAAAGAAGATTGCAAGCATCAAAAATACACATTCACCATGAGGGAAACCTTGGTACTAATTTCTCTATTGAGCTAAATACTGCAAGAGAAGCCAGACAGGGGCCAGCTCATACCTTAATTCTCTTTCTGAACCTACAGAACAGACACAGAGGCTGATGAACAAATTAAAGGACAACACCCCCTCAGCCCCAGAATAGTGTCTACTGATTAACATTATGGACTGATTTTGACACATCTTTCTGCTATGTACACAGCCATGCAGCAAGAACCCCAGTAGCTCTTACTCTGGCTGTTTATTTCCTAGGACAAAGGAAGTTCTCAGCAAGGAAAATGAGGTCCATTTCCTCCTCTTAACACAATTCATGACAGGCATGACTAGCATGTCCATAGACCACCACTTTTTTGCATTTATGAAGCAGTGAGACAAATCACTGCTGAAAAGATACGTGCTTAAAATACACTATTGATTAATACTCACTTGTATGGAGTTCTCCTGAGTGAAACAGGATGCTTAGAAGATTTTCTCTGTATCAGGAGGCTCCTTCTTTCATGCGAGGTCAATCCCAAGAATGCAATCTTACAAAAAGGAAAATGTAAGTAATGGTTAAAATGTGAACATCACAAATTAAAATTCCGGTGATAACAAAAGATACTGTTGAGAAGGGAGGGAGGGGAAGAGGTTGGCCATACCTAACAAATAAGTAACTACGACTGAGAAGTATGTTTTAAATGTCACTTGGACTAAAACAGAACGCAGCAAGCTGTAACATTAACGCTTCCACTGAGAAGGCAAGCTTAATTGGGATGACTGTGAAGATGGTACTTTTACACATGTGTGTAGAAATATAAGATCTATAGCAGTTAAGCACTTATCTCCTCAGACTTTGTCTATATACTACCACACAATTTGGTAGAAAAAATTCCCCTGAAAAAGACAAAGTAGCTCAGCAGTATGTTACAGACTTAACAATAACTTCCATTTTCTTGATTCCATGTCTTCTTTCACCAAGTTCTGCAATGAAATTTAGTGGGGGTTTCTGCATTTTTGTTTACCTATTTTTTTTTCCATTTTCTTATTTATCAACATAAATCTTATAAGCCCTTAAAAATGGCTGCAAGGGTCCTTTGCTGAATGACACGCTAAGTATCATAAAGCAGTACATTTACAAATGACAGTGTACAAAACACAGTAGTTAACTGTAAATATCCTACCTAGATTCTTTTTTTTTTTTTCCAGCATGATATCTCAGTGTCTTGGACATTACAGAAATCTAGCAGTACACATTTAAAATTGTGGATTATTGTTTTTGGTTTTTTTTTAAACAAGATGTAAAACAAGACTTTAGCTCAGTATGCTCAACACATATTCAAATGACACATCTTTCCTAAAAGCTGCTAAACAAGCTGTTTCCTAGATGTTTTAAGACAGCTCTTCTCAGTCCTGTTTGCATAGCCAAGCTCTCTCTGAGAAAAACATAAACAAGAAATGTGACAGTCCTCATCAGGATAAAATCCAGGTCATATATTTTTATTATAGCAATGGGGTTTAATACAGACTAATGACACATTGCTGAGCTCTGCCATAGAATTTTCAATTCAGGACTAATTGTGCTGTTGAGCTTTTTTGCCATTTTTGGGGCAGTAATACCAGTTCTATTAGTCAAATAAGTTTCTTGCCTTAAATACATCTTTTTATAGGTCTGGAATTTTTGACAAGTGGTAAACTGAGAACTCAGCTATAGGAATGATTTGCAGACTGTGATCCTACTTTTAATACGGGAATGCCGAGTGCACAAGTACCCGTGAAACTTAAAGGACTGCCCTGAGATTTAAGAAAAGCACCTAGCTGTGACATTAATTAGTCAAGGAAAGCAGGCACAAAGTTTTTATTGGAGCAAATCATCTAAGGAAAAGTTTTAATATGATGACTCTTAAATTAAGAGAGGAGCATAAACCAAAGCAAAATAATACCTGATAAAGCTGAACAGTTAGCCACAATGAAGCCCATACAGTATGAAAACAGGCTACTGCGAAGATGTAGGAAACCCACGGAGAGCAAGATATTATCTGTGTGAAGTACGCCCATGCTCCATCTTGATGGTAACTTGTTGCACAATGGCTTGACCAATCTGACAAGATGCATAATCAGTTAATTATGTGTTTAATATAGGCCATTTAAGAACTGAACAAAGATTATTTGCATAGAATGCATATTACATAGCAATATGCTCTAGAAATACCACGTTTAATGTATCACGTTCCCACTTAAAAGCACCCACATAGCTGCGTGACTGCTTGCTATTCTGGCTGCATGATCTTTACATTATGCGTTCATAATCCACAGTAGGAACATTCAAGGCACTAACTACGTACTTTTTTTCTTTTTTCTTTTCTTTTTTTTTTTTTTTTTTTTGAAGTTAACTAGCAATACTGAAATAAGTCATCATCTCTCATTGTCAAGACTTCTGAAATTTTGCTTCATGCTTATTTGTAATTTTAGGACAAGAATTTATCAATTATCTTAAACACAACCATCAACAAAAGAAGACATTATGGTGACAATGCCAAGAAAGCAGTATTTTACCACTATTAAATAAACGTAAACTGGAATGTCCAACTTCAGTAGATTTCTTAAGAGATACTTAAAGCCTACCACACGTCTTTAATCTATAAAAAACCCAAACAACTAAAAGCAGAGCAACTTTTTTTTGCCTCTATGTCAGTAGAACAATAAAGAGGTTTTCCTCCCATGTTCCTTCACACACAGGAAACTGAGAAAATAACATGCTTTTTGCATATGTTAAGACCACCACTGAAACACAGGAAAGCAACTCATGTTCACAGGAGTGTCCTGTGTCCTCCACTGCCATCGCTGGCTCACTTCACTCTATGTTGAATATTGACTCATTTCAATATAATGTGAAGTAATGTAAAATAAAATGAACCCCCTCTACTTTTTAGTTAAAAGATTAGTGCTATGTTAATTCATCGTAAGGAACTACATAATAAGGGCTCTCCTCCATCCTCCAAGAAATTTCTTAATTTTCCAAAGTAACAGCTTGGATTTATTAATGAGATACACAGTTCTCCTCTTTTCAAAGTTATCACTACATTAAAAACAAACAAAAAAAAGCTTTTCAAAGTGTTCAATACAGATACTTCCAAATAGTAAAATCAATAAAGCCTTTTCAATAATGTATTTACAAACTTATTTTCTACTGCAGTAAAGAATATCCAGACTACAACCTGCAACCTGACCTTCCTCCCCATGGCTTCCTTATTTCATCTCTAATAAAAAAAAGCTTTCTGATACCGTATTTTCCAATGGACATCTCACCAGAGCTGTATCTTGGTTTCTACTCAACACAAACATAATCACATATTTGACCAAAGACTCGGTTACAATATATTTTCATTTAAAGACAGAATTACAACATAACATCATTGCTGAAATATGGTATCATTTTCACCAGTGTAATTACACTTGCTGGAAATGAAATGCTGAAAAATAAAGATCATACACACATGTGCTTGAAAGCTAAATTAAAATAAATTCATGGATACATACACAGAAGAGTTCCATAAAGCAGCCAGACACCGGTCATAGTTAGGAAAGACAGGAACAATAGGTAGTAACAATGGTTCCCAATGCCTGTATTTAAGGCAAGGAAAAAAGAAGTTTGACATTTTAAAATCCAGCAGTACTTGCATTTCCCCTTTAGTTAATAGGAATAAAAAGAATCAAACCCACTTCTTATTATTACCTCCGCTATCCTCAAGACAGTTTGACAAGGCTGATCTCTTTCTCAGCTTTCTCCTGTAAGCCATCCCAATTTATATAATAGAATTAGTTCTGATAAAGTCAACCAGGATTTGTCTCTTCAGAGCACGCCTTCAGCTGGTTTAGCTATACAAGGACTAATTATGCAACCACAGCTCTCCCCATGCACAGTACAATTGTCTCACATGACTGAAAAATCTAAGCTATTCAATTTGTTTGACCTTTGTGTGCTTCAGAATTGCAAACATACACAAAAAAACCCCAGACTTCTGTCAGAGAAACTGTTACATGAAGATACACAATCATTTTTCTTTAAATGACAACCAGTATTGCTTAAAGCTTTGAAACAATGCATCAGAAGGATGTCTCACCACCTTGTAAACAGCAAACACTATAAAAACATTTCCAAGTATTTAACACTACAAAAAAGCTATTGGCCAAAGAATATGCTAAAAATATATTGCTACAGATATAAAGCTCTAACCTTTCTATCTTGAGCATCACCAGTAATGAGACAGAAAGGGAGAAGGAGGGAGTTTCTCAAAGGACACAGGAACATAAAAAAATGCCCTACGGGGTTATCTCAGTGGTCCAGCTGCTCCACTTCACGGTCTCTAACAGCGACAATAGGCAACATTAGTTCAGGAGGACAAAAAAGCCTGGCCACTTTCTAGAGTTCGTTCTCTTCATCCACAGCTACTGCATTAAAATGTCAAAGTATGCATACTTGTCTAGTTCTTCCAGTATCTGCTTTTGGACACATTGTCCAAAAGCTTGTCTAATCCCTTTCTGAACCTTCTGATACTGCCTGTATCTGCAAACCCTTACAGCAGCAAGTTCTAAAATTTCACTACCTGCCACGTAAAGACATTTTTTCTTTACCAATTTTAAATCCAACTGCTATTCTCACTGAGACTCCCCTAGTTCTAGTATGATGTACTTGGTGAATAACAGTTCTGCATTCACTTTAGCGACCACTTTCATTGCCTTTTGTTTGTTTGTTTGTTTTTAAAGTCTCCATCATATCCCCCGTTCCTTCTTCGCTCAAAATAAAAAGTCCCAGAGTTTTTGGTCTCTACTCTTAGGGTGACCGCTTCATCTCTAACCACTTTAGTTGCCTTTGTCTCTGCCATCTAATTTCTCTCTGCCACCTACCAGTAACACCTTCAGTTATCAACTGTGTATTCTTCTATCAGATGTGCTCTCTCTCTAAGGAGATAAATGTTACTTTGGCAACTTTTAAAATATGTGGTATTTTCAGATTTGATAAACACTCTTACCTATGCACTGTCCAATCCACACAGAATGGTGATCGTATTTGGCTACACATGAATCACAAGCGAGACAATGCATAGATCTCAAAGGCTTCCTTACCTAGTTGAGGATGAAGGAAAAGAACAGTCATAGCAAAAGCATCTATTTTGCTGAAAGTTTAGCCCATCTCACGGGCACCATCATACTTTGTACAATTACTATATAACAGACCTCACAACACAGAACATAGATGAAAACTATCCATCCTAATTTTACAAAATAGAGAGATGGAAATAATTAGTATTTTATTAAGACTAGAGTCCAAGAATCTCAAAGCATCTCTTTTGTCACTCTAAAAGAAAGAAAGAAATTTAAGTAATATAGGACAAACCACACATGTAACACTTGCATGCCAAGCAAAGAGGAAGAAGTTTTTTACAGCAATATTGAGTAAAAAGCCAGGTTCAAAAAGAAAAAAAACCCCAAAGCCTCACTTACAAGACACGATGTGCAAAATGTTCTGAAGTCCAAGCAACCTGCTTCTGCAAGAGCTACAATGTTCTGAAAGACAAAGTAATTTGTGCTTGCATTTGGATCACATTTTCAGGGGGATCTATGAAGATTTTTAGATTAGGCCTTTTGCAGTTCATAAGCATTTTGAATGCTAAGCATTAATAGGAATAAGTACTTGCTATTTAAAAAGGTCCATGAAAAACATAGAACAGCAAAGACTAATACAACTTCATTCATGCAGGATTATTCAGAAAAGTATCTCTATGTTGCCAAAATTAATAAATAATGTGAATGAAATATCCTTTAAAAAAAATGAGATCATATTAAGATACATGGTACCTCTGATATAGTCAGTCAGACTTCAGAGAGATGAAGAGAGCTGCTATATTTACTGTTCTTTTAGAAGTACTAGATACACAACGGTTACTAGTTCTGTGGTAACAAGTTAAAACTGCAGTTTATTCTCCCTGGCAATCTGAAGAAATACAAGCTCATGGAAAGTAATGAGATCACAAACAAAATGCTTTCCTTAATCCACAGGTTGGGGATTAAGGAAATACTAAATTATCTACTGATTGGTTGGCCATGATTTCTTTTCACCATTCTAAAATAGAGCAAGGAAATAGCACGATGTGCTTAAGCACAAAAATCAAACTATTATAAGCATCTTCAAAGCATCTGACAAAATTTAAGTCATTTCTAGCCTTCCGTATGTCTTATGAGCATGGAAAATTGTAGGAAAGCACTGCGAATCTCTCTTTCTAACCTTAAACAGCTGGAGTTAAAACCATACAAAATTTATATTTAAGTGAAGTTCTATGTGCATTTATATCACAAACATCAGTGGGTCTGTACAATGTTTGTCCAAAGCCCACATTTCAATGAGAAGATGGAGGCAAGGAAATTCTGGCAGGATAATGAAGATAAGTAAACAATCAGTAGAGGAGAAAACATCTACAATCTATGTTGTTCAATGACAGTGCTAAAAACTATTAAAAGAATGAAGAGTATTTCATTGCTTTCAAGTTTAACGAAGCTGAACATGATGACAAACACATCAACCAAAAGTACGTATGTGTCACACCAGGTTAGCCCTTCCATTTGTTTTTACAAAATCACCTACCTCTTTTCTTTCTTTTTCTGAAGTCTTAACATATCCAGGATCAGTTCTCCAAGTTTTATAGAAATAATAAAGAAGACCCACCATGCTGAACACGACAGCGATTTCAAGAATTGTACTGGTTACACGTAATATTCAGGTTAAGGAATATATTCTTATACCACTATATATAGTTATTTGCTGCAAGTTCTCTAAAAGACAAATTCTTATTATACATGAGAGAGGATATACAGTCATTAGGAACATAACTTTTATGCTATGGACTAAAAAAAACCTCCAAGTCAGATGAAAGGGGGAGAAAAACATGTCAAAATTACCTACCTCCATACAGCAACAGAGGAATGTGGAATGGGCCAAGTTTTATACCATTTAAATTCAAGCATTGAACTGGAGAGCTCGGATTCCTAAAAAACAGGCCATGATGCCATCAAGGAGCAGTCAGAGAGCCCAAACCTGGATTCCATCTCCAGTGATCATTCAGTCACTATATAAACTGCAGCGTGCGTAACTCTTAAAAAAATCACGTACTGCAACCTCAAGGTTGTTTTGTCTTACAAACTAAAACCACTGCAAAGTAGCTCTAATCAAAATCAAGATACTGAATTATGAACTATTGGCACTGTCTATTAACCAGTCTTATAGCTGTGTTTGTTACAATGCAATTGCAAGGTGCACCTATAATAGAATCATAGAATGGTTTGGGTTTGGAAGGGACCTGAAAGATCATCCAGTTCCAACCCCCCTGCCATGGGCAGGGACACCTGCCACCAGACCAGGTCGCTCCAAGCCCCATCCAACCTGCCCTTGAACACTGCCAGGGATGGGGCATCCACAAACCCTCTGGGCAACCTGTTCCAGGGCCTCACCACCCTCACAGTGAAGAGCTTCTTCCTTACATCTAATCTAAATCTACCCTCTCTCAGTTTAAAGCCATTACCCCTTGTCCTATCACTACAGGCCCTTGGAAAAAGAAGTCCCTCTCCGGCTTTCTTGTCGGCCCCGTTAGGTACTGGAAGGCTGCTGTAAGGTCTCCCTGGAGCCTTCTCTTCTCCAGGTTGAACAACCCAACTCTCTCAGCCTGTCTTCACAGAGGAGGTGCTCCAGCCCTCTGATCATCTTCACAGCCCTCCTCTGGACTCGCACCAACAGGTCCACGTCCTTCTTACGTTGGGGGCCCCAGAGCTGGACGCAGTACTGCAGACTGGATGCAAAACTGCACCGGAGCGGAGCAGAGGGGGAGAATCCCCTCCCTCGACCTGCTGGTCACGCCGCTTTTGATGCGGCCCAGGATACGGTTGGCTTTCTGGGCTGCAAACGCACATTACCGGGTCATGTTGAGCTTCTCGCCAGCCAACGCTCCCAAGTCCTTCTCCTCAGGGCTGCTCTCAGTCCACTCCTCGCCCAGCCTGTATTGGTGCTTGGGATTGCCCCGATCCACGTGCAGGACCGTGCATTAACACTGATGTAAGTCAAAATGATTTCTTGTGGATTTGTCTATTTGCATTTCTATTGTTTTTTGGAGCTGAGAGTAGTCCTTAATTAGAGTGGCTGGATTTTCATTCAGACGTAATATAGGAAGCTAAAATACTGAACACTTTCACAACACTCAGATCTGTGACCAGTTCCAGAAGGAAAAGGTATTAATGAGAAAAAGGGTTACGTAGTGAAACAAAACTACTCGCCCATCTCACCAAGCTATGGTTAGACCTTCAAGAATACTGCAACGCTCACTATCTTCAGCAAAGCGTCTGACTCAAAACGCTATTTTTGGAATTTTTTGTCTTTTAATTTAGATGACACCAGGAAAACCTTAAAACTTCACAATGCAACACTGAATAACATGATTTTCATTTAGACAAGCATATGCATGTATCCCCAGCGGGAATATACTTGATCAGTTCATCGAAGTTAATCCTGATAATTCTATTAAGGACATCTTAATTGGGAACAGTACAAAAGAAAATGCCACTTAAAGGATGAAGTAATTAAAAATTAATTAAAATTGTGTAGCAATATATTATTGCTGGTTTAGTAGAAAATTATTTACAGTTCTAAGTATCTCCCTAAAGGCCTTTTCACAAAACTTAATCAATAAATAAATAGATGCCCCCGTGTAACTAAAGAGTAGGGCACTGAAAAGCAAGCGTAAACTACTAAAACATTTTTGTACTCATCAGTGCAAAGCCTCTTCAAAGAAAATAAATGAAAGGTAGACGTTAATGCCCTGTACCTGAGGATGCAGCATAACCTGTGAATAAAGATAGACAGAAGACTGGAAGTTCTGTTTTGGAGGGACATAAAGAAATGTGTTCCCTGGTTTTTGTGGGGGTGGGAGGGTTTTGTTGTTGTTTTTAAAAGCAGAAGCATGAATACCACTAACTGTCAAATCCTTGTCATTTCAGAAAGAAGAGATGCTTTGAAAATTATTAATGCATTTGTTATCTAGTTATACTACATGCCAAAATACATTACTGTATGAGAGTCTCAGTGAGGAAGATTAGAGTCACACGGAGATGATAACAGGGACAATTAGGTTTATAACAAAGACGTTTTCATTTTGATATTCCAGTAGCATAAGAAGTAGCGCAGAATTGTACACAAATATCTGCTAAAGATAAAAGAAGGTACAGATGTTTAGTCCGTATATAGCTTTAAATTAAACTCAACGTTATTTCACCCCTGCCCAATGAACGTATACCGATCTACCAGACATTAACAGTCACCTGGAATTACCTGGGACTGCTTGTTGCTATTTTCATGACCAGGCTTAGATTTATTAGGAACTGTAAGGAGAGTACTACTGCATTTCTTGAGTACAAAGGATATCAGGCAGGAACCAGAAAAAACAGGTCACAGACATCCAAAAAACTGAACTTAGCAGAAATGCTGTGGGAAGATACCTTAGATTCTTGAGCCCCACACATTGCCTGAAAGAATATTCAAAAGTATTTTTAAAAAATTTATTTAAAATGTAACTCCACAGAGTATAAACTATCTGTTCTGTTATTTTAAAAACTTCACACACAGAGTATACTTCAAGTCTCTCTTAAAGCAATCAAGAATTGTCACTCAAAAACATTCTTTAGCCAGATGCATAGGGGGTTAACAATACAAAAATAAAACCGAAGAGTGCTCTGTTCCAGCCTAATATTATACATCAGAAAAGCTATAGCACTGGGTGAAAAGTGTGATCTCTGTTTGCACACTGATAACATTGCTGTTTCAAGGAACACTGACTGTCGCAGTTAACTGTTGAAAACAGCATAAAACCTGCAAAACAGCTTAGGATAACACTGGGAGGTCTGGGGAGCAGGGAAAGGAATGGTTCATTAAAATTCATTCTGTGTCACACATACAGAAGGAAAAGTTGAGATAACGCACATTTCTGAGCATTGTGCATAGGTATCTCAGTGTCTACCAGCTGCAGACCTTCAATAACACTCTCTATCATTAAAATTAGCTAACAGACTGCTTAAACACTTTAGTGTTTTTTCAAATCTTTCAGTGATGAGAAACTGTTATTTTGCACACCTGAAGACATTCAATTTCTATGGTCATTCTAAAAAGTACATACACTGAAATCCTTCACACACTCTGCAACCACTTCTCAAGAGGTTTTTTTTTGCCATGCGAAACTTAACTCTGAAAACAACACTGCATTAGATACCTTATATGGCATCTATAACAAATAAATACACGTACAGAGAGAAAATGCCACAAACCTTACAAACAGAGCCATTCCAAATAGCAGGAAGAGAAGCAGACCTCCTTTCAGAAGCCACGAATCAGAACTTAAGTTCATTACGTATCCTATGGCCCACATCAACGTCAAGGAAGACGCCAACAGCAGGAAGAGCTATTAAAATTATTATTGTTAAAATATGACAAAGTATTCAAGCAGGACATACTTCAAAAGTATTCAGTTAATGTAATAACAAATGCTGAAAGACTCAAGGTGATAAGACAAACTGACAGATCAATACACCGAAGTGGGGTGGGGGGACACAACACAAAAACCACCACCCAAACCACTGCTACGTGCTTTTAAAGAATTTTATTTTTGTGCACCCAATTTCAGAAACCTTAGAAGATCCTCTTGGTAGAAAATAGGTAAACTGCTTATTATTCTAAACATGGAATGCTGTAGCTTTATTTCCATTAGCTATTACTCAGGAAGTTACCTCATATTTCTCTACTATTTTCAGTAGCCTGTTATTTCTTCTGCTTCTCATTCTTTCCTCCTCTTTTACCATATAAACCATGAAGCGATTCAGACTTTGATAAGCAAGGTCAAGCGGTGTCTCTCCCTTTAACAACAGAAATATTTATGTGTTAAGTGCATAAAAAAATAAACGTTTTACTTATTAACAGAAGCAAGAAATAAATACAGCTAAACCAAGAATAACTTGGCAGTTACTCCCTGCCTTCCCCCTCCCCCATTTTTTTTTTTTAAGGCAAGGGTAAGCTAAATTGAGAGTTTTAACGTGCTTAATCCAGTGCTTTGTAGTTCTAAAAACTGATACTTTCAACCAGATTGCATCCATTTGAGTTATCTGTTGGACTGTCTTCAATAACCTGAAAGCTAAACTGTCTGCTAGAATATTACATGCTTACTGAAAGGGAAGGTTTCTTGTTTATGTTAACTTTTTAAAACCAAACAGCAATATGTCACACATACAAATAAAAAAAAAAGCAGTAGATGGAAAAGCTGCACAGCTTAATATGCAAACCCTGAATAAGTACACTGTACAAACATATCTATATAGTCATAGGAATCGACAGTTTCAACATTTATACTTCTATCAGTTTTTACAAATATTAGGACGAAGACTTTCATGTGTGACTAGCGCTTTCAAACATACAAGCAGGCATTGTCAAACACTGGTTTTCACAGGATGACACACATATCTTTTTAAAAGCTTTAAGAGTCTCATGGGACACCAAGACACTATTTTTAAAAAAACTGGCCAAAGACATTACTCCTCATAACAATGTTTTGAAATGGAAAACAGATAACTTTAAAAAGAGAGAGGTGTGAGGTAGGGTGGATGGGTAAGGGGTGGAAAGAAGAATCTGCAAAGGACACAATTATGTTCAGAGTGACCAAAAGGCTTGGCTGTTCATTAAATGAAAGTTGCAAAGAATCTCTGCATTCTTACTTCGTGCCACACCACAAGAAAGGTGCTAATTCTTTTTGGGAAAGACTAAGAACACCTGCTCTTAGTCAACCCCTGTTGCAAAGGATACCCACAGTAGAGAGGTCTCAGGTTTTCTTTAAATTCGTTTTACACATTCATGCCACAGGGAATGAAGTATCATGAAAGAAATTGTACCTTGGCATTTTTTATGTCCAGGCTAGCACCAGCTTCCAGCAACAGATCCACTGCACTAGTATTTCCTGATGTTATTGCCCAGTGCAGTGCAGTATTCTTTTGAACATTGTCTACAGCACTGAGAGAGGGGTTAAACTTTAAGAGAAATCTCGTGGGCTCTGGTCTAGATGAAAATAAAGTATAAAAGTTAACAAACAGAAGATAACCTATACTGGAGACGAAGCTTTTGAACACCGTATAAAAACTCCTGTTCCCATCCGTGAAATAACAGCTGATACACAATGCCTTGCCTCAGAACGAGCTTATCAAGGATAGATCCACAGTTATAATTCAGGACCCGCCCCAAGAGTTTTTCTCCAGACTATGTTATCTTACCATTTTAACAAATATGAGGTGTATACACAGATTATATCTTCCTACAACACTGTGTATAAGCTTACATCTCCACATTTTGTTTATTCTAAATGCATTGTACTGCATCCACCTCCATTTATTTTCATTTCTGGGAAAGCACAATAACGCTGCAGCCGGTTCAGCCACAAACCTAAACTTCTTTTAGGAGTTCTTTTGACTTTCTTTGCTATATCGAATCAGCTACTTCCTAACTCCTGATCTCTGAAATACCGCATATTGTAGCACAACTAAAAGGGAAAGAAATGTCTGTTTAACAAAAAATTTCATAAGAAAAAATTCACCTCACTGCTTTGTGGGTACAAAAAAATAGAGTCTTCTTAAGTTATTCACTACTTACCCAACTGCTTTTTGTGCTGATAACATTAAAGGTGTTTGCCCATTGAAGTCTGTTGTGTCTACGTTCTAAATATAAGAAAAAGATAACAAGCAAGTGATTACCAGTGTTTTCAGGAAACAGAGTAAGATGGTCAGATTCGGAGCTATACAACTGGCTTAGCTTCACTAATGGAAAGAAAACGGCAAGAAACCAAATTATACCAGCCAAGGAACCAACGCTCATTTAAGGATATTTTTAAGGGAGAGTCTCCACTAAGAATATTTTTAAGGGAACCATGTTAACCATATTTCTTGTCCCCTTTTGCACAGAAATGCTATAAACAAAATGTACCTTGTAAAGCAATGTTAACCATCCGCCCTGTGTAAAGGGACATACATAACAGAATGTCTGAGTACATAGAATTGGTTTATTAAAACAACAAAAAAAAGGATTGATTGATTGTTTAAATAATTATGTTTTGAGATACACATCTAACTTGTATCACCTAATTTTCTTCCTCCTTCTTCATGATGAAGGTTTCCTTCTTCCCCACCTCCACCCATCGTTACATTAGAGCAGATTTACTTAAACGAAATGTTCAATCACTTGGATTACTTATTAGAAGAGAGGCGGGCTAAAAGCTTCAAGTTGGTGATATATACCATCTATACTGACATTCCAGAAGTCAGTTACTCTACTAGACAGAGCTCTATGAGAACGAAAATAAACTTACCAAATCTTTAAATCTTAATACTCAGTGTTTCAAACAGTCTTGATCATAGAACTGTCATTTTTATTAGCAAATTGTTACACTTGTCATTAATTCTGCTTACTTCAGATGTAAGCTAAGCAGACATCAACTAGAGTGGATACAATGTAAAATTACAGAAAATATAGAAATTTCTAATAAAAAATTCAGACCTAGTCTGATCATCTATTCTGCACGCTTCAATTGATGGACAACTGCACAGATTATCAGTTGCAAAACTGTAATCAAATAGTAAATACTTCATGATGTACATACCTCATATACTGCTTTTTGTTATCAGGTTTAAAAGCCAGTTGTTACTTATGCAGCACCACAAACCTGCATAGTCTTAACAACTCTCTTCAAACACTCTGAATTGTATGTGAAGGTGTAGGGGTAGGGATGACAAAGACAGGGGAGAGTATGAAAAAACCCAACAAATATATATGTGTATATATACATATACACACACACACACACAAAAAAATAATAATCTAAGTTTCTCTGAACTTATGGCACAGGGAAATAGTTGTCAAATACCTGCTTATCATCCAGAAAACAAAACAGTTAATTCTGCAATCTATCATACATACAGGCAACTGTGTTTTCTACTCATAAGTAGAAAACAATACTTGGGACATCAACAACATACCTGGCCTTTTGATATGAGGTAAGCTATAATGGGCATGTGTTGAAACAGCACTGCTAAGTGAATGCTACTGAATCCTTCCCCATCAATAAGACTGGGATCCGCTCCACATTTCAACAATAACATGACCATAGGTAGGTGTCCTTGTCTATAACAATATATGAAATGAAATTAGAGATGACAAGAAAGATGGAAATTTTAATGAAAGCATTGCCTTAATAATTCTCATAGATACCCTGCAAAAAAAAATTTCATTTCAGATTCTTGTGGTTTTATTCAGGAAATGACTTTTTTTTTTTTTTTAAATTAAAAGTTTATCTCAGAAAATTATATTAAATATATACCGTAACAAATCAGCCTAAGGCAAACTGTTAATTTAGAATACAACGGTTATTCTACAGTAATTTCTGCTGTGAGCAGTCTCTCTCAGAAGAAGTATCTAACTTTGTTTGGCAGAAGACTAATATAGCCCAGAAGAAAGCACTGATCTTCCAGTGTGAGGATTTGCACTCAGAGAAGTTATCCCAGAATAATTATTTAAGGTTATGTTTTTTCCAGACAAACAGTGCTTTGTTCTTTTGATCATTTTACTCAAGTCCTGTCCTAGAAGCCAAAGTTGTATGACTTTAAACTTTATCAGGCTGAACAGATGTAGTCTGGAGCAGATGTAGAAAGAGCAGATTCAAAGAGGCATTAAACATACGCAAGCACCAATAGCTACTGTCACCCAGGAAGAGACACTCCGCATTTGTGGCGGCAGCTATAAGGAGCACAAGAAGAAAAGCTAATGCCACTGGGAGATGAAGGCCAAAGACCCCTCTACATGCCCCTGAACAACAAGATGTCTTACACCGGTGCTACTGCTATGTGCTTGTGCTCTACAGTCCAGGACTGGCAGCACTGAGTCTTATAAGAGCACACCAAGGGCTTCTAGTGCAGAAGCTAGAACAACTGAAAGCACATTAGCTAGACAGGCTGAAGTCCGAGGAAAACAGTGACCACAACTTCTTCCAACTTAAACTGTACCATAATAAGCATCGACAGCTAACTTCAATGCCCTTACACAGCCAAGTCTTCTTTGCCCGGTAAGGCAGAACTTACGAGGCAAAGTCTGAACAGTACTGTTTCATCCCTTCGAAGGGAAACTTCGAAATGTGAGTCCCAAGTGACTAAAACACAGATACTCACATAACACAACTTTGTGGCCTGCAAAGTTGCCAGGAACCAGAGAACAGATTTCAGCATTATTATGGACATGCTGTGAAATTCCTTATACCTCAATAAAATAAACACACCACAGAATTTGATGTAAGATGACCACTGCTGTGCTACACAAAATGCTACTATAACTGTTAATACTAACAGATTTACAATTAGCAGTTGCAAGCAGCATACCTAATGGCCCAGTGAAGGGGAGTTGAATTCAAGTCTCCACCTAGCTGATCCACTATTGCACCTTTGGAAATATAATATCTGTGTAACAGCAACACAACAAGATTAAGAACAGACATAATAAAATATTAAAACATTATACTAAGGATAACATAGCTCTAGTAGTAACTAGCTCATAATAAAAAAAAATTCACTAGAAAAGCAAACAGACAACAGTATTTCTGCAGTAAAGGATGCTGTTCCGATGAATTGTTTAAGAAAAAATATAGTAATTAGCAAGGCACTTATAAAATCAGCTTTAATCTTTGTTAAAGAAAATAAACCAAACCCAGGAAAATCTAATGATTTCATGTACTGCATGACTGCACACATAAAGAAACAGTGGCAACTTCACATTTCAGTGACATTTTCATAAAGGTAATTGGGTTAAAATTTGGATTTTATGCTTTTCTTCTCAAGCAGCATGTTCCTCTGTTTTGAAGTATAATAGCAACAAAGTGATTTATAAGTAACAGTGGCAGAATACTTGTGTTACTTTCACAAGGACTCTAGAGCTTACTTAACCAGCTCCTGTCTGTTGTTTATCGCCGCCCAGTGAAGAAGAGTCACATTTTCTTTGTCTGGTTGTCGAACATCATATCCTGCTTCTACCAGTTCTTTGCACCGCTCTACTATTCCATACCTTAAATGAGGAAAAACAAAAAAAATTTATTTACTTATCATTCATTTGTTAAGTTTTGTTAGGAATCCTCCAGTTTAGAGACAGCCACATACTAAAGAAAAAGTAAATCTCAGTTAAGCATCATGCACCAGCTCCTACTTGAGCAAATTCCACATTGCATTTGATGGAAGTCTTGCAAAAAGAGTTGGGCTGAGCCTTGGTGAGTAGAATTTTCTACCTAACAAACCTGGCTGAGATACCATTGTTTATGATAAAAATACTTATAATAGTGCCTTTAAGTGATTTTTCTTCTTTCACTCTGGGGAGAAAACGGAACTGTAAAATTTTGTTTTGCAAAAATATCCAGCCTGGCTCACATTCGAGGACGCTCACATCTGCTTCAACATTTTGCACACACAGAACGTACACTTACTGTGTAGCCTTGACAATATCACAGGTGCTGGGGTCTTCAACAATCGGATATGGTCCTGGTAGCACCGGCAGATCTTTATCCCCGTGGGCACTATGACAGTTGTGCATATGAGGTCGATGAGGTCCATGGCAATGGTTTTTACACTGTTGGTTGACAAAACATCTATCAGCAAACGTTATTTATACACCGTACGCCAAACCTCCCTCTTTACCAGACCCACACGCTACACTTGTCAAGTTGCGTGAATACAAATAAGGAAATTAGTTTACAGCACAGCTAAAACCACCTGACTAGAGCCTAATCCTTTCACTCGGCACAGGGACACGGAAGGACAGAAAGGACGCGGTTAAGGTCCGTCGGGCGAAACTACAAAGGCGTTAAACTCCTTCCCGAGCCGGCTCCCGCCACAACACCCTTGCCCACAGCAATGCCGCTACGCTAGAAACGACAACCTCCGTCCTCGCGTGGGTTTTGAAACGCGAGGGCACTCGCCCGCCCCTAAGCTCCAGAGGGGAGGCCCTAGCGAAGGCACAGCCGGGGAGGACACAGGCCTCCCTTCTCGCTCGAACGCGGCTGCCGCAGCCAGCGGACCCCAGCCCCGCCGGGGCCGCCTGCTTCAGCCCCGTGCCTTGCGGCGGGCTCTCCTCCGGCCACCCCGAGGCAGCCTGAGGGGAGCCGGCCGTCAGCGAGAGACGAGCACCCGGCCCGCCGCCAGCCTCCCCCAGGACCCCCTCACCGCCGACCGACCGCTCCCCGCCTCACGGGGCGCCGGGGCCTCCGCAGCGGCCGGGCGGGGCGGTCCCGGGCTCTTCCCCGAGGGAGGGCCCCTCGCTAACCCCGGTGATGGCCCCGGGCCTTCCCCTCACCGCCGGGCCGCCGCTGCCACCGGCCATCCTCCCCGCCCGCCGCAGCTTCCTGCTCCCGCTTCCTGGTTACCGGCTCCGGGGAACGGCGGCAGCGGCGGCGCTGCGGAGGCGGAGCCGGGGCCGGGGCCGCACGGGCCGGGCCGGAGGCTGGCGCGGAGGAGAGCCTAGGAAAGGCGTCCCTCACCTTCCCCCCGGTGCTGCGGAGCCCCCGCGGCTCCTACGAGGAGCTCCGCGGCTTCTAGTTTTCTTCAGTGCCGTCCCCAACTCCTCCTTCCCCTTTTCACGTGGGAAAAAAAGCCGTTCGGTGCGTGCTTCGCCTTTCACACAGGACCCCCCCCCCCCCCCGGGGTCCAGGACAAGGAGCGGCTCCTCCTCTGTAACCTTCGGGGGGCTGCGCCTCAGGCGGCAGCGGCGAACCGGCTCAGCCGAAAGCGATCCCAGCCCCACAGCTCGCCTACAGACCCTTTCCCAGGGTTTTAGTCTGTCCCACCCGCGCCGCCTGGGACACGGGAGGAGCCGAGAGGACGCTTGGAACCGGTTCAAAGGCTGACAAAGTCGATTTTAAAACACCAGGAGGAGTTTCCCGTCCTTGTCAAGCTTGTAAACGTTTTGACACCTGATAGTGTTGTAAGCGAACTTTACAGTATGAAAGGCTACCAAGGAATTATCCTAACGCTGAGCACATGCCAAAAAAAAAAAAAAAGCAATGCCTCATTTATGACTGCCCACGCAGCGGTTAAAGCAGGGTGGGAGAGGAGGAGCGAGCAGGCTGTATCGTAAGGCACGTACAGCGCGGCAGAGTAAGAGTTATTAAGGCAATCGTAAATCCAAGCTCTAATGCTCAAGGGTTTGATGTTGCAACTGTAATAACATTCATTTGGTGTGTCTTTGTAGCTTTCTGCAACTACTTTTAAGGGGGAAAAAAAGTATTTTCTGTTCGTAGAGTCGTAGCACGACTCTCATTTATCATTAGAGCGATATTTACCATTTCAGTCAAACCCCCCCCCCCCCCCAGCACACAGCAAATGACCAAAATAAGTTGTTACCAGCTATCTTGAAAGAACTGAAAATGCTTGTTGGTTAACATTGTGGGCTGGTGTCAGCTGGAAGCTGCCTTTGCTCCTTCCTCCCTCCTCTTCGTCTTTGACCCATGGAAAAATCTCCTGCTCAATGCAGTATCAACCGATGGAGATCTGAATAGGTTTGGAGGGCTGTGTGCAGGGAATTCTGATCCGGGAAGAGGAATCCTGGCCTGGCACATCACGCATACTTTCAGCTCAGTGTTGCTGCCTTGGAGAAGGGATGACTCTTCATCACATTCTTTGAGAAGTTCATAGTCTGTTAGTAAGTTTGCCGACTACCAAAGTTTCTCTGAGGCGTTCAAGTCTGAAGGAGAAGATGGAAAATTTCAGCAAAAAAATTCAAATGCTTTTTTTTCTTTGTTTGGGTGCAAGAAATAAAAAGAAACTTTTCACCGTCCTACAGGCCTTGGGCTTGTCAGATCTCATGCTGAAAACAGCAACAGTAGCAGGGATTCACAAAAGTCACCAGAATACTGTAAAGTAGAGTGCGCTGGTACCTTACAATAGAGTGGCTATCAAAATGCTTTAGTCATGAAAGCTGCTTTGTTTTTTTTTTATGACTGCTGATAGCGCCTTGTACTTTACATGAACTTCAGCTGAGATTTTCAATTATTTTAAATGTTAGTAAGCTGTTTATGAGGTAGGTAAACATTGCTTAGAGCACTCCTCTTACACAATTCTTTTTTCTTTGCTTTTCCTGATCTTTTTACTGTCTGATCTTCCTGTCTCAGGCTTCATTCTTCTACCCTCCCTCCCCCCTTTTTTTTTCAGTCCCAATCCCCCTTTCATCCTCATTTGTTGTCTGGAAGGAAAGAGAGCGGTACATTGGGATCCACAATAACTGCTGAAAAGAAGACTCAGAAAACCATATTCCAGGACTCTCGACATTCATGAGCATGCTAAATCAGTATGGGATGCTATTCTCCATCAAGCTCTTTTCATCAAGTACTGCAAGCTTATTTCTCCGGCCTGTGCTGTGCTCAGTCTTGTGGATCACACACCTGCACCTGCACTGCTCTAAGTCTCCTTCCACAACCTTGCAAAGGTGCAAGCAGAGCACCTCCTATTCATGCTGTGTATTTAGTGCTGGAATATCCCACATTGTGTAGTTTAGGCCCCCAAGTTGACTGAAGGAACAAAAATAAGTGTTTTTTTCCACTATCAGAGAAAAGTCTTTGTATTTCTAAATTCTTGTTTGTTTTAGGGTGTTAAAAAAAAGGATTTAAAAAATTATCTGCCATGGAACATGTTCACATCACCAAAGAAATAACAACTGTTATTTGTTGTTGTTTAAGTCAGCTGAAGCTGTAAGTGTTACGAATTTTTCTCTTAAAGCTAGTACCTTAAGGAAGCAGTTGCAAATACCGTGGGCATCTGCTGTCCTCCATGGTTACTGAGAAGTGAGCAAATAACAGAAACCTGATGCAAACAAATACAAGAGAGTTCCTTCACAAGAATACTTGGAATGAGTCCAGAAAAAATTAATTCTGAATGTGGCTACTGGAGGCTGCTCACAGTACATTGGGAAAAATTGCTTTATTCCAAATAAACTACAACTTGCTTTCCCAACATTACTGTGGAAGAAAAAACGTGGTTACTGATAGTCTGCAAGTTTGGCCAGCAATCAAGATGTTGCAGAATAAATGCAAAATCAAATTCCAGTTGATGGGTTAATACAGATTTTCCTTCCATATGCAGAACTGCTACACAAATAGATATTAAAGCGGCTCTAGTTGATAAAATATTGAGAGCTTTAACAGGGTTCAGTATCACAAAATGTTTTATAGGATTTTTAATACAGAAATCACATTGGGGAAGCTTAGGAAAAAGACACTCTAAGATACCATAAAAAGATTTGGTAGGCATTTTGCTGCTTGGGTATGTAATGGATCCCCAAAAATGCAGAAATAAAACTGAAGAAGCGTTAGCGTTTTCCAGTTTGAGAGTTTGTTTAACATGCAGAAAGTTAGAATTTGTTAAAACAGAAGTTAGTTTGATAGAGATTTTCTGCATTATCTGAGACTATTTCACAAACCTGAAATCACTTGGTATGGTATTGTATGATAGTATGACAGCTGGTAGCAGTAATTACAGTAGTATGCAGGCAATTTTCAACTTGGTCTTTTTTGATCTTTGTTACCTGTGGATCTCAACTTTTGTATCCTTTTTTAATGTAAAAAAACCCTCCAGCCTTTCCAGAAGTAGTAAAAATTTTAAAGCTTTCCTTCTACTACATCTACAGCTGGCTTTACGAAAGAAGCCATATTTGATATTGCTGAAATCTAGAGGAAAGCTCCTAGCAGAAGGCAAGATTTGGTCCTCAAAGAACAGATGGGCAAATTTGCATTTAAAACTACATACTATCTTTATCGTGTTTGTGGGTTTTGGGACATACAGCGGTTACTGATTTATTATTACTATTTTTTTAATAATCAGCCACTATTATCTCACAGTATCTAGTGACAAACCAAGCTTAGGCAAAAGGCTTTGCTGAACTAGCTGAAGACAATACAATCAAGGCTGAACTGAATAGTTTTTTAAGGTTTTTTTGGCACTTTGCTGTGCTATTAATACTGCACTGTTAACACATCTCATTTATTTATACTTAGTGAGTAAATTTGCTCGAAGTAAGTGTTTGCATGAGCAAGAACAACTTCTACTCGTTCACAATCCTTAAGAGACTAAAAGACATAGATTAAGTGCATTGTCTTCAGAAGTTCTCAAACAATCATACTCCCTCCCAAACAGCCTTTTTCAAGTGACTATGCCTGTGATTAGTGTCATTTCGATTAGATAACCGTAAAGAGATACTTAGCTGTTTAGCAGCTTTCAAATAGCATTTTGCATTCACTTCACTGGATAAATGACAGAGAAGCAAGTATTAAAAAATGCTATTAAATCAGATCAAATTACATGACAATTGCAATTTAAATAGTATAATGCTTTTTTATTATGGCAAATCATCAAATTATGCATTTTACATTTTCCCTTATCGCTTTCAATGCTGTTTTACAAAACAGTATAAGTAATAAGATTTTGCACATAAACGTATCTTTTTCTGAAGAAAAAATCGGAGGGCACAGATAGCTTCTAGAAGTAAACTGAACACTACTTCCTTATTGTATCGCTCAAAAAACCCACAACCAAACCCAAAACCAAACCACCACAAAAACCCCAACCACCAAACCAAACACCCCCCCCCCCCCCCCCAAAACCCAACCCCCAAAACTTTCTCCAGTTCTGCTGTACAAGGAGTTTTTATGGAGCCACAGGAATAACGCCATAGTCCCATAGATCACCCCTAAAATAAGTCCATCAACTGTGTCTGTGAAATTTGAATAAGATGGATTGTATGTATCCTCAGAATGATTCAAATTCCTTTTCTAAATTATTCATGCATAGCCACTCACAGCCAGAGGCGGTACAGAGGCACTGAGGTACGAGACAACAACTGATGTACTCCAGTTTGCAAGTTCTCAGAGGAAAAAGAAGTCCATGAACGTTGGCCCAGGGTTCTGCATTGCCACTCATGAAACTGAACTACCAGCTACGTGGCAACGTACAGACTGCCTGTGCATATTATTCAGAGCCAGATTCCTTTTCAGGGAAAATTTCTAAACTTCATCAAAAACCAGCATGCCATACCCCCAAGAAAAGTACAGTTTGGAGATGCTTATGCATGAAGTTGAAATGCTGGGGGTTTTATTCTCAAAATGTCTAATATGTAACTCCCTTTTCATCTAATGTTAACAAGAGCACCAAACAAAAAAACGGATTTTTATTAAGCTGTTGTCTATAAGGCAGTTAAAAACCAGGACACACTTGGTGGCACTCAACAAGTGAGGAAAAGACACACAAATAATGAAAGCACTGAAGAAAACTAGATGTGTTGAGTACTGGCTTGTGGGTACAGCTTTCCCAGCGTTTCGTGAACAAATCTAAGCACGTATCACAGTGCTGTCTGAGTTTTAACTAATAAAACCATCTTTTCGAAGAACTGACATTTTTATGGTTAGGGAAGTCCTGATCCGATGAGTGTTTTCAGCTAGAAAGCAAGAGAACTCAGTGGGACAAAGCAATTTCTTTCCTATGCTCTCCACAGATAACAAATAAAGACAATGTTGCCTAAAGAGACTCGGATCATCCCAGAACCATCAGGCTGATGTCCACGCAATGCCAAATGGCACAACTCTTCTTTCTTCCTCTTCATTTTTAGATTCTCACAGCTGTATGTTGCATTAGAAGCACGATCCTTCAGGTACTTGACTTCTTTTTTTTTATTTTCAAACACAAAACTGCTGGCATGAGGACAGAACAGTTATCTGAGAATGTAAAAGTTTTATTTCAGAGCAGCCTCACTTCCTTGTGGCTGACCATAATGGATCTTAAAAAAATAAAGAGGAGAAACACTTAGAACATGTGCATAGTCTGCATTTCCTATAGCTGTGGCTTATGTTGAAATGGTAGGACTTCATCTCATCACCACAA
Organism: Aquila chrysaetos chrysaetos; assembly: GCF_900496995.4. Classification (NCBI taxonomy): domain Eukaryota; kingdom Metazoa; phylum Chordata; class Aves; order Accipitriformes; family Accipitridae; genus Aquila; species Aquila chrysaetos. Next base: position 26,195,725 of record NC_044019.1, read on the forward strand.
GGAGCCACTTCCTTTACCTCACTAACTACAAAAAGCATAAAACCAGTATAGGAGCAATCAGTCAATTCAGCCTCATGCAATTCCACTGAAGTTACACAACAGATGATATTAAACAATAGAAGACACGTAGTTCATTGTTACTGGTCAGAGAAGCTTTGCTAATCCAAAATAAGGAACTGCATAGTATAACCGAGGACAGAATTTATTCTGTCACATCAGTTTGAACTCTAGGGGATAGAAATACATGTATGTTTTGAAATGCCGGACTCAGGCTACCCAGCTCTGCTGGAAGCACTGACACAGCTGAACAACTAGAAGAACAGAGCTATGCTAAACAGAAGCAACTCTGGGAGGAGGAAAAAAAAAAGAAAAAAAAAATTTACTGGTCTTGTCTTAAAACATAGGCGAAATCACTGCAATAAAACAGCAAGCCAAGTACCATCTTCATGGCATGTATGATACAACCCAGAAGACAGAGTTTTAACCAGGAATTGTAGAACAACAATGTACTGCTCCTGGTAATTTGTATTAAACTGTGCATTTCAGCTGCAATATTTTGAATGTTAACATCATCAAAATTAATTTATCCCACGTTCATGCTTGGTTTTGCTTAATTGCCATGAGCTATCTTCTTTTTAGGTGCATTCCACGTATTCTTTTTGTTGCTTTTTTCTCTTCCAGAGAGGGTAGCGACAAGCATGTGTTATACAATCAAAAGCTGACACTTGTTTTGGTCAGAGAAAAGAAGGGGCCCTCTTCAGTGACAGGAGCTGAGATTTTTACTAGTTAGTTTGTGGTAGTACGAACCTTTCAGCTACAACTGTGCAAGGGTTACTCAAGTTTGTCATCTCTGTTTTGGTGTCTTTCTAACCCTGGCGTGTCTTTTTTGTCAGCTGGAGTTTTACACACTAAAACCTACAAAATTTTCAGGCTAACACAGACCTAGAAATGCTTAGAAAACTATTTCATACATAAGCAAACATAAGTATCACAAGAGGAGGCATCACTCCAGTAACATAGTTTTATAAAGAAAACACTTAAGTATGTCAGAAGCAAGTGACATTTCAACATCTGATAATTGTCCTCAATGCTAGAGCATCCATTTCCTCTCTCTTTCTCTCTGTCTCCACTTAATTACACCACAGTTGCAAACCACTTCTCCTTAGCCACCACACCTGGGCTCAGGACTGCCTCGTAAACTGAATGACTGCATCAAAGCCTTGCTTATATTTGACTTACAGGGGGAACGGCTCTTTGATATGCGACCTGCAGCATTATAGAGAAAACCCATGACTAAGTGATCCTCAATAGTAACTACAATATGCCAGCTGGAAAGCCAAACATTACAATAAAACTTACTTTCCAGACACTAAGATGGTTACTTATTACCAACTTAAGAAAAAAGAATGGGCACATTTCAAGATATTTGGGGAGTTTACAATACCCATTTGCTTGCTATATTAATTTTTCAGCACAACTGAAATTCTAGCAATGATACCCAATTTTTTCTCACAAGTGATTAGTCTTGTAGCACCACCCACTGTAGACAGTGAACAGTTAAATGTGTTCCCCTCCACCAGTGCATTTTTTTTTCTGTCTGCAGAGAGGTTTATCTCTTGAAAGAGTGGTTAATTTTACACACATAATAAAGTGATAAATTCTGGCTTGAATTAACACACTGCTTAATATGTACTTGGGTCACGTCTTTAAGGGCCTTAATCTAAGTACGTTGAAATTGATAGCAAGTTTTCTTTTTCAATGAAGAGAGACGAACATGGATACATGGTTATAGACACCACTGAGTTGGGGCAAATAGTACTGCAGTGTGAAGCATATCACACCAAGAAAGTCATAACCATGTCATATGCATTAGTTATTCTCTATCCCAGTACTTACGTAGCATGCAAAAATATTTCATTGTCCCCTTGGATTGTTTCTGTCCTGCTTCCTGGCGTACTAAGTTTGCCTGTAGGTCAAAGAAGGACAGACTCAAGCTTAATCAATGTACTTATTACATGAGTTCATTCACATAACCAGGCTGTAAATGTTTCGGACTTACGGTCCTTAAAGCATCACCTCCCAAAGGGAGATTATTAACAGAAAAATTAGCTAATCTGAGTACAAAGCTTAAGACGAGTCATGGAAAAATAAATTATTTTGATTCAATTCTTTCAGTATTTCAGTAGTCAGAGAATTGAAGCCCTTATCGTAGTAGAGAAATTTGTTTTAATGTTACCATATGTCACAAGATTAAATTCTGCAGTTATAAGTTTTGTTCATATCAATGTCAAAACTATAGGATATAGTTTTGCATTCTTTGCAATCACAGTAGCATGAATTCTTTCCATGTAGTCAGTCTATTTGAATTTATAGTTGATGGCTGATAATGCAAAAGGGAAGTATAAGGAAAACTCTCAGCTGGTTGTCCTGAAAGCATTTATCTGGCTCCACAGTAACACAAACAGAAGAAACAGAACCACTCTCTTCTTGCTAGCTGCTGCACCTGCCTTAAACATTTCCCCAAGCACTCCTGACTCCCAGTAAAAAAGGGCAATAAACATTTTTATAGTCACAATTGAAAAGTTTTGTTCAGCTGCTAACTTAAGCCTTTTGTATTTCAGGAGGGAGACATCTGTAAGGCATTAAAAAGAAAACCAAGGCAGAGATTAACACGACTGTTCAGTTTTTTCAGTATATTTTAATACATATAAGATCTACAAAAAAAAAAGTAGTAGTTTCATTACCTGTCCAGTTGCCATAAAGTAGATCCATATCTGCAATCTAAAAATAAAAAAAAAAAAAGCTTTTTTCCCCTTTTGATTTGACACACACATTTAGGCTTTTTTTTTCCTGTATGAGTTCAAGCAGAAAAACTATTCCAGTTTTATTTTCAACTGCACATCACTTTCAACCTTCAATGAAGACAGGGCATTATTTATAATAACCAAATAACCCAGTGCAGTTTTAGGTTAAGGTTAGCATATGATCAGAACTTAGACTGATAATTTTGAGCAGAAAATATTTTGTGGCTGCCACCATGAGGCAACAGCATGTACTTCTGTTGTCATTCATATTGTCTGAATAAAATGAACTGAGCAATCACATTTCATTATATTCTAACCACAACTCTTTGGACTAGTCACTGAATTGCTCAGAGGTATGGATTTTAAAAAGGGAGTTTACATATTTATGAACATGTTTAAAGCCTAAATGCATTATGTATGCTATAGTCCACCATTGAATTGTGTCAGCATTCTTGCAGGCTGGATGGGAATAAACTGAACTGTACCTTTGCACCAAGCGTTATAAATGATTAACCATCCTTATGCTGAAAGGTGGAGCCTTGATCTCAAAAATGCTATCGTATCGTGATGCCATCTAGTGACAGGGGTTTTATATGTGGGAAGGCATCCTCTCTCCCCACTCCACTCCATCTGTAGATTGAATACTGACCACCTATAATGGTTATACACCACAAGATTCTGATTTTATTTTTTTCCCCCTTAGGTAGATCTATGGCTATCTTGAACTTGCTCAGCCTGCTGTGCCCTCCTGCTCAAGTAGCCATTTATTACTTTTCTTCCTACAATAATCCAACCAGACTACTTCATTACTGCTCCAAGAAATTACCAGAAGCATTTTCTGTATTTTCCCATTAGTTATAAGCCAAGTTAAATAAGTACCATTTTACAAATATTGGCAATTCTATATTTGAAATTCCCAGCATACTAGAGAGACATATGCTTTCAAAGCTTAATAGGTGATATTGACAGCATATTACCAATAAATATGAAATATCAGGACAAAAGTTAATCTAATATACACACCCACAAATCCAAAGAAAAATATACATTGATTTTTTAATTTTTTTTTTTAAATTCTGGAGGAAACAAATTTAAGAGCGCTGCCATGCATACAACAAAACGTGACAGAGGCATCACCCTGTCTGAAGATGAGCAAGTTGATAGCCTTTTAAATGATTCAGTTTTAAAGGGCGACATTAGTTGGACGCTGCTTAGAGTACTGCTTCCACATTGCTTGTGTTAGGATGAAGCTTACATCACCCATCAAGAATAGATAAAAATGTTTTTCATGCTTCTCCAAAAATCATTTATAAGAAATACAAACCTGAATAGAATTAGCACTTTCTTTTCCAGTCAGACGCAGATGCCTGTATACGTACAGTATATACTTAGTCTGTATGCCACACAGAACAAAAAAAAGAAGATCTGTGTGGACAGCAGACAAGCCTGAAGAAGTAGAATCTGTCACCCTTACAACAAATAGGATGTGAGTTCAGCCCAGTGATGGCCTCTTTCTTGAAGAACCTTGCAACTAATTGCTTCCTACCATGAGTTTAACACTCTGGCCCACAAAGAGTTCTCACTTGCGGCAGCTAGGCTATCTGCAGGGTAAAGTATTCTCAGCAGGAGTAGCAGTCTGCAAAGAAATGGATAAAAGGGCTTCCATGCTCCAGTGTCAGACAGTACAGAAAATCCTTTGAGCAATATTAAATATAATAGAAATTGCCTAAAAGAAGCATTTGAATGCATAATGTTCTTGTTACTCACAATACTGCCCTTTTGCTTCAAATTTCCCCAATTCTGTTTTTAAAGTGCTGATATTTTTATTGGTCTTTAATGGGCAATTTTTTCCACTAATCATCCAGGATTTATCACGTAAAGGGAGCCATGCAAGGCTACCATGATTTAGAGTCCAGATTATCTTGCAATATTTAAATAGCCTTGGCATTAACAGCAAACTGTCAGTGCAATTTCCAAGGCTACACAGAAAAAGGATGCAAGTACAGGGTCTTAGGGAAGCTGAGAAAAGAAACTATCCAATTACTCCAGCAAATTCAGGGGCAGCCTAAAGCAATGCAGTGCCAGCGACTGATGGGGTCCCACAGTCCTAGAAGCCCACACCTCAGTTTTCCCTTCCTCTGAACTGAGTTCTCTCAAATCAACCACTTTATAAGCTTTGCCCCTTGGTGAACTGTTAAGGTACTGGGCTATACATTTTCAGTAAAGGCAATTGGCATTGATTTCCCCCCCTCCATTTCCGTATTTGTATTAGAAGTCTTCTTCATTCATAGGAGTGCAAAGTTCAAATGTTCTACCACAGCAATACCTCTGTTGCCAGTAAGCATGCTACTATTATAGCCATTATTCCTCCTGTTATTAACAACACTCTAATGTATTGAAATTGTTAACTGCAACATGGTGATAAAACAGTTATGAGGTCTACAGAGAGTACTGGTGCCACAGTTAGGTTTCTAAGAACTGTCTCCAAGAAGGCATCTCCTACACTCTTGTACATCCAGCTCTGAAACAAAGACAAGCTACAGGATGCATTTGTTTTCTAGGTTTGGAGGGATCCTTTTTTCCTGCCAAAACCGTCCTTTCAGTGAGTACTGCAGCAAAACCAAAACACGTACTCACCAACACACCTCATTCAAATCTGCCACGAAGATCAGTGGATTTGGCAGCTCCTACAAGAAACCAATTTACACAGTTATCTACTTACTGCAAAAACTATCTGTGTACTTATATGTAAAAATAAGAAAATATCAAGTCTTTCAGCTTGAACGTAACTACCAAGCCCATTACAAGATGCATGGTTAATGCTGTGATCCCTCTTTCTTTTTATTTGTTTCTCCTTTACGCATTCTTGAACCAGCTCTTGGAATTACACTCTTTGAAGAGCTCCTTCTGAATCCGGTAACTTTGAAAGACAACTATGTAACAAGAAAAGAAATAGCTGAATGGAAAATCAGCAGTATTTTTTACTTGTCTTGGAACCAAGCATTTATTTCTTAAATTTTTACAAATAAGATCTTGTACAAGTGATAAAGAACCAAGTTTTCTATCCACACTAAAGAAGTGAATGTATGCCCAGTATCTTCACAAAGCAAGTTTGGTTTCAGTATCAAAATGATACCCAGTTGGTCATGCACCATATTCTCAGGTGCGGTCAACTAGCGTAACTTTTGAGCTATACCAGTTTATACCAGCTTTCACAAATATTTCTATTAGATTATAAAAATCTTCCCACACACCAGATTAGGATGAGATTCCCCAGTTCAGTATTTCCCCGGTTAATCTCTTGAAAAGCAACAAACAATAAAACGTCCTCTGGGGAGTTACTGACTGTAGGTTATGACTGTCACAAGCAACCACATCATACAATTTCTTTCATAAAGAGATCACACAATTATTTTCCTCCTCTCCTAAGTCACTAGAAACTGGTTCCAGAACCCTGCTACTCTGAAGGGTAAGGCTTCCTCCCAGCTTTGGGAGATTTCAGGAGCCTCAATACATGCAACTTTTCTTCAATTCCAAGTTAATTTTGAGGGAGCGGGGGGGGAAGTTCCAGGTAAGACAGTCTTCTAAAAAAACAGGCCATTTCAGTGCCTCATTTCATTTACTTTAATAGAGTCTGACTGCATGTTCCTTCAGTACAGCAAGGATTATCGTCCAGCCACCTTTTCTCCTTCAGAACCATATGAGCGTCCTTCACAAAATATTTTTGTAAGTTTAACTACGTGGATAAACTCTCTTCACCTCCAAAAAAGGTTTCTTTTTTTCTTTCCCATGGATTCTGTGTTAGCCTTAAAATATTCCTGGTATGAGCCGGTAAGGCACTGCAGCAGTGTAACGCTTCCAGTCCTTCCCATATTTGCTGAAACAACGGTGTTCATCCCTAATGCAACGGTGGGTTAGCAGAATAGTCATATAAACAATGTAGAAATAAGGCAAGATGTGTTCAAACCCACAAGTCAGGCAATAGGCCAGGGAGCCCATCAAATCTCCTGTATAGTTAAAATGGCGTGCCCACCCCCAGAATCCTGAGGTCATCAGTTTGCTGTAGTACTTGGTCCCATCCACAGACATGTAGGAGCACTCAATATACTCTGGTTTCTTCCCCCATATCTTGCAGTTGCCATTTGTACGACGGAAGAGGTCCTTCTGGTGGTTGGTCATTCTGAAGATGTAATAACCGATCAAGCCCAACATCAAGATCCCTATGGCATTAGCTGTGCGCAGCTGGACAGGGTGGTAAACCAAATACAAACCCTAGGAAGCAGAAAAAAAAGAGACAATCAGTGATTTACTTGAAATATATGCTCAGGATGCCAGACTAATCCCTTGACCTACAGTGACGCAGAATAGATGAGTAGAAAGAATAGGAAAATCCACCCTATAAGTAAAACTGTGGAAAACTTTCAGAAAACTCTGCATCCTACATTTTCTCTCTCTCAAGTTCTATTCCTTAGGTGGAACAATTAGAAGAGAGAAGTTGCAGGGATGCAAACAAACCAGGACAGAAGCAAAAAAACCCCAAAACAAACAAACCACCACTCACCAAAAAAAACCCTCAACATGCAGAAGTATAAAAAGGAACTGAAAGGATTTAGAAAAATAGAGACACAATAGATAGTTACAGAAAAGGGCACAAGAGAAGAGAAGGAGAGGAAAAGATGTCAATTCCATGCAGGAACAGTAGGCCTTCCTGCAAGTACATTGTTACAAAGAATGTTGTAATGGTTACTCAACATTCAGACTGTCTAGAAACAATTTAAGATAGAAATCAAACTGCTGGGGAGAACATTTCTGGAAAGTTTCTTTCCTTTTAGCCCAAACATGTATTGTACCCCAATTTTACCTGCAAAGTATAGAGGTAGGGCAACCAAACACAGTCTCCCCAGCCCAAATACCATCCAAAATGATCATGGCAGATATCAATGGTTTTCAAATACCAGGCTTCATTCCAAAAGAAGTCCAAAACATAAATACCCTGAAACAGAATAGTTTCACATTAATAACAGCACTGTCACTAGTTATTCTGTTTAACAGCATCAGCCTAATCTTTCTGTGCTGTCTTGTGATAAGATCTCAAAACTGACTTGTGTTTTTATGTTAACCCCTCAAAAATAGGTTATTAAGAAGAACATATCACACAAATATACTCCATCTAGACAGATAAAGCAATCATAAGTAATGCAAAGCAATATTAAGCAAGATGACTAAGGCAAGTGTGCTACTTAAGGACATACACGTAGGAAGTGTACTTATATTTGACCACCCCTTCCTCTCTTCAGCTTTAAGAGTCTTATCCTTACAGAGAGGGGGAATAGAGCTTCTATTGAGTAGGCTTCCATTTACAAATACCAGTAAATAAATCCAAACTATTATCTGTACTTATTACTTTGGGATCTCTTCAGTAGAGAGCATAGCACCTGACTGGCTATTTTTAGGTGTGGAGACATCTGTAGCTCTGCATGTCTCTCACACACACAAGAAAAGTTAGGTGCAGTGCTCCCCTCAGAAAAACCCCTGCCCAGTCTTGCTCCAACTAAAGCCGTGGAATTTGTCATTGTTCTCTTTGGATTCAAGATCAGGTAAGCCTGTTTCCAGAGCTTAGGCTCAGAAAAGTATTTCTTAATTTAAGTTTACCCTGAAATCTGCTGGTGCAGACGTGACCATGCCACTGGTGGCACTCTGAATGAATACACACGTCCAAATAAATGAATACATGTGTCCAAAGAAGCAAGTCCCAGTGCATTATCACTGAATGAGACTGTTTAGGCCAGGAAAAACTCTGCAAGTTCAATTGCAATGCAAGGAGGTTTTTTTCTACTTTAATACTACTTTATTTCCTAATTGGTTTCTTATTTTCCTCCTCTGAATTTACCTGAAGGACATTGACAAGGATCATGGAGTTAGTTACTTGACCATACAGCTCCTGTTGTTTAGCAGCATAGGAAAGGTTAATTAGAGTCCAGGCTACAATACCAGGGCGCCCATTGAAGAATAGCTTGAAATCAAACCATTTTCCTATTCGAGGGTTAAATTCAATCCCCATCATGTAGTCATAAAAGAAGTTCCCAGTGAATTTGCTAGAAAGCATAAAAAATTAGAAATGTATGCAGTTATACACAAATACAGATAATTACTATTCTGACTACACATTTCAGATTCACTTGATGTAATGATAATAAAAATCATAAACCCACATAAAGTTGTACAAGATAACACAAACTGACCCAACCAAAGCATTACATTGGTAGAGATAAAATTTAGCTTCAGACGTACCCTAGCTTATTCTTGGTAACACTTTTGAACAGTCTAACTATAACCTTACTTATTTCTCACAGATAGGATGGATATATCTGTGACACTGAGGCTGCCAGTCACATGACACGCAGCAAGAAACACAGAGGCTGGTGCTAACAAAGCAAATAACCACAGTCATATATTGGCCTATCTATCTGTGCCAGTAAAATATATTCTCTCATTATTATTCTGTGCAGCATTCAATTTACATGTCCAATTACCTAGTATTCTTTCATTATTAAAAATCACATACCAGTCTTTGGCATTGGTAGGGAAAAAGTAGCCTTTAATCATTGCAAATGTGGAAACTGCATATCCCAGGATATTGGCACACCACAGGAGAGGAATCCAGTTGTCAAAAATGATGGTAGGTGAGAAGCAGTGGAAGTAATAGGCATTTGCAAACCAAAGCACGTGTGTAATGATCCAAGCCTGAAGTCCATTGATTTCATACTTATTCACTACACCTAAAATTTGAAGAAAAATTTGAATGTTAGTGACATTGCATTAATACAACTTTTTATTAATATGGATATGCATACAATATATAGAAGCTCAATCGAGTGCTAATGAAATGACCTCGCTCCCCTCGCCCTCCCAATTAAATAACTTGTGGCACTTTTCTGAAAGTTTCATTAGACTCTGTTGTAACCATCAGGCTTTGTTAGGCTGAGTTTTTCTCTTCACTCTAGCTTCACAAAACAGTCAATTTAGAATCTCCCCTAAAATTGACTAATGTAACAAGTTACCCTTTCTCACACTTAGTTCACATCACGCATTTTGTTCAAGTCTCATGGGTTAACTTAGCTTCAGCAGGTGCAACTGCACTGTGAAATACTAGCAATAGTTCACTGCCAATTTTAAGAGCCAAAATTATCAATCTGTATTTTTCCATTGCTGGTATGGGGCCTGCCATATCAATAATTTTACTAACAGTAGGAGATAGAAATTCTGTAATTTATTCTAAAAGATGACATAGGTATTTTTGTTTGAAGTAAACATATGAAGAAGGTGAGAGCATTTACGTCCACATTTCCTCCAGATACATATGGGTCAGTAAAGATTGTAAGTACAGAAATACTATCATTTTAAAAGATTGTATGGTGTGCATATATTCTAAGGAAGAACTTACCAGCAGGGGTGACAGCACCTTCTTGTACACCTCCTACATATCCAGGAAGAAATTTATGGCAGAAGTCAGGAACGAACACATACAAAAACACCTAGAAGAGAGAGAATGTATTAACAGCAAAAACAGACAAGACAACACCCACCCCCCCCGAAATCACTATCCCTTTCATACATGTACCAAATATAATACATAACAGTTTCAGTTAAGTATTGGATAAGCAAATACAGCAAGATTTAGCTGTTGTGATTTTAGACTAGTAATATTTCCAAGCTATGAAACAATTCTGAAGATGTACTTCATGTATGGTTGTCATCCTTTTTTGGTGGGGAGGCAGGACAGTCAGTAACTAGATTCAGGTCCTTACCCTTTTATTTTGTAGTTTATCTGTGTTACATGTTGTCTTCCAATTTGAAAAAAATTGGAGTAGTTTGGTAAGTTTGAAGATATTTTAAAAATTTAGTTATATTTCATATGTGAATGTTCTTTTAGTGTCTGTCTATAGAAAATATTACCCCTTCTGCAGTGTTAGTTTATGATATATTTATTCTGTATTAACTTAAAACAAATTGGTATTGCTGTTATATAGTTGCTTTTACCTAAAAACCACATCAAGGAATATGTCGCACAAGGAGTATCACACAGGGAATATTTGTTTATATTCCCCACATATTTATTTTTCAAGTGCATAAGCTCCATTTGGGTTGCAAAAAGCCATGGGAAGCGAGAAACACCAAAGAGTAAATGCCAGTGCAACATTCCATTATCCTTTGTGTAAAAGGATTAATCAAACAGCTGTTTGAAAAAAACACCCACTACATCTAGATCATAACTCAATAATATATACCTGGAAAGTGACCCAAAGGGCATAGATGGCAGCAGCCCTATAGGTCAGTGTAGGAGTCTTGTTCCAGATGTCAGACAGATGTTTATTCCCCGTGAGCAAGTCAATGAGTGGGTCAATCAGAGAGCACTGGTACTGGTCACAGGACATTACAAAGTAATATACGATAAGTGGCGCAAACATGAGCAGGAAAAGGATGCTTGCCAAGGAAAACCAGTCCACCTCCCTGTAATCCAAAACAGGGCATTTTTTTTTTCCAGCTTTCAGTTAGAACAGTGGTTTGATTAAGTCAGGCAATGTTTTCAGTGGACCTTCTAGACTAACCGGATGAAAACTGAAATTGTTTTCAGGGCACAGACATTTCTTTGGGTCAAATAGCTATAAAAAACTTAGCACGTTACATACTTTACCACAAACTGTTATAAAACTATGCTAGTTGATCAGAGCAACAGAATACATAATATCTCCCCTCCAAAAAGCAGATTATTATTACAGCCTTCATGTTTTTGATGGCAATCATGTGTATAACTGGTAGAGTCTTCAGTTGGAAGTGGTAACAGAATCACAAGAATATCATGCAAAACTTCGAAACACAGAAAACACAGACCCTGGACAGCCAGAAGTTGAACTTGCTCTACCACACACTGTCTGTAGTGGCAAGCCATATAAACACCCACAGCTGTTTCCAGCTGCAATGCAATACTCCACTAATATTTGCACACTCTTTGAGAATGGGGATATGACTCATAAATCTTGGTACAGCAGGAGATGTCAGCTGGCAATACCACAGATATATGCCTGTTTTCCAAATATCAAGAAATATTTTGTTCAGCCCTTGAAGGAACTACAAATTTTACTGATTTTTATGATTTGTTAAACCCAAGCCATCTGGCAAGCTCTCTATCTTAAAAATCTTCAAGAACTCTTTTTTGGCATCCATTACTACAGCTCATTATCCATGAGCTTTCAACGGAAGGGCAATGCAACAATCTGTTATTAATAGAGTGAAGTTTAAAAGGAATGTAACATCTATAAAAGTATGAACCAATTTGAAATACAGTGACTAATTAGGTCATCAGCTTCTCTCACCATGCTCTTCCCCACTGGACTTGAGATGTTTGAGTATCATTTTGGGTGCTTTTGTGTTTTCTTTCTTCAGAAGTTTTTTTCTCCTGATGGGCTGCCATCATGTCCTGTATGAAAGAAAATACTCATGGTATTACACCATCTGGTTCTCAGTAATTCTTTTGGCTCTACAAAGGAGAAACACAATTAAAAGTTATTAAAGCTATTATATAGCCTTCTGACAGCAAGAAATTTGGGGGAGGAGGATAGGAAGTAAAAAATCCTTCCCAATTCCTTATTATCTTCTATTCAGCAAAACATAATCAAAACACTGATGTCAAAGTAATCCATTAAACTTCTTGCTAACTGGAAAATTCTTTCAAGCCATATTGTGTAATATATGGCTTATTACTTACATGCGAGATGCAAAGGGAAAAAAGTGTTTTGCTGCGTTCTTATAAACCTCTAAAAATAAAGGTCTGTAACTAATTGCCTTTCTTAATCAGAGAAATTGCTACTATTGTAACATTACCTGTCCTGGACTTTGGCAAATTATGAGCTTTTCCCCAGACGCCTCGCTCCATATGTCAGCTACATCACAGAAAACAAGAGGACAGTTTATATTCCCATCTAAATCAGAAATCAGTGGGAACAGAGGTCGACTTACTAGGCAACACCTAATTCTCACTGTGGAACATGCATTACAGCTTTCTTTTGCTTTGCCCAAATACTTCTTTTGTTAAAGATGATCATCCTATAATCTGACCATTGGTAATTCCCCATCCAAAAAAAAAAAAAAAAAAAAAAAAAAGGTATTTTTCCTGAACTTTGTCTCATGGGAAGGTATAGACTCTAAAACACATGGAGTGTTGTAGTTTTCCATTCAAGGGAGAATTTGCTAACAGTTGTTAGTTTTGTACTTTTTCAGGCTTTGATGTTTTAACTCAAACCAGCCGTCATTTCCACTGAGACAGAAATGACAATACAACACATTGTCAGGGCCCTGGAGACACTACCAGGCCCTACCGTCCCTGCCCGGCCTAGCCCAGGGCCTCCCCGGCGTTGCCCATGGGCCGGGATACCCGTTTCAGCCCATCCCAGGGCCATCAATCCTTGCCCCAGTGACACCATATGAGTACTGTCTCCAGCTCCACCAGAGCCCTGCCCGCAGCCGTGCTATCCCCCCTGAGCTCGCAGCTCCCAGCCCCTTAGGGAGCAGCAGGCTCTCACTGCTCCCTGACACCTTATGAAAAAGGAAGATGTTTAGATGCCAAAGTAAGGACTTCTAAAACAGGACCAGCCCAGCCACAGGGATAACGTGCCACCCTCAGATTTAAAACATATCGTGTTACTCTGCAGAAATCTCCTTCACATAACACATTTCAAGAAAAGTGTTTATTTTCAGAAGTAATCTGAGAAGAAGTCTAATCACTCCCCTTTGCCAGCCTGGTTCTGCAGAAATCCTAAGCAAAGAATGCAAGAAGATACACGGGTGGCAGGAAGCTTAGGATAATTGAAATAGTAAATACCGTAAGTGCTAACTACCACCCTACCTTTCAGCAGAGACATTTTAAAATATGGTCAGACTTCTGGCTTAGATTTGAGCTCAGATTTCAGCCAGATGTCTACATTTTTCCAGGTATCAATACTTTCTTGACAAGGTTTCTAAAGCAAGTCATGAAACAACCTCAAGAGGAGGTTACTGTTCACATAGAAGAAGAAAGATAGGACAGGAGATTCACTGTATCAAGGCTAGAGCGTGGGAGCTTACTCCAGTTATTTGCACTGGTTTTGCTTTACAACAGTAGTGCAAGTTCTTACAAGGAACAGTTACAATACTACTAAGAATTTTACCAAGATAGAAAAGCTCTTATTCAGGAATCATCAGAATTGGAAATATTTAGGTCAGATGAAACCTTTCACATCGTTTAGTCCAACCTCACTTGCCCCTGCTGAGAGCAAGGACAACTTAGAACAGGTTGCTCAGCACCTTGCCCAGTTAAATTTTGAATATTCCCAAGGATTCCATGTGATTTGTCAGTCCTACTGAGAAAGCATGCCTCTTAGAGAAGAGACCCAGAAAATAAATCCCAGGTTGAGAATTTTCACGGTGTTTAGTTTTGTTTTAGGCTCTTAATTAGCTAAACAGCCCAGCTACTTTGCAGAGCTCAGCATAACGGATTTGAAACCTGCTCAGTCTGCTGAGCCCTTGTAAAAAGCCTGCCTGCAGCTGGCAGCACCTGGGATTTTGTGCAAGACCCACCAACCCACCCCCACAGTTTGTCATTACTCCTACCAGACAATGCAGAAACAGGATAAGCATCCAATTACTGTAACTGGGAACTGGCTAGACCAGAAAGGCTGGCATTCAATAGGTTGCATATAGGATCCATGCCTCCCCCCTAGTTAAAGGCCAGCAATTGCCACCAAGTTTTGCCTTTCTACAGAGCAGTTTAAACAACAAGTGCCTGCTTAGGACTATTCCCCGAAACAGATACACCCTAGTCCAACAGACAGCTATGCTGGCAGTAACAACGTCTCATGTTCAGAACTATTTGTCTGTCACTCAACACATGCTAATATTTCCGGATCAAGACTCCCATTGAAATCATACTCCTATTAGTAACTACTTCAATTTCTGTTAATGCAAGCTTTCTGTTAGCCCACTAAACACACCCCAAGTATTGCCTTCCTTAACCCTTAGTGTGGTGCGTTGACCCTGGCTGGACACCAGGTGCCCACCAAAGCTGCTCTATCACTCCCCTTCCTCAGCTGGACAGGGGAGAGAAAATATAACGAAAAGCTCATGGGTTGACAGAAGGACAGGGAGAGATCACTCACCAATTACTGTCACGGGCAAAACAGACTCAACTTGGGGAAATTAATTTATTACCAATCAAATAAGAGCAGGATAATGAGAAAAAAACCCAAACCTTAAAAACACTTTCCCCCCACCCCTCCCTGCTTCCCAGGCACAACTCGGCTTCCGATTTTCCCTACCTCCTCCCCCCTGCAGCGGCACAGGAAGACAGGCAATGGGGATTGGGGTCAGTTCATCACACGTTGTCTCTGCTGCTCCTTCCTTCTTAGAGGGAGGACTCCTCACACTCTTCCCCTGCTCCAGCATGGGGTCCCTAGTCCTTCATGAACTTCTCCAACGTGGGTCCTTCCCAAGGGCTGCAGTTCTCCACGAACTGCTCCAGCGTGGGTTCCTTCCATGGGCTGCAGTCCTTCAGGCACAGACTGCTCCAGCATGGGTCCCCCGCGGGGTCACAAGTCCTGCCAGCAAACCTGCTCCAGCGTGGGCTCCTCTCTCCATGGGGCCGCAGGTCCTGCCAGGAGCCTGCTCCAGCGCAGGCTTCCCACGGGGTCCCAGCCTCCTTCGGGCATCCCCCTGCTCTGGCGTGGGGTCCTCCCTGGGCTGCAGGTGGAGATCTGCTCTCCCGTGGACCTCCCTGGGCTGCAGGGGGACAGCCTGCCTCACCATGGTCTTCCCCACGAGCTGCAGGGGAATCTCTGCTCCGGCACCTGGAGCACCTCCTCCCCCTCCTTATTGACCAACCTGGGGGTCTGCAGAGTTGTTTCTCTCACATATTCTCACTCCTCTCTCCTGGCTGCAGTTGCACAGGTTTCCCCCCTCGCCTCCCTTCTTAAATACATTATCCCAGAGGTGCTACTGCTGTCACTGATGGGCTTAGCCTTGGCCAGCAGTGGGTCTGTCACAGAGCCAGCTGGCATTGGCTCTATCAGACAGAGGGAAAGCTTCCAGGAGCTTCTCACATAAACCACTCCTGTAGCCTCCCTGCTACCACACCTTGCCACACAAACTCAAACCATTTAGTCAGCTTCTTAACAAGAGCCTGAAGCAAAATTCACGATTCCAATATCACCTGGACAGAGAACTCCAGAGAGAATTCCTTCTCTGAGTCCAAACTTCAGGGCTCAGTGATGAAGTACTGCATTACTGCTCACACTGTGTTAAAGGAATAATCATGCCAACCACACAATTCGCTTGGAAGCTCTCCCCATTTGGTGCCTAAGCCACACATCTAACGTACAGTTCACCCACATAAAGTCCTTCCAAGCAATAACAATAAATGTGTTTGATGCTTTTCATCAGCATGCTCTGGACTTACTGGAGAAAATCTCAACCAAGTGGAAGCGTGGCAAAAAAACCCTTTTAGATTTTGTCCTACAAAAGTAAGGCAGACTCCTGTTCACGAATATGTATTTCAAAGGAAAATCCCCAGCTAACACCCAATGTTCCACAGAGCCCCGTGTTTTGAGAGGAACAGAGCAGCAGGCTGCCCAGGACGGGTTCAGCAGACTCACACAGGCAGCACCTTTCCGTACGCCAGGCCCCTCATGCGAGACACGGGTACCTCGGGGAATATTACCGGGAGCGGGGGGGCGGGGGCACAAATTAAAATCGACCTCCGGAGCCAGGGGCCACTTACCGAGCCGACGGCGCCGCAAACGCTCCCTTCCAGCCCCGCTTCGCCCCTCCGCTCCTCGCCGAGGCCCGACATGGCTCTCGGTGAGGTCCGTACGCACCCGCGACCCCGCGCACGGGCGGGCTCGCCGTTCCGGCGGACGCTGCCCGCTACCCGGAGACGGCGCAGGGGCGACTCACCAGGCAAGGACAATTCACTCACCGGTACCAGCCGTCCGGTACAGCCCTTCCCACAGCGGAGCTTCTCCCGCGGAAAAACAACCTCCACGGCGTACCTCAGCCGCTACCGGCGGCCGTCCCGCTCTCCTCAGGCCGACGCCTCTCCGCCCCGCCCCCGCCCCACCGCTCTGGCCAATCCCCGCCGCGCTCCCCTCCACTCCGCGCCACCGCATTGGTGGAGCGCGCTCAACCCATGGGCTGAGGAGACGGAGTGGGCGTGGCGGCAGAGGGTGGGCGCGGGGTCCCTGCGCCCTCCCCGGTGCGAG
Organism: Aquila chrysaetos chrysaetos; assembly: GCF_900496995.4. Lineage (NCBI taxonomy): Eukaryota > Metazoa > Chordata > Aves > Accipitriformes > Accipitridae > Aquila > Aquila chrysaetos. The sequence continues at coordinate 26,212,817 of NC_044019.1, forward strand.
CGGGGCCGGAGCGGCGGCGGCTTCGGCCGCTGCCCTCGCCGCGCCTCCGTAACGGCGGGCACCGCTAGTTAAGGCAGGTCCGGTTGAGCCTGTAAAGTGACGGTGACCGGCGTTTTGCACAGGGCGATTTTAAGCGCGAGGGGAAGGCGTAGTTCGTGGCTGTTCCCCTGAGAAAGCCCGAAGGAGCAGGCAGGCTGCGGGCAGTGGTGGCCTCGGAAAGCTCGAGTCAGATCGCTAAAAAGAACAAAAGTTTTTGAGAGAAAGGGAACCGACGTCCGAGGAGGCGATTTAGCGCAGAATTAATTTACAATCCCGTCTGTAAGGAGGCTGCCGGCAGCCGGGTGTGTGGGGGACACCTGAGGCGGGACGTTGGGCTCCTCTCTCGGGGTTTGCACCCCGGCGGCTGCCTCCCCGGTGCTGAATCGCCAATAACGCGCAAAACTCCGGACCCTGCTCCCGCCAGCGCCGGTACTCACGCCCCGAACTTGTTCGGAGGGACACGTCTTCGCAGCCCGCAGGGCTGAGACTGCATTCGCGTTATTCCGGGCTCCGGGGGGTACCAAATTGCAGAAGCCGGGTAAGGGCGATGCAGCGGAAAAAGCCGCCGGCGGAGCCGCACCGGGGGCTCGTCAGCGGCTCTCTCCACGGAGCCGGCGTTTGCCGCGTTGGGGGGGGGTTAGCGCCAGCCCCACCGAGCAGAGGCAGGCCCTCGCCCCGCCGCAACGGCGCGGCCGGCCCCTGGCGGGCGCCGGGAGGGACGGCCCGCCGCGCCCCGGAAGCGGCGGGGAGGCCGCCATGGGCCGGGCGGTGAGCGTGGCCACCTGCGCCCTCAACCAGTGGGCCCTGGATTTTGAGGGCAACCTGGAGAGGATTTTCAGAAGTGAGTGGGGCGGCGGCGGCGGCGGTACCGGCTTTGCTCCGCGGGCGCCCGGTCCCAGCCCTGCCGGAGCCCGCTGGCTGCCCCCCCACCCCAGGCCGTCGGGAAGCGTTCCCTCCGTCCGCGCGTTTCTGGTCGGGGCGGCAGCGGAGACCGGGCCTGTTTTATGCGGTCCGGTTCCCGGGGGGCGTCTGGGCAGGCCGGGCCGGGCCGGGCCGGCTGGCGTTTAATCCGACCGTTCTTCCAGGTATCGACATCGCAAAGAGGCGAGGAGCCCGGTACCGGCTTGGTCCAGAGCTCGAAATCTGGTGAGAGCGCTTTGCGGGTTCTGGGTGTGGTACGTTCCCAGTAAATTCCCGCAGAGCGGTCAGGAAGAGCATCAGCCACGTAGTACCCTAATGCCCAAAGCGCGCCGCTGACAGTGGAAAGAAGAACATTGTAGTTGCAAGCAGAAGATTGGTTCTCTTGTCTTGCAACCGTGGCTGGTACCGGTAATTTGTGACCTGTTTCAGCGAGTCTCCCTTCGCAGAAACTGTAGTGCTTTGAATTCCGCCTAGGCCCAGGCTGCTGCTCTTGAAGGGAATGTCCCAGCGGTGCCACCGAGTTTTAAATGCTCTCTGGAGGGATGATGTTAACTGCGCTGCTTCTGCATGTTGTGTATAAATTGCCTATGTGGATAAGGTGTTCCTTGTCTGGAGTAGTTCTGGTCCCTCATCTCTGATGCTGACGTTGGCTGAATTTTTTATTTCTTATGTTTTTATACGCAGTGGTTACGGCTGCTCGGATCACTATTATGAGTCTGACACGCTCTTGCATTCGTTTCAAGTTCTGGCAAAGCTTTTGGAGTCTCCAGCAACTCAGGATATTATCTGTGATGTGGGAATGTAAGTTTTTTTGGTGTAAATGGTATAAAGGGGTAGGTCTTTAGGAATGGTTCTCCTCCTGTGTTTCTGGATAGCGAGGGCTCTGCACCAAACTTTTAAACACATCTTAGGAACTGTGCTGCTTTCCCTTTTGCTTACCATGACTAGGACTGTGACGTGCAAAACACTTTCTGAAAGATAGTCCTTTCAGAGATTTCTGGTGGTTGAGCCCTTCAAGAGAGAAATAGGATAATTACAGTTATTTATTGGGAACCTTAATGGCTGGGCCCTATTGCCATGGGTAAGACTTTGTATTATACATAATGCAAAAGGCTTCAGAGATTTACTCTCTTTCAGGAATGTCAGGGCTCACGTAACTTGCTTTGACTGACAGGCATCTTTAAGCAACAGACCCATATGGCAAAATCACTGAAACCGTTGCAAGTCACGTACTGACAGTGAACAGGGATAAATTATAACTGTAAAATTAACATACGTACACCTACTTGTTTTAGTACTGATATGAATGTGTAAAGCTAGCTTTATTTTGAACTGGCCTGGTAGTATCACAGGCAGTCAGGTTTGGTTAAATAAGGTAGCCAGGGGGATTCTTTTGGCCTGCTTGTGTTTCTCAGGCATGCCAGTGATCTGGCAGTTGTTGATGTATCTGAGACCGACAGAATGGTCAGTAACTCTGATTTTTGCAAACAACTACTTGAATTAAAACATTAGAAGCTAAAGCTTGATATATTTTTTTGTTTTATTCCCTTTAGTGATACAGTGTAGAAGTGTTGTCTTAAAAGTAGTTTTTGTGCAGTGAAGTAGATTCTGTAGCTGTTTTTTACTTCATTTAGTGAGCTTAGCCACTGGTAACTTCACTGCTTATTTTCACAGGCCTGTTCTGCACAGAAATGTTCGCTACAATTGTCGAGTGATCTTTCTAAATAAGTAAGTAGTTCTTTTCTTTTTAAATAAGTAAGTATTTTATAATAAGTAAGTTCTTTATGCATTTTGTGAGACAATACATTAATGTATCCTTTCAGAGACCTGTTTGGCCTTCAAGAAAGATTCTCCAGTGCTATGTAGAGCAATGGAGTTGTCTTCCTATCTGCCAAATTTTAGAGAGACAGCTAATGTTTTCTGTTATCTCTTTTTCCTATTTGAGTTTGTAGAAACTAAATTTCCACTGCTTTCTGAAAGACTCCAGGAAAAAATCCTTAAGTCTGCAAACAGAAACTTAAAAAATTATTGTATGTAGTAGTTGTTTAATATACATCATAATAGAAAAAAAGAGTTGGTACTGATCAGTGTTTTTATTTAGTCTTGTTTGGCTCTACATCAGGTCTTAACTCACCCTTTCTGTTTTATGTTTTAAGGAAAATTCTTCTGATCAGACCAAAAATATCACTGGCAAATGCAGGAAACTACAGGGAACTTAGATGGTTTACCCCGTGGAGCAAAGCAAGGTGGGCCGGCTACTGTTAAAATTGTGTTTAAAAACACAGCTTGCCGTTTGCAGCCACAGCAGAAGGATTGAAATCTCTATAGAAATCCATCAATGCTGCTACAGGGTGAGCAGCAAGACAGAGTCAGCTAAGCTACGTAATTGAAGCTCAGTTAGAAAGCTTATTAAGTACAGTGAAACTCTTAATTGCTGAGTTGGAAGGAAAAGTGTGGCTGAATGATCCTGCAACCAGTGTAGTAGTGTCATTTTCCTTGTGTCTACTTCCTAACTATATGCAGTTCAGAATTGGAAGAGCCTGTGTTTATCTGCTTGATTGCTGCATCCTGTTCAATATTAAACTGGAAAACAATGTGAAATGGATGCGCTCTGTCAGTATTTTAACAACTGCAGAGGATGAAAGCTACGTACCTTAGGATGATGCAAAAGATGCTTGATGCTCATCTCTGATGCCGTGCGCTCATCCAGTAGTCAGAGAACGGTTCTAACTTGATGGTCTCAGTAAAGTATTTCTGAGAGGGCCACTGAGCTTCTGTTCTCTTAACCTCAGTCAACTCCAGATGAGTTCTGCGTTACTCATGTAGTAACACTGCAAAAAGAGAAACTTTTATTTGGTATTTGGCTTGCATGGTGTCTTCTTTGTTAGGTCTAGTTTATAGCTAGGATGGAGCGTTGTTTAGCATGCATTTCTGAAGCAAAGTGGGATGTTGCTAACTTACAGTCTTAATGTTTCTGAATAATTTCACAGAAAGTATGAAGGTCCTTTTTTTTTTTTTTTTTTAAACATAACATAGCCCTGTACAACTGAAGTGCAATTTCTTTAATCAATGTTAGAAGGTGACACAATGTGGAGATTAGAATCAGTTTTTATGCTGTGATTTACATAACGATGTACTCACAACCTATAAACCTGCTTTAGGCATGTGGAGGAGTATTTTCTACCCAGAATAATTCAGGAAGTGACTGGACAGGTAAGTTTGTAAAGGATTTTTTTCTTTTCTTTTTAACTTTAGCATCTTCATTTAAATTGCTGAATCTGGAATAGAATTTGTGGCATAAAACTGTAGTATGCCAAATTCTGCTGTCAGTCACGTTGCAAATTCATAGGATTCAGTGATGGCTCTCAGATTAAATGAGAGCATAATTTAATCTTGTTTATATTGATATTTGGCAGCAAAACAAGTAAATTTTAAATTTGCCTCAGTTATTTATATATACAGGACCTTGAAGATTGTCTTATTTTGCACGGTTCTGGTACAGAGTTTATCTGTGCTTGAGACTAGAAATGAGTATATGTTTTGAGGTAAAAAAATAAAATTAAAAAAAATTAATCTTCTTGATTCAGAAGGGTCTAAAACTTAGGTTATTTCCCGCTAAAGCATGAGTGTGATTCCTAGCAAAAGACAGTATCTGTTTTGTAGATTGTTTAATTCAAAAGCAGTTGTCCTGTCCTGAAGCAAAGCACTGGATCTTAATACTACTGAAATTTCAACACAAAATTTCAGTACAGAGATTTGCAGTTTAGAGCTTTTTTTTTTAGCTTGGTGTATAATGAAGGAAGGTATAATGTGGTTGATACTGTGTCACTCATTTCACAGAAGTGAGTATTCAATTTTATATTTTTTTTAGATTTGTAGTAAACTTTTTGAATGGAATAGATTCTTCTATTACATGTGGGTAAGGATGTTCTTGTTTTTTCTCAGGAAACTGTTCCTTTTGGGGATGCAGTGCTAGCAACCAAAGATACCTGCCTAGGGACAGAAATATGCGAAGAACTCTGGGCACCAAACAGGTAAAGGAGAAGAAGAAATGAAAAGTAAATGAAAACATACTCTGGATCTGCCTGAAATAAATGTTTGAAAAATTCTGCTTATTATTCTTCCAGGTAGTATATCTTTCAGAAAGTGCCAGTAAGGTAAAATATAATTAGGAGCAATAAATACATCATGGGGAAGATTTCACTAGGCTAGATGCAGAGTGGCAAAAGAAATTTTAGGTACTTAAACTAAAAGAAAAGAAAAGAAGCGGAATGAAAAAGCTGACGTGAGGAAACAAATGACAAATAACTATAGTGCTCTCATTCCAGACATTGTTCAGCTTTTAGTTCAACCTGGTGTTGAAATGTCCTCTCTGGATCCATCTGTGTAACTTGATCTAGGGTCAAAGTGACAAAGTTATTTTGTATCAATTTGTATTATCAATCTTGTCTAGCAAATATAATCCTGTATTATTCCCACTTATTGTGCCTAGTTTGAAAAATTTGAGAGTACTAGTAGGTCTTTTTATTTACTTTATTCTTTTTGTCTTCGGCTTTGACCAAGTCCTCCAAAGCATTCCATTTAAGAGACAAATTTAGCTCTCTTATATTTGACAAGCTAGAGCATAGGCTTCTAGGCAACATCACTTTGAGATGTACCACTTATGTTTTTTTCTATTTAGCTGTTAGCTTAATCCTTCTGCTTTATTTTTTATCAAGCATCAGACAATGCATAAAGACAATGCAGAAGGAAACAACAAAAGGTCTCTAAGGGAGAGCAAAGCCTAGTGCCCTTAAGTAATATTTCCTGTTGTTATTTTAGTTCCTGCTACAATTTAAAGTTCTTCCCTACCACAAAGAAGATCCCATTCATAAAGGTCTGATGTAGGGTGGGGGTGGAGATACAGCTGCATGAAAGCTGTTGCAGTTAATGCAAAATAAACAAAATGTTCCCGATGTTTTTCCAAATCTCCCAATTACAGACATTAACTTCCTTGTAACTGCAGAAGGTGTGGCATGTTACAGGGAAAGATGTGATTTTTTTTTTGGTAGTATTTCTTTCTTTTGACAGTGGAAAAAATCAAAAAACAGTAAAAGTCTTTTCCTTCTTGTGGTTCTGCTTGCTTTTATGCTTTTGGGTTTACTGAGAGAGAAGGAAAATGGGACAACTGACCTTGCAAGAGTATCTCCATCTTACCTTTTCAGACCAAGATTGTCTTATTCTCTCTTTCTTTGGGACCCAAGTTTCCACAGACTAAAGTAGAAGGCATTTTATTTAGAACAGAATGAGCAAAAGCCCTTCTGCCCTCTGCAACCACTGCTGGTCTTTGGCAGAGTCAGGCCATGCAAGAAAACAGATGTTTTTGAGAGTCCTATCCTTGTTTGAGCTAAGACATGCAGAAAACTCACAATGACATAGATGTTTTTCTTTGTCAGTGGTTTTAAATGATACCTGCAGTATTCACAGCATAGTATTGCCAGCTGAATTTTTTTCTGCCTTCTGCTTTGACAGCCCTCATATTGAAATGGGACTTGATGGCGTGGAAATTTTCACTAACTCTTCAGGGAGTCACCATGTGCTGCGGAAGGCTCACACCCGGGTGGATTTGGTGAATTCTGCCACAGCAAAGGTATAAGCTTAAAAAAAATATATTAACTTCTTGGTTATGCACCTTTTTTTTTTTTTTTTTTTTTTTTTTTTTGCTTTTCAAAACAGTATCCTCTCCTTTGACAGGACATAGCACGAGTGTGGGGGCCTTTACTGTCCTTGTTAGTTTCTTGTTTTCTTACCTGTAATTACCTTCCCTGATTGAATCAGCTATAGGGGAAGAGCTCTCTAGCTGGGGGACTGTACTTCTTTGGCACACCCTGCTAAACATCATGCTCTAATGTGAAGCACTGTAACTTGTTTCCAGCTCTGTGACCCCAAATGCCAGAGGCTGTTTGATTGCAGGTCAGCTCTGTCTGGTCTGTGGAGCAGCAGACTAGAAGAGAGGCCATTTGGTATTTGCATAGGAATAGGGGAGATACAAACCTACCTGTGTGTGTGCAGGGGGAACTCCGTGACGAAACTTTGCATGGGACCTCATAGTTCTGCACTGGCATGCCAACTATATCATCTAGCTTTCATGCACATCTATAAAGAAGAGTCAGAATACATTAAAACAGTTTGGTAACTCCCAGCTCTGGTGACTGATGCTCCAAAAATGTATTTGATGTCCTCGATCTTAATTCCATTAGACACTGAAGAAAAAAAATATCGCACTCCTATAATGGATAGAAAATAGTTAATCAGGGTAACTGACTTTCAGTAATTGGAAGTATGAAATGCTGAATCCACTGCATAGAGAGTATAACCAGCTTGAAAGGGTGTTGTTGAATGCACATTCTGTGCAAAGGGCAAACAACCAGTGGCTGTGGTTGCTCCCTGTAGTTATCTGTGCCTAAACAGTCTCCCTCCATGTGCATTATGTACTGAATTGGCAGCTCGTTGCCAGCTTGTAATTTGGTCAACAAATTCCTGGCACTTACAAAAGCATCCAAAAGTCTCTTTCCTTTCCTTAAAATGGCAGTTTCCCTGTTCACATAGCAACATTATGTTGGAGAGAAATACCGGTAACTATCGGGAAGGGGAAATAGAAATCAGTGTTTAAACTCAGACTTCATGGATTTTTTTCCCCCGCTGTCATCTTCTTAAAATATATTATAGTCTTCTACTTTGAAAGTTCTGTTTATTTTAGAGAAGAGAAGACATTTAGTTATTAGACTGTAATCCTGTCTAACAGTGATGGGGGCACAAAACCAAAGTAATGAATGTATATTACACTGTGAAAAATGTTTGATTTGTACAACTGCTTTGTCAACGTGCTTTGGTTATATTTAACAGTATCTGCTCTGTCCTCAGATATCCAAACACAGCTTCTGTCATCATCTTCCTGCTTTTCTCGATCTCTATTTGAACTTAGAATTTAAATTTAGAAGTGCAGCCCTCTCTATTTGGGCTAAGGGAATGACTCTTGCTAATAACAGAAACTCCTGTCTTCCAACAGTGTGGAAGGGATAGAGCTCACTTACTACATTTATTTATGTAATTACTTGTTTCTGTCATGTATACCACATGCAAAGTACTTTTTCAAATGACAGGAGAGAGTCCCAGCATAAATCATTCACAAAGTAAAGACAGAGGAAGATTGTAAGAAGGACAGGAACAGAGAAATAATTTTGTCTTTTAACATTCTGTCAGGTGCTGTATTCTGAAAAGCATTTTTTCATCTGCATGTTTGTTTTCCTCCTAGAATGGTGGAATATATATTTTAGCTAACCAGAAAGGCTGTGATGGTGATCGTCTGTATTATGATGGCTGTGCCATGATTTCGATGAATGGAGAAACGGTTGCACAAGGATCCCAGTTTTCACTCGATGATGTGGTAATATATTCAACCTATAGCTGCTACTTACAGCTGAAATTAGCATGGCTACATTTATGCTCGACGCTATGCAGACGTTCCAGCTACGAAGTCCATGTCTCTAGACTAAAAAAGATGTATTTTTACTATGCTATTCAACTACACCCAAAGTTTTTCCTAGTCAAACTGCCCAGACCTGATCTACAGTAGCTCTCCTGCTTTTGCGAGCGAGGAAGAGCTGTCACAGTGGAGGAACTTCATGAAAATGTTTGCATATGCAATCACCATGTTTAGGAGAGACCCTGTTAACTTATATTCCCTTGTCTAAGAAAAAAGGGCAAAGATTGCGGTGTTCTAATTATGACCCAGGTTGGTAGACAAAATGTTTAATAGGTTGAGCTTCACTTCAAAGAGCCCTTTCTCAGTAGATCTGTCATCAAAGCTGTAGGTTTCCTCGCATTATGTGCCAAATTAATCTCTTTCCCCAGTATGCTTCTTGCCTTTTCCTCTTGTCCTTTGCGCCAACTGATGGGGAACCTATTGTTCACCCATCTGACAAGCGCTATAAATTTGTTGCGGTTTGTGAGCATCCTAGTGTACTCGGTGAAGTGAGTCAGTTGTGCTCGCTTTGTAATGGAAGTAATTCTACTGAGTCAGAAATGACTTGTGAATTGAGCATAAAAATCTGTGTTGAAAAAAGTTGCATGCATTCTTCTTCCCCAACATTTTTTGTAGTGCAGGCCTGTCAAACGTTGTTTATCTGTTTGTGTAGAATTAATCTAATGTTGAAAGCCTTTCCATAGGAGGTGCTGGTTGCCACGCTGGACTTGGAGGACGTTCGAAGTTACAGAGCAGAGATTTCATCTCGTAACTTAGCGGTAATAATCTTTACAGAGGTGATGTTTGTAAACTCTGCCAAGTTTGAATAGTTATTGAATTTAAAAAGTAGTTGCATGTCTTGATTTTTGCAGTATTCTATAGATCAGATATTTTATAGGTATGTGCTGCATTAAAATTGATGTCTTCCCAATTCTTTTGTACTATTGCTTAGGCAAGTAAAGTGAATCCTTATCCCAGGGTAAAAGTGAATTTTGCTCTGTCATGTTCTGATGATGTAGCTGTACCTACTTGTATGCCAATCCAGTGGAGACATCATAGTCCTGAGGAGGAGATCAGGTAAGCACATAGTGAATCTGTTGCTTGAAAATTATTTTGATTAAGAAAACCCAAAAAGCCAAACTCAAAAACTCAAACAAACAAACAAACAAAAGAGATAAACATAAGATCTTATTTATATTTAAGTAAAGAAAGTATCTCACTGGAAGACCACAGTAAATATGTTGACTTGCTTAGGTCTTATTCCATAACCCTGTTGGAATAAGCATATTCTGTAATTTCAGCCTTGGTCCTGCATGTTGGCTTTGGGACTATTTAAGGCGCAGCAAACAGGTAAGAACAACTGGTTTTGCTCTTTGCCTTGGCATACACATCATCTTCTGTGCCGTAGGGACAGTACACATTGCTATCCTGTGCTGTCGTTAATGCAAAGTGATGTTAGTCCAAGGTGCCAGGTTTGAGTTTTTCACTGGTAGCTCATTCAGACTTAAAACCTGTACGCAAAGTGTGACTTCAGTATGCTCTTCAGAACTTTTCCTCAGGAATCATGCTTTCTTTGAAAGCAACAGTCAAGCTTATCTAATAAAGGGGATTTCTTTTTTCTTTGAAACACTGTTTTTTCCAGTAAGGAAAATATTTCAGTGGCATAATGGAGATGTTTAAAATAAGCAGAGTGAGATGAACTAGAAATTCAGTTTAATAGTGAAATATATATGAAAAATTTCATCCTTTTTATTAGCTCTTCAGTCGTACTAGAGGGTAAAGACATACTGGAAGTTTTCCTAGCCAAAGGGTTTACACTGACTACGTGTTTGATTATCCAGTCGATGAGAGTTAAGAGGGTTTGCTAGGTCTGGTTTGTTTGTTTGTTTTTCCCCAGTAGAATATAAGCAGACTTGAACAATGCATGTGTAATTTTTTTTTACAAGAGTATGTTTGTGAATGGTACAATATATATTTTTCTAATTTTGCTATTTGGAATGTCTTCCTTGCTCTATTTTCAAGGCAGGATTTCTCCTACCTCTTAGTGGTGGAATTGACAGCTCTGCTACAGCTTGTATAGTATACTCTATGTGTCACCAGGTTTGCCTGGCAGTCAAGAATGGAAGTAAGTAGATATGCATGTCTGGCCAGCCATGCTTACTAATGGTTATGGGCAAGTTAATATTAGCTGGGTGCAGTAGAAGCAAGAGGTCATTAATGGTAGACTCTTGCCCAGTTGTTCTAGTGGAATCCTTTGTATCTGTTCAGAAATTCCAGCAAAAATGTGCGTCCAGATTTCAGGTTCTTTGAATTGGCTTAATAGTTTTCATTTTGGGTTTATGAATTGGATGTGGAACTCAGACTAGTTTCTGTCTAGAGTATCGTTCAAAATGTTGGCTGATGTAGTTTTGGGATTTCAGTTAATCATGAGAGTTTTCTCCTTCTATTAAATTCTGCACTACGAAACATGGTTAGGCATGGTTCAAGCTCTGAAACTGGCTTTAAATAGACTATAAGCATTTAGCTAAGCCTTTGTACATATTGGATCATATTTTCTATGAAGTTTCTTTAAGGCATAAAACAAAAGGATTTAATATTTCCATGCTCAAAATTAGGAGCAATATCGGTAATTCTTTTATTTGATATATGAAAATATGTTTAGGGAGTTAGATGATGGAGTTGTCTTATTTGTGAGGGGCAGTGTAAGTCTTAATTGGAATACAAGAAACATAAAAGTTACTTACATATCCTGGATAGCAGGAGTGCAACAATTTCCACTCTTGTTCTATTTCTTTTGCTTTGTCCTCAGATGCGGATGTGCTGACTGATGCGCGCAAGATTGTGAATGATGAGACCTATGTCCCTGAGGATCCTCGAGAATTTTGCAAGCGTGTCTTTACCACTTGCTATATGGCTAGTGAGAACTCCTCCCAGGATACTTGTAACAGGGCTAAACTTCTGGCTGAGCAAATAGGCAGGTACAAGTTGAGAAGTGCTGGGAAAAAAATCATGTTCTGGCAAAGACTTTCATATAAAACTTCTAAACTCTTAAAATGGGAAAAAGTAGGAGAGGAATAGTAGGTGTGTTAAGCAGGAGTATTACAGACATTATTATATAAGTGTGTAAATGTTAGGCAAATGTAGAAGCATTTGGTGAAGGACATGGAAATTTGGAAACAGGCTCTGGAAAGTGTTATTCTTTTCTAAGTGTCTTCATACCACATCTGAGATGATAGCAGCCTTAAAACATCATTTGATGGGTGGGGTTTTTGCTTTTTTTTAATGCTATTTTATATAGTCAGATTGTGCTAGTTGAGTCACTTCTGCTTGAATTCTTCTCAGCTATCACATCAATCTGAACATAGATGCGGCTGTGAAAGCTATTGTGGGAATTTTCAGCATGGTGACAGGTCGAACTCCCTGTTTTTCTGTCTACGGAGGGAGCAACAGAGAAAACCTGGCACTCCAGAATGTGCAGGTGTGTTTCATGTAGGCTGAATCAGGTCAGACCTTTTTTTTTTTTTTTTTTTTTGAAAGACTACAAAATGGTAAAGTAGCAAGGGGCCCCTTTGTCTGCATTGCTGTGAAAACCTGAACTTGTTTTGGTGTGTCCCTGAAGATTCATGGGCTTCCAGTAAACGCTTGGCTGCAGCAGAAATCTACAATCCCACATAACTCAGGAGAAGACCAAGATAATTACTGCTTGTGACTTTTAAAACCTGGTCAGGAGGAAATAGTACTTGCCTGTATCTCATCAGTAGCATTGGTCTAGTTGCTGTTTAGAAAAGCATCCCAAGAGAAAGTTGCCAGGTCAGGAAAATCAGCAGCAAAGTATTCTAATAGTTGAGTTTGAGTCCAGTAGGATTGTGGCAGCTCAAGACTCAAAAATATTGCTGATGTATACTAGACTTTCTTCTGGTGAATGTTAGCAGCCTTTAAAAGGCTCTGTTTGAGATGTCAAGCTTACCCATTCCAATTCCTAGATGTCCTCAGTTTTAGAAGGTAGAAACTTTTTTTACATCAGAAGGTGTTTAATGTTCAAAAGGCTTACAAAAAGCAGCTCAAATACACATTTCCAGTTATGTATTTTCATTGTGTCAGAACAGATTGGTGCTCTGCCTGGGTAGCGCTGGTGTATGTATCCTACAGAATCACAGAAAACATAGTTGCCTAGTTACTTCTAGTCCCTGGCTCCAGTTGTAGATTTTGTTGTCTTGATAGCTTTCTTTTTGGCCTGTTCTTGAAAGCTTCCAACCTAACCAGCAACTCTGTTTTAATTCTGCCTGAATGTTGATTATCGTGTTTGATAGTTTTTGTTAGCTGAGGACTTCATCTTTCTTCCCCTGCTATTACTGGAGAAAGCCAGCTGTCTCCTCTGGAAGCCAACACTGAATCCTTTATCAGCTTTTTGGCAATGGGATAGGCTTTAGTCACAGAGGAGCGTGGTGATTTGGTTAACATCGCACACAATTGTGCCTAGAGCTGGAGGCTGAATCTCAGTTCTGTTCAGTATTATTACCATCCTTGGAAAAAGTTGAGTTTCAGGATGGGGACAAAAGCAAAGAGAACTTCTAACAAATTTTATGTAAATAAATCCCTTCAGTCTAATACTCCACAAAAGGACGTGGTAGACAGATGGTTTATCTGCATACTTCATCCCTCATGGATCCTTATTAGTGCTTGTAGGAGGTAGAAAATGGCAACTACTCCCCATTCTGCAATTCAGAGTAGAATAAACTTGCTCAGTCATGTAAGTTTGTGCCAGTAGCAGATATTGAACCTGGCTTTCCTACGTGTGTTCGGCATCTTCTCCACAAGACCATCCTTCTTGCAGTTACACTTACCCCTCTCGCATTTTGTTCTTTATGGGTTTGTTTAGGGAATTGATTAGTAAAAGTGATTGGGAAGATATTATTTTGCTCTGTAAATTTGCTTTATTTTTCATTTTGCTTTGCAGGCTAGAATAAGAATGGTCCTTGCCTACCTGTTTGCTCAGCTGACACTGTGGACTCGTGGGATGCCAGGGGGACTTCTCGTGCTAGGATCAGCCAATGTGGATGAAAGGTTGGTGAAAGTTAGAAATCTAAAACCAGGTGAATTGGGAACAGGTCACTTCATTTCCTTGCAACTGTACCAAATCCCAGTGTACCTCAGAAGAGGTAACAAGCTAAGAATACACTAATAGCAGTGAAATTACTGAAAATAGTTGAATTGGCCTGAATGTAAAATTGTGTATTTTTCAGAAGTTTAGCCAAAGCATTGTCATAGTTTTCCAATAAAATGCTGTTCCTTCCTTAGCTGTTTTCAGTAGAGCTTACCTGTGTAGTTGACAGGTTAACTTTCCAATCTGTTATTTGTTGTATTTTCAATTACCGTATTAGGAATTAAGCTGTGAACTTTGAGTTGAAAAATAGATTTTTAAAAATCTGGAGTACTGTTATTAGAGCTGACTATTTGAAGATTAAAGCAATCCCCATAAGATTGTAGGATTGATAACCTCTAAAGCTGTGAAAGTAGCGTGTGCTGATTCTATGGGGTTTTTGGGTTTATTTTTTTTAATTGGTCAGGACAGTATTTTAATTGTTTTGCATCAAATGTATCACCTTAGCATGGGCAGTTTTGTAATGCTTCCTAATTGTTTAAAATACTGTCTTCTCCTGGCAATTTCATGGCTTTAGAATGGCCCTGTTGTAGCTGGACGTGTTTGCCCCTTACGTATAAATACATTTAACAATATGCAGTCTGTTTCTCCCTGTCTTTATACTAAATATATATGCTCTCTAGTATAAACTATTACATATTATGCTAATGTTACATTATTATTTACTATTACTATATAAAATTTCCTCTCTTGCTCAGTCTCCGAGGTTACTTGACGAAGTATGATTGCTCAAGTGCTGATATCAATCCCATTGGTGGAATCAGCAAGACTGATCTGAAGAACTTCATACAATACTGCATTGAAAATTTTCAGCTCACGGCCCTCAGAAGGTGAGTAGTGAAGCAGCGATATTTGGTGATTGTATTTGTGTGCAGCATATTGTGGACTTCACGGTTTGGTTTTCTCTACTAACAGAGCTAAGCTGCAGTAATATTGCAAATGCTAATAAAGTATTCTGCACATCCCTCTGTTTTTAAATGATTGTGTACGTGTACACAATGTAAATTGTTGGGTGCTGAAAATACCACCAATCTTATAGGAGTTACTGTATGCAAGCATTTGTGTTGTTAATTCCACTGAAGGAACTGTTTGAACCAAATGCTTTATGTTTTTGGTATAAGGCATTGCTTTTTAAACCTGGAACAACTTGCAAGTACCACTTCTTTAGAGTTATCTAGTTCTTTAGCAGCTTATGCCCTGAAAATGTTTTGAATAAAGCATTTGATTTTTAACAAACCAGACTGACTGTTAACTAGTACTCATGAGACTGGATAGAATTCATGTTTTTCTTTTTACCTTTTTCTTACAGTATCATGTCAGCTCCACCCACTGCGGAGTTAGAGCCCCTGGTGGATGGACAAGTGGCTCAAACTGATGAGGTAATGGGCAGTGACTTTAAAATGCTCTGGTAAGCCTTATCCCAAAATTTGTTTGTTGTCCAATAACTATTGTTTGCTCTTGTATGTATCCATGCTTATTGACAAACATGTTGTAAACAGTCTTAAAGCTGCTGACAAGGCACTACTATCCCATACCAGCCTTATCTATGTTGACAACAGTTTCCGAAACAGCAAATAAACTTTTTTTTGAATGATTTTATATTTGGGGCACTTAGAAAGATGGCTGTTCTGAAATTCAGTTTGTTTTAAATTTTCTTCATATCAAAAGAGAGTTAGGGCCTTACTGCTATTAAAACGACTGGTGGCAAAGCCCTTCCTTTTCTTCCCCTGTCCTTCTCTTTGCTGTCCACTTGGATAAGAGAGGGCTGGTAAGCCTAACAACTACCTCTAAGGGCTGTTGGATATTTAACGGTAGGGTATTGTAAAACTCTTTATGATAAAGCAAAGGGTTGCTGAACTAGAATTAGTGGTTTTCTTCATTTGGCCTTACCTTACTGATACACAGTACATTTAAGCTCCCTAGAAGGGAAAATGAACAAATGTCAGGAAAGAAATGTTTTCACTGGCCAAATCAAATACATTCATGGAACAATTTAAAATCTCCCATTTCAGAGAGCTTCTGGTTTTTTGTTTTTTTTTTTTCCTTCTGCTCATAATATTACTATCTCATTGTCTTTTTGGTCATTGGCAATTTCATTTTGGTGTTTCTTTGATTAAACTGGGTTATTGTAATTGCTCCATAAAACTATTAATTATAGTTTGCATAGTAAAGATTTTCAGTGACTTTCTGTGTGTGTGATTTCAGGCAGATATGGGGATGACATATGCAGAGCTCTCAATCTATGGCAAATTAAGAAAAATTGCAAAGGCTGGACCGTACAGTATGTTCTGTAAGCTGATTAATATGTGGAAGGAAATTTGTACTCCAAGAGAGGTAATACACACAAAAAAATTAAAAAATGAAAAAAATTCAAATCATGTAATATCTTTGCCAAAGTAGAGTGTATCTGGAAAAAGGTCAAGTAGAGTTCCTTTTGACTGAAAGGGATAGTTTAATTATTCTGTGTTTAGAGTTTGTTCTACAACTGTAGCAGAATATGCTGGAAAAACTGGTATGCATCTCTTAAATTAATGGAGCTTGTTGTCTGTGTTGCAAATTGTTAGAACAGTGACTGGGTAATTTGAAAACAATTACTTCAGAACTATACCCTCAGGGGAAAATTATTCTCTGAAATATACATGGCTAACTACTCTTGAAGCCTTTGGTTATGTCTTCTAAGACAGAAAATGGCTCTTGCTTTGAAAGGCTATCTACACTGAAGAGGTATCTGCTTTGCTGTTATGCAGTTCTTCTTTTCTTGGGCATGAAGGAAAAAAGTTCAGATTATAACCTGAGTTGCAGAGGCGAGTGCTTACTGTTAGATTTCTTACAAGGCACTTCCTTATTGGTAAATGTTAGGTGCAGAGACCGAGGTGGTGTCTGAAAATGGTCTTAAATGCCTCTTATAGGTAGGGTCATCCGCAGTGATTCGTACTAGTTGTAGTAGGTAATTTATGTAAATGTTAATGAAAAAAAATGGATGTGTAAAGCTAGAACACATTCTCAGCTAGACTTTTAAATACTAAGAATCTTCATCCCATTAAAAGCTATATTCTTTGTACACCAGGTGGCATCAAAGGTTAAGCATTTCTTCAGGATGTATTCCATTAACAGACATAAAATGACCACCCTGACTCCTTCCTACCATGCTGAAAACTACAGTCCAGATGACAACCGATTTGACCTGAGGCCTTTCCTTTATAACACCACATGGTCTTGGCAATTTAGGTGTATAGATAAACAGGTAAATGCCCTCTAGTTCTTGTATGGTTTTATATTTAAAGCCCTCGCAATGGGACAAGCCCAGTTCCAGTGAATCCCTAGCAAAAGACAACTAGCATTTAGGATAATAGTTATTACAGAAATAACTGTGATTGTTCTTTTCACATAACTGTGAGGCTAAGAATTCTCTGGTTTCAGTGTAGGCTGGTTTTTAAGTACAGCTTGTCATGTTGCTAGGAAAGCAAGAAGAAGAAAAAAAAGAGATATATGAACTGAGGCCAGAAACTAATAGGTGTACCCATACTCATGAAGTCTTGTGCTAATGCGGAGAGCAAGCTTACGTGTTCCGGTTTCAGTTCAGGACCCGTCTGAAGGGATCTGTTTAATCACGGGATTAAGACTTGACCTACATCTGTGTGGGAAAAGCCAGTAAGAGGCAGCAATTTGTTGTGAATGCTTCTCCCACCTGCTTCTACAACAATACCTTTTTCGAACCTTCAAGTCAGTTGACTCACAAATACATGTTTGCTCAAATACAGCAACACTAATGGTACAGTGCTTAGTTTGAGCACTGTGAGGTGTGGAGGGGCTCAAGCAACTATTGGAACCGTGCTTAGCTTTTTGTAGTTTTTAGTCACACCTTCGATGTTATTTTAATGATTTTTTTTGAGGCAAAAAGTGCTGGGCTGAAGAATTTTAGCACCTTGAAGTTTTTTCTGCCAGAGATTTTACACCTCAGTTGCTTTTAAGCATATGTTTATATATGCAATAAAATATTAATTCCCTCGTCTGTGAAATGCCAGACATGCTGTAATAGTGTTTTATTACCTTGAAGCCTAGGATAAAAGCTACCACGTGCAGTGCTTTTTTGTAGCTCTGTATGGTGGGGTTTTTTCCATCGTTTTGGATTTTTTCCTACTGAAGTCCAGGACAAAATTTCTTTTGGCCTCAGTGGGAGTTGGGTAAAATATTTTTGTAGGGTCTGGACCAAAATATAATTATTTTATGCTTATAGTAAATGTGATTAAGATCTTTTAATGATCCAGGATATTGTTACACTCTTTAACTAGATTTGTTTGTAATAGCAGTTGTGCTATGCAAGGGTACTAGCCATTGCAACTTACTCCTGAAAATTGGGAGTCAAGTTCTGAGGAAGAATCTGTTATGTAGGCAGCAGTAACCTGAACTGATAAAAGTTCAGCAGTAACCTGAACTGATAACTCATTTTTACGCATAGCTTTTTGCAAGACTGAAAAATAATGGCTTGCAATAATGTGAGTCAGATCTGCCCTATTGAAGAAAGGGAATATTGTAAGAGTTTCTGCTTATTGTGCATATTCAGCACAATTGTAATTCCCAAGACAATCACTCTCTAGGACAATGTCTCACTGATAATTATGCTCCTGGGACTTCATCAGCACTTAAGTTTTTTCTGGCATAGTAACAGGACTGTGAAAATAAGGCATAAACTCTAAATGACATAAAAAACACCTTTAGTTAGGTAATGCCAGGTTTTCTTGTGGAAGAGTCATGTTACAGCTTGATCTCATTGGTGAAGGGAAATGGTTTGGAGTGCTAATGATAGAGAAATCTGTTGGATTTGTGGAAAGTACTTTTCTACTTTGCATGTTTGTAGTGTAGTCAAGCCAATTTAGTTATCCACTGTTGGAGCGCAAAATTCCCTCTGTATTTGCTGCAGAAGGAACAGGGGTAAGAGGAAGTTGAGATCATAGCATTTGCTGTGGATTGCCAGATTTGTCCTTGTAGTCTTAATGTCATTCAGCTCTACCTAGCTGAAGGTTCCGCCTGGCTGATGAAATGTCTAGTGGTTTAGAGCAACCCTAGGAACTCCAGTAGCACTGTCTGTAGCTTCTGCCTTTGAGTTATGCCTGAGGTAAAGGATGTGTGCTCAGAGCATGCACTTTAACAATTTCTAGGTGCCAAAATGTTCAGTGGAATTTTAATAGCTGGCATAATTTGAAGGAACTGTGACATAGTTCAGAAGAAAGCTGGCACATCTACCCCCAAGGATTATGTATCTGCAGCCTGTCTTCTGCTTTTTCCCGTGCTTACTGGTCATACCACAACATTAGCTGCGTTTGGTCAAAATGAAAGATTGATCAACCTGAGTATCGTTGTGCATCACTTTCATGACCTGTAGCAGATGTTGAAGCAAGAACATAAGAACAGGGAATTTATAATATGACCCTCCCTTTATATGCCCATAGATTTGGGGAATGTAGAACTGAATTTTCCAGAGTTAGAGATAACATGCAGAACATCGTGTTTACTTTGTGCTCTTGGTCTATCCTCCATGAATTTGTAGAATTCTTTCTGAAACTATTTATGTTGTTAGTGTTAACAACAGCTTAGCTTAATTAAGGTAATTCCTTTTTCTTAAGATCAGTGAAGGTCAGTTTTATAAAATTGTGTATGTGTCCATGAAAAGCATTTTCTATGTTCGTTGTAATTATTCTAGGCTCTCTGTTATGGGCAGTGTTCCAGGTTATGGCCTGCTCTGATCTGACAGCTGTCACTGAAAGGGGCAATCTTGCCTCCCTTCCTGTCTCTCCTGGCTTCTCAGATGGCTTTGGTGCTTGTCTCGCTCCTTGGTCAGCCAAATGAAGTCACCAAGCTGACAAAAAACTAGGAACTGATGGGAGCACGTAGCTGAGGGGAGATTAAGGGAGTGGGTGGGAAGAAAGTTTGACCTTCTCTTTTGACTGCAACTGAACACCCTGTTCAGCTCAGTTGTCCCCTGCAGTGTATCCCACCGTCAGTTCCTGGTAAATCTGGGCTCTACACTGTTTTGTGATGGAAGCCTGAAAAGACAGGAGAGATTAAACGCAAACTTATTTTTTACTATTGAATCAGTTTCCTTTTAACTTGCAGGTATCCAAGCTAGAAAAAAAGGAAGGAATTTCTGTAGTTGAAGACGTGGACTGATCTGCTGTCTTGTTTAACTGCGGTAATTAATTTGCTAAGCAGAATGTTCAGAACTGGAGTATACTGTGATGATGAGCAGAGATGACCCAAACAATTGTTGAGATGACCATTGTAAATGGTATTTGTAATCAGGTCCTTTTTTTTTTTTTTTTTTAATTGACTCCACGTTGTTCCCAATATACTCAAACCATAGTTTGGCTAAGGAATCATTTATTAAGAATTTTCATCAACTACTGGAGTTAATTGCCTTTAATTGCAAATATTTGGATAAGCCCATCAATCATAAATAAATGCAGGGTAGTCTTTTGTGAAAGTGAATACACATACAAATATTAAGTTTGGTTTTAGTAATTTGGATATGATTTTTGAGTAACATTCAGCTGAAAGTATAAAATTTTAACAGTTCTGGCATGTGCTGTTGAGAGGAAAAACTCATTTTACTTTGCAATACACTTTTAATTTTATAATGCTAATTGACTCAGTTCTTATTTTAAATGTTTTTATTTATCTAGCATTGGCTATGTAGACTGGTCCAGTGTTTTGAATGGCCACGTAAGGTCTAATTCAGCAGATATTGGAAGCATGTCTAACTTGAAGCAGATGGGTATTCTCCTTGTTAGCTGGATCCAAATTAGAGTTCAGTTTCTTGTTTTTGCATCTACTTGCTGTGTAACTTGTGGCAATTAACTTTAAAATCTCTGACTTAATTTTCTCAGAGAGGAGCAATACCTACTTCATCAGGATGTTCAGGGATTGTCTGATTGTTATTGCTCTCCAAGATCCTCATCAGTATTTAAAGGATTTTGAATAAAGTTTGCATGGTGTCTTTTCCCTCCTGGCATTTTTGATGTGTAAGGGTAACTTGGCGTACCTGAAATAAAAAATGTCTTCTGGTGCATGGTATCTGGAATAGAGAGGACACGAGTTTGGTATCCATGCCACTGTTGTCATTCCTATATGCTCTGGTGCTGCCTGTCCAGGAGGTGTGATCCGTTATCACTGACCATGCCATCAATGAGTGGTTGGACTTGCCCACGTAATCCCTTTACTGTTGGAATCAAGCTCGCTGGGTGTAAAACATCTGGGAATGGAGTGAGTATTGCAGAATGAAGTATAAAGGCAGCTTCCTTTGAGCTCAATTAGTTTGTTACCCACCTTCTACCTACTGTTTGCAAAAAGTTACTTTAACTTCACTGATCTTTTAAATGTGTCCAGTGCTGTGGAACAATAAAAAAGGTACAAGGATAGGCTTGTTCCTTCAGTTGAGTCACTTTTTTGCTTGTTCATTTAATGTTTGGCCATTTTCATTGCTTTTTCTTAATTTGATTTGAAAGGTGCACTTTTAATAGGGGAAACAAGAAATGCATTTCTGAGATTCTGGTCAAACGATGCTATAACTGCAACACCAGGGGAGCTTAAGCCAAGCTAGACTTCTGTTAAAATGATCGTACATTGTTCTAATGGAAAATGTCTGCCAAAGGGCATGTTCTCCACATTTGTTTTCCACAATCCACAAAGACAGAGTTGATTCACTTGAGGTTGAAGATGCTGCATTGTTCTTGGTGGGTTTATTATACAGTATTCGTTTAAATACATAGCTAACTTACCTTAGCGGATGTTGCTGGTCCTAAGAATGTTTGTCTGACATAAAACCCTAGCTGAGATTCGCCTTCCTTTACCGTCAGTTGGGTCCTTCCACTTCCCCTTTCCAGCCAGAGAGAGTGGATGAATTTTGAACAGAAGTTCAGGAATCTGTTGTATATCTGAAGGCTTCTTAATTTTTTTTTCTTCCTGAAGTTATTGATTCTCTTTCCTGACAATCACAGAAGAGGAAAAAAGGAAACATTTGCTTTCGTTCAAATAAAAAATAATAGCAAAAATAATACAAGTTGATGTGCGTTCCCTGTTACTGTGGTTACCCTGAATATTTCAGACACTTAGCGAAAGGACACTTGTGTTTCTTAGCAATGGCACTTATGGCATGTGTGCAAATTGCATTTTATTTCTTACCTGCTAGTGCTGAATACAGATTGTACCAGCCCACCGCTGCTTTCCTTTTACTATCCTGAAATTTTCACTGTACCTGTTCCACCTGATGCCTCTAGTTCAACTGTTACCAACACTAACCCCAATTTTATCAGTGCTTTGCTGTCTGCTGGGAATGGGAACTAACATGTAACTGCTGCTCTTCACTTTTTACTAGTGATGACTATTATGGTAAAGGTAATGTCATGGAGTTTTCCTTTTTACCTTAAGCTCTCCAAAAAGGCTGGATCTTACCCTGGATCTTAGGCAGAAGTCAGTGTAAAACTGTGATTTTTTTGACCCATCAGTTCAGCAGCTGAAGGCAAAAACTACCCCTTCGCTAATTAAAGAGTAGAGGATGGACCTACTTTTACTGCTCAGGTTGGAATACCAAAAGGAGGGATTGATACACCTTCCTCTTTATTGTTATGCTGCTATAGCTCCCAGTATGTGGCAGAAAAGAGGGTGGAGTTGTCAAATTATGCTGACAGCGACCCTTTTGAAATTGCAGCTTCATGAAATTGAAGAGTGAAGATGTGTATGAAGGGGACCTTGAGGTAAAGGGGGAGAGTAGCAAAAGTGAAGCATCTTTTAACAGTTAAAGTAGCATAAGCTAAGTCCATAGTTGCTTCTGGGCTGCCAAGGTGACTAAATACAAATTAAGTAGTTTCTGCGACTAGAGGTGTAAATGATCATTTGAGTAAGTGAATACAAGCAGGAAGCAATAATTTCTATCCTGGCTCTTATTTTCTGCATAAATCCTAAACCCAACCCCCACAGGGCCGCAGTGTTGTTCCGCAGCTCCCCCTGAGGCAGTGACTGGCTTAGAGGTCTGCTCAGCCGAGGGAACCGAGTTTACAGCTGCCGTGAGGTAAAAAAGCCGCAGCTCACCGCGAGGGATATTTTTTTAAAATCGCAAACGACGTCTGGGATCTGCTCTCGTCAGTTCAGGTGAAGATCCGACACTTTTTACCAGAGACTTACTGTCACGTCTTTCATCGACCCCCGACCGCCTAAAAAAATACTAGTTCCCGAGGCGGCGGACGCTGCCGGGGCGGGAGACGGTGCCCTCTTCGCTGCCGGAGGGAGACAGAGGTCTGTCAGGGGACAGCGCGGTGACCGAAGCCGTTTCCCGGCGGCAAACCCGGCCGGGGGTGTGTGGGGGGGAGACGGGCCGGGCCGGGGCGGGCAGCGGCGGGAGGAGCGCCGCTCCCGCCCTCCCCCGGCAGCCGGTCACGTGCAGCGGGCGGGGGCCGCCCAGGGCGGGAGCGGCCCGCCCCGGTCCCGTCCCATCCGCTGCCGGCGGCGGTACGGAGGGAGCGCGGTGGTTGCTGTCGATGGAGGCGGGAGCCGGCGCTGAGGCGGAGCCGTTGTTGCCTCCGCAGAGCTGGCGAACGCGACGGGGGCTCTGGCGGGCCGGTGGCGGTGCCCGCTCGGCCGCTGAGGACGGTGGGTGCCGTGAGGCGGGCGGCGGCGTGCCCCGGGGCCGAGCCCGCGGCGCTGAGGGAGCCGCTGCCTGGGGCGGTGAGGCGGGCGGCGGCGGGCTCGCGTTTCCCTCAGGGCTTGCTCGCTCCCCGGAGCGGGGCGGGCGGGCCGGGTACCGGAGGAGGAGGAGGAAACCCCTCCCGGCCTGCCGAGGGGCCGGGGCTCGGCGGGGGTCTGCCGGCCCGCCGGCGGTTCGGCGGCGGCGGCGGCGGCTGCTGCTGCTGCCAGCAGCTCCGCCTTGGGACGGCTGTGAGGGACCCGCTGCGGCCGCCCTGGCTGGTTGAACACACTGAGCCGCTATCGCTGACCTTAGGCACAAGCTTTGGGCTCCTTCAGCCTGAGGCTTGATTATTTTTTTTTTGTTTTTAATTGTTTTTTTTTTTTTTAGGTGCTGACAGGTTTTTTTTTCTCTAACTCAGTGAACGTTAGAGGTCAGACTTCTCAATTCCCTCAGGAAAGGTTCCTTTGGTGACCTCAGGTTCTCTGTTTTCAGAGTATCGCATCATTTACGTGAACCTTCTCTTTTTTGTTCCCTGTTTGTTCAGTGTCAAAAGTGCAGTGGGGTCTCGGAGAGATCCTGCACGCCCAAACTGAGCAGTACTTTAATCATCACTTGTGACTAAGCGTCACTTGCTGTGACTAAGAATTGCAGAATAAATTGGACATCCTTGGAAACATGCAGGGAGAATGTGTGGGTTTTGTTTTAGTTTTTTTGGTTTTTTTTTTTTTTTTAAAACCCTGAAATTGCTAAAGTAACCATTTCTTGGTAATTTCCCCGGTTTTGTTTTATATTAAGAACAGTTGCTTTGATTCTGCCCCTTCAAAATCATTGGGATCAACGCTAGGCTTGGTGTGTGCTCCAAGAATCTAAAGCTTTTGCTGTCCTTGCTATCCTTTTAACTAATACTGTTCCTTTAAACAACTTTATTTTTATCTCACTGGTGTGTCATGTCTTGAAAAAGGTAAGATCTTTATTGCATGAGCCTGGCTTGTCTCCTGTTTATGCTCAGTCTTCTTGCACCGTGGTTCATATCAGAATCAGTACAGTGTTGTTGCTTACGCTCAGATAAATAGTGACATTTAAAAACTGTTTGCAGTCTTTGTAGAAAATTGATGCCACTGAATCATGTGGAGCGTAAAATAGTCTGGGACTCAGATCAGTGGTGTTCCTGGCATTGCATGGAGAATGTTGTGCTAGCCCTGGGACTGACTCTTTCTCACTGTGTCCCATGCTGTGTTTGCTGTCTCCTGAGAGGGGATGGTATGAAGTGCTCCTTGGGCCTCTTCCCCGGTGTAGGAAGGTTACGCTAGCACGTATTTTTCGTATCTCTAGCCCCCTCAGCTTTCTCTCTGGTTTTTTTTTTTTTTCTTCCCTTTTTTTTTTTTCTTTCTCATTTTGGCCATAACTGCCTTTGTCTCTCTTGTTGTCTTAATTGCCAGGTGGGTTACTTAAAGGTCCTAATTCAAGTGAACGCGAGTGGTTGCCCTTTGTACTTTATGTATATATCTTCATATGGACTGCTTAGTAACGGGGTTTGAAATGTTGCATAGTAACTAATTTGGTGATATTTTATTTCACTTTGTGTATTTTCACCCCTTTCTGTGTCTTGAACTGATCTGTTTGATACGGTAATAATAACTATCAGGACAAATTAAAAAAGGGCTTAATTTTGCTCTCATCTGACTGGAGATTTCTGTTGGTTTTGGAGAGAATAAGATTAATCTAAACCTCAGTACCTTTATTAAACAAAAGTAAAAAGGCCTAGAATACTAGTCTCTGATTTTTCCAGCTTCACTTGACTGTACACTTTGTCAAAGAATAATTTGATTGAAGCTCCATTATGATGCATGTTACTTAGGACTTTTCTCTGTATAGCAATATTCCAGTCTTGTGATAGCTATTTAACTGTTAGTGTAATCTAGCTTCTTAAGCTAAATGTAAGAGAGAACCTCTACACAAAATACAGAAAGATGCATGATGCGTTTGAGATGATTATTATTTATTTAATTTAATGGACAGTGCTGCTGACAAAGCAAACATGGCAGGAGCTTTCTCTTTACTTTTTGTGTGTGTACAGTGCCCTTTGTCATGAGAATCACGGTTGTGGAGCTTCTGTTAACTCATAAGCAAGCTGTAGGCTTTATCTAAAATACAGCAAGTGATTCTTTTTTTTTTTTAAACTTCATAGGTACTGGAACTGATAATGACCTTTATATAAATCAAGCCGTAGTATTTATTGAAGATGCAATACAGGTAAATATAACTTATTTGTTAGCTATTATTCTTCCTATGCTGGATATTTGTCACACATTCTGCTAGCTTTTAAGTTTTTATGTGTTCAGGTAACATTGTTCAGGTAACTCGATGTAATATTGTCTTGATTTACAAAGCAAAATTAGAAATCCAAATTCCTGTGGTATGCAAGTTTCAGTAAACTTCTGCCTCGGACAAACATGTTTTTCCACACAATGAAATAGATAGTGTCTTCTCTTCAAGGTTGTCAAAAGACATGCTGGTTTGTGGGGTGGTTTTCGGTTTGGAGTTTGTGTTTTGGAGATTTTTTTGAGAGTGACTGGCCTTACTGCTAAGAGAAACTATCTGAGCAAACCCTGTAATTTGCCTCTAAATCTGGCTACTTGCGTAGCTTAAGAGCTGTTGGAGTTTAAGGCTAGCTTCAAGGGAGAAGCTGGAACTCTTGTTTCAGCTGTACTTAGTGCCTTTGGAAATATTAATTCTCTCTTTGTCTCTCCTTTACTGGCCGTTACTGCAGATTCCTAGATACTGTTATCTCCCAGTCATTAGTTGCAGGCAGTGGGAACACTGGAGGGCAGTTCTTGAGCTCTTTTGCTGCATTCAGGTAGCTTTTGGTTGGGAGATTTCTGGGTATCAGATATATTTAAGGTATGCACACCTTTCTGGAACTGGATACTTCTCAGCGGAGGCAGAGGAACAGCAGCCCAGGAGCAGCTGCTGAGGAGGGGCTGAGCAGACTTCAGCAAAAGGAGGCTTGTTCTGAAGAATCACGGATACTTCCTTGAACTTAAAGCGTGTTTTGTTTAGAGACTTAGGTTGAGGTCTCTTGTATTCAGAACTAAATTCATTGGATCTTGTGGCTTTTTGGAAGAGAAAGACAAAAGAAGATCTGTGAATGGAATGAATGCTAGAAAGGTAACCTAAATGGGTGGACCATTTTGGCAAGTAAGTAGAGTAGGCACTGAATTATTACAGATGCTGTTATTTGTAATGATGATAATGCTTGCTTCAGATGACTGCCACACAGTTTGATTATCTGTGCAATGGTGTGGTCTTTAGATTAGGAAAACTGCATTAAAATCTTTCCCATTGCATATGTGTAGGCTACATCTATGGTCATTGATGACTGACACTTTATTAACTTGTACAATAATTTCTTTATCTTATTGTGAAACTGAAATTGTCTCAAGACTTGAGCTTTGTTAGTTAGAATTTGGTTTATTTTGGTACCTTGATCTTTGTCTTTGAGACAAACTGAATGTAATGTTTGAATTATCCTTTTTGCTTTCCGCCTTCAGTATCGATCTATAAATCACCGTGTGGACTCCAAATCCCTGTGGCTTTATCGATGGTACTATTCAAGAACTTGCCAGTGGTAAGAACTTGGTATTCTTTTTGCTTTTTTGTTTAGGAGTAAGTCTTCATAAAAAATTATTCTTCATCTTTCTTTTTTGCTAAATAATTAGATAATCATGCTTTTATCCTTATAAGAACTTACTGTAGGAAGCAAGTGGATTGACTACATGTGAACATGATAGAAGTGGAAAGCAACAAGTTATATGAAAGTGTGATCATGTAGATGGCTCTTTGGAACAGCTGTAGGACTGTTGCATGAATGGACTATTGGCATGATTTACAGCACTGTGTGTTAGAGTTTTTCCACGTGTCTGTTTCTAAACATGTTAAATAGTGGTAAGATTGCTTGCTGCTGTTAGTTTCAAAAGAACACCACCTAAGGTTATTTGGTGGTCAGCAGTTATGTTGTTATAATGCAGGCAACAGCATGCTAATCAAGTTCTACGTTTTGGTCTAACCCATTTGTGTTAAATATGATACTATAAAGCTTGGTTTACTTCTAAGAAAATTGTTTACTGTGAGTACTTTGTTATTCTTTTGACTCATTTTGTGGATTTGGTGTTTTTTGGGGCTTGGGTTTTTTTGGTTTGTGTTTGTTTTTTTGGTGGGGTTTTTTGTTTGTTTGTTTTTTGTTTTTTTTTAATTTCATCTCTATCCAAACAGGATTTTGAGCTTAACCATCACTATAATCCTGGCTTTGGCTTTCATTGAAAAGCCTTCTTCGCTTACCGTCACGTCAGATGTACGATACCGCCTTCCTGCGTGGAATCCTCCGTGTGGCCTAACAGAAAGCATTGAGCTGCTTTGCTTTCTTGTGTTCGTGGTTGATGTATCCGTGAAGGTGAGCATCACGTTCATCTCATATTGAATGAAATACTAGGTGTGTTGTGCAGCTCAGTAGGTATAGTCAGTGTGGCTTTTCTCCATTTTATATTTTGGTAAATGCAGTAGAGCTGTTATTCAAATCTTGGATTTACATGATGAGGTTGCTTTGCTTTATTAAAGCCTTACTTTCAGAGAAATTAGAAAGTGCATATTTCCTGAATTAAGAAACTTACTGCCTTTTTTTTTTTTTTTTTAACCTAAGAAATATAAACTCTTGTTTGTGTGGAATCAGTGACATGAATTTTGCTAATAATACAATGATTCTGGCTTAGCTGCTTGTATTAGGCTATACAAATTGGGTTATATAATAATCAAATATATGCCAGTTCATTTAAACAAAATAGAAATAGTCAGAAACTGAACTTTTCTTTGGGTGTTTGTTTCTGGAAAATCTTTTTATGCTTATTAAATGGACATTTTTTTTGCATTTGAAGGATTCCTCTCGCATGGACTGTGTGTACCTCTCACTTTTACTGACCTTTATTTAGTTCTAGAAAAATTCTCTGATCCATGTACTTGTGCTTGGATTTCAGGGAGCTTTTTATGACACTGGTGTAAAATTACAAATACTTGGAAAACAATTGGTGCTGACTTATTAGGGCATTGGAATTTATTATTAAAGTTGTTGTGTTTTTTTTTTTTCTTTTCCCCTCCGCAGAGTTACTTAATTGGATGGGAAGAATTTTGGAAGAATAAATGGCTAATGGCTTATATACTGACATTAATTGTTTCCCTTACTGATTGGATTGTATCACTGAGTTTTCTCTGTGCAGAGGTAAGAACTGCTTTCTGCAGAAACAATCAGCAACTTAGTTGTGGAGAGTGGCAGAGGAGAAGAACCTGCAAAGCGATAGTCAGCAGGGCGTATGTGGCATATTGGAGAACTAGGGGAAGAGGGCGAGGTGGTTCATTTTTGGTCTTTGATAGCTGGGTAAATACACTGAAACATAGAAAATGTTTGGTGTAATGTAGCTTCTCAAGGGATTCTCTTTGATTCTTAATATAAGATGTGAGTTCATTGGTAGAATTAAATAAGGCTTTGTTGCTATAGTCTGTCAGCAGTCAAAGAGTACAGAGGAAACTCTGGTTGCATAGCACCAATTTTGTCATACAGTTCGAGAATGATGTTCTTGATTCAACGGCAGTGTCTATGTAGTGATGTGTAAGTAAAAGGTAATTGTATAGTTTAATAACTGCTTTCTAAGATGAAGCTGTGTCGTGTTCAAAACAATTGTGTCCTGAGAGGAATGTCAGTTTTGTGAAACAGTTCTGAAAGTGTCCTCCTTTGGTAATATTGCAATCTCTCAGTTGATTTTCTCTGCCATGACATAACTCTGCATGAAATTAGTTGTTGTTCACTTACAATCATCATTAAGAAAATACTAATATGGTAAAAATGCTGGCAAGCAAAAGAGGCAGAAATCTTGAATGTTGCTTCTTATGTTCTTGTGTTAAAGCCATTATCTGTTGCCTTCAGATAACTTTCAAACCTATTTCAAATTATTGGCTGTATTAGTCAGGATTAGGCTGGCTGCAGTTGCAATTATTAGTAACACACTGTTTAGTTGTTCATGCTTCAGTGGTCATAGTTGACCACTGGTCACTGCTGACCAGGATGTGATGTAGTATCAGAGAGATGATCCTAAAATGTTGAAAGAACATGTCACTTAAGCTTACAAGCATCAAACTATAAGAAAAATGCCTATGTCCTTTTCATATTCAAGCCAAATAAATATAGTGTGGCTGAAAGAATTTAATTATCTAGGATGAAGATTGTGCTTACAACATGGGGAAGAAGTGATTGTGAAGTTTTTAGGTATGATAGTGGACAAGTAGCTCGAACAGGAGGCTCCCGTACAAAGCAGTGTCAGAAGGAGCATTTTAACTGCTGGGATGTATGAACAAGGGAATAGTGAGGAAGACAGTGATTTTTTTGTTGTTATGTGTGGCCTTGAGAAGACTAATCCTAAAATGCAGGATGATGAAATACTTGAAGAAGCTGATAAGTCACAGAAGTATCTTGAAGGCTGGCAAGTGTCTTGAATGCAAGAATCAAACAGCTTAATTGCTTTAGTGTATGTTAAGGAGAATAAAGGCAATAACCTGTTTGAGTCTTTTCAGAGGCAGAAAATGCTCAGTAATTAGCAGGCCCTTTAATTATAAAAAGGCTGAAAATTGAAATCAAGCACTTATTTTCAAAATGTGCATCTGTTTTTACTGAAAGTAGCTTGCTATTAATTCCCTTCTTGAAATGGACCTTGGCAGAAAATACTAAAATGCCATCTCTTGACCTGCTCGTTTTGTCTACCCAGCAGTGAAGTTAGATTGTTTATAATTAGTGGCCTGATGAGGTTATTGAAATGCCAATGTGCTTTTTTAAAGCAATCTCTCATTCTGTTAATGAGGCACCCGTATGTATAAAATCTTTCGTGTACTTTGTGACTTCAGTGGGACAAATTTAGCTTCTGAGGACAGCCTTTTTATGTTACACTGTTAACTTTGTTGATAAGTGTATCAGTGGTTTTTGACAAACTTGTATGAAAAATATTTGTGGTGTTTAGTCTTATAGGAACTCAGTATCTGATCCATTGTCTTGTTTTTTACAGGATGTGAGAATAAGAAGAATTCTTCGTCCTTTCTTTCTCCTTCAGAATTCTTCTATGATGAAGAAAACATTAAAAAGTATCAACAGCACATTGCCTGAAATGGCAAGGTAGGTAATAGCATAGAAAACCTCCTTTCACAGCAAGTGTGTAGTTACCATTAGTATTCTGCAGTGACACCTGATGGTCTAGCTAAGTGGTTGGTGAGATCTGGTAGTAATGAAGTGTTGTGTTAACCCTTTGGTTCCTTTAGTCCATAAAATTTCTCTAGAATGCATGTGATGTGACTCTGTATGTGACAGATAAGGTTTTTGATGCTAGTTGAGTGGGGTTTTTTTAATTCTGTATGTGTTACATACAGCCCTTTTGTAACGGAAGAACTGAGGCATCACGTGGGCAAAGGTCTATGCTGTGTAGCTTCTCAGAGGTATGGGTACACACACATGTACTTGTCTTCCAGTCATGAGTGCCACACAACAAATAACTCTTTCTTTATACCTTCAAAGTGCTTCAGCTTTTTAATTTCTAAATGGTTTTGGCCATATATGTGTTAAATTTTACTGTCATTAGAAATGTTGGATGGGAAGCCCCACTGGTAAAATTGTAACCAGGCAGCATGATGCTTTTTGAAAGAGATCGCTTCTGGTGACAAGGGTTGTGTGTATGTACAGCTTATAGAACTCACTGTCCTTGCCTGTTACTTTTTAACTAACAACTCCCAGGGGAATCAAAGATGTATGCAAGCCAAGATGTTGTATTTTGACCAGAAGGTATAAATACGGTCCTAACTTTAGAAAAACAAGTGTTAAAATCTCATTGACCTCACAACTGTCTTAAGCTCGTGCTGAGGAGTCCTGAACAAGTGTGATTCTTATTCTGAATCAAAGCTTAGATCATCTTCTGTTAACTCCATATAGCTTCTTAAAAATACCCGTGGTTTTCTTTATATGGCTTTCTTTTGCATTTTTAGCAGAGGGTATTAAGAATAAGATAAAGTTGGTATTAATGCATATGATACGTTTTCTTTCCAACAGTGTTGTTCTACTACTAGCTGTTCATCTGTCTCTCTTTACCATGTTTGCCATGCTGCTGTTTGCTCGAACAAAGGTAACCAATTATATTTATGTGTTGGTAGATCTCAGTGTTTTGTTTTTTTTTCTTTACTTGCATAGCTGCTGCATATCTAGTTTTATAATCTAACTAGTGAAACTTGTTTCCCTTGAAAAGGTCATATTACCTTGTCAAGCTTACTGGGATGAGTTTAAAGTTCATTTAGGGATATTTAACCTGTGCACAGTATCCATGCCGTTTCTGTAAGTGTGCATTAGAAGGCCCCTCAGAATAGTGTTAGTATCTCTTCATCCTTTAGTGAAGAATTTTTTCCAGTCTCTACTTTGCTTTTTAAGTGATAATGTTTCTTCCTAGTCCAAAACTGAAATCTTTCACTCTTGCTGTAAGCTGTGGCATATTATTTTATCAGTCTAGCTCCACTGCTCAGAGCGAAGTTAGATGGTTCCATACTAAAATGTGATCAACATCTTTGTTTATGGTCCTGCATGTTACTGGTACTGATGCCATTATCACAGGTGTAAAATTGAAAGTCTGTTTATACAAGAGGCTTCCTTATACAGTTCTCCAGTTTTGATCCTTTGAGTTACTTTCTCTGCTTTTGTTGAAACAACCTATGCTGTTCTGTGTCCAAAGCTCTTAATCTTGTCACTTTTTTGTTTATATTATCACTCATTTCTCTTTATCTTTTCCTTATCTAGCTTTTTGCTAAGTTTAGTTTCTTCTGTGTTTTCTTATCTTCCAATACTGGTATCCCTGGCCATTCCTTGGTAGGTTTTTGCCTGGTTTTGCCTGCAGCACTCTGATGTTTTGGTTTCTGATCTCTTTGTTTCTTCCTCTGTTTTTTCTCTTCCTGCTTCCGAAAAGCAAATTTGAAATATTGTGGTTAAAAATCACTTTTGTGTTCCAGTGCTCTTGGTATGTTCCCTCTCTCCTAAACTTCCTGTATCTTACTGTATCTTACTTGGATTTTTTTTTTGTCCTTACTTTTTAAGGCCTTCCATAAATGTGCTCCTGCGAGCACAGAGATTTGTTGCGTATTTCTCCCAGTAATTTTAGTCCTCTCCTTAATCTCAGTTTTGCACCTTCATTCCTACTGCAATTTGCACTTGAGCCTGCCTCTAGTCTTCCTTATGATCGGCAAATTCCTTGAATTCCCATGTCATAGAATTTCTGAAATTAGAAGCAGAGCTCTATTTTTCCCCTTTGTTTAGTTGCATGCTGAATCTTTGTATTAACTCTGTATGTCACATCTAATTTTAGTTATGAGCTATCCCAGCAGATGGGAATATAACTTGTATACCTGAACCAGTCAAATTTGTATATATTTAAGTGAAAAATAACAAATTAGAGAGCAGTCTTTCTTTCCTTTTTTGATTTGCTAGTCTAATACCCTTTCAAACTAATTGTATCTAACCAGGCAAAATACTGGAAGTGAGTTCTAAAAATACATTTAGTAATGAAATTCACGCCTCTAGATTTTTTTGCCTTGTCTTGTGTATGTCCTCTAGAGGTACGTTTTTTCCAGTCTTTGCAGCAGATTCAAGGGCTGTTTGTTCTGTGCTGCATGATTTGTGTTTGTATTGTTTGCACTCTGCATCTTTTTCTAGCTGTCTCTACTTGAACTTGGGGAAAAAAGTAAAATGATGCAAGATCAGCCTCCCAGTGTGTTTTTGATGAAAATTCTGATACTACCAGATCATCTGATGTTTCCACTGAGCCACAAAATAATTTTTATGACCTTAGTTACCAAAGTATTTGCAAATATTTTTTTGGTGTTGTAGCACTGATCTTTTTTTGTTTGGTTGGTTAGTGGTTTGCTTTTGGTTTTTTTCCCAATATGTTTAAGCTCTATGTGATGTTTTCATTGATACTGCACATAGCATTTTGAATCTTCATTCTCTTCGAAACAGAACAGTTGCATGTTTTCCACCTGCCCAACAACTCCTGTAATGTGCACTAATGCTGGCTATAGTGTACTGCTTTATATTGTGTGATCTTATTTGTTGTAAATATTTATTTCCTCTAAAATAAGATGAGGACTATCCTTGTACTCATATTTTAAGTACATCTTCGTGTACATTATTGGAAAGAGACCTAAAACTTGTCTGGATGTGTTCTGTGTAGATCTTACTGTAATTAAACAGAGCCCCTTCGGTATGTAAGGGGATAACTGGGGAAAGGGGAAAACCTCTGGTCTGAGTAGTGGTAGTAATTTTTGTGCAAATAACTAATTCAGAGGATGTTAAGTTTTCCATCTGAAAGTCAAAGGGGAAGTGAGAGACATTTCATGCACGGAGTATGCTAGTAGAGCTGTAGGTGTTTGAGAGGAGGTCAACATCTATAGGCAAGGATCTTTTGTAACACAGTAGTTACTGAGGGAGCTCTTAATTACTGAGGAAGCTGTTTTGTTTTTGTTCTTCAGTGCAGACAAGATCTATTTTAATATTGTCCTTAAATTGTATTCTACTTTTGAACAACTCCTGGAGTGTAGGCCAAGAGTATACAATTCAGGGTGATTAGGTTTCCATCTATGCCAAGGTACAGCATGCTGTAGCTGGAATAACAAAGGAAGCAGCTTCTGTTCTACGCTAAATTTTGTAATACAAGTTGAGACTGAAGGTGGTATTAGTCTGTGATTTTTTTTTTTTATTATTTTTTTATTTTTAAATAATGTTTAGGGAGTCCTTTTATCTCCAGTACACTAATATCTCTTGAAGGCTGAGAGGTGGTGCTTATTATATCAATCAAGGGTGGCTTCAGATTCCTGTATTGTCTGTTTGTGACACTATTGTTCTTCCTGGATCTGAGGTGCTAGCTAGACATAACTTCTCTATTGAGCTTCCTGTGTCTGTCTTAGCTTGCTGTTCTTCCTTATGTTTTTAATGGTTGTTAGTAACTGAAGTGAGTGCACTGTATTCCTACACATTGTCCTATTTTTTATGCTTGTCTCGTGCTTTTTCATGGGGTAGATTTGATTGCGTGTGTAAGAAATAGTGTTGACTGATTTTTTTTTTTTTCTTTTTTTTTTTTTTCTTTTAAATTTTTGTTCCCCTTTCTTGGTAAGACAGTCTTAGTGAATCTTCAGTGTTTCTCTAACAATGAGCATCTCTTTAACTAGGATGGCCAGCAGGATAAGGAGTGGGTGGGGTATTTCCGGAATTTGCCAGATTCGCTGACATCACTGCTGGTCCTGCTAACTACTGCAAATAATCCTGATGGTGAGCAGTCTTTCAGAAATAACTCTTGTCTTTCTTTTCAAAGAATAATAGAGTAAGGTTATCTTCAGGCTACTATAACTATCGTTTCAGCTGATAGTTCTTAGTGCGACCAGAGGAAGGTTATGTAAAGATTTTTCATGCCTTTAGTAACTTGATTCTTGCCTTTCCTTTGTAATTATATATGCAACTCTGAAGTGGAGCTATATAAGAGCTTTTGGCAATTGTCAAAAACTGATAGAGGTCTCCAGTTTTCATCTTAAGCATTAAATTCTTATTTCCTTTTTTGTTAAATCTGATACAGTGATGATTCCTGCATATTCTAAGAATCGAGCATATTCAATCTTCTTCATACTCTTCACTGTATTAGGTAAGTTACCTCTTGTCTTCAGTAATTTAAATGCACTTTAAGTTTGACACTTGTGCTTACCAGCTGCAGTGTGGTTTGTTTTTCTAGGAAAGTTTAATCGTAAATTTCTCTTTTTCTATGTTTCCTCCAATTACTGCGTACTGTCTTGTAAGATAATTTTCATTATTAATTTAATTGGAAGGTACTTATGGTTTGGGTTTTTTTCAGTAACTTATCATAGGGGAGTGGATACATTACAGTATATTCAAAAATTAAAAACATTTTGGAAATCAAACATAAAAAAACTAATCCTTTTTAAATTTTACATCTGATTTACTATGTACATTGAAACTTCTTTGAGAAACAGATATGCATTCTCATAATTCTTACTGCCTCTTTTTCTCTGATAGGCAACTTGTTTCTAATGAACTTGCTTACAGCAATAATATACAACCAGTTTCGAGGATACCTTCTGGTGAGTAAAGTATTCCTAATTTCTGTCTTCTACCATAACCTTAAAAATGTGAAGCCCTGAGTATTAAAAGTTTCAACTGTGTTAAAGCAGTGTGCCCATCCTAGTTGTAGATATGGTTTTAAGATACTAAAGGCTCTTTGCTGTAGATTCTTTTTCCCATATATGCCGTTGTAGCTTGATCCCCTTCCACGACAAAATTACCTGCTTGTATACTTCCATGTACACTGTGTATCTGCAACTTTGACTATTATGGGGGGGGGGGGGGTGGTGGAAATCAAACTATTATAAAACTGAACAAGGACAAGTGAACAAGTAACTTAAACTTGGTCTCTGAAAAGAAGACCTGCTGTACTATTTGAATAGCTATTGTTGCAACTCATAGCATTTAATTTCTCTGAGTAGAACACCATTAGAAGCCTTCAATAAAAAAGAATCACTGACTAAAACATCTTCGTGTTTGGTATTTTTTACTTCATCCTTACCATGATGGGTGGGTGTGATGTTAGAATGATTAGGGCAGTCTGCTGCCTCTAAAAGATGGACTTGAGCCTTGTGATTGACTTGTACCGGAAGCAGTTGCCAGTAGGTATAGTAGTTATTCTTGGTAGTATTAAGTCTCAAATAAAAGGAACCTGTGCTTACCCTCCATGCAATACCAGTCATCCATGTAATACTTTAATGTGCTTCTGGAAGATGCCTGATCATATGTGATTCTCTCCATTTTGTGGAATGTGAATCTCATTTGTAGTGTAATGACCTCGTTTGATTCAGGTGTCTCTATTAGAGAGGTAAAAGCTGACAAAGTCAGTGTACTTTTGCATGTTTTTCAAGGAGTGTGCAATCTGTGGTGGTGATTAAACTCATCACTAAAAGTTTTTTTCCTTTATTAACAAGTTGTGTGATGTGCATTGTTGCATTATGTACACCGGTTGTTTAGTCTCCAGCTGGGAGTGTAGTCTGGATTCCCCTAGCAGGAAATAGTGTGAGTGCTTTTGTTTTCTGTTTGAGATAGTACAGTTGGACAATCTAGGAGGAATTGTAATGAGCTGAGGCGAGAGCATTTTAAAAAGCAAAGTCAGTCAGATGAAAGATCATCTCAGTTACTTCCAATAAAATGTATTTCATCCAAGAAGTTAAATTTGTGACTTCCCTATTGCTATTACAAAAAGAAGTAACTGACTGGATAGGTGGTGGCAGGAAGAGGCTGCATGGGTGCAGCTGGAGAACTCTAGAACTGGGTTTATCTCCAGCAATGAATACAGAACATCCAAGGTGCTTGGCAGTTAACACATGTGGTAGATTAGTAGAAATAACACAGTGCTAGGCTAAGGATTAATGGTTATCACACTGATGGCACACAACTGAATCATTGGTCAGACAGTTATCAGTCAAAAGGGAGCTGTCAGTCTTTTGCTCCTCAGAACAGGCTGAGTCTTGATCAAACTGTCTTCAAACTGTTTTGAGTTTTTTCTTTGAGCTTTGTAACTTCCATGGTGAAATTTTTCTCAAGTCTTGAGTTAGTTCTTCAACAGTTTCACTTCCACCTGTGTTTTTTACTTTCCTCTTGCGTATTTTATAAAAATTCACGGTCAACAGCAGTGTTTTTGGTAAAGCTGAGTCAGGGTAGCGCTATGCAAAAGCACTGGAGTCTGACAGCTAAGCCTCTGGGCTGTAGGTTAAGCTTTTTTCCCTTTCTGCCAGTACAGTGATGGCCTCTAGCTTGGAATGAAGAGCGGTTCCTGACTACGTACATTCCAACTGGTCTTTTCTCATGCCTATACTTTTCTTCAGGTTTAGTAGCAGGGGAAACTCAGTGACTTTGATATTGGGTGTGATTTCCCCCTTGCTTTACATATGGTCTTATAGTTCCTTCATTATTTACTTCCCCCTTTATATATAGTGTTACAGTTTCTTCCCATTACTTAAGTAGTTCAGTAGTTCATTCAGCCCTTGAGAGGAGTGGAGTTGAAGGCTTGGGGGGAAAAGTGAAATAATAGCTGCTTTAGTAGGGCTCCAGAGAGAAGGTTAAGTTTGTTGAATAGTAAGCCTTAGGCAATATTACACAGAAGGAATGGCCCCCACCGTCTTGTGGGAGAGGGGTGTTTAAACCTAATATGTGCAAAAAGGAATTTTTGTAATCCTTTCCTCCTGCTCTGTTTCTTCCCATCTTTCTGAATTTTCCGCTTTCCCATGTGAGAGCATGCCATAATCTGACTCCCAATAAAGTAGCTGAGTTTGAAAGTGATTATTGTGGGGAAAATAATGAAGCATGAAAAGCTGTGTCTCTGGCTTTCTTCTTTTTGGCAAGAAGCTGGAGTTGGACAAGCTGTCTAACTTCTCTTTGCATAGTAGTATGAACTTCTGTGAGTACTCGAGCTTTGCTGTTCTCTTTGCACAGTAGTATGAATTTCTGTGAGTACTTGAGCTTTGCTGTTGCTATTGTGTCCAGAACAGGCATGTGCCTATGCAATCCAGAATTAAAAATAAACTGTGACCTGGATGTTTACTTGAACTCCCGGGAGTTGTTTGCTTGCTTCCTTCCTTCTTGTACACAGAGTTCTTGAAGGGAGCGAGACCTAGGGAAGTCTCCTATTCTGATCCCTAATCGCAAATCTTGGTTGTGTGCCAGAGGATCAGTGTATTATCTGACCATTGGACATAGTACTACACGAGGAGCTGGGTAACCCTGATCTTCCCAAAGTCCTTTTGGTAGGAATGGGCTTAACTGATTTCAGCCTACGACTCTTCGTGGTATTCCTTTTAAACTGTGGAGTGTCTCTCCAGTTGGGCCCAGTATCTGGACAACTAGATCTAGTGGCTAATGACAGGGACTTTGGTGGTGGGAGAAAGAAAACAGTATTTTGCCTTCCTGAAAAAAATATTTTAGTTGAACAGATATGGCCCTTTCTGAGACTTGCAGTAGGTTCTAAGGGCTTGGCAAATAATTTACAGGTCTTACTTGTGTCGTATGGTTGGATTTTCTTTAAACAAGTGCAAGTAAATTGTCTCCTTACTGTCCAGAAATCGGTTCAGTCCTCCCTCTTCAGGAGGCGACTGGGAATCCGGGCTGCATTTGAAGTGCTTTCTTCCCTGAAAGAGACTCCTGCTAATGCACAACAGTAAGTGAAGGATGTTGAAACAGTAGATTATCTGGGAGAAGAGAGCAGATTTTTGGTTGTCCTCCTTTGTTTAGTATATTTACTGAGGATCCCTTCTTGAAAAATGGCACTTCGTTGCTCATTTCTTATTTTTTTCTTTAACTGGATGTATATAACACACAGTTTGGGACTCTTATGGGGTCTGTTCCCTTTTTATTTCTACTTCTAATTTTATCTGCTTTTCAGAAAAGGAAAGAGGCAGGAATGCATTTGCAACAGCTTTTTTTTGCCATCAAGACTGTTACCTGTTCCAGGGCCCATCCTATTTTCTTTTAAATAGGTCGTATGTCAGTGTTGGGGCCTTACTACAAGTGCTGCAGAAAGTTGAAATGGATTGTCGCTGCAAGCAAGCCATCATGAGAGTAAGAACTGGATTTTCCTAGTCTTTATGTTGGTGAATATCAAACGGTCTGATGGGACATCTGTGGAAACTGAACTTTCCTTAATCTGACCATTGATCTAGGAGTAGTAGTTTCAGCTCAGCTTGCTTTATGCTGCTTTCTTTTAAGTGTGAACAGAGGCCTGGTTCAGTGTCTGTTTATGTTTTGGTCTTCAGAACAAAAACAGTCTCTAGGCAGTGATTTCACCTTAAGATTGCTACTCCTTGGTTGGTGTGATGAGGAATGCATTTACCTGTAGAGAGGTGTAGACTAATGAAAACTCTTCTTTTGCAGGGCTAATTATTTCATTTGTTT
This sequence comes from Aquila chrysaetos chrysaetos, assembly GCF_900496995.4. Lineage (NCBI taxonomy): Eukaryota > Metazoa > Chordata > Aves > Accipitriformes > Accipitridae > Aquila > Aquila chrysaetos. Next base: position 26,252,181 of record NC_044019.1, read on the forward strand.
TACTTTCTCTTTGGAAGCAAGGCCTTTCTCTCTGTGGTCTAGAGCTGCTGTCTATAGCAGCTTCCCTCTACCATTTGAAAATGCCTCTTTCCACTGGATTTTAGCTGTACGGCTCCCTCTAGGTATTAATACTTGTATTAGGATACAGGGAGAGTGATTTTGCTTAACTGAAGACTTAATTAAAGTTACTGTTCATGCCATGATTTTCAGAGATTAGGGAAACTATTTGGCTCTAATAAGAGATATGGAGATTATTGGTGTGGTTTCAGGAAAAATTATCTAAAAGTAATGTTGCTTTTCGAGAACAACATTGCAGCAGGATTTGGAAAATCCATATTGTAAGATCTTCTGCCGAAAGGAAGTGGCAGTTCAGAGCTGATGGTTATAGCATCAGCAGTTGGCTGGCTCCAATGTGAAGAAGGTTGGAAGTGGAATGAAGAGGTATGCGTGTATTGCTTCCAGTTGTTGCCTGGGATAAGGGGACATGTGGACAGAGTTGCCTGAAAATAAATATCCTGCTCTGTAATTATGCTGAGCTGTCCCTTGCATTGTTAGTTAGGGAAGCAAATCCAAGTTTTAGTTTTTCTTCTTGTTGTTAGTGGGTTTTTTCCATTTCTTTTGTTGCTGTGTGTGCTACAGTTGCAGTTAGTGTTTAGCATGCTATAGAACTGTCTTCATCATGTTCCAATTTGTGAAATAATTCCATCCATTCAGGTACTAACTTCTGTAGAACAGCGATAACTGACATAGTATCTTCATTCCTTGGATCATAACATAATAGTGGCAATACTAGATGAGACTAAAAATTCAAGTATGTCAAAAGAGCATGCTCCTTCTTAAGCAGCATGTGATCCCAGAGAGAGAAAATAGAAAAGGTGAGACAAATCCCACAGTCATGTGGCAGTTTTGTGTTAAAGCAAAGCAATATTGAAGCTCACTCTAGTACCTTGATGTGGGTTGTATTACATCTCTGTTTGTAGACTTTTAAGATAGACTGAGGATGTTGGCACTCTTTGAAGATGCGCCTATTGCAGGTGTTGATCTGAATGTTTCTCTTTCATGTGAAGTCACTCAAAATGTGCTCCTGTGACCAGCTGTCAGCTACCCAGTTTCAGAAGCTCTTTGAAGAACTAGACAAAGATGCCATTAAGCAAGTAAGTATCTGACAATCGTTTATAAAGTGTCATAAGTTGAGTGTGGTCTCGTGCAAAAATAAGTGCTGGTATTCTGCTGTCAAGCCTATGAACAAACTTCACAACTTGTTGAATGCAAGGTGAAATCAAGTGTCATTGATTTTTAAGTTGTTCATGGATTGTTCTTATAGTCACAAACAGTATTGCTTTGCGGGCTTTTACAGCATTAGTTTGGGATTGCCAGGTAGTGTTAAATATACAAAATGCATGGCTGTTTATTCTGTCAGCATTTTTAAGTATCTTGGCCAGACAAAATAGACGAGGGCTCTGTGTGTTTTTTTTAATAGGAAGATTCATTACAAGGAAACAAGGTATAGGAGTTAGACTTTTAGCATAGCATTTCTGAAAAGTGCTGTGGAGAAATGAGTACCTCTGTAGTAAATTGTTTTTGATGAAATGTGAGGGATTTGTGTTGTTGTGACAGTCCTATATTAAAGCAGTGCATCTCGGCTATATATTAGTCTTTGCAGGGTAACAAATATTCTCAGGCAAAGTCTTTTCTCCAGTCCCTGAACGAAGAATGAAATGTGGATTCTTGAAGTGTTCAGATGAAGATGGGCAGAAAGCAGTCTTTTCCACTTGGAGAAAGAAAGAAAAAAAAAAAAAAAAAAAAACTTTTTGAGGGTTAGGAAATGTTCTCTTCTATGTTTGCATGTAACTAAGACTTCTGAATCTTTTAAGGGAGATTAAATGTTGGGAAATGGGGAAGGAATGTATACAATTAGTAGCTTGGTGTTTAGTTTTACCTGCTTGGGCCACTGGAGAGAGGTTGGATCATCTCCCTTCTTTGCCATTATCTTGTGTTGTGCCATAACTGTCAACCCATTTGCTAATCAGAAATGATCTCTTGCTGCTAATAGCCAGAGCTTGAAAACGCTTTCTTACCGAAATGTCAAAATTAGCATGTGGCCTTGACATTTTGCTTTGAAAACGTCTGTTTCTCAAATCTGAGATTGGGTGTGTTTTTCCTGCATTATTATTAAAATGCTTACGCTTGCTGTCTCAGCAAATCCTTTGTGTTCTTTTCAGCATCCTCCCAGTCCAGAGTACCAATCCCATTTTATGCAGAAAATGCAGTTTGCCTTTGGCCATCCCTACTTTGGCTACTTGGGGAATGTTGTAGCCCTTGCAAACATTATTTCTATCTGTGTAAGTAAAAGGTTTGGGGTTTTTTGTTTGGTTGGTTGGTTTGGGTTTTGGGGGGGGTTTTTTGTTTGTTTGTTTTGATTTTTTCCCCTGCTACAAACTTCAGTTCTGTTCTTGTTCTTTAGTCTCTGTTCTGATCACCACTTTTTGTAGCAGATGTCCATGTTTGGCATGCTTCAGTCATGCAAAGTCTTAGGAGAGAATACCTGCAGTTAAAAAATATACTCTGAGCTGCTTGAAAAGGTCTTTGCAAAGCATAAAAGACTGTTCTTGTGCTTAAAAATCTGTTTTATGCAGCAGTAAAGCAGTGGATTCATAAAATATTTCTTGTTGTTTAAGGTGGTTTTGGTGATGGATGCAGATAAGCAGCCATCTGAAAGAGATGACTTTTTCTTGGGGGTAAGATGCAACAGAATTCCTACAGTTATTGCTGTTCCCTCAGGTGTCAATAATTCTAATAATTATTTTTATTTTGGGTAAAGGCTATCAACTGCTTCTTCATCCTATACTATCTGCTGGAAATGTTGCTGAAAATCTTAGCACTGGGCTTGAAAAGATACTTGTCATACCCAAGCAATAGATTTGATGGACTTCTGACTGTAATTTTGCTGGTAAGCTTTTTGTTAACTTCTGTATTCCTGGATGTGTTAACCAGTATGATTAGGAACTGCAAGAGCTAGTGGAATTGCTTTTTATTCAACACTAATATGCCGAGTTAAACAGCATGAGCCAGTGTTGTGGTTTTCAGTGGCTTGAATATTTTGGTGGCACATGGTTCTCTTAGGGTCTCCTTTCTGGAGGTAGGCTTTTTTAAATTGATGGAAATTTGGTGAGCTTTCTTATAAGCAGCCTTTTAAATGTTGTTTGGAAACATTCAGCTCTTGGAATAATTGCATAAGGAATTCTGTTACATAGCTGAAATTCCCTGTGTGCTTTTTGAATTAAAAAAAAAAAAAAAAGTGGCAAAATGTTGGTATTATTTGGTAAAAGCCTGAAACCCATATGGCAGGTGAAGCCAAATACACGGTTAGTGTAATTCACTGTATATCCTTGTATGTGTCACTGTTGGATGATGTGTGTATGTTGGATTAATTTGGGGAATACCTGGTCAAATATGACAATTGCAGAGCTTTAAAGTGAGTCAAATTAGTGGCTTAAAGCCCTTGAGAATATTTTCTGTCAAGTAATTTACATAATTTTTGAAACTTAGAATTACAGAGTAAGGTTTTGACTCTTTTTTTTCTTTTTTTTTTTCTTCTTTTTTTTTTTTTCCCTAACTAAAGGTTTTGGAAATTTCAACTTTTGCTGTGTATGGATTTCCTCATCCTGGTTGGTACGTACTCTCTGTGAACTGTTGCACTTTGCTCAGTGTCTGGGGTGGGTCGGGAATATATGCACGTGTTCATGCACGCTGATGTCATGATGCTATGATTGTCTGCCTAGTCCATAATTTAGCAAACCTAGTGTTTCTCACCCTTGTAGAGGCCATGCAATATGGATAAGTGAAAGAAAATTATTAATTTTTTTCATAAAATGCAGAGCTCTGTTTAGTTATCCTGAGAAGGATGCATTTATATTACTTGTAATCTGATGTAAAATAACAACTTGGCAGACCTACACTTACTAAAGGTGCAGGAATGGGAATTTGGTACAACATACACAACCAGTTACTAACCTAGTATGTTTCAGTATCAGATTGTCCATAAGCCCAATTATATGAATTCCTAAACAACTGGCGAAGCCCCTTCAACCTTGTATGTAGATTGAAGTCTAAGTTTTGTTTTGTGCTGTAAAATTTAGTGGAAAAATTCCCATGGAGTTAAACTATTTATCTATACTGGAATAGCAAGCTGTTGTATTTTGATTTTCTTAAGTTGAAGCAGTTCTTGGATAACTATTGTGATTTATTTTTTTTGTTATAAAAAACATAAAAATCATTGTTTTGTCTCTTAAAATTTGAAAACTGCCACCACAACAGAAGAGGAAAGAAAAGGATTTCTGGCAGATTTCCTGAATCCTACTTTCAGGGGTGATTCATAACAATTCTGATACTTTGTTTCTTTACAAAGCTCACTGTTAAGACCTTGGCTTTCCCTAATTTTTCAGGATGTTATGTTGCCATCAAGAAGTTACCTTAACTTATACTAGTATCTAGGAGGAGACCTGGTAGACCTTACAGCTTGAAATGGGTTTATTTTTGAACACTATTTGCACTCCTATCACTCAAAAGCCTTGGTTGCCATAAGGATATTAATTGCTAGCAATCTAATGGCGTTAACTATCGATTTAACTTACAACTTGGGTTTGATTTTTGCCCCTTGATTCTTAAATGTAGATGATTGTTTGCGCTACAATAGTATCTTGAAGTGCCAGTAATACTTGTTAGATCCTTGTGTCAGTCACTGCAAACAGGTTACAACCCAGATGAGTCATTCTGAGTCCTAATGCTGCTTACGGTGTGTGCTGTTCGTAATTGCTTGCTCTGTAGATATAACGTCTTCAGGACAGGACTAAGGTGTGACTGTTATTCCAGAATATGTGTCTACGCAGCGTTGTCTTAAATAATTTATTTTATTATTGAACGTATTGCTGATGCAAATCATGAGTTAGCATCTGTGTTACCAAGGTCCTTTTTCATTAACATCTTTGGTCCCCCACCAACTGCCCACCCTTCCAGCAAAGAAGCATCCAGCATGCCAATGTACAAGTCAGCTAAAACTCAGGCTGAGATTTGAAGTGTGTGTGTGTGTCCCCTGTGGAATATGCATATAAGGAAGAAGGTTAGCAAGACAGTCTGTTAGCTTAGTGCTTTTTTTGAAGCCTAACTTCAGCCAAGCATACCCTGAAGGATTAATGCACATCTTTGTGCAACTTCCTGAAGTATCTCGCTAGAGCAGTATTTTTGTTTCGCTTTGTTTCCTGAAAGGACCATCTTTGGTGCCTCACCCCCCCGGCAGAAGGGAGGCCACTTACCCAGGGATCTTAGTACAACCATGCACATTAAAGAGCACTATATGTACATTTAGGAGCCCAGGCTAAATGGATCGCTTCCTTCATCAGTTATTAGAGTTTGCTATAGCTGAGATTTCTGCTGAATAAATTAGTCTACTTCCTGTTACAGATTATAGATTTTTATTTAGGATAATTCAGGCTGGAAGAGACCTCAGGAGGTCTGTAGTCCAGCCTCCTGCTCAAAGCTAGGCTGGACCAAGTTACTCAAAGCTTTATCCAGTTGGGTCTTGAAAACCTCCAATGACGGAGACTTGCACAACCTCTTTGGATAACCCGTGCCTCTGTCTTACTGTCCTCATAGTTGATAAGTTCTTCCTTATACTTAGTGTGAGCCTCCACTGTTTCAGCTTACACCTACTGTCCCTTGCCCTCCTACTATGCACCACTGAACAGCCTTGCTTCTGTCTTCTTGAGAACCACTTCAGAAGTATTAGAAGGCTGTTGCTAGGTCCTCATGATGCAGGGCTCTCCAGGCTGAACAAGCCCAGTTCCTGCAGCTTCTATTTGTAGGGTAGGTGCATCATCCCCTGATCATCTTGTTGGCCCTCTGCTGATCTTGCTGCAGTTTGTCCCTTTCTTGTATTGGGGATTCCAAAGCTGGGTGCAGTGTTCTAGTCAGTCATAGGTTACAAATAGAGTTTACATGAGGAAATAAAACTTTTTTTTTTTCCTCCCCAAATTTTTTAATATGCCATGGATGTTAACCAAAAGTTGTGGGGAATTTACAGTTATCTGCAGCCCAGTAGATTTAACTGTGTCTTTGTCATGGGCTGTTTCTCTGATTTGTTATTTTCTTCCATCTTTCCTAGGAGACCTGAGTTCATGGGCTTATTATCTCTGTGGGATATGGTGCGATTGGTGAACATGTTAATTGTGTTCAGGTTCCTGCGGATTATTCCTAATATGAAGGTGTTTATTTATCCCTCCACGCTTCTGATTTCTTTGTTGGTCAAATTATAAATTTTGTTAAAGCCTTTCAGAGTAACATGTAGATCGCAATTCTCTTGCACCTGAGTCGGACTACAACTAAGCTCTAACTGTCCAGACTATTGCACAGCACCTCACAAACTCACTGTCTCTTTAGCTGGTTTTCTCTGTTGAGGTGGCAAGGAAGTTCTGTTGATGTCACTGCAATTGATGCTGGTATTCTAAAGTGGGCGAATGCATCCAGAAACACTTGTGCAACTTGTGCAGTGCTTCAGTCTTAATTAGATGAGTGGATATGATATCCTTGAAGAACTTTGTACTCAGGAGGTGATGGACTTGCTTTCACTAGATACTGCCAGACATTTTGGTCATGCAAAGGGTTATTTGGGATGAATCCCTCTTTCTGCTTTCCTAGTATGGGTATTTCCACCAGAATACGTGTACTTAAATCTGAAATCACTTTGAGTTGTTCGATTGTTTGTTATAATCCTGCATTTAGACTTGTTTGAAAGCTAAGTCCAAATTAACGTCAGGTGCAGGACTTGTATCTTAGTTCAATAAGCCATAAATATCTACCTGATGTAATCAGAGGTCATAATGTCAGGGGAAAGTGTAAACTAGAAATTATGTGGTTCAAATATGAAGCAGTCACTCTGGAGCTGTGGGGTGCTTGTGACTTTTTTAAAAAAATTATTTATTTATCTTCCCTGTTCTAGTCTTACTAGACATATAGCCCTTTAAGTCACAGTGCCTGTGTATATTTAAAACTTACCATAATGTCTGTGTATGAAAAGGACTACAGCATTGTTCATTCATTTTAAGTACCTCATGGAAATATCACTGTATAAAAGACGTCCTGCATTTAGATATAGCTCGCTTTCTTAGTTGGTATTTCTTTATCCTTTTAGTAAAAATAATTTGATATGGATTGGAAGTGTGATGAATGTCATGCATATAAAATTCTGCTTTGTTTTAGTTCATGGCTTTGGTTGTTACTACATTGCTGGATCTGGTAAAAAACTTGAGAGCCTTTGCAGGAATCCTTGTGGTAAGTCATGATGCAAGGTTGTAATTACCTTTCCTATAGTTAGTAGTATAATAAGGGTATGTCATCAACAAAGTAAACAAGGTTCTTTGAGAATCACTGTGAACAGTAACATTTCACTTTAATCAGCCAGTTCTTCTCCAAGGCATGTCTTGCAAAGCCACAACAAGCTACCGTTTTGTTATGGACTGTGCACAGTGACTGCCTCATTTATCAGTTTCCTTTAGGATTGCCTTTAAAAGAGTGTTTGAAACTTCCTCAGAGTGCTTGCCTCAGGCTGGATACTCTAGTTTCAAATAAAAACTCATCCGATGCTAAAAGTAGCCTAGTTTTCCTTACCCTGGCTTGCTTATGTTAAATTCAATAGCAAAACAACTTTAAAATTGTTTTCTGTTGAGAAGGTCTTGAGATGGCATGTTTGGACATGCCTTCTAAAAGCCTCTGCCATCCTGTTTTAGGTATGTCCGTGCAGAGCATATACTCTGTAAACATGGGATTAAAGGATGGATCCCAGTGTGTGATGTCCATTACGTAAATCCTCCATTTTGCAACTCCTGAGTTTCTGGCTTTGCAACAATGTCTTCCTGGGTAGTTTTTGTTGTTGTTGTTGTTGTTGTTTGTGGGGTTTTTAGGTTACCTTAATTTGAGGTAATGGTTAGAGACCGAGGATTTGCTGTGTATTAGGCATTTTCTAAAAAGTTGTTCTAGTCTATATACTTAGCTTGCCATTTACCCAGAATATCTGGTTTTGTTATTAGTAATCTCTGTTTTTATCTGTAGGGGAGGGGCCTTAAGCTGCAGTCTGGAAAGTTTGATGTTGTAATTTGAAATAAAGATACCGGTTCGGGCAAAGCTAAATTGGTAACAACTTTGTTTTGCTGTACAAGTCCCACTTGCCACTGGGAGTTACTCTTGAAAGTGAGAAATGCTTTGGGAGTGCATTTGGGAAATGGCAAATGCTGGGAAGTTAGCCTTTGCAGGTGCAAGTACATTTTAGGAACCTAAATGCTAATCTTGCGTATGCTAGGAACAGGTTTAGTATAATGAAAAACTTTTCATTACTCAAGTAGTTACTCAATGGACTAAGCTGTCTAAAGGCTGACTGCAGTTTCGCTAATTTTGTCAGTTCTTGATTAAGTACATACATCATGCTAAAGGAGCAGGCATTATCTTGTCGCCTCTGTCAGAGGCTGGTAGGGTTGCATCGTGGGTAGGTGGGAGAGGCAGTGATTGACATTGCTGCTGGATCTGACATGGCCCAGACGTCAGAGCCCTGGGAGAGAGCTATTATGGCGTGAGCTGTTTTGTGCTTTACACTAGGACCCCAGAGCTGTGGTGCTACAGGTATGGCTGCACCTGGGCTGTAGCATTCTGCTGGAAGCTCTTTTCATTCCTGAAAGACATAGCTAAGATGGCAGGAGCCTGTAGTAATAGGGTCGATTTTATTTTTAGGAACTATGCGTTAGTGTTTCAGTGTGGTGTCCCTTCCCATATACGTAAGACATAATGCTCATGAAGTGGTTTAAGTGTCTGCTGCTGATTGTCCTTAATGCTGAGAGTGTGAATTGTAGTTTTGCACCAATTGTGAGGCAAGTCTGCCACAGCATTTGCCGCTTCCGTTAATTAAATTTGCTTTTACTTGAGGCTACTTGGAAGCTGTCACTGAGCTTCTACTGTAGTGAAGTCTGACTCCATTACCAGCTGATGCAAAACATCTTTCCTAATGTTAGCCTGGAACATGTGCTGATAAAGTAATGTAACCGATTAGCTGATTTTTCAGGCAGTGCATGTTTTAAAGATATCTTTTTCAAAGACTAAAATTAACTTTATTATTGCTGGGCCAGATACCCCATCTTCTGGCAGGCTGTGGAATGTCAGCTCAACTTATTCCGGTAGTGTTCAAAGTGCTGTGGTTCATAGGTCAGGGCAGTTTCTCTTCTACTCCTCCCAGACTTCCCTCTTGGGTCTGTTTTGTAGCAAAATACAGAAATATGACTAATGACATTTTCATTGGAAGACTCGGCTTGTTTCAAGCCATCCTAGGACAAATGGCTCTTTACTCAGAGGGGTGAAGTTGTAGGTTACTACTAGAACAATCTTTTTAGGATAAAAATTGCAAAATCACCTAGGCAACTGCTGAAGACTTGTGAAAGGTATCTTTTTAAAACGAAGTTTGCATTTCTAACAAGTAAAAAGTTCTGAAATCCTTTGTGTTGAAAACTTTATTTTTAGACTAATATAACATTTTTAAAGAAATTGCTGATGTAATATAAAATACTGACTTAGTTTTGTCCTTCAGTTAGGTTTAGTAAAAGCTTCTTTTCACTGAGTCTAGCAGAAAGCTCCCCAGATATTTAGATTATTCCTTGTAAATACAGGTACTGTTTTTTGGTTTTGTTTTTTAAGTCACTATTCTGCGGTCTTAATAGTTAAATATCAGCATTCTGAGGCACAGAAAAGTAAAACAGATCATAAGGTAAAATGATTTAATGCATTTTAACAACTGAAAGTTAAATAGAATATTAAAAAGTAAGAGCAAAGAGTTAATTAATACAGACATTGAGAAGTATTTTCACTTTAATGGCTTCAGGCATTGTTCTTGATGAAATTCCTTTAACTGTGGTACTAACATGACTTTCATGTTAATTGCATTGTTTTCTTATTTAGTGACAGAAATATTCAAAACTAATACTTACTTATATTCCTTCCAGGTGGTTTTCTATGCATTTGCTATAACTGGCATAATGCTATTTAAAGGTGCTGTTGTTCCCTTGGGAAATATCAGGTAACATTCTAAAGATCACTACTCAGAATCTGTTTTTCAAAAGTATCTGCAACTTGGTACCTCTGAGATGTTTGTGGTTGGTTTTGGCTTTTTTAAACTCTTATTCTTGGAGCCACCCTTCTTTTAATGTTAAATCACACAGACTTTTTTCATCTGTTACTCCTTCTGTTTCTTCTTGCTGTATTGAAATTGCAGGAACGCTTTTCTGTAGCTTGAAATTTTACCCTGCTGTTGCTTAAATACTTTTTAAACTATTTCCTTTGTTTTCTGCCCGTATGAGATACTTAACTTTCTACAAGGGACTCAGAAGAATCTTGGTTTTAAGATATAGTACACAGAAAGCTATGCTCACATCAGCCTGTAATTCTCTTGCAGTGCTATCAATACAACATATGATAATGGCACTCTGCAGTGTGGGACCTATGAACAGCTGGAATATTGGCCAAACAACTTTGATGACTTTGCTGTGAGTCTGATCGTTGATGGAATCCGTCCCTCTTTCCCTCTCTGCTTGTCTCTTCGCCTCATTTTCTGAGGCTTACGTGTGTGGTATAGCCACTCAACTTCTGTTTTACTCATGTTATTTAGGCAGCAGTGGTGACGCTCTGGGATGTGATGGTGGTAAACAACTGGCAAGTCTTTTTGGAAGCGTTTTCAAGATATTCAAGTCCGTAAGTAGCAGTAATAATACTGAAAAAGTCCCATATAAATCTAGCTTATAAGGTAACTGAACAAGAATTATACACGTAGCACAGTTCCTACCATCTGCTAAGAGGGGTGCCGTTTACCTTTCTTTTGGGTCAATTCAGGTATATAGGAAATAATATAGTTCTTTAACTTGTGTAACTTGATGGTTGGTCTAGTGCTTGGTGGATGCCATGAAATCTGTTGTGATATTTAGAAGGGATTGGAAACTGGCTTGGTAGTCATTTTCTTCCAAAAAAGAGTGAATGACTTAAGTGGATTATAAACAACATGTATTGGGTGGGTGGCTCTTGCTGTAGAGCCAGTCTCACAGAAGTGAGGTATTAGTGAAATGCTATAATTAATTTTGGACTGCTTCTGTGTTTTCCCTGTGGGTGAACAATTTTTTGTAGACTTAAAACGTTGGACTTATCTTTCATTTGTGTTTGATTACTTTATGGGAATGTTTGAATGAACTGGGTAGCCCCTCAGTTGAGCTGTTGCAGTGATCCTTGGCTGGTTAACCCAGCATGTAGTTAAGTTGTGGAATGCTCTTCTAGAGTCTGTTGTGTGTGATAAATGTTTTAACGTGGTCTGGTGAAGACTGGACAAGTCATGAAAGAGAAATCCATTGGGATCTGCCATGAATGGAATCTACTTCTAGCTCAAGAGATCTCTGAACTGCAAATGGTTGGAGATTGGGAGAGCTCTTAGGGGGTAGCATCATATGTATTTTGCCATGGTTTAGCACTCTTTCCTGTGCTTCTGCTGTTGACCACTCTCAGAGGATACTAGCCTAGATGGATCTTTTGCTGTGATCCAGTACAACTTCTTCTAGGCTGTTTTTCTGTCCCTTCAGAGTTCAATTGGGTATGTTGTGTGGGGGGGAGTGAGCCTGTTCGGCTAACTTAATGAAAGGCTAAGATTTTTTTACTTTTTTTTTTTTTTTTGTTCCAGACCTCCTTTTACATTAAGATAGTAGTAGTATATTTTAAGGAAAAATGTGATTTCATGGCTCTCTTCGGTGACTTTCAGGCTGAGGTTATTTACTGCTTGCTTTACTTACTGTTTGTTAATCTGATCTGCAGGTGGGCAAAGATCTATTTTGTAGTCTGGTGGTTGATCTCCTCTGTCATCTGGGTTAATCTCTTCGTAGCTTTACTTCTAGAGGTAAGGAACTGTGTTTATTTTGTATTAGATCCTGAAGACAGGCTCTAATTTGTGTGGGAAATGAAAAAAACCCAGACAACTCTTTGGGAAGAGTATGCTGGTTTTGTGCGTATGCTTCCTTAATCTTTCACCTTGCTGCCCTTCCCCTGAGATGTTGAGGAAGCGTTTTCTTTTTCCTAGAGTATTGTATATGTTATTTGCAACTTTGTCACAAATCTGGTTGTATTTCATTGGATGTGTACATTTGCCATTATAGCTCACTTTATAAAGATGAAAAATATTTTAAGTATTATAAAATTGCTTGTCTCTATATTAGCATTTAACTTCAGCATTAGTTATTCAGGCTGCAGGCTTTTTGCATTTTGATTTGTCAGCAAATGAATTTAGCACTTCAAAATTTGCATTTTTATTTTATTTGGTTGTCCTGTGTTTCTTCCCACCCCAATTTGAATTAATACCCTTTTAGTGTGGAACTGAATAAGAGTGGAACTGATTACTTATTTTGAAGATACCATCTTCTAGAGTTTTTTAAAGAAGCTGTGGAAATGTAGGTACCTAAGCAATGCCATGAAGAACGTGTAGTTCCACTGTTTTCTCGTGTATGCATACTTCTCTGCAAATCCAAATATGTTTGGAATTTTTGATGGTGAAGGGAACATTAATCACAGCCATCTAGTCCAGGTTAATAATCATAGACTTCTTTTATAAGTAATGGAAGAAATTGAGTACCTGTAGAGGGCACTTCACCCCATCTTAAAACCTATGAAAATTTCTTTTAGATATGTTCTTCTTGTTGACCTCATTGAGTAAAATTTACTACTGTAGGCAGAATAGCGAACTTTTAGACAGAAACTTAGGTATGAGCCTCAGCATGAGGCTCAGTCTTGCCCATAAGCATTTCAGAAAAGATTTTCTGTTCTAGCTGGAGGCTAATCCTGTGATGTCTTCTACCTGCTTACTTCTGCAGGGCTGTGGCCAAAGTTTGCTGTAAGAGCCAAGATGCAGCATTCTGTAGCAGGAGTGCAGGATGTCATTATTTTTCTCCCTTTTTTTTTTTTTTTTTTTTTTTGCCTGAGCTGTTTTGTCTACTTCCCAGGTATTGATATGTCAGAGTAATTCAAAATGGCTAAGGGAGCATGACATAACCAGAAGCTGAGTTTAAGTTGTGATGCCTGGACTAGGAGTATGTTTATGTAATGTTGGGTCTTTGAAGAGCAAAAAATTCAAAGCAGGTGAACTCTTGTGGATAGTTCACACAGTTATCTTGGGGAGGCAGTCCTTGCTAGGAGTAGAAGGCAGCAGGGCTGTCTTCTGCTCTACTGTTCTTTCAGCGTGTGATGAGAAAGTTAGTTCATTCCTGAACAACAGGCTCAAATAAAGTAGTGACCTGCAGCCAGTAAATATGCTGATGCTTAAATAAATCACTGCTCTGACACTCTGTGTTAAAAACAAACCTCACTCCCCTCCCAAACCTTACCCACAAACATACTGACCTGATGTAACCTCTTTCCTGGTGTCACTAGAAGTAGCCTTTAGGTTTTTTTCCTGTTCTTCTTACATTTCAGAACTTTATTCACAAGTGGGACCGTCGCTGTCATCGGGAGTCTCTCTCAGATATTGAATACCAGAGGACAGTTGAACTAATGTTCAGGTGAGTTGAACTGGGCTTGATAATCAATCTGTTTTTTTATGTTCATCTGTTTTAAAGAAAGTGTGCTGGCTGCAAGAGGGTAAAAGGCTTGTCTTCTATTTCCTCCATCTGAAGCAAACTGTTTCATCTGTTGGTTTGGAAAAATTCAGTAAGTGCTTTAATTAGGCCTGCTTTAAGCTGACTTGGTAGCCTAACCTTTATATGCTTTCTGCCCATAGCATGATGGGAGAAGAGGTGTTGGGGATGGGGAGTGGGGGCGGCTGTGCTGAGAGGGAGGAGAAAAGGGAAGATGAGGAAAGTGATGCACGTTCTTGGCTTATTATGAAATTGTGGGTGGTGAGTTGATACTCAATGATCATGCACAAGTAGAACTCCTGGTGCACATTGTATATTCAATAGTAGCATTGGGAACATGTTCTCATTTGGGAGTTTTTTCAGAAAAACAAATTTACTGACCTTCAGTTGTATTGTACTGTGTGCAGGAAATTGCTTCCCTGCTTCTTATGGGAAAACAGCTGCTGGTTTCCATGACACATCTGTAAAGGATAGATCACTTGCACGTAGATGCATCTTTAGGGAGCATCAACTTATTGTAACTTTAATTCCTTGTTTCATTCTTGAAACAAACACACGTTACATCTTAGTTATGTGCATTGCAAAATCAAATGCTGAGAAGTTCCCTTTGCTGCCCTTAACCGCTCATGCTTTTTTTTTGTAGAGATGTTTTGGAAGAACCTACAGAGGAAGAGTTGATGGAAAAACTGCACCAGCATCCACACCTGCAGTTATGTAGGTGACTGGTGGGAAGGACTGATTTATTTAGACCTCTGTTTTCTTGAGGTTGTCAGCTGGAAGAAACTGAATGGATTTTCTGTGAGGTGCTCTTAGAGAGGCTTGTAGGACAGTATGTGAGGTTTTGCTTGGCAGTTCTCTGCAGAAAGAGGTTTTTTATTTTTGGTTTATATCTTTTTTTCAAAAAGATTTGAATCTTGCTAATTTGACTTGATTTTTAAGTTGCGATTTTAGAGGAATATTGTAGCTGTTATTTTTATAAACTGTTGATATCAGAATGTTTTATTTTCTCTTTTTTTAAGATGGGAAAGTGTGTTTAAAATGACAGTGCACTTTAAAACATGAACTTGGTGTAACCACTAAGCCTGCTACTTTTTCAGCACAAGAAAATGGAACTGCCTTTTCTGGTAGGTGAGTGTGGCAAGGGCTGTGCCCTGCAATTCATGAATGGATTAGGCAGGACCAGAACAAAATCCTTAAATCTTTTTGTAGTGAGAGTTGAAACACTATTTTTATTGAAATGTGACACCAGCATATCTTACCAAATTTTCAGGAGTTAATCATGTCAGAACACAATCAATTTCAACAGTAACAGGGACTGCCTACTTTGCACATCCTCTCTTTTTCTTTGTTTTTGATCTAGGGTTTGTGCTGTTTCCATCCTGTTGGTAACTTTGAGAGCAATTATAACTTTGAATGGAGCAATTGCACTCGTGGTTTTCAATGTGGTAAAATTGAGCTCTCCTTTAGAGTAAATATTCTCATGTTGCTTTTTAGCGAACCTCTTCCTTTTACTTTCTTCCAAGTCCTGTTCTACACTGTATCGTATTCCATGAAAAAGCTGAGGAGAATAAACTTTGGCCGGAATGTAGCACCATGATCACTGCGAGTCTCCCACTTAAACAAGGGGAGAGAAAAAGTTGAGTGGGATAATCAAAGTGCTTAGAAGCTCAAATTTTCATTTGAGTCTGTGGGAATTGAAAGTGCTCAACCAATATTGCAAGATCACGTTCTTTTATGGCTTCATGACCACATGCTGTACACCACTAACTTTAACCTGGGTAATACTTTTTTGTTAAATAACTTCACCAACAAATCTAAAATGGAGAATTGACAGTAAGCTGTGTCCATGTGCTTTTCATTGTCCCTTAGTATTCCTCTAAAAAAAGGTGGGGTTTTTTTTTAATCTTTGTCATATAACTAGTAAATCACTATGAAGAATAGAATCAATCCCAACTACTATTTTTATATGTAAAAATCAAACTACCCTTTGGGCTGCTGCCTTGTCATTGAGACACTTGTCACCAAAATAGACATTACTGTGATCATCTCTGCATTGACAAAGGCTTGGGGAAGGTAACTGGCCATAAAACACTGCTGCTATGTATAAGTTATTTGATCCTTTTTTAGATAACAAAACATTTTTCAAAATTGCCAAGCAGTCATCCTTTATACTTTTCCTCCTCTTTTTTCATCATTCGTCTTTTCTTTTTTTCTTGCTTAAGAGAGAGGAAAATATCTGGGATGATGGTACATTTTTGCTCAAAAGCGTATTTCTGCCTTGTCTCACTGTTCAGAAGTTGTGTAGTGATTCTTGTCTGTTTCTTTATCTTCTGCTTATGTTTTCCTTGTGCTATGGAACAAAATGTGTTGTAGCTTGCACATGTGTAGAATGAATCTGAACTGAGCTCTGAGCTACTCCTGCAATCTTTTTTTACTTGCCTCCTAAGCCGTGCTCTCGTCTGTGTTCAGTATCTTGTCTCTGTTCCAGAATAATCTACCCAGTAACTCACTTTGGCTCGTTTCAGTGGTGTTACCATGCTTGTTTTCAGTCATGCACTTAGAACACACATCATGGCAAGTAGATAAAGGCATCAGCACACAGTTTTTCTTCTAGATTTGAGTTTCGTTTTTTCAGTATGGCTTTATGTCAGGATGGTTTCTGCTCCTCCTGGCATGATGTAATCACTGCCACCAATTTATTGGCACTTATTAACAGAGGTTAAATAGCCTATTTTACCTTTTTACTGGGAAAAAAAAAATTATTTTTGTTTTCCACTTTTCTGAATACTTGAAGAAGTAGCTTTGCCTTGCCAAAAAGTAAGTGGCCGGTTCTTATTAACCTGCAAGTTTAATTTTTTTTTTTTTTTTTTTTTTTTTTTTTTGTCTCTTAAGGTTGCCTGGCTTTGGGGGTTGGTTTGTTTAGGGTTTTTTTGGCCATTACGTTCCACTACAATCTACCAAAGTAACACAAATTGGTGTGGGATTATCATAAACATCACAAATGTCTCCTTATGCAATCTTTGCATCTGGACAAATGTAAAGAAGGCTTTCTGAAGGGAATAGTCTTAGTCTTGTTCTTGTTTCAAATATGTGTAATTGACTGAAAGTGTAACTAGAATTTAATACAGAATTGTGGTACCTAGTGTCACTTGTATTGGAAGATGTAAACGACCACAAGTCTTATGCAATAATTGTAGAAGTCATGAAAATGAATGTACGTAACTGGGTAAAATTTGAGGTTTGCATTATTAAAAAAAGTTCCTTCTTAAAAGATGAAAATGATTGAAATGTGTTGAAATGGATTCTTGTGGTTTGTTTTTGCTCTTCCCCCGTTACTGATTTCTGCTGTGCTTAGCATCTATGCTGCCATTATCTTTACTAATTGAAGGCTGGGCCCATGGAAGAGGTTACATGCAAGTGGGACTTAAGTGCCTGGTTTCAAAATGCAGGACCTAAAGTATGCTGCTCTGTTATTCTCCAGTTCTAGAGGCGCATAACAGCATGTGTAGGTACTTGATACACTTAATTTTTAAGGTGAAACTTCAGTGGAGCTGAGCGTTGAGGGTGTTGAGGAGCTTGATTGCCATTTGCATTTCAGTCTTTGCATCTGCAAACTAGGTATTTTTCAGCTTTTTTTTTTTTTTTTTTCTTGAAAAGATTAGTGCAATAAGCATTTTCATAGCATTTCAACTGGGACAGATTTTGCACATAGTTTATTACTGTCCGTAGCATTCTTTTGAAACACGTTCTGGTTCAGAAGATGGTTTTTTTTTTTTAAGAACAGAACAAAATCAGTTCTGGGTCAAGCTAAAGGCTTAAGTTTGCTGATGTCTCTGACAATGGCTGTTGTGGATGCTTAGGTGAAGCATGCAAAAGCCAAAACAAATAGAAGATCATCTTGTGTTAATAAATCAGGCTCAGATTTTTCTAGCTTCTGAAGGAGGGCCTTAATCACCAGACTGTTGGCTAATTTGGGGTTCCTCAGGTATTGTTTTTTTTTTCCTTCCTGATTTGCTATGAATTTGTATTACTTAAAGATTTAAGAGTGGAGGGAGAGGATGGACGCAATGGAAGTGTTCTTGATTCTTTCAGTAGAAATACAGTGATAAAACTCACAAGCACACTTAACTATGAAGAAACTTAAAAAGCTTGTATTGGTCAGAGCTGCAAATAGGGCGGCTAGAATAACCTAGTAACTGTATAGAAATGACAGACAAAGGAAGAAAGACTGTCTTGAGTGTCACGGGTTTGTGTGAATAAAGTGCATGAGACGTGCTTTCTTGGCCTCTCTTTGTTGTGGTGATATTGTACATTTCTTGACACATTTTAGGGAGTATTGCTTTTTCATCCCTCTTAACACTTTTTAATGTGCATAAAAATATAGGGACATACAAAGCTATAAGAAAAAATGGGGTCTATAGGAAACTGATGCAGGTTATAGATTAGTTACCTTTACCTCCCATTTCAGAGATATGTTTTATCTTGTTAGATGGTTTATCTTTTCACCTGCCAGTATATTATGAGGAGTACCTAGTGTTACCACAGCTTCTGCTATTGTTTAATATTGTACTTTAGTCAGTAGAAGTCATTTCAGTACTCTATCTGTCTTGGGTTTTTGTTGAAAACAAAATAAAAATAGGTGTCTGCCTGCTTTTTTTTTAATGTAGGTATTGATGATTTTTTTTTTTTTCTTTCACTAGATTTTTGTCTAATTAAAAGCCCATTCAACTGATGGGAGTTTTCACCAAATCAAATGGTTTTGACTTAATCTGCAGCCTTTATAAACATTCAGGGCCATTTGTTATGTGAACTCTGGGTAGAAATAATTTGGGGGTGGGGGGTGGAGGGTTAAGATTTGGTTTCTATTCCAGCTCTAACTACTTCACTATGTAGGACACTGTTTCAAAATGACCTTGATAAACTAGAGGAAATTGCCAAAATTATCAGAGTAAAATTTAAGAGATAAATATGGACTGTTACAGTTTAGAAGCACAAAATGTAGAAGTACATAGCAGGGAGTAAGTGGTATTAGAAGACAAATATTATAGGGCTTAGCGTACTACAAATTGAATGAGCTAACAGCATCTGAAAGAGATCAAAAGAAAATCATTTTGCTGTAATTTGTAATAGTACTTCCCTTTAGGCCCCACTATTCCCTTTTTGGGCCCTGCATTTTAAAATAAACAGGTGGGGGGAGGTATTTGTTATAGGACAGTAATAGAGGTCTTAAGAAATTTGGAAGGTGTGAGTTGGGAAGAACTTTGAAGGAAATAATTTGTTCAGGCAAACAAGAGACAGGCAAATAGTTTTTAAAGAATATTCAAGTGTGTAAATGGTTGAGAGGAGCAAACTGTTGATGTTGTGTAATCTCTGTGTGCTGATTGTAGGACAAGTTGTAGTCTGGATTTTGGCAAAAAAGAGTTGCTGGATATGAGGGAAGCTTCCTAACTCAGAGCACTGTACTCTGGGAGGTCACAGGCTCCCCTTCACTTGAGTGCCCTTTTAGGAAGTCACCTGCTACAGCTTTGGATGTTTGTGAACCTGCCCCTGCTTGGCGGTGCCTCAACTGGTCCCTGAGATCCTGTCCCGCCTACCTCTCTGTGGTTTCACTGGAAAGAATTCCCATGGCTGTAACAAACCTTGCTTTTGTTGTTACAGCATGTGTTGTTGGTTCTAGCTAATGGCTTACAAATGTTTACAGCATGCAAGTATTTTACAAGTAGGGATAGCAAAAAAAAATGTGTTCCTTCAGCTTCCCATTATAAACAGGAAGATGATATTTAGTTGTATGTGCTCTGTTGCTAATACTCGACCAGCATCCCCTGGTCCTTGCACTATCTCCCTGGAGTTCTCCATGCAGTTCTCTCTGCTGGGTTCCCTTTAATCTCATTTCTACATCCCTTACCTTTTTGGGTAAGTGGAAGAACATGCTGCCCTTCTCCCGGTTTGTGTTTGCTCACTGGCAAGCCAAGCAGATCAGATAACTTGATCTTTCCCTTCATGAGAACGCTTAATTTGGGCACTCTGCTCTACTTGCTACCAGTTGTCACAAAATGCGTGACACTTACATCTTTGACATTTTAGCTCTTCTATCAAACTTGGTTTGGTGAAAGAATTTAACAGTTATTACCAGCAGGCTGATGCTGCATAATTCCTAGAAGCAGCTAGAAACTCTTACAAAAAGTAATACTGTATTGTTGGGAATTACGTTAATTGAAATTGGTCTGATGTTTCACTGGATCCAAGGCAGCTTCCTGGAGGATCTGCAGTCCTTCAGTGAGAGTTGAGCACTTAGACTCCAATGGGGAGAAAAGGAGATGGTCCAGAGACTTAAGCATGCTCAGCATCGTTAGTCAGTTTGTAGAAGTGTGGGCTAATGTGTTTCAGAACTGTGAGCTGGGCTTTCCTGCATCCTCCAGGGATACCATCACTTTTTTTTTTTTTAGAGATAAAATAGATCATGGAGTATCTAAATGAAGAAGTTAAGGTCATGGGAAATCTGTTGCTAATTCAGGAATAAATACCAGATCCTCAGACTTCTTTAATCATAAACTTCATATTTCATTCTGTACTTAAATCTTTTTCTGTATTTGTAGAGCTACTATTTTCCCCAGCATAAAGTGAGAGAAAATGTTCAGGAAAAAGCCTCAAGGCTGAGATGGCTTTCTTCAAATACTAAGTACATAGTGA
Source organism: Aquila chrysaetos chrysaetos (assembly GCF_900496995.4). Lineage (NCBI taxonomy): Eukaryota > Metazoa > Chordata > Aves > Accipitriformes > Accipitridae > Aquila > Aquila chrysaetos. The sequence goes on from NC_044019.1 coordinate 26,272,559, forward strand.
TGTGCACAGCAAATTACTGGAGGAGCCACTTATCATTATCTCCCATAAAGAATATGAGAAGAACTTCAAGACTGTGTATAAAATGGAGTCACAAGGCATAATAAGTATGTGTGTTTTTTAAAAGTGTCTTAGTTAACTAAAATTGTTGCAATTCTGGAGGAAAAACTGTGGTATATAGTTACCTCCATCATATATGCTCTTGTTTGCCAAAGGTAGCAAAATGATATTTTGTCATGAATTACCCATGTTGCCTCCTATAAGGGGAAACTTAAATGGTTTCTCTGACTTACAATTCCAGCCATTTATGTAGTTTATTTGCACTGATTTTCATATCTTGTCCTATACTTAGAATTTTTCCACAGTAATTGTATAAAAAATGGTTTATTGATGTTGGTTTTTTTTTAACTTGGAACTGTAAGTTGAAGATGATTGCAGCTTGTCCTTTTCTTTAATGCTAGAAATTCCTTATAACAGTCTCAGTCATCTTTTTTCCATTAAGCTAGTTGAGCAGGTGTTGTCTTTGTTCTGTACAGATACTTTCATGGCCCCCATCATTGCATTATTTGAGTGCCTCCCAAGTATTTTCCTGAAAACATCCTGCTGGGATAGGAAAATATTACTATCCTTATTTTGTAGATGATCAGCTGAGATATTTGGTGATCTGCCCACAGCCAAGCTTGAAATCCGTGGGAGAGTTAAGAATAAAACCTGCAGTCCCTGGTCACTGCCTTTGCTAACAGACAATACTGCCTTCTTTTTTTGCAACAGCTGTGAACTTCAGTTGTATGTTTATAAGATGATGTTGACATTTCCACATCCATTGGTTTATAACTGTGCTACTGCCTGTTCTTGTATGTAACTTTTTTGTTTACTTTGTTTTAAAACTGCAGAAAAAAACTTGGAAACTCTAAACTTCTAACTCTACTTGTTTCCCACCTTATCAAAAGAGGAGGGAGGACTATTACTGATTTGCCATCTGATTTAGCAATATTTAGTAGGGATGATCTGAGGCTGGCACATGTGCTGGAAGATTCCAGTAATTAAGGTACTACTGTAGCTGTACAAAAACACAGGAAAAAATACAGGATGACCATCCTAAACAACAGTTATTTGGCAGCTCCAATTTTCATTTTTGTCAGACCTGAAACTCACTTCAGGAATGCTTGAGTTTTTCTTTAGCCTCATCTTCCTTTGTACTGCTTGTATTTTGTTCTTTGAGGTGAGTGAATGGTCCAACTTTTCAGAGCTGGTGAGTGCTTGCAACATCATACTGAGTTTGGAAAACTGTCGAAGAGGCCAATTGCCCTGCCTGATCTCGTTGACAAAGGATCGTCAGCATTTGAAAGAATGGAAATTCATGTCAAAATAGAAAATGGAGTGCACTTTCAAGACCAAGTTCTATTGTATAGCAGGTGTGTGTCTGTGTACTGTGAAATACAATCTCTAATATGACTACAGGTTGCCTGGCTGGATGCAGAAATAACTTGAGTCAAATTGTAAGAATTATGTTACACAGCCTGTCACATCAGGTAAGCATAAAAATCAAAATACCTTCTGGTCTTAAAGTTAGGGTTATTGTGTAGGATTCTGGCTAAAATCAGACTGGGTTCTGCTAGCTTCTAGAAAAGAATTACCATTTTGTGTGTGATGCAAAACTGTAACACTATAGCATTGAACTGTGTAGTGGTAGTATAACAATGACCTTGTACAACGAGCATCCTACTGAGGTGAGCCAGAAAGTCAGTCTAGCCTGTATTCTTTTATTATGTTAGGTCTCCTTCTTGTGTTTAGGAATGAATTGGTTCCATACATAGTGTGCTGAGCTGTTGCCAGTGCTCTTTTTCATTAAGTAATGATCTTAGAAAGTAAAACTTAAGTCTTTAATGTGTCTTCTCTTACCTGTTTAATACCAGTGAGAATAATCTTGTATTTCACCAAAACTACAAGTGTTTAGTTTCTAGCATCCTGGATAATTGGTGGTTTTTCTGAAAAGACTTGAACAATTGCTTGGTATAGAAAAATGGCTCTAAAGAAGTTCTCTGTAAAATCAAAGGTGAAGGTGTTAAACCCAGACAATAAAACTTAGATCAAAGTAGCCAGCAGAAGGGGCCATAAGAGGAGCAGATTGTCCTTTAAGCTTTACCATGTTGTGTAAGGTGTTACCCCTGTCTTTCTCTAATCAGATTTCATGAAGAAAGCAAAGCTTTTCTTTCCTGACGTAATTCAATCGGAGCCCTCAGCTAGATCAGCAGGAAAAGCACCTGCCTTTCTTGCTTTAGATTTGGTTGATAGACCCCAGTTTTTGATAGGAGTTGGTTAATCCATAACCCAAGCATGTGGCTGCAGCAACACCTGCCATGCAGGTGAGCTTTTAGTCTTGTTAATATACAAATATAGTATAGATTTTTGTATTAACCGTGCACACATACACACCCAATAGTGAACGTCATAAGTAGGAGAATTTAATAAAATGAGATCATAAATGTCTAATGTACTTTTTGTGGGGCAATAAAGTTGCCCACATGTTGTAATTGAGGTCTGAAGTTAACTTGCTTGCTGGGGCCTTTCTAGGGTAGATTACACAGACTAATAGTGCACATGGAAAAATGTTTTTCATGCTCTGCTTTTCCTCCTGTTTTGTCCGCTAGCCTTTCCTCCTTAACTCTGTCTTGGGTTGGTGCCCACTGTAATATCTACTGCCATCAAACTCAGCACTTTAAAATTAGGCACACGTTTGAAACATCTGCTTGATTGAGACCCTCCACAGTGACTATTAAGCTTTTGCCTCTGACATTTTCCAAAGTCCTTAGTTCTTTTCCCATCTCCTAAGTGACCCTGATGTAGTCCTCAGGAGATCTGTAAAGCAGGCTCCTGTACTTCCTAATTGTGCAGATACTGGAAAGTGAAGTGTGGGCTGAAGGTTTGGGTTCAGACCTAAATTTTCTAAAACTCATCTACGTTGTATAGGTGGCCACTGTGAAATTTTGATCTGGAGCACCTTGTATTTGGTTCTGCCCCAAAGTTTCATGCGTGTGATTTCCGATTTGCACGGGGAGAGGTGTTACCTGGCTTTTCACCAGACACTCATGAACAAGTGTTTGGGGAGGACCTCATCTAATTTACTAAATGAGGAAGGGTTCAATTAAATCGCATACAGATAAGATGGTGGTTCAGATAAAAGGGTTGTGACCCATCAATGCGTGTAAGAATCCCACTGAGAGGAAGGCAATTTCACTGGGTAAGACCATTTGCCTCAGTCAATTTGACCTACAGTTGTAATTTTGGTCCTTGGCAAACATGTCTTAATTTGCTGCTTTGACGGTGGATTTCTTTCCAGCAGTTCTCCCACCTCTTCCTGTAAAGGTCCTCTCATTATATTGATCAGTTGTCTTGTCACAGATACTATGCTCTTTGTGAGCTGTCGACACCGCTTAAGAAGGAAATTGTGCAGGACTCATCTGCAGAGCTTCCCAGTCACAGACCGGTGCTTCATGGGAGCGGTAAACAAGGAGATCAGGAGTTTTCCTTTCAGGTGCTGTAACCTCACTTTGAGACAGCAGCTTGCAGAGGTTGGTAGGCTTTGGGTAGCAGAACACTGGTGTGGGTGCATCTGAAAGCTGGAACGCTTAGGGGCAAGTGCAGCCACACGGAGGGGCATCCTTGCCTCTTTCCCCTGCCCAGAGGAGAGGCAGGAGCCCAGGACAGTCTTTTTCCCCTGGAAGCAGCAGCACTGAAGGTGTCCATCACCTCCAGTGAGGTGGGAGAGGAGAGGCCAGCTGTGGGCAGGAAAATGTGAGAGTGGGAGAGTGGTTTTTTGGAGGGTGTGAAAGGGGGTGTGAGGTTATACAACTTGGAGAGCACAGACAGAGGACCCAAGGCTTACCTTTGTGAGTTTGTACTTGGTATGTATTTGTAAGCTGAATTGCAACCCTAACTGTTACAGAAAATAGGAAAGCAGGGAGAAAGATGATGTTAAAAAACCAGGACAATTAACAAAAATTAAAATCCTGAAAGAAGATATAAACATTATCTTTATTGTATTTTTAAAAATTTTTTACATGCTATTTGTTGTCTTTTTTCTTTTGGGGCACGACAGGATTTTTTAAATTCTCTAGTTGTGATTTTAGCCAGCAGAGGGAGTTCAAGACCCCATTTTAGACTGACCATGCAGGTTGGGCTGTATGATCAGCACTTCTGGATGCACTTAATGGAACATTCTCAGCATAGTTAAGTGCTGGGGCCTGAATCGAGGGGCTGGAATACAATCGGGTTTTGTTTTTCATGGCAAAATGTAAAAAGGTATGTTTTGAGGCTGTGAATTATTAGTAATACACATCTGTTTGTACCAAAATGTTTGTATCTGGAACACTTCTGCATTGTGCTTGGAGTATGAAAAATGTAGGAGTGAGAAAGTGAAACTTCTTACAAACTGCCAAATCCAATTTCATTGACCCATCTGAATGAAATATAGTTAAATACCATTAACTGCTAACGAGTCTCAAAAATCTCTGATCTTTGAGAACCCCAGAGAGCAGCAGTAGACAAAATGTTTTGAAAATAACCTCTAAATTTTAGCACAATGATCAAATTTTCTTGTAGATAGTTCTTGGGAAAGAATTTAGTTCTTCCCTTCTTTAGGTTTTTAGTGTATATTCTAGGAGTATGTTCTGTGTATGTTCTGGTGGCAGGGCCATTCTGCTACGTCTTATGTGCCAAAACAACAATAATAATGAAATACGTGAAAATAAATCAAGCACTGCTGCGCTTCCTTTAAACCTATAATTGTGGTTCCTCTGTGACAATAAGCTCTCAACTGAGCATTCATCTGTTGAGCAGTCAGGGTCTTTCATACCATCTCGAGCTGATAACTGAAAATTTAAACCACATTTTAAAGTAATTCATTGTATAAACTGGTCTTTGCAAATGTTAAATTATACTAATTTAAGCAGATGCACATGTTATTGCCCTAGCAATACGGACAAATTCTTAAGAACTGAGCAGCTTGTTCTCTTGTGCAAATACATATTGGCAAAAACTTATTTGCTAGTTTCTTGAATTTCTTTAAGTCAGCATTCTACAAATGTATATTTTTACTGAAAGGAAAGCTGAATTGTTTAAACGTTTGAAGACTTAATTATAGGTGGGGTGAAGATACAAGTAGCAGAATTTCCCTTTTCCCTTCAACCTGATGGGCTACCACTTGTGTTTATATACCATTGCAAACTTAATTTAGATGTAATAGTAAGGACTAAAACAAGTTGTGCTTTGTAAAGAGACCAAAGAAAAGAACTGAACAGTCCCTGAGTGAAAACAGTGAGGGGAATCGGCGTGTCTGGCATTGACATAATACTGCGAAATCAATGCTTTGATCAACTATAAAGCATAACAGCTGTGTGAAAGGTTTGCTGTGGTTAGCTGGCATTATCTCTTGTGTAAAGGAAAGTACATTGTAAACCAGTAAAAATTAACTGCCAGAGCACAATGATGTTTTTGTGACTTGGAATTCAGATAAAGTTTTGCTTCTTTTGGCAGAATGATAGAAAGAACTCGGGCTATTTGCATACAGGTGAAGAGAGGCAGCGATGTCCCATGTTCCACAGGGGCCAAGGCACCACAGGTATGCAAAGTGCTTCAGCTCTAAGTGCTGCCTTTAACTTAACTTGATTTTTTTTTTTTTTTTTTTTTTTTTTTTTTTAACCTGGTTAGTTACGAAGTAGAAAGAAATGGTCTTCGGAAATGGGCAATACCAGGAAAAGTCATTGGGTGGCAGCAGAGCATTTACCACTTACCACAGCATCCCAACAAAATAAAAGCAGAAAGAACTGTAGTTCTGTGTAATTTTGATATAGGTAACTGAAAATGAGATCTCAGAATGGTATCGATGGTGAGAGAGTGCTCTGTGGTTGAGACAGGAGATTTCTCTCCAAAAGTGTGTTTGCATGTGTGTGTGTATCTGTGTGTGTGTGTGTATATATATATGTAAAAATATATTTGTGTATAAACATATATATACATGTACACATAAAAATTACGTCTCTGTGTGGTGTCTGGAAGTTTTAGCTCTATGATAGAGTAGTGAGGAGATTTAATGTGATTAGTACAACTACCAGCTCCCAAATTAGATTCCTTATCCCTGACTGTTCAAGCTTGTTCCTAAGATATATAGCTTGACGCCGGTGTGAATAAAGCTGTGTAATAGTTCTAAATTACTTTTCTGCTGGATTGAATCAAGTGGGTCTGTGAATGTGGCCAGCAATATCCACTTTCATCAAAACTGATAATTTTTATTAGTCATTTCTGGCTCTTTGTAACAAAAGTATGTCCAGCAGGACAGTTAGTATTTATTATCCTTTTAGGAAGGAGTTAACCTCTCCATATTTATTCTACAATGTAAATATTGAGTCTTTTTGGGTAATGTGGATGGTGCTTGAAGGACTTCTGAAAATACTGTCCCTTTTTTTGGAATTAGAAGCTAAGTGTATTTTGGGTGTGTTCATGTCAGTGAAGAGATAGAGAACTTGCTTTTATTTGTTTTATATTTTCCTTTAACATCAGCTGTGGAGAGGGCTGATGCTGTACACCTCACGATGTAGTTCATACAAAAGAATGTGTTATGGCCTTAAGTACGACACAAACTGTAGCATGCATACATACAACCATGCATGTTTCCTTTTCATCATACCCGTTATGAAGTTACAACTTTGCTAGCTTTTGCTAAGTTGTTTGTGAGTTGCTGCTATTGTAAGTAAAAATCTTACCTTCTGACTGCCCATTCTGCTATCACCACTGTGGAAATGCTATCAGTCTAATACTTATGGACAGTATTGCTGCAAATGTGGAAACTCAGACTGAAAGGAATTTAACATCTTTCTTATTCCCCAGCAAAGTAGCAAAAGAAAGTTAAAAATGGGCAACTGTAGAGGAGTATTCCACCATCAGGTTTTAATTTCTGCTGTGTTTGGAAGGCCCCACTATCATTTCATGCTGGAAGCAATCCGCCAAGAAGTATAGGTTGAACTACACATTTTGCAATGCTATGCTACAGAGCCATATTTTATTTTGAAGATAAGCATATAAGGAGTTTGGGGACAAATGCCTGCATTTAGGGTACTTGAAGGCAGTGTAAGAGGCTGCCCCCCACGGACTTTCTACAGGCATCACGGACAGGCTGGCTTGAGAATTGCATGCCCCTGCAATAGGGAGGGACTTCGGGTTTACAGCTCCCACTGAGCACTGATCTGAATGTGAGCTACCAAATCCTTACAGTCTGGACTCCAGGTCTTGCCTTGGTAATGCTGAGTTTTTCTCAACTACACTGATTTCTGTTTGGTTCAGGACTCTGCTGGATTTGGGGGTCCCTGCAGAAGCCAAGGCCCACAACCCATAGAAACAAGGTATTGCCTCTGAAGAAGAGCTGCCCTCTTTGCAAGATCTCCCTGAGCTCAGAATTCAGTGCTTGTTCCTGCACCTCCAGATGTTATTATCTTGTAAGAAACACTTGTAAGAGACACCTAGTAAGAGGCAGCTTTCCCTAGATCCCAGCTCCTTAGGAGCCTTAAACTGTTGTTCACTGATGGCATACGGCCTCTTCAAGGGCTTTTGGCTCCTGCAGAGCTTAATAAAGCCTATTTTACACCCTGTTTTGAGTACTGTTGGGAACTCTTTGAAGAACAATGTCTCTAAAGTTATATTACTATTTTGCTTGTACATATTACTGCTGGACATAGTTACCAGAAGTTAACACATCAATTGACAAAGACATCAGGTGTTCCCTGCCAAAAAGCTTATAAAATTAGGCAAGAAGCAATGTGTGAAAGGAAATCTGTTCAGTTATAGGAAGGTCTCATTATTGTTTTCTTTAGTTTTACTCACCCATTCCAAGCAAGAAGACATGGCATGGAGGTGAACTCTGGAAAACCTGAAGCAGGAAACAAACTCCACAACTTTAGTCTTCACCAAGTGCACCTGGACTTGATCCTTTGTGATGAAATCCTACCTCTGTGTGTTTGTGCCCCTGTCTTCAGGAAGCTGAGAGGGCAGGGCATCACAGCAAGCGCAGATGTTGTAGGTGATCTCAACTGCCATGGTAACAGAGAGGGGAGGCATTCTTGGAGGCATCAACACTGATCTGGTAGGTTAAAGTGAACACATTGCTCTCAGTAATGACGTAATGTACTCTCTGTGAGCAATGTAAGCTACCACACCACTTAGGGAACAATTAGGAGGTAGATGTTACAGCCAAGGCAGCTGCCTAGTGGAAGGCACAAAACAGAGTATGGGGAAAGATGGCAAAGATGGTATAATGGCAGTGAGACTTTGTTTCTCGTATTTGGACCAGATGTCATGAGGTTACAACATTAGATGATCATGTTTGTTGTATCTGCAGTGATTTAACTGTAGTGAATTCAGGACATCCCTGCCATTTTCTCTTATCAGCTTAAGTAATTCCCATGTTAATTTTCACATCCACAGAGCTCTCTGCTTATTTGTGTTTGCCTATACAGGGGGAAAATGTTCCCTCATGCAGTGTTTCATTATTTACTTCCATGCTTTCTGTTAACTTTTGCAGAACGTTAAGGTGTAGACTGGAAATGACAGGCATTATAGTACTGAAGGTCAAGTGTACAAACTCTTACGATACCTCTTTTTGGCACTAATGTGCATACTAGGACCGCAGTCATCAGTGAGAACGTGATGGTAGAAACAACACTTGAGCTTTTTATCTGTAGAGAATTTATTTGAAGCTACTTCGGGATTATGTCAGCCTGTGGTGATTAAGAGAATTAGTGGTAGAAAATGAAGGTGACTGATGGGAGTGCTGTCAATTTTTTGTTTGTAGTACATGTAGCAGAATTTTCTTCTTTTCTTTTGGTCAAAGCCGCTGGTTGAGAAAAGAGGCTGATACTGGAAAAACTTATAAGGCTATTTAGAAGTTCATTATAACTGTTCTAGTACTGACGTTTCACGTTCTTTTCAAGACTTTTTGCTGCTTCTGTCTCTTTGAGGAGTCAGCTCTCTAAATCTCAGTTATGTAGCCCTAAGTTAATTAATAGTTTTTTTGAACAAATTGCCTCTGGCTTTCATTTTCTTTGCATTCGGGGATTTGTCAACCTGATTGCAGAAAAAACACAGTGCCTATTGTCCTGTACCTGTTTTACATGCTGACAATGGAAAAACTTTCTTTTTCCCACAAGTTTGCAATGACATTCTCATCTTCTTTAGGGGTTACTTCAAGAGGATAACCACCATTTCCTCCCAGTTAAGCTTCCCTGCGTCAAAGATGTTTGATTGTTTCCAGTGGGTGGAAAAAGGTAGTTCGCAGGCTGATAATTGCATGTGTACCTCTGCAGGCTGTTGTGAAGGATGCTATCTTAGGGCAAATCTCTAGGAGAGAAAAACATCATGTTAACAAAATAGCATGAAGATCTGCAAGACAGGCACTGACTGGTGTGTAGGGTCCCTACAGCCTCAGTGACTGCAACCAAAGGTCAGACCTGCTAGTAATGCTAGCAGGAATTCCTGAAGGTTCCCTTGGATCTGCCTTGGATTCAGCGAAAGTGCATCCAAACCTCACACGTTTAAAAGGGTAATTTTTAGGCTGACTTGCCTATTTTAATGAAAGTTCGTTTTAGCTAGAAAGCTTCAGACTCTGTAATTAGGAAAGACTCTAAACAAATTCTTGAGCAAACAAAGGGGATAGAAGGTACTGTCATTCTGAAGAAGGTCAACCTAAGTCATTAAAGCATTCATGTATTTTTGGGGCACTTTGAGGTGAAATGCAATGACTCTGAAGTGACAACACTGCAGACAGGAAAGCAATGTACATATGACCGTATGAGCACTAGTGGCATCTGACAGTTTGAGGTGCCCTGATGTCCTAGTGTGTATACTGTCCTCATGGCGCAAGTGATTTCCCAGGAAAATTGAAATGTAAAAATCGTACAGTAATTCCTTGAATCTACACTGAGTATGAGCTATAATGTTGACAGGTAGTGGTACAGTTATCTCTGCATGTGGTAAATAGCTGTCAATAATCCATGTGGTTGCATTAATATCATGAATTCTTCTCTAATATGGTCTAGGATGTTTGAGATAAATTCTGATCATAGATGCCCAAAGAAGCGTCTGTGCTTCTTTTTCTTCAGCATTTTGAATGTTCTTGGTTAAGTCCTGACTTGTTACCCTCATTCGGTGGTAAACTGGTGGCCCAATTACAAAGTGGGGTTTTATGCCTTTTTTCCAGTGTACCACAGACCTTTGGAAGTTCACGTGGTCTTATGTAAAAGAAAATTAATGATTATGTATTATTAATAAAATAATGTTTCCATCATTTTGTCCGTTTCCTCTCCTTTAATTCATCAGCAGAGGGCTGAAGGATTTAGGACCTACTTAATTTAGCTTAAATTCACGGATGAACTACTCAAACTCCCCTCCTGAATGAACGGTTCCTGCCAGGTTTTGACCGTAGATCTAAAACACGCTGTGCTTTCTGAGTGCATGATGTATGCTGCGTACAATAATAAGCTATGAGGTACATCGTCTCCGTATCTGAGTAATGTTCACAGCAAAAACTTCAGATGTCCCTTTTCAAGCAGTATGGCATTTTGAAGCATTATTGTTTTACTTCAGAGCTGCTAAGTGGATTGCCTTTGTGGAATGTGCAGTTTTAAGCTTTTTAGATCTGCCTGATAGTTTCTGGTCTGCGTGAGGGAGATGATTAGATAAGGTGGCTGTAATGGTCCATCTTGATCTGAAACTGATGTCTCTTTCTACAGCAGCCTTAGCTGACTGACTGCTCAGTGCACGCTCAGGGAAGTTCCTCTACTCTCCTTGTTGCATGCCCTACTGAGTTGGGTTAAAAACAGGACTTTATATTCTGAGAATGTAGCCAAAGGTGGAAACTTGAGCTTCATGGGAAAGAAAACAGATCCTTTTGACATCTCAGAATGGGTTAGTCCTTGCAATAACCCAATATGTTTTTCCCAACTAGAAGGCTGGGATTCTGAGTTCGTGCTTTCTTAAGAGTGGTAGAAATTCATCTGCTACTCTGCAGAATTTGTGGTTAAGTTGCTTTTGAGCTGTTCTGCAGAAGAAGGACTTATTTCTTGATTCTAAGTCCACTGAAGAGTCTGAAAGATTTCCACTGGTTTCAGTGGCCTTTGGTGAGACATGTGATGTATTGTGAAAACAGCAGAGAATGTCACTGTGGGTTTTTTTGACCCTAAAGGCAGATTGGCAACATACCTATAGCCTAGCTTTTCATATTTTTCAAGTGCTTTGCCACTAAGAAAATGAAATAAATTGTTGCTATAAAATTATCAGTAAAACATATTTAGATGCTGAACATGTTCAGAAACAGTTTTTAAAATGGTTTTCAGGGTGTCTTCCTGAGTCTTTTGTAATTCTTCTATATACAAATGTGGTCTCTCATAGGACAATTTTTACAAATGGAATGTTTTCCTAATTTTATTCAGGCAGTTAATGAAGAGAAAGGAGTGATTGTGAACAGGTATGAATTACTCCTAAGTACCCTGAAAAGAGAAATGAGCAAGACTTGAATAAAAGCAAATTTGCCACCATGATTTAATATTACAGAAATGCCTAGAATAAAAGTGTGATTACATTTCATGATATAAAATTTGTTTGAAATAATAAATATTTTTTCAAAACAATTAGAGATTTAGGTTCTGTAATGTTTGACATGTTTGTTACGTGCTTTCTGGGGCTCCTTTTGCAAAGATGGATAAATATGATTGATATCACTTGAGAGCATTTACCTAGGGCAAAGGCAGGTTCTTTTTATTCTCAGCTTCTTATGGTAGTGACTAGAGGCTGGTTAAGATCAGGGCTGTGTTGTATTAGTACACAGAACAGTAAATAATCCCTGTCCTAAAGAAACCGTAACCTAAAAAGGCAGCATGAGGAAAGGGATATACAGAGAAGGAATGATATAATAAAATTAATATCAATTTCAGTGTTTTTTTTCTTTTTTGAGATAAGGTGTCTTCTGGGGGAAACTAAGTGGATTGGTGAAGGAAGGGAGCTGGCTGAGCCTGCACAGGAGGTAAAGGATGATGGAATGAAGCTGAGGTGAAAAAGCTGAGAAAGGGGGGGAGAAAGGTGGCTCTAAACTGGGTGGACAATGCTGACTCAGAGCCTCTGAATGATCTCTGACTGGGGACCACTTTTCTTTCTGTTGAGAAGCATAGGGTGTTTTTATATATATATTTACATGTATGTATGCACGTATGTGCTCGATAGCAGACATCTGTCTGCATGTACTTTACTAGTGGTTTCTCAGGAAGCATATCTGTATGAATGTTTAGCAACATTCTTATCATTGTACTAGGTTTTTATTGTTGCCTTGGGAAAAGCATGAAAGACAGAATATCAGAGAAACATACTGTTTTAAACCTGGCTTCCCATAGCGTACAGTGCCTCCTTAGTGCTTCCTGTGTTATGGGCACAAGGTGAGATACTGCCCCAATGGTAGCAATGGCAAAACTCCAGCATGGTCAGTGGTGGAATATCTCATGGTTTGAGGAGAAGTCCTGACTTGGTGTAAGGCAATGGAATATTTTATGGCAATGGTTTTGACACAAAGGTTATAAAGCCATATCAGTTTTTCTGTATGTCATGGAGTTCAGCAACAGCTTTGGTTTCTGAGATCCCCCAATCCTTTTTAAAGGTGTATACGTTTTGTGTCTCTCCTCAGAGCCACGTTATTTCCCGGACACGGTTTACCGTTCAGAAATAAATTTGGGGTGTAAGGGTTCATGTTTTCAGTGGCTTAGAAGTGTTATAGTCTGACCTCAAAATTTTGATTAGTCTCTTCCTCATTCATTGATGGGGAAAAAGAATAGGGAAGCTGGGAACTTTGCTCGAGTTTCAAAAAACCAAAGCGCACAAGGGCCTATTCTCTTTGCAGTGAGCATCTCTGCTTAAGTGCTCAGAAAAAAGTGAGGGCATGAAACACTAGATATTTTTTCTGCAGATTGGAGATGAGTTTGGAGTTATTTTTTCATTTAGCCAGGCAAGTTGATTATCGTTAATAATGCTACCTCTAATGTTTCATTGCAATCTTATTTTAAGGAAATATTTGAGCATTAAGCATTTTTCCCACAGCAGTGAAACAATGTACCTTTCCCTGCCAAAGATCATTCACATATATCCTCCTCATTCCTGTAGCTAGAAGGTGAAGTTTGGAATTTTTCCAGTAGCCCAGCTGCCAATTTACCATCACTGATCATTATCAGGAGTCATTTGACTGAGGTGTCTGATGTATAGCAAAGCATGTTCTTGGCTGTGTGCGATATATTAGCTGTGTCAGGTCTTAGGGTCCTGCTTGTACTGGTTTATGGAAGGCTGCACTTCATAACTGATTGTGGTTTGCTGAGAGATAGCTCCTATGATATAATTAAGTTGTAGTGCACTGATTAGTTGGGGGGGTGTGCGTGTGTGATGTGGGGGGAAGAGATTGCTTGACCCACACTATAAACAGAATACCTAATCCAATTCCTTGGCACTCAGTGGAAGTTCAGCTATTGAATTCAATGAGGGGAGGTACATGCCCGGTGTTCTTCTGACTTAGTATTCAACTCTGTGTCCCCAAAATGTTACACTATTTGTTAAGAAAGGTATTATGAGATTTTGTGAGTTACTTGCATTTGGTATAATCCTCAGTTGAGTAGAAAGAGAAAAAAAAAAAAAAAGGAAAACAAAGTCTGTCGGAAGCTCTTACATCAGTTGAAAAGAAATCAGATTTTTGTCATGTGAAGGTACCTCAGTATTTAGTACCATAGAGTTTACCAGTAAGTGAGATTGCAAGAACTTGTCACATTATGATAATGCACAAGATGCTGTAGATGCTCTGGCTGCCTATTTGAGTTAATTTCTAAAACCAAGATCTCATCACTAGTGAGATTTTGGGGTTTTCTTCTGTGGCAACTGAGAACTTAGACTCAGCATCATGCTTTGCATCAATGCCTTGTTTCAGCAGCGTAGCTATTAAGCTAAGATATAAAACCAAAAGGAATTTTAAAATTTCAATTGAACTTAGAATTTTATGATCTTTCTATTTTGATTTAGTGATGCTAGTTTCATTTTGAGTTTTTCAGTTCTGCGTTATTAGGATTACATATACCATGTGAGAATTTGTTTAAAGATCATTTTTATTGGAAGTAAAATAAAAACTGGAAATCTTTCTGTTATTCTAAGGCTTTATAACAGCTTGTTTGTACAAAGTCTAAATTTGGAGCCAGATTTGACTTGTCCTTTAAAACAATAATAGCCTCAGAACACTGCTAATAAATGCTGGAGGATTTGTCAGTGCTCAAACAAGTTTGAAGGTATTTGAATTGTTTGCCAGACTTAGCCTTTACACTGATGGAGTTTGGGCTAGAATGTATGGGTTTGCATTGTACTTTCTTAAATAGCTGATCATTTAGTATTAGCTGCGTAACAGCTATCTTTATTGTTCGTGGCTGTGCACACTTTTTTAACATTTCCATAATCTATTAATCATTTGTTAACCCTTTATAAACCATTTATAAATGTACCCAGAATAAAAAAAGTGTGACCATTCAGTTTTTTCCTCAAGTTTAATATTAAAGGCAAGTCCAAGGTCAAGATGGGCACAGGGAGGCTTTAGGGAGCTGGTGTTTATATTTTGGCCAGTCAGCTGAGGAACCACGTGGAACTAAAATTAGTAAAATGTGTGCAGTGAAGGAAGTTCACACGGTGTAATACGCTGTGGGCAGTATTAGCGTTGATTTACCCAATCTGTTAATGGTGTGGTCTGTCTAGACCTTTGGAACATTCCTTAGCTCCTTATTTAATGTAGGAGGAATCATTTCTGAAATTAGCATATAAATTGTCCAGAGTCAGCAGCCCTTTAAAACAGTGTTCTACCCTTGTGTCATGGCACAATAACTGTTCTAAAAAAAATAAATTTCCTAATCAGGCATGTTCTTACGAAGAAGCTCTCTGCTTTCGATTGCATGCTGCAAAAGTGCATAAACCTGAGAAAATTAATTAAGTTTAAAATGGGGAAATGGTCAGGATTTGATTTAGGTAAGTTTTATTTATTTAGTCATGTTAATAAGGGGAA
Organism: Aquila chrysaetos chrysaetos; assembly: GCF_900496995.4. NCBI lineage: Eukaryota > Metazoa > Chordata > Aves > Accipitriformes > Accipitridae > Aquila > Aquila chrysaetos. The sequence goes on from NC_044019.1 coordinate 26,287,668, forward strand.
GTGTATTATGATAAGGAAACATCTGGCAAGGTCTATTCACGTAGAAGGTTTACGTATGTGTAATTGAAACTGGAGGCTTTTCTGACTTTGACGTTATTTTTTTTTCTTTCCTTGGTCTTCCACATAACTTGTATATAAGCCTTGCTGTATGGTGCATTCATTCCAGGGCTCAGTCCAACTGAGACTCATATGAGAACAAGTCTGCTCCTGGTACCAAACACCAGGGTGCTGCAGAAAGGAGGTGCAAGGAACCTGTCGGAGGCAAGTCCTCTCCCCTGGCTGTTGTTCTTTTGTTGGCTCTTCTGAAGTCCTGTATTTACTGCTTCCCACTTTAGTTGCCAAAAGTAACATATGGTGCCCTGTTCTTACATTACCTTCCCTTGGATATGATAATCTAGCATGCATTCAGATTGTGAATTTGTGCAGGAATTGGGAACTTGCTTTTTAGAAAGAGCAGATTTGTACACAGACACTGAAAATAAATGACAATATGGTGTGGTAGGTTTATTTGGCATGAATCTGAGATGACCGCACTGAGCAGTGAAGCCAATAAAATCTTTGTACTACAAAATCATGTGTTCTGAACATGCCATGTACTTTACAGAAAAACTATTCCAGGAATGTTGCTAGAGAGTTTTATATGTTTATTTGGTACTTATTTTTCGTCTCCTTTGCTCCAAAAGCCAGGTGCTTTAATCACAATGAAATCAATTGCCCAGGTCACAAAGAAAAAGAAATGGAAAATCATGTAATTACAGAAACTCCTAGAAATGATCTAAACCAACATTTTTATACGTAACTGAATAACAATTTTAAGTTGGGATATTTCCTTACCTCCCAAGGGTTAAATACTGAATTTGTTATTGAAAATGCCTTATTAAAAAGCTTTTTCTTTTCCAGAAAGGTTTGGCCTGTGGCCAGGAAAGCCTCCGAGATGCTACATCTTAAATTTGTCATAGTCCCAGTGTCCATCCTGTATGTCACCCTAGTGTTGTGAAGAAAGCATGTGTTTCCAAGGAGGGGGGGAGAGAACTTTTTTTCCTAATAAATAGTGAAGAACTGTTCAAGAAGGAAAAAAAACCCAACAAAACAAAGCCAAAGCCAGCTCCCTCAAAACAAAATAAGTTGCTTACCTGATGCTAGAGTAGGGCATGAGTAATTTTGTAAACGCTTTATTGTGTCTTCTGTTCAGGTACCTTTATTTTATACATGGGCAATCTCATTGACCTTCTGATTGTGATGTCATGCTTAAGCTTGTTTTACTTTTGGTATGAGGATCTCAAAACAGTAGTAATTTGGGGGGGTTGTTTGGTTGTTGGGTTTTTTTTTTTAAACTTAAACTCAGATGGCTAGACGTAGGAATACTGATAGATGCAAAATTACGTGCAGCGAGTAGGGTTTGTGTTCTGTGCTAGTGCTCTGCCTGGCGCAGGGAGGCCTTGGCTGGTGTCTGTGGGCCCTAAGCTTGATGCAAAACAAAAATCGCGGTAACAACGTGACAAGCAAACGGTATGGCTTGAAGTAGAACACAGGAGTCCTGGCTTTTATTTACACGTTCCAGCTGGGGTGAAATGGGTACACCGAGCCTTCCCGCTAGAGTGAGCGATAGCAGTTATTTTGTGACCGTGAGCTTAGCAACCGAAGACTTGCATTTATTTCACAGGCTTTAGAGAGTGTCTGATCCAAAGATAACCGTGCTCAAAAGTGTCAGAATGTACTGGATGAATCAGTGCAGGCCGTTGTTCATGCAAACGTGAGGTGGATTGTAGTGCTTTCAGACAGGCACAGATTTGGAGAGGTGCTATGCAAAGTCTCCACACGCGTTTTGTACACCTACTGCACCTCTGCCGCAGCGCTCCTGGGCCCCGCTGCTAAGTTTGGGATGGTCGTTGTGATTTTTGACAAGTAACTCTGAGGGACTAGACTTGGGACTATTTCACTAGGTTTGTGGCCCAAGTCAGACCCAATCCTGTGACATGAAAACTTTCTGCATTCGCTACAAGGATACATGCTATTTGTGGGGCACAGAGTTATATTCTTACAGTGTGCAAGTTGTAAAAGCCATATTTTTTTGAGTCGTCCCCAGTGGAGAAAGGGCTTTGAATTTTCTTATCTATGTCCCTCTCTGATATTTTGTGGCTTGTGGTGAGTGATGTATGCTTGTTTTTATGTTTTCCTTTTAAAATATTTCTGCTTCTGCAGCACTTTAAGTGTTTGAAGGGTTTTTCCCCCTCCCTTATTACTCAATTTAATTGGAATTATGGTGCCTATCAAAAAGTATTACTGCAAGGTGACCTGGAAATAATAATTTTCTTTCATCTGTACCAAACATTTGTAGATCGTTAAAATGTCACAAATAAAAAAGTCTTATTCACAAAGAAATGGCTTTATATGAGCACAGTAAAATATGAGATTTCATTATATACAAAAAGGCTATGTTTTGTATTCCTGGTTCACAAAGCAAACCTCCAACACATGTGGAATGCATGGCAGGATGTAGGACCCTCTAAGGGCTGTATACAGATATGTGAAGGGGAAGAGGAGGGGGGGTGGAAAAAGCACTTGTGGGTCTGAGGAAACGACCCCTTTCAGTAACAAATGGAGCATGTGCTCTGGGTCTCTGGGAGGATTTGTGTGGGGATCTTGCTCTCCATGTGTGCGCATTCCTCTGAATCAGACAGGTGTTAAAGTGAAATGGTGCCCAGAGGACGCAGCACCCTCCTATGCTATCAGCAGCCTAACCACATGACGGATCCAAAAGCAGCCAAGCACAACTGCTGAGGGGTTTGCCAAGGGGTTAGATGCCAAATGCGGAGAGAGAGTATCCTTGCCAGCTTGGCACCTTTAGACCATGTGGCTGCTGCTGGCATGGAGTTGTCATTGTAATGTGCTGGGGAGAACAGAACCAGAAACTGTCTTAATAGTTCCTTGTGAATGAAGATCTCTTATTGTTGTGAATATAAAATATTAATTACCTTACAAATGCGTCTGAGAGGCTGTGCGTGGCTTTGGCATCTGTACAGACTTGCAGTGGCGAAATCAGAGGATTGCCTCCTGGCAGTTGAATTTATTTATGCTCCCCCCCCCCCAGCATCACACTGGAAATAAGAGGAGAACTATTTGAAAAAAATTGACGTCTGGGGAAAGACGTTCGTTGGCTTCTGGGATTCGGATCAGTCCCTGAGCTGGTGCCTTAGGAGTGGATTTAACCAATGCTGTAATCTTTTGGCACCTGTTGCAGTTTTTGGCAGTGGCACAGGACAGCTTTGATTGCACTGTGACTGGAGTAGCCAGCATATGTCTAATGCCCATCCCAGAAAGAATGATTTTAGTGCCCTTAATGCCTTTCCTATTGTTTTTCTTCCGCTTTCTCTTATTCATCAAGCTTCTGTTAGTAGTTATCATTACATGCAGACAAGGACCTAGCAGCATCTTCAAAGTAAACAAATCAAGGATAAAGTAAGTGGAAAACAGGAACTGGGAGAGTTCTGTATTACCAGATTCCAGCCGCTTTTTGCATTTGATTTTGAATTGTTTGTCCGGCCCTGGATCTTTAAGAAGTATGGTAAACAAAGGACTCTGGGCAAAGTGATACATGTGCTAGTCTCCAAGATGTAATCAGAAAAGGAGTATTTGGGTTTATAAATACGTTAATTGAAATAACCGAGTATGTATCCTCAAGAAAAGAATTCAGTGGACCCATTAAAGGAAGTCTCTGCCTACATGTCTCTGTACTGATTGTACATCTGTAAATGGCGGCCATCCAGCAAAGCTCTTAAGTGCGTGCTTAACTCTCAGCACAGCTTGGCTACAGCAATGTTGCTAACTTTGGCATGTGAGCTTTTATGCGTTTGGGGCATTCACATGCCTAGTGTGAAGCACATGCTTGTGTGCCCTTCTGGATAACTAACTCTTTCTTGTGTTCTACAGGCCTGTAGCCAGGAGTACGAGTCCAGTTTCCACCTCAGTTTCCTGCTCCTGTAGAAGGTATTGAAGGTGACAATAGGGCTGCACATCATCTACAGTTCTGAGGTTTTTACCGTTCATTTGAACATCACTGAAATAAAGGTACAAACCCCTGAATAATGTTATGAAGCCTACCAATGATGTGTGTACTTTACCATTCCTGGTGCCTTAGAATCAGTCCAAGGATTCCCAGGGATCTCTTGAACATAGTCTAAAATCTGTTAATCAAAATACGGTGTTTGCCTTCCTGAAGGTGTCTGTCTGTAAGCCACTGCAGTCACCAGAGCAGTTCATTAGGCTCTGATGGACAGACCTGTTCTTACAGATTAGATTAGCAGGTTTACTAGATATAATCAGATTGTCCATAAAGGTCCCCATTGTTTTAAATCACTATTTTATATATATTAACAGTACAGCCTGTGCAGAATTTAGTGTTGTTTTTTGAAAATGACTCCAAGTAACCCATGCAAAATTGCGGCTAAGGCAGAGAGCATAGTAGAAAAACGGCATGCTCAGGTATCCCACTTAAAATCCACATTGATGCATCACAGTTGTATGTGTTTGTACTGATGGATAACCTAGGAGTTGTGTGTTGAATTTATCATTGTGTTTGCTGCCTTGTGAAATGTCAGTCTTGAGAGCTGGGGTGATTAGATTTGAAGGAAGGTCCTCAGGCCCTTATGGTGGTTCTTGGAATTACAACTCAGCTTCATTATCTAGAAGGTCAATAGATCTTAGGCTTCCTATCTACCTACAGATTTCAAGCAAGATGAACATCAGTAAAGGCAGGTCAGTTGATAAAGCTCTTAAATGATAAATAAGGAGAATTTAATTAAATATAATCTAATTGTCACAGCTCAGATCTCATTAAGTACCTCTGTCAACATACCTGGTTTAGAAAAAAAAAAAGGGGGGAAAGGAAAAATTCCATCAGTAACAAACAACTGTACTCATAACTAAATTCCAAGCAAGCAAACTCAGCAAAATATTGTAGTGTGTGCAGTTCAGAGTCCACTCGGATATTTTGCAGACTACCATCTGCATCAGGAAGTTGCTGGACAAGTAACTCTGATTCTCTCCAGTAGTTTCTTGGTATGCCTGAGGTGGGATTCCAAAAGAGGAATAGTTGGCAAGTTGTTGTGTTTTGGTTTTACCTTCACCAAAGCCTGTTTGTATTACAGGGATCATAGTGCATCTCTGGTCTTTGGCACCTGTACTCATTTATTTTAAGAAAGTTAATTTCTTGGGGACCATAAAAAAATCCAGATGGGGAAAAAATATTCTGTTATGAGAAAATTCCTATCTGCTGCACTGAAATAACTGAAAATGGCTTTCTAAATAGTCCAAAGAAGTCCACTTATGGTCTAAGGCCCAAATTTTCTTTACCAAAAAAAAAAAAAAAAAAAAGAAAAAAGCAAGTTTGAGAAATACTTTAAAATATCTTTGTCCAGCTTTTTGCCCCTGGAGGAGGAAGTAAGAAATCTAGAAAGCAGCACATGTGACAGATGTTGCTCAAGATGCTTAACACATTACTTAAAGATGCTCTGTAACCATCATGTTGTGAGTAATAAAAGAATGTGAATGGGATGGAACAGGAACAGTCCAGATTTACTGTAACCACATCTGTAGTCTCACTACTCTCGCATGATGTAAAGAGGTCGTCAAACTCCTGCCAGTTCCTGGAGTATTCCTAAAAGTATTTCTGCAGTGCAAGGCAACATCAGATTAGGGAGCCCTCAGGTTACCTCCAAGTGAGCTGGCATGTCTGTAGTAGATTACCACACAGGGATACCAGCTTCAGTGCCAGAAACAGTAAAGCTCTGTTACTGCCATACATAGTTAATTAGCTCGGGTGTCACACCGAGCAAACACAGCTATATTGCTTCTGGTTCCGCAGCTAAGTTAATTGAGGCTGGCTTGGGGATCTTTGCCCCAATGTGCGGTGCAGACATACCCAGGAATGCACTCCTATTGTTGACTGAATACTGTATTTTCTCATAAATGTGGCAGGAGTATAATTGCAGGGTGGAAAAAGAAGGCCAATATACATTCTCTTCACTTTAGAAACTAAATTAAACCTTTGACTTAACTCACTTCTATACCAGCTCCCTGCAGGCATTTCTACAGGCTTCATTAGAGCCAACCTAGAGGCCATGGAAAAGGTCTCACAAAAGACTAGCCAGGAAGCCAGTCACAGACCCAGATCCTGCTGCTACAGAATACAATCTGCCTCTTGGCACCTCGGGCTTGCAGCTGCCAGGCACTCTCCTTATGTGGTCACTGGTGTTGGCTCGGAGGCTGGAGCAGATAGACGAGGAGGGCTAAGGGGGAACACATTCATCACTGCCAGCAACGAGTGGAGGCAGTGCCAAGTCACTATGTAACTAGGCACATGTGCCAATTTGCTCAGTAATTGGATTGCTATTTGAAAAATTAAAGTGGTGTCTAGAAAATTCGAACCTCTGCATTTATGAAGTTTGAAGTTTGTAGCTGAGAGGCTGAACAGGAAGAATGGAGGTGACCAAATATAGGTGTTTAAGGAGAGCAAATGTACGAAGTAATTTGATTACTTTCAAAAGTGTTACACCAGCCTCAGAAGCAGCCTCTCTGTACCAGAGAGACAAAGAGCAAGACACAGTGCAGTGGAAAGCTGTAACATTATGGACAAGCTGTAACCCATTGCTTACTAAGGAAAATTGGTGTGGACTTGCCAGCTGAAAGCGATTTGTATAAAGAAAACATATAATTAGAGGGAAAGGCTTGATATACTTGCTGTAATTTTTTTTTTTTTCCCTAAAGAGAAAAAACTGTTAATGGGCATTATTACATCTTTTCAATTTTTTTTCTGAGACTGTGACTTTGTTGCTTCTGTCTACTGTATACATTGCTCTCAAATACATTTGGTGAACAAATTCTATGTGCTAATATTAAGCGTAAATGATATTGAATTATTCAGCTGCAGAGAGAATTTTTTATTCAGAAGTATGCCTCTGCCACAAGCCATTTCTGCTCCTCCTGAAGTCAAATTCAGACCTTGCTTTGACTTCAGTAGAAGCCTAACTGTATCCACAAATATGGTTACCTAAATAGTCCTTCAGGCATTTCATTATTCTTTGCAGTTGAACTCACTGGCCACCCTTATTCAGCTGAAAACTTTGAGCATATGGGTACAATGGATTATAAATTGTTCCTAAGATAATATTTGTAGTTTAAAGTATAATCCAGTTGCTAGTAGACGTATAAAAGTAGTGCCTGTGTTCTTCATCACTGTTAAGCGGAAACTCAAGCTGGAAGCTCTGTATTTAAAATAATAAGAAGTAAAAATCTATGGACTCATACTGAGGAAGAACTATTTGGAACCTCTGTGAAATGTCTGATTATTTCTCATGCACTCAGTCCTGGTAGAATGAGGTTAACACATGTCAAAGCAGAGGCTAAGGAAAGTTTGGGTTACATTTCTGCCTCTAGATGGAGTATTCTGCACGCTGGTATATTTTTTTTTTTTTTTTTTTTTTTTTTAATTTTGGGAGAATGGAGCTGTGTTAGAAGCCTTGAAATGCCTCTTGTTCTGAATTCCCTTTACAGTTTATCAAGTGCTGCCCCATTGGGACTAGAGTAACTGGGTCCCAGAGACCATTTAGAAGAGAAAAATCAAAATAGAGTTTGTTTGTATAATTGATCGGATACTATAAAGGCCACTGCAATTTCTTAGTGTCTCCTATTCGTTTGTTAGTAATAGATATATATGTAAAAAAGCAAGAAGCCTTTACACTTTACAAAGTGTCTCTAATTACTATGAAACATCTGATATTTGCAGGTTGCAGTGCTGAATGTTTGTGTGATTTTCATGGTATTCCCTTCTCTTAGTATACTGTGAATACCATGGTAACCTTAACCGCTTGTAAAACATTTTAATAGTGACCACTGTAATATAGTGGTTGTGTGCAAACAGCATGCACCATTGCTTCAGAGGTGTTTGTAACACTTTGTTTTTGTCACAATCGGAGTAAAATGTTGCCAGATTTCAAGAACTGAATCCTAAATTTGCCAAACAGGGAACTAGCTGAAAGTAAGTTCTCCTGTTCTCCAGCTTCTGTCTTTGATCATCTCTGGAGTTTCATTGATACATTCCTGCCCAGCACTCACAAGCTTAGTGAACCATGGCTCCAGAAAGCAGAGTTGCTTGGGAAAAGCATTTGGCTCCAGACGCTGTATTTGGAGGCGGGGGGGAGGTGGGTGGGTGGGTGGGTGTCAGATTAGAAGCCAGCTTTTGAAAAACCTAGATTGTTTTGTATGTGCGAGTGAGAATTCAGCTGTAGGCTCTTAGCTCGGATATGTTCACATGTGGGCTTCTGGTTTAGCCCGCTCTAACAGGAGGGACCAGCTGCAAAGTTTGTCCCTGGACTGGGAGCTGAATTCCTGCAGAATCCAGGATTTTGGTTTGGACCTTTTTAGATATGATGTAAATGCCAGCAGCTTCCTAACAACTGTTCTTGAAGCTCAGAGCAGAATTTAGAGCAGACCCTTGTGCGTTAGGGAATTGCACAAGATATCCCTTCTCAGAACAGAAAGAAAAAGCCCAACAAAACCTAAGCCATCTGACTAGAGTCCTGAGAAATGCTTTCCAGCTTTCAAAGAAAGAAAGGGTCTTAATTCAGATTTGCCGGAATCGTCTAATTAGTCCCTTTAATGCCATGCACCTTATAGTCTGTGCCACCGGATTCGTCCTATAAATGAGACGATGGGCTAATTCATCTTGGCAGCAGTAAACAGACCTTGTGATTGTCCTCCTTACAAACACCGGCCTGATTTTAGGAAAATGCTTTGACCAAGCCTGCGTCCCTGCTCCCTCCCCTGCGAGCCCCCCCCCCCCCCTTTTCTGAGCACTGCCTGTGCTTCTTGCCCTCCTTCTTCCCCACCAACCCAACCCACCCCGTCTCGCACACAGTGACATACCTCACACATTTGCCACTGCTAACAACAACCTGTCAACTCTTTCTTTGCACCGTGCTAGGCGCCCTTTGTTTCTGCAGCCCAGCAAGCCTTGCAGCTGTTGTCCGAGGCCTGCTCCGACAGCCTGTGATCAGTCAGCTGCAAAATCCTCCCTGAACAACTCGGTATTCACAGCTCTAATCGGGCCAGCGGACTGTTTCCTCCTCTCTCGCAGTAAATCTTTATCACTTGCGCTCTGCTCGTCAGTTAGTGGCGCCAGCTCTTTGGGCTGCTCTATCCCTTTCCCATACTCTGCTGGGCTGTGTGCTCTGAATGCTAACTCCAGCCTTGTTTAGACTCGGTGCTGCCTCAGTGCTGCAATCCACATGTTGGGAAGGTCCAAATTCCTGCTCCCTACCCATCTTTTAAGCTGAGCATGCATCAAGTTTGTATCTCTCCAAAGGTGAAGATACTCAAAGGCTCCCTCCCTCTGCCTATTTCATATTTTATCCATATAAGTTAATTATGGGATCATTTTTCCGTTTCTCCCCAGCAGGCTGTTGTGCTTCTGTTTAAGAGCTGTCTTTGGTAGGAAGATGAGGGTGAGCTGCCCAGTCTAGGGAAGCTGGTGATGGCAAGGGAAACCCTGGGGAAACTGGCACAAGCCTTAATTTGATCGCATGCCCAGGGCTATTAACCTTCTTCCTAATGGTCCCCCCACGGACGGAAACACATTTCCCTCCATCCTGTCCCTGACTTGATGCCATCTCAGTCTTTTAAAAGATCTACATCAAAGATGTTGAATTGTGAAGCAGATTTTTAGAAAAAAGGATCAAAGTATGCTTTCTTAGTATCCCAGCTGAGTTGAGGAGAGTCCATGGAGCTTTTAGGGTGAGGTTTACGTCAACGTGGAGTTGTGGAGGATTTATACTTGTGGAGCTGAAAGTACAACTTTATCTGTGCCTGTTGCTGCTCGTGATATGGCATGAAAACTCCTCCTGCCTCCTTTGGCAAAATGTTGTGGGTTTTATTTCCCTGTGCGCTATGTTTGGGCCTGGGATTGTAGGTGACGGAGAGTGTAATTAAAGCTCAGTTAAGCAGCACATTTTGCAAATAGACTCAACTAGCTTTTAAGTAAAGCTTCCTGGAGATTACTTTAAAAAAAACAAAACAAAACAAAACCCAAAACTATTCAGGATAGTGAGGGTTATTTCAGTTTATAAGGAACCTGGGAAGCTTTTGTCTGAACATTGGTCTGAGGACCAAAAAGTAATGGTCTTTGATCTAGTCTCTGAAGCAGCGTCCATCTCTGGCACTGGAAAACCCATTTCTCTTTCTGCATCAGCTTCCCCCACCATGAAGTCTTTGTTTCAGCTGTTCCAGGTGTTTGTGTGTGTGTGTGTGTGTGTGCGCATGTGCATGCAGGGGTGAAGATTAACCAAATATAGAAATATTCCTTTAAGAGTAAAACATGAACTGGCTTTAAAAATATGTTGTTGCTATTAGTTTTATGAGGCAGCTGTAAAATAGATGCTGCTTGGAAAATCTGTGTTCATTTCTATTCAGACTTTCTATGCTTCAGTTCCTCGTAGTATAGTATTTGCTTGGTCAAAGATAAGCTCATGCATATAGGATTCTCACAACTTTGGCATTGGTGATCTGTTTGAGCCTGTAGAGAGAGACACAAATTAAACCTAATGACAACGACAGTTGATTTGATGTGCAGAGGAACATTGCCGTTGTACGGTATTACGCACGTATGTCCAGTAATCTGTAGGTAACATGTGGCACTGCTTATTCACCGAGCTCATAATTTGAGTCTGACAGCCTTGGGAATATACCCGTGTCCCACGTATTTGCAGCAGTCTGCAGTCATGTTTGCTTTCTGGCCATCCTGGTAGTGCTCTGTTGGTGTGCCCTTCGTAAACAGCTCCCACGCATGCTTCCAGGTGGGATGTGTTTTGTCGCTGTGTAAACAGACCTATAAAGCATTTAAGGCTTGATTTGGGAAAATAGCTCAGATTTTGCTGGTATTTGCCACAGAAGAGCCCTTCTGTCTCGGTGTGTTCTTCAGTGAAATTGAACGTTGCGTGAACAGGATTTGAATATTGGCTCTTTTTCTGTAGGCTGCCTACAAGGGCAGCAGTAGAAATATGATCTTGAATAGTATGGAGTGTCCCACAAATAGGCTGATTGTGCCATTTGTTGGGGGAAGCTTCACTGCTGAAGGTGCTGTTATGATCAGAGTCAGTTTGGTGGAAAGTAAGATAAAAAGGATACAACGCTACCTTGACAGGCCCTAGGCAAACGCCTTTAAGACAACCTTTTCAGTTCTCTGATTTACCTTCTCTCCTGTCACTGTTCTCATTTCCTTCCTTCACGTTCCACGGTTTTACCTGTCGTTCTTTAGTGACTTTTTTCCCCAGCTGTCTTGAAGGTCTTAATGGGTACCGTGGGCTTGGTCCGGCGGCTCAGTTTCGTAGTTTGGTGCTCCTGGCGTAAGTGATGAAAGGAGACCTCCTGTGCAGTCAGCCACCTATGCTTCCTCTGTACTTGTAAGTCTCATCTGTCGTGTGAGCCTTGATGGGGTTACTTTGCCTGCAGCTTGGATGGCTATATCCTTTGGAGGAAATCCTGGTTGTGTTCCCTGACCCCTACCAGCTAGAAGTGTAATAGCAGAGTTTGGCCAATTTTTTTTCTGTCAAATAGTAAGCTACTCAACACAGTTATTTTGTGATGTGATTGTCTCCAATTTTATAAAACAGTGGTGCTTCACCATGCTTGGGGGGAGTGGGATGGGTAATCTATCCAGTGTCCTCTGCACAAAAAGCAGTTGATTTTGAAGTGTTCCTCAAGAACTTGATGTCCTTTCAAGACATCCTTGTACATCCTAATTTTTTTAATTTTTTTTTTTTTTTTTTTTTTTTTTAAAAACTTGTGGTAGCTAGAATTTACACATAACCTTATACAGTAGAAAGAAATACTCTGGCTTTGAATTACAAAGGAAGATTCTAACAGTCTGAATTGAAAGTGAATAGAACAAGGAAAAGACTTTCTCAAAATTGTTACTATTTTTAAAAAAAATGAAAAAAGCCACAGCACAATATTTTGACTCTTTACACAGAAGTAAGCAAGGCTGTGCATGGCCCAGCATATACTTTCCTTAGTACGTTGCCACTATCCATGTGTCCTGGTTCTCCTGCTCGTCTGCTGATGTTTGTGCCTTGAAGTGAGGTTTCGTTTGGGTTTGTTTCTTTTTTTCTTTTTTTGAAGGATGTAGCTGGTGCTTACCTTGGTATAGTTGTAATTCTGTGGTGCTTGATGATATGGCCTTAGAATAATCAATTAGAAAAATGTCTTGAAGTTATGACAGGAAGGTTTTGTCTGTTCTTTTCCTCAGAACTTAGTGCCATGGGGAAAACTCCTCACAGGAGTCGAGTATTAATAATGGAAATGTATTGTTCGAAGCATCTTATTTCAGCTCTCTTGTCTTAGAGAGGTAAGTTCAGTCCTCCTTCATTTTTACGCAAAAGTGCAATGAAGACTTTGTATTTTTTTCTGTTTGTTTACTGCTAGAAGAGGACTTGTTCATGGCTGTAGGATGAATAGGATGAGCAGAATTTGAGAACAGCTTATCTGTTCCCTGTTCCAAATTGAAAGTCGGCTTGACTTAGTTTTCCTAATACATCTGGATGCATATATTGGGGCAGGATATTTTACTGCTTTGCTTTTTTATTTTTTAAGAAGCGATGTCAACTCTTTTCCTAGCTCCCCCCATATCTGTCTTTTAAGAAAATCTCAGACCCCAGCATCTTTCTATGGGATTTTTTTTCCTGAGTTATTGATAATACGCTTACACAGTAATTCCATTTTAAAGTAGTCTTTTAGTCTAGGAATTTCCTTGTCTGATTTGCCTCAGACTTTCCAGAAAAATTCTACCTTGGCATAAAGTTTACACCTGCAAAAGTTCAAGGAAATCGATTTAGCTTTCACTAAATGAGGAAGGGGTTCTGCCAAAATTGAGTTTATGATGAAAGGCTAGTTTAAGCATGGATAGACTAGTTTCTTCATAATTATTAGCTAATATTAGTGTATAATCAGTCTCATAAAGAAAAAATATGACTAAATGGATTTTATATTGCTTATAAAAATGAATTTTTGTTTCTTCTTTGAGTACTCAAGGAAGAATGCTTACTACTAAACCATTGCTTTTAATTTTGTGAGCCGCCTCTTGTGTGCAAATTGCCTGTACATCTTGAACAAAATCATGTAAGAGATGAACAAAGAATGAGGGGAAAAATTATAAATGGATCCATGTGACTGCCTCTTCTCCAGACAATTTTTTTTTTTTTTTCTCTCACTTAAGAAGGTTAGAGGGGAGGCAGGGCCATGCAGTGTTTGTTAAAGCTGATGGAATATCTTTCTCCCTCAGGGTATTTCTTTAATCAATGTTTCTTTATACCATTAGGTCATCTCCTCTTTTTTTTTTTTTTTTTTTTTTTTTTTTTTTTTTTTCCTGAAGAAGCCTTGTTTTGTACTTTTCATGCACCCTGATGTTTATTCTCAGAATTATGGCCTGATCACTTCCTCTCTTTTCCTCAAAATCTCTGTCTTTTTATCTATTTTAAGTGCTGGAGCACAAAGATAACCCCATCATAGTTCTCTCATTTTCCCCAGCAGTTCCCCCCCTTCCCTCCCCGCAATGCAAAAATGAAAGGTCTCATGGTCTTACAGATTTTCTTTATGCTTATTTTGGCCTATTTGCAACCCAAATACATCATCACGCTATAAGACGGCTCTCTAAGGCTCTTGGATCAATTAAAGGTAGCCCTATTCATTGCCAGTACAAACCTTTGCCTATTAACTCTTTCAAAGGGCATTTGTCATCGCAAAAAGCTGTGAATGCCGTCTGGGTTCATTGATTAAAAAAAGGTATTGTTTTAAGGCTGCTGAATATCTTAATTAGTTGTAATCAGAGGGTAGCTTGTGTCTGTAAAGTGATACAGTTACCTTTCACCTACTTGCTTTATTTTCTGTGTTTTTAAAAGAAAAAAATCTCAAATGTAATTCAAGCATACTGTTTTTCGGGTACAAGAGGAGCGCACTTGCTGATTAAACTATAATTTATGACATTGTTTTGTAAAGCCAGATATTTAATGTGGTAACCCAGAATATGTCTCATTGGCCTATGATCAGCCAAGAGCGAGTAAGTGGAGCGGCGCTGCTCACTGCCAGCGATCATCCTCCTTTCTTCACTCAGAAATCCAGTGTCTGTATTCGGGAAATGTAGAAATCCACCCCAACTCTGCAAGCACTTGCACGTGTGCTTGGCTTGAGCACATGAATTGTCCATTAATGTGATACAGCACTGTTTGTCGGATCAAGGTAGAACAGGGTAACGTTTTTTTAGACCAGTAGTTCATTTGCCACAATTGTTGTCTCTAATGATTTGAAGCTATTTATGAATGTGTACCAAAGCTCTGGCAAACTGTTTTAGCTGGAAAAATGTCTTTTCTGCTGTCCCCTGAATCAAAACATTTCTTCCAGTAGTTAATAATACAAATCTGTTTCCTATTTAGAGAGACCCTTTCGAAAATTAAAATCAACACTTCTCCTTGGGCTTCATGAAAAGTTTTGTTTGTCCTTGTTGCTTTCTTGGTTTATTTTCTAGAGAAAACAACATAGTTTATATTTCTCCTAAAATACGTTGCTCAAATCAAATGGTTATTTATGTGCCTCTAATGGAGGCATCGGGGTGTAGACAGAACCCTTCCATTCACATGTCTCAATGGTGTAGCAACGGCTTGCATCATTTGACCCTCACCCTCTGGAGATGCATTTCCAGAGAAGGTGATTTGGGGTTATATGCTTTTCTTTCCGTATTTGTGCAAATATCTTCTTACAGGGAGGAAAAAACACTTGACAAAAAAAAAAAAAATCCTACGCTAAGTCACAGTTGGTATAAACGTGTGCTTTTGCGCTTGAATAAGATATTAGATACAGTGATAATAGTAAATAGCATTTAATTTGTTTCATTATGGGAAGGGGGGGGGACACAAATGGTGTCTTACAGGGAGTGCCCCTCATGTGGGACAAAAAAAGTCTGTAGAAAATACCTAACATGCTAACCAGGTATATGAAATAGCTGGTGTAGTTTGGTCATCTGGGAAGCAGGGCAGTGCCATGTCTTGGAACGACCAGACAAATGAATCCCCAACACTCACACTCAACTTGTGGTTTGCTTGATGAATTTTGTTACAGGAAATCCATGCATGTACATGCACGGATTCTCAAGGTAATATGGCAGAGTCACGTAAATGCAAGCGGTACTGTATTCAGTCTCTTATTTTCCAGTGAATAAGTATACTAGACAATGTATGGCTTGAAGTTAGAATATGTTTATGATTTATCTATTTCTTTCAGAAGCCAAGTTTCCTCGCAGTACGATTCTGCTATACATGCCTAGATTCTGCATGAAGTACTTCTTGTGAGTACATTATCTCCTTTTTTTAATTTTTTTTTTATTTTTACAAAAATGCTTCAAAAATTCTAGTTTTGTCTTCAACTGACTGTATAGATAAGAGCCTATTATCATCTCTATTTCATAGATGAGGAAAACCAGTCTGATAACGATTAAAATCCCAATTCAAGGAAATGCATAAACTTAAGCACATATTTTAATGTTCCTGTGATTTTGGCATAAACTATTCTGAAAAGTTTCTCTGGGACGTTGTCAGAGGCAAAAATAGAATATGCATTTGCGTTGCAGACAGTACCTCAGCCACAGTATTCCTCACTGCAGTGTGTGGACATAAGAATTTTTCTTTTTATACTTGATAAAAAATGTGATGCATGGCATGGTGATACAATAGAGATTTATTTTCGTAGTTGGTTATTTAATTCGGTGGTTTATATCCTATTGTATTGAAGCTCATTTTGGTGTGGAGATCAATGCAGTTCTAACCTTTTTCTTCAGCTTTGTAGACTTTCACAGAAGTGTGTAGTGTCTTTTCTTTGGTCAGGTGCCTTGGAAATAAATTTGGGGAAATAAATACGCACATTTCTACTGTAGCTGTGCTGTGCATATGTATTTATATATAATGGTATTGTGTGTCTTGCTCTATATAACATTTTTAGGTGTCTGTACAAGTAGGAGATTTATGAAGTGTGACTCATTTTTCCTTCTCCACACTGTTCCAGTGGAAGAGCTCAGACTGCGATGAGAAAAACTAGTACACGTTATTAAGAATTCCGATAAAGTAGGCTGAATAAATTTGTTTTCTTTGTGAGCCTTAATCCTGTGTTGTATTGGCTTCTTGGACATGGCTAATTTATTTGGAATTCCATTCTGTTCCCGACAGCATTCCTGATTAGCAGTTTGATCACCCGGAGCAAAGTTACATACCAGCTTTCAACTCTTGTAATCTAGCAGTGTAATTTTTTCAAATGGACTCTTTTCTTTCCTTCTTTGCCCCAGCTCCCCTTCTTTTTGTGTGCAAAGAGACTTTAAAAATAAGCAGGATAACCTGTTAGTAGAATGAAAAACTTGTTCAAAACACAATATAGTTTTCTGAATGCCTGACTTGGGTCTGGCCACAAAGCCTCTGTTGCAAAGTTCAGACTGGAATATGGAAACTTCCAAAAACATAGTCAGATTGGCCTGTTTATTGTAAATCTAGTGTTGTGTGGCTATTGAAAATGAGACTTAAGAAAGCAAACGATTAATGAGACAAAGCCAAAGCATAAAGCCTAAGTCATGCAATCCCACACCATTATTATTATTTTTTAAATTTACTATGATAATGGTAGATCTGATAATACATTATTACTCACATGGTTTTAAATAAGCTTAAGAAGTTTTTTCTAGTTACGCATGTATTTAATAAGAACCTTGCTGAATGCAATCCTATTTTTGATTATCTATCTTCAAAGTTTCCAAAACCCTGTTAATTTCCAAGTAAACCTTTATAAGAAATATTTCAAATATAGCTTTCAGATAATGTAATTTCATTTTTAAACAGAAAAATAAGGTTCGGAGCTGTGTCAGTGCAGCACGTGAAATGTTTACCTTCCATCACTTATAAAGGGTAACAGGTTTTTTTCAGTAATTGCATTTTATGGGTGGTGCGATATCATCTTCAAGTTCTTTCCATGGTCTGTTGTTTGCCAAAGCATGTTTTGCCTATGGTAAGTTTTAGAAACTTTACCCTTAGCTACTAAATAGAAGTCAAAGTAAAGTTTGTCACATGCTGGACCTTGTATGGAAATTGCAGTTGCGTCATTGCTTCTATCAATACTGGCTTATGCTGTCAAAACAAATGACAACTAGGAAACCCAAATTTATTTGTAAACCAGAGGCAGGTTTTGATCTGCTCTCTTTTTGATAGAACACAGGAGGAGCATCATCTGAGTGAAACTAGAGGAAACGTAGCATGTAGCAGCCCCCTTCCCTAAGTGCTTAATCTGCCGAAGACATGTGGTTACAGACGAGAGGGAACTGGGTTTTCTATCCTGTGACATTTCTTAAGGTCCCACTCTGGTTTTGTACAGA
Source organism: Aquila chrysaetos chrysaetos (assembly GCF_900496995.4). Classification (NCBI taxonomy): domain Eukaryota; kingdom Metazoa; phylum Chordata; class Aves; order Accipitriformes; family Accipitridae; genus Aquila; species Aquila chrysaetos. The sequence continues at coordinate 26,305,117 of NC_044019.1, forward strand.
GTGAGAAGGAAGCAAGGTTTTTAAGTCATGAGAGACTCGGGAATAGCCCAAAGATAGGTGGCCACAGCACTCGTCTAAAGACTCAAACTGTGGTTTTATGCATGAAAGCTTTGACTGTATAATGTTTTGAAGAGCTTGATCTGTCTTTCTGTTTTGTTCTGATCTTGAATTTTATGGATCTGAAAAGCAGCTCTTGACAAATATTTCATCAGAGCTGGAGCATGTTTTGCCAGATTTCTGGTTTTGAAAAACTGGTATTTCAATTGAAACACTATTTTGTCAAAAATAATAATAATAAAAATCTCTACTAGATTGATGTGAATTCAGTGAGAAAAAAAAAAAAATCCACTGGTGCCACTGATGAAAGGAGAGCACTGAGAAAGGATGGTTTAGGGCTAGATCCATTATGTCTGATTGAATTCAGCAATAATTCCTTAATTTCCCCAACAAAAATCCAGAGGTTCTTTCCAACCAAAAAATTACGCATCTAACTGAGTGTGAAGACTTAGCAGATAGTGTAGGGCCTCTGACCACTTAAAGAGGGAAATGGACGTAATAATTGCTTGATAACAAGCTATTCGGAACTTTGTAACATAAATTCTAAATGTTTATACTAGGCTTTTTTCGTTTGACTAAATATTTTTGTATTTTTATGTTTGTTCACCTTTAGGTGGATGTTTTGGTTATTACTTACCTTTTAATTAATTCATGTGATTAAATATCATGGCATATATGTGGTCTATTCTGCTACTTCTAGATCATGTTCTGATCACACTCCTGGTAAGAAATTCCTATAAATGAAAGGGAAGTGAGATGTCTACTGCTGAGCATTGCAGCATGCAGCAGCATATGAAGGTGATAATGGAGTGACAGCTCCGTAACTGCAAAGGTCTCATCAAGTCTTTTTTAAATACAGACCTCTTCAGGTAATCACTTTTAAGACTGATTTATAAGTTTTTGTTTCATTTTCTCCTAGTCCTTTTCCCTCATTTTTATTACTGTTTTTCCTATGATCTGTGCGTGTTTTTTGCTTTTAAATCTTACTTTTGACAGTGAGGCCTTTGAGGACGAGCTAGAGTTTTACAAACGCTTCTGGTTTTATGGACAGTGAAGTTATTCTTAAGAGAAGAAATATGTAATAAATGAAGTATCTTATTTCTGTCCTTGTTTTTCTTGATCATGGAAATGGGCATATTGAACTGACTGTAGTGGGAGGAGCATGTTTGCTGGGGATTTTCCAGTAGAAAACCAGTGGGGCAGGTGTTTGCTTTCCTTTGACTCAATGCAACATTGAATGATCTTGATATGTGCATGTTATCACAAGTTATTTGAAGCAGGAATTGACTTTGAATGTCAGATTTTGTCCTCTAAAGCTATGAATACCTTGATCTGGCTTTTTAAGTGGTATTTTGTTTTCAGTGTGATGTAGAACGCTTGTTCAGGAGATTTCACGTGTGTAAACTGGAGCAAGGTGCCTTTTTGACTCTGATAACTATAGAAGGCACCTGATTCTGAGACATAAGTGCTGGTCTTGAATTTTTCTTTTTTTCTTAACAGTGAACTGGGAACTTCTTGTTAGCCATGCCGACACCTGCAACTCTGCCGTTTTCTTTTGTAGATATCCTGCCTTTTGAATGTGTGGTAAATACAGTAAGTAAAATATCCTATTTTTTTAATGCTAATTTATGTATGTTTGGGGACATGTTTCAAACTGGTAACAGTGGATGTTTTATGATTATTGTTGTATTGTCTGTTTTGTTGCTTGTAAATTCACTTGATATTTTAAAATTTTAGGAATGTAGTGATATTTTAGGAGGTAGACTGCTTCATAATTGGAACTGAAAAATTACATGTGAAATCTGTTGCCTTACATTTTAAAGGTCAACAAGAATGCATAATACATACTTTTTTTGTTTGTTTGCTGAACTACCCTTCAATGGGCACTGATTACCACGACAATTAATTATGTGATAATTTAAAAGCAAAATATAGAATTTGTATTGGAAATAGTTTCAAATTAGAGGATTTTAATAAATATTTATAGCAGAAGAGGGTAATAATGTTATGTGATGAAAACATATGTTAGTAATAAAATATCATCTGTCAGGAATACTGTCCTATCATGCCATTGTTCTCTAGAGAGATGATTATTTGAAAAATGATTTTAACAAAATAACCTATGAACAGAGAGGATGCTTTTATATGTGATACAGCATACATTTTTCGAAAAGGCAAATCATTAAAAATGGTGCCAGGCATTAGGAATATCTGTCGTGTGAAAAAGTATATTTGGGAAAATCCAAAAATAATTATCTGTTTGTAGACTTTACCTAGTACTTTTCCTCACTCAGTCTCAAAATAGTTTACAAAGGAGGGAAGAACAGCTATCCGTGCTAAACTGTGTTTTCTAAAATCTAGCCGCACAATGTTTTCATCTGGCACCTAGATTCGCCTTGCTTATGCTGTGCCATTAATTTTCTGTGGGAGGAAATCTGTCCTAAGAAGTGTAATCTAAGCAGCAAAGCGCTATCCTTCCATCTTCAGCAACTGAAACGCAGTAAGCCTTTGTGTGAATAAATGTAGTACCTGTGAAGAGTGCCAAGTTGACAGCCGTGGCATGTGGAGCCATAGAACTGCTATTGACGAGGCAGCCGTCGTGGAAGCTTACTTGGCTTTATGTCAGCCTGTCCCAGGCAGAGCCCAGCGCCAGGCACGAGGGTTGTGCGGTTTCTGTTCCGGCTTTGACACCTCTCGGGGAATGCCAGAGACGGCATAGCTGAGCACCACTTGTGAGCCCGGGGAGGAGGCACCTGTTCACTTGGCACTGGAATGAACCACCAATTCGTTCCCCATGTGCCCTTAAATACCCACCGGGCTTCTCTCCGCTAACAGATTGAACCGGAGCTGATGGCCAAGGCATAGGATGTGCCGTATTACGTGACAGTCCCGTTAGCTAATATTGAAATCGGTAAAACCCTGCTGGTGGTTTTCAGCAATCCTGCTAGAGTATGGACAGCAGGATTGCACCAGGGTGAAGGAAGATGGTTGTCACAGAAGATACAATTTCAGGTATAGCAATTGCATCCATCCGGAGGAGTCAGATATACAGATACGTGCTTTTCTGAAAAAAGGCAGGTATCATTGCCTCAACCAATAAATTACTTTACAGCTACAAAATGAGCCAGTTGCCCAAGTGAGTATGTAACGTAGAGCCCCTGGCTGTGGGCTTACAGTGGTTGCATTGTAGCAGATAGAGCCACTGAACAATTTGTCCAACTGTTTTTCCTGCTTAAATCCCTTTCAGATGAGACGATGATTTCCTTTCTTCTCATCTGTGTGGATGTAGGTCTCTTAAAAAAACAGGTTAGAGAAACAGCTGTCAGGAATGGCATAGTTAATCTTGCTTTAGGGCAAGCTGATAGATCTTTTGGGTCCCTTTCATCCTTTTTCCTATAAATGGAGGTGGCCCTAGTAACATATATATGTATATATATTTGTTCTCTCCAGCCTGCTGCATTTTTTCAGTAAAATCTTTGCTAGTTGAAAGGAGTAGTCCCTTTAAACTCAGCATCTTTTGAAGTCTGTAGGTAGAAAAGGACATTCATTGTTTCGTGCACCTCCACAAAGATTCCTTCTTAATCCTGATTGTGTGTACTCATCCCTTGGTTGAGCCTTCCTGTGTAGAGGAATTTGAGTTGATTCACATTCCTTCATAAATGCACATAGGGTAATACATCAGACTTTCTTTCCTTTTAAACAATCTGATCAGTCCTGACACTTTCCAATTCCATTAAAAAAATCCCTGTAGTAGTTAAGAGCACCTATTAGTGTGAACAAACTCCTGAAACCTCTTAACGTATTTGCTTTGCCATGCCATTTAACTGTTTACAAAGCCTGGAGCTTTCCTTCTGATACACAGTCAATAAAAGGGAACAGACTGGGGTTTTTTTTAATTGTAATGTAAATGTATTTGTGTTGTCCTTGTAGAAGGCAACGTGTTGACTCTCGTGAGGATACCCCAGTCAGGAAAAATTTTACCAGAAAATGGTACTGTAAGAGAATACTGACACTCAATATTTTGGTAAGCCATTTGGTTTAATGCAGAGTTTTGAAAATCAGGGAAGCAGTCCTGACACTGTGCTATTGCTTGGACCTTGTCCGAGTCATTTCACTTACTGCTGATCCTTCACATTTTTGCCCTCACAACTCTACTTGTCCAGGTCCAGTTGCTGAAGTCCAGGCCCAGGCAAAGCATTACTTGAACATCTAGAAAATTTTCTTGTTTTCTTCTTGAACTGGGTTCTAGAGTTTGTACTTGTTCTAATGGGGACTTGGCATCAACAGGGACCTCAAGGTATTACTGTACCTATTCCCTGATTTTAAAGGAAAAAGAATGTAAAATCCACAGAGCTTTACGTCTCTGAATCAGGCTTTAATTTCTTTTTAGATGGAAAGTGTGGTTTCTGGGGAAAGGAGCTTGCTGGTTGAGTAAGTTCAAAAAGATCTTAGCCGTTCCAGTAATTACTCATTTCATCAATCCATCTATATTTAAAGTGAGCTAAACTGAGTTCTTTCCTATAATGTAAAGCAGCATTATTTGAAGTAGACATTTGGAGAGCCAAATAAGGAAATAGAACATAATCTTAGAGGAGTTTCTTTCCCTTTTAGTTCGTATAGCTCAGAGACTTGCTGTAACAAGAGCCCTTCTTTCTATGAAACCTGTTTAACATATTCGACTAAACAAACTATCTCCTAAAGAAAGTAGGAGCATTTTTTTGTGTGTGCCTTGCTCTAGCATTGGCTCTTGAGGACATTTCTGCATTTGTCGACGTACTAAATGAGCGATGCATTTTGGACAGCTTCTGTGTTCTAATTTGTTTTGTTGTGCTTTTTTTCTCCCCCGCTCCCTCCCTTCTTCCCCTTTTAATTTGTCTAGGAAAAAAAAAGCTCCTCCAATGTTGTTTCCTGCAAAGACCATTCTTAAGAGCTCGTTGGACAGCGCAGGGCTCTTGAAGTGATAGCTAATTGGTGAAAGAAAGGCCCTGATTGTCTTGAGGGAGCTGGAAAGTGCTGCGTGTGCTGCTGAAAGGGACTAGGGAGAAGGTGCCTGGTTTCGCTGAGCAGCTGCTGCTGGAGATGTTTGGAGATTACATCAGCATTGGAAAAAAGGGGCAAAAAAAAAAAAAAAAAAGGCCCAACTTCACAGAGACGGAGTTTATGGAGTTTTTTCCCCCTTCCAAAGGTCTTCTGACAATACTGTCATTGTCAATATAAGAGTTGTTAATTCTTTATGAATAGCACATGGGGCCTCTTGACTAAATAGTACGTTACATGTCCCAAATCTGTCAGCTGGACTCTTCTCTCACATGCTAGTGAGATCACTTTGATTGGAATGTTACAGGAATTGCTGGGCTGGCCACGCAGAACTGAATACTGCATTATATAATTAGATCTCCCAGAGTATTTTTTTCGCATTACCTCATTATTCTAGCTTAAATATGGAATCAGTCCTTTTGATGATTTTACTGGTTGTAATTATATTAATACGATTCATTTTGTGGTCCTGTCTTAGTGCTTATATAGATTATAAACTGTCCCGAAGGTTTCCTGACACAAGAAAAGAGGACTAAGAAACTTCAAAAGGCTCGTTCAGATTTGAATTGACAATGGTGAGAACCGGATAAGGTAAATGGAGCTAGAGCAGGTTTTACCTTGGGATTTGATGAGAGAGAAATGACCTGTTGAGACTGCAACTGAGTGAAGATTCTTCAGAAAGCCTCATGCTGACAGAGGGGAAAAAAAGAAAACTGATTGAGTCAGATGACTTCCTATCAAACTCGGGCATGAATTTATTGTTGGAAACAGACTTGTGGACTTTTGCCAATTAAATGATCTGGACAAGCTGGAAGGAATTCTATTGCTGGTCAGTCCAAGTCTGCCAGTGGCCCAGTCTTGATACGTGAAATGTGATGGCGTGCTGCCTGCTGGACTAACTGCTGGTCTGTACGTTAAGATGTCAGCTGCACAGCCTGCCTGGATGCAACAACTGACAGCGCCTGAACGAAGCTGAAGATTACTGGCCAAGCTCAGCGTCCACGTGCCGTGCTGTGGACTTGCAGGAGTGGATTTTTACCTGATTGGCTGATTTGTTACCAAATTCCTCGTGGTTCTTCCTGGTCAGTTGGATCAGGCACCGACTGAATGTTTTTAACTGACCATAACCTGCTGAATATTCACATTTCTTAGCAAGCCTTATATCTGAGTACCAGAATAAACTGGAAGAGTCTGTTCCGTGAAAAACAGATCTGTGCCGCAGAGATTGTCTGACAGACTCTAGCTGTGCTTCAGCAGCAATGAGGGGTGGGGGCATGTGACAGCACGGCATGCAGTGAGTTTTGACTCCAAAGCCCTGCAAGGTACCTTCGTTTCTAGCCTTTAATAAGGAGCTTACTAGGACACCAAAGGATTAGACTACTTGCTACTACACAATCCTTAGTGACTTTAGGATTTTTTTGGTTAACTCGTCTTGCAAAATGAAATAAGTAATTCGAAGTGAAGTGTCTGCTTTCAAATGGACATTATACTAAGTCAAACATCCAAAAATCTTACTGCCTATACAACTCAATTTAGCATCTGTTTTTAAAAACTGAATTTTTCTACAGTAAAAGTAGGAAAATTGTATTGCCTTGCCTGGGAAATGCAGCGTCCTTGGCCCAGTCACCTTTTAAAAAAAGAAAAAAAGGGTCCTTTTTGCATTGATAACTTTCTGCGTTGTGTAAAAGTGAAGGCTGCCACTTTATAAACTGGCTTCTATATCTCTTGGTAGCTCACATGATGATATCAGAGTTCAGCCTAGGTAAAAACCTACAGCATTCCCATAAAGAGTTTCTGGCCCATTCATGACTCTCACACTCCTACCGGCTTGTCTCTGTAGTAACTGTTAATCAGCCTTTATCACTTTGTCTTTTGAAGCCTCCTAAAATTCAGACATGAGGGCTGGTATGTTTATGCTGTGGAACAGGGTAAATGTCAGGTCAATTGATTTCAGCCTCAGATTTTATTTATGGTGGATGACCAATCTACAAAACAGCCTGCAATGCCTGAAGATGCACGTCACTGACTTGAAATCTACCCAGACGACAATAAATTAAATGTAGATGTAACTAACCCCCTTGTCCATTTCTGTGGTTCTTAATTTTAATGATGATTCAATCCTTTTTTTTGTCTCCCAACACCAGCAGAACACAAAGGGAAAGTAAAGTGTTGTCTAATTGATGTGCAGACATACCTCTAATAGCAAGTAATGGAAAAATAGGCACAGTGATCCATGTTTCTTCTTTTGGTTAATCATCGCTACTCTTAGCTGTTGTATGCAAAACAAAGCTTGTAGATAAATTGATAGTGACTTTAAGAAACAAGTCTTTTAATCCTTTATTGTATTTTCATATTGTATTTGACAGTGTCATATTCATATTAATTGTTTAAAAATGTGGATGTAATGAGAAATGGTACAGGTGAAGTTTGGGTTAATGCCTTTAACATTTGGTAATACATGGAACTGACACTGGTATGGAATTCACAGCTTTGATTCCTTTGTCCCTGCAGAGCAGCATCTTAAGTTTTCTATGTAAATCAGCGAGTGTGCTCTTATTATGGGCCATAATCTTACACAGGCCAAATTTTCGTTGCCTTCTGCGGCACAGTCGGTGGGGAATCATCAGAATGTTGTCATGCCTGAGATGTCATAAACTTTCCACTTACTGACTGTGGGGAAAAAGAGGGCTGGTACTGGGTGAATTTACTGATTGCTAGACTTAGTGAAAAGTAGGTATCTATCCTGTAGACAACCCCTGTCACAAAACTCGTCGCTGGCCAGATATGGGGAACAGTCTGTCGGTGGGCTGATTCTGTTCATATTTGTCTATTTAAATAATTTGATTTGGACCTTTGATGAGTTACGTGATTATAAGAATGGTCAGGCCATTGTTTGCCATAATATTGATCTGTATCCCATACAGGTAAAACTGGCTGGAACCCTAAGGAGTTTATTAGAACATGGAATTTTTGAGGCCCATTTAATTAATTTAATAAAAAAGTATGTATTTTGACTAAAGAATTCATTGGGGTCTTGTTACCTACTGAACTCCTTAATCGTTCAAAGTAATTTTAATAGCATCTTGGTTAATTTCTGTGGATTCATATTGTTTTTATCCTGTGCTGCAGGACCTTTTCAACATGGGAGGCTGTCCTGTTTATGCTGTCATTAGAAAATTAGGGCTATCACAGTTTCAAGAGTGCGAAGTATAAAGGAAAGGAGGATCTTCCTCTTTATTCCCATAGGCATCTGCCCTTTTTCTTTTCATGGAGATAATAAAAATCTAGGCCCTTTAAGTGTCAGTCTGGTATGATGTGAAAGTGTCTACTAATATTTCCTGGTGTGGTCCTATGGAGCACTGAGCCGAGATGCCCGAATTAAGAAAGAGAACGCTAGCTCTAGAGCTGAAAGAAATGTGGCTCCATTCGCTCTAGTCTGTGTTAATGTGTTTTTGACTAATCTTGACCCCAAAGCCGTGTCTCTGCTGGACTGTGCCATGGTGATAAATCAGCTGGGCTGGCCATGCTTTGGTTGGCGTTGCCCTCTAGTCATTACAGGTTGTACGGGTGAGCCGCTACACTGAGTAACCACATCCCTGGGGTACGCCCGGGTCCCACTTTCTCGTGGCAAAGAATAGAGATGGTTTGGGGAGCGTTCCATGAGGGTCTGTAACAGCTGGAGGGGGCTTCTCTCAGCCCCCAAAAGAAGTAAGGCCAACTCATCTGGAGTGTGGGGAGCCTCTGATGCTGATAGGCAGCATCCTGTTGTTCCCAAGAGTTGGTTTGTGGAGTCAGAATTCAAACTAGAATTGTTCTGTTGATTTGGAGGGAGCTCACCTGGAGCCAGCTTCTGACCCACCTTCCACCTGAAGCAGCTGCGATGAAGGTCAAAGTTATTTTTCACTGCAAATGCGTTTGGCCCTGCTGTGTGCTTTCTGATGTATCCTCAAAGAACTTCTCTGGCATCTGAAAGTTATTTAAGAAGATACTTATGCCCCACTGATTTTGTTTGCGTTTAAGGATGTATTTGAAAATAAGCATGTGTTTAATGGCAGTTTTGAGCTGTGGACAGGGTGAACGCAGCTTGCAGTGTGGAGCCCCCTTTCAAGACATGAAAAAAAGGTATGTGTAAAGAAATAGCAAAATAATAGCTATTACTGTGATGATATTAAAATCCTTACTAATGTAAAATGAATTATATTTTTTATATATAGATTAAAATCCACGACATATAAATATATTCTGTATGTATTTGTTAATTTATATCATAAACATGCTAAACAGTGACCAAAATTACCATGTAATATATTGGGAAGAAAACCCATTTTTTTGCTTTAAGGCATAAACCCGAAGAACCTCTAAGATGGGGTTAGGTTCTATGCTGATTTGTTTTTGGAAAAACAAATTTTTGTGACTCTGCCAACAGACTTAACTACAGATTTTGTCTCACACTATGTTTGATACTGCAATACCATTGTAACCGACAACTAACATTGACCTGTTGAGGCATTACTAAAAGCAGGTGTAATTACAGAATTTTAAAAGCCACTTGCAATGCAGTTAAAAACCCCTCTCTAATATTCCACTGTTACTCAGAAAATTTTCCGTCATGTGAAATGTTTTCTTGATATATTTTTTTGCTTATCTAGTAGTCTATATATAAAAAAGACATTTATATTTATACATATAACACAAAACCGTATGACGTATGCATGCAGAACTGTTCCTGTGATATTGTAACTATGTTTCTCACGTTTATAGGATTATGCGTTGTTTTGGTTTCAGCCAGTGATCTGAACAAAGTAGAAGAGTCAGTACCTAAGTGCTATTTCTCATTTTGTGAGTACCTTAGGAAGGTTATCATGACTTCCATGTCTGAATTTCCTCCTCTGTAAGATCCCTGTTACAATGAAGTTCTGCCTTACAGGTGATATTAGGGTCGGTTTATAAATGTTGTCGAGAGTTTATGAACTTTGGCTATACACACTTGGCAGTAAGTGCATACAGATATGTGTGTGGATGTGTGTATAGGCATGTGTGTGCACATGTATTTTCATATAGGAATGTTAATATTTGAGTATCTTGTGATAACAGCCCTTCCCACTTCAAGCTACTCAATCTTGTGTCATTTTGAAAGAAAAATTACGGCTTTAGCTGCTTAAGTAACTGAAGTTGCAATATGCCATTTGCGTTGGTTTATGTTAGGACTGTGTTAATTTATGGTGACTGTTTTTCTGGTACCAATGGTACCAGTATAACCAAATTTGCTCCCAAACCAAATAACCATTTTCAAGTTCCACAACTGATACTTTTTTTTCTTTTTCTTTTTCCCCAGGGCTCAAAATCTTTCAGAGCTGTAGAAGTTCAATTGATTGTAAATATCCCGTCATCTGTAAATGTCATTTCTGTCCGACATCCTGCATGTAACGTGCAAAAAGTTGGCATTATGGACTGCATTATGGTATGGGGAACTAATTACAGATAAGCTCATGGTCTGATGAGCACATAATTAAATTTATTGATTAAAATAATTTTACAATTTTATTTTGCAGTGCCATTACAATGGCATCCACTTAAACAATTACTGTCAAACCATATAAACCAAACTGCAGAAGGACTCCCTTAAAGGGATCTGGCGATGCAACAGGTGGTCTAATTACTTTAGGTAGGTCCATTACAGCAAACTTCAGAGTGGAGAAGCTGAAGACACAAGTAGGGCTACAATTATGTTGACTCTCGCAGAAGGAATCTGAACAGCTGGGGGCCCGATGGCTTGTCCACCAACTGTTTACAATGAACTGCCACATCATAAACTGAGGCTCAGGGGAAATCTTGTAACCAGCACTGCTACCCGCATATTCATATTCCATGGCACAGCACTAGGGAATGGAAAAGTATTGTTAGGATCTCTCTATCAGGCTTTGTGTAGGCATCAAATTGTTGGACAATTAAATGGCAGAAGTCTTGTCTTGGTTATGTTAGCAGGAACCCAGAGTTACTCCATAAAATGCAGTTGGTTTATGCCTGATTATCACCAAAGTGAGTGACGTTATAGGGTGGCCCTTTGACTCTCACTACAGGCAGGGCTAGTAACAGCATCTATTACTAAGGCTGCCAGGCACTTCCAGTCCTAAAGGCATATTTTCAGCTGTTCACAACTTTGTCAAAGTAGCTTTTCAAACTAAATTTTTCCATGTTGCATTGGGTGTCTGCCTCAAGCTGAATTCTCTTCAGAAAGTTTCAGCCAGAACAGTTTAACATCTTCCAAGAACAAGACTAGAAGAAAATACATTGTTTTACCCATGCTAAAAAAAATATTGGCAATGTTTTTCTCTGAAAAGATGTAGTTGTCCCATTCTGGGAGATTATTTCCACCACCACCCCCCCCCACCCCCAATCAGGGGTACGTAACTCTTGTTCACATGAAGGAAATTACGTAACTCCCTGGTTCAAATTCAAGGGGGACAAGACCAGGTCTGCTGTGGGATAATGAGGATAAGGAAATTGGCAGGAAAAAAAGAAACTATAAGGAGGTTTTAGGTAGAGAGGGGAAGTGGGCCATGCCTAGCTGATGAAAGGCAAGCTGGACTGCACCTTGTAGGAAGACTGGCACTGTGAGTGAGTGACAGAGATAAAGAGGGCGGACAGGAGCTGCTGGGTTGGTGGTGAGAACCAAGGACTGTTGAGGCAGAGGGACTGGGGCAGAGAAATAACGGGATACTAGGAAGGAATTGAGGGAGGCTGTGTGTACAGATCTGATAAGGAACAACAGTATAGCAGGGAGAGCTGGAAAGAAGCGGGGAATGAAGCTGAAATGAGAATAGCCAGTGAGGATGTGGACACTGTGGCTGGATATAGGGGCTGAAAGCAAAACCCACATAGAAGTGGGTGAGTGTTTGACTGAACACCAGACTGAGGTAGGAGACAGACTGGATGAAATTAGGATAGTTTGGGCTAGCAGACAGGACAAAAGTGAATTCTGAAATACATGATAAGGCTGAAATTGGGAGGCTAAGACTTATTGAGCATAGTGATTTGACCTGGAACAAGAAGTCCAGGATACTGTCAAAGGAATAAGAGCTGGATGAAATGTCTGCTGGATCACTGTCCCTTTAAAATATCGATATAAATCCTAGGACTCAGGCTTCATTGTTTTTTGGCTATCAGCAAATTTCTGTGAAACTTAATGTCAAAAATTCCTCCATCCCATCTACCACTCATCCTCCAGCATAAAGTACTCTGGGTCTGTATTACTCCAGTTTGGTTGGTGAAACACAGAAGTGTCAGTGTAGTATTGTATGCTGAGCATCTACAAGGCCGTATTAATAGGATGTAACAAAGTTGAGCACTGCGATTAAGACGGTGATAGAATTAAGGCTTTATGTGCAAATTTTGTTCTGCTCCCTAAGTATTATGATACAGTCTTAAACCACGCTTTTCCACAGGTTCTTTTGCTCACTTATGGCAGGGGATGAAATGCTCTGGGATTGAAGCTTGCTGGAACAATGCTCTGAATATTCTAGAAATGGAAAGATGGAGTATGAAAGACAGAGCTTTAGGAAGACTAAAGTGTTGAGTGCAGTGATGAGGAAATTAATTTTGGCTTTGCCTGTCATTGAGTTCTAAGTGAAAACACTCAGAGATATGTTTTCTCTGGTGTTTGGCTGCTTACCTGGAGATCCTGGGTCTAACTTGCTTAAGTGTCAAGCACTAGAAGCTGCAGATTGTCAGTTTAACACAAAAACTAGTACTAGTTTAACAAATAAACAGGTACACTGAGAATTCAAATTCTGAGAATCTGAAGTGAGATATCTAAAATAAGTAGATGAAAAAAGAGTAATTCTTCTGTACTTTGGTTTCTTATTGCAAAATGAGGTAATGTGGATATAACAAAAATGTTAATCAACATCTGCAAAACATATGAACATTAAAGGACATTCAGGAGGAAACTAATTATTCTTGCACAGGGGACTAAGCACTGATAATGAAGAAAACATGGGAACTCATTAAGCAAGCACTGTCCATCCTGTCCACTGAATGTGGCAGGAATACCTTGGTAAAATAATCTACTTGGCAAATGAGTATAACAAAATAGGGGGAAAATAACTTTTTCTCCCCACGTGTCATAGAAGAAATCAATAGCTGCTTCTCTCTGAGCTGCTAGTGGGCTCTTAACATGTCTACTGGATTAGGCTGCTCAAATGAGATGAGTGGCCAGATAGGTCTAGATGTGGAACTTCCAGCACTGAGATGCAAGTGCTCTGTGTGTATGCAGAAGAAAAAAAAAAAAGGGGCATTTCTGTAGAATAGAGACTTCCATATCATTTAGGTACACACGGGAGATTTTTAGGTTTGTATGTTGGCCTTAGATCCCTAGACTGCATATCAGTGCTACATGTCGAAATCCTTTTTTCTGGAAAGGCCCGGGTGAGTTTGGAGCCTGGATCCTGTTTTTAAAGGAATGCTTGAACTTAGGATTGGCCTATGTGACTTAAGAGGCTGTTTTCCTGAATGCCTCCCCTTTGAGAACTGGCAGCCTTAAAACTCTTCTTCTGAGTTACTAATTGATACTTATGAGGTGGATAGTCTTTCTTTTGTTCTTTCAAGAATAAATTTTTCTTTGCCACTAGGTTATAAAAAAACCCAAATAATTACTACTGTATTCTGGGAATTATAAGCAAATAATAAAACCTAGAAATAGATATTTCTCCTCCCTCGTCTTTGTATTAAGACAAATTCATGGAAGAAGGATTCATCAAGGGCTATTAAATACAGGAAATCCTTGTGCTACAGAGTGTCTAAAGCTGAAGAGAATATTATAAAGTATCACTATATGCTTGCCCTGTTCTTAGTCTCTTCTTAGACACCCACTGTTGATCATGATGGGAAACAGTGCAGAGTTAGCTGATTCTGCAGGGTTCTTCTCTCCTGGTCCAGGACACACTCTCTTTGCATCTAAAAAATAAGAATATGTTCATTATATTATTTAGAATTGGTCAATGGGACAAATGCTTTCAGAGGGTTAGAAGAACTGGCTTCTACTGCCTGTGTCCTCAACAAAGCAGTGTCCTGCTGAAAGGATGAAAAGATGACAGTGAGAATTCTGAGCTACCTGAAGACATGTGACTTTAATTTAACACTTTCTGTACCAATCCCAGAGCAGGTACTTGCAGTAGCATACCTCTGTGGCTCTGGTAGTTGATGAGATATCTGATTTTATGCCTGTGCTCACTGGCTCGCTCTTTAGACATGCTTTCTTTGGCATGCATCTCAGACCGAATATAGCGACTTCCAGATTTTTAGTCCCTGCAAAATGTCTCCCACCACACCTACATTTAAAAGGGCGCAGGATCCAGTTAGCTAATTTGTTCCTAGGCAGTTAAACTACTTTACATGAGCTCCAGACCACGGAGTAGATTTAACATGCTATTTTAAGAATATGTGAACAGTGTCGTGTAGGGGGGACGTATCTGTATCTGCCTTAGAGCGATAATTGAATTGGAGGTCGTCCTTTGTGTAACCCTGTTAACGTTTTAGACTATTCTGGGAAACCCTGTGGCCCGAGTACTATGGAATGTAGTTAGGAAAAACAGTGTTTTCTCAAATATTTCAGATGTGGAATATTTATTTTGTAGCCAGAGAAACTTGTTTTGTTGCCAAGCAACTGACCATGAGTAGGATCTGCTGCCAACTGTACTTGAAAAAAGCAAAAAAACCTACTTACCTCTCTTCAGGCTGCATGTGAGCATTTGCAATGCAGTGAAGAGAAATCTTAAAATAAAATCTGTGTGACAGGATTTATTGTTAGTAGCCTCAGGTTGGTTAGGTCTTTTCCCTCCACCTTCCCCTGAGTCATATATCATTGACAGAAGAAGCCACTAGTGAAAATATTGGTGCAGGAAATCCAGTCACTTTCAAACACCTTCCACTTTGAAGTTTGCTTCATCAGAGCCTCCGGTAGTGGAGTTTGATCATTTGCTCTTTGCCGGGCTTCTGGTCCAAAAGCAGGCAAGGACCTTAGATACAACTCGGAATTCTGTTCAGATTATTTTATTGACTTGATACATTAGCTTGAGCAGGCATCCAGATGTTCAAATATTGTTTGTTTTAGAATTTGGGTACATAAGCTGGTTTTCAGAGGAGCTAAAGATGCTCAGCTTGCACTCAATGGATGAAGGTTAAAATGGGACATAAATTCCTTTGAAGGAAGCTTATAGCAATGTCGTTGTATCCCTTTCAGCACAAGCAAATCATTCCCTACTGCATGAATCTATTGAATGAAAAGTAGTTAGTTGGGGAGCTGCCTGTTGGTAAACAAACCTGCCCATTTCACTGGACTTAGCTCGAGTAGAGTAAACAGTCCTTCTGGATTAACCTTGATGTTACTGAGATTCATTCCTTGCACTGGGTATGCCTGTAACGAATGCTTCTACCTCTGCTTCTGGACTGGAGCATTTATCAGCCATAATAATGGGGAAGAGAGTTCATTAACTGCTCTTTTAAAGCATACATGGCCTGTTTGGCCACAAGTGGGCACAATTGAAAATGCTACCCACCGCGATAAACAGGAGAAGGGGAATATTAATGTTGCTTGATGTAAGAATTGGGCTTGTAGCTAAGTCTTATGGAGAAGTCGGTCGAGAAACTATAAAAAGATGCAAGACAGCTGTGAAATTTGAGGGTTTAGGAGCAGTGTCAGTAATATTTTGGAACTTTTCATGGGATATTTAAGTACTGTTTCTCATAGCATGAATCTTTTGGGGTTTCTCAAAGACGTCCAGGAAGCACCTGTTTCTCCATGTTTCCAGCGCGTATTAGTTTATCTGTTCTTTGTTGCGTGTATAGTGCAGTTCCATGCTTCACTGCCTACTTTGGAGATGTTGCTTGGGTTTTTCCCAGGAGAGGTCAGATGTCAAATTCTTTATGTTTTCAAGCACAAAAGGAGCTTGCCCATGATGCTGCTGTTCAGATCCCTAAAGCTTCCTCTCCAACCTTGGCGGCTCTTTCCATTTTGTCCTCCTACTTCAGAATAATGCCTGTCGGTTGACCTCATTTAGCAGTCCAGGCTCCACATGGTGGCATCACCTGTTCTGCAGCTTGATCTTCAACCGCTGGTGGAGATTGTGTGCGCACATGTTAGTTTGGTTAGCTTCTGTGACCACAGATGATTTTAAAATGATAATGTCCTGTGAGGCATTTTCGTGGCGCTCGTGAATTAATTGGAAAGTTCAAGTAGTGGATTACTTCAAAAATGCTAGTTCAGATTTATTCCAGTTATGTAAGAATGATTATTTTTCTTCACTAAGACAGGAAAAGATTTATTGAACATGAACGTAAAGATGCTTACCACATTTCTGATGTGTTTGGGGGAATTAATCTCCCCCCAAATTCTACTCATTATGTTTTTCTCTAGCTGAGAGCATGTGTAACTTCTGTGCTGATGAGTTTGAGATTTTTATTAACGTACTTTCATTTGGGAAGAGTTTTGAGGTTTCAGGCTGGATTCCAAAAATGTAGAGTTATTCAAAGTTTAGTTCTCCACCATAAAACCAGCTAAATTTAATTTTGGTGCAAAATAGAGCGTGAGTATCAGTGATAAATTCAGTTTCTGTCCTGTAATTGTTACTGTAATATTATCAATAAGAAAATAAGTTTAGCAGTACATAATGACTCTGAAATGTGTAATCTTTTGTTATAATTATGTGTACAAATACATATTTACTATTTACAGTCTGTGGCATAGGTTGGACAGCCTGTGATAATATTTCTTTCCAATACTTTAAAAAATTTTCAAAGACAAGCATTGTGAGCTGTAAGATCTCTCCTAAATACAACGATGATAATTTATGTGCCAGTAATACCTATGTCATTCATGACTGGTGATCCTCTATGTTGAGCCATGCATAGGTATATGCATGTGCAAAAAGAAAAAATATGGATTTGATACTATTTTGGTTGTAGTAGCTCATGCTGTGAAAACATTAGATCCTGTTGTATGAACTGCTGTGATACTGAAGTTTATAGCCTCCAAAGAGTACTACAGTGGAGTCAGTGTTTCTGTGCTCTTTGCTAATGAATTGTATGAATTTCGTACTATCTGATCCAGTGGCCTATAACAGAACTCATCTGAGTAGTTACCAAGAGAGAAGAGGGAGAGAATAGAGAAATACCTTCCTTTCCTTCAAGCTTTGTCATTCTGTGGCAGCACAGCTCAGGATCAGCAACTCTGCATGCAGGAAACAAGTTGTGTCCACGCAAATCAACCGGGAGGTAAGTGACTGCAAGAGCTGCGTCGCATTTTGGAAGGATGCATGAAAATATGAGTTATTGTGTCTCTGGATGCCAGAGGCTTTCAAAAAGGAAGATACTAATCTCTCAAATTCAAAAGGTGGAAAAGTTTTGATAAAAAATGTTGTTTGGAAGGATTTCTTCGGTTCCAACCTGAAATTTAAGCTCAAAATAAGAGAGCCCAGCTGTGCCTCAGGGCTCTGGAGTGGTTAATGCCCTCCTTCATGTAGCCACCTAGATCTGGCAGACCAAGTTCAGATCTCTAGCCCATCTTGCTAAAATGAGACACTGACACACTACCCCATGCGAGTCTTGTGAATTTTTAGCTATGCTAATCACTGTCTCCAGATCAAAACTGGAAAGATGTTTTTATGTGGAGTAAAAGGATGACTTTTTTTTCTTTCTCTTTTAAATATTAACCTTTCTGCCGCAGAACTGGGGCACTGGTTCCTTCCAAGTTCTCTCTTAGCCCACTACTGGGAAGTGTATCTCCAGGAGATACCTCACAAACTGGGATTAATGCCACAGTCTAGTGTTGTCTGTGGAAAGAGAGGAACCTCCCTTGAATATATTTGTTTCCTTGTCTTCAGATTACACTGATGTCATTTAGAGGAAAGCTGGAAATCTTGTCCGTTCTTATGCAACTAATAGCTCATTGCATTCTTTATGTGAGCTAAATCACTGAAAAAGTTGAACTTCTGAATTGTCAGTTACTTCCCGATATTAACTCCCATCAGTGGAAATCATAATATACCACAGGCTGTATTTTAGGCAGTTACGTGTACCGGAAATGAATAACCTCTCACAACAGTGTTGTGTTGCTGGTGGTAATGGAATTTATCTCTGATCCAGGACAGGAAGTATACCTAGGAGGGACGAGATATTCCTTCTTTTTATTCAATTTTTTTTGTAGTACAGGGGATATAATTTCCCAGCTTAAATCAAATGCTGACATACCTATGGTTTGTAATAAATACCAGAATTTTGGGTTAGCCATTTAGCATCTTGACCTCAAGAGTATGGGCATGTGAAGTATTGTACTTGGTATCTCATAATTAATGAACCTGTGTGCTCCATCTGCATGCAAGTTAAACTTAAATGAATACTAAAAAACATGACAATTTTTTAAATGATGCTCACGGCATTTCAGTCTATTTCCTGCAAACAATTTTCTACCACCAAAAGCAGCAGAAATCTTAAAAATAATATGCAGATTGTGGCTGCCTAAAGATCCAGCCTGGAAATAGTGTTCAGCCATCTTGAAATCTTTCCTGTTTGTGTCACATAGCTGTGTGATGAGGGAACAGAGGTAATACTATCTGATTTTGCTGTCCAGTCATAAACAAGAATAACAGCTGATGAAAGTATGATCCAGCTCAGTGTTTTGGCCAAATCCAGGGTCAGAAATATGGTTGCGCATATTTTTTAACAGATAATTTTGAATAACAGGCACGACAGGATTTGTAAAACGGGGAACTACGTACTCCCTCTTTTGATCACAACAGCTATCGAAAACATTACCAGCTGAAGCTTGCTTTCCCAGCTCTAATATGGGCACGATATAGTGGCTGTGGTATATTATGTATTAGTTTGTTTGAAAATCCTTTGTATTTTGCGCTCTTACTACGTGCTGTGGCTGCTCGGAAGGTCGTTATTAGTCATCCTGGCCCTGGTTCTTGGCTATGCTGTAGTTAGTTTGCAGTGGTCTACTGGATCTATACCATGAAAGACAGTCTATAAGCAAGGTAATCCTTTCCCGTCACTCTGTTGCCGTAACAGTTCCTGTGCTACATAGGGTGCGAAGCTAAAAGCAAGGGAGTACGATCAAACCGTCCCAACAATGCCTGAAAACTGCACTAGCTCGAAGTCACTGACAGCTGATGGAAAGCAGAACAGCTCTGAAGATGCTCCGCTTCACGCTAGGGTTTGACCTGGAGGATAGCCAGTCTCATGGTCTGGGGAGCTCTGGTCTTGTGTACCTGCCTTGGCTCCGCTCTGGGCTCTTTTTGTGCAGTTTGAATGCTGCCGAGAGCCTGGCTCCGGGAGTGTGTGCTGGCTACGGTGAGACTCTCGTTTTCTGAGTGCTTGTACGTGTTGCATGCACATTGCTTGTGGCTGGAGCTGCAATGAATATATGTATAAGCTAGAGCTGGCAAGCACACAGCTGGTAAATAGAAGAAATAGAAGTGAGTCAAGTAGTAGAAATGTGCTTTCACGCTTCTCATGGTTTGCAGGTATTACTAACCACATTTTACTGTAAAATTTACCGGTGCACCTAATGCAAAAGCGATATTAAATCATGTATCTGCTGAAACGCTGCTTCTGTTTTTTCCAGGATTGGAAAGTACTGAACTATTTTTATTTTCCATAAAAGATAGTATTCAAGGGTAGTGATAGTTCATTGCCAGACATTTTTAGTTACTTGTTTTGTCCCATTCTTACTTTTTCTGCCTGTCTTCTACTGACCTGAAAAAAAATGGGCTACGCAACCTTAACAGTCACCTGTGGAATAGTTAGAGCAAAGTGTAATATTCAGAGGCTCTGCTTTCCCAAGGCTTCCTGAAGGAGTCTCTGTTTATCATTCAGCCTGCAGTGCCTGTATTGGGTTACACTAGGAATGTGGAAAGCTATATGGGAAAATCTGTCAGGCTGTGAAAAGTTCTCGGGCTTTGAAATTTTATGGACCACGCTTGCTAATGCACATTCCATATTTCAGGGTGTCTGGCTACCCTCGCTCCTTGTAAGGATGTGACGTACTTTGTAGAATATACGTGCATGTTTTGTTACAAGTGTTACTGAACTGATAAACAAGACCATAGACCTAGTGAAGTCGCAGAGAGGAAATCCCATTAGGAGATAAATTATAGTGACACCTACTAGTGTTGGTACAGTTAAGGGTCAGTCCCCATTTACAAAACATGATCTCTAATATGGTGAGGAGCACTGGTGTAACTCCTTTTCCGCACCAGCATTCCAGTAAAATCCCAGTTTAGGAGTGGGGCCCATGTTTTTCCTATATACAAATAATTATGAGAGACTCATCTACAGGTTAGATCTTCAGCCTCTATAAATGAAGTTTGTACTCACAAGCGTCTTTCAGATATTTCAGCGGGACCTAAAGTTGCAAGTCACCAAGTGCAGTTAATAGGACTTTGATCAGATGTGTTGAGTTGTGCGTGTATTAACTACAGCGTATATTACATATGCTTTGTAAAATAAAACAAAAAAACCCATTAGCTCATGAAATTAGCCTTTGCACATACAGGATGCTGTATAAACAATTTCAAGAGTCTGAAACTGTGGACTGTATTGAAGTGACTTTTTTCCTTATTTTTAGCTTCAGTTTGTCTTGTAAGTTTACGTACGTGCCCTGGTAAGATAATTAAAAATAAAACAAAACAAACAAAAACTTAGGAAATGGAAGGAGCTTCCCAATTAAAAAGCTGCAACAAAATGTAATAATTAAAACATTTTCCTCTTTTTCCCTCTCTGTTGAATGTACCCACCGACTTTCCTGACTACCTGTTAAAAAGTTGGGATATTAACAGCAAATCTGCTGGTGGGCAGTTAAGATTGGATTATCTGTACGTATGTGCTTATAGAAAGTGAGGCATAAATTGCAAAACTGCAGGAGTTTGTCTACATGGTCATGTCCGTTAGTGTTTCTATAAAGCAGAAGACTCCGGGTTTATGAATGCGCCATAGAGTCAAAGTCAGTCCCCAGGTAGGCGTATCCAAAGCCATTTTAGGATTTTATACATCAAAACGAAGGTGGCAAACTTTGCTCAGAAGGCAGTAGACACCCCATTCAGATATAATCAATGTCCTGTGCGTTTAGGGAGAGACTCTACTTAATAAGCATTCCTCTGCAGATATGCAAAAACTCAGTTTGTTGGATGAAATTCTGTGGCCTGGTTTATGCAAATGGGACCATATTATTGTAATTTAACTGTAAAATAATTCAATAAATTTCTTGAGTAACTCTGTCGTCTTTGTTCAGTAGCTCCCTATTTTAAACAACAGTAGTTGTTTAGAAGTTACTAGGGTTTTGTTCACCAGAAAAAAAGAAATGCTGGTCTCTGGCAGCCACTGCTCCCTTGAGAAGACCCCCCCTTAAGAAGACGTGGCCTGGAATAAACTTCAGGCCCTAATGAGGGACCATGGATTTCACCCATGATGCCTGTCTATGGCACCTGGATAGTTACTGGCCAGACTGAATCCCTAGCAACACCTAAGCTTATGCGTATAGGTTCATGGATTCATTAAGGGTGATGGATTATGGACACCTTTCCCTAACGTTTGTGTTGTTTTGTTGGGCTTATATCCAGACCTTAGTGTTATTCAAACCTCATACTTTGTTTAAAATATGAAGCAAATGCATTGTGAAACTGATATATTTCCAAACAATTTTGTCATCACGCAATTAAAATATCATGTGCTATAAACATCTCTAAGATGCTATGGATGGGAAAGTTGCCAGTTTCACAAGTCACATTGCTTTCGAAAGTACAATGAAAGTACAGTACTCCGAATGGTCTGGAAAGAAAAATCATTTTCCAGCTCTTAAAATCTTTTTTTAGCTTTTTGCAGTGCTCTGAAGTCAAATTATGATGATTTTAAAGGCAGAACTGTTAAGTGCCAATGATTTGTCAGTACTGGCACACTTAAATTCCTAACAACATGGTTGGGCCCTTGCTTAATATCTTAATTGTGCATACGAAATGCTTTTAAAGTAATGCTAGCCAGAAAATGTGTGCTTCTTATATTAAAAAAAAAAAAAAAAAGATTGCTTTATTATATTGGAAAAAGCTTCAAATAACTTACACCTTTTTACTCCAGTGTTGCTGTTTCTGGCTAAGAATATGACTGTGTAGACTAGGAATTTAAAGAGGGGTCTGTAAGGTTTGACTCTTTTGACATGATTAGACACCAGATTATTTTCCTTGACTTTGAAAACTGCATTTCTCATGGGCTTGATCAAATTGATTTCAATTTATAAAAAGTGAAAAAGCATCTCTTGAAGTAATTTGTTAGCTTCAACAGAAAGTGGTGTGAACCTGATGCCTTAGAAATGTAGTTAGAGGTCTGAATGTAATGTGATTAACTTCAGGCTTTTTGATTTATTATTGGTCTGTGTCTCAGTTTACTGAATTGCAGGATGAAGACAGGGGTGTTGTGCCTGCCAGAAGGTTTGCAGTTTGGTATCTCGTCTCTTGTGAGCGTTCAGAGCAGCAAGATAGCGTGTGGGAGAGCCAGGTACTGTTCCCTGCACTGCCAGTGCCTTCCAGGGTGCTTTCAGAGGAATCGTTCAACAAGGTGCACTCGGTGAATGATCATAAGCTAACTAAAATAAATGTTGTGTATTCCCTGGAAATTGTGGTCATGAAGATCTTCAGTGTCATGTACTTAAATAACATTCTAGAGCCTGTAATCGTTATCTGAAAAGAAGAAAAAACAATGTGACAACTTTAATGACCAGTCCCAAAGTAATAAAAGTTCATTTAGTCTATTGTTGCTTTTAGGAACAAGAATTCCAATGGGAAAACCCCAGAGGAGTGCTAACAATTGGAAAATTTTACCTAAACAATTAAGAAGGTTAGCTTGAGTAATATTATTATTTAGGAAGTACAGCGGGCCGTGTATGCGGTATGTTGACATTCTAAACATATGCATTGGATAATGCGCTTGTGTCCAGTTGACTCGAAGGAGTCTGTCTCAGCAGGGGAAAGCGTAATAGTATCTTTCTTCGATCAGTACGAACAGAGGAACAGAACTTCGGGCTGAGTTTTGCAATCCTAACTCAATCGCAGCCAGAAACTTGGTTGATGGGGCTGCTTTTGGGCATTAGACGAGGCAGGGAGTTGCCCGGGGAGAGCCGGGAGGGGCAGAAAAGACCCAGCAATGGGCATCCCTTCTCCTGGTCCTTGGTCTGTGCATGAATGCAGCGTAACTGCCTGAAAGAAAAGGGTATTAAGACGAGCACAGCCTGCTGCCAGGGCTGAGCCCTTTCTCGGCAGTGCTCTGCTCCAGCCCTTCCCCTGCTCTCCACGGCGTGCAGCTCAGCACCCGGGGAAAAGCCGGGATCAGGCAGCCTGCGAGTCTCTGCGCTCACCAGGCACCTGCAGGGTACGTACAGGCTTCCCCAAGTCTGCCTGTCCTGGGCTTCCCTGCTACTGCCAGCAGCAGGATTTTGAGCTCCCTGCAGCGTTCCTCTTGCGTGTCCCGTCACCCTCGGGCTGGGCTGGAGGCAGAAACCTGCAGCCGGTGATACAGTTCTGAGTGCGCAAGTTCTGCTGCTGCCAAGGAGCAAGAGCCGTCCCACGGCTGCCATTTGCTCCGAGAAATTGAGCTTTGTTGGCAGGAAGATGAGGGCAAAATGCTTGATTATGTGTATAACTATACCAATACTTTGGCAGCAAAACGTAATTTTGCCTGTCCTGGGTAGGAGCGTCAACCTGTTCTATCCTCTGCTGTAAATCAGCATGTCTGCAGTAGCACTGAAGCAGTTGCACCTATTTATGCCAGCTGCAAACCTATCGCATGGTCATATCCAGGTAAATGAATCCTGTGACTTTCCTAACTTAAGAGACTACTGTCACTCAGATGAAGATGTAACCGACGTGGCTGTCTTGGTGGAAGTGCTAGGTGCCCAAGAGCATTTTGCCATTTTTTATTTTATGGGTTGTGTGTGTAGAGACACTGTCTTGTAGGGAGAGGTAGTCTGTGGTGATAAAGGGGTCACAGAATGGAATATTTGAGAACTAGAGTATAGCAGAAAGAGGATTTCAATGCAAATTTGGAATGTGTTCTTAGTAAAAGGTATGTATTTAAAATTATAGTGTTTTCAGAGACAGAAAAACCAACTTCAAAATTTTTGAAGAGGAGGATCTTATGCAGAGGTACCTTTTTGAATACAAGGCCTTTGTCTCCTTTATATTAACTAATCTCTCATTTTACACTGCTTTGGCAATGAGAAAGAGCCCTTATAGTGAGGGTATATTTAACACTGCTGCCCCTGGTGCCATGTTCCACTTCAGGAATGATGTAACTGAGAAGCAAGTAGTTATGGATGTATGCTGAAGGTGTTATTGCATTCTGATCTGCAATATTTTTGGAAAATTCACACTTAGATTTTTGTCAGAAATTTTATCTGGAAAAAGAAATCAAGTGGTTCTTCTTTTCTGATGCTTACTAATGTGGTATATAAATATGCCCAAAGCAACGAGCATGAGATTTCACTGCAAGTGCTGAGGGAGTAATAGGTGGGAATTAGCAAAAGAATAGGAGGAATGAATAGGGATATGCACTGAGCATTTATTCTCTTTGAAAAATGATCTCTCTGCCTCAGACTTAGAGTTACTAAATAGCTAATGGCTGATACAAATGGTTGCAGATAGGATAGATGGCCTCAAGATTGATGGCTGACTGTTGTTGGTCTAGGTTTTTAATCCAGGCTTCTGCTGGAATGCGAAGTTCCTAGCTCAAGATCAATTATACAAGGACACCAAGAAGAAAAAGACAGTCACGGTATTTGTCTGCTTCTCAAACTACCCGAGATGTGAAACTCTTTTTGCTTGCAGTGACATGCCTGTTAATGCCAGGCAATGTAATACTTTCTTATTACAACCCTTTGCTTGCAGTTAAAAGTAAAAAAACCCTTTCTGTTACACCGCTCGTTCCTTGCACTTTTTGATGAATTATGATTGTGTTGCCTACACAGATAAGTCCTGGGGACTTGGGAGGTCACTGTAACAAAGCAGAAGGTGCCTGAGTCACTTGGGGTGGGCAGCATGCCGGTAGCTCTGCTCTTAATCTAAATTCATTTCATCACTCTGCAGAAATACCAGAATACACCCAGAATGCAACAGGGGTCAAAAGAATTATACAACAAGCAGAGATGGGCCTGAATCAATTGGTAGCTCTGAATTAGGAGGTGATAACGTCATGTGAGTTATGTCTGAAACATACGGGTTGTCTTCCTTGGCGTTAATAAAACAGAGGCTGGTGCAGGGAATGGAGCACTGGGCAATGTAAGAAATCTAAACTTTCAAGTGTGGCTCCAAACCGCAGGACATACTTAGATAATGACCGTGAAGCCGTTGTCTCAAGTGTAAAGGGTTCTCTACAATAACACCTGATAAACTTCCTTTGATTTTCTCGTAACTAAATGCCAACGGACAGGTACATGAGTATGGAAGGCTGAGAAAAAGACAGAGCTATAACGTTTTAAGGGTAGTTTTAAAAAATGGTAACTCTAAAAGAATGTGTGCTATTATTTTTATTTGCTTTTAGCTTCTGATCATTCCTCTAATATACAGAGCATGAAAATGGGATAAATGTTATGTGCACAATTGCATGCATCAAGTTTTGAAAATGCAACTTAGACTGCTCCTTTGCTCGTTGATATCATTCCATGAAGGAGGAGAAAAACTTCTACTCAGGTCAAGGGTGACACAGCAGACTGCAGACAATTGGTGCTGATGACGTTATTTAAGATTATATGATTGGCAATGGATACAAATAAGATTGAATTTCCATACAAAATAAAAATATTAATTGACTAGCTTATAGCCAATGCTAAAAGTCAATAGATAATTGAATTAGAAAAGGGAACTAGATTAACTGAACACATAAACTCTTAACTACTGGGTCAGTTTTGCTTAAAATACACGAAAATGCTGGTTATTGATTTTAAATGAAAGCTTACATCCAAATGTCAAGTTCTGTGACTTCGTACGCTTCTGTAGTCAACCAGCTGTGGTCAAAATTCTGTGCAAGTGGAGGACTGAATTTTTTAAAGATGAAAGTAGAAGAAATTTTTAATTTTTTGTCACTTCTTTCTGGCTACTGAAGAATTCTCTGCCTCAACAGATAATGTTGATGCTTTTTCTGTTTTTCTTCTACTCTCCATTAAGTCACCGGCATAGTCTTCTATGGAACATGTAGCAATTGCACCTGACGGTGATGTGCATAGCTTTGGGGGGTATCCCTGCCCTCTTCTTGGAAATAAAAGACACAACCTACTTTCTCTGCCCTCTCCGTCCCACAGAGTTTCCTTAACTCGTGAGTTTTAGCTATGAGACAGGACATCCTGTGTGATTTCAGCGAGTCCATATGGTTCTCAAATGCTTTTCCCAAGGTGAGGATTACAGAACATCAAATGCTGCTTGACGGAGAGAGGAAATCTCGTGTAATGCTTTTGTTCTGCTAACATCTATGTAAAGAGCTGCCTGGGAGTTTTGGAATGGAATCTGTCATCACTGTAATCCTGTTCTGGAAAATCGTGATGGAGACAGCACAGGGAGTGATGTCATTGGCTGTCTGACACAGTCATTGCCCACAGCAAACTCATCTCTTTACCAAACTTTCCTTTGTCTCTGACATTTGAATGCCCAATTGGCAAGCTTATTGGTGTTGCCTTTTTTTTTTTCTTTTCTTTCACAGCTGTGTTAAAATTCAAAACACAGATATGTGAGAAAAAGGCTAATACAGAGGAGGGTCTGTTCAACGCTCTCTGCAGATTTCCGAGGAAATTTTGTGCACTCTGCCTTTAGTGTCATATGCAGGAAATTCTTCTTTGGTTCATACAATGCAATAAATAAACCTCCTGTGTATTAGCTTTAGATTTTAGCACTTCTATCACAGCCTATGGCAAGTGGTAAAACTATAAGAAAGAAGCAGTTAGCTTTATAAGGGTTCTGGCCTGCCCTCATTCTCGCATACACCTATTTATTAAGGACCTGTTACCATGTAGGGCGATGGCAGCTGTATGACATAATGCAAAAATGCTATTTATATACCGTGTGCTAGCAATTAAGTTGAACAATCGTATTTGGTTATTATCCTTCCCTGCCTTTGTAAATTGACCCACCAGTGATGAGAAATGCTGTGATCTGCACTACTGATTGTGAGAAGGCAGACTGCGTTGTAATCCCGTGTTAGAGGTGGAGTGCCTTTTTTCCTGGGTAAGTTATATGTTGTGTATGGGCACCCTTGTTTGTAAGGTAGTGTTGCAGGTTGTGTTTTATGGATTAAATCATGTTTGTATTTAGACATCCTTAGATACATGCTGTGTTATTGTTTTACAGATAATAACCTTACATATAACATGAAGAGTCGTATTTTTAGAGAAGATAATCACGAAGAACGGCATGATTTTGTTTATGGCTACGAGTGCTCATTATCACTGAAATTAAGCCCATGGAGATGATGTTTAAATGTATCAAGAATACACCTTATCCGCCTAACAATTGCTGTTTGCATGTTATACAAGCAAAGAACCTCCAGAATGTTGGCAGTTGCTCAAGCTGTACATCAAATGAGGTATCTGCATGTATTTCTCAGCTCTTCTCTCAGTGTGTGTCCTCTGGCTGCATTACAGCTCTGTGCCAGGATGAGACCTGAACGCGTCTCCCTCCCTGTTTTCCCTGCTGTCACCCTGCTTTCCACGGGCGTGAGAGCTGGGTGGGAAGGGAGGAGTGACGTGCTGAAGCTGTGTCCTTGACCTGGGTAATGGGAGACCTCCTGTGTGTGCCAGATCATTTCCCTCCAAGATGCTTGACTGACGAGTTGGATTTCTTTGCCTTTTGGACTTTATTTGCAGGTTTTGAGTGTAAGCTTGTCACTGGAATTTATTACTTGCTTTAGTTTTTCAACCTAATTCTTCTGTTGCTAGCATTATGAATCTTTGATTAGACCACTGAGTAGCATTAGAGATGTGAGGGAGAGAAGCAGGAGTGAAATATGACCCATTTGTATAAAGGGCCTATATTTTTTCCACTGGAACAAATCCTAATAAACAGTTAAACTTCTCCATTCAATGGCTGAAATAACATGGCTCCTGCGCACAATGTGTAGGTTAACTGTGTTCGGAACCCACAACTAAAGTGTGTCTACTTCTTTGTTTTAGAGAAAAATGAGCAAGATGGATTGTTTGGAGCCATCAGACAAACTCCAATGGAGAAGGAGATGGATCAACATTATCCTCATCACTGCCAGCACCACCACCTGCAGCAATTATTGCCACCTGAGTGGGAAGAAGCCTTTCCTACTGGAATCTGGGACATAGGTACGAGGAATTGGTATGGACTGAAGTTGTTTATTCTTTGTTCAAAGTGCAATCATAACCGTTACTTCCCAATGAGTCTGATCAAGTGGAAGAAATTTATCTGTTCTTGAGAGGTGTCTAGGTCTGTTGCAGAGCCTTTTTGCTGGGGACTAAGGAAGCTTGGCTTTAACCCTGGTTCGGGCAGCGTCCCACTCTGTGAACTGGAAAGTCAGCTCAGCTTTGAAATGGAGGTAAGTGTAGGAAACCTTTGAGACCTGTGGATGAAAAATGCTGCATCAGTGTTTTCCTGTGAGACAAATCTTGGTTATGTACTGAGCTCAGAAATGTCACATCATCTGCTGGCACTCTATACGTGCTGGAGTTTTTCCTGTGCACAGTGTTTCTGTTCACTATAAGTTGGAAGGAAGTTCCACTGAAGCAACTTGGGGCCGAAAACTAAACTGAATCTCATAGCAAGAATTTATCAAAAGCGAGACTGACTGTTTTTTTAAATGCACTATGCAGAGAACAATAGATAGCCATGCAGTCTGTTGGAAACCCTATACTAGATTACGAGTCTTTAACTTTATAACCTTTGCATAATTCCAAAAATCTTTTATGGTGTCACTAATTATTTGCTAAAAACGCCTGTCAGTAACAGATAGTTTTCTTAAACAACATTAATTCTGCTTCCACAGGGACAGTATATTTTCCTGCTTTGGTTTTGATGCTCTTGGGTAATGCTACATGGTGGTGGGGGGGAAGGGGAGCTGAGCTGCCAACTGGGAATCTTCAACACAAAAACTATTAAGGGGTGATAAATCATTGGAGGCCCAGCATGTGATTAAAAGCTGTGGCCACCAGCAGTGACCCATGGGGATGGAGGTATCAGTGACAGAGAGCAGGGGGAGGTGTTTGGCATTCCTGTTCAGAGGCCTAACCAGGGCACCAGGGTTTGTTTATGTTTCTGTTCCACCGACTCCTGTGAAATGCCCTCTGTCTGTACAGGGAACACACATTGAGTTAGGGAAAGTATCTTTGGTATTTCTTGAAATGTCAAGGCATGGATACTTGAAGGTAATGTGTGAGTAGAATTATCTGGGACCGCAGAGTGAAAACCAAACACTTAGTTTAGGGCTCTGTGAATCAACAGCCAGCATCACGTAGTTATTGTAATTTTAGGTGAGCTTCACACAGATGCACAGACTATTGTAAATATGACTCCTTTCCTCTCAACTAAGTCCATCTAGAAAAAATAATTTTTGTTGGACCAGGCATGGGGACATCCAGTCTCAAGTTCTACTTTGTTCTTGGCTTAACAGAAAGCTTGATTAAATAAGAGTAAAAAAAAAAAATCTGGCAAAAACCATTATGATTTGGCCCATTTTGATATACGTTTGGAGCAATAACAGTATGTTTTGTTGCTATGCACAAGACAGCGGAGACATAATTTCTATGTGTGATTTTATATATCAGCTATCTGCCAACAGACATTTTGCTAGATGTTTATCAGCAAGTAGAGAGGTACACTTCCAGTTGCAAAGTGCTGGCAAGATAGAGCAGCAATGAATGAAAAGGTGGGTTTAGGAGACAGTGAAGAACAGGACGAATGAGAGCTCCAAGCCCCTGTGTGGTGGTAGTCTTGGTGGTCTCTGAGTTACCTTGGTGGAGACCTGTAGGGCCAGGAATGGAGAAGCTTGGTTTGGTAAGTGGAAAAGGTCACAAGAAAGGACTGGAACAGAGGAAAAGTCACAACTTAGCAAATGAGGTGCCATTGAAGACCAAAGCAATTTACATTGGTAAAAGGGCTGCAGAAACTTTTTTTTTTAATGCCACATTGTTTTGATAGACTGTAACTGTTTAGGGACATGCTTTTTTCCCTGTGAATTTATTCTACCATGTGTGAAAGACTGTCTTGTCATGCTTAAAAGTATCATGGGTATTCCTTTATGGACATGTTGTGTTATGTTTGACAGCAGCAAACCCAGAATGTTGCAGAGAAAGGAGCAAGAAACCTCATGTCAAGTAGATCTGAATATACACATCTGAATATGAGGGCTTCTTCCTATCCCCTGTAGGCAGAGATTGGCTTAAGGCCTGAATCAGAAGGTTTTATATTCCTTCCTATGCTCTTTTTATTAGCTTGGACTGGATATTTTCAACAGCCATATAGTTCTGAACAACTGAGAAGCAACTCACTGTAAACTTCTTGACTTTTCACCAGCACGAGGAATATCTTAAAAGTTTCACTGTGCTACAGATAAGCAGGCAATTACTATATCATTGATGCTGCTCAATGGGATAAACATGAATGATACGGGGACACCTTGTAAAGAAAGAACATGACGCAAGGAAGTTGGTAATAATTTGGTGTAAAAGGCTGAGAAGGACTCTTAGCTAGTTTAGAAACATTATGGTTGCCAGATGTGCTCTTCCAGATGTCAGGATTTCCTATTATATGCTTCTTCCGGTCAGGAGAAGCAGTTCCCGTGATAATGTGTTAAAGCCTTTGAGACACAAGGGTTACCCGACCCTGAAAATGAATTCTGCGACTTTTGTTGCAGATTAGGCTTATTATTAGAAAAGACTGCAATCCTTCACGCCCCCTTGTGCATGCGGGGATGGCAAGATGCCGTGGTAGGTGAAAGGTGGAAGAAACTGTCAGTGAAAATTGGAAGAAGTCAAAACTCATTTCTAGGCAGGAGGCCAATGCAGGGTCTATGCGGCGATTAACTCCCAGCACAACCCTTGGCCATTTAGAAGCACACTGTGCACAGAGTTGCAGTTGTCTTGCCAGGCTGCTGCTCAGTGACTTACCAAATTTCATACCCTGCTGCTAGTTCAATTCCTTCCTCTTGGACTTCCCTAAAACTGTAGCCAGATGTTTGCTAGCCAGTTATCAGCTGCTGCAGCAGGGAGTTTACTGAAGTGGTGTCATGCATCAACTGAAACTAAACCAAGTCTTTGTCATGACCTCGTGTCTTCAGATTCTAGGCTCAGAATTGCTTCCTAAACTTCAGTTTCTGTTCAAGTTACCTTAAGCCATGTGGCTTTGAAAATCAGCGCTTCTCTCTGTTGCTGCAGATAGCTTCCATTACTCTGCCTTGCCCCATCCTCTTTGTCCTTGGTCCCTTCTGAATCCCTGGAGACATCTTTCTCTTAGCTACTCCCACTCATTCTCCTGTGAAGGTCTCAGGTCCACAAATCCTTCGTGGGAGGGAAGGTCTGACAGGCCCTGTGCCTATTCCAGATGTGGGGATTTCCTAGAGGGGTTTTGCCTTAGTTTGATCTTTCTGGATCCGTTGAAGGATCTAGGCTTCCGTCAAGCTGAGGTCAATCACTGTTCCAGTGCCAGCTCTGTTACCTGGGACCCAAGCACAACGCACAGGGAGCGCCTAGGTCTAAGACCCAAGAGTGGCCTGTATTTGAACCGCCAGTGGGCAAATTCACTGTTTTCTTGCAGATCATTTTTGCCAGCTAGAGATAGGTGTATTTGTCCCACAGCCTTTTTCCCTTTGGGGAAAGCTACCAGCCTAGTTTTCACAGCACAGGTTCTAACTCTGCTCCTTTTTCTGCAACACACTCTCTGGTTTTGCAGAGCATGAGCCTAAATCACGAAGAAAGTAAGAAGTGAGATGAGAGAAGGAAGAAGTAAGGATGGGGAATGTCCCTTAATGTTGCACAGAAGTGTTTAATATAGGCCTCTGACTGCCAGTAGCAGAAATGCTGTACTAGTTACAGCAAAAGGGCAGGGTTTATTCTTTTGCCCGAGAGCTCTTTAAGAAAGTCACCTACACCTGATAGACAACCCTAACAGACAAAATAAATGACTGTAGAAAGTTCTTAGTAGAAGCAAGAACCGCATACAGGTCTCCTGTGTCTCAGCTCAGTGCTTTATCTGCATGACGTGAAATATTTGTTCAACATTTAATTTCTAGCCATAATTACAGATTCACAAATGATTGTTATTGAATGCTTTACTTAATGACTAATGTATATTCATTTGTAGTTTATATTCCAGTACCTTGTAATTTTTTCCAGTTATATCCTACTTAAAGAGGTAGAGAAACAGGACTGGAAGGGTCAACAGGCGATCACATAAACAGCCCAGTACTTCCACCAGCATCAGTCATACTAATCTATTCCTAAAAGGTAGTTGTTCTCCTAAAAATACTTGCTGGGCTAGATGGTCTTCCGTGAGGTGATGGGCTGGGTGCCCAGGAAAATGGCAGAGCAGGGACTGGAGCCTGGCTCGTGTAAAGGAATCTTCCAAATCTAGTTATTCTCTATTCTGGCTAAGGGCAAGAATGGCAGCAGTTTTAAAGGGCACCCGAATAGTGGAACACACCTCCCAGGAGATGCTGCTGCCCAGGAAAAGCAATGGTAGTATTTCAGTAGTTTTCTGAACAACCAGACTTCATTCAAAGAAACAAGTTTCCAACTGCATTGTCAAAGGCAAGATGTTTTCCACGTGAAGGAAGCCAAAGTGTGGATGTCTTCCTGAGTTTGCAAAGAGTCTGAAACAATAATTCTGAGTTGGTGAAGACAAGGTAAATGGCAACACTTTACAGTTCATGGAAAGAGTTAAGACAGGGGAAATATAGAGAGTTCCACCTGCAAGTCAGACAATATGTGGTATGAACCATTAACCATGTGAGAGATGTGAAGGATCAGCAAATTAGGAAAATATAATTCTTCTGGATGTGACTTCATGCTTGCAAAAGTTTTGGAAAATATGGGTCAGTCTTGAGGATTTCCCTATAAGCATGGAGTGTCCTAAAGCTGATCTATCTTTATGGGACATAGATTTAACATTATATTTTTGTTTCTTGATGAGATGAGCATAAGCCTGGTGTAAGTTAGTGCCCATCTTAGCTTATAGTTGTGGGAGACACTGTGATACGTGTGTGTGGACCATGTCCCTTGGCAGAGCCTCACGTTGCTGTATGGAGCTCTGTTTGAGCTCAGGCTCTCATTAATTTGGTTCACGTTGGAAAAGAAGCCCTCCTGACAACTTGCAATTTTTTTAGTGAGGCTTGAGCAATTTGGAGAAGTGTTTATGGATTGAATGCAATATTATTATGGAAGATATTGCTTATACACTCTCAGCAGCGATCCAATCCAATATTTCACATTTTGGCCAAGGCTACCGCTGGGAGCACACAGTGCTATCTTTTTTTAGATAGTTATCTGTGGCCACTGAAGAATTATTGGGCTTGATTATTTATATATAGACTTCTTAAAACTCGTCTGTTTAAAAGACAGCCTGTGCTTATGGTAAAGGGTCCTCTGGCTGTCTGTGCTCCCTCTAGCAAAGTGACTCAGCCTGATTATGGGTAAAAAGGCAATGGTGCTGTGAAAACCAGCTTTTTGCAGACCCAGAGGGTCAAAGCAGTAGCCTGGAAATGCATTGGGGTCACCATGCAGACAGGGGAGACCTTTAACAATTACATTTAATTTGCCTTGCAATCAAACAGAAGTAGATGGCAAAGCAGGAAATGGTATCTTTAGGCATGACATGAAATAGTGTTGCTGTCAACTTGAATAAGAATATCTGACTTTTTTTAAGCGACTACATACTTAAATAGCCTGTAGGGTCAAACAGCCTTTCCTACAGCCCTTTGATAGCTGGCCTGATAACGGCATATACACTATAAATATCCTAAATCAATAACCCTGTATCACTGCTGAAAGCAGACGTGTTCACATATCATAGCAGATGGGAAGAAAGCAAATAATATTTGTCTTGCCTTTCAAATTGATTTCCTGTTTTTAGTAAGCCAGAGTGTGTCCATATGTTAATCAGATTGCTAAGAAAGATAGCTCAGGGCAGCAGACTTTTACTTGACCTGCTGGGAGAAGGGGGGCAAGGAAGGGAGGAGGAAGTCCTGCATGGCCCTAAAATATCTGTGGCAAAAGCAGTTTTTACAAATGTTATGCAAATGCCTGTGCTTCCCTGACTTTCCCTGGGAAGTGCCAAGTGCTCTCCTTTCCTTTCTAGGCAGAAGATCTTCACAGTGCTCAGTAAGCTGCAGGATTGGACCTGTTTGCTGAAGATTTCATAATCCATCTTTTCCTTCCTCTTGGAGAATATTTGCCGTGGTGAAAATTCTAGCGTCCCGATGTTGGGCAGAAAGACCCAAGGTCCTTGAGAAGCGCCAAGGCTGCAGCCCTTCTCCTCTGCCTTCCCTTGCCCTTCTTCAGTGTCATGTGTTTCTCTGCTTCTCCGCACTTGCACTAATACGTGGCTATTTCAGCTGCAATGTGCCCTACCGTAGAGCACAAGGACTGTCCATAATGGCTTCCAAATGCACTCCTAGGTCGTATTATTTTTCTCTTCAGACAGGAGATTTTAATTAATTTTAATGACAAATAGTTCAGAGATCATTTGTGTGCACATAAACTCTAATGATGTTTATGGGCAATATACAATTGCCCGGGAGGAAATGACGGTACACTTGATGTTCTGAGCGTATTTTCTGTGGAAGACATTTATGTACACTCTACAAGCTCTACAGTTTCATTCTGTTTTAAAAATCCCAGATTTATAAAATGCTTGGTATGACATTGTGAAGAAAATAATTTCAGTGGACATGTAGTCAATACCCATGGTCTGCTAGAAAGCTCACACAGCAGCTGCAGTCCTGCAGAAGTTGTCTGTGTGTTCA
Organism: Aquila chrysaetos chrysaetos; assembly: GCF_900496995.4. NCBI lineage: Eukaryota > Metazoa > Chordata > Aves > Accipitriformes > Accipitridae > Aquila > Aquila chrysaetos. The sequence goes on from NC_044019.1 coordinate 26,340,214, forward strand.
TGCCAATGTGGCACACTTATGTTATCATAAATATGAAAATCAATCAAATATATATAACATAGTCTATATCAAATATACAACAAATACCAAAATTAATTGATAATGTCTCCAATTTGTATACATTTGGTGTTTTACACTTGGCTGATATAAGTTAATACAACATGATCCTGGCATCCATCGAGTCCCCGTTACCTCCTTCGGTCTTTTGAGATGAAGGCAGATGCAACAGGCAAAGCCTTGATTTAGGAAACTACTTTCAAAAACCTACCTTCATGGTTGATTTTTAGCAAGTTACTAGTCTGTACCTTTGTTCCCCATCTCTTGATGGAGAGCAATACTTCCTGCCTTGTAGATTCGAAAAATACACTAAAGACTGGGATGTGCTCAGATTCCACAAAGATACCTAAAAGAAATGTGGGTGTGCCAAGGATTAGTTTGATTCAAATCCTAATTTATGTTGCTTGCTGTTTGGGAGCATGGAGAAGGAATGAGATAAGGATGAAGCTGTTAACTTCTTTCCTGCATTCAGTGTGCATTGGCTGTATTCAGGAAACATCTAGGAAGTCCAAATGCAGGGAGGACCAGAGCTGATCACTCCTTCTGTTTCTGAAGTTAAAAGACAAAAACAGAAGACCACCCCTTCCTGTAGTGGCTTTTATTATTAGAAAAGTAATTTTTTTGGAGAGGAAGGATGATTTTATGGAGCTGGAAGCCAGATGATCTCAATTCTAATTCTGGTGTTGACACAGATTTTCCTGTGTGACCTCAGAAATATCTCTTGCTGCATTCCAGTTTCCAATCAGTAAAATGCAACAATCATTCTTTGTTATCTCTGAGGATCACTCTGCAGTTAGTAATGCATGGTTGCTAGACAGATTTTGGCACACGCATAGGTGCTTGAAGACGGTGTTGTGGTATCCAATGTTTTTTTGGTGGTGTTCTTTTAAAAGCATTTAAACAGGTTAGGTCTTAAGTCCTGTGGCAGTTTAGGGGCTCTATTTCTGTCTCCATCAGTATGTACCTTGATCCCTTTCAAAGCTCTGTCATGGTCTAATGTGCTGGCATAATAGAAAAACTCTAGAAATGAATCAAGTTCTTAGTGAGTATTTTAGTAATTCCATTAAGAGAAATAAGCCGATGTAATCAAGTGAAACATGTTAAAATATTTTAAAGTCAGTTTTCTAAAACATGTAATCAACTGACGTCTTGGTTAAAAGCCAAACTGCATCTCCAGCCTTGCGCTTCCTACTGCCATGCTGCTGCTGCTACTACTACTACTCAGAAAAGGGACACATCATTTCTTTTCCCATCATTTCTGCCATTATCCTTTTATATATGCCATCATGTCATCGGTACTCTGCTTTCTAACACCTCCCCTCCCTTCCCTGCCATTTCTTCGCACCTGAAGAACCAGTCCCCAGTACAGCTCCTGGGTATTGCTGTGTCTCCTGACAACGGTTTGCAGGAACCAGGTGATCTGTGCTACTGTTAATATTTGTAGGTTGGCCATGGTGTTCTCTGGAGTACTTGGGGTGTAACATTCTCCAAAAGACAAATTTTTAACATTTTAATACCTGCCATTTGTCTTCATCATGTAAGGGAAATGTTCATAGTGGGACTGAAGACCGGTGAAAGTCTCAGCTCTGGACCTTCTTTTTGGTAACTCTTTGGTGTTGAATTAACGGGTAGAGCCTCGACAAAGAGCAGAACATTTTGCAGCGGCCACTGCAAAAAGAATAAGAGAGAAGCCAGAGACAAAGTGACGTGGCTAAGGGAGCCACGTCACTGAATCGGGAGCAGGTTACAGACCTCCTGATACTAATTTAGTGTTTTAGCCACGAATTTATGTCTGTTGCCAAATATCAGAAGTCTTTATCCAGATCCTTACTATGTGTATAGCTGGGCTGTAGGAGACATTTCCTTTCTCCTTTTCTAAATAATCGCCATTTAAAAATCCGTACCAGCATTTTTTTGTTCCTTTCATTCACTTGGAATCTTCTTAGCTGCACATCTGATTCTTGGTAGAGCCAGGTACTGTAATTTCTATGCTGTTATCTGATCTGTTTTCTAGTGTGTGTAGCTGGTTTTGAAAGCAAATAAGAAGTAATCCAGTTAGACTTTATTTAAATCCATTCAGTAGGAACAATTATCTCAAGTGCTCCAGCTTCTGACATTCATCATGCTAGAAAAGGACACAAAGATGTGTATAAAAATATGACCATTTAACTCGAGTGGTGCTTCGAGGACATAAGAATAGAATCATTCTGTTGCATTAAATAATATTATGTGGTTAAAATGTGACTATCAGCTCTCGATTATGGCCATTAATGGTTGTGTTTAATAAAGAGGGTCTAAGAAAGGCACTCAAAAAAGGTTACCAAATATTACAAAGAGTTGCTTTGCTATTTACATCAGCAAATATTTTAGGTAGAGGAAGGAAAATCGTTAAGTGTTGGCTGTTAATCTTGGGTGAATGTAATAGATTCAATTATGTAATGTGACAATGAATTTGTTCTGCTTTGCCTTGGGTTAGAATTTAAGCTTTTCCCCTTCAGATTTATTCAGATTGTTAAGTGGCTGCTGAGAAGCTGGAACCTTGTCAAACAAACTTGGCTTTAAATTTTAAATTATTTTTAATCAATATGTGAAGAGGCCAAGCTCTGCCATATGTTACTCACCATCCATTAGTTGGTAGCTGGTCATTAAACTCTCACTAAGGTTTCCTAACTGTGACTATTGTGGTGATTTTTTTTTTTCCCCCCCTCTCTCTTTGTAGAGTATGGGCAAAGGGGAGCATTCGTGGCAGATTGCCTTGAGGACAATAAAAACTCTCATGTAGTATGGTTGTTTGTTCAGACACAAACAATAGAGACATTTTGCTATTACCATTTGCCAGCTATCAAGGGGTTTCGAGCCCCCTCCCCCTTGGTGCCTACAACTCAAAACAGATGCAAAATCTTTCTTTTCAGTCCCCTTGAAATGACCTGTGGTGGTGCAGTGTCATTTAGAGGAGAAATTATTGGAGTGAGAGTGGCTGGTAACAATAGGGGCCTTGTGCCAGGCACATGACAGAACAGTGAGGGGGCTGTTGGTGACTTTATTGGGGAGGAGAACGGCGATCTGGCAGGTGCTGCCATTGTTAAAGGTCTCCGCTCCTAGACAGTGGTCGCAGATGAGTTCATGTCATTTTGTTCGAGCTCTTTACGCTGGGTTCAGTGATGTGACACTGGTCAAGTAGCCGATCCAGCTTTTCTGATCTCCTCGACATGGTCCCTTCTGTAACATAACCCTTTATTGCCGAGATATGTCAACATGCTTCTAGGCCATATGGCTTCAAGCTAGAGTAACTTTTGTGCTCTCTGAAAGGGACATAATAACTTAATGTTTACTCTGCTAATACAGCCCCGGTACTCACTACTGATCCCGGCATTATTCTGTGGAGATGTCATCCAGAAAACCAATTAAAGTGTATTGATACAAAATAGATCCATTGGTTTAATGCCGAATTTGACAACAACAGAGATTGTTGCTTACAAGCCGAAAGCTCCCGCTGACTATATTTAGAAATGTGCGCTCTCAGTGTTTTCCTTTTTATACACATAACAATGCCGGGTTCTGGTGGTGGGGTTGCAGACCAGCAAACCAGGGTGAAGAAGTTTAAATTTTTTTACACTCGAAAGAATAACATGAGTGATGTTAAGTAGAAAAGGTTAAACGCATTGAAGTAAATGTATTAATGCATTAATTTTACTCATGCTGTCCCTTTTCTCAAAGCACCAGGCCACACTATAATAGCTACATCTGCTTCTGTTGTACATATTGTTTAGTTCTAGTTTTTTGGCTCAGAGAATAGAAACTGGTCTTTCTGTGGGGAAACAAAGAATTTGTTTTTGTAAATTGCCATTTTTTTTTCTGAATAAATCATGACAAAACCTGGCAGATTGAACAGATCAGCCATATGGAAACTGGCAAATTTTAGTCTGCTAGGGATAATTAAACATGGATGTTATGTAGTCTAATGAGATACATGTTTGTGGTACAGGGGAGGAACAGAGAGGCACAAAATCAGGAGATGGCACTCAGAAAGAAAAATTACATCTTTAGGATTTAAACTGCTGACATAGAAGAGATCTGAAGTGCTTTCAGAGCCGCTTAACAGGCCTGGCGTAGACAAGTCTCATCCAAACAGTGGTTGTACATCCAAAATTGGCAGACAATTTATAAAATTCCACCTAAGGGATAGGTTTTTTTCTTAACGAACACCATAGAGCGGTGCTGATATGTTAAGAGATAGAACAAAGACTTGGTCATAATATGTGGAGGAACTCTGACCATGTAAAACCATTTGCACTGCAGATAAATGTTATTGTTCTTATTAGACACGTCTGACTACCTTTTGATTGTCAATATATAATATAAAATGAAAGATAAATCAATTTGCAAGGAAAGTCTTGAAAATTTGACACTGAAATGGACCTATACATGTGTCTTATAAAAAAAAAAAAAAAAGTAGTACATATGAATTACTGTAATTGCATCAGATGTAGAACCAAACCTTAAAAATATTCAAGGAAGATAACTTTGCAGGAAAAAAGAACTATGTAACTCCGGCTGGAGACAAAGCTAAATCATGTATTGCAGCCCTTTTGAGATACGAGCCCTCATAAAACACCTCTGTGAGAAGCTTTTTGAATTTCATCTATTTTGTGGAAACCCTGAGAATTTACCATATTTTGTTCCGTATTTTAAATGCTTCTCTACAGGGTCGTCTTGAAAGCTGATGAGGTCTTCAGTTAGGATAAACAGGTAGCACAGAAAGGAAGTAGTTTCTAGAGTAAAACCTGGAGCCAATGAGCTAGGAACCTGATAGGAAAAGGCGTTAGGGTTTATAGGAATGTTTAATATCAGTGTAATGGGAAGTGACTCAAGTACGCAACCAACGTAGCCAAATGCTCCACAAACAAACAAGCACTTCCCACCTTGTTCCCCCAAAAATAACAGGCAAAAAAGCAAACCAAAAACAAATCTAAGGGGGAGTAGAGAAGGGTGTGGGGGAATGCGATTCCCTAAAAGAATATCACTAAACCTTCCAAATTGTGCTATCTATAATTTTTAGATGAGGGAAAGGGAGTCCCGTCTCTGGGTGTGCTACTCACTCCCATTGTGACCTGTAAATATATTACAAGCAGTAAAAGGGAAGAGATTACTGCCCAGATGTGGGGAGTTTTTCATTAGGTTCAGTAATGCTCTCTGACCCTTTGGATGGCAGAGCCAAAAATACAAAGGGAAACGAGGGCACACGCACATACGGTTTGTGAAATTGAGCCAAGTACTCCACACTACCCCAGCTGTGTGACAGGAGCTTGTGTGGTCAAAGAATCCTTTCCCTCCAAACGGATGCCTCTTACAGCTTGACAGAGCCGTGGAATACGCATTTATGCGGCTATACGCACAAAACGGCGTTCACTATAAAATGCCAAACCCACGCTTTCAGGCTTTAAGAAATGCCAGGCTTGAGCTTGGTTGCCTGTTGAATTGCCTCCACTCGCGTGGATGTAATACGGCGCAGTCTCTAATGGCGTGATCATGCACGGTGTTTCTACAGGGCCTCTGCTTCCTTCAGCTGACGGGAGGGACCCGCTCAGAAATGAGCTTGACCTGAGCACCGAGGACTCGGGATTGCAGCCCGACCAGTTGGAAGGTGAGTCGTAAATGAGGGGGCTAGAGGCTCACCAATGGGATAGATGACTTTTTCATACACATCCATTCATACAGAGAGTTCAGTTAAGGTTGTGTGGCCAACCTTAATTCTGACTTTTCAGGCTTTTTGAATTTTAAGAACTTGATCTTGCCATTTTTTTTCACATCTCTCTGTTTAGAGGTTTCCATAAGTTAGTTTGTAACTTCCTACATTTAAAAAAGCAAGCTATATATAATTAAAACTCCCGCCTATTGTACCCTGAGACAACCACAGGTTCACTGGCATGGCTTGAAGTTTTAAATGCAGTGCATAGGCTAGCCAAGCTGCAGAGATTCTGGTCATAACAGCAAATTGTAGCGCGCACGTGCACACACACGGAACAGGTTTGCAGGTATTTATCCACAGCAGGGAGCCTCCAAGCTTGGCTCTGGTGGGAACTGCATTACAGTTGTCTTGGGCCAGTTTGCCAGTCTTGCAGCTTCTCTCTTGGTCCATGTTCTCTAATCTGTTCCAGTTCTGTCAGTTCTCAACTCTTGCTTATCACCCTAGATACGTGTTTTTGTAGAGTCTCCTTAGCCTGAGTCCTATGCCCATATGATAGCTCAGTCTCAGCATGTCTGCTTATACTCTCAGTTTGTATCTGTCTGGCACGTTAGCACCCTAAAAAACCCATGTGCACAGTTAGTTGCAGGTACTGTGTTTGAACCGAGGGCCAAATCTGGCTCAGTCTGTTTTCCAGCTCCAGTTGCCAGTCATAGTCCCCTGCTCCAACCAACTGCCTTCTGTCTCAGGATCCTCTAAATGTTCTCAGTACCATCTGTAAGCTGCGTAATAAGCATAATAAATAATACACATAATAATAATAACAATAAATAATAAACTAAGTTTCAGAATAATATTACCAGACCCACCTGAAAGCACATGTTTGGAAACAGGTTGTCTTGTGTTATTTTTTCCACAACAGGGTCATGTATCTCAGAGATAATGGTGGCAGATTGAGGTCCATCTCATCAGTCTGAGTGCACGGAAATCATCCTCAGGGCTTGTGAAGCTGTGAGTATTTTGACAGTACTCAATAATTACCCCTTCTTATTTTAAAGTAGAAAACAGTAATGAGGCAGAAGGACAACCACTTACAAGATGATTTTTTTGTTGTTGTTAATTCCATTCCCAGAATTTTCCTAAAAATACAGATTATGCTTATTAGATGGGCTCGCCTGTGATTTCCTCTTTGTCATTCAGTAGACTTGGTTACTGTGGGGAAATAACATAGTATATGAGGAATATATCACTTGTGTACCTATGAAATTACTTCTCTCAGTTTTTGTAGTATAAAATCTTGCTATGATAACAATTGGTTTATATCCGTAGGTATTTTTGTTTGACTGGCTGTAGAATTTATTGAAAAGGTAAGACCACTTAAATGACACGATGCTTGGTGCAATACTCTGGTATGAAGCCAGATATTAACTGTCGTGTTTAACACAGCAAAAGCTAGAGTTAACACATCTCATTAACTGTTAACAGTAACTCTTAACTTTAAGTTCTGCTTGTCATATAATTAGTATTAATTCTTTAGTATCTTTCCAGAGTTCTTCCTACATGTTTGGAAGAACGAAACACGCTCTTCCAATGCCCGTGTGTAAAGTAGCTCAGTTTACTGCAGAATTGAGCTTCTGCCCTCAGATATCCCGGCAGGAGAGTTCAGCATGGATGCAGAACTGTGGCTGCTCTCAAGTGTGCAAAGTTAACTCAAGAGGAGGCACTCACATACAAATAATTTACTTAAAAGTCTGCATTGATAATCTATTCTTAGGTACATTAGGCCTGTTTTGGTTTGGTGGGTTTTTTTGGGTTTTGTTTTTTTTTTTTTCCCTTACCTACCTCTCTGGGACTGAAGCCAGAAGTTATACACATGATAGTATGTATTTTGTTCAAGTTTCTGTTTGCAAACATTGTAGATACGTATTTTGGTAGAGTACAATTCATTCAGAACACTAAAGTTTGCTTATCTCAAGGTCTCATGCAATAGAATAAACAAAATGAGAAATTAAATAAAAAATACCTAGGCTGGAAATGACTGTCCTAAGAAGTTATCTTTTAGGAACATGACACAAGAAGTCTGAAAATCATCACAGTATAACCTTATCTTTAGGATAAGAACACATGATCAAAACCAAATGTAAGCAGTCTGCACAGTAAGGTGTAAGATAATGGGGACATATTCAAAGAGGGCTTTGTATAGCAAGAAACATCAGGCTTCTCATCTGATCTGCAGGAATTAATATTGAAGTGGATAAACTTATGTCTTCTCTTTTGCAATCAAACTTTCTTTCTTTTGCATAGACCCTCCAAAACAGAAAGTATAATTTGGTATTTTTGAGCTGGAAATGGTAACCACCAGCAGACTTTCTTGTGTTAAAAAAGCAGAACTACGGTATTCCCCAGTGAGTAAGGCTCATTCAAGTCTGATAAAAATGCTGATCTGCGGCTAGATAGGTAGGACAGGGAACTACCAGGAGTCATAGGTGAAAACAACCCCCAGAGATCTGCTTTCACAGAAGAGCCACCCCTGATATCTTGCCAAAAAGAGAATCAGGCAACTTGCAACATATCGCTTGCGATATGTTTTTTCAAAAGGATAATTAGAAATACAGAGTAGTCGTGAAAGGAATACACTGGAAATGGGAAATAAACACTGAAGAATAATCTTGCAGGAATGTAGGGATGTGATGCTCTGACAGTTAGGGAAAGGGGAGAACAGTGTGGATAAGCTAGAGTCATATCCTGCTTTCCAAGACTTTTCTAATGACGGGACAAGATGCTACAGTGGGATGTCATTCAATGAGGGCAGCACCCGATCCCAGGAAAAAGTGCAGGAGCTTTGAGCTTGTCGAAGCCTGGAGTCCTCTATACCTAGCAGAGGCAGGGTACTGCCAACCAGGCAGAAGCTGCTGCTTTCTACAGGGGAAAGGATCTCTGTGAGATGCAGGGCACCCAGTGGAGACCGAGACTTTGGTAGTTCAGGATTTGTCCTGGGAGCTTCAAGCACCCGCTGGGCGCAGAGCATGGTGTCACCTCTGAGGCATTAAAATGTACCCTTACCGCTGCATAGCAAACACCTTCAGGCTCTGCAAAGTGTCACTTTTTCCTCTTAGTAACAGCAATGCAAATCATCAGTGAGGTCATCAAGGCTTGCTGATATGAGAGCTGAATGCGTCCTACAAATTTCCTGGGTCTTTTACAATGTCTGTGTAGGTTCTCTGTCTCCTGTTGGCAATGACGGGGGTTAAACTGGTTCCCTGTCTGTGAAATCAAATGCTCATGGTGGTTTTTCTCCCTGCAGTTGCATCTTGTTTTGCTGAGGAATAAAAATGAAACTGAGGGGACAGAAAGCAGGCCACAGCCAAAGCTCAAGGAAAAGTATACAATGAGTAAATTAAAACCAGCGTTGGGATGTAAGGCAGATATTTAAAATGATTTGATTTATAAAAAAGAAAAAAAAATCCCAAGGAATTACTATTAATACAACCGATCAACTATTTTTGAAGATTGTTTTTGTAGCTGAAGAGGAGGAACAGTGGCTCTTTTATTACGGCAGGCTAGCGGTCCTGGGAATACTCTATTCCTCTTCTGCTTGGTACAGAGTACATTTGAAGAGATGATAACAGCAAAGAGCATATCATAGCTTTATGATCACTCATCAGCTTTGGGGAGCCTGCGAAATGAAAGGCCCCCAGACCGGCCAAGGTTGAAAGGTTGAGGTTATAACCAGACTTTTTGTTCCTGAGAAGGCCAGAGCCATTACTGAACAACAGACAACTGTGAATAGATGATGGGCATCTTTGCTTTGTTGCTGCTCCCTGGTTTAAGGATACTCTTGTCCTCCTTCTGCCCCTTCTATATTTGACAAGTTTGCTCTCAGCAGATATGACAGGCACTGGTGGGGGTCACTGGCCCAATTCCACATTTCCACACTTGGCTTGCTCCAAGTTCACTGGCCTGAACTAATGTCTCCAATGGAGGTCGTACTACTGAACATTATGAGTTTTTATATATTAAACATGCATTAGTGGTTTTTCCCTGCTTATCTGACAGCTGTAGAAAAATAAAGAAAATTCAGTTTGAACTTTAAAAAGCAGGGCTTAATTTATGTCCGCTACTTTTGTTCCTCACTTTCTTTTTCATTTGCCAATTGCAAAGCTCAAGGGAGATAATAAAATGGAGGAGCTGCTACTTTATACTTCCACGTGCTTCCTAGTGCCTGTGCCTTACTGGGTGAGCTAAATCTAAAACTAGGAAAAGAGTTTTCAGATGGAAATTTGATTAAACAATGCAATCATCTGTCTCACAATCTGTTTTTTTTATAAGGAAAGTATTTTTTTTTTTCCAGGGGGAATTTTCTTTCAGAGGGTTTTGTATAAAAAGGCAGACGTCATGAATACTGATGGGAAGGGCTCAGTGTTTTGTTATTTCTGTATAACAAAGACAAAATGCTTTAATAAAATCAGAAAACACAGATGTTACTTTGAGTATATTTTGCATCTTCCACTTTTTTTTTTTTTTTTTTTTTTTAAGTTGGGAACAATCCCTCCCTCAGACTGACAATAGCAGCTCATGACAGACAAAATTAGCAGCTGGAAACTTAGCCAAAAGTTTAGGCTTTTTAGTTTGTTGTTATTGTTTGGGATTTTCTTAGATGGTGAAAGGCACGCTTGAAGGAAGAGGCATGGATGAATTGAAAGCCCTTGTTTCTCACTCTCAGTATAGTTTGACTGGATTTTAGTTTTTATAAACAGTTTAAAATGGGAAAACGCATGGCCCTTTGTTTAGAAATTAGCCTATTGTGTTTTTCTCTTTTTTTGTGTGTGAGGACTTTAGAGGGAAGTTCATGTGGTTTGATAATATATACTTTTCATACTCATTTAAAGAGATCACATTTTTATTTAAAAAAAAAAAAAATCAGTTTCTGTATGTCAGTGAAAAAGTAGTATCTATCAATTTTTCCTAAGTAATCTCTGTTTCTAGGGAGGAAGCAAGACCAGGACAGGGAAACCACATCTTAAATGCTTCTGAACACAGTGGAGGAGCAAATCTGCAGAACATACCTTTCTGTGAGATCCAGCATAGATATAGTCAGTGCTAGTCTTGGGGGGAAATGTTTTGTGGTTGCTTGTCATGTGCTTCTGACGCATCTTGGGTGTCTGTGTTGATGGGGCTATTCTTTAGAACCATGGCTACTTTGGAGTGGTCTCTCGGTACTTCGCTACTGAGGTATGTTTTACTCTAAGAAACAGAGAAATGAGATGTTTTCTGTTCAGGAAACAATGGATTTAGAGGCAGGATTTTACAGTTTTCCTGGTTTTGCCACAGGTATGTTCTCTCTGCTTTGTTCAAGCTACCTGGGAATTTTCTAATGAAACACACTTTCTCAGGGTTGCTGGGTGGTCAGTCATTGCCTGCCCAGCGTATTTGTAAACGGATCTTTTGCTTATGCCGGCTTTTGTTCTTTCAGGGTATAAGCTCTTCAGAGAACATACCTCTGGATTCATACTGCATTTAAGAAATTGAGGGGAATACTGGGAAAATCCACCTGCCAACACTGGAAGATAATACTATGATCAAAACAAAGCATTAGGATTTGGGAGATTTGCCTTCTAATTTTTTGAATCAACTGCGTGTCATGTGGGTTAAAATGTTCTTTAAGTATATGGCAATGGAAGGGAACACCTTGTAATGATTATAGCAGGACATTAATAACACCCGCTGAATGCATATAAACAAAAAAACATGAATATGAAATGAGAAGGGATCACAGAGTAGAAGAGGAAACACCACTATCCTCATTCCATTTAAAAGGTAAGACAGTGTCATATTCTTATGTCAAGCTGCCTACCATGTAAACATTCCTTCTCAAAGGAGATATGTTAACTGAGATAGATATAGATCAACAAAACCAACTACATTTGATTTCAAAGAATGTTCCCTGAAATACTGCCTAATCTCTAGCATGCAACTGCTGGAATAACAGGGAGTTGCTTGCAGTGGTAGTAAATATTATATCCGCTGGGTCTACCTGTACATCCTATATTTAGTAAAGAATCACTTTAATAAGGAAAAATGATTTCTAATCCTGGTACTAGTGGCATTACTTTATTTCAGTATTATTTCCTTTTTGGACTTTATGGAAACTTGTTCCCAAACTAATCATGTAGTTCTGCTTCATGTGTAAATATTATTATTGCCTACCTCTATTAGTGCTTCTGATGCAGGAGAATCTAGCTGATGAAATCTTTCTTTTTCAGGGTATTAATCCAACTCCTGATGTGCAATAGAGCAGTGTTAAGAGACCCCAGACTTAACTGTGAAAATGAGGGGACTAGTGAGCTGCTGTGTGGCCCGTATCCATGGCTGGAAAACTGAATTTTCAAGGAATGGCCTTTTTTCCTGGGCCTCTCAGAGGATTTGGAGTATGCTTGTCCACAGAATAGCAGAATTCAGGGGTGGTAGAGGGACAGAAGGGGGCTTTGGTGGAAATGGAAGATAAGGAAAATATTATTTTGCATAGGAAAACATTTTATGTGCAGAAAGTATAGTACTAGGCACTGTGAGAAACTCAGTACTGAGGTTTCTGGCTTTGCACACAGCTTGTTTATAATAAAGACCATTCCCTATCATTTCCATGTGGAAGCATTACTTCACACTTGCAACTGCACAAGAGCAAATGGAGCAGAAGAGCCTAATTAAAGTTACAGGGACTTCTTTATAACAGAGCAAATGTTAGTTTAATGATACAGTTACAAGTCACAAAGAAATTGGAGCAGACGCCCCAAGTTTTATACATTTTTGGCAAAGTAAGTGGGAAACTATGTGCTAAAGGGAGGTCAACAGATGGAGGAAGAGAGGTACAGGAGGGAAAGCAAGCTACGCACCCATGTACAACACCAAAAAAAGCCCCCCAAACCCCAATCAAACAAACAAAAAGAACTGAAGACACAAACCTTGGAAGAAACAGATTTTTAAACAAAGTTTGCCAAATAAGCAAACTTTTTTTTTTCCTGAGAGCAGATGCAAAGTGCCTTTTCAGTTTATTTTGGATAGAAGTGAGTGAACACATGCTGTGCTTTAATAAATCTTGGCGCAACCACAATAGGGAAACTCAGACCTTGATGAACAATTCTGTTTTGGAGTTTGGTGATACTCACCAAAACTCTTTGCGTTCTTCCCTCTCCTTTTCTGCTTTGGAAAACAGAAATTTATCAGTGATATGCAGAATTCCGTTTCCTCCATCCTACACAAGGACACAACCAGGTAGATGATCTTCATAACATCTAGAGAGTACCTGGTATTTTCAAATCTGCTATTTTGAATGTGAGGCTGGGAGTCAGAACTCAACAGTTCAAAATCCTAACCCTCTCGTGGTAAAAGGCCCGGCTAACTGACCTCGGGCAAAAGTTAGTTAAGATCATCTTTTCAAAATTCTTACCTAACCCTTCTTAAGTTCCTTCTCAGGAATTCAGCTTCCAAATTTCCTTCTTAAATTCCTTTTTCAGCTGCAAAGTAATCTGGTTTTCATAAAACCAAGACATTGATGCAAACCTCTGAATCTTTGTGTTCCCTTTTATGAAATGGGATAATACTTTATTCCACTCCTCCTATTTTGGGTCATTATTTTATTTGCTTTGAAAAAGCATGGTGGTGTTTCATAATAAGTTTGCATAACCATGTAGTTCTGTCTCTGGATTTGCTATCATCTCTTCTCAACTTCCCAATGTTGTGGGTTTTTTTCTGTCCCCCCCCCCCCCCCCCCCCCCCCTTTTTTTTTTCTAAGGCAGAGATCAGGAGGGAAATCTCCTCTCTGTCAAAACCAGTGGAAACAATCCTGGTCTTTAAGAGAATCAGGATTTTACCTCAAATCTTTTCATTTGCCTAGCACCCTTGGATAATTCATAATAATAATAATAACAGCTCTGATCCTTGCCAAGCATTCTGGATAAAGACAATACATTTGGTAAATCCAGGGTATGCTTATTATCAGGCTATTATAACTATATCTAACAAGGATAGACGGTACAGGGGAATATTATCCTGACTGCAGTTGTGTTGAATTGGTGAGCCTTACGACACATCACACATTTATACAAAGCCCCCAGATTTACTAAAATATACAGTTGGCAACTTCCTGCCAGTCCATTTTTCCGGGCTGCCACAACCTTTTTGGAGAACAGTTTTAACACATAGAATAGGTTTAACTTATAAATTTCATTATGCTTCCAACAGCTGGATTTTGTACAAATCCTGTGATACATGAATCAAAGCTATCAAGATTACAGACAGTGCAAACAGGGAACGTCTGATACATGAATCTTCCAGGTGCACTACTGTGCTTTCCAGAAAAGACTTGCAAAATTCTGGCTATTGTACGTGTACTTTGCAACTTACCGAAGCTGACCTCGTAGGTAATACTGAAAGAGGAGTTGCCCTGAAGGGAGGATTTTTTCTGAGCTAAATGTTCTGCTTTGCTCTATGGTTGTGGCTTAAATTTTCTTTATGCTATTTTTGTATGAGATCATGGATTACTCTGTTCAAATACCTATGAAAAATGTTCAGACACCTCTTCTTCTGGAGTAACTTGGAACACCTCTGTTGATGTCAATGGTCACGCTTGTTGGAGACAAATGCTTTGATCTAGATGTAGAAAAAGTATCAGCTACTGCAGGCACTGCGGCACAGACAGAATATACTCCAAAATGGAACGTATTTTTCCACCCCCAGAACCCTTGGAAAGCTCCATGAAATTCATGTCTCTGGAAACTATTTAGTTAATATGCACTGTAAAGTTACCAGTGTGAACTTGTGTCATGGAAAGACTGATCTTCTCACTTAGTGCAGGTAACCGAACCTCCTTGATTTTGTTACTGTAGATTAAATTGGTCTTGAACCTTTGTCTCTGCATGGTACGCACAGTACCTAACCATATATGTGACGTCAGGCTTAAAATAAAGCATTTCCTTGAATCAGGATAATACCAGGACCTTGATGAGAACCGAGAGGAAAAATTGCCTCTCGGTTTCTCCCTATTTTGAAGCTGATACAGTGCTTGTATGATTTGTGAGTCTTTGTGTGTGAAGTGATTATTAGGTTGTGACAGAGAACGGGGGAAGATGTGAAATAACCTGAAGGCTGTTTAGGATTAGAAACAAAGTCAGATATAATTTGAGAGGCCTGAATTCTTTCCATTCCTTTTTAGTTGGAAAAGGGTAATAATTGTAAATTGCTCTTTGCAAGGAGAAAAATACCTCTAGTACAGTCTCGGGTACTCACATTAGACCGTGTGTTTCTGCAGTGGCCCTTGCCCCTTCTAAATTTTCCTACTGACTTTAGTCACAAACAAGATAATTACTCATTTCTAGGCCAAAAATAGATGAATTGACTGGGAGTTAAAATATTTATGTTTACTTTCATTAATAGATCGAGTCAACAGAAATGAAATACTTCCTCCTCTGACTGTGATCTATTTGTGTTGGGTGAAAACCCAAGTGTACCTACCTATCTGGACTACTTGTAACCTGCAATCAGTTTTCTGTATTTGGGCACTATCTGTTTAATGCAACTAACTGCTTGTTTGGTTTTCATTGAAAGGGTTCATTTAAGACTAGTTTTCATGCTGTATTTTAGACATACAGACATAGAGGTCAGATATTCATTCCCGTGAAATATTGGCAACCAATGGAGCTAAGTACAAATTTGATTTGCTAATGATAGAAAAGTAGGAACAGGTACAGCCTGTTTGTCGTAGTATTTGTTCAATATGCCAAATTATCTCTTAGCAAGCTCACATATTTCACCAAATGTGCTGAACAAAGATTAAATGTGATTTTGAACTCTTCCCCACACCTTTCACGTTATACTGAACCTCTTTGCTTTCACTTCAAGATGGTCTGAACACATGCCTGTAAGTTTTTCTTCTGGAGCATGGTGGAAACATCTTACAGACAGTGCTTACAAGGTAGCCTTTGCACCAGTGGGATGCTGAGCGTGAGCAAAATTGCTCGATGGTGCTACTTACGGACTGTTGATTCTCTCGGAGCTCCCCCAGATGGGTGCACTGCGTTCTCCTGCGAGCTGCCTGCTTCCTCCTGCTCTGCTGGGTGCGCTTCCCAATGAACCGTCTGAACTCCTCTTTGTTTTTTCCACATTACACTGTTCTTCCCTATCTGTTTCTCTGCTGTTCCTTGCTCGGGCTCTGTTTTTTTCTACCAATCTTTCCTGAAAATATGTTTTTGAAGGGAAGTGATAAAAATTTGTCTATACACGTCTCCCTTCGTATTTGTGTGTGCTCATGTGCAAAGGCCTGGATAGCTGTGTGTGATATAAAATGTTTACTAGGCTGAAGTTAAGGGTTTATGTATGTGATACATTATTCAGGATACTCCAAAAATCCCAATACGATTCCTCAGCTTGTCGTAGTTTTTTTAATTTATTTTATGTTACAGGGCATATTTTAGGAATAAGTATTTGAGAACTGGTTTAGGTCTCTAATACATACATATTTTCCTGTCACTGTACTTGTCAAACTAGCTGGTGCTTTGTTAACAGCCTGGTTCGGCAGACTGTGAAGATCAGCTACAGCAGAAGATGACTCTAAGGTATTTTGAGTCCGTGACATCTACTAGCCAGATGAAGTCAGGTGCTTGTGCTATATATACGAGGCACATCAACTAGAAGTTTGCTTTTCTAATTTGAAGACACTGTGCCATACCACACCTTAAAACCATCGTTGATCCTGAAAGGCATATCGCTGTTTTGTGCTGGTGTACCACTCTTTGCTGGGAAGTGGGAGGTAGTGGATAGAAATTTGTAGAGGAGGGAAAGACTTTAACGTCTTTCAACTGCTACTTTGGAGACTGTGGTTCCTCAAGACACGAGGGCCTAGCAAATGAAGCGTTCAGATAAGCCCAGAGTAGTACATATGAATTCACTTAATATAGAAAAGATGGTAAAACACTACAATGAAGTACTATTCACAAAGATTGTGCAATCTGATGTATGGATTTCAGTTATACATGTGGAAAGTGCATGTATTGTGTGAGCGTAACTGTGGGTGTCTGGTGTGTAGATACAAATACTTCAGTAAATATTTTGACTCTTGCATGTGAAGGCGCTTAAATATATAGTTGCTACCGATTGAGTCAAATATCTGCTTCTCTTTCAATGTAAGAGTTTCCATTTAAATGCTGACAATGGAACTAATGTATAAAATCTGAGAATGTGGGGGAAGTCAAAGCAGAGTCATTCTCCTTGAGAGGAAATCTCAGGGAACAGAGATATGGGTAGCTATGGAATGTGCAAAGTGATGGTAAGAAAACATACACTATACACCTTGAGCCGTTGTGATATTAAAAGAACTTTTCTTTGTTAGGCTCCAAAAGAAAAATTACTGAATAAAATAAATTGGCCTGTGGCCTCTTGAACCCGTCAGAAACAAGTTTGCTGTTAAGAACACTTTAACTTCAGAGATCTTAGCTTGAATAATATCGTTGCATTCTCTCTCTCTCTTGGTTTTCGGGTTTTTTGGTGTTTGGTGGGATTTGGGGTTTGGGTTTTTTTGTTTGTTTGTTTTTCTTCCCCCTGCTCTATTGGCAAACTATTCTGGTTTTACTGATTTGTGCTCATAATGAACAAATGGACGCAGAAGGATGTTGACAGGGATCTAGATCACGGTTCTGGTAGTTTTGGGGAGTAACTTGCAACATTTTTAGAAAGTCAACCAAAGCTCTGGGCAGCAAACCTGGATTTGGGAAGGAAGAATTCCGGTGCGGTTTTGGACTAATGCCTGGAAACCTTCAACCTATGATATGTAAGTCATATCTAATGGGTCAGTCCTGGACATACATCACCGTTTGCCATTTTGTGTGCTTATTCAGTCTCTGGAAAATTCTGATGAATAGTGAGGAAAACGTTCTTAATTTTGCTTTTGGGATATTGCTTCTTTAGAGAAGATGTGTTTTGCCATTTAGTGTGTTCCAGTGACTCAGAAATTCTTCCTTCACCTTCTGGTCCTGATGCTTCTGTGACCTGCAACTTGAGGGACTTGCAATTCTGCATTCTGCCAGCGAAGAGCAATATTGTTCTTTGCTTCTCATTTGTCCACAGTTGAGCTGACCACAAACGGACGCAGCTTCAGAGGTAGATTTAAAAAGCACTCAGGCTGTGGCAGTGCTATATGTAAGTTATGTTTTTATTTACATGCTCATGATAGTTATGTCTGGGAAGACTTGTGTGTCTTGCCAGATACTCTGGTACCTGGTAGCTATTCTGTCTTTCCACCAATAGTTTGCAGACTTCTGCCAAGTTGTTTCTCTTTTGTTATGAGAGAGATAAAAATAAAATGGGCTGGACCTTGATCAAGAAATGATTTTAGATACAGCTTGGCAACAGAAGCAGACCCTCAGCAACATTTTCCATTGTACAGTCACTCTTTTTTCTTAACTGGGCAGTATGATAAATTGCTAATTTCAGGTCAGGCAGTTTAAAGTGCAGAACAAAAACAATGACACCATGGAAAATAAAAAGGGTGTCCAGTGTATTGAGTTTAAATTTAAATCTGTCTCTCTCAGGAAGCAGACTTTAGAAACACAGATGGAAACACACCTCAGAGGAATATGGCTGAAGTCTAATGAACAGGGATATCTTTCAAATTCACCAAGAAAAGTGGGTTAAATCTCTTCTTCTGAAAAATGAATGAACAAAACCTGTTTTTTCTTCAGCTCACCCCCTCATATAGGAATAATTCTACTGTGTCTAATTTAACCAGTTCTCTTTTCTTTCAAGTTCATCAAGTCTCTGTTTTCTCTTTTTAAGAGGTTAACTTGACAGCAGTAAAAAGTAATTGCCTCTTTATATGTATCTTGGTCTCACAGAATAAAAGGTGTTAGAAATGGTCTCAAAGTGGTAGGTCTTCTGGTCTATTCCCTGTCTATACAAGTCTGTACCAATATTATGAAATGGTTCAGAAATGCTTGTTGGGCATTTACCAGCATTTTCACAAATATCTGAACAACTTAGGTGCTTAGATCCCATTGAATATAATAGGAGTCTCTTGATAACTTCAGATATCCAAATACCTGTAAACATTGAACCAGTAGTTTTTAAGCCACTAAAATCAATGGGAGCTAAGTACCCTGTATTGCAAAATCTGTCTAAACGTGATTCTGGGCTCTTTAGTCTCTCTTGAAATTAGAGAGAGTAGGCTTTTCAATCATGAACATGGTTTTGAAAAGTTTGTCTTAAAATTTGCTGTGTCCTGTTCCCGAGGGAGATATCAGCACTGTTTCAAAGATTTCATTGTCATGTCAGTATTTGATGCATGAATGCTATTAATCTGTGTTCAGTATATTAAATTATTTATCCTCAGTGATTTTATTCTTTGAATATTAGGAGATGTGGTTACAACACTGATTGTTTTAAAAGATATGGAAGTAATATAAATATGTAAATAATTAGGAATTTACTGAATCAAAGTATGTAAATTTAATTATTGAGACCTATCCTATCAAACCAGCTTAATTATGATTTTTATTGCACTTCTCTGAACAATTTCCAGTAAGACAAGATTCTGTTGGTGGTGAAATGTATAAAAAGCGAATACAAAATTCAAATGTTACTGCATGACAGCCCTGTGGTGGCTATTAAATCCCTGCTCTGCGGTGTGATAAAATGCCTTCTTCCTGACTCTTCCTGCCTGGGTAAGTATCAAAAAGTCTTTGTCCTTTTCTCTACACTTTATCCCGTGGCAAACTCATGTCTAATTTACTGTTCATACAGAGATTTTCTAGGGTTTTGGTTCTAATTGAATAACCGAGTTTTAGACAATTTCCCGGAGTTATGAGTTAGAGTGACCATCTGTGGGGCTGAAAGAGTCATTAACTTTCCATGGTCATTTCCACCCATTGTCTTCCTTTTAGACTACCCATAAGGATTCCAGTTAGCAACCAAATGTAACGATGGGTTGGTTTTTTGTGTCAGGGGAACACCTGTCCATTAGGAAGAAAACGGAGGCTTTCAACTTTTTTTCAAGTAGATCAGTGAAGGACTGTCAGCTGGGAACAACATTTGGTCACTAGCAATCTGGTACAGGCTGTTTCAAATCCATGACCCCAAACTGGAAGATGGTGTTGCCTGATCAACCTGCTTCTTCAGGGAAAACAGTTTAGGCTACAACATAATTTTTTTTCATCGGGCCGTGAAATAGCACTTGTAAACCTCTAAGTATGCTTGGCTATAGTTTCAATGGTCTCTTTCTACAGAATCCTCACCTGCACATAACTGAGCTTTTTTTTATTGAATGCATATATCTGGTGTGGAATTGGGGTGTCATCAAGCATAATATGGATCAAAATTAATATTGCACTACAGAGAGATTCTACCTCCTCGTTTATTAATAGACTTCAGAATTAACTGGCAAATTCAAAGTGGAAGAGAACTTTTAATTTTTTATGGTTTACGTTTGTGTTTCCTATGAAAAAGTAATTTGTTTTTCTGTTTAAGGGTCAGACAAATACTTTGCATTCAGTACCTGCATTGCTGATCCCTCTTTCCTCAGGAGTTGGTGTGTCAGTTGTGAATTTCAGCTTTATTAATGAATTCTTCCTACCAATTAATCCTCCTGTATATTTCACTTGATTGTTCTGATCTTTACTTTTGTCCTAAAATGTTGCTCAGTGTCCTGTCTTTATAGGAGCCGCGTTCTACCATTGTGACATCTGCATTTCAGGAACAGGTTTTCCTGTTCTGTATAATTTCCAAAGTGGGCTTGAAGTAAGGGAAATAAAAATGTCATTTTTTTTCGTACAGCACCTACATGATTGCAGGTGCTCGATGGAAATGATACAAAGCCTTTTTCTCTGCCCAAAAGACTTCTCATCATTTTTTAAAAGTAATTTAGCAAGTGGAATCAAAAAATAATACGGAAAACATGGAGATGAAGTACTCCGTAGCAATTATTTCTTTTGACTGATCAGTTCAGATGCACACACATCTTAGCTGCAACCAAAAGATTTTCTTGCAGCAGTAATTATTATTACTCAACAACTCTTGTGAACGTTGTGGAAATGGTTAGTGATTGAAGTAAGAAAAAGGTAGTGGCTTTTTGGAGCAATAGAAAAGAAAAAGTAGAAAGAAAATTTAGCCCTAATTTATCAAATTGTTTTCGTATGCGCCTGTCTCTTAGATGTTTGACTAAATTAATGAACTTTTTACACTCTGGGACATTCAGAAAGTCACATCTGTGTTAAAGACCTATGGTGAAAACGTGATTCCCTGTACTAAGGCTGAGAGAGGAAGAAGGTTCTATAGTTCATTACTATCGCATCCTGCACACAGAAAAGAGAAAGCAAAGTTACCATTAAGACTGACTGGTTTCTTTCAATTTGCAATTGGTCTGGTTTTCTTGAGGTCCCTCATGATAGACTGCCTCTCTTTCATGTTAAAATATCATTAAAGTGATGCATAAAAGTGGCTGCTGTAATTTTGTAACAAGTGCTTTGAAATCTTTTCTGGCTGAGATTGGAAGAAATCAGACTGAGAAATTCAGAAGAAATGAAACCAAGATTTGATTCAGCTTTTTTGGTTTTGGAACCAAAAGCAACTGCCCGTGTTTTAATACTTTTCTCCCAGGTTCCAGCTGTAACTTGTGGTAATTGGTCTCTGAACTGGCTGATTTACTATGATGCACAGTATTTGACCCTTAATGCCAGCACAAGATGGACAGTGGAAGGCTTGTGAATTTTCCAGTGTCTTCAGCCTTCTGTTGTTACAAGGCATCAAGTTCCTTTCCATTTTATTATTTTCTCTTTTTTTTTTTTTTTTTCTTTTTTGATTCATGCTTGCGGTCTTTTGGCAAACAGCTTTGCATTTCCTTCTCTTTTGTAGAATTTGTGGCCACATAAGTTATCAGCTATAAAAAGGCAAGAGCAGGAAAGCTTGTCCTTGACATACCCAGTGGAATAAAAAAAAAACCCAAAAACGCAAACCATTTCCTATTACTTTGTTCTGTTGGTAATTGCTTATAGAAGGTTGCCAGAAGGAACAGTGTCTGTCTTCGGGTCAGGGTGGTAAACTGCGGTGTCCTGCCATACTAAAGAAAATACAGTTTTTGTTTCCTGCAGAGTGAGGAAGAGCGGATGCGACTCCTGACAGCTAACCTTGTGAGCAGGGTTAACTGCAGAAGGGTATGCAAGGTCTGTGTCGAAAGCGGATGAGCACAGCAACCAAGAGAGAGCAGCAGGATGAAGAGTAGCCCACTGTGTTCAAAAGAGGCTCTGTAGCTCGTAGTACTATTTCACTATTTAGAGATTCGCAATTGGAAGCTTTTGGTCTGGACTAGTCTAATATTGTGTCACTGTGAATGGCGAGGAAGTGACAGAATCACTGTCAGAGGATCAGTAATAACTGAAATACAATTTGTGAATACCTTAGACATTTATTGCTGGATAATGTGATTTGTTCTTTAGAAACACTTCTTCCCTTCGTTGTCTATAGAGAATACCTACCTGGTAGGTCTGAGCTTTTTGGCTAAGCTATACAGTAGTTGAAACTGGGTCAGACACATGTCATTCTCCCCCTTTTTCCTACTCTGTGAAGCATGGAGAACTGACGTTTAGCCATGAGTAAAATGCTTTGTTAATTACATGCGGCAACACCTTGCTCTGTTGTTACGCTTTTTGGCGTAGCATTGCAGGACTTCAGATTGTAGGCACGGACGGGTTTGCTTTGTGTTAACTGCCCTAAAAACATAGAGCAAAAAGATGGTCCCTGCTCTAAAGCGCTTCCAGCAAAGTATGAGAGATGATGGGTGGATGCAGCCTGGCCAGTGGACGACTACAAGCTGTTGCAGAACTGGAGAATAATTTCTTGTAAGATGAATTTAGGAAATTTCCACATATTTTCTCTCTTCTGGGGATCTCACAGCTAGCTGCCTGTTGGTTTTGGACTTGGACCTTTGAAGGCTTTATGAATCCAGGGATTATTTTACTGTCTGTATAATTCTGTTGTAGGGCTGATGACACCCCTTCAGAATGTCTGTCAGGTTGCTCATGAGGGTTTTCTGCCGGTGGACCTTAATCTGAAAGTCCTGTCCTATGAGGTATTGGCTTGTGTATCCTTGAGTCCAAGGTAACTTTTTAATCTGTTTTAGAATAAGTAATGCTTTCAGGGGCTAGGAAGACCTTTTTTTTTTTGCCCCCATCTATCCTTAAATTAATTTTATCTTTATGGAGAATTCTTTTGAATAAGTGTGTTACAATAGAGCTAAGTGAGGTGCTTTATGGCCACTGCTTTTCTTAAATTACACTTGAACCTTGAGGTTTAGCTGGGAACCCTATTTCACCAAAAATTCCCACGCTGAGTGAATTTTTCTGAACTGCAGACTTGTAACACACATCAAATCAAAATAGATAATCTGTATGACTGTTACTACTAGAAGTTAAGAATAACTAATATTGATATCAAATATTGCACATTATATATCAATACCTAAAATTTCTCAACTAATATTATAAAAATATTGATGTATAGATGCTTTTGGCTTAAAGAAAAGGCTTGCCATCTGTGAACTGAATCAGTTTGTTTTACTTTGGACCAAAGCACATCAGCTAATGTTTGATTGAATACTGCAAACACAAGCGGCTCAAAACTTGTGAGTTAGACCTTCAGAAAGGATAAGCCTGCTTTAGAAATAGCAAGATTATATTGTGAATCAGTTAAAGTTTTCTGGGTTTTAACTTTTTTCAAGCTTTGAAACTCATGAAGGCTAGTTATTGTATGACAAAAGACTACCGTCAGGAACTATCAAAAAATACCAATAACCTCCAACAAAGCTGTGAAAATTGATACCAGTTATAGTTCTGAATGACTTCTGCAGAAGCAGGATCCTGCAAGGGGGATGCTTGGATGACTAGACTCACAAGAGTGACTGCACGGGAACGGGTCACGAAGTTGTGCCATAATTTCCAGCTCTGCAAACTCAGTCCAGCTTGCGGGACAGGAAAAGCGACTGAATGTGACTGATTCTGCTTTCAGCTTAGCTGGAACATTGACAGACCTCAGGGACAACAGGATCATGCCCCACACACACCAGGAAAGCACAAAGCAAAATAAGTTTACCCTAATGCTTGGATGATAATATTAGTAAACTGTGTGGTGGGTTAAAGCAAGCGGGAGTGGGGAGAGGAGACAGCAATCTTCTCTCCTGCCTGGTTTATACAAGAAGCACTTCCTTCTGTGCTTCCCCATTTTCTTGCCTAGTGAACTCAAGGCACTTTGTTTCAGTTTTCTTTAATTGCTGCTAATGAGGAAATTGCTCTCTATTCTCGCACCGCTTACATTGCATTTACACTCGAGAGTATCCAGCTAATACTCCATGGTTGGTTAGCCCTGTGGTGTTAAGGAAAAATCTGAACTTGTTGGGTTCCATTTCTTCCCTCTATAGGTAGAAGATCTGACCTGGGGAATGACTGACTGCATAAAAAAAGTGTAGTCTTACAGCCGGTCTTTTTGGTCCTAGAAACTGAGCAGCAGCAAACTCCAGACCTCTAGGTCCTTTTCTGGGTGCCTGACAATACAGACCGAGATGCCTACAATGAATGGTGTACCTTTCTGTGCTGGCTGTTTTGGAAGGATATTGTTATTTTTTTATGCCAACCATCCCTAGATGAAAGCTATGCTTGCCATTTTTTGTATAAGGTTGTCTCATGGCTTCCCAGCAGTGCAGATAAAACTGAAGAGTCAGCTGTACCTCACTTGTTGGTAGCATGGTAAGGGAAAGAGAGACACAGTGATGGATGCTGTTGGGATGAAGCAGTCTTCCACCAGCTCCTGCTGTCCCATACGCACTCATCTCCTCCTGTGGCTAGAGTGTTTGAAATTTTCAAATATTTTGAGGCTTCTCCTGGGTGTTTTAAGAAAATTAGTACTTGAATAATAGGTTTTACAAAGTTTTTCTACTAGCTTTAGAAATAATGAAATTGCTACCTAGGCTGCCTTTCTCTTGACACACAGCTGCCAATCAGTAAGTATTCGTTGTTACAACTTGATATGTATGAGACAAACTGGGGAAAATGAGATTCTTACTGCAGGTGTTCATTTTGATAATGCAGATCAAATGACTGAATTTTTAAAGGGAGCAAAGAAACAATTTTCTTTTTTCTTCTATACTTACAGATACCCAGGAGGTTAAACACAACTGCCGTTAAACACAACTGCCATAAAACACGTAGAACTTTAGCAATATGGACAATGGCAGTACAAATTATTGCAATGAATACAATGAAGGCCTTTGTCTTCATATAAGAATTAGAAGATATTTCCAAATTTATTGAATACATTCTTTGCTACAGCAAAGTTTGCTAAACTGGTGCCCAGTTACACTGGCAGTTTTTTTTCCTGTGTTCTGAGCACATCTTTGAAATGCTGGTTCATTTCAGGTAGGCCGTTCAAGGCTCATCAAGTGAGAATGATTTTCAGATAGATCCTTCAGTGGCCATTGAGGAGAACGAGTGTTAATTTAGGTCAGAGTCACACGGCTGATGCAGTGGTTTGTAGCATCTTATCAGCCTACAGGACCTTATGGTAAATTCAGATACTCTTTTTAAGATAATACTCTGCACATTTTTATTATTTTTTTTTCACCAGTTGTTTTTTTCAATCATCCTTACGGTTAAAAGTGCTCAAGATTTCTCTATTTCAGTTCAGAAATGAGCAGAAAGATCTAGAGGTTTGGATGAGTGTGTTGGCTCTGAGTTTAAACGTGAGCTTAACTTTAAGCAGGGCACCAGTCTTGATGGTATCTGTAGGGTTACTTATGTGCCTGTATTTAAGCAGGGCTCAGATGCTACAATGAATCTGGACATTGGGCTTGAGATCTTGCACATTAGAAAAGAAAAAGCAAGTTCCTGGCTGAGGTACTGCAAATTCAAGCTAAAAACCTGCCACGTTCCTTTTTTTAACCCATACAATTACAGATTTTTAATCCATTATATATTTATTTTATTTTGCTGGCCATGTTTTACTGATGTGAAATCGAAGGCTGAATTCCTAAAGAAATAAAATTCTGCTTCCATTGCCTGTTGCTGCTAATTTAGGCTCTGTTATCTGTGGGTGTTTTGGTACTAGAAGTATGGCATCACTGTGGGTCTACAGTAGCTCCCCTGTGCTGGATCAAGTCTCTTTTTTTTTTCTTTTTTTTTTTTTTTTTCTTTTACAATGGTTGAGATGTGTTTAATTTATTGTAGGAAACTCTTAAAGATGCAAGATCCTTTTTAGAGGCTTCTACAATAGCCGTGAAGCACTTATTTAATCCCATTGAATGGAGGCTAGATTTACTAGCTGGGCTAGACATGATTTTTGTTCAGGAGTCATCTCGGAGTACATCGAAGTTTAAAGATCTTTGCAGAAAACCCAAGGAGAAACAAAAGGAGTAAATTTTAAAAGGAACTTTGTCAAGGAGTTTTAGATGTTAAACAGATAGAAAAACCATGGTGGCTTGACTGAAACGAGTGTTGGGTTAGCAGAATCGTTACTGATCCGGTGAGACATGCTAATGAGGCACTTTAAATGCAAGTTTGATGGAAAAAGGGGCAATTTCATACCAAAGTGCAGCAAGGTTACTGAATCAAAGAAGGTACACTTCAGTTCTGCAAAAGGGGACAATGCTCCATTGTCAGATCCTTTTTCTTTTGACTTTAAACATGTTTTAACTACACTATTTACTAAATTGTACAATGTGGCTTGCCCACTGATTGAGAATTTATGACCAGAAACAAACCTGTTAGGGGAAAAAGAAAAACTGAGTGTGATCCATACTGTAGCTGCATAAAATAGTTTGAATGAACTTAACCTGAGCACGGTGGGGGGTGCACAATATGGTTTTCAAGCCCAGGGGCCTAGGATCTGAGTTCAAATAGAATTTCGTCTTTCAATAACAATTTAAAAAAAAAGGAGAGTGTTTGGAGACATCTGTGGCCTCTCAACCTGCGTTAATATAGATGTCTCAGTTTTGTCTTAAAAAGCCTACTTCAGAATCATGCCTTGTCAACCCATCCAGCATGCGAAATGCCTCAGATTGCATCATGCCTGAAATTCACAAACATCTTGTTTTACTTTCAGTCATTACAGCTCTTTTGATAAAAATAAAGACTGACAACATCAGTACTTGCTCTTGCTGCCACAAAAAATCGTCGCACAAGTCTTTCACTTCCATGAAGGAGAATTCAGGCTCCTGTATGAGATTTATTGAGCAGCTTTTGGGCATGATTACTACACACAAACACAATGAAATGGCCTAATTTTTGCCATGCTATTTGTTAAAGGAATGAACAAAATTCAGTTGCAGCAAGGAACAGACTTTTTCCTCATCTAGTTTAGTAGAATTGCACTGCATAAATTATAAAGCATGTTACTCTGTCTTGGCATAACAGAGCCCCAGCTTTAACAGTTATAAGAAATTTCAGTTATGGGCATTTTTAAAAATTTTTTTTTTCAAAACCAGAACCTGCCTGTGGCAATGCATTTAATATTTCACATCTTGTGAAAGGTTGCTCAGCTCGGTTCTGAATTTAACCTCCAACTTCCATGGGTTCCCACAGGTGCTCCTAGTCAGAGTCAGAAACCACAGAATCAGCATAAAAGCAAAAGAGTTACCAGAATGGAGAATCTTAACAGTTCCTTTCTCAGACCTGAAAATGGGATTTATATGAGGTTTCAAAAATTGCGTTAATTGTTCTCCACATTTCTCTATGTTTTATTGCTAAGCTTTCAGTTCATATCTTGGTCTAAAAAAGACTATCCCACTATAAAGGTTCTCTTCGTACATCTGAAAATGAAAAATACATGGTATCTCACTGCGGGGTCGTATATTGCAAGGCCTTTCTGCAAGTTTTGATACAGCAACAAGTGGGAAAGTTTTATTTGTCGATTGCGATGAACAAGGTCCATAATAAAAGTTATTAGATTCAGCGTCAGCTGGCAAAGATCAGCTGTAGATCTACAAACTTCTATGATGCTGCAAACTTGGCGCTTGTTTTGACCCTGCATAGCAAACGAGTTGGATTTTCACAGTGTGTTTATATTTGGGATTGGTAATTATGTATCCTTAACGTGTATTTCAAGATTGCATCTAGATGCATGTAGATTTGTCAGTAAGAGTTTATCATTGCACAATTTTGCACTATTTAAATACGTCACAGGATATGTATAATATATGACTAGAATGAACATTTTCAGGTTTTATGTATATACTTTTTTACCACAGAGAATGCAAAAGTCTAGGTAATAATAATAAAAATTGAAAACTAGGTGGCAGTAATACCCAGCTGTACAGCCCTCCTATGAGCGATGGTGGGATGACTCATAGTTTTCTTAGGAATTCTGAGGGTGCTGCAGTCCCATACTGAATGGCTCAGCTATTAACAGAAAAAGTACAGGACCAAGTGTTCATATGGGTTCATTCACTTAAAAACACAGAGTTAGTTACAGCCAATCCTCTTCTAAAAAGGAATAGCAAGAAGAACTAAAGTGAATATCATAGGAGAACTAATTAATGCCGCTAAGCTTGTTTAAATATATGTTAAAAGCAATTTCCTTCCTACTTGCACTGACAGAAGAAGGGGAGCTGTGATTACTGCTGAAATTCTTGTTTCTTGTGGTTGTGGCCAGGGGCCAGCGAGTATTCTAAAGTCCATAAGCAGATTGCTATTCACGTCGATGGTTATATATAGTCTATGGGATGGGTATTCTGCTCATGCCAGAGTAAGCTAAAAGTAACATGACTAAAATCAGTGGAATCACTCTGTAGAAAGACTATTATTGGCTCTGATCTCAGGAATTCATGATGAACATCCTCATTTATTTAGAGGCATGGGCTGAGGCTACAGTCCTAGAAGAATTAGACAACTGTAAGATTTATGGGCTGACTTCATTGTTTAAATGCAATATGCTCTCCTTAGATTCATACAGTTTAATTGCATGTGCAAAGAAGAATGCGATGTCCTTTTCTGGTTAGCTGAACTGCTTGTGTGGCAGGACTGCACAGAAAGGTTGGGGGAGTCCTGTCTCTTGGATGTGGTTCTCTGCCTGACAGTACTGGAAATATGTAGTACTTGCTTTATGCCCATAAATTATTTTGTTTGAAACTGGGTCACCTAATCATTCTCAGATCTGTCTGAGCTGCCACAAACTCATCTTTCTTCAGCAGATATTGCAGAGATTTGTTCTGTATTTGATTTGAATTTGTGCAGCTCTGTCTATGATAATGATCTTTTGATACGTGCTCCTTTTCCAACAAGTAGTTCTTTACTTTGCACAATCTTGCTGTACAGTCTTAAGCTCAGAGTAAGTCAGTGGTATTTCTCCCATAATATAATTAAAGTTGACATGCTTCCTCCTGTTCTTCAATGAGAAATATTAAATATATTATAACTCCTCCTTCTGTGCCATTTTTGGGGTCTAACTAGGATATAACAATGACCTCAATGTCAACGCTTGCTTTTTTGGGGGGGTGGGATGGGGGGTGGCTATATTTTGCAAGCCCATTTCTATTACTACTTTTGCCCTTCTGAAACGCATGCAAGTAGAATATGATGAGGTCACAAGTATCAGTTATTGAAAAAAGGGTGTCTTTCACAAGTTATCCAGAGCATTCACAAAATGCCTTTGCCCAAACCCGGCAATAATAGAAAGGCAATTCATCTTAGCTGTAGGATTACTTGATATGCGGTGTGTACCAGTCACTGGTTGACTTGCTAACTAATAGATAAGAATTAATAGTGAATTTTTTCCTTAAATCTAATAGTTCATTTTACTTTCTAAACAACTCTTGTTTTCCAAAGCCTCCATTTTCATTCTTCCTTACCCATTCTTTATTTGCATAATAGTGAAGCCTATCAACCCAGTTTTTCTAGTGCTTTGTGAAAAGTGTGATAAGATTATTTTATTTGTATATTTTTTTGCATGAGTTCATTATATTAGGAAACAAATGTTAAGTCATTGTACCTGAGCCAAACTGACTCTAACCTCTCCCAAACTAGAACTCCTACAGGGATGGGAGGAGTTTTGACCTACTCCTAAGGACATGGGGAACAGGATATACTTTGGGGTAACTTACTAATTCTGGGGGTCATGTGAGTAAGCACAGCTGGGGCCCAGCATAAATTTCTGCCTGTCTGGAATATAGGTGCTCTTAAGTGATTATCCCCACTCTTATAGGTATGTAGCCAACTATATGCACCTCATCTCTGCAGCTGGGAGCTTGCTTATAAGCACCAAAACCATTTGTCTCTCTATATTTTATAGGCTTAGAGTGCTCTTGATAGAACTATAGGCTTGTTCTTGCTCTCGTGGAGGCTTAGAGGAAAAACTGTTCTTTGCCGCTGGTAGCACAGGGTCAAACCTAATGCATACATTTGTGGACTTTTGCCCCAGCAAGACTGCTGTCTTCTTTTGATGAACAGAGCTAAGGGACCATTGGACATGTTCCAATGTTTTAAACTTAAAAAAAAAAAAAAAAAAAAAAAAAAAAAAGAAAAAAAAGTTCTGTAGAATTATATTGTCAAGAGTTCCTGTTGCTTATAAGAATGCAATTTAAAACAAACAAACCAAGCTGTGATAGATACAGTTATCAGCAATACAGAAAAGATCTTAGCAATTACTTTTATAACATCAGAGATCTGCTGAGGGTAATTAACATGTATTGCCTTAAGATTGTAGCACACTTTACACTTTACAATCACATCATAAATAGTAGGCTATCTGTGATCTCTTTCATGTATGTGACTGCTTTTGCTATTACTTAAGAGTGTTAACCAGATGACACTTCTGTCCCTTACTTTATTCTAACAGCCTCTCGAATGCCAAAGCTCCTGTTGATGGAAATCTTGTCTAAGGAAGGAAAAAACGAGCAAATATAATCTCTGGGTGAGTTTACTGGATTGTGTTCTCTTCCACACTCCATGCAATTATACGTAGCAGAAGTCGATGTTACATTTTCCTGCAGAGGGTTATTGCAGAATGTTGCATAACAAAAGGCAACCGAAGAGAATTCTTTAGCCTTTCTGGGAAAGGCAGCAGTATCTTTCCTATTTACAGGAAACAAAAAGTAAATCATTAACTTCAAAAACTTGGAAGTGAAAACACTATTTGGATCTCTACATGCTGAGGGACAAGAATCAATATAAGTATGTAAAGAAGGAAGATATTTTTCTGTGCACTATTTTCCAGTTACGCTGCATAAATTAGTAAAGAAAGGTGTCTCTGTTTCAGGTAGTTGTACATGACTGAAGAAAATGAATATACTTACCTTAAAATGCAACGTATATCTTCACTTTTTGAATCTTTGGCTGAGTTCAGAAAAATAACTTATGCTTCTGGAAGTCAAAGACTATTTTGCCTTTTATCTCAGTAGGATCAGGATTGAACCCCAGCATTATATTTCCATAGCAGTCACTTGTGCATTACATCAAAAAGAGAAATGGAAGTTTTCCAGCAAAAGAAGTATTTGTTTCTGAACTAGTCTTTTTTTGGCCTTGGTTCTGTGAACACATATGGCCATTTTTCATGTCCACAGAAATCTTTAGGGTCCAGGACAATAGCCATTAAAATCTTTTTTTTATATGGTGTAATATTAAGGTTATAAACTGGTCAATACTGTGAACGGTATACACTAATTGCAATGAATGCCTTAAATATTCCAAGCAGGAAGGTGGCAACTTCTATTTACAGAAACATTAATCCACAAACTTTTAAACTCTTCAGCGCATGCAGAAAAACAAGCACGTATCCACCATGGTAAACCTACATGTCGGTGTGGTTTTGAGAAAGTAGCGGTTACAGGATTGAAAGCCTAATCTGAATCTATACTAATTTTGCCATTGTCTTCATGGGAGTTTTTATTTACAGAACTTTTCTCTAAGCTGTTTGTCTAAAGCAGTGTAATATTGATATTGTTGCACATATATGCTTTTATACAATTGTGTAAGTCTTTCATCATAAACGATCCAAAAGACTTGTATACGTGAGAGTACCTTTACACAATAAATGTGGGGAACACCTCTGAAGGCAGCATTACAGAGCTATTTCCCAGTAGAGATCTGGCCAGGATCCTTAGGTTAACTTCCCCATTTGCTGTGCAAACTCTGAAAGCATCAGGTCTTAGTGATGATGTGTGGACAGGACCTAGGATTGCTGTGCGGTCTGAAAGGCTGAGCAAAGTCGGCGATACACGTTCTTTTTGTGTTCACTGAACAACTGCTGTCATCAACCTCTTTTCTTTTCAAAGTGCTAACCACAGGTACGGCGTTAATGAAGATCTAAAGTTATACAGGTCCAAATGAGCCCTGTGTAACTTATTTTCCCTTTTGACTAGATTTATCTATATATGCCTAAAGTATCTTTATACCACTATAACTGTGGTGTAAATACACTCCGCTGAGATGCATTGTATTATGGCTATCTCTTTAACTTTACTAGCATTCTTTTGTATATAAACACTACAATCTGATCCTGAAAACCTTTCTCACTCCCCCTGGAATCTGGATTTTCAGGCTAGAGGATTGCCTTAAATAAGAAAGCTACAGATAATACCAAGGAATTCTTCCTTAAGCAATCCATGACGGAAATGCCTTTTTTTTTTTTTTTTTTTTTTTACATTCAGACTATTTATAGATTTTTTTTTTTCTTCTTCTTACACTTAGATAAAAGAATTAAGAGTCTCATTAAGCTTGTACATGTCAGCTAGAAGGCTGACCCTTGCAAGAGATTTAATGGATTCAAAAGGCTCTAAAGCCTCTCTCATTATGATATTTCAATTAGTATATCATATGTTTTATGAAGTTTTCCAACAGAAACATTATGTGGAAACTATATAAGATCTTTACTGGTTTCTTGAATGGTGTGGACAATAAAGTGTATTACAGCTTTATTCTGTATTTCGCAGTGAACTTGATAATAATTAAAACCTATTAGTTTTGTCTGTAGAAGAGTATACAGGGATCTGCCTTTCATTGTTTTAGCTTTAAGTTGCCAGTTACACAAATATCCGTTAAGTTCACTCATGTCAAATTTGTAATCTTGTATTGTAGCTCTTATACTGACCCTCTTATTATGATACCTGAATACTATCTTTGGGCACTGATCAGTGAGTTGTGAGACTGTCTCCTGTACAGAGCAGGAACAACATGGAGAACAGCAGCATAAAATTCATTATTCAGCCTCACCAAAGTGCTTCAGTTCTGGTCTAAATTAATCACCCTTAAAAATAAGAGGGCATAACCTAACCTAGTTATTTGCAGCTGACACATGTAGGTCCCTGCACATCAACCTCCCACCAAATCCAGCAAGAGGACAGTTTGCAGCCTCTCTCAGTACCGCATCTGATGTGACAAGAACAAAACAAAAGTGACAATAGTTCATGATGGAAGAGGCAGTAGAAGAGTAAGGGGAAAACTGTGAGTAGTAAGAAAAGAAGCTATTTTTGCAAATGTTTGCTTGCTTGTTTTTACCCTGTGTCCAAACCAAACTCAATGCAGCATTTTCAAATGTTTTTGTAGAGCCTTTATTCTTCTCTGACCTGATCAGAGATGGCAAGTAACAACAATCTCATCTGAAAACACAGTGGCCGGAGATTTCAATTTTGATCTTTTTTTTGATGTTTGACAGTTTGGGTGCTGATGCAAACTGGTGAAGCATCTGCTCACAGTCTGCTTTGCTGTTGTCCTGCACTTTACGTCTGGCTTTGAAGGAAAATACAAGCTCCCATTCTTCACTGATAGTGCTTCACACCCACTTTAACTGCTTGCTTCGCATTTTCCTGATATGCAACACATGCATGTATGTGAATGACTGATCTTAGTTTTCACTGCTGTGTTGCCTTATTTCTAAGGCTATCTGAAAGCTTTACAGATTATAATAAAGTATACCCCTGAGTGTCACTATAGCATGTGAGAGGCATTGGTCTAATTTTACAGGTGATGATCTCCTGGAGAAAATTCTGATAGAATTTGATCAGATTAGTAATGTTTTTTCAGGTTTCTGTAGGAAAAAAAAAAAAAAAAAAAAGGATGATATTTCTAGTAAGACGTTCCAAAATTGGCCCCTAACACAATAAAATGGAAAACATTCTTTGTTAGACTACAGATTGGCTTAATCCTTACTTCAAGCTAATACATTTTTGCTGGAAGGAAACAAAGACAAAAAGTCTTTCTAAAACACAGAGTTGTTATGAGTTTTTTAGAAACCAGTAAGGACAGAATCAAAATCTCCCTTCAGTTCCTGTTTCTTGCATCAGGAAGAAATTCCTCTCTCCCCCATAATCCAAACACATTCAGAACACTGCTCCCATGCAGTCCTAGCATTTTGGTGCTGTATGGTTTTATGTAGCGTGATATGGGTCATCAGAACCGATTCTGTGAGTGTCACTTACGTGTCAAACCATTCTCCTTCCGTGAGTATCTTCTTAGAGGTGGATGACTTTGGTAAAGGACTCTGCCTTTGGAATATGATGCCCTGCGTACGTGAGCGCATTTGTCAGCAGCGCTTCTTCCATACCTGCAGCCACGCAACCCTGGCCCTTCGTGTCAGGAGAGCGCAGCCTCCGCAACGCAACAAACTGCCTGTAACTTTTGTTCCTGGGCACCCTTGCTGCTTTGGGGCGGTAGCAGAGGGCAGAGCAGGGGGCCTAGAACAGCAGGTCTCTGCCAGAGCTAATGTGGAAGCGAGTGCCTCTCCTGCCCGCACGCTTCTCACCGCTGTTCTACAGGTAGAAAGGCAGTCTGTGTGGATTTACTTACACCTCATTGCCTTGGGGTGAGAGATGGGTGCGGGTGAACGCAGCCACCGAGCAAAGTTATTGCAATGACTGTTTTTTCAGAGTGTTTCCCCTTTGGTGTCAATTTTCAAATGGAAAGTATTTCGTGTGCCACCACAAAACAGAGATACTGTAGAGTTGCAGAACGTTGCTCCTGAAAGCTGTCATGAAATAAATATATAAATGAGGTTATAAAAATGGGTTTTGTATAAACTGCCCTCTTCTAGCAAACATTTCACTTCCTATAATTGTGTGCGCTTTTGTTTGAACTTATCAAATATGTGATTGTTCTCCTTCTCCTTCAGGGAGATAAGAAATCCACCCTCCGGATATGCAGAATGATGTTGTTGTAATCACTCTTCAAAGGGAGATCCACAGTAAACAAATGTTGTTAGCCTGTTGCCTCTGCAGCTTCTTTCGGTGAGCTGCAGAACTCCCAGAATAAAGCTGGGACTAAATAAGAGGAGAAATTTAGCTTAAGAACAAGTAGATAATTTTCCTTTCTTCAGTCCCCAGGAAAGACCAAATTTTATAGGTCCGTGTGAGAACACCTCAAAAATATATAATCTTTTTTTCTAAGCAGAAAGTATTTTGCCTCAGAATAGGTTGAGTCTTTGAAGTCTGCCAGCGTTGCTATAAACCTGCAAGACTGGGAAACATAATTATGCCTTAAGGAAAAGCGCTTGGACCAGATAACACTATATATAACAGCAGTTTCAGTGCACAAGTTACATAAGAATTTTATTGTTGCAGTTACACCTGCCAAAATCACATCCCCTCACCGAAGCTGCTATGCTGGCCAAACATTTAAAAGCAGACTACAACTTATAGCTGTGTGTTTGGTTTGTTTTTTTTTCTGCAAAGATAAAATTCCTAAAAGTGATCAGATGAGCCCTGCGGAACTAAACTCTCCAGCCTAATTCAGCAGCGCTAGCCTGCAAGGTTTACTAGCTGGCAAGGTTTCCCAGCCTGCCCAGTGTTTGCCCTTTGTCACAAGGAGACTGTCTCTGAATTATTACACATCTGACTCTCTCCCCTCTTCCACTCCAGGCCTTCTGCATTGAAATTCCTAACAAAGCCGCACAGTGTTAATGCAGGTGCGGTCACTTCTCGGACACACAAGTGAAACAGGGCAGGGCTAGGGCTGCTGCCTTACTCTGCTGAGGGTTTGAGTCCTCTGGAGGGCTGATGCAGAGTTTTTGTAAAGCATAAGGTCAAACGTGATGAATAGGCTCATAAGGTACCCGTGTCCTCTCACATGAGCAATGGAGCAGATGCAAATGTCCACCCAGCGTGGAGGTGCCTGGCTCACTTCTGTGTTCTGCATGCAGCCAGATTAGTGTTAGTGTGCAACAGATTTCTGCTCACAGCTGCTTATTACTCAAGGAATTGAAAGAACCCAAAAGCCATGTATGGTGCAAACCCTTGTTTATTAACAATACAGTCTCCGACTAGAATAGATGGAAATCTGCTCTTTGATTTTGTACACATCACCTTAGATTCATACGAGCTGGAGAGGTATCTCTTTAGGTCTTGTGAACTGTTAACAGAGTGAAATTCCAGGTTTATAAATTAGAGGTTTGACATGGTTCATTGTCACATAGTTTGAATTCCTACCCAAATCTGATCTATCTGAATTCTGAAACTTCTGAGATTTGCTGATCCCTAACATAAGCCCTAATTCATAAGACAGACTTTTAAGGTCACACTGAAGTCAGTGAAGTTAGGTGTTGCTTAGTCATGGACAGTTAAAACCAGAAGGTGATTCAGATGTTACAGGACTTTCTGCATGACTACTGTGGGAAGAATCATCTTCTTTTCTACCCCTCCCCAGCCCCCCCAATTTTTTTGAGTTCTTTCTGATAGTAGCTGAAAAAGTGTTGTATAGTAAATCAGTCAGAGGTAAACTTTCAGTGCTACTGTCAGTACTTAACAGACTTCAATCTCAGTTAGAAAAGTTCTTGTCTAATTGTATTGCTATTCATGAAATGTATTCATGTATTGCTATTCGGGATGTGCTTAATCTTAGCATGCTTAAAGCCACCATTAGTTTTAATGACTTCCTGAATTTTGGCCTCAGATTTTGCACTATTTGGTTGCCTCCAGTTCTGTTGTGTACGTTTTAACCAGAATTGAAACAAGCAGCCTCTTCTTACGGTGTTTGTGCTCTATTTAAAGCAAAGAGGTGGAAGTGACGCTTAAGGATTCACCCTTGCAAAAGGTAATGAAAGTGTGGAAGTGCAGTCATAAAACTTTGAATAGCTAGAGCTAGTACACGTGGCAGCACCTGGGAACCGCTGTAATAGAGTAAGAGCCTTCTATACTGTCATGATGGCTTTACTGAGAAGATGAATTATGAAATAAAAAGTCTTTCTCAAAGACAGTATTTTCCCTGTTTTCTAGTTTTCCTCCTGAGAAGTGTTAGTACATTGAACATATTTACATTTGAGATAAGTTCTAACCTAGCAAAGTGTTTAAGCAAAACTACACATTTCCTTTGAGTTAAGCATATAGATATGTATTTTGCAGATTAAGTATTTTGCACTTTAATTTCATAATTTATGCTGTAGTCTTTGTTACAAATCTTATCTATGACTAAAACCTGTTGGCTAATATTAAAGGTCTCATATTCTGAGTGACTGTCATTGCCCCTGCACTCAGATCAAACCAACCCATTCAAAAATGTAAATCCAAGTTGATTTTTCTTGCTTTGAAAACAAAGGCTCAATTGTCAGAATTGTCTATTATCTAAGCATTTTTGCAGAATGTACATGGATTCATGTCCCTCAGCATAGTGCATCCTTTGTTTGATTTGCTTTCAATATTTTTGATGTAGGTGATTTTTTTCTTTTCTGTACTAAGAAAGGTAGTTTCATTTTTCATCACTTCTTTTCCAAAGAATAAAATGTTTGTCTTTACAAAGTTTTCATTGAATGATAATCTGTAGCATATTAACTACTAATTCGTTGGAAGGATACTTGGTGACTACAATAGTGAAATACAAGCCTTGTCTCAGTGGAATCTGGATTTCCTCTCTTTACGTTGGTTTGGTTACCTAAAGATCGACAAGTAGGAATTTTGTAAACACTTTCAAAATTAGATCAACATCTGAGCACCCTCATCAAATTCACTTTCAAAGTGTCTAGCCCATCAAGTCCTGCCCGAGTCAGTGGGAGATGTAGGGTCTCAGCAATTTAAAAAGCAGGCTATTGCTCTTTTAAGTGCTTAAAGATGGATTAAGGAGGCTAAATCTAAACACCAAGATTGAAAATGGTGGGTTTTGATTCCTTTGAACCAAAATTTAATGTCATTGTCCCTGATAAAATGAGGCTGTGAGAATTATGGCTGCTATTATGCCACAAGCATATGGATATTAGAATCTTTCTCTTCTATGAACAGTGAAGTTTTGTAATGTTTGATAGCTTGCTGAAGCTCTCCTGGACTCTAAAAGTCCATAAAAATTCCATTGTTAATGTTTCTCTTTCCAATGATACCTCTAAACACAGAATGCCTTCAATTAGCTGCATTTTCTACTTGAGTCTACTTGCACGAAGGAGCATACAGGTACAAATATCCATTCTCAAAGCAATTCCATTGCACGTATATAACCTCAGCTGTTGCAGTTAAAATTTTCCTGAGAATCCCTTTGTTTTTGTGTTCCCGATTTCTTCAAATAGTTCATGTCTATTTTTGAAAAATTAGCTTGCATAGACATTTTATTCAATGTGGTGGTCTTGTCTTCCTTGTATTATAATTCTCACACAAAGAAAACTGAGAAGACAATTTTCATTACAGTAAGAGGATTTTTTCAAGGCTTGAATTTCACGTACCTTTTATGATTAGGTTTGCAGTGTCTTGTTTGGCTGACTATTGGCTGATGCTGCAAGAAAAAAGCAGGTGTACAGGTTAGTCTGGTTAGCTACCATTTTGAATAAAATGTACAGCATCTGGGAATAATTAGCTGGAGTGAAAATCAAACTGGCCAGTCATCCTTAACAAACAATCAGTAAAAAGAATACAAGTAAACTTTGCACAGTGACAGAGGTTCAGCTCCAGGAATCCAACATGCAAATATTTATAACACGGTTTCACGCTGATGCCCATATTCTTCTGCTGTTCTCTAAGCTGGAGGTCTCTCAGGAACAATCCATGCTCAGAGAAGTTTCTGGATGCTTCCACCCATGTAAGAGTGGAGAAAGTTACAGGTGTACATATTGTACGAAAGCATGGCGAGAAAAAATTGCATGTGGCAGCTCAAAATCCATGATGTAGTTACAGTACCTGGCTAGATCTGCTGTAGCCATATTACCATGTGTATTGGTTACATGCCAAAATGTTCTGTGAATTCCACCATCTTCACAGTCATTTAACAAAGTGAAAGTATTTATGTATACCTTTGAGAAATAGG
Source organism: Aquila chrysaetos chrysaetos (assembly GCF_900496995.4). Classification (NCBI taxonomy): domain Eukaryota; kingdom Metazoa; phylum Chordata; class Aves; order Accipitriformes; family Accipitridae; genus Aquila; species Aquila chrysaetos. The sequence goes on from NC_044019.1 coordinate 26,379,178, forward strand.
TTTTAGTTTATATAAGACTTAACCGAGAGCTGCAACAGCAAGGATGGACAGCACATTGTTAAGCTCAGAAACCACAATCACCAGAAAGACTTTCTGTTTTATTTACTGACCCAAACCACAGGAATTCTTTCATTACTTCCTTTCTATTCATGCAGGTACCATATCAGGATGGGCGAGCTGTCTCCAGCTAAGCAAATTAAACTGCGGAGAAAAAAACCAAAATGCAAGTTAACACGTTTCTGATTTTTGCCTATGAAAATGAGCTTTAGATGTGAGGTTGTGATCTATGTAAATTAAACGTAACCCCTCCGTATCAGAAGATAACTCCCCTTGGGCCACTTAAGGACAAAAACAAGGGTAAAAAACGTGCTAAGGGTCCATGCTGTGACACCAGATTAAGGTACCTATTGTGTGAGAAATAAATAAATAATAATAATAATTTTGCAAGCTTCTCTGTCCTCCATCTCTTACTTGAAATTAGAAGAAACAAAGATTCTAGTGCAATGATTTGTCTCTTTCCTTTCACAGTGCTAGCTTGGAACTGCCTTTTGCCACTCAACTTTATTGCTTGCTTGGACTTTAAACCGGTTTCTTCTGAGTGAATCAAAGATTGTACTGACCTAAATGTCACTTGAATTAATGTATTCTTGTTTCAGTCTTTATTTTTCTCTTGGAGCCACTTCTAGCTTAAATTACCTTGTATTTCAGGGCTTGAAGACAAGGTCACAGTCATGCAAAGAATTAGAAGTATGGGACGTTTCAAGTTTGCTTTCAGTATTTTAAGAGAAACAAGTTTGAACGCAGTTATTCCTGAGCTTATGAAATAAAATAACTATATCATTACTAATAGCCATTATTATTACGTAAAACCACTTGCTCAGTGATGTATTCTTCAGCAAAAGTGAAGGCGAGTGACTAGCCAAGCCATATAAAGAACAGCATGTAAATCATAGCTGGAGCTGGAGAACTCCTTGGCCACGAGTAATTCTGCTGCCGATTTTCATCTTATTCTTCTGATGAATGTTCCTTTCCTTTTGCAGAGACCACAGCCATCCCGAGTCCAATTGCGCAGCCGCATAGCCCCCACACATAATACTTGGTCTGTCAGCTGCTTATGAGTGATATATTGCAACAACTCAGTGTACAGTTTTGATGGCTAGAATCACGGCTCTCCTGGCACGGTTCTGAACTGTCAGTAGAAAAGCAAATTATTAGTGTCTAGTATCCAGAAATGTTCTTCAGGGAGAATAAGCACCATTATTAAAGCTCACTTTCTATGAGAATAACCAAGCTATTTCATTCTGCTGGTTACATGGTGATGGCAATTTTCCTGGAAAACAAAGGCTAGAGGCACTATTCTAGCATAAGCAGAGCTTTTCTTAGAAGTGGACTCCGATATTTTGTAGCATTCTTTTAATTCTGGTAGTATTCTGTGTGCTCTCTGCTTTTTCAAAGTATGTTCCTACTTCTTGCCTTATTCTTGTAGCAGAACAGCGTCAAGGTTTTCTGACACTATAGGGAAATATTTGTCTGAGAAAAGAACAGTAGAAAGTAAGGCCAGACTTTTCAAGAGTGGCCAACTTCATCAGACCATAAAAAAACCTTGAAATCTTGGGATTTTGTTAGTAGTGAATAAAGTTCTCTTCCACAATTTTCTTCAGCAGAAGCAACAAGGTGTGAACTTTAGAAGGACAAAACAAAGGGGGGGGGGGGGGGGGGGGAAGTCCAAGGGGGTTTCTATGTTTAATTTCTGGATACTTTATATTTCACAGTTGCCAAATATGCAAATGTGCGAAAGAGAAAATGAGCCCCACAACTCACATTTTAAATAAGATTACCTTCCTTAAAAATAGCTTATATTAATATTTGGCATAAATCGATTATATAATGTCATGCTTCTTGACCATTAAACTTCCAAATAGCCGTTACAGGGACACAGAAATGTACTAAGTGAGTACTAAGTACTATAGTACTAAGGCAGGAGCTATTATTCCACAGTTCTCCTGTAGCTTTTTCTTCTATTGTCCTTCCATAGACCCGACAAGTTCACCTATCATACAATCTTTCTATGAAATAAATAGGTAAAATGAATAGAAACAGCTAAAGAAGAAAGAGAGGCATATAAACCAGAGAATAGGAGAAGCTTTTGCTTTTTTTGTGTTCTGTGTTTATATTCAGTTTGTGTTTGTTCACGTACTTTTTAGGCCTCTTTCTTGTCTCTTAGAAGGTAATTCGCTTTTATCTGCCACCTTGGTTTTCTGATGCTCCTTACGGAGACAGTTCCATGTGCTGGATACTTCTTACGTTAACTAAGATGCCTGAATTCACTCTTTGGTCTCAACATCCACCGCTTAAAAATGACAAACTTATAGCTGTTTCCTGTGTTTTCCTGAAGTAATAGCAGCTGGGACAAAGAATCCTTAACCCATCTCCAGTTTGATTCATGACCTATTTGCCCTGTGTATCACTCTCTGTTCTCTCACCTAACATAGGTATAGACTCCAATGAATTGCTTAGTGCTTTTCCTACTTAGAATGTGTTCTCTCTTTGTTAAGAGGCTTTTAACAGCTCCTAATAATTTCTTACGGACACTTAAAAAGTAGAATATTAAATGGAAAATTTAAAGTGAAGCTGTGCTCACTTTTAATATTTTGCTTTTAAGGTGCTCGTAAAAATTAGGAAATTGTTTGAAAAATTATCAAATAGCAAAAAGCGATTCAATCATTTGCATAGGGCAATAGAAAATTATTTGCATAAGCTGTTTTGAATAGAAAATACTGTAATGCTGATAATTCTGGATACATTAGGAGAATTGGCTAGATCTGCACTCGTTTTAAATTTGATATGTGCCTCAGATTAGGGTCAGAAGGAAGTTGGAGGAAATTGCTCCCTTTAAATGTCCCGTTCCTTAAGGATTTGGGTGGGTCCAACATCTAACAGTCTAAGCTATAAAGGAAAACTCTCTTATGTAATTTGCAGCAAACCCTAAGCTTCATCTAAAAGCTGTGGCTCATCAACCTCGTAAGTGCAGTATTCAGAGAAGCATGATGTTGCAATGCACATTACATCAGTGTTGCAGATACAGTACATTTGGTACTGCTGTTGCTTGAAATTGCTGACTTGTAATTTCTCTTCTGGATTGACTGAGTCAGCAAGTTCAGTGTATTTGGAGCTGTTTTATTTCCACAGCATTCTGCTTTCAAGTGGTTGCAATGAAAATACATCACAACATTTCCTGCATTCCTTAGTGAAAGTAATTGTTTTTAATTTTACTTTTTACTTTGTGTACAGCTGCAACCCCTGGAAAAGGAGGAATCCTCTTTGTTCATATTTGACAAGCACTCGAGCCTAAAAGTTAACAAACACCAGGGCAGTATTTGACTGCACTAAATATGATAAACAGAAGTAGTAGCCGGGACCTTCCTATCCATTCTTCTTGGATGCGGGATTTTGCATGGGATCGACATCCTGCAATTGAGCAACACCTCGTCTTGCTTCATCTCCTTTCAGACTTGAGCTGCATTATCAAATGTCGTTACTTAAAGCCAGAGAGGAGGGCCTGCATTTCACCCTACCCAGCTGTTTGTAATATAAAGGATGAGGAATAACGGGATGAGAGCGTGGAAGAAGACCAAAAGAACTTTAGGGTTACGTACCGCTGACAGAGTTGCTATCTTTATTGAGGGACTTGCAGATTCAAGCTGGTTGCATGCCCTGGCCATGTCATCAGATTATCAGGCCTAATGCCACCTTTCCTCCTGGACAGCAGGAGCTGCACCGCAGCACACGCTTGCCTTGCGGTCTTGGCGTAGCCCGGAGTGGCACGGGTTGAGGAGGTCTGGCTAGAGTGCGTGAACATTTGCATTTTGGGTATAGAACTGAAACCTGGAGGAATAGCCACAGCTAGGAAAGCCTGCTGGCGAGAGAGCGGTTGCAGAGAAAGAGATGTCTTGCAAGACCTAGGAAAACGTAAAGGAATGATGTATAATATTAAAAGGGTTACAGCAGAGAGAACAGGCCAGGCTTATGAAAATCACTACTGTTGAGGACACAGACAAAGCACGGCAGCTATGCGGGAGGAGAAGGGATCACACTGGACATGGAGCGGAGGCAGAGGAAAGCAGAGAAACAACTAATGGCAGAGAAATGCAGGAGAGCAGAATAGTCTGCCAATCTGCAGAGCTAATATACCTCTGATCACTGAAGTGTTTTTAAGCAATTTTTTTGTCTTTTTGTAAAGCATGTGTGCAAAGTAAATATGAGGCTTGTTTTGTTAGAATAGGAAAGCACTTAAGTTTGGTGGACATCACAAAAATATTTGAGAATATTCAAGAGTAATTACAGCCTCAGAAATCATGAAGTTAGTAAGAACAACTGTAGATACCAACGTGAGGGAAAAAGACTGTATATTCACTTGGCAAAAGATGGGAACATATTTGTAAAGATGGTTAAAAAGCTTCTGGCATACAGCAGAGCATAGACTCAGAGCAAATATATTCCATACATCACTGGAGCCTAACTTGAAGGTTGGCAAATGTCCTGCAGGCTTGAGTCGGAGTTTTAAATTTGATCTTTCTCTTGCATATTACCTGTAATTATACAGTTGCCATCCCACTGGTTTCAAGCATTTTCTGGCTTGTGTGATTTCAGCCTGCATTCGCTCTGTTTGGGGGCTACAAGCAGACCCCCATGTCTTATAATTTTTAGTGAAAACCACGGAGGTCTTCCTATTTAGCAAATAAGCTCAAAGGCTGAGAGCCTGGTGAGTGAAGGATATTCAGACAGAAGAAATAGGCAGCCTTCAGAGTTTGTTTTCTTATATGAAATGAGTCTGAATTCTCATATATCTGAAATCTGCCAATCATTTGTAACATTTTAGATGGAATGTGCTTGGCTTAACCATGGTGGATATCACTAGAAAAAAACTTAGATTATATATGTTCCATGCATTATATGTAATTAGTGGAAATCAAAGCTCTGTTGCAATGATTTTTGTCTTTGCTTTCATAGTGTCAAAGTGTCAACTTTCTTGCATGTTCCACCAAAACAGCTGGCGCCAGCCATTGCCCTTTGCAGAATGGTGGCCCAGAGCTGCGATGTAGGCTGTGGTGACAGAGGGTGAAAGGTACTTGGGGAGGAAAGGGGGGGGGGGGGGGCTTTATGTGCCTAAAATGGTTTTCTGCCCACATTTGGGTCAAGCCACTTGCCATTCCAGGAGTAAGAAAAGAAGAGCCGCCAAGAGGTACAGGAGGGACTGCGAGGTGATTTGCCATGCTCCAGTTCTCTTGGCCCCCAGGAGGTCAAGAAGTGAGAACAATAACATTCATTTTTCCTCCTTGTTATCGTCTTCCGTGTTTCTGTGCGAAATACTAGATAAGGTTTGAATCATAATAATGTGGGAAGAGCTATTGAAAATATTCCTTTTGCGGGAGCTAGATGGCGCCGTGGATTAATGCTCCAGCCCTTTATCTGGGATGTTCTGGGGCAAATCCAGTTTGGTCAGGTAACAACTTGTAAATTCCCACAGGCAAACTAATTGCCATCTAGATCAACGGAAGTATTCGGATTCTTAAATCCTCCTGGGTACCCAGCCTCTCCTGGACATCAGCAAGGACTCGTAGCTGGAATCATACCACCACAAATGGGGCCACGGTCCTCCGTGGACACCAGTACCTGCTGCAACAGGAGCCACTTGCTCGCCCCGATGGAAGACAGGTGACTGAGATAGCAGAAATCCTGCACTTGCATTAATATATCCAGGTGGAGAAAAGTACAGCTGCTGGTGCTGCACCTGAGTTTAATCTCTGCTTATCAGCCATAAAAGTCGTCTTTATTTTTTTGAGTTCACTTACATTAAAAAAAGCAAAAGTAAGAAACCAGCAACCCATAATTCCTCTGGCAAGACTAAGATGTATTTCCGGTTTTTCAGGCTATTTCTGTGGTGGTGTTGTTAAAGGATACTTGCCTGGAATCATCCAAACTTTCCACTGAACTATTAAAAAAAAAAAAAAAGTAAAGCACAATAGAATAAACTGGAAAGCACATCTCTGTGCACAAATGTCAGCACACTGTTGGGCATGGGATTTGTATTCAGACAAAGTCTTGCTCTTTCTTTTTGTGAGAAAAAGAGTCTTACTTAAAAACAAATGGCTTATAAAACAATGCAAAGAGACCGGGGAAGACCACTTTATTGTGAAAAACTGAAAATTCAAAGAGCACCATGTGAGAACTTAAACAGCAGTCAGCGATGGGAGCAGCCACAGGACAATTTGGAGGACGATCAGTGGGGGCTAGAAACCGTTTAATGGGGGTTAAATATCGAGCTCAAGCAGATACGCTGAATTGTTCTGTGGCCGGTATGAAGCAAATTCAGCGATAACCAGCTTTCAAACTCTCCAACCCCCAGCCGTTCATCACCATCATTGGCCCCAGCTGTTAGCAGAAAGACGGATGAATGACTGGCCTAGGAAATGAGTTATCCTTTGGCCTCTAGAAAGGTTGAAACACAGTGATGCCATCACCAGTCTCAGCTGCGTGGAGATGTGAAGGGCCTCCACGTTCAGCTGAAATGGCAGGCAGGGTTCAGAGCGTCCAGACCGGAGGTTTTTTCAGCCTTCCTCTCCGGGGCGTCTGGTGCCATTTATGACTAGAATCACCACTGGGATGGCACAGGGGAGGGGAGGTGGGAGGCCTGGGCTGCTCTGCCCCTCTGCATCCCTTCCCGCCCTTTTCTTCTGCAGATTTCAAATGCAGGCTCCTTTGCTCAGCACTCAGTAAACGAGGGCTTTCCTCCACCACGTGCTGCCCTGACACAAATAACTGCTTTCAAGCTTCTAAAAAAAAAAAAAACCAAAAAAAAAAAACCAGAGAGAAAAATAATGTAGCTTAGACAACGTACCTTGGGAAGAAGCTCCCAAGATTTGTTCCAGCAAAGCAAGAAGGTGCGTATGTCTCTCTACTGACTGAGTGAGGGGCAGGACTGAGGTGACAGACATTCATTATGGGGCACATTCTTAAAGCTTTACTACTTCTTCCTATTTTTTTCCTGACATTTGCTGTTTTATACTCTCTGGCAACCAGCAGAGCTCCACCGATGCTGACTTGCAGAGCCCATAGAGATACTAAGGAAATATTTTTCCTAGCAACAAGCGGCACACGAAAACACGAAGAAACGCTTCCCCTGCTCTTATTTCCCTTCAGTTTTTTTGGTCATCTGGTGCTGAGATAAGAGCCGCGCGGTGAAACCTGCTGCTAGCTTGTGTCTCGCAAGGCAATCTGGAATAGAGGAACACGTAAAAACTTTGCGCCTGCCGCTAGCTAGTGCAGAGGCCTGTGTGAAATCATGGTGGCGTGGGGCCGAGCGGGCCCGCTGCCCGCCGTGCCGCCTGGCCTCCATGCCGCGAGGTCGCTCCCCTGCTGCTCAACACCAGCTCGCGCTGAGGTACCCTCAAGCGGCTCTTCAGCCAGCGAAGACGAAGACGTGTATGGCATCGCCTTAAGATGGCTGCCGCGTCCAGGCCCAGTAGTACAGTGGATAAACGAAATGATGCCATCTGAGGCAGATCTCCAGTGAGTGCCGCCTGAGACGTTTGTTCCCACAGACCCCCGGCTCAGGTAAGGCTCTTAGATGTTGCTCTAATGAAAATGCAACAATTAATAAGGGCTGAAGGCAAGCACTCCCAGGTGTCAGGGATGGGACCCCCCCCCCCCGCCCCCCCCCCCCCCCCCCCCGGGAAGCCGTGAGTGGGAGCCCTTGCTGCTGTTAGGTTGTGTAGGTGGCAACTCCACCAGTGCCTTTCTGAGGTAAATAGAGGAGGGGCGATGGCGGCCTGCGCCCACAGGGCTTCCAAGGGGGCCCCTGTTGGGCCCCCCCCAGCTGACAGGCAGGGGTGTCCACCAGGCACCGTGGCCTGGGCGCCCCGGGGAGTCCCGGCCACAGCACGCAGGTATGTGCCATGGCATGCTGCTCGATGGCCGTGCTCCTGAGGCGTTTCTCCTGGCTGGGCATGGGTAAGCAGAGGGACGGTCGGGGCTGAGAGGCGAGAGAAATTGGTCAGCAGCGGGCAAGTGGGGCCCAGTTGTGGGCCTCTTCAACTGAATGCGGTGACTGGAAACAAGTTTGGGTCCCAGAGTAAACACGTGAAGCATGGACACCATTTACTTTCCCTTTATGTCTTTGAAAACCTGAGAGGGAAACGGGATGGTGCTTCATCCTGACATGGCAGTATTTTCTATTTTGTGTCTGCTAGCGGGACAGAGGTAAAGTGTTAACATTGTTTTAACTAAAGCGTAGTTTTCTGGGATTGAATTATTAGCCATGCGGGGGCAATGACTGGTACTTGTGCCTGCTTGTGAGTAACTCCCCCTTCTTTTCTGTCCTTGCTCAGCCATGCTGAAACAGCATTCGCAGATGCGAGGGCAGTGGCCGTGGCAGAAAGGCTTTGTCAACACCAGCAAATCACTGTTTCTGCCTCTGCAAGGTCAGCTTCTGAAGGCAACGTGTCCGAGACCATGGCTCCACAACTGGTGAGGAACGTGAATTGCCAGGAAGCATTTAGAAATTACACAGTATTAGTGGGTAGAGCAAAAGCATTCTCATGGTAGAGCCAACCTCTGAATTTAAGGCCAGCCTTGCACCCATAGGGTGAATATTTTGTGAGTAACTTCAGTGGGGTTAGGATGAAGCCCAGGAGGTTCTTACTCATCACTTGATGGGTTACTGAGAAGAAGAACATCTGCAGAACACGTTCCTGTATCATCAGTGTATTTCCTGAATTTGTCCGCTAGTATTTTAGAAGAATTTATCCTTTGGAAATGCTTGGTATAGCAAACTGAAAAGCTTTGTCTGCAGTAGAACACTTACTTCTGTAGCTGTTTAGAAATAGTTTGCATAAAGATAGGAGCAGATTCGTAAAACTGGTTTGAAAGCAGCACGTAGGCAGCAGTATACACACTTGAGGCAGACATACATGTCCCAGGATAAGAAACTATCCTGCAGGCTTAAACTAGAGATCAAAATCTTGTATTTTACCTGAATGTATATCTACGCTACAATATGATTCTTACAAACTCTACTTAGTACTTCCGTGGTTCCTGTGTGTTGAGCTGGAGATGGTTTTTTTAACTGCAAATAGTCCCCAGTTACGATGATTTAGCAAACTTTAAAAGAAAACTGAATAGCGAAGGATAACGTTTTAAAAATAATGCCTCAGGGTTTTTTTTAGCTGAACTTGAACCCTTAACGGGTTTCAGATTTGCCAGTCACTCATTATAATTTATCCGGGAATTGTATTACAGTGAACATCCTAACATGTAGGGACCAGATAGAAGACCTAAAGACTCTATTGTGTGAGGAAGGCCATATTTTCTGTTTTATCCTTCACTTTGGAGAGGAAAACAATGTGAGGAAATGGTGTGTTGATCAGTATGTTGTACACATCATGTTCTATAGAATGAGAGATACAGGGCAATTGCATTCTATCAGTTCAAGTAATGTACTATGTGTACATTTTTAGGGTACGTGCCCTGCTCCATACAGTGCTTAATGGCTTTATATTATTTATTTTCTGAGCTGTTGCTGGAGGATTCTAAATATAAGTCAGTAAATTCAAAAGCACGTATTTATTTCAAGATAGAAGTGGAAACATCCCCTCCTTGCAGCTAATAATAGGATTGACATTGTTAAACAATTAAATTGAAAAATATTAATAATAGGTGCTTCATGCATGTTAAACAAAACTTCAATAAGTGCTCTGTTTTATTGTTTAACTGTATGTGTGAGTCATAAGGAAAGTGTTAATGTTCAGGATCGGATATGAATCATGTATTTGTGAACAATCTTCCAAGGCCAGCACCGAAACCCCAAACACGTTTATTCTTTGTAGTTAGTCAGCTCTGCGCTTGGAAACTGAAAGTGTAATCAAAGTGAGAGTTTGTTTATTAACTAGCGGATGCTGTGCATCTTATTTACACAGATTGATAATGGGGGGTGAAAAATAAGGGAAAGAACTGGTAACGCATGGAGCTCTGTGTCCCTGGGGTACAAATCACAAAAGGAACCTGAGCAGCAGTAGCACTAGCAATTAAATGCTGAAAGCATTCTGTGACTTTAAAAGGAAATCCCATATTCATGAAGGGAATCCATATGGCACCCTATTTGTGAGGAGAGGTGCCCCATTCTCCTAAAAGCTGACTTGAAGCATTTATTGTTTTGACTGCTTTAGCATTAGAGTGAGAGAATTCATTTCAAGGGGAACAAACAAAACAAGTGAAATGCACAGGAGTAACTTGGGTGTTATTACATATTTTATTGATTTGCATTACAGATAGAAAATTGGAATTACTGAACGATAAGCTCTTTGTGCTGGCTGTATTTGGGCATGCTAAGGAAATCAGGTTCTTTGTAGAAAGTAATCTCACCTGGTAATTATTTCCAATCACTGGTAATAAGTACGTTCCCAATTGCCTCCTCTTTGGGAAGGCATAGAGTGAAAGGTAGGTTGGGTTGCCTGTTCTGGAGGAGGGACAGAGGTAACTGCCAGGACTCATGCCCAGTATTATAGGCTAAGAAAAGTTTCTGAGTGCTAGCTGTGGTTTAGGGGAGACCTCTGGAAATCTAGTTCAGTCTCTGATACTGCCTGACCTTGAAAAAACTGTTTTTCTTGTCTGTTTTCCCAGCTGTGAAATGGGTCCTGAAAAGCATTTGGTCAAGCTGCCTATAGTCCAATGCATAATCCGTCCTTTACTCAGTGAATTGCTATTGAATTTTAGTAATGCTGGGAGTGTATGATTTATGCCATTGTGGCATACATTGTGGAACTGCTTTGGGATATGACTGAATCAGCATGGCTTTTGTAAAGGTATGTGTTTGTTTATCTAGCTTTGTGTTGGCATTCTCATAATTTTAAAATATACTTAACTTTTAGCAATAACAAAAGTTTTCATGTTTCTGTGTATCTGAGGCTAATGTACCATTACCAGTCTAATCTTGTAAGATCATAAAAATCTGAGTATTAATGATAATATTAAAAAGAAGCAAAAAGTAGTTTAAATAACTTGGCAAGGCTTTGACTGAGCCTGCATTTGAATGGAGAATTCCTGGCCCTATACTCCTACCACTAAACCTTACTTAGAGATAAGAAATGACATATATTTGCAAAATGTGTTCATACACAAACTATTCTGCTGGAGAGCCTGAATAACTGGTTTTGCCACACACTGAAATATGACTTGTGCTCTCAGGTGACAGGATGGTTGGAGTCACAGCTGGCATGCTCCCGGCCTTTTTTGGAGGCTACTGCAGCCACCTCCACATTGCCCCATGGCTTGGGACTTGCCTTTGAAATTTTGTGGAGAGAAGTGTGGGGTTTTTGACTTTTAACTTTAAAGGAGATAATGGTTAGTGTGCTAGTCAAAGGAGATTTAATTGAAGTAAGATTTGGTGGTGGCTGACCAAGCAGAAACACATCTAAAGTACAAATCAACAGGGTTTTTATATGTAAACTTCATTCCCCAGCAACTTAGTCTCTCCAGTTCCTCAAATATAAAATTTTCTTTCTAATGTGTTAACATTCACATGTTTAAAGCCAGGCAGTTGCACAAGGTTTGCAATAACAGAACCAAATATATAAAGAATTAAAAGCAGTTCATTTTGCTATTTCAGTCTGTATTAATTCTCTGATTAAACAGCTGCATCTTTTTTGAGTGGGGCCAGACATAACTATCACTGCTACCTCCTTCTGTTGCAGAAACATAAATTGACATTTGATTAGGAATGCTTCCTCCCTCAGCCTGTGTTGACTTCTTTGTATTTCTAAGTGGTATGCTCTATCTGCTGTGTTTAAGCAGAGGTAGCAAACTTCTACTTTAAAAATAAAAGCAAATCAAACCCTTTGCACATTTTCAAATTTAGCTTTTTAAATTTTGTGACACTGTATAGGTTTCATCTTCCTTGTGCAATTTCAGTTAGCGTACAAATACAACTGTACAACCCAATGGCTTGTTGTTGCTTTATAGCAAAGTACTTTCTGGAGGCTGAAATAAAAATTGTACATTGAAATGTATTAGAATTTAAACATCTTATTGCAGACACTTGGGTCAGTCTGCCTTGCTGTTCTGACAACATTTATTTTATTGCTTGGTATCAAATAGTATACCTCTGAATGACAATATCTGTGGATGTATCTCTATTTATGTCTCCAACTAAAAAATTGCAGTTATGTGCTGTAGCAGAGATCAGGAAGATATGTTCAAAGAGCACTTCCATTGCAACCTAGTGTGAGCTGATACCTCTTTCTCTCTCACTTTTATGTTTGGTACTGTCTGGTGTGAGAACTGCCCAAAATAAAGGGACCTCCCTGCAGTGCAGAGCTGTTTGAGTTACTCTTAATGCCTATCCTTGTTATTAATGGAGAAGCATGCCCAGAAAAAGGATGGAACTGATGCATTATTGCTCTGTTAGTGTTGTAGTTTAACTCTGTTAGCCCGGAGGAGTTTAAAGATGTCTTATGACCTTTCCTGTTATCTCTCTTCTGTGTAATGCTGTGCAGTCCATATCCAGAATTTAGGATGCAGTCTAGTGTTTTTCCTTATTTGTGGCTTTAGCAGTAGGTCGGATTTATTGAATTTTTTTGTCATTAGAAGATTAAGTTTGTCTGCCATTTCTTGTCTACAAAGAGTCTTTCTGACTTCTGCCTGCCTTCAGCAGGGTCAGCTAGCGAAGCTTGCCGCCTTCTCAAGGTTGAAAATTTAAACTTTGCTGCCATACATTGTCTGCAAGTTAAATAATGACTGCGCCGAGCTGATTAACAGAGAACATTCAGTTTCCTTATTGCTGATGAAAGGGCTGGAATACATGTCCAAATCCCATTAGTGGAAATCTAGTCACTGGTGAACTATGCAAGATTTTCAGAACTCATGCAGTAAAAATGTACAAATATGAGGTAAGAAAGAGGAAAAAAGAACTAATTTTATGAACTGTTTCTGCACTCTTGCAGCTTATTTTTATTTCTTTTTTAAGAAGGCCATACTCTTTGCTGGTACGGCAAAGGGTCAAATAATTGTTACTTAACATTTTGTAGTTTGAAGGCATGTGCAGTATCTATATAACATAGCAGTCTCCACATCTTACCTTAGCAGTCTCCAGGCTCTTACAGCCAATATACCTGCAAAAAACCAGACCAGCCGCTAAGCTCTCGGTGATGGGACTATGAATGGAGGCAAACTAAAAATGGTCCCTCCCAAGCTGCACTTTTTAGATGCTTGTATTTAGTGGTGCTCAGCTGCCTATAGGAGTTGTTGAGCACTTGACTTTATCAGACCCTGTGCTGTTGAGAGAACAGAATGAGCTGTTCTCTTTTTTTCCTCCTGTACCTATTGAAAGATCCCATGTGAATAATTCATTCAGTCCCAAAGGAGTGCTGAACCCTTGTGCTTCACAGTGGTTATCCAGGAAGAGGAGGAAAGGATTGTCCTGTTGTGAATGTTCTTCAGGCTGCTCCAGTCAGTTTATCACGTCTTCGTTGCTGTATCAAGACTTCATAATTAGGGCCCTAGATTAGAAATTGTGGGTTTTTTTCCCTGAAATGCAAAGATTATTGTTAAATGCAATTATTAGGGGATATTTAATATTCAGTTACAAAGAAACTTGTTGAATTCCCTTAGTCTGAGAAAAAAATAGAGGACAGAATTAGGCATAAATTAGCAGCAATGGAAAAGATTATTGGGTTTAAGCTTTTTGTATGCTGTTCTCAGCATACAGTAAGGAAAAAAATGCATGTCAGAGGCATTTATTGTTTAAGAGCTGTCCACAATGTGCTGGTTACAAAGTCCACTTTACTGAATAAGTATGGGCAATGGCTTGTAGGTATGAAAATAAGTATATTAATAACTCCATATTCTAGTTTTTCACATGGCCTTTATTCTGATGGTAACTTTTATGGATCACATTCACTTGGTAAATAAACTTCTTCCAAGAAATAAGAATATGTTAACTTTACTCTTGTATGACTAAATTGCTACTGTGTTCTAATACGGCAGCTTCAAGACTTGTGTATTGTAGACCAACGGCTCTTTCAGAAAGCATTTTATTCTGCTGGAAGAGATGCACAATAGGAGAAAACAATGCATCCACCAAAAGTTACTGCACTCCCTATCAAATAGGGAGTGTGGGGCCAAAGGCAGACCAGAAGGGAGATTTTGTACAGCTCCTTTGTTCCATGAGGAGTCGTCTTCAACAATGGGAGTGTTTCAGTCAGCCTCTAAACAGCGACAACATTGAGAAATATGATTAGGATGGAAAATTGGTTGTAATTTTTATTCTTCTCCCCCCCTCAATGCCCATTTTGCTAGCAACAAAAAAAAACCTAACTGGCATTCAGCCCAAGTATTTTAAATATTGGAATTAGCACATTGGGTTCACATTCCCGTAGTTCCCTGCAGTTTGTACCTTTCACTGGGCTATTGATAATCACTGGTTTTTGTTTGCTTCTTCCACTTTAGCAGCTTTGTGGTTTGAGTGGCTGTTTGTACAGTATTATTAACACCTATGCCACTAGCCTGTCATTGTGGACAACTACTTCATATTAATGTACGTGTATTATCACTCCTTTACAGCCTGCTTGTCAATTTTTAGGCGGGTAAATGTACTACGCTGAATTGCAGAGAAAGGTACTGATATTGGGAAACAACTCCTGAAGACTTAATAGCTTAAAATAGTTTATAGTGGCAGGTGTAAGAGATAAAAGGAGAGTGTCATATTTACTGGTATATGAGATTCTAGTGAGGGCCATAAAATCTGACTGAGGGCATCAGAACAGAAAGTAAATTATTTTATATTTCTTTCCTTTTTTTTTTAAGCTTGATACACCTATCATTGCAATATCTTGAAGTATGCTTGTCTGCCTTCTGCTTTTATTGTCTTCAGATTTTCCCAGTCATAACATTCTTTCCATTAAAACTAGAAACACAAACAAGCTGCTGATTACTCTGAGTAGGAAGTAGAAAAAAACCCCATACAAACATTGTGAGAACAGTTTAGAATACATTTGGATCCAACTTGTTCTTTCTTAAACACTGAAACATCTCTGGATAAGGTTTATGATAAATTAAGGGATTCAAAACTGTTCCAGGGTAGGGTGTTGAGTTCCAAATTGGAGAACTGGAAGTGTCTGAGAGTTGCTCTTTTTAGAGCTGGGGAAATTTGATGTGCTTAGAAAAACCTCTGGTAGTGAAGTTCAGGACAACTGTATTGCCTTTGACTAAAATTAAGGCCTGCATTAGGGCCTTATAATGATAGATTCAGTTCCTGAATGGGAGTTCCATTTGTGCTTACCCAAAATTGAAAGGGATTCTTAACAAGTACTCTGGTTTTGGCTCATTTCTGTTGGAAAGGGCCCCTTACAAGATTTGTTGTCTTTGCGTCCTCTCTGGTTGTGCTGGAAAACATTTGCAAGCCGTACTTCCTCACATTGGTACTTGGAAAATGCAAAGGCAAGAGTTTTATTCTGCAAATAGTATGTGTCCAGTCCCTCATTTCCCAGGTTGGGTAGATGCTATTTGTTGTGATTCTTTAAAAATTTTTAGGCAGCCTGGTACCTGTACATTTGAAAGGAGCGGAGCAGATGCCTCTACTTTTTGTGGCTGTTCCATTCAGGTTATTTCCTCATTACACCAATACTGTGCTGGCTCAAACCTACCATTGTGTTAAACAGAACATGTAATACTCCATTTAAAATATAACACATTTATTGCTTGGCTCAGATCAAAGGTGCGTAGCTTCAAAGGCTCTAATTAAATTGTGATGATGTAAAATGCTAGCTTTATCTATATAGGTTACAGACTGATGGTTGGGTGTTTTGTTTTTTTAAAACCTATTGAGTTCAATATTGCAAAACTCTTGTAAGATGTTTCCCATCATTGCTGTTGATCAAAGTGTTAAAATAAATCCAAATATTCCCATTAGATTCTTTCCTTTTTCCTAGCTAGAAACCCTTAATATATAAACTGTTTGTTTATCTATGTCATGGTATTACTGTTCGTCCTTGCTGCCTCAGTTTTCCATCTCCTTCATTTGCTGTCCAAGTTCCCACAGCTTCCTTTCTCTGACTTTACTAGTGCTGCAGTTTGTAAACCCTTCACAAAGATGCCACAGATGGGAAGTATGTCTGTTTCTAGTTCAATTTTGGATGTGGAATTCAAGCCATACTTAAAAAGTTTGTAAACCATTTAGGTCAAAATGTGATTGTGTGCTGGAGTCTGTAGGATAACTTGAGCATTACCTTGAACCATGGCTTCTTCAAGGATTTGGACTGAAATTAAACCTGGTTTAATGGTTTGCAAGGCTTCAATCAGTGATTTTTAGAGATGGTTAGGAACAGTGTGAGCTGGGCCAACATCCTCTAACACTTAAAGAGTAACAAAGCTCTGAGTAGAGCCTATTGATTTTACACAGCTCTGTTTAAATACAACTAAAAGCACTTTGTTCAGGAAAGCAGAATTAATTATAATGTATCATCATAAGCTGTCTCTATAGATTGTCTATGAATTATATTCCTAAGTAGTGTTAATTTAGAGAGATGAATAGTAAGGTTACTTCACTAGGGAAAATGTAGATAGATAGCATTGAATTGCTGGATTAAAAGTAAGAAAAATAAGAAGTGTAAGAAAGGTATGAAAAATTCTGGGGTTGAAGTTAAAGCAAGTTAGGTGCTAAACCAGTAAAAAAGAAAAATGTAAGTAACAGAAGTTAGGGTTGTGAAGTAAAGGGGGAAAGGCTGTGTGCAGCCAAACTCAGCCACAGTGTAGCTTCTCTGAAGCCAGTGGAGTGGCACCCAATTAAGGCAGGTATAATTTCTACTTTGTAATAGAAATATTAGCAAAATGGATGAATTAGTTGCAGCCAAATCCAGGACAAACTCCTTTGCTATAAATGACCCTACTCCATTGAAAGGAAAATGCTGAAGAATGAGGTCATTTGTGGCATTTTGACTCAGTCAAGCATGTGCAGCCAGAGAGAATGGTTTTGGGACAGTAGAGGTGTTTCCAGAAAGTAAGGTACCCAAGACTTCAGCTCTACAGTCTAATAATAATTGATAATAAGCTCAGTATTGGGTGTTTTTTATGGTCAGCAGTTTAGAAACAATGGTGAGGATAAAGTGAGGATGGAAATACTAATTTCTGTAAGTAAAATGTCATTTTTCTACTTGATTTCATACTCTGTTATTTTCTCAGTGTCAGTGAAACTCTCCTGAATATAAAGGGACAAGCACTCTCTCTCCTATTCTTTCTTCCTTATGAGTAGCCAGGACCATATGTTCCACTTGTCTATGATCAATGAATCACCATTTGTTTCAGATTCCCTTGTAAAATTACATATTCATTTAAGTCTTGTGTATAAAAACTTAAAAGTCCAATTTTGCAAGCTTGCATGAGCAACTAGTCAAGTGAACGGTCTTGTTTAATTCAGTGGAAATGCTCATATGCATTTTTTGCAAGATCAGGCACACCAGATGATAAGCTGTATTTTATTACAGTATACCCTATGCTTTGGCCAGTATAAAACAGTGATGTTTTGCGATTTTTATATATAATTTTTATTTTTTGGCAAAAAACTTTACTGATATTCAGAAATCTGGAAAGCAGATACTACATAAATAATTCACTATTTCAATATAAAGACGGGGGGAAGCAGATTTATTATAATTTTCCTCACAACACATTTAAATTTGGTATGTAGGGTCTTAAAAAGAGCATAAGTGAGAGCCAGCTGCCTACAGAGAACTCGCTTTTTTTTTTCCGCAGTCTTTTCTTTCAGTGCAGCCAAGTCATCTCTTGTAGTAAACTGCTGAGTCAATATATTTAAAAACTCACCAACTGTTTCTTATTTCTATATAGCTAACTGATAAGGACGTGTTTAAGGGTTACACCCTTCCGTATTTACAGTGTTAAGGCAAACATGGTTATAGGAAGCAATTACATTTAAAATTTACGGTGCGTATTATATGGTATCACAGTATTCTTTTGGCATATTTAATTTAATTTGTGTGTGCATGCAAATGTAGTGCTAGAAGTTGGAGAGCTGCATTCACAATGATGGATACAACAGGCTGCTGCCAAGCAGCTTCCTCACAGAACCTTCTCTCAGCCTTTCAGTTGACCTAATCCTTGATGCTCCTAGAAATAGTCAAGTCCTTCAGTCCCCTTTGCTATTTCAAATTCTGGCTACAGCAAGAAGTTGCTGTTTATTGAAATGAAGAGATAAATCATACCAGAAATGGCACTCCCAGCCATGGGAAATAGTTCATTTTCCCCCTTTAGGTATTAGTGTCCCCTTTATCTCTCTGTGGGAATTTAGGATCTCAGATGAGTGCAGAGGAACATGGAGGGGTGCTGCGAGTTCCAGGTACGACGTGAGCTCGGTGCAGTCATGGAGGAATTCTGCAGAAATAACAAGAACAGGCATCTGTAAAGTTTATAAAAGCTACTCTATAAATATATGCGATAGAATGGAAATGATGTTTCTTCCAACAGTTTTTAAAACACTTGCAGAATTTAACAGATTTCCAGATAGAACCATCAGCGCAAATGCATTTAGAGTAAGGTGATTTTTCTTTTTAGATCAAAACTATAAACCATAATTCAATGGCATATAAAAAGGTCTTTGAGAGCTCTATTTTGGATTCCTAAAATTTGCACGTCAAAGATGAAATAATAAATAACTTGTGGTTTGGGTGTTTAATTGTAAACAGTCAAGAACCTTCACCCCATCGTGTCTTCTCATTTCCTACTCTCATGGATGATGTTTGGCCAAAGCCAAAAGGCAGTTCTAAATAGCGCTGTTTCCACGCTCCCTCTGTCTCCTCCTTTCACCTTTTGGATAACTTAAGAAAAAGCAGCTGTTGTAAAGGGTGACAAAACTCAAGAACTATCTCTGGGACAGGGCAGGATTAAACAATGAGGAAACATGCGATTTCTGTTTAGGACAAACTGCTAAAGGGAGAACTGGGACCAGGATCATAGTTAGGAAGAAATGTTTTGGGTTTTTTTCCAATGGATAAAATAGAAGATTGGAATTCAGGTTTTCTGCCGTCTTATATCTTCTTATTTTTCTGTCTGGTTTCTTCTATCATCTTACCTTTAAGATAAATATTGCAGCAAATAAACTCATTTATAAAATATACTCAGGTCATTGGTACTGCAGTTTCTCTTCCTCTTGTTTTAAAACTAAATGGTGACCAATGCATATGAATTTTATGAGACATGATCTTGCAGTGTATCTTAGGAACAATCTGAGGAAACCCACCAACTGGAAGCTTCTCAATCCAGATGGGCAAAAAAGCCCATAATGTCTATGTCTGGACTCAGGCTAGGCTTGGCCATGACACATGGGCTGAATTTTTCAGCCCTGTCAAGACTGAGGTCTTCGGTGGGCGTTGGTGCGGGACATGGTTTTGGATGATGGCATATGTCGTATCCAAAGCTGAGGCGTGAGTGGCGTTCAGGCACCAGCAATAAGGTGACAGCTCAGGTAAGGGTTTCCAAGATTCCCAGACTGCTCTCATAAATTCGCTCAAGGTCTGCTTGCAGTACTTACTTCTTTCCTATGCGTGACTCCCTTCTTTCCACTGGGGACCTGGTTATTCTGATAACATTTGTGCCTCTGAAAATCTCCCCCAACAATACTTATCTGATGTACGATCCATTCCAAGGGCATTATGAAATTTAACTTGACTGTCTTTAGGGCTTTTTGGAAACCCTGGATTATAGAAAAGCTAGTAATTATCAATTGTTTTATTGTTAGCTCATTTGCAATTTTTTTCCTGGGTAGAGAGCAGTATGGTTTTTTGTTGCCTGTGTTTTCTGTTTGAAGTAACAACCTTAGGCTGATTTTTAGGCATGTTACAGTAAAAGTCCAGATGTTTCTCAGAATGAGAATGAAATTACATTTAGTGGCCCATGTCAAAAATACTCTGATCAACTTATTTTGGTTCATTAAGTGCACTAATGCTTGAAGGTTGGATTGAATTTAGTATCTAAAATTTGGCAGGATTGCAGACTTTCTGTGAAAGATTTTCTCCCCCCCCCCCCCCCCCCCATTCCTGTGAATGGAACATGTTTGTTAAGTCTTGGACAAAAATACCCAAGTCATAATTTGGATGTGCTTATTAGAGATTTGTGATACTGCCATTAGTTCATTCCTTGAAGCGTGCAAAATCTATTTGGACTCTTCATGTCTAGACCTGAATGGGATCTTCCTAGATCTAATTGCAATCCTAGACTGCTGTGTCCCATGTTAAACATAGACAAGTGTACAGGGAGATTTTATTTTCTTTGCTCTTAAAGAGTTGTTCCTGCACAATATAAGGAACCAACTGGTTGGACTGTAGATGGGACATCGTGACTGGGAATACAGGTGAAAACCAGAATCTGGATGCTAGTTAAATGGATTTGAGTTGCAACTAAGGAAAAGGGACAATATTTAGTGGTAGGGTGTTGAAGGCTAAACCAATTTGGGTAAGAACAATATGATGAGAAACCAATGGGATTGTTGATAAGAAAGGTCTGAGGAAGGATGTGGGCTTGAAGAGAGAAGTGAATTGCAATAAGGAGCCTCTTATCTGGGGACACTTGGATACAAAGGCTAAAGAGGAGCTAGAAGATGACACAAGGGGAAACAAGAAAGGGTGTTGTGACTGCAAAGAGAATTGGAGTTTTGCCAGGGTGAGACTTCCGCATTTCTAAGTAAAAAGACTGGGACATGGATAAGTAGGAGAGGCAGAATGGGAACTGGGGTACGATACCATTAGATGAGCTGATAAGTTTTGCATTGAGGAATGCTCAGCAGTTATTCCCTTCGTCAAGGAGCATCAAGATTTCATTTTCATGTCTTCAGTTTGCACTGGGTGTAGTTCTGCAGAAGGATCAAGCCCAGCCTTCCAAAAGCAGTAGGAGCAGGTGTAGGTAGGGACAGCCCTATTGCTGCTGGAACTGTGCTCATCTCTTTGTATCCAAAGTTTCCCATTCAGCTGCAAATTGCACCTCACTCGTAGCAACTTGCTTTGGCAAGAGAAGGTGATGATTTGCGTAATGGCTCGAGCTTGAAATGGATGAAGGGGGATCTTTCCATCTGGTTAACAATTGTAGGGGATACTCCCAGTGTCTCTGGCTGCTGCTTGCAATGCAGAATGAAGCTCCAGTGAGCCTGGCTGTTTGTGTGCCACTTCTGGGCTGAATCATCAGCATTAAAAACCACATTCAATGCTTTACTCAGAGTGCGCGTGGTATTTCTATAAGGGAAGTTACAGTCACACTGGGTGGAGGAACCTCCCTGTCTAGCTATGGGGATAGTGAATACAAGGAAATGCTTGCGGTTCTGGACATGATGGCATCTTTTGGTATTTCTCTGCTATTTTTTGCACTGATGCATTTCATTTGGCAGTTGAGAATTTCATAGCAAACACTCTGTAAGATGCAAACACTCTGTTCCAAGGTTTTATGTTTTGGAACGTTAATGGATTTTTTTTTTTTTTTTTTTTTTTTTTTTTTTTCCTTCCCTGCTGAATGTTTCTTTTTCTTGTGGAGGTAAAGCTGTATGTGAACTGCATACTGAGGGGGGCTGCTGCCCAACTGAGGCAGACACACAGATGCTTTTAGTGTTCCTGAGCATCATGAGTGAGCTTTGGGAGCTGCTCGCAAACCCTCCTGTCCAAGACTGGAGTGTGCTTTACTTTCCCTTCTCTCTAAACGTTGTGCGACATGCATGTGATCCCCAAAGTGTTTCTCAAGATTCAGATGAGGAAAATCATTATTTATTCTGGTTAGCAGCCATGTAGCACTGGAGAACGGACAGTGTTCTGCTTTACATTCTGCTACAACTGCCATCTCCTTTTTTTTTCCCCATCCCAGCAGTTTCAGCCGAGGGTGAGAAATACTTGATGCCCACAGTCTCTGTTCATATTCTCTCTTTAATGAGACTTTTGGGATTTGTAAGGAATACTTTGTGGGACTCAGTAAGTGTAAGTTCCCGTGTATTGTGATGAGAAGTGCATATTACTCAAATTTTTGTGGGCTTCATTGTATTGGCCTAAACTTTGACCCTGTACCACTGTGACCTAGCTTCCTGGCAACTTCTGAATCGAGGCCCTTTCATCCCAGCTGTGTGATAGATCCCAAGGAGGAGCGTGGAGTAAATGTGGTTTCTTATTCATGAATTAAGCCTTAAATGAATTGAGCAACACTGGTGTATTGTAAAAGGCAAGGAAAGATTCAAAAGGTCTTTTTAGAGGACCAGTGCTGAAGGTGTTTGGATTGAGACAGAATAACTTGGAGGAGTTAGAGCTGAGCGGATCAGTTTATTATTTCTTCAGATTTTTAAGGCCTCCTTTCACTTATTAATAAATTCTAGTCCGCTATCTTTACCTATCTAATTTTGAAGAAAAATAAAAATGATCTGTGGCATAATTCTCCTTTCTTTAGTCTTTGTTGATGAAAGGAGTGCTTACATGCGACTTAAATAATGAAGGCTTCCACTGTGCACTATTTATATTCCCTCTTGTCTATACTTATGCTTCCATGAAAATGAAACTTGACTGAATATACTTTTCATTTCCTCTTCAATATTTCGTTAATGCACAACCACAGTTTACTGAATTTTTCACAGAACAAAATGCAGACCTATAATGAAATTAGTCTCTTCTGAATGTGGAATATTAAGATATAATCCCTTTTGTTTTCTGTGTCACTGAGTCTGAGAAGAGACAGTAAATTTGACTTTTAAAATACTTCTGTGAAGTCTGAGAAGTCTTCAATTTATCTTTCAGAAATAATGAACAGCTGCCACTCTTTTTGCTGACTTCAGGTGAAATTTTGGAGTGTCTGTTGCTTAGGAAAACCAGGTCTCTCTCATGAGAAAAAGACATTTATCTAAGATAGAGCTGTAGGCCATGAATAAGCTGGAGAAACCTTCAATAGTGAAGAGACAAGCAGAAATACAAGAGCAAATGAACATCCGTAGTCATTCATGTGCCTGTTGCTGGTTGTAAGTGCTGGAACGCCTTCAAACACGGCTTGTCTCCAGCATTTTGGGTTCGTCTTGGTTATTGCTCTGCTGCTAAGAGCTATTAAAATGCTAGCCAGTATTTGAATTAAACCCAGCCTGTCTGTTCCAGGTAACTAATGTTCTTGTCACAGACTTACTGTCACATTTTCAATGGATTTTAAGCCGCATCTGATACGTGCGCTTGAATAAACAGGACCTCCTTCCCACCTCCCAGTGAACTTTTGTGCATCGGAAAGGGTCATTTTTAATTAATCTGTGGTTTTAAATGTGTTGGTTTGAATTTATGTAAATAAGACACATACTTAAATGTTCAAGAAGGCTGTGGATGTATTTCAGTTACTGTTTCAGCACTGGCAAATGGATACCTTTTAAAAATATATAACCCCCCCACTTGTAGCCAGTAATTTGGTGTGGTTGATCAATGGGTCTTGTATGTGTGGGTCTGTGGTACTTCCACGGGGAAGTGAATTAAGTGAACGCAGGGGTAAGACTAGATGGTCTCAAGAGGTCCCTTCCAACCTAAACGGTCCTGTGACAGCAGGAGTTGCTGAAGCGTATGCATAGCACTACTGGGACACAAGCTGTTTCCGAAGTGGTACAGGAAACTCTGCCTCTTGCCTTTTTCAAAGCTAGGATGGGGAACAGGCATTTGGAGAGCAAACGGCACCCCAACGGCCAACCACCCCCTCCTGCGCGTGGCCTGCAGAGAGCGTGGAGCTGCCATGGCTGTGCCTGGTTCCGCACGGGCAGGGATGGCAGGGCTGGGGTGCTCCCCCGCGGGTGTGGGGCCTGGTGCTCCTGAGGGGCCGGCTGCTGTGCCGGTGGGACAGGGCGGTTGTTTCTCTCCAACAGGACTGTCTGTGCAGGCTGAGCAGGGCCCCTGCACCTGCGCTGCTCTACCTGACTTCTCTCCCCTCTGAATGCATCGAAACCTACATACGCAAATGTGAGGTCAGTGGGCTCGTTCAGGGAGCTTTTGGCTTTAGGGTTTAACTGCTGAGGATCTGTAATCAAAATATCTTCTCTTTTTTCAACTATTTGCTGTTTTATAACAAATAGTTAAATAATGTGAGAGTTCTTCTCTTGGTTCAGTGTCTCGACTGAGTTACTGATGCAATACCCTGGGGAACCCTGAGTTTAAAATACGCTACTGCTGTCATTATAGCCTTATATTCCATGTATTTTCACACTGTTCTCAATCCATGCCTTTCCAGCCATTAATGCTACACAAAGCTTTCCCTTGGGAAAGTGACCAGAAGCAGCCTGTAGTTGACATTAGGGACCTCTGGGGAGAAAAACAGAGAAATGGAAACTGACTGTAGCATGAACAATTTCTTGATGAAACAGATATATTGTGGAAAGTGAATTTTTTTTTTTCCCAAGCAGACTTTCCCCTCTATTGCTACTGCTGTAGCAAATCTATTTGTTAGTGGTAGAAAGAAAAAAAAAATTGGTTTAATTCACACAGACCTGACTCTCAGAGCTTCACAGGCCTTACTGTGGCTTTTGCTTTTGCCAAGTAAAGACATATACTTCTAAAGATTTGACTCGGTGAAAACATATGATGGTAATAAACCAATCAAATTTGTTATTTTGACAACAATAACTCTTCTAAGTGGACTTTGAAGGGACTATTATTTTACCAGGAATTAATCCCACCTGCATCACCTTTACTTTTATTAAGCTAAGTATCTTTGCCTTTGCCTTTGCCTGCGTGTACACTGGTCACTTCACTTGGTGGTAATCATACATACATAGAGGCAAGGAATGTTTCCTGTGCAGTTTATTTCAATAAACTATTGTGTATCAGAATAGATGCCTGCATTCCATTGCAATTTAGTTTTCAGCAGTTTGTCCTAAGAAAAATAGAAGATGAAATAGCGGAAATATCTAACTTCCATGTATCAGGAAATCATATGTAAAAGTGTTGTTATTGCTGGCTTAACCCAATCTGCTGTTAGCCCTGAATCGTTGTTAGTGACCTGATGAGACCGGATTTCATCCCGTCTACCTGCTGGGTGGAAATGCATGTCACAGCAGCAAAAGCATCTGCTTCCTCTAGTTCAAAGCTTTGGCAGTGGTGTATTTGATTCTTAAATTGGTCTTAGAAGTTGTTTGGCAAGTGTGTGCTTAGTCATCTGTATTTTTATTTTTGGTTCATGTCACTCAGCAGCAGCTCTTGGTTACATTCTTCCATTAAAAATGCACAGGTTTTCTTTTTATAGTTTTGAATATCTCCGAGTTTGAATGGTTAACACCCTGAACATCTGGGTGGCAATAAGAGCTGAAGAAGCTTTTAATTCATAAAGCTGGAATGATTGATACATGCACCAGTATCTCCCCTGCCTTCTCAAAGAAAAGAAAGTTTATGAATGGGTGAGTCGTATTGTTGCAGGTGGTGATATCACAAATAATACCTAATCGAGAACAAATATATAAAGTGACTTTCACCTGTGTACAGATATTCCAGGTGCCTGTCAGCAAACTGAATGCTGCAACAGCCAGAAAGATGTGCAACTTGCAGGTTATTTGATTAAGTGATATCTGGTGCATAAAGTACTTTCTCAGTCTCTACTAGCTTCAAAGCTGTGTGCAAACAAAATACCTCACCATCCTTCTGCTTGTGTTGATGATACAGTCTCTACCTCTTTAATATTTGGGGTGTACATTCTAGCTAATAGGTAAGCCTCCCTCTAGTAGTGTGTCTGATTCTAGAAGCAGCTCTTTCCATTACGTCTAATTAAATTAAACTTTCTTGCGTACAAATCTTGCAAGAATGTTATTGGTAAAAGGCGGTTTTTCTACATTGCAGGAGAATCTGATAAGGCTTTGAACCAGCACACATGGGCCAAGTAATGTGGTTCCTACTCAAGAAAGAAAAATGCCACTGAGGCTTTACCTGAACTTAAAATAATTTTATGTGAACTTGACTTTGGTCAGAATTAGTAGGGAGAGAAGGATGCTTATTGCTTTGCCCAGCCAAAATGTACCAATCCTTTTATAGAGTTTAAGAGTGGGGATTAGACCTAATGCCAAATCTGTTCTAGACTTTTACAGTACGGGTTGTCAAATAGAATATTCATTGGTATCTATTATGGCTTTTATATATACCTGTCACCTGCAGTGAAGGCAGAGAGACTACTAGCTATTTAGACTGGCCACTGGGGAGTAATTTTGTCTTCCTATCCAAGTGAAAGCTCATAACCTGGGCAATGTTGAGTGGAGCAGCCAAATTTCCCAGTTACTTCTGAGACGAGGAAGGATTCTAGAATTGTGCCCCGTATAAATTCTGTTTTAAAGCTACACACAGTTATAGAAAAGTATATTAATATAAAAGTATATTTGGTAAACAAAAATTGCACAAAGGGGCTGTGGTTTTGGTCGCATATGGAAAACTCTTCAGGGTAAAGACTTTTTGTTTGTGCAGAGCAAACTGGAATGGGAACCTTACTACCATGAAATGTTGACTGCTATAGCAGCACTGGTAAATACACCAGTAAACTCTTTATTTTGCTTCTTTTATAGCTTTGTAATAAACATTCTTAGTATTCACGCTTAAATAGATATGCATGCTGTCCGATAGGAATTAAATACTTCAAAAGACCCTGCAAATGTAATTTATTTTGCCCATCATGTAACTGGTGAAATAAAGACAGAAAGATTAAGTTATAAAATCTATGTCGTTGCAAGCAAGCAATGCCTAGAATGAATCTTTTTCTTCTGGTTTCTAGGCTTATGGCAGTTCTTTTGCCCCCAATGCCTAGTACACTAATTAGGATTTATAGGTAACTTTGTTTTATAAAATAGTACGTGATCATTTTGAAGACAGACATGAAAACTCACTAAGCCAGTAATAGAAAAGACTTGACTGGTTACCTAGCCCAAACCTACCATGTGTTAGTCACCTAATGTATTCTTCTGTGGGCACAGGTAAAATTAAGAATTCAATGGAAGAGCTTCTTCTGAAATTCGGTATTTTGTAGTTGGGAAGCACAGGACACTGATGTGGCTAGCTTGACACCTCTACACTGCAGAGATATTTGCAATAGTTTAGAAGGTCTAATACCTTTTGTGGCAAGATTATTTGCCCTCTCTTTACCTATATCATCACCTCATTGCCCTGATCGACTCTCAAAAAAAAAAAAAAAAAAAAAAAGTAATTAAAGTGATGGGGTGAACCTACTGGATGTAGATAACTGACCTCTTTTTGATTCTGCTGTCATATCATGCACATGGTTAATCATGAGAAGTTTCATCTTGTTTTGAGATACAATAAGGGCCATTGAACTCTAAAAATGTAATGTCACAAAAAAAGAATGTGTTTGTACTAATTCCTATTAGCTGTGATGCCGGCGCTATAAAAGCTTCTGTACATGTTGCACTGTTTTATGTTTTAGTTACAAACTCAAGACACTGCTCATTAGAGAAATGGAAATAACAAAACAGCATTTTGAAATAATTTTGGTGAAAACATTCACGGAATGTATTATCCATACATAAATGACACTAGTGGCATTATTCGTTCTGGCCTTATTTCTTAGCAAGAAATAATGTCTTGAACTCTGTAACTAGGCAGGACTGAAAGGCAAAAGGAGAGAAATGGCTGAACTGCAAAAGAAAAGAGACTTTTTAAAAACAGACTTGCAGCAGCAGGCACTGTGAGAAATGGTAACACAGTTTACAGTGACCCTGAGTGTCATACTTATGAATTGATACTTGCATTTAAATCTTCTGAAGCATTTTATAATGGCAGCTACAACTGCTTGTGCTTGGGTCTTCTTAGCTCTTGTATCAACCTGGCTCCATTCTAACACAAGAGATTGCTGAAGGACCTATGGTGCTCTCAACAGCCATGCCAGTTCTTCAGTAGAATAGTACAAACTGAGGTTTCCTTACAGATTTTGGCTGCTGTTGTGCTATTGGAACCCCTGGTTCTGAATAGGATATAAAATGGAGATCCTGAGCAGTTTTTGATCATACTGCAAGGCTGGGGAAGAAATCCTGCTGCTCTTCTCTGGGACAGCAAGTAAATTAACCTCTAGGATTTTGATAATTTGGAGCTGTCTGGGAAGATCCAGCAGGTCAGGCCTTTGGTATGCACCTCATGGAAGTAGGTACATGATAGCTGGACCTAGTCACTAAATCAATTTTCTAAGAACTCTTCAGTATGTAGAAAAAAAATAGCAGGGTTGTCTGGGGTGGGGGATGAAGAAAATGTAATCAGTATGATACTCACAAATACAAACTGTTAATTTGTGTCTTGGAATCTGAATTAGCGGAATGCTACGTGACTGCACAGCTATAGATGCTGGTTATGTGTATGGATGCTTTCTTCTGATTTTTTTGGTACAGTTATGTCAATATAATTCAATTTATAAAATTAGTCAATATATGAACTTCATTCACTTATCCACACAAGGCTTTGTTGTTTGTGCATTAGGCTGTGATTTTACATGATTTTCTGTTACTGGAGTACCTTCCTTTTGTGAATCCTAGGATTCCTTAAAGTTCTGCCTGTAATGACTCCAGCAACCTGCTTGCTTTCTGACATGTGGCTAGCCCTGCTTCAGTTTGTCACTTTTGATCTGACTAGCTGCTAATTGCAATTGTCAGGGAGCAGCTGACAGCTTAAACTGAGATCAGCTTGGAAGAAATGAATCACCTTTTTCTTGCTATTCAGGTAAGATTCTCCTTTTCCATGAGTTGAAAAAAAGAGGGAAATAAACCAAATTATAGCTTTTTTAATTCTCTCAGCTTTACCTGAGCTCATTTTTAAGGAGTTACAGGTGCTGAAATAGCCGGTCAGCAGGAAACAAAGTACCAGAACGGGTGTTAAGTTGTCCCAGAGCTACATAACTTACAAGTTAATCAATGTTTACGAGTTCAAAAGAGAGGAAGGTCAACGTGAATTCTGATAAAGTTTATCTCACATCAGTAAGTTCAGAGGCTGGAGAGGGAAGATGAATTGGACACTTTTAATTGTATAGTAATTCCCCCCCAAATCAGTTAAGAGGATGCAGATAATATGGACCTGTGACTAAGAACATGCAGTGGGTTACTGTGAGAAGAGAAGAGGTATACAGGGCTGTAGTACAGGGAGTATATTATTATAGTTCCTTGTTTTCATTTTCAGTACATCTACCTTCTTCATTCTTGTGGATAGGCTCTAAAAGGTAAAACATGCGTGGCCGCTCACACAATACTGTACAACTGTGAAAGCAAATCTTCTGAGTTAAATATTCCAAACTCTTGTTTACTTCTGAAGTTAAGTGGCTTGTTTAATTCAGATGAACTAAGCACCATGCTAGAAACAAAACCTGCTGAAATTCAAGGCCCATTAAAGCCAGAGGAATTTTCCCAGGCTTTTGCTAAAGGCCTTCTACACTTGCAAGGAGTCCACCTTACTTGATTTATAGTGTTGAGATTCTGTTGCCGGTTCACTTTTGCTTCAGAGTGTGGTACTCAGCAGGGCAAAAAGATTATATCCTAGCAGAGAAGCAAAGTCTATTTTAGCATCAGAAGAGAATATGACTGAGAACAATTTTTTAGATGCAGTAGGAAATGGATAACTACATGCATTGCAGCATTTTTCAGAGAGATGCATCTGGAGATGCTGCAAGCAACCCCTTCTGTTACTTGGAAAAGAGAACTTCAGAAAAATCTGATCTTTTGCAGTTTGGGCATTCAATACTGAAAGTTGTCTTGACAACAAATGTATTTCCCAAATTATTATTTTTTATTTATTTCTTTATTTTTTCCCCTAGCAGGAAATATAGTTGATACAAAAGTCAGAATGATGTCGGAAAATGTGGAATGTCTGCTAGTTAACCCAGAGTTCAGAGATTTACTTAGAAAGACAAACATATAATAGAGACCTGCTTGGGCTGGGATTGGGGGGGATGAGTCTAGGAGACTGATTTTTGGGACATAAACTGTTTCTAATACATTTTTTTTGGCCACATGTGGAAGCATATGGGGAAAATGCAGTTCATTAAGAATATTGATATTGGCACATAATGTTGGAGGTACTGGCAAGTCTCTCTTCATAATTATACTGTACATCTCCAGGTTTCTCCTCATATTTTTTCAGAGCTGTATGTTTTCCAGCTAAATATGACATGATCGGCTAGTTGCTGAAATAAACTGAAGCAGATTTGGAAAGGCAAATGCATTAGTTAGGATTTTAAATGCACTTACTCATTAGTAAATAACTGTCCCAAACAAAAACATAGACATTATTTTAATAACTAGAGATGGATTTATTTAATTTAAGGCTGGAATCTCTATTGTTCAGCCTGCTGTTCTGGAGATGTAATGATGAAAAAGAGGATTTATTTTTTTTAATGCTTAGTGGAAAATTTGTTGATTTTTCATTATAATGAGAAAATTTGTCTAACTCTAGTTGAACTCATTCTCTGTAGCTCCTTGGAAATTTGTCTAAATATGAAAAACAATTTTCACAACTATTAATTTCAGCTTGCTGTCAGCATTGTAGATAACATTTGCTTTGGGACTTGTTTTAGCTGTTGTAATGTGAAATTACTGGACTGCTTTTGTACAACTACCTTCAGAAGGTGCTGTCTCCAAAGCTGCATGTCTTGTCCATTTGCGTAGCAGAGGGAGGTTGATCTGTTCAGAAGTGATTGGATGTAGTTTACTGCTGATCTCCTGCCATACCACATTGTGAAACAGATGGATCTTTGGAACAATTTATCGGGCATACTTTCCTGCAGAATTCCTTAAATAATTACACTCCCTGACCAGAAGCAATCATTGTGTTTTAAGCCAGAAGGAGTTGTTAAGATCCTCCAGGTTTCTCACCGGCCTCCCCTTGCAGAGAGCTCTCCCCATGTAGACCGTCCCTGCTTCAGCCTGGGAGCGGGTGATGAAGCAGCGTGAGGCAAGCGCCAGGGCCTCTCCGCCTGCTCTCCCTGGGTAGCTGCTGGGCTGGGCTGAGCCAAGCCAGAGGCTGTGCTCCCTCTTCTGAGGTCTCCTGCTCTCAGGGATGATCAGGCAGTGGCCACGCTTCTAACACTGCATGTGCCAGCACCTCTATCTGCAGCAGGATGAAGTTTCTTGAGCTGCCTCAGACAACTGAATTTGTCTGTTTTGGCCATTGGTAAATAAACCTCAGATGGATCTCTCTAACCAGGAGGATCTAAAAGGGTTTAAAAGAGGATCCCGATTTCAAAATAGTTTCCCGGCTTCTCTCCTGTATAGCTTCAGCCTGCCATAGTCTCCAGCGAAGGCAGTTCTACCTGTGAAATATTTTATGCTTAGTTTTCAAATTCCTTATACCTTCCTCTCGGGGTTCCTAAAGCCGTAAGGTGTATTTTCCCCTCTATTTCCTTCTGCACGCAGAAATCAAGGGGCCAGCCCCGCCAGCAGGGGTCAGGGGACGCCTGAGCTAATTCTGCCTTCAGCACACGAAGGAAGGAAGGAATGGTGGTATAACAAAACCGAGACACCTAAGCCGGCAACCATTTTTGCACGGAGGTGGACAGTGTTGTTAAACTGTCACATAAATGGACACTTACACAGACTAAGCACAAAATATTTAAATTCCTTTCTGCCTGTAATACAGGTGCCTAAAAGAGACAGAACTCCAGGGTTTATAAAGTATAAACCTGCTCTTGGTTTTCTTTAAGAACCAATACAAAAGAAAGTCTGTATCTAGGTTAATTCCACATGTTGCATGGCTATGGAAGACTCATATGGGATGTGAGTATATGTCATGTCCTTGACCTGAAATGCCTGTCTCTAAATGTCGAGTTTTTTTCATGTCTCCCCAGTGAAGAAACAGATTTTCCTCCACCCCTCTAATTTTTAAGAGAGAATTTAAATTCTGCAAACACATCCACCTTTCAAAATCAGTCTTGAAACTCAAACTAGTTCACTGTTCGATGTTGAGAAGTATGCATAGGACATGCAGTAATCACATTCCACGGCTGCCACGTCATCAGCTTGTGTTCCCTTTTGGAATAGGAGCTGTGCTGTGTACAGGTCCATCTCTTTAACCTGCACTAGAGTCTCAGGTAGAATACAGATTTCCTGTGGGTTACATAGTCCTGTGCAGAAGAACATTAAATCTTTAAACATCATTAAACTTGAATGTATGTGCACACACATACAAGTTTATACAGTGTAACTGTTTATCAATCACCATCTCTCTTTGCTGGGCTGCTTTTTTCTTTTTTCTTTTTTCTTTCCTTTTTTCTTTTTCTTTTTTTTTTTTTTTTTTTTTTCCCCCAGTCTTCCCTTAGGAATTGCTTTTGAAGGTATTTTGATTAGTTATGTAATTAGCCACTTGTACAGTTAAAAGCAAACTTTCAGGTCACATACTGTATGTTTACTCTTTGGCTTTAGGAGAGCTTCATTCAGAAGAAATTGCTATTGTTTCTTTGCCTTCCCATGGGAAAGCTTTAGTTTTGGAAACCATTCAACAAATGTAAGGTATGCAAAGAATACTGTAAAGACAGTTCTTGAGTTTGCCAAAGTGTTTTGGTTTGTTTTTTTTTTTTATAGTCAGTAGTTACCAATTACTTTCTTCTGTATAAAGGCAGAGATTTTTCTTATGCGTGCTGCTGTGGACTGAGCTCTGATTTCTTGATAACCCATGAAACTGATAAACTGTCAGTGTCCTCTCCTCCCTCTCCTTCCTACCCTACTTGCTCCAGACTGCAGCAGCTTTTAAAAAGGATAAAATGGCTTACCTTGGCTGATTCTGAGTGACTACCTCAACCACTCTTGAGAAGAAGCTAATATCCAGAAATACAGTGATATAATTGTCTGAGTTGTTACATTTCTATGCTGAAGCCTGTCATATCTCTTTTACCTCCAGTGAAATGGATGTATATTTCAACCATAGAGAACTTTTTAAGACTGAGAATTCACTGGAGAGCTGAAGATGCTCATGAAGAGCTTAAAATTGTTTTTCATCAGGAAAATGCTATTTAGATGTCTTGCCCACAGTGATCAGTACTTTCAGTGATTCAGGAGTCGTTTTCCTGAATCTCTGTCATGTCATAATATCACAATGACTTAACACACAGCTGTACTGAGTCCAAAATATGTTGAATATATCCCCACCCTAAAATACACTCAAGGTCTGGTGCTGAAATCGGTGGCTTCCACAAGAGGATTTGGAAGGGCTGAAGATCTGGTGATGGATCATTTTCACAGTCCCAGTTCTTAAACACCTGCCCTCACAGAATGAGCAAGGTAACGTGTGACACACCAGCAACGATAATTTTAGGCAACCTGAGGATTATGCTTTATATGGGCAACTTCTGGCCAGCTGCTTAGAGCAGCTCTCCTGCTACTTTAGGTGCATCTGGAATGGGGATATCATTTTAGCAGTTTCACGTGTTCAGTCTTTTGCAAGTGATGTTGCTAGCGGTACGGATGGAATATTGTCTACAAAGACTATAAAATGAATAGTACCTTTGCAGCTAGGATAGCCATGTTTGCACATATTAGGCATGACTGAGACCCACCATGCTCTGGGTGGGTAGTAGACATCAGGTTTGTGTTCATGATTTTACTGGAGCAGTGGGTATGTGAATAGCTCTGAGAAGAGCTGTGGCACTGAACCCGCTAGTCAGCATAAGGCCTATCTGGTTATTCATTTGTGTAGCAGCAAAGCCTTTAACGGTGTCTGAAGGATTAATCTAGTTTGTGAAATATATTATTTCAGTTCAAGTGGATATGTAAACTCTCTGGTTTGCTTTGGTTCTAGGGTGAATTTCTCAATTATTTAATCTCATGTTATTATAGTGATAAGGTACTTCCTAATGAAAATTCTGAACATATTTCCTGAAGATAATTTTTGAACACTTAAACCATGGAGATATGCACTTCTCATCTGAACGTGGTAGATATTTTTTTAGGCATGTCTTATACTAGCTTCGCAGGAAGAAGAGCTTGATTTTTAACTGGCAGAAAGCAGAATTCCCTGTAAATTACAATGAATTATTATGTAGTTATATGAAATTAATGAATTAGTGCTATCACCTTATTTTTCTGGTAAATTTCAATCTTGTGAAGTCCAGCTATGTTGTCTTCTAAATGGCACAGTGGAAAATCAACAGAAACTTCCAATTGCTGTGTTGGCTGGTAGAATGAAAATTTCTCAGCATTATACTATTGTTATAGTGTAAACCACAGTATGAAAATAAATTTGGTGATTACATCTCTTGTTATAAAACATAAAAATTCCACCAAAGGCTACTATACCTTGTAACTTGCCTGTTGATATCATTGCAATGTGAATAAAAGAACCCCTTAAATGTAACAGGTAACGTTTCCGAACTGCACCATGATGGTTTGGCTGTGAGAGACTGTCATGAGGAAGCACTTGGGCACCAGAGTTACATAAACTCTTTTCTATTTAAAGTCTTGAGGATCTGCATAACTGTCATACATGTGATGACCTTTCCTTCTATTGCTGTGTCCCTGCAACTGAACTTTGACAGACTGCATGGGACACCTCTCCTTGCTTGTTAATTGACCTTTTCTTTTTCTATGCGCTAAAAAAAACAACCCCTCTCTGAGTAGAACTGCCCAAATTCTCAAGAAGAAAATTTGTTCCTGGGTGACCACAATTCATGTCTTCTGTATTTGAGTTGCTGGAGGTGACTGAAATACAGCATTTATCTTGTGCTGTGACTTACGTTCTCTTTGGCTTACATGAAAGCAGTCATTTGTCTGTCACTGAACACATGCTTTTCATAGACTATCTTGCCATAGATCATTCTATTCTGTGTTTAAAACTAATAGCACTTTGAAGTTTGCAGGGAAAAATTTCAGCAGTATTGAAAGCAGTGTTTTTGACTTTGGCTAATCTGACCTGATTTAGCACGGAAGGAAATTTAATAGCTGCTGATCTTCTCCTGGGAATGCATGACCATTGCTTCTGTCATTGTCTTGAAAGCTTTTTGACTGTGTTGAGTAAAAGACTTGAAAGCACTTTGGCTAACAGGCTTGGAAAGAGGAGGATAGGGTTAGTTGGGGGCAGCTAATCACCTGAGTCAGGTAAGCCCTTCCCCATCCAGGCTATGGTGTCTCTATTGAACAAGCTACCTAGGGCCCAAGAGAAGGTTCATGGGTGGGGATGAGTTACAGTGCTACCCTCCCGGGAGCTGGGTGACTTTATTATCCAATACCTCTGCTAATGACTGGATTTTGCATTGCTCCTGGTCTGAATTGTATAGTCATGCTGAAGAAGCACCTTATGTCTTGTCCTTATCACTAGTACAGTATGAACTGCAAGCCTAGGAGGAAAATAAAGCAGAAGTATAATGAAGGCGTGGGTGTTTGTATATATAAAGCAGCGACTCCATATCAAATGACCCTGAGGGAAAGCTAACCATTCCCAGGCAGAGGTGTGGTGGGAACTCAGATAAAGGTTTGTACATAGCCTGCAGGAAGAAAAGCTTAGAGTAAAGTCTATTTAAATTCATCGCAGTCTTGCAGCCTATAGTGCTGTGGCAGACTCCTGGCTCCATAAGCCGGGACTGAGACCTGCTTCCAGGCAGACCTCAGTGGAACTATCAGGAAAGGGGTGCTCCATGCAACAGAGACTATAGCATCGCGTGTCATATGTAGTATGTGTCATACTTTTGAAAAGTATGCTGATTATGCTCACTTCCTTAACTATTTGTGTACGCTGGTCTTTCCCCAGCTTGTGCATGTTTCAATGAGACCAGAGGGATCGCATCTCCTTACCTTTAAAGCCCATGCCTCAGGATTTGCTTGTAATGTATTGATCTTCCCTATCAGAGCCTGTGCCCAAAAAGAGGGGAATAGAAAATGGAGCCTTGCAATGAATTTCTGTGAATGTCCGTTTTACACATTGATTGAGGATATTCCGTTATTCTGAGCATATCCTTACTCTGAGGAAAAAAGAACAGGCTGCCTCCTCTCACCCGCTGTTATAGTTTTACAGAATGCTTTGCTTTAATCATGACTTAAATAAACAATATATCTGTGAAACACTCCAGATTCTGAGAACCACATTGTAACGCAGTAGTTTAGGAGGTGGAGCAATAGCAATTGTTTCTCCTGCTTCCTATTAAACTAATTGTTACCAGTCCTCACGGGATCTTATTATCTATAGGTGGGGCAGGGACAAAAGTATCTGAAAGGACTTCTTTGGGTATTGCATTTCCTTTTTGTCAAGCAGAGAAACTGCTCAAGCAGATCTGACCAGAGTTCTTTTAATCAGTATCTTATCATCAGGCCCCAAAGTATGGACCAGTATGAAGTACAGCAGGGCTTTATGAATGGAGCCACATAATGAATTTAGTTGTTTGAGTCTGAGAAATTATTTGAAGCTGCTGAACTGGAATTGCAATAATCCAGAACATTCATAGAGTTTCCTGGTCTCATTAACACTGAGGTTCATTGTATTAGGATACACAAAGCTTGGGTCAACAATTTTTATCTCTAACATCGTAGAAGAGATTCAGTGATCCATTTGCTTAACAAAAAAATCATTTATATATGAAATCAAATACCAATGGTTAGTGTTTAGGAAATGTTTTGTGGCAAATCGAAGGTCATGGTTAAATTTGCCAGAATCAAGCAGGGAGGGGGAAATGAGTTTGATCTTCAGCAGTGCAGGTGATGATCAAATAAGGGGTATTTGGGGTTGAGGCACACTTGATCCTTCCTTTAAAGTCTGTTTCATTGTAAATAATAAATTATCAAGGAAACTGTGGATTTTTAAGAAGGAATATATGTCTTTCTACAATGACGTTCTTTAAGGAGTTGCAAATTCTAACTTTTATCCCATACCCTAACTATTTAAAGTTGACCAGTATCAACATGAAAAAGTAGAATTTCTTTCCTTCTCACTGTCTATCATCTTCACTTCCAGAGTGCTACGGAGCAGCAGTTCCTAAACTGCTGTCCCAAGTGTAGTCAGTTGTTCTGAAGGTTAAAAAGTACAACCGGTGAAAATTGTTGGAGTTGGGGTTTGCTGCAGGACAGACGTAGAACACCTACCGCAGTTGCTGCTAGTAGAGTTGCAACAGGAAAACATAGGAAGTGAACGCATTTGGCTGGGACGCAGGTCCCCTAAGTTTAGGATGTGATGGGTTAGAGGAGAGACTTGAAAGTGGATTTCCTCAGACCTGAGTGAGAGTTTTCATCACAGAACTGGTGAATGCACTGAGCAGTTCTGTTGTTTAGTAGCTTTGCCAGTCAAACCCTTAATTTTCTTTTCTTTTTCTACAATGGACTGAAAATAATATCTTTTGTGGAATGTGACATTTGAAGCACAAACATTTTGGTCTTTGTTTTACCAGAAGAAAATAACAAATGTAAAATTTTCTTTGAATGGAACTGATTTTATTTATTTATTGGGTCATCAACCATACCAAAATACCAACATTTCATGAAGCCACATTCATTATATCAGTTTTCTGTAAAAATGTAACTTCTTTTTAATTAAAGACACGTTCCCATAATACCTCCTAGAAAGGCCTTGATGCATTAGTAGAAACTTACAGGAGTTGAAGAAGCTCCAAGCTTTGATTTTACTCTATTCAAATGCTCCAGCTTGTATTTAAAGTGTTGAAATTCAAATGTCTAAATTTCAGAGTTCTGCAACATACAAGTGGATGTCCGGAGTTGGGGGCAGAGATGCAGCTAGTGAAGTACACTGAATCTGATAGTGGATGCTTAGGGAAGAGAAAAAGAACATGGTAAGTGTAATAGTGATACTATTTCAGAACTCTCTCCTGAGCCAGAGAAACAAGAAGTATTTGAATTTTTCTTTTGTAAATGTTTACACTCTTTTTTTTTTTAAACACATGCAAATCCTTAGCTTCAATTCTGTCCTGTGGTAAGGAATTTCCCAGCTTAAACACACTGTATGAAGAAATATCTCCTTTTGTTCACCTTAAATTTGTCACCTGCAAGCTTCATTTGTTGTTCCTAGTTCTTGTATTGGTAGCTACAGGGATTAATTGTTTGCTGTTCACCCTTTCCATGCCAGTTATGATTTTAGAGATCTTAACCATATGTCCCTCATAATTACCTGTTTTCCAGGCTGAGGACTCCTAGACTGTTATGTTATTCCTTGTGTGGAAGCTGTTCTGTACCCTTGATTGTGATTGTTACTTTTCTTTTTCCATTCTACATTTTATAAGATGGGGAAACCAAAATTGCAGTATTTGACCTGTGGGCACATCATGGACTGTTTAGCGGGGAATGTTGTTTCTTTCCTAGTATCTGCCATTTGTTTTCTGACTATACTGGTAGACTTTTAGTGCCTGTGTTATGGCTGATGTGCTGGAATGAATTCACTACTATTCGGTGAGTTATTCAATAGGTTCTTCCTACTGTTTACCCTAAATAACCTTGTTCATCTCTGTTTCCTACTCCAGTTTCCTCTGCTAATAACCCCCATACATGCACTTGGCCAGGCTACTTAGAAAAAGCATTAGTGCCATTGTGAACTTCGGTGTTTCCTGTACCGAGATGTTTACCTACAGCTAAAATAAATGCCTAAACCTGTGGGACTAACCTGTCATGTAGCAAACATTGCACTGCTTCCTTAGCTTTCCCTTCCTATATTCCTTTCCTAGCTAAACTATGCGTGCAAGTTCCCTAGAGCAGGGATCTTGCCTCCTTCTTTAGCCCTGCAGCCAGAAAATAATCAAATAAAATGTAAAGTAAAAGAATAATTAAGATGGGCTAATGTAATTCTGATACAAAGTACTAAATAAATAAATAAATGTTTCGTAACTAAAAATCATTAAATGAACTCTGTATATGTCCTATGCCCTTTGCTTGCCAGCATTGATATTAGTTTTTGCACTTGCCAGTGTTGTTCAGCATGCTGTGAGTAGAACGGTCAATCATTATCATCTTGCTCTTTTTGCTCAGGTTGATACCAAAAGCTGCTTTCACTGTTAATGTGGATGATTGCCAATGGGAACTGGCTTAAACCCTCAAACTTGCTTTACATAACCCATTGAATATCTTTGTCAACTACCAGGTTCTCGACATCAGTTTAGAGATTAAAGGATCTATTGTCCATGCAAATCTCATGGTGAAAAATTATTTCTTAATGATGTATCTGGCAATTGCTCTTGCAAACTATACCAGATGTACTTATTTGTTGCTCTTTAAAAAATGTGTCTTGCAAGCAGCTTCCCCGCTCTTCTATATGAACTTACAAATGTGCCTTGTAGAAACAATTCTGCTATATAATTGCATTCTATTAGTAACTCTATTAGATTTACATCTCTTTGAGGGCAGGCTTAGCCTAAAATGAAGAACTGCATGAGATTCAAGTCTATGCATTCAGACAGCAAGAACATTTTGAGACCACAAGGAGGGGAGAGAGTGTTACCTTAGCACACAATTGCTCACTTGCTCTCTCCTGATCTCCAACTCTCTCTCCCCCCTCCTATAAAACCAGATTGTTCTCTGAAATGTAGTTATGTGATTTTGCTGCAGGCAGCTGGTTGAGTTACAAGTAAATTACCGCTTTCTTCCATACCTGTCTTTCAGATGAGTTCATGTATTAGAGTAGATTAAGATAAACAATGGAGGCTATTAATGAGAGACAGGAAGGATGGTGAGGGGAAATCACACACGAAAACTTCGCTGCTTCCCCCCCCCCCCCCCCATCTCTGTTATATTTTGCTGTGGCACAAAGATATGCAAAGAGCACTAGGTAAGTGGTGAGAATCTTTACTTGATATCGAGTGGACAGTAGTTTGTTTGTTATTAAAAGTAGTCACCGCAATGAATAATACTCTTTCCACATAAAAGGGTATTCATTTGACCATCTTACTAGTAGCGATCTCTGTGAACTTGTATGCTTTTCAACTTACTTTCAGTCTTTTGGGAAGAGACTTGTTTGGAATAATTTTTAGGGAAAAAAAAAAAAAAAGTAAAAAACAGCCAGCCTACTTCAGACACTAGCCTGGAGTGTTCTTTAATGGTCTTTACCTTTTCTCTGGATAAACATCACATGTATCTTGGTGAATTTAACTTTTTTATAATATTAACTTAAGCCCCCAAATTATGTCTTTGTTTCATTCTTCCATCTGTAGCTGAGTTAGTCTGAATTAAGAATTTAGTGTAGGTAACAATTTGAATTGATCTAGGAGTTGTCATTAAAATAGAATCTGAGAGCTTGCAGCGCGCTCTTCCAACGTGAGAAAACAATGCATTTAACGTACCGTAACATTAAAAAAAAAAAAATTAACTTTAAAATGTCAACTGTTTTATAGCAGCTTCCTACTTAGGACAAAAGATTTTTTCAAACATTAGTAAATTCTCACAAGGGTTCTGTAGGAGCAAAGTTATGTGAATTATTGAAGATGATACAGGAAATCTCTGGCACAAACTGGGAACGCTCCCTGACTCCCAGTTTTATGTAGTAGCTGTAAGATCTTTCACCCAGCAGTTTCTTTATTAACATGGAGAATTTGAGATGATGAAAAAATTACCTAAATGATAGGTAGATAAGCAAATAATAATAATGTGCTGCAAATTAAGGCTGATGGCAATTTTTCGGAATTCGGAATGAACAATGGCAGTATGCTTTATTAAGAAAACAAGACTGAAAACCTGTAATGATGTTGCAGGCCATTTTACTGACAGTCTTGAGCAACCTGCTTGCAGGATTGTATTGCAACGGACCAGCTGGTAGCTTTGCTTGATAAGCAGAAGTATTTGTACTGGTATCCCAGCTTCAGAGAACTACCTTTGAAAATGTCTTTGTCAGGATGAAAATTGTATGGCATCAAGCTGCTCAGACTAATTATGATCACGTGGAGCTGAAGGAAGTGACACAGTTTTCATTGACAAACAAGATATGCGCTCTTAACTTGAGAGGATTATCACTTTTCACTTACGGGGTTCTTTGAATTTTGAAACATTCTGTGGAGGAAAGTAGATGAATCAAATACCATAGCCTAAACCCAACCAAATCTAACATTCATCCAAAAAAATCCAACTAATCTAAAAGTACTAACTGTCAAAAGAATTGCTCTTTGATTTTTGTAAGTATTGTATTAATGAAATCTCCAGAAACAAAGCTTGATTGCAACTACGAACTGAGACGTCAGCTTTTGTCCTTATTTCCGTCTCACTAGTACACCATTGTGACTAAAACTGATGTGATTTATAATTTCCCTGCTACCTGTCTGACTAGCATTTGTATTACAGGCGTGCAGCAGTAGGGTTCGTGAATATAGACTTGCACATGGACTCTCCTATGCTGAAGCTCATAGTCCTGTTTATTTTAGTTTTTTTTTTTTGAAGTAGCATGAAAACCGAGACAATGTGTCTGCTTACAAATGTCTGTTAAAGAGAGGAGGGGTGTCTAGCAAAATCAGCTGCAACTTCATAAGCCCGACACAGGCCAATGGCAAACTGGCAAATGGCCCTTCTCCCCAGTATCCAGGAGGAAGTACTTTGTCATATGTGGCAGGCTGCACTATATGGTCAGTCCAGTTAGCCTTTGTCCAATGAAGCCCATACATATGGAAACGGCCTCTTGCTTGTCTTTAGGGACCTATTTAAATGAAACCTGGAGGTAATAGTTTCCAGTCATAAAGGAGCCTTACATTCAAATTCATTTTTCTACTCTGTGTTACAGTAGCTGAAGTTTATTCATGCTGTTCTTCGGGCACCCAGAGGAATGAGATGTACATAGCCAATATTTTACTGCAGTTATAGATGTTATTATGTTATTCGTGCTTTTTGTTTTGTTGAAATTTTCCATGAATATATTGAAAAAAATCCTGAAGCAATTTTTTTTTTTTTCCTACTGTGCAGTCTTCTTTTCCTGGCTTGCTTAAAAAAACCCAGAACAAACAAAAAAAAGCAAAAAAACTTCAATACTCTGATACTAGCTTTTAAATAATGTGGCTAATTTTGATACCTATTCTCAAGGAAACACTCCAAATACAAAAGATTGAAGAAGCTTCATTTTTATGTGTTTAAAAAAAAAAAAAAAGTGGGGGCATGATGTGTCAATGAAGAATAAACAAACATTTTTACATCCAGCAGAGACAACAGTGATAACTGGCTAGTTGTGAATAAATTTATGTGCATGTATGGTAATAAATGCAGAGAATTGGTAACATACACTATAGAAATAGCACTGTACAAGTATCCCTAAATTCAGATTGGTTTTTTGAATAATCATTTGCTCTTTGAGTTTCTCAATTCTCAGTCTCAAAATGATGATTCCAGATATTGTGGTGGTGTTTGTGGGTAGATCCTGAATACTCTGAACAACATGCCTCTTACTTCAAGAGTTCACAATCTAGAACACCAAAAGTCAGTGACAGCTGAGAGGAGCATAGCAGAAAGGTTTTGCTCCAGTTTTGAATAGTGAGCATTTGTCTTGCAAGGTAATAAAGCATGACTGGCCCACCAGTTACATGCCTTGCTGATAAATAACACACAAATTGTGTGGCTGGCAGTTTATTTTAAAGGAAATGTAGATGCTTATTTGGTTCTTCAGCATAAATTTGGAGATATTCATACCGCTAATAAGAATTCAGTATTTTGAAAGGTTTTTTCTGAAGATGAGCCTTTTATGTACATCCCGTTTTCCCTCAGATTAATGAGTTTCTAGTAAAGTTGCATGATATGATGTGCTAGGTCTTGACTTCACTATCAGCAGTTCTAATAACTCAAGCATCCAGTGTAGGCAATTTTACTTGACATCCTCCTTCCAAAACTCACTGCATCCAGGCCTGTGTTGTGTAGGCTCTTGTAGCAGCCTTTTGGGTTACGAGTGGCTATAACAGCAGGTCTCAGCCTGTGCTCTGTTTACTAAGAAGTACGGTCACAGCCACCTTTAGTTACACCAAAGGTTAGAGAGGATGCATGAATGATGATTTGTGTCAGGGTTTAAGAGATTTTAGCTCTCATTTAGCCCCTGAAATGTGGTATCCTGAACTATATATGTATTTGGCACCCAGTAGTTCCTTCTGAAAAATGCAGAAGCTTAGAACTAATGTCTGGCCCTAATACAGTGATGAAAATGAAAATGATGATGAAATTCAAGAAGATGGCTATTAGAGACTTAGAAATTTTATTAACTGTGTGCTAGTTAACTGAGATTAGGCATGTAAACCTATACAAAGATATGTTCTAGAGCATGAATTGAAGCATAGAGATTGTTGGCTGGCTTTTCAGGCTGAATGTCAACCACTTCTCTGCATTTCAGGCCTGGGAAGGTTGGGGAAGAGAGTCATCTAGATGTGCTGTTAAGCATCTCTTGTGGCTGGATGCAGTTGCGTTTAACTGGAAGTGTTGCATAGCCATATGCAACACCAGTGGGGTTTTAGTAATAGTAGCCAAGTGTCCTCTTTACCGAAGGAAAACAAGCCTGTCACTGTAGATATCATTCCCATTCGCTGATTATTTTGTTATATATACAATGAATTCCATTTAGCTTTCTGGTTATTAGGGATATGATTTGAATCTGTGGTATATTTGTATTCCTTGTATGAAGTTCACACCTTCGGTAGATCTTAAAGAAGGTATAAAGCCTGCTCTGGGTTCTCAATCAGGATTTAAGTGGAACTTAATACATAGATAGAACTTAACATGGATTGGCATAGATATAGTTGTGAATTGCATACACAGTAGTACCTTGTATGAAAGTACTGATCATACTTTACACTCCAAGTACTGAGACATGCTAATGGCAGTGATGACTATGGTATGTTTACCTGAAAGTTATGGGGGTGTATGATACAAATAGCTGCCTGAGGGGTGGAAGGACATGCATCCCATGGGGCTTTCTAGGAAATCCTTAACACCGAAAATATTCTGAAGTGGTTTTATATCACTATTAAAAAAAAGCAAACCCTGCAGATTCTATTTAGTCAACCATTTTTTTTGGATGACTATACAACAGTATGCAAAGCACAAAAATACAAGCCAATAATTAAAGGAAAAGGTTACACCCTTTTAAGGGTTTTTTTTAACTATGAACTCTTTCCGTAGTAAATGTAAGCATTGTAAAGAATGATAATGCTTGTCCCCTTTCCTTTAAACTCCTTCCTACAGAGAGGAAAGCATGAGTGTCTTACAAGGGCCTCTTCCTTCCCTGCCTCTCTGGGTTACTTAACAAAGGTGAAATTCATCCTTGTTAGAGATGATTTAGAAACATGGCAAGTCTTGCACTATTAGTGTGCATCGAGGTGAAATCACCTCAGATACCTTAGCTCTTCAGCATGTGGTATAGATCTACGAATGTTGCTGGCCCATATGACATAAGATCGTGCTATATAGAAACAGGAGACCACAGTGGCGAAGTTCTCTGAAACTACTTTTGAGTTTCACTCTTTCCAATGGATTAAGTGAGTAGTTACCATAAGGTTATTGCAAAACCCTGTGAAATATTTTTGGTAGCTGAGTCTCTGGCACCAGTATAGAATTCAGCTCATTTTTTCAAAATGCTGGCTCATGTTACAGTGGAACTGAGTATAAAATATCTATCTGTCCTTATTTTATTTTACACACCCTAAACTATTTAGCTTGCCCATGCATTGTGCTTCAAATCATTGTGTGTTTTGGATTGTCTAAATTTATATTTTGGCTTTTTAAAATGTACACTGTTTTTATGATTTAGGATGCTTAGTGGCATGCATACTAATTGTAAAAAAATCCATCGGATATTACCCAGTAGACTAGACAGGCTCCTTCAGGGCTGTTATGGTCCATCAGGTAAATACATACTTTGGAACGCGTACTAAAGTCAAAAAACATGAGTTATTTACCCAAGAGATGCTGTTCCGGTATACTAGGCAAATGTGTATCTAGGTGGGTTTTTTTTAACAGCTGATTTTTCATTTTTTTCAAACTGAGAAGGCTA
The DNA here is from genome assembly GCF_900496995.4 of Aquila chrysaetos chrysaetos. Classification (NCBI taxonomy): domain Eukaryota; kingdom Metazoa; phylum Chordata; class Aves; order Accipitriformes; family Accipitridae; genus Aquila; species Aquila chrysaetos. Next base: position 26,424,099 of record NC_044019.1, read on the forward strand.
TATCAATTTTGAGAAAGCTGCCATGACCGTTTATTGGAAAAATATACACATTTTCAAAGCTAACATGTGTGCCAAACTGCTAAACTGTATGCTGTTATTAATATACATTTATATAGCACCATAATGCTGCATATAACAACCTCTGGAACCAGGTTCCTAATAAGCCTATATATTACTGTAGTCTTATGTAATGCTGGCTTTGTTTTTCTGGTAATTGAACAGATGGATTGTTGTTGCTCACTCCCAAGCACTTTGGGTAGTCAGACTAGTGCCAGGTCCCCATGTTAATTCCTCAGCGTTGCTGAAGTCCTTATGAGAGATCAGAAACAATATAAATACATAGCATACATAATATAAACAGTGTGTTTTCTGCACATTAACCATTTCACCTCTGCATCTGAGGTAGCTGTATACTCTTAGCTTTGTTTTACAGCTGAGTAATCTGTGGTATTGAGAGATTTAATAACTTGTCCAAGTTTAACCAGATGGTCCTGATGTGTGGATGCAACAGGTTGCTTTCTCAAAGCAAAACTTTCTGAGCTTTTTGTACATTTTGTCTCACTCACTCCTATTTTATTTTTTTTAGATAAACATGCATGCAAGCAGACAACTTTCTGTTCATGCTACTGAGCAGGGTCTCAAAAAACATTGTCTGAAAACATCTGAAACACAACAAGTGTATGGACCAATGCATTTGAATATGCCCTTGGAATTTGGATGTCTTTTATTTGAACATTTTCAGTCTATCTTTTAAAGACCAGATCTGTGGTGATGCACCCACTGAGATGTATTCAAACGTGTGCGCTGTAATCTTTTCCTCTTTGATTTTACTGCCATCTCAACTGACATCCCCCTGTTCTGATTTCTCAACAAAATGTATCCTAATTTGGTGCCTTATTTGCAAAGTTCCAGTATGCAGCTACTTTTTAATGGACAAGCTGCAACACCAGCTATGGCAGTGTAGGGAGGGGAAGAGGATCCATGGTAAGTGTGCTGATGCAGCTTCTTCCACAGGAGTGCCAACAGCATGGCTGTATTAAATTATATAGCACTAAAGCCAGAAGGTCATTAAAAATGGTTTGAAAATTCCTCTGTTACACGGTTACCTTTATAACTCAGTCCTATCTATAGATGGTGGAACTATGACTTTCATTCATGTGCCAACCATATACTGCAATAATTATAACACTACACTCATAAAACCCAATTGCTGTGTGCATGAACGGCTCAACTAAAGCTCAGCAGATGGGATTGTGATTATAGCCCCAGCCGCAAAAGGAAAAAATCTGTGATATTTGGAGTAAAAACTGAGGCTGATGGTGTTATTATACTACGTGTTCAAAGTGTCATTACAAGCTGGTAATTTATGTTTTGCATGCTAACTGAGCGGCCTTTCTCGTGTGTGTTAGTTTGAACGACAATGCATTTTTTCATATGGGAGGAAGCAACAAAATAATAGAGTGAAATTAACCAATCAAAATCATGGTAAATAAAAGTCTCTCTCTCTCTTTCTTTCTTTTTAAGACTCAAGAGGCAGCTGGCACTCTCAGGCTTTGTTATATTGAGGAAAGAGAACAGCAAACTGCATGCAGTATAGAGTCAGTCTCATTGAAACTAATGGCATGAATGATCTCACACTATTGTAGTAAGACGGAGATTTACTGTGCTTAGTAGAGAACCCATATTATGGAGAAAAGCATCGATCTACTTCCACATTTTATTCACATGAACGACAAACAAGTTATTCACTACTATGCAGTCACATTCAATCCCTTAGTGTCTAAGTCACAATGCCTTCCAAGTCCCTCACACTTTACAGCTGTGCAGAGCACCTAGCCAATAACTACTTGTCTCCACTTTACAACCAACAGAAAAGGTTTATTAGCCCCTCTTACTTGACCAGTTTACAGTTTAGACTTGTGTTTGCTGGACAATTTTAGCCACAACCTTTGATTTCTACCATAACATATCTATTAATACAATGTTCTCTCTCTCCCCCTCTATTTTTCATGTTAGGCATTAGGCAGGTGGAGAGAGAAGCTGTGACTACATTGCCAGTTTCACTTTTTTGGTCAGATTATGAAAAATCTGTGGCCTAGACATTCTGCTTCCAAAATCCCAGTGTCTGTTTTCTGTCCAAACAGAGTGCATGTAAAAACAGTAGGAATAGGCTAAAATAAATGAAGATAGGAAAGGCAAGGAGAGATATTCAGTGCAGTATGGACGCTTTGTTCTTGGCCTTTCTGTATTTATTGATTAATGCTACCTGACAGAGTTAAAAAGAAAGGAAAACTCTCGAACTTTGCTATTGTAATAGAGGTATCATGGTGGTAGCTATTACAAAAGAAGGAAAATGGTAGCAAATTGTTTTACTTCTGTTTATATTTCCGTATCATTGGAGAGAGACTAAATAATGGTGAAGAACGGTCAAAAAGTGTACAGATAACCTACACGCAGAATGCATTTGTGCTTTAATTCCCTCATTCTTTACTTTGTATTACAGCATCTGTGCAAGTCCTTAACCATAAGAGGATGCTCTTGGTACATGAACTTTGGATGATTCGGAGTCCCTGCCACCATCATTCTCATCACTTTCAGTGGAACCTTTGGGGCAGCAGATCAAGGATCTGACTGGGAAATCTGTGTGCACTATACTACCATTCCTGACTATTCCAATGGTCTTTTGGGAAACGTGAAATTGATCTATATGGCACCTTTCAGTACAACAGCTCAAAGTCACCTTGAGCCCTTCTCAGTTGTACATACCTGTATTTTAGTCAGTATCATCGTAGCTCTGCTTGTATAAGACTCTGCATAGTTGCCTTGTCTTCAAAAACTCTGTTGCACATTCCTTACTTGCACATGTTTTCTATGATCTCTAAATATGACAAACAAAAAGATTGCAGAAAACCATTGTTTTCTAAAATTATGTCACACCAAATCTATAGCTACTGGTTATCGTATATTTTATGTTTATTCTTCACTCTTCACTTTCAAGTCAGTCATACCTCTTAGGGAGTACAAGCACAACAGTTTTCAAAATGTTAATGTTTCATAACATTAAATGATTTGTCCCAAAGGAACTGGTGGCCAAGTCAGGAATGGAATCTGTCTTCTAAACTCCTGCTCTCATTCTTAAAGGGCTTTCCCTTGAGCTTCTGCATCCCCTTGATACAAACTCTGAATATAGCATGGAATAGATGGAAAAAACATCTTAGTATCCCCATTGCTCTAAGGTAACACTCTATATGCTGCATTTCTGAGTTTGTCTTTTTAACGTATATTTTTGGTTGGGTTCTTAGAACCCTTTTCTCAAAATGGCATCAAATAACTGCAAGATCTTGCTTATAAGAACAAGAAACTTTTTGTTTTAAAGCTGGCTCTGTGCTGGGAGCTGAGTGCAGTAATCTTAGCATAAGCAAGACAGGCTGTTGAATTTCTTACTCTTAAAAAACCATGAACTTGGCTGATTTGAATTACTAGCAGCACAATTTTGCGATTTGGAAACCTTTGAGATACATTGGGACTGCAAATGAAGATAGAGGAAAAGAATTTCCAGTCCCAGGAAATAAAGGTTGATTGCACAATGGTCTTAGCAAACCATTTAATAAAGGAAAATAACCCAAAAAGAATTTGTGGGAAGTTAGCTCTAGACAAATGAAGTGCTTCATGCTTGCCCTTCCTGAGGGAAAGGTGGCTTTGTTGTTTTTGCTCTGCAGAAAGGCAGTAGTGTTGGAGCAGAATAGGTTTAAGAATCTAATTTTCAAAAGGATGCTTTCATACTTTTTCTCTATGATTGAGGCATAAGTTGCTGCAAAAGGAGCTGATTGGTGAGTGGTATAGCCTCAGTTTACAGACATGGGTTTTGTGCTTAGGCCTGTACTTGAATATAATCTATCATTTGTGCCTGGGATTATGCCCACTTTGAAGGTTTAGCTATAAAATGCATGACTTGTTTTTCCTTTTCCTGAGGCTGGAGATGTTCAAGAAAATACAAGCTGATCTTCAAAACAAAGCTAAGCTGTGCACAGGCTTCTGTGAGGCGACATACGGGGCATGGATGGCAAACAAACATTTGCTTTCAATTCCACAACTAGTTTCTAAATTCTGGTTTCCCTTGCTTTTTTGCCTTTCCCTTGTCTCTGTTATTCTGTACTATTATATATTACTAACTCTAATCCAAATGTAACATGGAAGTTGCAATCAGTTAACAGTTCGGTCTCAGTTACACAATTACTCTTCCTCCTGCTGTTCAGACGATTTCTGTGATTCTTTGTTTTCCCATCTCCGCACCTTGGAATTGAAGAAAAATAGGATTGGAAGAAATCTCGAAAGATCTTCTAATCCATTACTCTGCCCCAAGGCAGGATCAATTATACCTCCATCATTCCTGGCAGATGTTTGTCTCCTTTGCTTTTAAAATGTTCCAGTGATGGTTATTCCACCATTTTTCAAAGCATTGCATTAACCCTTTAAGCTATAATGAAAAGTCCTTGGGTGTCTGGTTTTATTTTAAACCAGAACTGCAAAGGGTTGGTTGTAAATGTGCTGTGGAATATGACTTAAATAGGGCATAAATTGCCTGTAACCTTTGGGCATATAACTGAAATTAATCTTTGCAGGGGGCACTACGTAGGACTTGAATTCATGTTTAATGAACTCTGCTATCATGAATCTTTCACAGCTTTTGCTATCCTTTTAAACATGATAGTTCTTGCCATTTGATTACAGAAATTAGTTTAATTATAGATTGATGCCAAATGCATGATGAAACACAAATATACATTCAGAAAATTTAAATACAAATTCTTACCCTCTCAACACAAACAGATTCCTGTTTGATAAATGCTTGTTTATAGGAACTGCCAATTTTATAATTCCAGTCTCATTGAGAAAACTAGCATACCTGTCTGCCAAGGGTGGAATATTCTTAGCTTCTGTGTACTTTGTGTGTTTTCCATGTGTATGGAATTTGTTACTAGAAATGTGCTATTGCTACTACACTTACAATATGGTTATGGTGACATAAAGAAAACAACAGTTTTAGTATTTTAATACCTGTGGGATGGACTGTCAATCTTCTGCAGCCAACATATGATACTTCTGGTGTTGGGGGTCTTGAGTGTAAATAGTATATTGTTATTTACAGCTTAATGCTACCCGAGATCCCTCTAATGAGGTACTCAAATGTCTAAGATTTGTACTTATTTTTAAAATTTTACAAAGACCTTTATTCGCTATCAGTTGCAAAAACTGGAAAATTAATAACAACTTCATCCTGTGAACTTGCATATTTGATCATTGGTTTTCTTTTGTAGGTTGTGGCAGTTAATTAGAGGTGTTTCCAAATTTTCCGTGCCCATTTCTTTTACCTTTGCTTTCTTTTACAGGGTGTTTTCTGCTTTCCTAGTATTATATTCCTGATCATTCTTTTATTTTAAGAAACTGTTTATTCTCATTCTGTTCTTGGAAATGAGTGTATGTGCTTGCCCCAGGGCTGTCTTCCCTTCACAATCTTGCTAATACTGGAGTTACCCAAGCCAGGTGAAGAACTGAAAGTCTCCTCTGGAGAAGTGGGTGGGATATGAATTGGCTGGGTCAGCCAGTGGCTGTGAAGCTGCTCCTGGCTAACAAGGTGGGTTTACTCTAGTGTCTGCTAATCATCAGCTGAGAGAGGCCAGGAGGTCACCTGAAATCCATATACTCCTTTGCTGTTGTTCTCTCTCTAAGAGCTCTGAGTGTGTTAATGGTTTCTCAGCAGTAGACGAAAGGAGGAGGAGAGATAAGAAGAGCACATGGGTATTATTCAGTATGGCAGTACACGTGTGACTTGTTTTCTCAGGCTATCACTTAGCACTCATGCTACGATACTGTGCAGGAGGCTTCGCTGGATGGACAGTAACCAAGCAGCACTAGCTTGGAAAGCAGCGGATACCTCAATGCCTCTTGAATTTTTTTGGTTCATGAACTAGAACAGGCTCCTTTGGCTACATAGTGAGAATGGATCCTCAAAGCATGACTCTCCAGTCATTCTTCTCTCTTATGATACAGTCCTGTGTTTAATACGACTTCCAGCTAACCTTCATAAAAATGCATCTGTGTTTGCAGAGGAGTAGGAAGAAGATATTTTGCTAAGATATAAAATGCATTTGATGTGCTAAAAGAGTGAAAAACTCTACAAGCAGAGTGTTGACATATCTTATCTCGGTTGTCAGAAGTGGCTTGTGAAATAGTGAGATGAAATCCATGCTCTACATATGGACAGTACAGGCATTTCTTGAACTTATTCTAACTCCATTAGGCAGCCTTCAGACTCACAAAAGGTACTTGCCGTGACAAATGTAAGTAGGTTCTTCCTTGTCTTTCAACTTTTTTACTTTGTTATTTCTTTCCTTTCAACCTCCCTGTTCTCTCCTGTTCTACTGTACTTTCTGACAGCCTGATTTTGTTGCCTTTCCGTACCTGTAATGGTTATAAGCTAACAGGGAAATGAAGTGGTATCTTATAACATCCATGTTTTGTTGTTATTTCTGACTTTTTTCCCTTAGAGAGTTAGGGAGTATCTGAACACAGAACACAATACCGTTTCCAAATCCTATCTCTAAGGATGGAAAAAGCAGTCGAAAGGACAGTGAATTGAAGGGAAGTAAAGCGACACAGAAGCTAACAGAAAAGTGTTAGGCACGCAAGTGTAAAGGTGAAGTTACACCAGTGCCAGTTAATGAGTTTCTAATATGGTATGCAGATGGTATCCAGGAGGGCCGTGCCTGCAGGGAGTGTAGGTCCTAATATGCTTCAGCAGCTTCATGAAAGAAGATGCAGAAACATTTGTGTGACAAATGGACTGTTAATCCTGGTGCCACTGGTGGAGAAAGAGCTCCTTTACCTCCATCATTTAATTAAAAATGTTCTACTTGGGTAGTTTGTTCTACATAGGAAGTTTGTTCTACATAGGTAGTTTTTGCTGTGGGCTTTAAGATGTAAGATATTGGCCTCAGTGCATGTGATAACATTGCATCAAAAACGAGCCTGTTCTCCAGTGTGCCCAGGCAGATCTTTCATTCAGGACAAAGGAAGTGTGGTTTGTGTTAAAGATATAGTTCAACTTTCATAATAAAGCAAGTTGTGAATGATGAATGAAAGCACTTATTGAGCTGAAAGTACACACACCAGATTGAGCAATGTTGATCTTTGTGCAACAATCAGCTGAGTAAGAGAAAGCAGGGACTGAATTTTCGACTGTCTCAGTTTGACCTTCATTTTGTACTTTTTTTAGCTGCAAATTAACACATCCAATTTTTAGGCAAATGACTGCTGAAATTTTGCCTGTTACTTACTTGACAGTGAGAAAAGGTAGATATGCAAATTGTACTCACAAAAGGGAAGACCAGTCCTTTGACAAGATAAGCAATGAAGTCCAGTTGTATAAATTCTTATGCAATCAACATATGCAATGATTCAAATTGTTAATTTAGAGGGAAAGATCCCATGCTCCCTGGCTGGCTGAGCCATTTCTCCTCCCTCTTCCACCCCCTCCCCCTTAATTTTTTTTTTTTTTTTCCCTACAAATTCAAACACTGTCTTTTAGTAGATTATTTACCATGAAGAAATACCTTGATTGGAATTCAAGCTGAATCAGATTTTAATTTACAAGGAGTGTTTGAAACAAATTTTCAAATGGCATAGCAACACAAAGGTAATTCACAGAGGCGTGTGTTTAAAATAAGGGGCTAGTTTATAGGAAAATCCGGAATGTGGGCTGGAACGTGTTCCAGAATTCCACCCTCTTGTCCTGGCTACACAAACAATGTGACTGAGGCCTGCCAAGAGTTGTCATGTTTAAATAGAGAGAGAGAAGGAAAGTGGCAAGAATTCCCTCTGCACCATAATCCCTGCAGCCTTGCTACTTAGCACTTTTAAGAGAAAGGCGGATACAGGAAGCAAGAATAAGACATAGCACACTCCATCTCTTCTCTCCAATAAACACTGCTTAGAATTCCATCTAATCTGGGAGAATAAACATTTTCAAGGCTTTTCTCTGAACATTTGATCTCAGTGACTACAGCAGGGTGGTTTTTTTTTTTTGTTTTGGTTTTTTTTTGTTTTGGTTTTTTTTTATCCCTCTCCATTATTCCACTGAATGCTGTGGTGTCAGCTTCGCACATCTTGCACTCTGAGACGTAACTTGCAAACCAAATCCTGGGGTCTTTACTCGGATGAAACTCTATGAACTTTAACAGGATATTGGCTTTAGAAAAACTACTAGGCTTGGCATTGTAACTGCTGCTGAGTTGACAGTTACGGAAAGAGTTAAAGAACCTATCACTAAAACGATGACTGTTGCATAAGGGAGTCTTAACCTATGTTGAGCTAAATTCCTCACAAGGCAATTTGAATTGATGGGCTTTTATAACCACTCAGTCAGAAACGAATACATAAAGCACTGGCACAAAAATGTCCATCCCACCCGGAGGCTGGCAGGTATCCCTGTGTTTTGAGGTAACCAAATTTTTATGAGCTGTCTGCCTCATTTCTAATTGAAATGAAAGGAATGGTTTTATGGTCCCCTTTAAAAGTTTTTCCTAAGTTGATTGGCTACTCTTTAGCATTACGAAAACTGTGTTTGGGGGATGTAGCAGGAATTCTTTTTATGGGCTGTGACAGTGAATGGCTGAAGGTTTAGAAGGTTTGACGTTTTCCTTTTAATGCTCTCCAGAAAGATGCATACCACAACTGCCCCCTGTTTCCCCACCTATATGGTAGGTTCGCCACCCACCACATCCCTCACAAAATTTTCATCGGCTTTTTCCATTAATAATGTCAAGTTTCTCTTCAGACAGGGATGTACTGAGGGGTCAGAATACTTACGCAGGCACAAGTTATTAATACAGGGTCTCTCTTGAGAATAAGCATGGAGCTTCAAATTCACGTAGGGAAGAACAGATCTTTCTCTCTTGTCTGTATGTGCCTCAATTATGTGTCTTCAGTCTTGCCTGGGGCCTTGAGGTTGTTGCTATCTTCTAAATATTTGCCTTTCTACTGCTACTTTTTAATGGAAATACAGGAGACTGGGGAAATCTGTCTGTGACAGCTTTTACTCTAGGCTTATTTTCAGAACAGGTATTTTTGCCTTTGCTTTTTCATCTATAATGTGGGAAAACTAGTGGTCAGCTTCCCAAAAGCTGTTGCTAGACTTAAGCAACTAGTGCTGTAAATTATGAGAGACACTGAGTAAAAGGCAATCAGTATGCTAAGCGCTGCATAGCTATTAATCTCCAGGCCAGGTTTTTCAAGGAGCTGTGCACTCGGCAGTTGTTGTCGACTTCCAGTTCAACTCTTAAAGGAAATGCCAAAATAATCAAAACTTCTGCTGGAAGCCTAGTGCTTCAGGAAATCTAGTCATCTGATTTGGAGACGCACGTGGGCAATTGAGTTCTCCTGAATATCTGCCCCCTAACAGCTATATTTAGGGTTGGCACATCTTTCCTAGACAACTGGCATATTAAATATTTTGAAAGGCTCTGCTTTCATTTTATGCTAAAAACCAATGTTTAAAATACAAGCCTTGAAATATATTTCCTTCTCATTTTGCTTTCTGGGAGAGCAAAATCTCTTATTTATGAACTAAACAGGCAATTACAGCCTGCAGTTCCCCACCCAGTTCTACCAATATGCCTGCATCCTGACCTGGGGGGTAGGAAGTAGTTTGTTCTTTATGCCAAATCAGTCCTTGGCCCCTCTCTTCGGGTATCAAGAAGCTGTTTTTCTCATGCAATATCGCCAGCTAGTAACCAAATTGAAGCAATTAAATGCTTTGCACATGTATCGTATGGTAATGACTTTAGATTGTCAAGTGAAAGTCTCCAGAACCCATTAACAACATTTAGAACTAGTTGATTCCCCTCAAAATAACTTTAAAGCCTTTTGTTGGTCAATTGATTGTGTCTTAGTCTTCACCTTTTAAAACCAAAGCACAGAACAATGATGTATGTCCACTGTCATAAGAATGTGAAAATTAGTTGCCATGCATAACTCACTCTCTAGTGAGTATATACAAACATATATTGTATATATACAAACGCTGTTTAAAAGGATCAGATTTTTTTTTTCTTCTTGGTTTTGCCGTTGTAAATGGAGCAAGTCAGATGAATATGTAATATGGAACTGTAACCACTAGTAGACTCTTGCTCGTATTAGCTTTGAAGTTGTTTGTTTTTGTTTTGGAAAAATGTACATTCCAAGTGATCAAACCCTCAAATATTTGTTAGGAAGAGCCTTTGTTATGCCTGTCCTCAGTTGTGAAAGCACTTCATGCTTTCACAAAAATGATCTATAAGAATGAACTATGAAAGCTATGACTGATGCTGAGAAAGGAGAACAGGTTAAACTTGTTCTTAAAAAATCCCCCATACTTCTGGGAACTTAGGACCATTGCATAACATATAGGAAGATATATAGTAGTATATATGCTGCTGTATTACCTAGATACAACAGAATGAAAGGATCTCCTATCCCTTTTTTTTTCTTTTAATTTATTGTATTCTAAAACACAGGGGTTTTGTGAGAGATTTATATGGACTATATTGACTTGCCATCCTGTTGGCAAGAGTGTTTCTTCCTATATTTAATCTTCCTTAAAACTGCTCAAATTGTTATATTAGGCATGCCTGTTACATTCATTTCGAGTGCAGAGAAAAGGGCAGCTGCTTTAACAGTTGTCTTTTCTGTTACAGTCTTATCAGAGGAGCTATAAAAATATAGATGTCTTTTTCTGTATGCATGATTTTATAATCATGAATAAGCTTTGTGCTGCACTGATCCCTGAGAAAATTAAAATTGCCACCATAGGGCTCAGCGTTGTCAAAAGCACATGTGTGTACATGCACACACCGGCACGTGGTAGACTGGAGAGAGGTGCTGCAAATGCATCTAAGAAGTCTTCCTATATACATAATATGTCCTTTAGGTGGTGCCATTGTGTTTTTTTAAGATAAGATTTCACACTCAAGAAAGAGTAAGACACAGTAACAGAAAGGATGTGGTGCACAATACATCCTTATACCCTAAGTGACTCGGAAACATCTGAGTGTACAGAGCCATCCCCACGTACAGGATGTAATGTTGCTAGAGTAAATATGGAGCGGCTGGTGTCAACAATGAAGAAAGCAAAAGCTAAAAGAAGACTGGCAATTTGAAATAGCCAGGAATCTCTTTTTTGAAAAAGCTTTCTGAAACTCAGTTCAGCTCTTAAATGTTAATGTCAGTGAGGAAGAAAAAGTGAAAAAGTGGAGGGAAAGACATATCGTTATTAGCAATGGGTGTGGTCTGTGGAGGTTGGATTTGAGCTGCTTGGCAATGCTAAACCTATCCAAAAAGTGAAGTGTTTGGGTATGCCAGTTGGGTTCACGTGGCTCTTGGTTGATGATGAATCATGAGGAATCTCAGAAATATGCACAGAGAAATGTCTAGGGTGGGTCTCAAAGCAAAAGGGAAATATATTTTGTCCATATCTTGTTTCAAAGGGCGCAGGGGAAGGAGCAGGGAAAGTAGGAGACCGAACGCCTGGTTTCATGGCCCTGGCCAGCCAGTTGCTCACTCTGCTTTTTTCAATACATATTCTAAACTGTCTGTGCTTCAGTTTGAAGCAGTGTTGTTGAGCTTAATGATTTAATGTATTTTAGATGCTTCGAGAATGTTGGATTAATGGGATCACATACATACAAAGCGTTGCTGTTATTTACATACAGTTTAGATGATGTTTTCTTAAAAATCAAGGCACCCTCTGTCCCATGTTTTCTCACTACATACAGGTCAGAAAAGCACAAAAGTACTGTATGTCTGAAACATTTCCAGCAGCTTCCCTGGACCTGCTTCCAAAGCTCATTGAAATCTTGTTAACAGAACACTCTACCTCCCTCTGATACCTCACACTGCAAAACAGCTTTGAAGGCCTAGACTGAATAATGAAGGAAACAAGGGCATCTGGGGTCCATTATTTACCCCATTTCATAAGGCGCTTCTACAAAGTCTGCTGCCTGCCTTTTCAGATCCATGACAGAAATAAATACAAAGCCTGGAAAGAGCGAGCAAGTCAGAGTTGTCTGCTGCCCTCTCCACTGCCCCCCTCCCCTTTTCTTCCTGTTTCACAGGACACATTTGTTTCATCTCAGCTAAATGTAGTTCTCTTTCTGCCCAAGACACTTGTTCTTTCCCCTTCACAGATTGTTTATGCCAAGGAACTCCTTTTTGCTTGGGAAGATGTCTCAAACACCTTTGGGTGTTTCTAAAGGAGACTGGTGTGAAGCTACTCAGAGATTTATTTTATTTTATTTTTTTTCCTGTCAAACTGACAAGGACTTGAAGACTTGAATTGCGACTATGGCCGTGTTGGGAAAACACATGTGAAATGTCAGTAAAGTGATTCCCATCTCAGTGTGCTAATTCACAGGAGGGTATTTTAAAGTAATGGGAGTAATCTGAAATGGTAATGCATCCTAAAGGCTGGAGCTGTCGCAGAGGGAACAAGTTGTGGAAATTTTTGTAAGATCTAGAGTGCCCGAGCATCTTTAAAAGGGCTGGCCCCAAATGCCTCTACATTTCTTGTGAAAATAAACCCCCTGCAAAGCTGGCTTTCCAGTGAAAGCCTTTCAGAATGCTCAGTCAACACTAGAACACTTTCTCTAGGCACTTACTTGACATGGCTAGTATAGGTAAAGTATCTGGGTGGCTACACAGTCACAGAGGATCTGTAAGTTGCTAACGAGTAACTTCACAAATCTTTTTCTGTGATTTTTTTTTTTTTTTTCTGACTAGATGATAATTTATACTAATTTGTTAGCTGCCACAGTTTGATGTAGTTGTCTGTATAAATATTTACACCTGTGGCTTCTATCCACAAACTTTCAAGGGGTTTTTGAGGGGGGCAATTATTTGCAAGCTAAACCCTGCTTTATTAAAGTCCTTTGCAAGAACCATCACTAAAGCCCCATAGATTTTTTTTTATTATTTTATTTTCCCGTATAGGACATTGCCTTTATATGCTGCTTCCACTTTGAATTAGTTGAACTGACAGTTCCAAACTAAGTTCATTTCTTAAGTAAATGAAGGTCTGCAATCCATCTGAATCAGGCTTTCCTTTTGCAACAGTTCAGAAATTGCAATAATGTTATTAATGTGTCAAAAGAAGGCTAAAACAGGATGAAAAAAATAGAAGAGCTTTGGATAAGTAGTTATTTAGTAAGCTCCTAAAACTAGTTCTAATAATAATTTATTTGCCCTAAATGAGGGTTCAGGGTCTAAAAAAGAAGCATAGACAGTGCACATCCTGAATTTTAGGGCTGCTACAGCCTCCGCTGTTTAGTCCCAGCCATTCAAGCCATTTTCAAAATGAGATAAGGTTTGTGTTTCAGTCTCCCTGCCTATTGTTCAAGGAGTAAATGATCTTGTGTTCTTTAGGTTGGGATCAACTTTACTGGACCTTATGTGCCTGAAACGTCACCCAGAATTAATCTCTGAGGTGCAGAGGCTGTTGCTGATTTCTTTTAAGTCCACAAAGCTGCTTCCTGGTTATATTTATAAAACTAATGGGTGACTTTTTTTCCTCTCAGAGAAAATGATAAATCTCAGAGTTCACCAGCATGTGTTTCACGGGCGGTTACCAACCTGTGATCATGTGCATATAATCTAAATAAGAGACAGAAAAATCTCCCAGAAACAGCATGAGTACCATTTATCTTTCTACCATAATAATCTTAGGTTTAGCCAACAAAGTATCTTACAGGATATTTAGCTGACAGCCCACACCACCAGCCTCTGCTGAATCATCATCATATTACACGTGCCATTCCTTTTTTTTTTTTTCCCCCTAGTATTAGAGAGCATGTTGCTTTGCCACTAAAGTAACTGCCAGGCAAAATAATGAGAAATGAAAAATAATGACCAAAAAAAGGCAAACCAAAAATTTATGTTAATTTGACCGTAACGTCTCTTAGTTGGCTCTCAAGCCTCTGAGGTGCTACATAAAGATTTACCTGTTTTCAGCAACATGCTACCCACCAGTCACCATTTCTTTATAATAACAAGCCCCAGAGAGAACTCCTAAAAGGTAATACTTTCTGCCCAACAGTATTGCACATTCTGATGCCTAGATTTCTTACACAGACAAGACAGGAGTGGAAGATTTACCAAATACCTGTTCTTAATCAAAAGCTTTTTCTTGTACATTTGTTACTATTTTGCACGTATGTGTGAAGGCTATTCATGTGAGCAATGGGAGGTGGATTTAAGGCACTGTTGGTCTATTTCTTGCCACAGAAGTTAGAAGAATGCTACAGGCTGCACAGGCAAAAAATGGGCACTTACAGGTTGGCAAGGTTGACTTGCACAGGGTGCAGGGACTGTAATATTTCATGTTCTGATTGCAATCTTTCATATTTGCAGGGAAATTCGCCTTAATTTCACCATACTTCTTATGGAGTAAGAAGGGTGTATGAAAACCAGTGAGTGATTATATGAAAAGCTCTGTGGAAACACCAGGCATCATCCCCTTGATCAAAACCTGGTGGATAGCACAGACAGTTATATCAGGAAGATGGTTGCAGTCTAGCTATAATTACGTACTTCTTGCTGGTCTGACTTTTCTACATACCTCCTCGGGTAGAGCACTTGTTTGTTAGGCTGAAACTATGTGGTGGCGAGTACTGCATACTATTATGTGCTTTGCAGATGTTGCTGTGTTATTGTCTGATAACTGCAGTTGCTAGACTTTGAAACCAGTGGGTTAACTAACTCTCAAGGGGGCTAAGGGTATGTGGTATCCTGCTGCCTTACTGCCTTGGAGCTGTTAAGCATACACGTGCTGCGTTCTGTATTAGCTTGGATTTCCCTGCAGCTCACAGCCTTGGTTTGTTCTTCATATTGCGTAGTTCCTCTCACATTAGTTCCCTACACTTTTTGTGCATTTAATCTGTTTCTGAAATAACTTGGTCTTTCTTACTGGATTTCAGTATGATCTTTGCTTCTTTCCTCATATTTACTATTGTCCTTCTTGTCCACTGTCCAGTTGTTTCTTTCTGTTCTATTCATTTGATATGAACTTTGTAGTTTTTGCAGTTTGAGCCTGCTTTTCAGAAAAGAGAGTAATGGGCTACTGACTAAGGCCCTGAGGGTTGTACAGTTTTTGGTTGTATCAATAATTTGTTCTGATTAATCATAGGGTGCAAAATGAATGAAGAATAGGTACAGGCCTAAAATGTTATACAATTATCTATCTTGCTTTGAGGTACTCGGGTAGGAACAGCAATACGATTGATTACTATGGTCAGAGAACAGTGCTAAGAACTCATCTCGTCTAAATCCCTGCTTTGGGAACTAAATTTCACTGTGGTATAATTAAATGTTCAATCTATTAATTTTCTTCCATGTAAAATGGATGTAATACTAACTGCTTAGTTATCTCATGGAGTGTTGTGGGGACTAATTAGTGCTTGGAAATGAAAAGATGTTTAAATGCTACAGGGACCGAGAGAGGAAACAGTGAAGTTGGCTGGATTCATATCAAAAGTGATGGCTTCATCACATTTACCTACATGTTTTTCTGTGTCCTTTCAACTTGGGAGACACTTGACCTGTCAGCTTGCTTACAAGTCTCGGTACACACCAATACAGGTGGATGGATGGTGGGGGGGGAGAACTGGGGGAGAACTTAGTAGAGTGGGTAGAAGAAGAAAGGAAGAGTTTAATCATCTGTCAAATTAGTAATACCCAGGGTGGTCTGAACTGTTGTACATCTTCCTCCTTTCACAGCATACCTGATTTGGCCCTGCCATGGTGATGTGTTGTGTTGTTTTTTTTAAAAAAAAAAAAAAAAAAACGGAGAGAGAGAAGCTGCAGCAATGACACTAGCTGTTACTGGAGCTATTTTTAAACTTTCTCTTGTCCTTCTTCTTCATGATGTGCCTGCCCCCTTCCTTCAGCCTTCTGCCTCTTTCCTAATAACCACACGCACATTACCCTGTCCTTACAGTTTCCCTACCCTCTTGCCCATGTCCTATTCCTCAACCTCCTTCTACCATTTTCCACTTCCAAGATACAGATTTATCTTGTGACTTCAATCATCCTACATGTCCTTATGCCTCCGTCTCCCATTTTCCTTGCAGAGTTATAGAGTGTGATGTATTCATCATGCACCCCCTAATCTGCTGTTTGCCCAGTGGTTGAGGCTTGTCAAGATAGTGTCTGATTATTGCAGACTTTGAGATATTGGATGCAGGATTAGCTAGATGGCTGAATGATTAATGAAACAGGCTCACAACCACATCTTGTTAAGACCGTGTTCAGCTCTGGGGCCTCCAACATAAGAAGGACATGAACCTGTTGGAGTGCGTCTGGAGGAGGGCCATGAAGATGATCAGAGGGCTGGAGCACCTCTCCTATGAAGACAGGCTGAGAGAGTTGAGGTTGTTCAACCTGGAGAAGAGAAGGTTCCAGGGAGACCTTATAGCAGCCTGCCAGTACCTAACGGGGCCGACAAGAAAGTCAGAGAGGGACTTTTTCCAAGGGCCTGTAGTGATAGGACAAGGGGTAATGGCTTTAAACTGAGAGAGGGTAGATTTAGATTAGATGTAAGGAAGAAGCTCTTCACTGTGAGGGTGGTGAGGCCCTGGAACAGGTTGCCCAGAGGGTTTGTGGATGCCCCATCCCTGGCAGTGTTCAAGGGCAGGTTGGATGGGGCTTGGAGCGACCTGGTCTGGTGGCAGGTGTCCCTGCCCATGGCAGGGGGGTTGGAACTAGATGATCTTTACAGTCCCTTCCAAACCCAAACCATTCTATGATTCTAAGACTGAGTTTATCAAATCCATAAGGGAGTTGCTTAAATCCACTCTTGTGGATCATTTTTCCTTCCTTAAAAAAAAAATCCCCTCTCCTTGTTGCTGAAATATTTATTACCTGGTCATATCCTACCTGGTCTCCTGTATCTTCTTGGTCTGTTTTAATGGCCATTTTAATCATCATGGCTATGTGTCCATCTTGAATTATTGTGATTTTTTGCTCATCTTTACCACAGAAAAACCTACAATATCTTGGTCTAGTTATGGTCATTTCTAGCTCCCTTTCAAATCTTCTCAGGCCTATTTCTTTGCTTTCCCTTTTGCTGTGGTCTCCTTCTCCTCTCCATCCTCCCTCTAATGCCTGCCATGGCTCAGAGGTGCCTTGTCCCTTCCCTGTAAAATTTCTATTTTTCTTAGTATTGCTTTAGAACTAATACCTTCTTCAATTTTTTTCCTCCCATTTCATTACTCATCAGTAATGTCCACAGGCTTCTTTCTCCGCATTCCTGTGGTGTGATCTGTCTCTTATTCTGTAATAAACTCTTGCTCATGTAAGTGGTTCTAGTAAATGTCATCTCCACAGCCTGCAAAATCCTGATGCAAAGAACTGATTTTGCAACGTGTATGCACATATAAAGTGACTATGTACACCATTTGCAGGTCCTGGCCTGTATAGTATTGTTAAATACATGGGCCTAAGCATAGACTTACACCTGCCCATCAGCTATGATTCCTGTGAGCATTTAGTAATGGTTTGAATTCATCACATGTGAAAGTGCCCTTTAGTTCTAAGGTCTTTGTCCTGGTTGTCTATGCTTAAGGTAGCATACTCTCACCTGTGTGAAAGGAACCATAAACTCAACTGTGTTACCATCATAAATCTTTTATCTTCCTCAGTATATTTATATAAAGATGGTGTGCACAATAAAGAGAAGATATAGGATAATTATGGACCAGAAATAATGAAAGCACCAACTCACATGGGTCAGAGTCCCTGTAAATCCACGGGGGTAATCATGTAGATGCTCAGCAGTATGAGGAAGATTGTGCAAAGCAACCAAATATCATAATGTGAAACAATACCTGTACGTGCAAGCTGTGAAGTGTTACAAATAATTGTATTATAGCTAACAGCAGTTACCTGCAGCAAGTAGGAAAGAATCTTGTGTCCATGATGAGTTTAAGCAGGTATGTGTAGTAAGCAGGTGTTTTCCTATAGGCACATCTCACATGCAAGCATGTGTTACTAGATGTACCACAGATCTGACATTCTTCTTAGTGAACTTGGGAGAAGAATGAGGTGGAAAAGGGAGGGGGGGTAGAAACCAATCAAAGAAAGCAATACTTTTTATCAATCATATTTGATGCTATTCTTTCTCTCTCTTTCATCACTTTGATCTCTCAAATAAAACCGATACTTTGGCCACTTTCCAAACTCTTAGCTTTGCCGTCTGAGAGGGCTCTGGGTTAGCTGCTGAGGGTATGTGTTTGCAATTATGCATTTGAAAGTATTTTCCCCTCCGCTGAGATAACATTCTTTTTGTGTTACCACACACTTCTGCTGTCTCGTTTTTCTTCTCCCATGGCACTGTAGGCTGAAAGGCCTCACTGCGTTCCCCCTCCTCCCCCGATCTTTGCAACTGATATCTGAATAAAATACTTTACTCTGCTGGTATTTAACCTGCTGAGCCTTTCACTTTCTAGCTGTGAAACAGACAAAAAGGGTATCGTGCAGAAACATCCTGGCAGTTTCATTTCTTAATATGCCTCCAAGGTAAGGCGAGATTGAACAGGGGTGGGAAAATTTATACTCATGTTAAAGACCTTCAGTGTTTTATTTATAGATTAACATTCACTGCGAACAGCTTTACATTTAATTTTCCAACCAATCTTTTTCCATACAAGAGAACAAATTTGAAAGCTCTTCTTTATTGTTAATCTGGCTGTAGTTCAGTGGATAAAGTTTGTAGGAATAATGATCTGTCCTTTATAGGATAGATTTATTTTTTTTAGCTGATAAATTTTGGCTTAACAGTAATGAATATATGGAATTATGTCAATTATTAGCATAAGAAGATAGGATCTTTTGTATCCCCTGACAAATAGCCAAGTTTCTTGAGTTGAATAGCAAAATTCTGTGTGACCCTGTGAGCCCTTTACACTGCAACCTGTTCTACCACACTTGATTTGTCTGACCTTGGACTGGCTCATCATGGTCCAAGAAGGAAATACTATTTCTTCAAAAAACATATTGCATTCAGTATCAATAAGAAACATTCTATAAGGGTAATTTAAAACTTATATGTAGAGTACAGCACTCAATATGCTTAAAGTGGTTAGGGTCAGTAAGAATTTGAACACTACTATCTTAAGTCTGTTGAGGCATATTTCATTCCAAGTCTCTGTGAAAATTAAACATGTGGAGTCCAATCCTATGGTAATGCTTCCCTCTCACTGAATTCGAAAGTTGGTTATATGCACTCTCTCCCTTTCATACATGTGTGTGTGCTTGCAGCCACATGCACCCACATACGGGATTTTAAAAGAGTAGCTAGAGTAGTGTCCTGTTTGTTTCTGTCTCGCAGAAAGGAATCCTGCAGGACAATGCCTGGAGAGTGGAATTGTTCCAGGTGCTTAGCACTGAAACACCTGAGTATTTCCTGGTTAGGCTAAAGCTGAAACCTTTTGACAATCTCTCTAGTTTTTAATAGGAAGCAAGGAAGGTTTTTGCCGGCCTGCAGATACATGGGACAGGATATATACTTCTCTATTCTTTCCTTTTGTGAAGAACTGGAGGGGGGGGCCTTGAAGTACTGGGTGAAATAAAACTACTAATCCAAATGAAGTTCTCAGCTAAATATCCCTGATGTTAATGGCAATGTATATCCTAAGTGAGGGCAGTATTCTATAAAACTAAGACCTAATGTCAAAATCTTATGCTAGTGATTCCCAAGTTTGTTTTTTTGATCATGACCAACTCTTAATGTTTTTCAGAGATCCACATACACCCTTACATCAAACTCTACACTGAAACGTTAAAAAGGAAACATGAATCTTGTTGGTTTAATGCAGGTCTGTGGACCGGCTTGGCCTAAGGATTGTTCACATAATAGTCTTCATGACTTGGACCCAAACCCAGTAATTTGGGGAGGAAAAATCCAAAAATAAAATTCTAAATAAATGGCAAAGTTAACTCTGAAATATTTGTAGGACATGGAAATGACAGTTAAGTAAAGTGTAAACTTTTATTTGGTCATCTTTCTTCTACTGTTTTCACCCAAGTTGTGACATGCTTCATTACTACATCATCTTACAATTCTTATCTAGCTGAGTAAGGTGAATCTCTCTCTAGTCAAACAGGTGGTTCAGAGAAGTAAGCACAAGGGCAGGCTGACTGGGGCCTTAGCGCCCAGTCTTTGTGAGGTGCAGAATGTGTTCAGCAGGCACTAACGCTCACATGAATGTATCCTGTTTCTACCGAAGTCCAGAGTTGGCCTTAATTGACTTAAGGAAAGCACGAGTGGCTGAAAGGGAATCAACAGCGCTGAGTACTTAGCAGCATCTGATCTTAAAAGATAAGCTTTTTGTGGATGCGTATCTCTTGTTTTCTATGTCACTCAGTCTTGGGTGAAAATGCAATACTGGAATGAGTAAATAGCTCTACAAGTACCAGCCATTTTGAGTTCATATTTCACAGGGCTGGTTAGTCACATCTGCTAAAAGGCCTAGAATTGTTTTGCTGTAAATTGGCGTAGTCAAAGAAGTTACACTGACTTACACGAATGAGGGGTCTGTCCTCTTGCATGAACCTGTAGCCTATTTCCACTTGATCTCAGCACTGCTGCAGTCGCATTTACGGTATGCCACATGATAAAGGACATGATGCTGGGTATCACCGAGCCTCCCCTCCCCCTGTTTCTGACTAATGTCTTTTCAGTGTGGGAGCAGAATCCTGATACGCGTGACACAAGCAGAGTACGTGGGAATTAGTTCCATTAAAGCCATGCCATATGGCTCGCAGGGTGCTCTGTGATACCACTATGCTGCTTGACAGTCTTTCCCTATGGATGGGTTCAGCGCATATTCCCTGATTTGCACTCTTTTTTAGCGTATCAAACAGGGACAGACTTTTAATTAAAAATGACATCATCACACTGCTGCTAGCTCGTTGCAGGCAGTCCACATATTAATGCTGCTTGTTTCAGTTTTCAATGATCCTATTATGAATTGTAACCTCATTACACAAACCTTGCTATACAGTGGAATTTCAAATGGGGTTTTGTGGTTTTTAGAACTTAAACAGCTAGAATAAGCACAAAGGCAGTTGCGGTCAGGCAGCTTCCTCTCTTACCGCAGCAGTTGTGGAGATGCCATTCCAGTGACCACTGTTTCTACAATGAGTCAGTTTCATTTTTAACAATCTGACTCAGTTCTCTTCAAAGGGGGCAGCATGTTATTTCTGCATGATTTTTGTGTGCATGACTCTGTACAAAGGGGTCGGTGCCAACTTAACCCTTCGGGATCCACCCTCCTGGAGTAGCCTGGATTCTTCTGGTTCCAGGGAGGTGTGCTCCTTAGGCACTGCAGAATTTGGACTGCTGGTCGTACATCTGTTTTGCCAAACGTGCCCTGTGTTTTCAGCCATCAGAAAACATGGTGTTAAGCACAGCTACTTCTACCAGTAAGCCAATGCTCTAGGTGAGCACCGCTGCACCCTGCAGCCTTTGCCAAAAGCCCTTGCAAGGAAACTGAGGTTAAACCGTTGCCTTTTTGAAATGAAAGCACTAAATAAAAGTGCATAGATCCTTCAAAGACTTAAAAAAAAAAAAAAAAAAGTTTAAATAGACTAGCCAGTAGCAAGAAGGAGTCCATTTGTTTCTGTGCATGGTGCGTTATGAATCTGCAAACCCCTGCGAATAACTGCCAGTCACCTTCTAGAATCAATGATAATGATTAAGTAAGTAGGAGTTTATGGAAGTTCAAGCTTTACCCAGCATTCAGCTGCAAGCTCTTAAAGCTCATTCATGTAAATTTTACGAAGAAGGAATGCAGCAGTTTTCAACCTTAATGAAATATAAGAATGTCTTTTTCGTTCTGTATGACTCACAGTTTCGTTTTGAAGTTTTTGAGCTTCTCTTAAGGTTATGGAGTGGTCAAGCGAAGCGGAACAGGGTTTTTGAAATCAGGAAGCCTGGGCGCTGTTTCATTCAGAAAAAAAAAGGAGAGAGCGAGAGAGGGAGGGAGGAAAAAAAAGCTCTATTCCTGTGTTTGATTGAAAAATAAAACTGCTGCTCTCAGTGAACCTTTGAAGTCCCCCAGCCCAGTAATTGTTTCACGACATTTGCAGCTTGAGGCAGCAAGAATGTTTGTGGTTGTTTTAAAGGCATCTGAGTGTGGATTCCATATGGTTTATTTTTATTTTGGTTTTTTCTAATTTTTTTCTTCCCCACTTGGAGCCTCAAGTTCTTGCACATTGCCCGATACCCGGTCCTAGCCTACTCTATTTCTGCATGAACTGTCTGTGAAAGAACTGAGTGAATGCATTGTAGCCCAAAGATTCAAGCGTGCTTAATTCAGACAAAATCTGTGAATGCCTGTTGAGGCAATAGTTGATTTTAGCCGTGCTTTATCGATACTATATTTGGAGTGTGGCTTACTAAACAGTGTACAGTTTGCTTTCCTGAACAAAAGACCTCTTTATATGGCCTATACTTAGAGCATGATACTCCAAATGCTTGCTATAGAGCATAGTGCTTGCTGTCATGCTTTCAATAGGTAGTTTGCAGTAGGCCTGATAGTAAGCCATTGGAGTCAAATAAAGGGCCTGATTCACCACTGTGTTCCTCTGGTCTTAGAGCAGTGAAACTGTTTTGTTCAGTGGAACAAGCTGAATCAGATCCAAAAATTCTGAAAATATGTACTATAGAAACCAAAGAAATCTAAAGTCAATCTAAGACATATAAACTTGGAAGTGTCAAGCATACTCGCAACTCCCCCTCACCTCCTCCCCCATTCCCCCCCCGCAAAAGACTGCCCATTATATACAATAGAATACGTAACACTATATGCATTGATTATGAGTATTGGTAGGTTCCAGTCCTAAGTTTATAAATGACTGTTTGCAAGTCATCTTTTTTACTTTGCAGGACAAAATGCAGGAGTAAGTTTTAATCAGCCGAGTGCAGAGTTTGTAGCTTGGGTGGCAGTTGTCTCTGATAACAGTGGAACTCACTCATTTACAATCAGGAGAAGTTATACTGAAGACCAGCATTAACCTTTTAGTCTAGTGTGGAACCAGCTGTAGTGACAGAGTTGAACCTAGTCTGTTTTGAAGAGGGAGTCAAATGAGAGAGCACTACAGGCTTCATCCAGAGTGGTCCTTTGCTTCCTTGAAGTGACGGAATGACTTCCAGCTCGTAGAGTCTGATCTGCTTATCTGTGCAGTTACAGTGTTCTCACTGGGGTGATACTGGTCCACAGGGCCTGAGAGCAGTTAGTACGTAGGCTTTAACGTGAGAGACCTGCAAATGAAGGCTATGCCTATGTTAGCATGTAGTGCAACATGATAGAAACAGATCTACAGAGCAAACCGACTGGTGCTGAGGACCAAGCGGTCTGCATTGCAGGTGTCCGACTTTGGACTGGCTACCACTGGGACCAGTTTTGTTGGCTGAATGTCCACTATTGGTTGGAAAGCATTAGTGCCCTTCCAGTTTCGTTTTGGCCGAAAGGAAGTGAGTCCCTGCTCTTAGTCTGACGTGTGATGGGAATTGAAATGTGGTAACTGGCGATATTTGAAGGAAGACGTTCCTTCAAAAGCATACCTCCAACTTGAACTTGAACACTAATGCACGTACACTTGAAAAAGCTGATACAAGTAATTTTTGCTAATAACATTTTTACTGTGTATTTTCTTTAATGGAGCAATTGGGTAAATAAAGAATATGCATTTTCTAAGGGGGGGAAGGTGTCATAGAGCTTATGTCTACTAAGAAATAGCACAGCGACGGTCAATGTTCCTGTTCTCCTGTGGTGTTACATTGTTGGAATGGCCCCTGGCATGGTTTGGGCCAAGTTGTGCTCAAGACAATGCCTGAGCAAACCAGAGAGATAAGAAGAACCATGGGCTATTCCTAGTAGACAACTGGAAGTGGCCAGTCTATTTGGAGAGTAAAAAGGTTTAATAGTGTGGGAGTGGCCAAACTCTGCTAGTTGATGTAAAGGACAGGGAAGGAATACTGGTACTGTTTAGTGTGCAACTGTAGATGTAGCCTGAGTGACCATAAACATAGTAAGAATGATTGCCTACCATAATGAATATCAGATGAATGAAGTAGTCAGATATGTCTTAACCAAAGAGACATGAACATGAAAGTTCCTCAAACAAAAATGTTGTAAAAGCAAATTAATGTTTAATATGATTAATGTCCTTTATTCATGGCTATCTGTTAGAGGGAACTCTGCTGTTGTTTTATGCTTTCACAATACATATGCTGTGTATTACCTTCATTCTAGTCATGCTGTCCTATTTAGTGAGGCCTGGAAAATTTAATTACGAAATTGTGGAGGAGCCTCTTAGAGGGAATCAGATGATCCTCAGAATCAATAGCAATGGCTGGTCTCAAATAACAAGCCTCCACTGCAGTTAAGGGTGCTTGGATGACTTTGGTCAATGAGCTAATTTCTAAGTGCAACCACGTCACCTGCAGGCCTAAACTGAAAAGAAGGGAAAGTTTTAAGGGACAGCTACTTCCCCCCTCCTCCCCTTTAGTTCTGCATTTGCCAAAATTAAAGTCTACCATAGTTTAAGTGTGACAGTGTTTCCAATGCCAGGCATGAGTCCTTCCATCAACAGACCTCAGAATACTCAATAAGTATCAGTTAGTTAAGTTTCATCTCACCTCTGAATGGACAAATTGGCTACTGAGTGTTAACTTACCTGTACAACTGGACAGAGAAAATGTCAAGAGATTTACCCAAGATTACATAGGAAAGTTCTGACAGAGTCTAGAAATACTGCTGGCTTGAAAGACACACTAGAACCCATAAAAGCGAGTGTAAGCAGTGTGGTTATGTTATGAGAAGAAATACACAGCTGACTAAAACCATGATCCCGGAACCAATGCCCATGTTGTCATCGCACTTCACTGGGACAAATTTGCTGAGTAAGTGCTAAACAGCTCTAAGACCTTGTATGCCGTTTGAGCAGGGGATATTTTTATCCAATGTCCTACACGTCTGAAGCACATGATCCCTTCGCAGACAACTCATTATTTGATCAGTTAATCAGGGAGTTATCAATGGAAAACAAACCTAAAAATCCATTGCCACTTCAGCTGGAGATTCTGTGTTTTGGTAATTCATAACGTGTGAGTGCTTGGCAAGCATGAGGGCAGCTGTGCATTTCTATTGACTACTGGAAAAGGGGGATATAATGCCATAATGTGGTATGGATTAAGATAGAGCCAGGCAGACACAACTTCTGTATAACATGCACGTGGTCCATGCACACTGTAGTCATACGGATGGCGCACTAGTGCCTTCCATAAACAAAGGTGGCTCTCTGAAGCCCAGTTGTGCTTCTGTATCTTATTTTAGGAAAATAAATTGTACTTGTTTTGCTCAGATAGTGGATTTGTAAGATTGAAAGCTCTCTGGGTCAGATGTGAATAGATATCTGAGAAAAAATGAATGGTAGAGATCCTGATCTAATTTATAACTTTCTTACTCTTAACTCACAGAATTAGAGGGTGATCAGTTTCTGTAATCCTAGAACAGAATCTGTAGCTCTGATGCATCTTTAAAGGTACATGGTAGAGGTGGAATGGCATTCCAAATGGGAATTAAAGAAAAACCATTAACATAAAAGTTCAGGGGTTTTGGGGCAGTCTGTCGTAAATGATGACAACACTAGATGTTTTTGGAATGGTGGAGAAATATTATGAATATCAGTTCAGAAGACTTTTAAGAGACTAATATACTAGGAAGTGACAATTATGTAAGCACTCATGCACTAATAATTGCATTGAAATTCCAATGTAATACATAATTTGGGGGTGTTTATATCAGGGATTATGTTTGCAGATTTGAAAACAAACAGGCATGTTATTAAGATTTAAGAATCTTAGGTTTATAAGAAAGAAAAAATAAAAAAGAGAGAAAAGGAACAAAATATCAGTCTTGTATATAATATTAAAAAGTGCCCAGGAAGGCCACCAGCATCAAAGAACAACTTGGGTTTTGACTAATGGGAGTCAAAAGCACTTGTCTGCCAGTTTTTGTGTGCCAAACCCATGATTCACTGAAGCTCTCCCAACTTTGCCTTCTGAAACTAAGACCAAATCTAGGCTAAACTGGAATTTCTGTGAGCTCAGGGCAAATGTTACACTGATGAAGGGTATATAAAGAGGTAAAGGAGGCAAGCCCAAACTGAAGTCACTGGAGCACATGGAACACAACAGCCTTCATGAGAAGTAGAAATATATGGAGGGGTTAGCCTGAGCTAAGCTTCAAGCCACACTGCTAAACAGTGATTGAGGTAGCTCATCCAGACCTTGTCCTTTCAGCAGTTGTCATTGCAAGGTTGTGGTTATAGATAGGCACGCAGGGTAAGAAATAGATTAGCATAACAGCAAATAGGATCCCAAGCATAATTAATGGGACTACATCATCATCAGAAGGCAAGCACTGGAGTTGTAACTCATATTACAAAAATACTTGTCCCAATCGAAATAGAATATTTGTAATATTATTACTTGCTGAATGTGGAATGTGCTAGGAAAGAATGGGTCCTGTTTTAAGGGTTTTCATTCTACTAATGCAAATCATACACTTGCTACAAATTATAAATTGCACTAGCTTTTGCGAGATGGGTACCCACAAGGGCTGAAGGGAAAAGTCTGGTCCAGCTACTGGGCAATCAAATGGCCACTGTCGACCAATTGTGGCACTACTGAAGAGGTACTAGTTCAGTGGGCTGATGTAGTCCTGAAGAGTAGGTTACTTTGCTGGAGACTTCTGCTAATTATAAGGCAACAGTCTCATAATTGTATGTCTGACCTTATGTCCAAAGGGAAAACACACATTTGTCCTATTCAGAAGAGTTTTGGCAGTGGAATGATCTTTAAGATACGATCTCATCCTGAAGTCCTCTCCCTCCTTTTCTTTGAGAGGTAATGTTACTTTTATGTTCTGCATGGCTTAGAGTGAGCCAGTTGATAGAGAGCAATGCTTTAGAAAATAGCCCTTTAAGTCACATCCATTTTAATTGGTGTGGTTTAATTATTCTGCTGTGCTCTAGGATAATCTAACTACCCTGGAGAGTAGATCTGAAAAAGCTGTGGGGGCTCCATTGTGGTTGGGCAAGCTAGGAAATGTCTTTCTTATAAAAGGCACACTGTATCTGACAAGACTAGACTACATTTGTTTGGTATTTTAAATTCCACTAATTTTTGCATGTCTTTGAATTAATTATTCTTCTTTCAACATCAAAGGGAAATAGAGGACATTTTTACTTTTAACAGTTTTGTGCTATAATAATTATCCTATTGCTCCAATGACAAGATTGCATGCTTCTTAGAGTTTTGAGATTACAAAAGGAAATGCAGCTAATTGTAGTTTGATAGAAATTACAGCTTTGGTTCTTTATTTTCTCAGTGGTGTTTGCTCAAGGTGGGTCAAATCCGGCAAGGTGCTAAGTTTCTAATGCCCATTGATTGCATCGGAAATTGATGGGGAGTTGAAGACATGTTTTGTCATGTGAGCATAAATGTGTATCTACAGAAACGGGTTTCAACAAAGGCCTTGGATTAGAGAACCCCTGACTCTGATGAATTTTGGTTCTACATCCAAATGTTGTAGCTGACTTCTTTCTCTAAAACTGGCCAGGCAGGATGTAAGCATTTTCTTTAGCGTGGGAAAGTTCATCTCAGTTCCAGTTCACCTTTTCACAGTGCAAACCCAGTTCTACTGAACGGCAATTTTTCACCCTTCAGAAACCATGATGATTCATTTATGTGAAACATTTTGATGAGCATTTAGGTTTAAGATGATTCTTTTGAATCTCATGCAGCTCTCCATCCCTCAGTCTCTCTGCAGTCAGAATAGATATGTTATCCTTTTTCTCCAAATCCGTTCATAAAATTTCCTTCATTCAGTTAGCATTTTAACATCAGTTTGTCTTATTTTATTATGAGAGGGCTCCAAAATTGAACCTTTAGAAACTTGAGGAAAAACACCAACAACCATGATTTTTTTTTTCTCATCTGCATGTTGACAGAATGAGTGAGAAGTCACATAATTTTATCTTCTTTAAGTTTTCTGTGGCGCTTGTTACATTCATTCTCTAATCCTCTATTCCAAGTTAAAGCAAAATTGATTAAGAAAAAAGAAATCCAGTTTCTAATCTAGTTATGTATCTGCAAGTCTTTGGAATTTAGGAGTGCTGAACAGGTTGTATATATGATGTAGATAAGTTACTTCTTATCTAATCTGATTTTTAATTAATTATATGAAATAATATAGCAACTGCAATATTCAAGAATATCCATTTTATCCCTTGAAGCCTTCTGATACAAGAAATCTCATCACCATGATTACCCACTGGAGTTTTTATGTGCTAGGGGTGGTCACCTGCGTTTCCCCTGCCCATTACTAAGCCTTGTGCCATCTCGGGGTGGGCCATAACCTGACATCCTTGCCAGAGATGGGTTTTACTTTACTACACCAACTGCTTCATCCGTTTCTGCATTTGAAAGCTCACCAGGCTATCTGGGGACTCGTTTGTTTTGATGTGAAAGGTTTGAGAGGGTGGGAGGCAGGGTAGAAGGCAGCAGGTACTGGCTATCCTTTTCCTGACCTTGATCAATCTGTGTATAGCAGGAGAGTCTGGGGCTTCCTGCCCCTGACAGCTGCACCCTGGACAGTAGCAAAAAGAATGATAGAGCTAGAGAAGTCCAGGAAAGGAAGTTTATGCAACATGGAAGAGTCATATCCTGAGGAAATTGAGTGGAATATGTGTGTATAACTATATAGATAAATATAAACTTTTATTTTTAAGGAATTAAGAGCATTAAGTAGAAACAAGAATAGGTCTGAAGAGGGGAAAGATGCAAGCAACAATGGCAGTAAGCCCGGGGTCACTTTTTCTGAAGACAAGGAGGTGTATATTAAAGGAACAGGGAATTGTGAATGAGCATGTTTTCTATGAAGTTTTTTTTTTTTCTCTTAAACCAATTTGCAGCCATAAAGTTAAGCATACCACTGGTCCCTATCAACACTGAGTTTAATCAGTTCTGTTTCTTTTCTTCCATACACCCTTTTGGTGTGTCTGTAATCTCTAATTAACCCCCGAACCTGCCATTGAGCTCCATGTAGAGCCCTCTGAACTTCAGCTGGGGCTGAGGTGCCTCCACATGGAAACACAGTAGAAGGAAGAAGGCAGATTTCTCGTTGTACAGGTCATGACACCCCGTGTGTTTGTACAGCAGTTGGCATATGAGTATTGAGGCTCTGAACGGCACATTTGGGCACTATGTAATATTAACAATAGTAAGGATAAACAAGGGCGTGCTATGAACTGATCCTAAAAGAAAGATTTTTGCTCTGTGAAAGCTGACAGGCTGTGTGACCAAGGGACAAAGCTTAGCCTCTCACAGAAGCAGTGCGGGGGAGCTGTCGCTGGAGCATTTGCCAGCTGAGAGCTCTCTCCCATGCGTTCTTGTGTGTGCTAACTGCTGTTAGAGGAATGTGGTTGCTGCAGCTTTATCAAATAGGTCATGTGAATTTCAGCAGTAACCTATGATCTTCCTTCCTTTCATGGAGCGTAGCTTGTCCTTCCCTCTATCAGCGTTAGCTGCCTGAACTCTTACACATCCTCCTTCCAAAGTAGGGCACAAAGTCATTTTCTGTGCTTCTTCCTAAACACACAATACACACCTGCATCTTGCCTTCTGCAGCTGAGGAATGTAGCTAACGATATAACTGTTTGTTGGCACATTGTATTATAGCGTGCGTGTTGAGTTGATGTAGGAGGTCACTAGGCCAAATGTGGATGTAGGGCAATCACAGAAGACATCAGACAGAAAATTACTGCACGCTTTGTGGCATAAAAAGTTAAGTCATATGCGTATATGGAAAAGAGTGGGATGGAGACTGTCAAATGGAGAACATGCGTCTAGACTATGAAATGAAGGAAGACGCTGCCAGAAAATCTGTTTTGGCCATAATTATCGCAACTGTAACTTGCTGTTTCTTTCATTGCCTGAGAACTTTTGAGTGTCTTGCTTAGGTCCAGGAGCTTTTTGGAGACTTCTGTGTGAAGAGTCCCCAAGAAACTTAAGCTTGTGTTAGTCAGCATTAGGCGGGTTTGTACATTTACACTCTGGCTTTTACTTATAGCAGTCCTGACAGATAAAGAGCAAAGCTAAAATTACTGTAATAGGGAGTCATATATCTAGCTAGCAGTAGGAGTTTTATTCCTAATTTGAAGGAAACTTTTTATTGTTACTTTTACTAGTTTAGAGAGATTTTTCATAATGCTTGACCTGGGGTGGTGTCACGCGTGCTGTTGTTTCAGGATTATATCACTGTCACTGATTAGATTTTTATTATTCTTTCTGAATAACTGGGAGTAACAGGTTGTTTTCAGAATTTTGTTCTGATGAAGCCAGAGAAAATTCTCCAGTAAAAATAGAGGGGGAATAATCTTTTGATGATAAGTTTAAGCCTGGTCTCAGCTGAACTGATATAAATCATGAGTAAATGTATCGAAGCCATTAGAGTTTATTCAATGTAAAGCCATAAGGTAGGGTCATCGTCTCTGAGTGGCTGTGTATGTGCCAAAAGACAATATGATCCGAAAGTCTCTTGCATTTTTTCAAAAACATTTGACACTGTAAAAGTTCTCAGAGAAAACTGCTGAATGAAAATAATTTGAGGAAGGAAATCTGCAGTTATAAATTACAGAGCAATTTACTCCTCATGGTTCCTTTTCAATTATAAACACTTTTGACTATCTGGGGTATTAATTTCCAAGGATGCATTTTTTTCTGTCTAATAGATGGTTCTGAAATCTTAAAAGTGGAATATTACAAGTGGGTAGGCGTGGGAAGACAGTAAAATGGTTTTTAAGTGTGGAAGAACTGAAAAGCTTTTCAATAATTTTATATCATTTCAGCAACATTCTCTCTCTCAGGATGTCTAGGAATTAAAGAAAGGAAATATTTACATTATAATTATATTTATGTTTATTTAATTAAGTTATTAAGCAGATCTGGCATACAGAAGCAGCTCCCTTTAGTCCCAATTGTTTCTCCTAATGTTGCAATTACAGCATTATTGAAAGAATTCAGCGAAGAAAGGCCTGCAATCTCTGTCAAGATGCAGCAGGAGGGCTGGGGGGATTTGTTCCATGGGAAAGAGAGGCAGTGAAACGGATTGCTCAGCTGCCCCCTCAGAAAAAACACAGCAAATCAGTTTTACAAAATGAGACAGAAGTCTGCAAAGGGTGGGGGGGAAGAAAGCTTCTATCCGAAAACTCTCTCCCTAGTTATTAAAGAGTTTGCATAGGTCTGCATACAAGGACCTTTCTTCCAATCCTTCCACAAAGCATTCTAGAATAGTAATTTTAATGTCAGGGATATTTATATTAAGAGGCCCACAAAGCCACAGTCTACTTTCCATACACGTAACTTGCATGGATCCATATATAAAGTTTCCATTAAAAAAAGCACTGAGTGTTGTATTTACTATTTGGGCTTTAATTTCTATTTATTTATTTGTTTGTTTGTTTATTTTTCTGTTAGTTTTTTCTGAAGATCCTTTTCCATTTAGGAAATCATAGTAAAGAAGAGTGTGAGGATAAAAAGCAAAAGGAATATACAATTATTGGTGCCAAAGTATCTACACAAATGCTTTGATGCGGTATTTCACTTCTTTTTTTTTTAGAAACAAATGTTCTTTGCTTAAATGGAGAGCTATTTTTTTCATTTATATGTTTATGGATTTTTTCAGTGCTTTTATGAATTCTGCACTGTAGAATCAGATGTATGGGTTGCCAATTCTTCTTAGTGGATTAAGATCTCTGAAACCTAATGATACATACCTACCTATCTGTCTGTCTGTCTATCCATCATATTAAATCAAATCACTTGGTTATTTTCATGCTGATAGCAGAGCTTCCCATGGATAACGCAAAGTTATTAAAGGTTACTGGTTTAATGTTCTTCCCAACTTATCCTAAGTCACTGGAGAATTTCTGTTCATTTTTGTGAAAGTATTCAACTGATGGTATTTACCAAGTAGAAAAGATGCTTTTGAAAAGGTCTTTAAAAAAAAAAAAAAAAAAAAAAAAATTAAAAATCTCAAGAAAGTCTGTATGCAAAGGGTAAGACTTACAAACCCTTTTAAAAATTCTCTCTCTGTGGTTGATGTGCAGATGAGGGAGGAGAGAGATTGGCACTGAGATATCTCCAGAAAAAATAGATGAAAGATTCAGAAATAAGAAAACTGCAAAACTGAATGAGTGGGCATATAAACTTTTCCGAGAGGCAGCTATGTTACTTTAGAGAAGAAATAAAAAGTTCCTTGTAACTTTTAAAGGTTCACTGGAAGA
This sequence comes from Aquila chrysaetos chrysaetos, assembly GCF_900496995.4. NCBI lineage: Eukaryota > Metazoa > Chordata > Aves > Accipitriformes > Accipitridae > Aquila > Aquila chrysaetos. The sequence goes on from NC_044019.1 coordinate 26,456,541, forward strand.
TGTACAATCTTGTAAAATATTTGTCAGTATTTCTTATGTCTTTTGAATCAAATGAGGTTCAATAACCTCATAAATAAACACACAAATATCTCCAACCTAAGGAGGGAGTTCCGCAGAAATTAGCTTCTGGAATTGTTTTCAGTGGCTCTATGGTGGGTTCATTTAAAGAGCTGGAGAGCTTCTTTCACTGCCATGTTTATCCTATTTGCCGAAGGGAAGAGAGCAGCAGTGGGAAAAAGCGGAGTGGCACTGACTGTCTGGGGAAATAGGAGCTCTGTGCTTCGCCTCTCTGTTGTGCCTCAAACCAGCCGAGTCCTGCCTCCTTCCCCCAGCGAAGAGCAGTGAGCCGTGCCGTGCCATTGGTTTTAAAACAGGAATCCAGTAGGAAGCCACTGATGGAATCTGTTGAGTATCATCAATGACATGGGTTTTTTTGTACTGATTATGCTTACTCACATACTGGACCAAGGGCAGGTGAAGCAGGGATCCACAAAAGTTTGTTAAATTGTTTTCCTCATACTCAGCCAGGTGGCTAACAGCCACAGCCTGCAGAAGGACTTGGTAGCACATAGCAGAGCCACATCATGGAGTAATTGTGGAGGACGGAGGATTAGGCCCACCTCTGCTGAAAGTGAATGCCTGTTTCAGTTCTCTGAAATCCACTTTCCAGGTATAGCACGCAGTGCTATTAGTATGAGGTGCAAATGCATATCCAGTTACATTCTGATGTTATATACAGCCTCAAGGTGGGGGTGATGCCTCAATAACCCCGTCTCAGGAGACCCCTCAGGAAGGCAGAGTGAGCCTCTGGCTCTGCTTTTCTTCACTGTCTCCTGGCATGGGCAGGCTGGGCTGGGGCACGCTATTTTCTGCCAACCCCACACAGTGGGAGATGATCCACATTCCCCCTTTGACTCAGCCGGCTTGAAGGTGGTGGAGCCAACCACCGTGCCCATTCCCTCCCAGTTTAGTATGTAGCATCCGTTTATTAAAACATCTTGGGACCTGTAATCATATGCAGATTAAAACTCATGCAAGATTTAAAACCAGGAGTGAAAATCATCATAAAACCATGTGTTAACTTTGTGAAGTGCCAAACACTGCTCAGGTTTGAAGAGGCCTTTAGCTTCTCTTTCAGTGAAGCTGAGACTGTGGCTCTTCTGAGATCAAAAGAGGGGCCAGCATAGCTTTTTGGCCCAAGTACTGTACCTTCCTCAGGCTCCAGCTCCTATGGTCTGTAAGGGACGCAATGGTATAGAGAGGGAATTGGAAACTCAGAGACAAGTGCAATTGCATTCTTCTGGATCTGGGCTTTGCTCACTTTTCCTGTTGTGGGACTTTTCAATCGCTTTAGGGTGAGCATAAGGGACTGGATCTAAGGGTTTCCCATTTAGGCAGCTTCGCCGCCACCCAAGCTGACAGCTGCCCGCTTGGCTAAGAGTGTGGCATCTAGTAGTAGGAGAAACTTCTTGTTCCAGCTGGCACTTTCTTATCTAACAGTCAGAGCTTTGTAAGTGTGGACAGCTGCAGTTTCAGAAATTGGCTCTATCTGTATCAATTGGATTTGTGAAGTCAGTGAAAGGGCATGAGGCAGATTCATGGGATTTCCTGTTAGTATTAGTAAATGGAATCTACTGCAGAATTTTAAAAGAATAGGAGACTCAGACGATGACGCTTAAATGAGGTCTGTGGTTAGGGAAGGCTACCAAACAGAAAAATCACTGGTCAGTGAATATGCTGGGCGTGATGGGCATGATTTCCAGAAATCTTAAATCATCTTGAAACAAAGGCAAGAAATAGCTACAGTGTCTGTTTGTGCACCCCGGACGGTGAAGCGATCATTAGGAAGCAGGTGGTGTATTGAGTCGGATGGTCAGCCTGTGATGCAGCAACATTTCAGGTTTTAAAAAGTATGTGCAAAGAATGGCAGGAATGTGGAGCCTTGTAGGGCTTCAGCAGCGGCTCTGTCGGGACCTGTAAGTTCTCCTCCCACCTCCGCCACTGGTTTGCTGCGTAGCCGTGAGCAAGTCACATACCTTTTCCTTGTCTCAGTTTCCCAGCCTACAATGGGTTTGATCATGCTGAAAGCGGGAGGAACTCTGCAGAGGCATGGTGCAATTATGTAACAGTGCAGAAATAAAAGTGTCCGCTGAACTTCCACTCCCTTTTCTGCTCCTGTGGGATGGGGGAGGGAAGAAAGCACTCAAATATTTCTGTCTACTCCTTAAGTATTTCTATGGGTACTGTATAGGATTTCCCCAGGCTGTACCAGATGGGCTATGAGGGAAATCATTGACAATGCATTTAACTTAGCTGGGGGTTTCCTAAGTTTCAAACTTAGTATAATGTGAGCAGTTTGCAACATTTTCTATTCACATTTGCTTAGCTGGACCTAAACTACTGTTAACCCAGTACTGCAACACCAGACGTTATTCATACCAGCACAGATATTTTCCTGGTAATGAATGAGGAAAATGACCAACTTTTGCATTTGTTATTTGAATATCTGCCTGTGAGTAAGAAAGTCCTTTCACCTCCCATGAGATATGTGAAAATTTGCACACAAAAGAGAGATTGCCTGTCCCAAGAAAGTCCTGCTAATTCTACTGGGATGTTTAAGGTGTCCGTTTTTCCTACCTTCCATTATGCCAAAACCATGGCGGAGGTTCATCCGCCCTATCCAGGACAGCAGACCAGATGTGCATCTGCACCTGCCCCCTTTAGCAACAGTTTGGGCAACTGTGCAAAGCTACGAACAGCAGTGGCTGAAGTGCCAGCGGAGGTTCAGTTCTTCTGGCTCTGCCCGGAGGGTGGGAACATGGCAGAGGTGGAGAGCCAACAGCAGAGGGGAGTAGTGTCTCCAAACTCTGCGAGCTAGGCTTATTTTTATAGCTGACATCTGTCAGAGCCCTTGCTTCATAAATTAGTGGTGAGGACAATCGTTTGAGGGAGGGAAGACACCAGGTCTGGTCCCACAGCTGCTTCTAAGTTTTATCCCATGGTTCTGATGTAGTGGTAGGATCCCTTTTTTTGTAAGATTTGAAGCCCCTGAATGTTAGTAACGTCAAAAGTCTCTTGTATCTGCAAGCCTGCTGCCAAGAGTAATCATAGAGGGATTTGAAATTTGACTGATGTAATTCTACTTCTTTCTATCTATTGTTTGATTAATTTTACGATACTGGCACTTCTTCTGAAACCACATTATATAGCGTGTGATTTTGCCTGACTTGTTATTTCCTAACAAAATGACACAATTGCTTCTATAGGAAGTCACAACCCATGGTGGTTGCCCAGCAGAACGCTGGCAGGCAGCTGGTGTTGGCCCCTGTGGACTGTATCACCTGAATAATGTTGCTGATATTTTTCTAAATGCAACTGTGTGATTTCTTATGCATTGATATTATAAAAGTCATCATCTCCCATCAATGCCACAGAGCTGTAAGACGAGTTTGCCTTTTGGTCTTCACACAGCAACAGAAATGGTACTTTTTATCACAAGATTAAACAGTACTGAGAATTTTAAAGAATATTAATCAGCAAAGAGGAAGTTACTATCAGCATATGTTTTGTTTTTTTAAGAACTGGATAGTTTCATTGGACCATATGTTCCTCTTGTACCAGGCTGTGTGCAAGTTTAGGATCTGCAAAATGCAAGCTTAGAAGATTGCTGCACAATATTCCCAGGGCCAGTGAGAGATCATATAGCAAGGGTAGCTGTAAAACCTGGGAGGTGTAGAACTGAGCTTTCTGCTCATGGTTAAGGCGATTTTTATGGAGGATATGAGCCTTTCCTTACAAAAATACAATGAAGGTGTCAGCACATACCTTTAAGCTGGACTGAAACCTTTCAATCAACAACTGAAGCACAAAATCTTATCAATATCAGCTGGACTTTCTCCATATGGGAGGCCTCCGACACATTTATATTTAGCACCGGTGACATACATGTGATTACCATTTGCATTGCATTTCTTGTGATAATCTAATCATATATAGTATTTTTCTGACCAACACCATCTGTACCATTGTCTGTACACTACCATTTTTCTCTTCAAGCTTTCTTTGGCGTGATACCAAGTAGGAGGTTTCCCACTGTTTGGGCTTTCTAGGTTGCATTTGGAAGAAGTGAATATACTTTTCTTACAGCACAGTAGCATCGAGGCTGCAGTACAGTGGGAAGGCTCACTAAAAAGAGCAGCCACTTGCTGTCAGACAGAGAGATCTTTATTTTAGACTCATTAAGGCCAGAAGGCAGAAAGAGCAAAAGTCTATGTGTGTCAGTGGGGGAAGAGGTAATGCACAGTCTTTTTGTCTCTACCTCTGTGCCTCAAAAAAATGACAGCTGCTTGTGTGGATATTAGACACTCAGAAATTTAAACATGCAGCATCCGGAAAAGAAAATAAGTGTTTTATAGCTACATCCGTGATGGGCAGGTGGATAGGAAGGATTGCTTTATATGCCACATGTGCTACATATGGCCCAGCACTGCAAAACCTATATTCTGCACATACTCAAGTTTTGGGCAGGTTCTTTATGTGCTTATCTTTCTTTCTTTGAAGATGTGTTGATCTATATTTAAAAGTATCCTAACCATATAGCTTCCAATCAACAGGGGCCTCAGGACTCTTGGTTCCAGTCAGACTCAAGAGTTAAAGTTATGATTAAATTTTAGATCAATTGAGTTGCTCATAAACTTAAAGTTCAGAGCGTATGTAATTGTTCTGTTGGCTCCAGGGCAGGATGCCGAGCACCCATTACAATCAAGTTCCTAAAAACTTAAGATACCATTGCTTTCCGTGGGAAAGCACTAGCTTTCTAGAAGTTACAAGACTAGCCCAAACTATTACTCCTATCCCAGGAGACAGCTCCAAGGATTGCGTGGGATCCATACTTCCATACAACTGTATACTAAGCCTTGTTACTGTGATCTCAGCTTGTATAATTCTTGTGCTCAAAGTTTTCCCTTTAATGGATAAGTTTTCTTTCTATCCTGCTTGAAATTTTTAAAAAAAGGAAGAAAACTGGCCTGTATTCATTTGGAGATAAATACATAAATCAACTTCAGTGGTCAAGTTTACAACCCTGTCTTTTGAGAAAAATGTGGCTGAAATTTTGTTTGTAAAAAAATTCAGAGCATTATGTTTTTCATATTTGGGGGAGATCTGGAGTGAACATCTTGCATAGATGAACATCAAATCTAGCTGCTGCTTAGATGGAGTTTGTGCTGTCTATTCCTACAGGTTGTATAATATTGACACTGATGCTGTGAGCCTGAGCTGACTTGGCAGCCAGCCAAGTGACAGTTAAGCATCTGATGTTCTTTTATGTAGTAATTTTTTTTTTTTTTTAATATGATTAGGGAAGCTCCTTTTTGCTACTTATTTCCTCTGACTTAGTGCAGCCCTTGGCTGTCTCCTGAGCTAAAAGCTGCAGCTAAACAGAGTTTTTTCATGCTGAATAGCATGTCTCAACGTTTTCCTCTCAACCATCATGTAGGTCTAGTTGCATTGTTGATTCCCATTACATGTCTGCTGGGATGTAAATTATTTCAATTCCCCCACACCCCGCCCTTCTGTTCTTGTACTTCCAAGGGGTTTAATCCGTGAAGGGGACTACTTCAAAGCTCTCACAAGAAACTCATTTCTTGATGGATAGAAGGGCCAATAAAACGAAATTAGAGTTTTATCTCATTGTCTCTATAGGAATGAAGTATAATAATTATTTCAGGCAAATACATGTTGGAGACAATAATTAAGATCACTATCATGTCTTTAAGGACAAGCAGATTCTAAAATAAGCATTAGTAATGGGATTAAACATTATTGCAGTGCCCCGGATCTCAGCATTGCCAAAGTGCCTAGCACGTTTGAGTGTATGAAGCTTGCTCACTGGAGGAAAAAGGAATCAAAAAATAATTCTTCATTTTACAGAACTTTTTTGGCTTGTGGCCCATTAAATAGCTGAGGCCCCAATCTCAAAAAAAGTCTTGGGTGCCTGAAGGAAGTGGAAATGAAGTGGAATTTAGTATCTGTGTCATCAGCACAGTCCAGAAAGTCTGCTGCCTAATGGGTTAGGTGTCAGCATTTTTACCAGCGAAGTTCCCAGAGAATACTGCTCCTGACCAAAATTGTCAGCTTCTTAGCAGGGCAGAGTGGTTTGCTATTTAAGCTCATTTGGGATCTGCAAATTAGGTGTCCCTCTCTCTAAGTCTCTGAAGGACTGCCATAACAAGAGACTCAGTTAAATGTAAGCATCATGTAAAATATGACACCTGTAAAAAAAATTATTCCAACTATCTGGACTAAGTTTGTGACAAGCTGATGGTGCAGCAGCTTCCCAAGTAAACTTTGAAGATGGACAGTTTCTCTTCTCCAAAGATTTGTTCTTTTCTTCTTTTGTTCTCTCAATCTGCCTGCATCAGTCGTCTGTGCAAGCTCTTGTCTGTGCCTTTCCCTCATACAATTTCCCCCTGTCTCAGTGCCATCACTGCTCTAAGTCAGAGAAGAATTTTGGCCTTTTTCTGCATATGTTCATTTTTGTGTGTGGAAAAATGTTCAGTTTGGGCCTCATTAATTTTAGACTAATTAGCGGCTCAAAACTGAGAACCTTCCTGTGGAAAGACAACAGACTGTTGTGCTCTGTTAGTGCATAACACTTAGTACCCAAATTTGAACCATCTGGTTCAAAGTTCTGGTAGTATTAGCTTTGATTTGTGGTAATATATCTTCACCATACCCAACACCTAGGGGTTTGACATGAAATGAGGGAGGATTGTGCAGTCTTGTTTTTCAGCTCTTACTGTAATTTTCTTTCTTTATAATGGAAGTCAGTCACAGCTATGGTAGTAGGTATCACCTGTCATCTTAAAATCTGGCTTTTAACTTTAGCTTAGTGTTGGGGTTTTTAAATTTTTGTTTTAAATAAGAAATTTCCATGATTATCAACAAACAAACTGTCAACAACCTTCCTGGCATGCTGTAAAATATAAAACTCCAGAGGCTGAACATGTTTCTAAATAGTTTGGGACAAAGTAAGTGGGACAAAGTGGAAGCAGCAAATGCAACTCGGTTGCCCATACCAACCCACTCATCCCTACTGTGAGTTTGTTATTCAGCCAGACCTTCCCGCAGGACAGAAATAAATAAATATGGCTAACCAGCCTGACCTGCTATCTAAATGTATTTAGTGAATTTTTTCCAAATAGTGTAAAACAAATATAAGTGGTAGCAGTAAGCAAAGCTTTAATTTCAACACTCACATCAGTCAAGAGAGCCCGCTACCATGTCTAATATGTGGCTTGTTTAGAAGACAGGTAGGGCCTAGGGGAGGAGGAAGAGCACAGACTGGACTGACTTGTTACAAGACATAACATTCATCCAGTGGCTGTTCTGTGTAGCTCTTTGGGATTAAACATCAAAAAGGAGGGAAATGAATTTGGCAGGTGGGAGAAGTCAGTGCATGGTAGCAGCTGGAACAGCCCTGCAACGTCACAAAGCCGGACCTCGCCGGCTTTAGTTAGTTGAATCTCCCACTCCATTCTTAGACTCTGTTCTCTCTCCAAGGTGGTATTTGTTTTGGTTTCTCCTTTTAGTGCTCCTTTCATAGAGCCTTAGGACAACCAGGGGTTAGAGTCTCAATAGCTGAATTAATTGCCAAACAGTGCTCCTTGGGAATTTGGCCCAAGAGCAATAACAACAGAAATACTTAGCGCTTGCAGTATGTAGCTCTGTGATTCTTCAAAGCATGGTGCAAAAGGTGAGCATGCCAAATGTTGTGTTGTTTCATCAGGATAACTATCTTCTTTCTGGAGGGGATTCTTCAATTTCTGTACCTAGGGGATAGGGACAAAGTAGAATGAAATGGAGTAAAGTTCTAGGAATATGGGATCAGTTATGTACACTGTGGGAAGTGTCAAAGGACAGGGTATTGTTTTGATTCATTAATAGGTGAGAGAATGATATTTTGGCTTTAAAATCCATTCACAGTGAAAGCCATAGTGACTGATGCTCTGGTAGTAGTCCTTACAGCAAGATCAATCCTTATCTTGCTGGGTCTGTTCACCTGTCCTACTGGTATGTCCTGGTTTCGGCTGGGATAAAGTTAATTTTCTTTCTGGTAGCTGGTATAGTGTTATGTTTTGGATTTAGTATGAGAAGAATGTTGATGACACACTGATGGTTTTAGTTGTTGCTAAATAGTGTTCATACTAAGTCAAATATTTTTCCGCTTCTCATGCCCAGCCAGCAAGAAGGCTGGAGGGGCACAAGAAGTTGGGAGGCGACACAGCCAGGACAGCTGGCCCAAACTGGCCAAAGGGACATTCCATACCTTGTGACGTCATGCCCAGTATATAAACTGTGGGGACTTGGCGGGGTGGGGTGGATCGCTGCTTGGAAACTGGGCATCGATCAGCGAGTGGTGAGCAATTACATTGTGCAACATTTGTTTTGTATATTCCAATTCTTTTTATTATTATTTTTATTATTATTATTGTTGTTGTTGTTGCCATTTTATTATTATTATCATTATTCTTTTGTTCCTTTCTGTCCTATTAAACTGTCTTTATCTCAACCCACGAGTTTTACTTCTTTTTTTCCCCTATTCTCTTCCCCATCCCACTGGGTGGGGAGGAAGTGAGCGAGTGCCTGTGTGGTGCTTAGTTGCTGGCTGGGGTTAAACCACGACATGGTATCAGTTTCCCTCCAGTGTGTATAGAAATCATGGCTAATACCCACAAGACTAGGCTCAGTGACTGATGGTACAAGACTTCAACCATTAACAGCAGATCTCAGTGGGACTATACCGTCAAGCTGTGAATGGTGCAGTAGCTGCCTTGGTTTAACAAGCTGCCTGGCATGTGTAGAACAAAGATTGTCAGGGCGAAAAAGCAGGTTTCTTATGGTATGTGTTGCACTTGCTGACAACCAAGTATTGTTTGCTTCCAGTCTCTCTACTTAGCTTGGATACAAAACTTGAGTGAAACTATATAAGAGAGTTCCAGGTCAAAGTTTTTCTGGGACAATTTGTGATGTCAAATTGCATCCCTCTAAGATAAGTAGACAATACAAAAACTGTATAAAGAAGTCCCCTTTTACATCCTATAAAAAGGCCAGGCAGCTTAAAATTATTTTGGGATAATCTGAAAAGCTATTCTTCAAGAGAAGCCCAGAAATGCCCTTTTGTTCTTTAGATGGTGATTATTCATAAAAGTATGATAACTTCTCCTTTGGCACCTGGTTTTAAGATAGCCTGAAGGATGTATCAGCAAAAGGACAGGTATATTCAACTCTTTGAGTGGATAAACTGCAAGCATAGACCAAGATGTGACACTTGAGAGTCACAGTTTGGAAGCTGGCCTGCTTCAGAGCCAGCACCGTGCAGGATTTTATTTGCTGTAATTTACGGATTGCTAATCCTGACTTCTGCTCAGTTTGAATGAATGAATGGGGGAGGACTGGCAGAGCTCAGGGGCCTTTATGCGCTTATGAATAGTGGCAGGAAAAGATCCCTTCCCATAGGAACAGGAGAAACATTCTGTTTCTCTTTGCCATCAGTGCAAGATTAGGGTTTGGGATTATACCTACCTATGGCTGAGTTGCTAGCACTGAAAAACTGTGTTCATCTGCTGTGTGCCAGCCTATATGAAATGAGATAGGTGGTTTCAGTCTGGTTCCTGACAAACACGTTTTCACTGGCTGAAACCCACAACCACTGATTTTTCCTTGTTACCTGTCATGTTAAGAGGGCCAGTGGCTGAATCAGAAGAGGAGGATGAATCCTCTCTTCCCTTGAATAGCAAATGCTGCTTCTTGGCTTGGTGAAAATCTGTTCCATTTTAGAAATTACTACACACACCATTCCCTCTGCTGTTCAGTGTTTGTTCACATTTACAAGCCTCTGAAAAGGAGGAGAAGTTCCTGCCAGAAAATATGATCAAGCAAGCAGTAGTTGGATGTTTCAGAAAGGGGTATGACAAAAAACCCTATCAACTCATTTTAATGTACACAGTGGGGTGATTTTTGAAAAAAATATCTTAAAGTGCATAAAATAATTATAGGATAGGTAATTAAACTAGATCATCTGGTTTGAGCTCATATAACAAATACCATAACAAATACCATAAAATAAGGATAACTCAATTACATTTTCTGAACAAACCTCTTATCTTGAGCTGAAGTTGTCAACATACAGGGACTTCTGTGTTTCCTTCGGAAGCTTGTTTCATTAGTTGATTGCCATTGTTAAAAAAGGAAAAGCATATAACATATTTCTGCTTTTGCTTTATCTTGGTTTAATTTTCAGTCATTCTGAAGGGCCTCTCTAGTATCCAATTTCTTTTCCCTGTAAACATAATTATACTCCATAATCAAAGCATTTATATTTTTTTTTCTGTGACAGTACTATGCAGATTGAAGTCCTTAACCCCCCTTCTCACCAATGGACTTTTTCTAAAGCTTGCTGGAGTTTTGGGGACTTCCCACTGATATCAGTTGGTTTTGGACAAGGTCTAGAAAATGGCACAAATGGGGCTATATGTGAATGAAGTCTGTAGAGTCAGGTCCCTGATAAAAGCAGCTGGCATCCTAATCTTTGGTTTGGTATCAGATCTAAGGGAGCTGTTTCATCAATATATGCTGAAGAGAACAGAAAAGATTTGGTCGTGCCTTTGAACTTACTAAGGATTTTGAGAGGGCGAAGTGGAAGAAAAATAGGGACAGCTGGAATTTGTTTCGTTGTTTTTTTAATACAATTTAAGGTTTTTGTTTATTTTTTTTAATAGTGTGAATGTAATGCTCATGAAAATGCTCGCTATACACTGAAATCTTCTATGAATCAACAAAACATGTACCAGCAGCACAAACTTCACCTTGCCTAAACAATGTACGTCTCAATTCCGACTTGAAAAGACCACCTGTAGGGGAAAAATGTTAGTTCGGTATCCAGGGGCCATTCATTCCTTTGCCACTTTGCTGAGACTGCCAATTAGTGCCAACTTGTGGTGGCAGATTTTGTGATGTCGACACATGTTCTCTGGAAAGTGGGCTGAGATATTCGACTCATTTCACATGGGGCACAAAGAATTATTTGCTCTGTGCTATACAAATGAGAATTGTCCAAAGCTTTCCTCTGTGTTAGCCTCTGTACGCTTACTGAGTGTAAATACAGGGGAAATTGGTGTTATTGCAAGGACAAATTAGCACCAGAACTGAGCTGTATTTTTTTAAATGTGCTGCTAATTGTGCCCAATTTGTGCTGGAGTACTCACTCAAATCCAAAAGCACAAAACCAACTGAACACATTTCAGGGTGCCAAAGAGAGCTTGCACTTTTCTCTTAGCAAATTATCCCTCTAGTTTCACACTGCAGCAAGTGCCAATTGGTCCCACTAAGACCTTTATCTAGAGTAATCAAATTAGCACTGTATGTTAGCAAATTAGGTTTCATTTACAATGGTTTATATTTGCTGCAGGTTTGCGCATTAAAAGAAAGCATTTTCTAAGTTTTACTTTAAAATTTCTTATATGAGTGACATTGATTCTGTCTGTGACATTTAAAAAGAGTGAGCTGCTGAAATGGAAGAAATGAGGCAAAATTGTTGTTTGTATTTCACTTCCAGAGAAATGTGGATTAGGAATTGCAGAAGTTTCTAAACTTTAAGGTAGAAGTGAGCAAGCTGGAAGAGGTTTATTCATGTTTTCCCAGTAGCTTCATTCTTCCCTTTGGTTCACAGTGGGCCAAATACGTGCCACTGGTTATACGCAGGAATTCACTGGGGCTACGTGGCTGCTAGGGAGGGCAGGATTTGGCTCAGTACAGCCATCAGGCACATCATGAAATTTGCCTCTGCCAAAAGGTATGCCACTGACAGAGTGGGAAATACAAAATGCTCCAAGCGTAGGAGTGAGCAGGATTGCCAAAAGCAGAGAGAAAAAAAATTGTAGGTTAAATTTCTCTCTGGCAAATATCCACAAAAGTCATCAGAGTTTTATCGGGGCTGAATTTCACCCACTGAGATTAAGTAATTAATGTTTGTACTATCTGAAGATTAATAATGTAAATGTTAAGTGTTATTGAGACTCCTGCTTCCAAGATTGTCTTTTGTTTGAAGTTTGCAAAATTAGCCCAAAGCTGGATTATTCTTTATTTTATGAGGCTGGTTGTGAGAAGGCAGAGAAGTGTAAAACACAGAAGTGCGTCTGACAGTAGGCACTATCGCCTTCCTGCTTTTAGTTGGTGGTCTTACAGAAGCACAAGAGCTGATCGTAGGAGATACTTCAGCAAATCCTGTTGTAAAAGAAGGCAGAGGAGTTCCCTAACCAGTTATAAATGAGACTATCTCCAGGGCCACTGGCTGTGCTGGGGGCACAAGAAATAGATGGTTGCCTTACTCGGTGACTTCAGGACTCAGTAGCCTGAGTCATCACATTTCATTGCTGTTGGGTGCAAGAATTTATTTGGGTACAAAATTCTGTAGGATCTGTAAAGTGCACATGTAGAGACTGAAGAGCCTGGGTTTTGTTCTTAATTTTGAGGTCTTGGCCCAGATCACTCGTTTCCTGATTCAGTGCCTTAAGTGTGTGCATATGTAATTTCTAGCCAGTGCTATAAAAGAATAAATCACTTGTAATGGGTTTCTGCAAATAACTTTATAATAATCATGCTGTTGATCTGCTCTTCGAAGATCGGTATCGCTGAAGTATGCTTTTTTATTGCATCAGATGCCAATACATGATTCAAGAAACAAGCTAGAGAGGTGGTAAGGAGGGCAGGACCAAAAAGGCCTCACAGAACACCAAGTAAGCAGCAATCATAGCCTTGCTTATCAGCAATACAATGGCATAAGATAGCTATTGAGCACAGTAATCCAGAATAGCATCTGATTTGGGAAGTCCCTGCATCGTTAATTTCCAGAAATTGAGAGGAAACTGGGGGTGGGGTGGGAGGAATCACTTTCTACATGCCCTGGTTTTTATACTCTTTGGCTAAGCATCCTCCAGTGACAACTGCTGGGGACGGGATATGGGGCTACTTATAGCTTTGGTCTGACCCAGCGTGTTCATTATGTTCTTAGAAGATACTATCGCTATCCTGCTCTGATTACATCCACAGGAACCGAACCATATATATAAAAACATATTGTACAATTAAATAAGACCACAAGCTTTGAGGAACAGAATAAACACTTTAAGTTTGTTGAGCTGGATTTGGAATGAAAAAACATTTTTTCAGAACAGTCTCTGAAGTTAAGCCCCCTCCCTGAAGTTTACTGCATGAGCCAAGAGAGCGAGCCCATTCTTTCTAACAATGCCCTTTCAGCTACTTTGATGCTAAAAATAAAAAATGTTTGATAGCTATCCAAGCGAAGAAGGTGAAAACAGTAATTTCCAGCTTTTTTTAAAGCTCTTTGGCTATATGCATTTGACAAAAAAAACGGTCACCAGCAGGTGAAGTCAGATTGTTTTTTCCTGCTTTGTATGCCTATAAACTCCCTTTCACTTCTCTGAAGCCTGGACAGTCAGAAATAGTGAGTCTACTGAAAAATTAACTGAAAATGTCTGCTCAATAATAAACTTGCAGAGCAACATTATGTATTCGGGAAAGATAATGCCTATTGCTGATAGTTACTGAAGTTTACAGTTTGGCTAAATTTATTTTGTAGCTGCCAGAAGAGTGCCTAGTGTGAGGACAGTAACAAGAATTTTTTTCTTAGTGTTGCCAGTCACACATTACTCTTTTAAGGCTGGGGAAAAATCTCATGAAAGCATTTAGTCACTGATTTATAAAAGTATTTCTCCTTGGGATCTGATTTTGCTGCACCAGTGACAGGGTTGAAATGGGACTGACATGAGAGTTGCTGGTGCTTTTCAGTTCTGTGAGATGATGTGGGAAATGTAAGCAATTAAACCAAATCAATTTTTTTTTTTGTTGGAACTGTTTCTTTTTTCAGGCTTTAGAAAAAGAAATTATTTCACATGGAAATGCATTTATAATTTTGTTGAAAAACAGAATTCTGAAAATTAAAGTATTGGATGCCCTGCATTCAACCACTGTATTGCTGTAAAAGAGTTAAAAGTTCTGCTGTGTCTCATCTCATTATTCCCTTATGGGTGAAACTCCTCAGGAGGTGTCCTTTCTAAAGATACACAGTGAACCTTGGATCCCTGCACCATCTTCCCTGGTCAGGCATGGACATGGTAGTGTGTGAAGGAGGATGAAGTCCTGTCCCAGAGCCCTGTCCAAAGGAGACTGCTGGCATAATGCACAGCAGGAATATCTCTACAGTGTCTGAAATGTCAACTTTTCTTTCTGAGGAAAAATATGCTATCGTTTTCCTTAGTGGGGAGAAAAAAAAAAAAAATCTTCCTATTTTCCAGGCAGCTCTATTTTAATAATTTCAACTTTTACCAGTTTCTTTTATATACTTAGTTTTGTTAATATCATCAGTGATATTGATGTTCTGAAAAGTAAACCACACTAGTATAACAGACAGGCAGTGTACGTGCTTCTCTTGCTGACAGGCAAGTCTCCAGTCACTCTAGACTAAGGCTTTTCCTGCCAGATGAGTGCTGGCTGCTGCACTAAATTTTTGATGGGTCAGTGATGATAAATAACTTGTGCTGACTAGGATGGAGGCTATCACATTTATTTTTCCTTGTTATTGAGTAAGTTTTTAAACCCAAGTCTCTGGGAGTAAACTGCTGTATTTACTCTGCTATGAAGATTCCTTTTTCCAAGTCTGGTGTCAGTATCAGGAAGTGTAGCCAACGTATTGATTTGTAAACTAGTTTCTCATCTCAAAAAGATTATATAGGGTCTCATCCTTTTTATAGAAAATATACTGTGCCATGGAATGAACACTAATATGGAAAAATATGACTGCATTCCAGAAATATCTAATTGCTGCTGATAAATGATATTTGCCTCTTGTATGTATTATTACAACAGATTCCTCCTTAAAGCTGAGCAAAGGTGAATTCTTTGTATAGGCCAAATACAAAGCCTTGAATGTTTTGCTTCACACATTTGTTACTGGATGTTAAAGCCTCAAAGAGGATGCTCAAGCGTTAAAGATAAGCAACGTGTAAATAAAAAGGGGTATTTTGCTCACCTATGAGGAAGGATGGGATGATTTAGTAAGCATTTTTAAGAGGTTTAGGTTTTAACATAAAAAAAGAAGTAGTTTTAAAAAATACGGGTGAGAAGTGGTCTTTCAGCCACCTCACCAAGATGCTTTGAGCTGATGTTGGGAAAAGGCTGCCTCTCTCCATTCACTGTAAAGGAAATATGGGAAGACCGGCATTGACATGGGGTAGCATTAGGTGTGTTGTGTGCTCCTCCCTGCTGGCAACAACAGCTGCTTTTTCAGACTGAAAAGTTCCTTTTTCAGACTGTTCGCTTCAGTTACAGTCTAACTGGCTCTTGAAAATGAAATTTAGATGCCCAAGTTGTTCAGATGTCTAAGTTATTATTTGTTCTCTTTACTTTGACCTAGCCTGTTTTTTTTTTTCTGGGGACTCTTTGAAAGGTTGGAGCACTAGCGGGATTAAACCAAGTCACTGCATTAGGGAAATGAAATCTCATTAAGAAGGTGGCTGTGATTCTCTAATCCCTCCCTGTGAGTCTTGCCTCTGAGCCAGTGAGTTGACTGAAGCAATGAGGAGGCCAAGTGGGCACTACTCCCCAGCACCGCGGTGATGTGGAAGGACATCCACAACTGTGACTCTGTGGGTCCAGACACACCATTAACTTGCTGCTGAGAAGCTGACATGTAAATAAATTCACCCCCTCGGGATAATTGACTCATATGGCCATATTCTGAATCATAATTTAATTCCTGCTCTGATCCTCTGCTAACAATGTTGGACTGGCTTGCCTGGTGCCAGTTACTGGATCTCTTGGCTCTAGCACACATGTGTTACTGGAGCACTCAGCAGGAAACACACAGAAGAAGGAGTTAATTCAGATGCCTGTCTGATTGCTTCTGATTAAGAAACTTACTCGCCTCTTGTTCGGGGATGAACAGATTGCAGAAGTGCTGAGAGAGGGAACGGTTAGTGAGAGAATGGTGTAATTTCCCAAATTCAGATCAGGAGTTTGAACCTCTCAGTGGTATTGTGGTTTACTCTGTCCTAGATATGTGAAAGTAGCTCACGTAACTCAAGGCGTTCAGGTGGGAAGTGTGGGTTCAAACCCTCACACAAGAGGAGGGACCTGAATCTGTGCCTCCCACCCACTGAACAAATAACAGCTCATCTGAGGATCTTCTTGAATATCTCTCATCTCCAAAATCTTTTATCATACACAGGCATTTAAGGGAAGAATAAAAAAAGTGTTATTTTTGTTTTCAAACAGTTTTAAGTTTGTATGTGGGCAGGGTGGGAAGATCTTTTTTCATTTCAATAGCAGGAACAGGAAGAAAATGTGATTTGGATCAAGCTGATTTTGGACTGACTCTCCCTCTCCCTCTCTTCTCTCTCTCCCCTTTCCTTTCTCCTCTCCTCTCCTTCAGATTTTGCTGCCCAAACAAAACAAATCTTATACGGAAAAGTTTTTCCCAGTCTTATATGGGAAAACTAGTAGGGTTCCCTTCATTGCAATAGGCATTAGAAGAGCCTCCTGCCAGAGCATTACCTTTGTGAGGTTAGTTTTAACAAATGTACACACACAAAAAAGAGCTGTTCTGAACCTGGTTTCAAGGCATGCATTAAACTGTCCCTCGTAATGGGGAAATTATATGGATGAAGAAATGCTCCAGAGCTTGTGTGCTAACTCAGATTTGCCTGGGAGGATTGTTCCTCATCAGCAGTCTGAGTGCACGCTCTCAGCTTGTGATAACGAACAAACCTCACAATGGAAAGCTTAAAAAAAATTGCACCACTATCTGATGATAAATGCAAAACCCTGTAGTTTTGGGAGTGAGCAGGATAGTGAGACTTTTGAGAATGTTCAGGAAAAGAATATCATACATTTTACATCAAGTGTTGAAACAAAAAGCAAGAATTTGTTTCCATGATCAGCTCCAAGCACTGTCACAGGTCATGACAAGACTGATCAGTTGAACAGTTGATCTATATGTCTATCATGACAGCATCCCCAGTTCATGTTAAATAACAAATTTTGTCAATCTGTGCATGTTTTTCGATTGCTTTCTGAAATCCTGATAGCAAATCTGTTTTAAGTCTTCCCTCCCGCCCCCCTGACCTAGTTTACTCCGCTTATTCAGGAAATGATCTCTAAAGCTTGAACACTATTTACATTATCAAGATTTACTTATCTTTTCTTTTTTCCATTGAAACACTAAGCAGCTCTTACATCAATGTAGGTGTGTTTGAGAATTATGAGAGCCTTCAATTCTCATACCAAACTACACCCACACAAGTCAATTCCAGTTCCAATGACTAAAGGTCATGTGAATGGTAAAAAGTAACAGGTAAGAACCTAATTTTGCTATTAAGAGTAACTGAATTTGCAGTTATGGTTTATTAGTGAAAGAATTAATGCCACGAGCAGTAAATCCTTTCCCTACCTTACATTTGTTGGTGTTTGTTCCCAGTATTCCTGTTATTATTTTTAAAGACAATTCTAATGGAAAAATAAAAGCATCATGTGTGAGAACAAAGATTTGGTGGAAGAGTATGCCCATTTGCCTTTAAACACACCAGTGATAATGAGAGACAGTGGTGGGCTTGCTCCTTGGCAAGGGATAGGTAACATTCACTATCCAACTTGCTTCCATAGGCTTTGCTAATAGCAGATGTTCAAGTGGTGGGAATTGTCAAGTTCCCTGAGGCTGATGGCCTTTGTGCATTATATCTTTCCCGGGATGACATATTCATATTTCTTAGGTTTAACTGAATTCTCACATTAATTTAGTGGTTCTAGTTCTTAGCACTGCTCTTTGTCTTCTTTCAACCAGAGATTCCCCAGGATAGTGGTCTCTTTTATTTGTTCTTCTCCCATACCATACCTGTTTTTAACAGTGTTTAATTTGTGCTGCCCACCTGAGTGATTTGTTAATCTACAGACTCTGAAGACCAAAGTAATGAAGACTCTACAGAGACTACATGCTGTAAGGGTGGTCTCACAAAGAAGTTGCCACCCTTCAAGATTTTCACCAAAGATACAACCTCTGAAGTGATATGTGATTTCTCTGATTTCAGTCATGTGTGGGCCATTAGCCTTCAGCATTCCCCTCAACGTTACCTTTTGCCAGTGTACAAAAGGTTGCACTAGGTGGGAAGTCTAGCTGTAGTTGCTGGGGGCAACATGAAAATATCTTCCAGGAATTCAGGAGCAAAGCCAGTGGTTATGGGAGATCACTTTATTTTTCGTTTAGGAAAATACTGCGTTAAGGGACTTGGCTAGTCTTGCAAATTACTTTTAGTAGAGTGAGTCTAAAGAACAGGAAGAAAATTCCACGTGTGGACATCCTTCTTCTGTGATAAAACCCTCTCTTGTCCATGGAATCACCTCTTGACAAGACAGGACCTTAGATTCAGATAATGAAAAACTTATAAACGCTTAAGAAATTATCTTCAGGATATTAACAGCCTTGTTTTCTTTGGTCTCTCTTTCTTCTGCTTTTAGCTGTATACTGAAGGGAAGAGTCAGCGGCATTCAGAATGGTGTGATTGATAACTGTTTCTGTGTTTCCAGCAAAGTGGTGTCTGACACTCCTAGTGAGTGGTGTTCAGTTTTCCTTTAAATTACAGCTACCAGACTTCAATTTTCTTTCTAGAATAAGGTAGGACTTGCTGTGAAGAGGACTGTATGTAATTGTCTGGACAAAATGAAGTTATTCTGTAGCTCATCCTTATTACTTGTGACTGCTACAAAGCTCAAAGGTCAGGCTTTTTTTTTCTGTCGCAAGACTTGCAGTAGATTAAGCTGTGTATTTAGGGTAATTGTGAGCAGGCTAGTGTCATTCTACCAGATAGACTGAGCTTGTTTGACAAGGCATGTGGTTTTCTCAGTTGCTTGCCTGCACTGTCTGTCCATCCTTTTCAATTTGTGCTCTTGAGGCTTGGGGTGTATTTAATGCCGTTACAAATATTGGTGGGATTTTTGTTTAAATCCATTTTTGATTCTGTTAAATACAAAAGGTTATCATAACATTCTGTCCATAACAGGGAGGCTAACCATTCAAACTGGCAATGTCAGGAAGAAACACAAAGGACATCAGGGTAAACACAGGGATGGCAGAGAGAAACTTGGAAAGAAGGGCAGTAAATTGGAAAGAACTCTTCTGCTACCCCAAATTTGGCTGGAGCACATTTTATGGTGCATGTTGCAGACAATGATGGTTTTAACAAAAGAACAAACCAAAAAGTAAGCAACTGAAAGTGCAAGGTTACATAAAGCTATATACCTCACAGTGAGATATGAAGTTAGAGTTATGTCTAAATTTGTACCATGGTTTATTTGTTACGATCTAAGGGATATCTCTTGGCATTTAATAAATTTTAGTATCTTCCAGTAGAAGAAAGCGTTCAGATTCTGTCTGCAACCATTGCGATGTGTATTTTCTGTCTATAACTGTGTCTTATTATACCTAACCAACATCTTATTTGGAACAGTTAGATGCAAAGCTCAGTTCTAGTTTCCAGCACAGTTCTCAGCCTCCTACCATGTTTATCTACGCTTCCTTGGTGGTCTTGTCTGTGCTGGTGGCATGGAAACTGATAGCTCCCCAATGGCTGCCAAATCCACTGCCCTGATCTCAATTGGTGTGGTGCTACCAGTAATTACGTATCTGTCCTAAGGCCCCAGTACTCCAGTGACATGAGGGTTAAGTTGTTGTTTTGAAAGAAAATAAAATTTACTGAAGTTTTAGTTGGTACAGACATACAAAGCTGCCTTTGATTAGCTAATCAGTAGCATTAATAAATAATAATATGTTTATTGTTATTATTAACACAAGGCCTGATAAAATTTTCCCAGATAGCAGGGAAAACCAATTCTTTCCACTGCAAAAATTAGTGGGTTAAGCTCTATAGCTTTCCTTATACAGGACATCAGGATGAAGCATCACAGTACTCCCTGCTGATCTATGAGTGTCTTTCAGTACTTCATGCTTCGCAGATCTAACTAGTTAGGTCGCTCATGCTTTCAGAATACAGGTGAGTCCTGATGTGTGTAGCAGAAGGAGCAGTAGTAATGCCATAGTTGACAGGTTTTTTCCAATGCCCTGGCACAAAATTCAGTGCCAGAAAATCTGACACCAATTGCAGTTGAGGATCTAATTGATTGGTGTGCTAGGAATTTTCTTTCAATGCTTATTAAGTTTCAGTTTCAAGATGTTAACTCCTCTGGCAAAATTACCTGATGCTTTCCACTCATACTCCAGAAAGTCCAGAAATGAGAAAGTAGCCTTTCTTGAGACTCTTCAGATATCTCAAGGAATGCAGTAATTCAGAAACTCTGTTTGCTTAATAATTTATAAGACTTCTTACTTTTTCTGATAGCCTTTAAACAGTAGGAAGAACCTTGGCAAAATAATTAACATAGAAGGCTTGGTTTCCTTTTCAGATGAAAGTAGTGTTCACTTTGAGATACTTGGTGGTGATTTTGTTTCATGTCTTAGGTGGACCTTTGGCTGCCAGAAGCTGCTACCTTTGCACAGTAGAGAAAAATTGCTGTGCAGAGCTGGGATCCACTATGGGGGTGGGAAGAGAGGGCAGTTCAAACATGGACCAAAGGAAAGTGATAAATCTCAAATAAAGTCACTTATGCAGGCAGGCTTCCATGTTGTGTAAGACAGAAGATTTAAATGCTATTTGCTGGCATCGTTTTTCAGAGCCATTTCTGCGCGAAGCTTCAGTTAAATGCAAAACAAATCACAGATATGTTAGAATTTTACTGTGTGGGTCTGACTGTTGTTTTCAATGAGCAGTGGTAAACCTCCCGCTGTGGTTTAAGTATGGTTTAAAGTCCTGTTTTTGCTGTTCGCAGTGATTAAAAAAATAGCATGTTTGATATGCTTTTGAATTATGTGAATGCTTCTGTTTTAAATAATGAAGGAGAAAATTGTTAACAATAGGTTAATTTTTTGTCTGTTGCTCAGATGGGATGTTTTAGTCCCTAAAATTGAATGTTAGTGTAAATCACTGTCTCCACAGCATTGATAAGTTTGCTTTCGGATGGATTTATGTTAAGGTTTGGTTTTCTTTTTCTTTAATCTTATATTGGTTTATAATGGAGCCCACACCAGAGTCTTCTAGTGAACCAGGCAAGTATAGCTGTCTTCTAGCTCATGCCTCAGCAGCTGCAATGTACTGGCTCACAGCAGAGGAGCTTTGTGTTTAGGTTTTTGGATTTAATTCAATTGGTCCCACTTTGCATATTTATTCATAGTAAAGCACCATTAGTTCAAGACCAATAAATAGAATGGTGTGAAGAAAACCGTATAAAGAAATGCAGTCCACTTGGCTCTCCTTAGACTTAACTTGGTGAAGATTTGTCTGATTCTTTGGTTCAGGAACTCTGAGAAGCCTCTGAATAACATATATTATGCTTTGCTCATCCTCTCAGTTAACATAATGAATTGAGAAATATTCCAGTGAGGTGAGTAGAGTGACTCTTGAATTATACTCCTGTAGCTTAATATCTCGCCCACAAACTAGGTAGGAACCCAGTTACCTTTTAAAAAGATAAGTAGAAGAAACTAATGTTTATAAATGCTAGTAGAGAGCAAATCGAATGTCTTCATCAATGCCACAAAATTTAGGCTGGCAGTTTTATTCCTGCTGTATTTTTATTTGCAAATGAAAACTGAACTTATAGATATGACAGTATAAATAAGTTTCATTTTGCAAAAATCTCCATTCAAAAACACTGGTGTTCATCTGAACACACATCTTAAGAAGTTTGAGCCCAATTATCCAGTGCAGGTGACCAATACTGAGAAGTTCATTACAGCTGGTCTTAATGTGCTCCCACGGTGTTCTGCAGTGATGCTGTTTTGTGCTGCTAGGAGCCTTTTGTCATCTTCATAGATGAATCACTGCAAGAGCTGACTCTTCGAAGTTCCTTACTGAAACAATCTTATCTGTCTAATTTTCTACCTAGCCCTTTGAGCTCTTTGAATGGAGAGCACACTGCAACAGGAATCTTCGAGAGAAAGGAAAAGATTATCTCTTAGGTTTTTTGTTTGTTAGTGTTTCTGGCACCTTGCAGGTACTGAACTACCAGAAGCTGATGAAATCTTTGGGTTAAGAAGGTCATGACTGAAATGTCCCAGCAAGGGCCAACACCATGATAATATAAGCTAATTATCCCTAGTCCTGGAGGGACATTAAGATATGGATTTATTTTTACCAGTATTTGCATCTAGATTTCCAAAAAATAGTTAGACCTTGGTGCATTGATACTTTTCCTGAATGGCAGAAAACAATAGCAAAAGAAGTCATCCCAGGAGCCAGGTTTATTCCAGGGGGGCTTCCATAAGGGGTACAAAGTATCTAAGAATCTAGCTCATATTGGTCTGCCTGCTGAAGCTCAAAAGCCTGGTGGTTTTATCATATGCTGTGATGGCAGAGGCCCAGTCATGGAACAACATTAAAACCATTGCAGGTCAGAAGATGAAAGAAATGTTGTGAGAGTCACTGACCAATTAAGCAGTCTGCCACCAGTAATTGATTTTGATGAAGTGGGACAGTAAACATGTGTGGGAGAAGGAAAAAGTAAGTCAAAACTGAACCTATACCTCGGACTGAGGTACAGCTATAAAGAAATACTGTGCTGTACTGGTGTTTTAATTTATGTGTGTAGATAGAAAGAAGCTGCTTCTATTTCCATTTGGAAAATGAACATTGGACTCTTAATGCACTTTCTGAGTTGAAGTTAAATAAGTGGAGAGGGCCAAGCTAGTAATAGTATAAGCAAATAGACCTCTATTATGTCAATCAAGTTGTGGCTATTTATTTTAGAGCTGATTTTGGCTAGTGTATTGTGCTCGATATATTGCATTATGGCACAGTTTGACTGTGCTTCAGATTACTCCTCTGGAGTATGTGGTGAAACTATTCATGCAAAATATAAACCCAAGTGTGTTTCAGTTGTGTCACAGGAAGGTTCCACACTGCAGTACTCCACAGAATGCTAAATGGGTTTGCGTGCAGCACAGCCAAAGCTTGCTGTCACATACTAAGCTCTTACAATGAAAGTGCGGTTTATACTATTGAAAAACACTTTTAAATGCTATGGCTTACATCAGGTCCGTCAGTGAAATAAGCTACTTCAGCAAAAATAGTTCTGTGTGAGTATAACTGCATTTAGGGCTTTTGTCTGTATGGAAAAACTAAATTAAAAAATGACACCATTAAATGATTAGTACTATACCAGCAAAGATTTCTACAGTTAACCTGGTCTCAACCAATTCTGCAGTGAGGTTATAACCACAGGGGAATGAACCTGTGGGTACCTTCCTGCAGTTTGCTGGGTTGAGAGATGAGTGAAGCAGAGGATTTCCCACCCAGCCTCATTTAAACCATGTGGGATATCAGTATCCATATGGGATGCTTCATGATTAATCATTGTGGAGATTTGTCTCCGTGGAAGATGTTTCATTTAGCCCAGGATTGAAAAACAAAGGATATGTTGCTGCCACACTAATCAAAAACACAGACAATCTGCTGTTCATATGTGCCAATTGTTGCTGCAGTGTAACGTAAATGCACTTAAAGATGAGAAAAATAATTATAGACAACCATTCTGCAGAAAGCTTATAGGAATATGGGCTCTTTAGGGGGACACTTTCAAGTGCATAAAAAGCCTTTCACAAACTCAACTTGGTTACTGAGTTCTTCTTTGTGCTTCCTGTTGGTAAGTTCATCAGACCATAATACCTGAATTGAAAAATTGCAACGCAAAAAGCAAAATTATAGTCGAGGGGTGAGGAAGGTCAGTGGAAATTCCAAACTTTAGGTGTTTTAGTCTGTTGTGGTGGTAAAGCTAGGCACAAACACAAAACCTCACTTGAATCCCAGAGAACCACATTTATTTATAAGGGAGAACATGATAGGTACAACCGTGCACATATTGCGACTCCGGTTAGTTTCTGGAAGTTTCTAAGTAACAGAAAAGTGTGACCACTGCCATTGCAAAATATCTGCAGAGAAATGGCCGCTTCTGTAGGTTGAATAATGTGTCAGCTGTGGTAGATTATACCTTTGAATAGATCAGCAGTGGCAAGGATCTGACTGACTTTGTTCACCAAAGTTTCAAAATATATTTTGTAATATTATCGGTTAATATTCAGGCTGTTGCTCAGCTGAGGTTCAGATCATTACAGTATGAATAGATACTTCTATAGACATTATTACAGCGAGAATTGGATCCTTCCCTTTCTCCTGCAGTTTCAATAGGTTCTTCTCACTTCTTGTCCCAAACAGCGTGGGCTGTTGCTCTGGAGTGTTGAAGAGTTGTCACTACGTCATTCCGCAAACCCATACTTCACCCAGAGCTTGAATACCATGTGTGGTGATGGTCCATCTACTGCAAAAGTAAGAAACAAACCTCGAAACCATAAAAGGCCCAGAAAATGGCAGCAAAGACCAAAGGTCTGAGCAAGGAGTGACTGATCTGCCTGGGATTCTTCAGCTTAGAAAATGAAGGAGCTAGGTGGGATCTAATAGAAGTCTACAAATCACAAGTGGCATGGGTGCGTGGATACTGGTTGCCATCTCTTACAGTACAAGAACTAGGGGCTGTCAAATGAAGTTAGCAGGAATCATGTTCAAAACAAAGAAAAGTAGACTTCCTGCCAACAGATGCTTTGGATGCAAGAAAGGTCTGCATGGCTTTAAGGGGAGACAGGGCAAATACCTGGAAGGGACAGCTCTATTGAAGGCTACTAAATGGCCACACCAAGCTCAGGAAATATTTGAGCTTAAAATAATTACAGACTGGGAAAGTACTCAAAGAAAGTATCGCGTATGTTTGCCCCTGTTCTTAACTTACACATGAGGTCTGCTTATGGCCATTGTTGAAGACAGGATGCTGAACCAGATGGCCATTCTGTAGCTCTTATATACCTATCTGCTATAGTTAAGGTTTTGCCAAGATATTTTAACCCTTGGTGTCTGAGATCTTGATGTTTTTTTCTTACTTAGTCAGTCTTCCATGTCCCAGATTTAGTGCTGATATTTCCAGACTTCTTCCAGATCGTCTTGCTAGTGGTACCTGGAGAATTGATACAGCGGATTTTGGTGTGATTGGAACAGGACTTTTGAAACAAAAATTCAGAGGGCATTGGGTCCTTTTTCCACCCCTCGAAGTATTATTGTGAAAATGACTGTATCTTCCTTTGTTTCCATCTGTTATTTCTGTGGTAGTAAGTTTCCAAATATGCTGAAAAGAACTGTGGACTTTCTGTATCGGCTATTATTCATATATTGCTTTGCTACTCATCCCTAAACATCTCTCTCAAACTATCTTTCTCTGGACGTATAAGCCCCAGTTTCCAAGCTGAATTTCATTTAGTTATCTTTATCACAAATACTAACCACTAGTTTTGCTTGTTAGTTCTTCTGGGGCTTTTTAGCCTTTCACAAAGGCCAGAGAACACCACCATTTGTGAATCTTACCGGCAAACTTTTGATCCTTGATATGTGTGGTACAAGAACAGTGCAAGTCTCACATCTCTGTCTTTGGTAGAATGCAAGACAAGTACATAAAATACTTGCTTATTATAATGCTTAGTAGTAAGTGTTGCTATTAAGTCATCAGCTAATTTCTGATTCTGTGAAAGAAGCATGTTTTGGGCAGAAATTTTCCAGGCCTAGGTTTGTTACAAAGTAAATTGTTTGCTGAATAAAAAGCTTTTAAGCAGATAGACAGCTGAAAGGTCTGAAATTCAACAGTTGTGGTTTGCATGGAAATTGTCTTTATTGTGGTGTTGTCTATAGGTTTTTTGTTTTGGCCTTCAGTTTCAGTTGTCTCCTTTGCACTGCTGCAGCCATCTTGTTTAGTCTTTGACATTAGAAAACAATCAGAAAACCAGTGTTGCCAAGTACAAATGCATCTCATTTTTAAAGTTCAGCTGTTTTTTCCTTATATGATGAACTTTATAGAGAGGCTGCTGCATGATACCTTTCAAATATGGCCAGCTCTGCCAAATTTAATAAAAGGAGCATTTTGGCCAGACATTATTGTTGCTGCCATTACGAGTTCCACCATTGCCAGACCTTCTGGGCTAAACCAGCGCAATTTTCTGCCTTCATATTTAAGGGGCTAACTGGCATAAAAGAGAAACCTTGCATTTGTCTAGGTGCATAGCAGAAAGAAGCAGGTGCATATACAATGCAGAGACTCAGTAGGAGAGAGGTAGTGTCTCTAGGATTTCCAATATTGTCTAAAAAGCCCTCCAAGTAGAGCTGAGAAATAGCTGCAAACTAGATTGTGTCAAAGAATACAAGAAATTTAGCAGATTGAGAGATGAAGAAGCAGAAGCCAACTCCATGTGAAAGACTAAGCACAGCTGAGAAGCTAAAGGAAGGTGGAGGTGAGTACAGAGGTGTACAGACCCGATCAAGAAGGTATCAGTGTAAGGCTGAAGGCTGAACATTTGGTGGGTGGAAATTAGTAACATTTTTAGGTATTCTAATTCCCGGTCAAGCCATGATGCTGGGGCTTTGTTGAACATGCTTAGTTGAAATAACACCTGTCCTAAGCCATCCTATAAAACAGGCTTCTGGAAGGGCTTCTGAAGTTGATTTACTTTGTTACCCCAACTAGTTTGCTTTTCATGCATGTTCTGGTTTCACTCAGGGCTGGAAATGAGAGTTGTCAGGAAGGCTAGTTTTGTGGTGCACAAGGAAATGCAATAGCTTGCCAATGGAAACCTTTGTCTGGTGAGATTTTGTTAAAAATGTATTCATATGAATTCAAGTGATGAGGCAAATAAGTCAAATTCCTGATTCATTTTGTGATGTACCAGTGAAGCTTTACATGACATGACAACCTGGGGATGATATAGAGTAAGATCGCAATCAAAATCAATTGTCACAAGCTGGTTGTAAGACAAGCAGCAGTTCCAACTTTTGTGTCCCTGCTCTCAAACAACAAACTGTAGCTTTTAGTTGGCAAGGTAGACCAAAAGATGGCAGGGTATGTTTTTAACCATGTGTGTGTTTTTTAGGGAGCTTCATTCTCTTTTCCTACCTTGTCTCTGGAGCTGCTTCCAGGCAGTCAATATTTTTAAGCTGTCAAGATGTGCTTTTTCTTTATTGCCAAACTTGTGAAATGGCTTCCAAGAGAAAAGAGATGGTGGGTTATTTTGGTTTTCAAAGCTTCCGCTACTATTCCCCCCCACACACACACACCCTTTGCACTCAACAAACAAAATGATTGGATTCAAAAGAAAATGTGCTCAGAAGTCAGAGTCATTTTTGCAGTATTTATAAGTGAAAGTGCAATCCAGCTGTTGGCAAATCATAACCTCATTGTTTTGGCAACGCCGTTTCATTTACTTTTTTTTCTCTTATACTAACTTGTTTGCTCAGGTATTGGAATTCAGAGTTTTTCCTTCTTTTTAGAAATTCACACCCTTTCTGGCAAGGTTTGAACTGTTTTTATTGCTTACAATTATACCTACAGGTAAAATAAATACTTTCCCACGGATGCGCTGGAATCCGGTATGGTTATAAGCTGATGTAGCTGTAAGAGCTGAGTTGTACAACTAGTATTTCTGCTGTTCTGTCTTTTCCTTCTGACAGTTCTTAAAGACGCAGGGCTTGAATCTGTTCTTGCTTTTAGTAATCAAAGCAATTCTTTTTAAAGGTTGCAGGGTCTCATCCATGCAAAGCTGGTGTGGATGAGAAAAGAACCAAATGACTTGTAAAGACCTCTAAGGGAAACCTAACGTGACTTTGCAACCCAAATATTGCTACGGCCTTTAGCGCGTAACTGAGCAGAGCTCTATGCTGTGCACACAAAAATGACATTGGAAGAACCTTTTGATGTCACAAAGAAAGGCATGGAAAAGTTAGGAAATGCACTAATTAAGGTTGCCTGTGTAATTCATTATGATTCATTTTTCAATTATCTGATCACATACTATTTTTTCCGCAGAACTCACTACCTCTGTGCACAGGATGTTCAGAGCACTCTTAATGAGCAGCTATTCAGTAGTTTGTTTTATCTTCATTGTTCCATGTGTGGCCCAAGGCCTTATTTACTGCATGCTATTAAATCCTGTTTTGAGGGCTAAATCCATAAAAAGACTTTGGCCTGGTGACCTTGTGTGCTGAAGTATCTAACTTTTTAGCCCCCTGCTGTCTAGTGTTGAGAGGTAGAGTTTATGACCCAGGTGTGCTGTTGCAGCTGTATTGCCATCAGAGCAGGGCTAGTTCTCTGGCCTGGTACTGTGGTGTGTTGTGCGGACGTGCCAGTCCCCGCCACCCCTAGCTCGGGTAACTTTAGTAAGTTCATGCCATTCTGAGGCATCGATCTACTATTATACAAAATTCAAATAAGCATCTCCTTTCATTACTCAGTTAAACAGGAGTCTAGGATTTGTGACTCATGCATCCTGTTTTCAGCAACGCCACTTGCGTGCTGAAAAGCCTTGGAAAAGTATTTCACCAGTTGTGACCCAATTTTCCTCTCTGTAGAATGGGAATGGGCCAATCCATATCACCAAGGTGTTCTCTGGCTCCAGGGTTTAAAAGTCCTTTGGAATCTTGGATGTAAAATGTTAGAGAAAGACAATGTATTGCTTCTTCATCCAAAACTGAAGGTCAAAGTTCTGGAAATATCCCCTTGCCTCACTGCCTGAACTAGATTTACATTAGAACTCTTGGAGATTCATTTTTTCCGTAAGAAAATGGGCTACTTCTAGTGCTCTTTAAACTGTGGTCATCCAGAGTCATCCCAGAAGACCCACCAACACATTTGAGAGAAGACACAAGAGAATCAAGGAGAGATAGTGAAGCATGCAGTTTTCTTCTCAGTTCAAACTGTCATGATTATGTCTGTAGCCTAACAAAATGAGCCATGGATGATTCTTTAACCTGGACATCAAAGAACATGGTGTGACTCATCCATATGGCTAAACTCACCCTTCTCCCCTCCCCAAAAGGCCAAGACACCTTGGCCATGCTGCCTGGTGGAAACTACTGGTGACCTTTGCCCTCTCAGATCACGCTTAAGCAAATCTGGGAGAATAGTAGTTGGCAAGAGCCAAAACCATGTTTATGAGTAGGCTAACAACAGTGTAGAAAACCATAGAATAGGCTTGCACCTGTGCTCTGGTCCTATTTATTTTATCAATATAGACATAGCCTGGGAGGTGTGTAGGGTGTTCAGCTTTCTACAAATGCATTTGTCACAGTGAATGTGGGGAAATCTTTATGGTCTGACATGTTTCATTGTTTTACCTCTGGGTAGTTTAGGAGGGTCTGGATTGTATACGTCAGAATTCCTTGTGATCAGAGCTGACTAGAAATCCTGTGATGTAATGACAGTAAATCCAGTAGTCTTTGGTAGAGTTGTAGGTATGTACCAATTCTAATGCTTTATTCAGGAGAAATTTTGCAACATAAGAATGTAATTTCTGATAGGTGAATAAAGAAAGGTTTTCCTCTTTCCAGAATATTGCTGGGTTTTGTATTTCAGAGAGGGAGGAAGGGTCAAGAAGTAGCTACTTGAACCTGAATCTCTTACAGTTTAGGATGTCATCTAACCATGGAATCACTTGCTATATGATTATTTTTCTGTTGTTGTTTGGAGTTAAAGGTGGCAGGGATGGTCATTTTCTTTTTCGGGGGCGAAGGAGGGCAGGAATGTCGAGAGATTACTGGATTTTTTCCTTAATGGGGTTTTGATGATGTTTTCAAGGGCAGAGAAACAATTTGCTGCTTATTTCTACCCTGAGGCCTTGCCAGTGTGACCTCATGTTCATTTTCAGCCAAAAGCTGCATTGATTTTCTGCATTGATTTTTCTTTAATTTATATTTAATCGAAATTCAAAAGTGTGTAAATGATACTTGAATTGTTCCTCCTGTGTTAACATATTGGAAATTTTCATTGAATTGACTGAGAATAAAGCTTCCAAGCATATGCATTCATAGGGCAAGTCAAGTAGACCACAGTTAATATGTGTAATAAGAACAGACGTGTGAGAAGCAGGCTTGCTTGTCCAAAATGAACATACACTTCTGGAAACAAAACTTTCTTCCACCACTAAGGGCCTGATTGCTGTTTAATTTAATCCTTGGTGGGCCAACACATGCGAAACAAGCTACGTATTGGGGAACAATCTATATAGCTCTCCAAGGTTCAAACCTTGGATTAATGCAGGTTACCAATCTTGCGTATTGTATAATTGATCTCTACAGCAGGATAGACTTTAAAAAAAAAATTTAGCAAAGAAACAAAAACTATCCAAAAATCTATGCTAAATACATTTTCCAGAAAACGGGACTCAGACCTGAATTAAGTTGTACTTATTTCTCTCTGAAGTCTGTAGTGCTTTGCCTCTGACTCCTTCCTCCAGACTGATCAGGAACTGGATTTCAGTGTCGCTAGTACTGACCCGTCCCTGTTTTGCACAATGCTTCGTGAATCCGATTTGGGGACCTACGACCAGTGCTTAGATAATTTCCTGATCTTTATTCAAACTGTCCTGAACCTCTTTGGTTTCTATAAATGCGATGATTCAGCCTGACTAGATCCTTGCTGAAGGCTATGATACAACTTGGGTTAACTTCAGAATCAGCCCTGCTGGCAGAACAGACCTTCTTGCGAGATTTATAGTACTTCCTGCTTCTAGCTGGGCTGCAAATAGAACAAGAACAGCCTTTCTCATAGTAACTTGGCACTGCTCCTTCTAGAGGGAACCCAGAACAAACAGGATACAATGAAAAATACCAAACTTTCATGAACTTCTTAAAAAAAAAAAAAAAAAAAAAAAAAGTGCCTTTGCTTGTGGTTGGATTTGGTGGACTTTTCTTGGGTTGTTGCATACTTTATTCATGCCAGTTCACTCACCATTAACTTTTATGAAAGTATACATAGTGAATACATAAAGTTATAACTATATGAACTAGATATAATTCAAGTTGCCTTGAAAAGGTGATGTTTTGACACATCAAAGTCTTAATGTTAGCAACTCTTTTGCTTTTCTTAGTGTTTCATTTGCACTGTCACTTGTTGTACTTGAATCCATCATTGAGTACCTTTTTACCAGTGAGCTAAAACATTTAAAACACACAGTCCCTGTACATCTGCCTGAGACAGATTAATGGCAATGAACATTAAAGCGACCTGCTGAAGACTGCAATAGGGGGAGATAAAGGAGCAGAAAATCAAGGACTTCTGAAATCTTCTGTCAGGTTTAAAAAACAGGATGCAAAATCCATTGAAAGGAAGAGAGGTGGGTTTTTTTATTAACTTCATTAGCCTTCACGTGAAACTCTGAATACCATGCATGACTTTCCTCCTGTGAAACATAACTTCATACTTTTGAAATATGGGCAAACAAAGAATTTAAAACTTGAGTTGAAAACTGGGATGATGTGCATCATAAATAGTTGCAAAACAATAAGACATTAAAAATGTTTACCTTAGCTAGTCTGAATTTGTTTAAAAATTGTGTATGCCACCCTCATATGCATATTAGCAAAAACCAGTAGCTAAACAGGTTAATGAAATCACCTATGTCCCAAAGTACTCAAGTTTAAAACCTGCTAACACTAAAAATACACTCTTCAGTTCTCCACCTGACACAGAAGCCTGTGTAAACAAGCAGACTTTGTCTAATAATAAATGCAGATGTTCAAAAATAGTGTTTACATTTACAGTCATGAGCCCTGCATTTCTATTCACAAGCCATGTGGTTTCTTTCCTGACACTTTGCTGAAAAAAAAATCTTTCTAAAGCTTCTGTGACTCAGGTTGATCTCCAGTTCATTTCAGTATAACCTCAGTGATATCCCTTCTCATTCTGCTAAGATCCTTATAGCTGTAGTTATATAATTAATGAACTGTAAGGCTCCTTCCTTTGCTTCTCATAGACAGCTCCATGTATGTATGTATGTTTTTCTTTACCACCAAGATGAATGGTAGTAAATGACTGGGTCTTTTTTGTCCAATTGACAAGAGTTCTTTTCTCCTCACCTTTGCATGTGATTTTTTAACACCAGTGAATAAGAAAGTCAGAGGATGACCAGGTAGGTGAAGCTGAAGACAGCAGTGTAAAGTCAGAATGAGGGATCAGGCATTCAGTTGCCTGCTTCCCGGAGCTGTTTAGCAGGGACAGTGCATATGAGCAAGGTCTGAAAGATCAGGTCCCCTGAATGAAAATACTCATCTGTTTCCTGTATAGAAAAGTACATATTAGTTACTTTTTTGTAAGAAACCCATCCTGCACATTCTTCAAATGTAAGTTTGCTAGTCACCTTTATTTTATTTTAGAAATTTGCATACACTGGGAGGCCCCAGTGCTCTCCCTTAATCCATCCCTTTTTTACCCTCTTCTAAAATAAATAGAAATATTTACATGTGAAATAAACCCCATTAAATAATTTAATAGGGGCAAATAAATCCTAAATCTCAAATGAGAGGAAATATTCAATAAAAATTGAATACAAGAATAAGGACTTGTTTTTATTGCATTGTTCCTTCAAAATACCCACTTGCAAACAAATATTTGTCAAAAGGACCACTCCAGGCCAAGCACTATTAACTCCATAATGACAGCCTTTGGGTGGCTGAGGACACTCCGCGCCAGCCGGGTGTTTCACAGTGCACCCAAGGCATGCAATCGTGACAACAATGTGTACCCTGCTGTGCCTCATGGCTCACTTGACATACAGTTTCCTGTATGAATCAACTGTTTCCTGTAGCTCTCCTTTCAGTTTAAATCCTGGTCCTCAAGTACCTCTTACCCGTCCTGGTAACTCAAAAGGTAATATCAAAAGGAATTAATTTGCTATAAATTATAGGCTCAACATTTGCTTTATGTTATATTCGTAAGCGGGCAACAAATGGACACACTACGGAGCAACTGATATAAATGGACTGCTTTGTGATGGTTATTAAAAAATTAAATGCATTTGTTTTATTAGTTTTAAATTTTATGCAATATAATTGTGGTAAAAAGGTAACAATTAAAGGACACCCTAGTAACACGGTCATAAACCCCCCGTGTTTTTGTCTTAAAGTAACAGGAGTAGAATTAAAGACCGTTACAGCTATTTGGATGTAACAATAACATTCAGCTCTCCTTTGTAACTGCTAATGGATTTCTTCTCCAGTACGCCTCAGAGGAAATTATTTTCCTTGCTTTAGTGAGATGAGGAGAGACTCAGAAAGGCTGGGAATCTGTTTGTGTTTTCTCTTACTCAGATATAAATCAGCTAGATCAGCCTTCAAGCCAATGGAGTTTAAGGCAGGTTTAAATTGTTATTCATGAGATATGAGGTTTCGCAGACAGTTATACAGCTGCTCTGAAGGGTCTTCATCATCTCTTGGTACAAAGCAGGATGAAGAGCCTTTACAGCAGCTGTATGGCAGCCGGAGAAACCCTTAGTAAGACTCTTGGTATAAAGCAGGGGTTCCCAAACTGTGATATGCATACCATTGGTGGTACGCAAACCACTTCCAGATGGTAGATGAAGGCAGCTTCTCCATTCCTATGTGAAGTTGCTTATAAAGCTACGGGGTAAGTATTTCCACGCAGTTACTGGAAGTCATTCTGTGCTTTTGTGCAGACACCCTGTGGCACAAATCAGTTCCTGCCTGTAGCAGTCAACTCCAGTAACTGGCAGTGTGGAGGCACTGACCCGAGCTGTGAGTAGGTGTCTTGGCACAAGCTGTGACCACCTGGTAGCTGGTGAGGATGGGCCAGTTAGGTGAGGGAATGCCGCAGGCGCGGCGGGCTGGAGGTGAAGGTTCCTTATGTGTGGGCATGGCGTGGTCATGAGACTGGGAGCTGCGGTGTCCTTACCTCTGCTGATACCTGTGCCTACTGGTGCCAGTGGCATTCATTCAAACCGAGTTCGTAAATCCTCAGCACACTGAGTTAATAAGCCCTTAGCAGAGAGGATTAAGCTAACTAGAAAATAATGCGCTAGAGCACTCGTGCATTAGATCCGTAGGACACTGAGTATAGGATCTGACCTGAGCATGCTCTCGAGTGCAGGTAAAGTGCATGTCTGAAACAGCTATAAAACAGCTTTGGCCTCATAATGTTTTTGCTTAACACACCAGAATAAAGTAACTGAGGCAGACGGTAAGAGAGACCTGAGGCTTTAATCTAGATGTCTGGCTGTGCACTTCTGTGTCAGTAAGGACAGTGTGGTTCACTGGGGTTCAGCAATGCCGAGCTAGGATGGAGAGGAGCTAGACAGACATAGTGTGACCGTGTCAGTATAGGGCAAAGACTGAGCTGATTAACCTGGCTGAGAGGCCTTTGCCAGTGAGGCCTTCGCTTTGTGGTCTGCTGGCTCAGGATGGTTTTTTTCAGTTGTCATTGGTGCAACCAGTAGCTGGTTATCACCACACACCAGCTCACCTCAGCCAGGGCTCTTCCTGGGATTTCCTGCTGATCCCTGTGCTTCCTCTGTTAATCCACGTGGTTCTTCTTTTCTTCATGTGAGGAAAGTCGTCTTTTATTTGTCAGCTCATTTTAAAATACTTTTCGATGGCAGAACAATGTACTTCATTTGAGAAGAGACTACTTAAGATAGCTTTCTAGATACACCTTTGTAGATTTTTTAAGTAACGTTGCACAGACTATTTACTTTTCCCCCATTGCTTTCACTGTCCATGATACTGTATCGGATTTCAGATCTTGTACTAATTTAATGATAATTGATTATGGCAGTGGTGCTATTTTTTCAGCAGTGAAATAAGCAACACGGTTTTAATCTTTGGGAAATGTGGATGTTCAGATATTTCAAAGGTAATATTTTTCAGCACTGATCTGAAAAGGAAGTGTAGTGAACTATTACTGAAATGCATTTGTCTCTGTAGTAATGTGGTAGCCTTAGTTGGCATGTGATGCCTAAGGTATGCATGACAAAATACAGAATGTAACTAGGTGAATGCTATTTTGCTCTTGTGTTTCTTTACCAAAAATATCTCTGGACCTTTGGTGATCAGCAGGATTTTTGTTTTACATCTCATTGGTACCTTACACCTGAATCACATAGAACTCCCACACCACTGGCTTTTGACCATGCCTTTGGAAAGCTTACTGCTACTAACTATAATAAATAGACTTTCTTTCTTAGAAAACCTCCAACACAGATTTTAGATTGAGCCAGTTTGCATATTTTCACACTGGTTGATTCTTCCACTGCGAAATAATCAGCATCTCATTTTTTTTACAAAAGTCCACCACTTTTTTCTTTTTTTGTCTACTGTTCCTTTAGTCTCCCATCAAAGCTTTAGGAGCTTTAGGCCTAAATTGAGAACCTTTTCTATTGTACTGCTTCCTAGTCCAGATCCCTTCTCATACCCTCTTTTCTGCTGTAGTATCGGAGTGCTTCCCAGTAGTGAGTTAAGCAACATGACTAACATCTGTCACGTGTGGTTTGTTCTCTCTCTCATTCTCCCTCCAGGGAGTCTTTCCATTGACTTCAATGGGCTTTAGATCAGGCTCTAAATTAGTCTGAAGACTTTGGGATGAGTGTGTTTTTGTTTTTTGTTATGGTTTTTTTTTTCCCCTTCATTTTTGTAAATGTCTACTAACTTTGCCAACAACCAGCAAGTGGTAAAGACAACTAGAAAAGAAAGAAGAAAAAAAAAAGGAGGAAATTGTTGCTAGGATTGGGACTATTAGATGGGGAGGGTTTTTTTATAACTTCTTACAGCTGCAGCAGTTGTTGCTGATACTCTAGTACTGCCCTTTCCCTACTTTTCTGTCTGTCTCAGGTGGCAGGGAAAGCAGACTTGTACTTCAGTCTGCTGGAACCTCTTCCACACAGGAATAACAGTAATCATATATTTTTCATAATGGAGGAGAGTTTGTGGTTAATAATTTCTACTTGTTCATCTGTGTCTTTCCATTAGCACGCTGGTTGGGCTCATCTTCCTTAAATTACTTCTTTACACATCTAATTTCTTCCTTTTACACCCATTTTGGCTTCCTTTATGGACATAACCTCTGCACATGTTTTTTCAACAACATTCAGTGGAGCAGAAGGAACGGCTTATAGGTGATCCTTTGAAATGTTCATTTGGGTGGATGCAGGGACAACGCTAATGTTTGTCTCTCACTTGTATACATCGCAGCAGAGCAACTTGACCATTTTTATACTGAAGAGTCACCTAAACTTTTCTGGGGGGAAAGAATTGATCTGCAACCAAATAAAAAAAAAAGCTTTGGATATCCCTCTATAACTTCTCCTATTAGCCATATAGTGGGATTGTGTATATATGCGTCTATGTATTTTTCTCTCTATAGCTATATACGTATACAGATATCAGCAATTCTGTAGGCTGGCTTTCAATGTCTTCTAGAGCACCTGTGCTCCTATATCACAGCTAGGGGAATGCTTATTAGAAGGAACATAGGTATCTTGAACTCTTCCAGAGTCATTACATGGCAGCCTGAATTATCTTGAGATGTGACCCAAAAAATCCCCAGAAATCAGCGGTGTCCTTTCCAGTGATTTCAGAACCATTTGGAGAGAGTTCTTCTTTCATACTAAGTGCTCTTCCTAACCTCTTTATATTTGGCAATGGAGTTAGAGCTGTTTTGCTGCCTTCTGCAGGCCTTGGGATTACTGAAGAACTAATCTCTTCTGAGTATTGACTTTACACACTGTGCAGGGTGTTGTGAGCTCTAAGCTGCTTCTCGCTGAGAACTGTTGCAGGGTTTGGGGTACCAGTTAGTGATCAACTTGAGCTGGCTGTCAGTTTAAAAACAACTGACATTTTTGTTGAAGAATGAAAGCAATTCTTGCCACAGTTTCTCACTTGTTCACAGCTTTTGCAAAGTAGCCCTAACAACAGCTGTAAACTCCTAGGCTGTCAGGGAATCCTTAAAACATGGAAAAACACACATATTTTTTCCATGCTGTAGTGAACATTGTGAGAATCACGGAATCGGGTCTTCGTTGTTCATCTTTGCAACACAGCCCATTAAATTTTACAGTTTATAATTTCACGTAATGGCATGTTTCATCCCAGAAAGCTTCTACCCACAGATAACAACTCG
The DNA here is from genome assembly GCF_900496995.4 of Aquila chrysaetos chrysaetos. NCBI lineage: Eukaryota > Metazoa > Chordata > Aves > Accipitriformes > Accipitridae > Aquila > Aquila chrysaetos. The sequence goes on from NC_044019.1 coordinate 26,493,708, forward strand.
CATACACAGAGGCTACAGAAATTCCAGGTTCTGTCCCAACCTACACAATGATAGGTGTCTGAAGCATAGCTTAATAAAACTAGCAATTGCACAATATGTGGCTTTTGGCCCTGTTGAAAGAGTGGTAAATTTTCCCAGTCAGTAGTGGTTATGAATGTAAATGTACAAGGATGAACTATTTGCGCTTCAAAGAACAGTAAATTTGTCCAAAAGAGATCTTCATTTCACCATTGTAAAGAGATCTAAGTCAGCAGGTACACATGAGAGAAGGAAAATATTCAGCTGAAAGTCTGGCTAGCTGTAGGAGTAAGCTTGAAGTATTTCAAACTCAGACGGGAGCAAACACAGGAGAAGTTGCAGATACCTCTCTGTCCATAGAGACGCACTCAGCACTCTGACCCACTCTTCAGGCAATCACCTCTTAGTTGTGGGTTATGAACGATGCTTGCAAAGATAAAAGCCTGATCCTGCATTTGGGTGAATGTGAATCCGCAGCAACTCTGCCCAAGCCAAGAGGACTAGTCTGCTGAAGGGAGACGGAGGCCCCTAGATAGGTCACTCGACAGCTGGATTAGTAACGGCTGAAAGCCCTCCAAGTTGCGGTCAGTCTGGCTAGGTTTGAACACCTCCATCTGACTCATCTCGTTTATCTGTGTTTACTGCGGTTGCTAGTGTGGTAGCTGATTACCTGCATCATCTGCTGATCTGTGTGAATCTGTAGCACGTTTCTGTTTTGAAATGCTACTTGTATTAGTGACATCATGTTTGTAGGGAGGAACGTTAGCTCCAGTGCAACATCTAGACAGCTTTTGGTACCTGGGCTGACAGTACAGAGAATTTCACTGTTGCATGCTGGTAGTGTTATTAACAGAGTTCCTGTTGGGGCATTTTGGCCTGTGGAAGCAATCTTCCTACCCTATATCTCCCAAAGTTACTTTCTGTATTTATCTGGAATAATTCTCTCTTGCTTTACCTTGACACATTCACCAACTAAATAATACTGATAAATAAAATATGCATCAACATAACTTATAAGCAAGGCCTAATTTCTGGAACTAGTCTGGGTCAAAGGCTTGAGTTTTTAGAGAACTGCCTCTGTAAATAGTTGATATGCCAAATTTGTTCCAGTTTTAACTCTCAAGGAGACTTACCTGGAGTCTTTTTGGAGAGGTAGCCTAGTCCAGTGGTCAGAGCCCAGGATGCAAACCCAGGAGTCCCAGGCTTCTCTCTAGTGCTGCTGAGTTGCTCTGCAACTTCAGAGTATTGTTTCATGTCTCTGCCTCTCTGCATTGCTATTTTTGAAGTGGGGAGTGGTAGTCCTTACATTTAAGACTGACCATTCACAGTTGGCGTCAGTATTCAGCAGTTAATGTTTGTTGAGTGTTTGGCAGATATGAAATCCCATATTCTCAGATGCATAGATTATAAAGCCAAGAGGGACTATTGTTCATCAAGGCTGACCTATTTATTGGAGGTGGGCCCAAATCTAGACATTGGATCAAACATACCCAAACTCTGGGGAAGCTCAATTCTGAATTCAGATCTGGATGTGAGCCTCATGGCTCAGTCCCATCTCTGTAAACACCAGACAGGAATACAAACAAACAATTTTGAATATAGGGAAAGCTTGGATCCAGAACTGAGCCTTGTTCCAAACTGTCCCAACTACTATAAATAGGTTTCCCATATCTCCAGTTATAAAACTCCAGAAGTTAAATTATTTTAGTGAAGCTTACATGTCTGCACAGAATATTGTTCTCAGCAAGGTTACAGTAGTAAGTTGACGAGAATTTGATCCTCAGGATGCTGGAAAAAATCTGGAAAAGCTCCATTACCTTTTGTGCTACAGATTAGGATCTGGTTCACTGTGTCTCTCTCCTGCCGTCTTTTTGTATCTCCTGATTTTAGTAAACAAGAAGGGAAGGAGAGAAAAGGAAGGAACTCATCATAGACTTTGAATGATGCAAACAGTTTAATTAGGAAATAATGCTAGATACTGTTTCCCTTCCTTTGCTGTTTTTCAAGCAGGATGCATCCTTAGGAAACAATAATAGAACCGAGGATTACAAAGCCTTTGTATGCATTGCAGCCAAGTGGCCACACAGGAAAGTGATATACGGACAGGCGCTTGTGTAACGTGAGCGGAAGTTATTCAACATTCCTTGAGGAAGCATAGGACTAACTCTTAGTATCAAGACAAATATTCCTGTCAAGCTGAAAGGGAAGATAATGCTGGACACCATTTTACATTGTCTCTCTTTGTGAAGTTTGCTGATCTTGTTCGCTTGAGCCTGGCTTCAAAATAATAGCATGAACTAAAAATAACTACACATTTGGGCCTTAAAATGTCTCTGTGACACAAGGTCAAACTATAATGGGCATTTCCTACTCTTTAACCTTTGTAGCAGACAGAAGGAAAAGTGTTCAAAAGGGGCACTGCTGTAGAGGTCAACCTGAAACATTTGACCCTGAACTGTTTTGGTTCTTAAATTCTATATCCAGAAGAAGGTATGTGGAAGCCTGTGAGACCCTAGTTTTCAACTTCTGTATCTTGAATTTCTCTCTCTACTATTTATAACTGTCATGATGTTTCACTGCATAATAGCAGTGTTTGCAAACGCTTATACAATTACACCCTCGCTAGCTGGGCTCTGTGAACTAGATCCTAAAAACCAGAGTCCATGGTGCAGAAAGCCCTCATCAATCTGAATAGATTTGGTCTATAAATTGCTGATAACTAGTGATCACAGCTGGGAGTCAGAATGCCTGTGGTCTAGTCCACCTCCCTACCGGTGTGCTGCGTGAAGGTTAGAAAGGTGCACTACACTTCTGAACCTCAGTTTACCTCAGTTACTACTAAGCTACTGAAATGATGGGAAATTTCTTTTAAAATGCACACCTAAAAGTCCTCATAGTTTTACACTGGGTTTCTGTAGAAATGAAAAGCCTTGAGGAATCATTCTGTTGTTCTCCTTTGGGGGTACATACCAGATATACTTTTCATACGCTGGTCTCTCATCAGAAATGAATTGCAAAAGCATGCTCTGATTATGCTCTCATCAGTACATTCAATGTTCAACACCTCTTGCATTTTCAAGTGTGATTCCTGTTCTTCCTCAATGAAATACTTCTGTTCTCCTGCTTTGATTGTGGAAAAAGGGAATTTAAGGATGGTATTAAACAATACACCTAAAATATTGCTTTCTTCCTCTCTGTACACAGCTCTTTTGAAAGGAAAACTATTATCTGCTCATGTTCTGACTACCGCACCCTCTCTTTTTAGTCTTTGAGTACTGAATTTCTTAGTTCCCTCAACAGTATGCATAATTCTTACTCTAATGTCATATGCTTAACTCACCAGTCTGCCTACAGCTACAGTCTTTGAGCCCTTCAGAGGCTCTACCTTCAACCTAGTCTTTTACTTTTGAGACCCTGCATGACTTACAGGTACTCTTCCCTCTTGGCTTATCATAAAAGTGATTCTTCCCACTCATTATCTTTTGTATTTTCATACTGCTTCATCTGGAATGCAAATATCCACCAGGAGTCCAATCTTCCTTTGTATTTCCTAGTATCACACAAAGGGCAGTCAGAATTGATTTTGAGTGGAGAATATGGTTTTTGACTAACTGACATTTTTCACAGAAAATGCTATGAAATCTACACAGCTTCATCTTTTACCTGAAACCTTAGAAACCAAAGAATGAATTTTTCTAGGCCAAAATGAGAAACAAACAAACAAACCAACAAACAAATCCTTAAGGCTTGGGGGGTTTGTTTCTTGTCCAAACCAACATTTCTTCTCTTTGCTTTCATGGACATGTTTTTTCTGTCCGTATTTCTACATAGACTTTTACCTCTTTGGGACATCTTTTGTTAATATTTCAACACGTAGGCAGTTCACGTCAAGAGAAAGTCCTTGACCACCGCTGCATTTCTGTTGATCGTTCTGCTTACCTTCTCAGTCACTGCACGCGGGGTTCCTTGAGTGTAAAAGGATCCATAGAAACCCAAACTCTTCTGTTACCTGTGATCAGCATTGAAGAATGCTTTTGCAGTAGTCTGGTGGGATTTAAGCGATTTATTAAATACAAACCCTGATACCAAGTGGTGTATATGGAACAGATTCCCTCAGCCTTGGGAGCACGAAGGGAGAACACAGCTCTGAAGCTGTCAGCAGTACGAGGCCAGAGCGACCAAGCCATTCCTTGGCTCACCTCCCAAAGAGACAATTGCCACCTCAGGGCTAGTGGTGTGGGGAGGAAACAGTGAAACAAGCAGTCCCATCAAACAACGATGTGAAGAAGGGGTTCTTGCAGGTGCAAGCCCTTCTGTTTCTGACTCTGTATGGGGCACTATGGTCTTGTTTTGCTCGAGACTCCAAAGACTCAAAAGTTAGCTCTGTACAGGGCTCCCAGAGATTAAATAAATTCAAAATGACATGCCCTGCATCCTTAGGGGTCATACCATTATGCATACCATTTTGTGCAGAACATTTGTTTATGATGAGATCTTTTATTGATGGCATCATTAGTATCTAAAGAGAGAGGGAAGATTGATTTGCTTTGACAGAGCACCAAATATTTTTGTTAGGGTGTAAACACAAATTGTCATACGAGCAGAGAACTGTAGAAAAATTAAAAATTAAATTATGTAAAACATATTTTTTAAAAAATAAATTTTTTTCAAAAAGGAAAAAAAATTACTTGGAACCAGATCTACTCAAATTTGAGGTAAGTTTGTAGTCTGAAGCACAAATAACAAATGAAATCACTATCTTGGTTTCTTACTCATCTGGCAAAAAATAGTTCTGATACAATTCTAAAATCAAAATCTGGGTTTATTTCAAACTGTTGCCATCTCATTATGACAAATACAGGCTCATTGGGGCAGCTACTCATGGGACTTCAGGTACTTCTAAATTTATTTTTGTATGGATGACGGGATGAGTTTTTTAATATTTATGTTGTGATGGTAGGTTTTTTATCCTACTATCAGCAGTTTGAATAAGTTGGTTCTCATCCCAAGCTGTACATCAGAGAGTCAGTTTTCGCACTTCAGAATCTTTTTCTATCGTTTCCAAGCAGTATGGGTGTTAGATGAGGTGGAGCGAGGAGCATGTACATCTTTAATGCTGAGATGATAGTATCAGGCAAAAATGATGTACATTTCCTCCCCAAACCCAGAGTTTGTCAGCAAGGATATTTGTTGTCAAAACTGTAGGAAAACTGAGTCCACAATTTTGTTAAATATGAATCTGAAATCTGATTGTCTACTTTTGAAACTGGGTTTCATCCAAAGACATAAAGCTTCAACCAGGCCTATTAATTTTATTTCACAGATTTGCATTAGGCAATATGACTCAAAAAGTTGGACATAACTCAGGAGATCTTGGGCCTAACACTGTCTCCACCCTGACTTACTTTTTTTGCCTTGCCAGTACCAGGCTGGAGTCCCAAAGCTCCGTTGCTCTGCACAAGTCTATAAATACACCACAAATTTCATGAGTCAAATTTACCTTGCTGGAGCAGAGCAACTCTTCAGATTACTGTGATTAGTTTTCTTCCTACATTTTACAGGAATCAGCTGGGCTACTTCAGGTATTTCTGTGTCACTCTGTAGTGTGCAGGATAGTTTTCCTCTCAGTCAAACTCTGTAGAAGTACCTGAGACATTCAGATATGCCAGTCCCTGTTACTTTGTTAGGACTAGTTGCATTAACTGGCTTGAAGGAGTATCCTTTAGCATCAGCTCCTGTTTCTCCCATCTGTGAAATGAGGAGAGCTTCCACTCTTTTGTAGGTCTGGATTTTGAGGATTTATATGTGATAAATTCCATGTAAATAATTAACTTAGTGTAAATGAATGATTTAACCTAGTGTGGAATATTATATTTTTCTTTTTTAAAAAGTAAAAGCACTACTTATTTAGACATGTTGAGGCAGTTGTTTGGGTTGTGAAAGAAAGCACTGTCTTCAAAGCTGGATTAATGGCCCTTGGGGCTACACAGGGAAGATGGTGGAGAGGTGACAGCGGGTAGATGCCAGGACTGAGAAAAATATACATTAAAACTGTGCTGAAAATGCCTGAATTGGTGTTTTCATTTATTCTGCCAAGATTCTTTCCTGATTTAATGAGCACGTCTGACTCGTACTGACTTGAATGGTCCGTGAGCAGAAGCCATCACATTATTTTCACCACATCTAAGTCACATATCTTTCGTACAGAGAGAGTAAGTGCGGCCTGTTGTTTTGGGATGGTGTTCTTTGGGAAAGTGAGCACATTTAGCAGGTTTTGTTCATGATGAAGTTTTCTGGTGGTTACCTTTTCTTTGGGAGCGAGGGCAGGTCTTCTGTTCCTGGGGAGATCTTCCAACCAAGTCCACCTGTTGACTTCACCCTAGTACTACCTGTTCTCTCTGTAAGTCAGATCCTAGGAATTGCTGATTTGCTCTACAATGGCCTTGACACCTCTTGGGCCAATGAGAGGTGAGGATACATAGTACCAGTCAAAAGATCCTCAGCACATTGCAGTATCAATGCCTCTGGGTATATTGGATCATAGATTTAATTTGTTTGTGAGCTGCCGGTTAAATCTCGTCATGGCAATTTTTCCTCAAATTTTGTATTAAATAGCATGTATCTTATCTTCTTATCTCCTTGTGAAACAGTAACGTGGAAGGGTGTTCAGGATCAGTCTCGTACTTCATGAAAATGACCTGGCAATGATCATTTGCCAGATCATTCTCACATATTTCAAAACAAAATGAAACAAAAACTCCCACCAGTGAAACACTTAGACTGAGTTTATCCCTGGGGAGATGATGAGAAACAAACAACACGTGACAGTTAATCATATTGTGTAATATATTACTGGAAGGCTCTCAGACACTGCAGCGAAGGGCATAGTATTCAGAACAGAATAGAGTGACTTTGATCTGAAGTTCATTTTGGGTTATGCTGTGGAAAAAAAAAAAAATAAACAACAAACCCCAAACAAACCTCATTCTGTTACAAAGATAAAAATGACTAAAACCTTCACAGTGAACTTTATGAACAGGTATCTCAGCAGATGCTAGGAACATGCAAAACCTAAGCAGCAGGGTTTATAAGCACGTCAGTAGTATGATTATGTGCAAGAGTTAAAAGCAAACTAATAATTTGCAAATGTCACAATATTTTATTAGATATTCATTATTATTTATAATAGAATATTAGTAATAGTAGTTATTAGTAATAAACTAGATTTATTATTAATTAATTAACTTTTCTTCACCATTTGCAATTAGGACAAAATTTCATGTGCAGTCAATCTACCAGTGCCCAATGTAAGCCTTCAGAATCTGAGAGCGACAGAGGACATCGGTGGGAAGGCACCACTGGTTGTCTAATCCCACCTCCTGCCCAGAGCAAGTCCTGTTACAGCAAGATGCTCAGGGGCTCGTTGATTTTTTAATCTCTGCAAGGGTGGAGAGCTGCCAGCCTCTCTGGGCTCCTGCTCCAGTGTCTGACCACGCTTCTGGTAAAAAGTTGTTTTCTTTTATCTTGTCTGAATTTCCCATGTTGCAGCTTGTGCTCACTGCCTCCCATCCAAACCATGGGCACCTCTGAGCAGAGCCTGGCTCTGTCTTCCCTACACCCTCCCATTAGGTTCAGTACTGGCCACTGATCTTTTACTGAATTTCATTTGGAGCCAAATCACCTGCTGATTGGTTCTTTTGTTTAAAAGACACTGACTTTTCCAGTTTCTGCTCATACAACACAACTTTCTGCATTCTCTTACTTATACCTCTACTACGAAGCACTTTTGGTGAGGGAATTACAACACCTATAGCAAAACTGGGCCTGAGAAATGAATGATATATGCCAACTTCCAAAGCTGTCTGCATGATACTCTGGAGCACACTGATTAGGATTCTACTTCTAAATCACTTTTGTTTTAATTGTTCCAATATAAGTGCAATTGTCATGTGAGCGATACACTCCAATTAAGTGATGGATGCTTCACAAAACAATGTTATTCTAACAAACTACTGATTGGGCTAGCATTTTCCAAAAAGCAGTATTGTTTTAGATGTTACGTATCCTTAAGATACCAGGCAGTTTCTTTCTTTGGCAATTTTATATCAATTAATTGTGAATATTACTCTCCCCCCCGCCCCGTGATTGTGGCTACCAAAGCACTCTTGAACTTGAGATTCATTTGCAATCAGAGTTTTGGGAGATTAAGTCCAGCAATGCCTTTTGAAAATGTGCTGTACACTGAAGGATGTAGGGTACAATCCTGCCCTTGGTGAGAGGTACTCACAAGATTACATACAAACCAGGACTTTCATCTTTCATTTCTCTAATTCTTGGATGCTCAAAGGTGGAAAAATATGCAGAGATACGAGCCTGTGGCAGATGACCATCAGTTATAAACCAGGAAGCCCTCGCCTTGTTCTTTGCCTGTGCTGCGCTGGGAAATAGATGGCAGTGCGAAGCGAAATGAAGAAACGTAATTTCTCACTGCTTTCATTTGATCTGCTTCCTTTCTCACATCTCTGTGTGTGGGTCGAGGGGGAGGGGAAGGAGGGTGAGGAGGGGAGGACGAGGGTGGGAGTTTCCTTCATGCTTCAGCAGTGGTGCTGAATGTGAAGGAAACAATAGTTGGTCTGATTCCAGGCATTCACTTGGGCAAGAGCTGTTTTGAGGAGTGAGCGCAGGCCTGCGATTCTCACAGGTACCATTGCCAGCGGCTGGGTTACCTGTGGGGTATACAGGAACAGATGGAAAAGTAGTATGCACTTATGGCTCTGTCCTAAATTTCATCCTCTGAGTTTTTTAAGAAATAGAGTTTTTACCTGTGGACCAAGCGCTCGTTTTCAAAATAAGGCTTAACGCTCAGCTGTCGAGATGATAGTTTCTCTTCTTAAATGACAGACTTCATTTGATCTGGGAGTACTGAAAGTGAATGTTGCTGTCATGCGTTAAGGGCAATATGGAAAAAAAAGACTGAGTATTGTCACAGGAAGAGATATGTTCCACTGAAAAGGAAATAAATGTGATCAACTTGCTGGTAGTTGCACCACAAACCGACTGAGCACCACGTTGCTTTTTCTTTTGCTGGCTATGATTAAGAGGCCTGAATTAAAGATAACTGCTTTGGAAAAATGCTAGGGCAAGAATCCACTGAGCACTTTAGGCAAAAGCAACTAGTGGTTCTACTCCAAATATAATTACTGCCTACCTCTGCCTGACAGCAGGCAGATTTTTTGATCAGCTGTTCTCTTCTATTTTCCCATGCTTTTTTTCCTCAGAAAGATGAGCTTGATTCCTAGGCATGGGGCAAAATCATACAAAACCACGTTATGTTTTGTAACATCTCAAAATAGTTTGGAGCTATCGCAATTTACGTTATGCCTTATCTACTAAGGGAAAACTTTAATGGTGAAAGGGATCTTATAAGTGCTGTGACAAGACTACATGATTTCCTAGGGCTTAGACGTGAACGCAACAGTCGAGATATTGTCAAATCTTATTTGGACTACCCAGGCAGTCTCTCACCTGCAGAATGGGCTCAGCTAGCTAATAATGAGCTGCTGCTTGAGATTCCAGGAGTATCTTCCTTCTGATAACAGCAATATAAAGTTAGTCTTTTCCTCACATATTTTGCTACCTTTGGCTCCAACTGGCATTGTGATTTACTGAAAAGGAGAGCAAAATTCTACCTGAACTTTATTTGAACTCTTACAGGTTTCATTTGGGCTAAGTATAAAGGCAAGTCAGGCAAACGTTATTTAAGGCTTGATTGTTTGTTCTAAATGCAGATCAGAAATAAGGGATGGAAAAGAGCTGCACCGTGTTAGCAGGTGGCTGGTGAGGAGAGACACTGCCGCTTAGAGGTCCTGCATTTGCAGAGACTGCTTTTCACTGCTTACATCCCTTCATGGCCTCCTCATGTCTCGGTTCCATTCTGCTGACCAGCTCGGCCCTTCTGAGGAAGCAGTATTCCAGAGGTTTGGTGGAACAGTTCCTCTGTCATCTGAGCTGTAAAGACTATGATTTTGTGCTAGTCTAATGCAGGAAGCCCAAAGGTGTCAGAGTAGAAAAGAAAACGATTTCTGTTCTTCCGTCCCAGCTTCTTCTACCAATAGTGTGACTCTGAATGAGGATGAGTAATCCTTCCCTTTATTTTTAGTGTTTTTTTTTAAAAGAGGGCCTTTCTCTTTCTTTCCCCCTCTTCTCCCTACTTTTTATTATTAATAGAGTATGTGTGAGGCTCAAAAGGAGGCAGGAGAAGGGATGTGGGCAGGAGGTGTGATGCAAAAAAAAGCTTGCTCTGAGATAGTGATCTCTTTGGGAGGGGCTTGTGAAGAAAAGAAAAAAAACACAGGCAAAATGATGCCTTTGTTTTTCTTGGGGATTTCTGTATTATTGGAGATGAATGTTTTGGCTCTGGGCAGGATAGTTTGTATCTGTGTACACACAGAGAGAGAGATCAGGAGTGCACATTACGTAGCAGCGCAGGGACCATGCCCAGCCACGTTGCCCGTTTGCACGAGGCAGCGGATTCTTCAGCTCCTACATCACTCCCAGCTTAGTCAGACATACCCTGCAGACAGCAGACTACATAATGTGTTGCTGTTGTTTGGATTTCGAGGCTCTGGGGCCTAGCTGTCAGCTGGCTTGTACTATAACGGGACAAACAGCAAATGCAGCTAACCCAAAGAGGATGCAGGAAATAAAGGAAATATATGTATTTTTAAGGATATGGATGATGGGGGAGGAATTGCTGATATGACTGTGAACTCTTGTGATATATTTAGAATCTTGGAGTAAAACTCCAGTTCTACTGAAGTCAATAAAAATATTGCCATTGAATTCACTGGAAACATTTTTTTCTGTCCTCTGTCAGAGGAAAGTAGTAGTTGAAAATATACAGCGACAACACTTTCACATCTGTGTCTCCAGGGAAGAAATGACACTGTACTTCCATAATGCCTACGCACAGACATACATCTTTCTAAAGATGCTGTCATGAACCCTGAAAACCCTGTCTTTTTTCTTCATTTCTCAGCTTCCAGGTCAAGTCTTGGGTCAGGTCATAGGTGTAACCACTGGGGAGGAGGAAGGAAACATGTCCTACTCACTCCAATCCAAGCAAGTTTTTCTGTTGTTTCATTTTTTTTTTTTTTTTTTTTTGCTGTAGAGGCAGTGTGTTTTTGGGTTGGGTTTTGTTTTGGTTTGATTTTGGTATGAGTTATGTTCTCCCTTCTATTTTAAAAACAAAACAAAGCGCATGTAAGTCACATACAGAGCCACCTTCAGGTTTACTTGTGCGAGACTCCCCAAACCTCTCTGCAGCAAAGGAAAGGCAATAGTATTACAAGTGAACAGAAAGCATTTTTGTTCTTTCTAAAGCACCTGAGGTTTTTGGATCTGTCTGAAGCAGGCACTAGGGACTGGTGTGTTTCATACCAATATCAAATTGTTTTTAGCATCAGTCACTTGGATGTGGCGCTGCACTCTAGCTTTGTCTCCTGTGGTGTCTTCTTGGGAAATATTAACTGAGCTGACTTTGTCATTTTTCCATGGCTGCTCTCTCTGCAGGATGTGCCCTGTGCCAGATGGTTGACTTGAATGAATTCTCTTTACATAGTTAAGAATCACTTTCTTTTATTATTCATGACTTGTTTCTTCCATCTCTCATGTTTCTCAATTTTCTCTCTGCTTCATAGACGGATAGTCATGCCAGATTGAGATGAGGCTGTTATTTCATCTTATATTAGGAAGCCATGTTGGGGCAAAAAGCGTGTCAGAAGGAGATAGGGCATTTTCTCAGATTCCAGCTATTTTAACTTCCAATGTCCGTCTTGCAAGATGTAGAGAGCTGTTGTTCATAAGGTACCCATGCTGTCATTTTTAGGCTGTGTCTTAAGTTTTTTGTCTGCAATAAGTGAATAAATAAATAGGAAATTTAAAATAAACTACAGGGGAAGTTAAAGTATCTGTAATTTTTCAGTTAAACAATTGAGTTGTATAGAAGTACTCTCATTATATATGAAAATCATAATGACTCAGTGTACTTCAAGATACAGCACCTACATGCCTTAGAAAGACCAATAACTGTGTGTAAAGCTGGTCTGATAAAAAGATTATGCACTCAGTTGCACATGCGGTGCAACTAGGTATTAAAAACCAGGCTCTGAATTATTTGTTAAAAACAGGTCTAAGTCCATTGATGCCAAGTGTGCTGATTTTCTTTGGATAGGGATCTATTGCTTTAAGTTTATATTCAATATAAACATCATATGCAATAATAAATCTTAGAAGCACATGCTTAGATTGTTTATTTGATTTATTATTTCATTTAGTGTAATGCTATTCCATTTCATTCCATTCTTGTATTTCTAGTTCCTCTGTAACAACCTTGTAAAAGTGACAGGGAGGCTCAGATCTTTGCCCAGCAAACAATATATATTATTTGCTACATGAAAGTGGTGCACAACTCTCTTAAATGTTCCCTAGCAGACTCCTATTGCATTCCACAATGTGCCTGCACTTGAACCACCTCCATTCATATCAGAGTCTTTTTATCCCAGCACACATTGAGCAAGCTGCTCTGAAGCTTAATTCTCCTGACCCTTCAGTGCAGTCGGATATTGTCACCTAATCCCCTTTTTTTCCTTCTGTCCCATGTGTGGTTTTGACTTCTTTCTCTTCTCAATTCCTTTTTCCTCTTCCCTTTTTCTTTCTTTCTTATTCTATAAGCCTCTCTCCAGGCTCCACATTCCAGAATTCATCCTTGCATTAGGGCTGCAATACAATGCTCTCCCAGTGTTAAAGGATTAGACATTAAGGAGACTGTGGCAACTCCAGCCTTACTATATGCACAGGGGGAACATAAGGGGATGGAGGACTGCTTGCTAAAGAGTAAGGAGACTGGGAAACAAGGGGGAAAATGGCATCTTAGCAAAACCAGAGTGGACGACAAAGAGATTTGTGTGAGCAATAGTAGTTGTTTCTGCTCGGTTTAATACTCTAAGTTGTCTCTGGAAGACAGTAAACCAGTTGGAAAGCAAAGCAGCATTACACATTACACAGTGATTGGTACATTAAATGCAATTTTTATTTTAACATCTATCTCTGAGAAATGGCCAGTTTGAAGCACTCACGTGGTGACATGCCATTCCAATACATGTGATGAGAGTGTTATCTGAAGCGCCAACGTTAATCAATATTGCATGGATGTTTTTCATAGATAATTGTACCTCTGACTCCCAGATTTCCAAAGTTCATACTACTCCCAGAGAAGGAGTCTGGTGTCTCAGCTTCCAAATATTTCCTGCAGGTTGGTTTTCATTTGTTTTCATGTTCCTGAAGGGAGTGGTCTTTGTTAAATGTCTCCTCCACTTTCATTATTGGATTGGAAACAAGTACGTTACTTTTCAGTACACATAGGTTCCTAATAGTGTAGTAAAACATATTTTGAAGAAATTAAGGTTAATTTCTTTCTTTGCCACCACTTCAACCCCTGCAAAAGTAATTCTGTAAAAGTAAATTTAAGGATATAATCATGCTCCATTTAAACTAATTAAAAATCTCCAGAAGCTATTTAAGAATGAAATCCTTGAAACAGGGGTTTTTTGAAGCATGCTAAACAGATCCTGTAGTGGAGCAGTAATTGTCTGTTAGAATCTGTACCATGACTCACAAAACCCTATAGAAGGGTTCTTGTTTTCCATCAAGGTTGTTTTGCTTATTTGTTGATAGGGTGGGAAAACTAAATTGAAGAAGTAAGTTTTGCATTTTGCATTGGAGGCGGTGAAGTTTGTGGTCATCCTAATCTATTACGGAAGTGAGTTCTACAGTCGTGGGCCAGCTGCCGAAAAAGTTTTGTCACCCAGACTCATGAGTCTCGCCCTTGTGGCTGACAGTTTCATTGTTCCTGAGGAACGTAAGTGTCATGGAAGGTCATGGTTGCATTATTATTATTCAGCTACATTTGAATAAATGTACTTGGCTCTATAAAGAATGCTACAGGCCTACTTACCCTGCTGTACCCCACAGGCATGTGGTGAGGCTTAAAGATTGTAAAGTGCTTTGAGTTCCTTGGAAAAAAGGCACTATATGAATGCAACAGATTCCCATTTGTTCATATAGCATCTGGTCCCACATCAGTGATGTTATGATATACAGGATCAGACCCAGAGTGCTGTACATGTGTTTGATTATTCGCAAACATAAACGGAGATATGGCTCCAACCCCAAGGTCTTTACAGTGTAAAGAACTGACCTGGCAGCCTACCAAATACACCTTCTGTAAGGCACTGAGTGGGTTTTTTGCTCATCAGCTTGCAAGTTTTCAGTTAGAAATACACCAAGCAATTGGGGATGAGGACTGAGATTTGGACCAGACAGGAAAAAAGAACGCAGACTGCATATTGAGAAAATGAGCAAAATCAGTGCTGTAGGAAGAAAGATTCAAATCTTGAAATTAAGGTTGTTCTGACTCCAGAAGTGATGTTTTACACTTGGGCGCATCTGCATATTTGCATGCTTTGTGTTTTCTTGTGGAAATACATAATGAGATTTTGATGAGAATAGAATGAACAAAAACCAGAGTAGTAGCAGTAAAACAGAGAGCGTAATTTTAATAACGAACAAATACTAGATGAAGTGAATAATACTGTTGGCTAGATTCTCACCCTGTATCAACTGGCTTGTATCAAGGAAGATTGGTGGTTTCTGGTATTTTATTCTAGCTGTAGATTTTTAAATATATTTTTTTACAAAAAGAAAGCAAAACTCAGGCACAAGACAGACATTCATGCCATTTACATATGGAGATTCTTGTGTCAGCAGGGTGCAGTTTGCTGCCTACATGCATTAAGACCAGGCCATGACATTCACCAATGCATAGACTCTGCAGTGGCTTTCAGGCTTTCATCTCCAAAGTTCCCCAGGACCAACGTAAATGGAGAGTGGGTAAAATGTGGAATTAATACTAAAATAGCACACTCCACCATGCAATGAAATTCAAGGCTTCTGTTTTCCACATAAAGCCTCTGTTCTTCATGGTTAATAAAAGAAAGTAAAGTGTTAGGTCTGTTGATAGTGTTCACAAAAGCTGTAAGAGCATAGACACTATGTAATAATTAGCCCAAAAGAAAATGCTCAGAACGACACTATAATTTTCCCCACCTGTTCCCCAAACTGTCAAAAGGAAACACGTCTCTTATTTCACTCTGAATGAGATGTAGTATGTTTGTGGTTTGGGAGATGATGGCTTGATTATCTGTCAGTTGAAACAGCTGGCTGCTGTGGTGCGAACTGAAGCCGAGACTGAGAGATCCACATACCTGCCTTGTTTTTAAGTGCTTGGTCTTACAGAGAGAAATCTTTTCTTGCTGCAGTTGAATATCTACCAGTTGATTAGGCCAGGACATTCGTTTGAATGTATTTTAATATAACTTTGAAATGGCAAATATGAAAGAAAGGATGCAGCTCATGAAAACTTCAGAGATAAGGAATAGAGGAATGAACAGGTTGAAGGTTTTTAGGAAAAGCTTATGTGGTTATTCAGATGTTCCTCACACATGTTGTTCCAAACTATTACTGAAGAATGTAATAAACCTGCTGTGTGAAGACTTTTTTCTCGGTGCAAAAATCCATTGCCCAGTCTCATCTCCCATTTCTTCTCCCTGCTGGGAACCCCATAACCCTGTGTGAAACATGTAAGATTCTTCCATATCCTCCTATCTGCCTTCCCTACCTAACTCTCTCATCTCTTCGTACTCCTTTACCTACTTTCTGCCCTGAATCTGCTCCTGTAAAAACATTTGCCAACGTCACAGACTGGTAACGTTGCATTAAAACGTTGGTGCGGATTGTCTCAGGAAGAAGTAACCTGCTGATGGTGGTGGGAAGCATGCCCAGGCCCACCTAGTGCCTGGGAGAGGCTGTCAGGGGTGGAGAAACTGGAATCTCCTTAGGCCTCCCCTTGTCTGAGGCTGCAATGAAGCCCTGCTTGGGGTCAGTTGTGCCACAAAAAGAGCTATCTGGTTGCATTTTGACACACTTGGTTCTTATACTTTCTGGAAAACCAAAATTGTATGGTCTTGTGAAAACGAAAGTGGAAAGTGAATAACTGGGTAATAAAGGCTAGATTCTGATTCAGTTTAAATTTTTTACATACAGCTTTCATACTTTCCCAGTTCTTCCAGGCTGTTAAAATTTTAGGAAAAAAAAAAAAAGTTAGAAAAAGAATAAAGTTTCTGTAGTATTTGCTTTGTGAAAATCCTAACCATTCTTGAAAGATCTATTCCTAGATTAAAAAAATCCAACAAGCCCTTAGTCCCCATTCCAGTTCATGACTTATTCTTTTTATGCTATCTCCCCAAAACAGAAGGAAAAAAAACCCAAACCCAAAACACCAGGCTGAGAACTACTCCCAGATGATAATAAACTGACTCAAAAAAGTTGAGAACAAACTGGATCAACCCTCTAACAGATGGGAGCCTTTACTGCTTTACTCTTAAGAGACACTGGTAAATCATTTGGCATTATTAAAGATACCAACCACAAAAAGGATCTGTAAAAATATCTATTTCCAACTTTTCATCATCTGGGATTCTGCAGTTGTTAGTGGTCCATGAATCACTCCTAGTATTTAAATGTAATATATTCATTTGGATAGGTGCATAACAGAGTAATCTTCAAGAATGAAATAATTGCCACCCATAAGAAAAAAATGGTGGTTTCATATGCTGACATATGTAATTGAAACATCTCTTTTACTTGAAGCAGATCTTTTAAGCTGTAATCATAGATACAAAGTACAGTAGATACATCAGGTCTGTCTCACCACTATATTAGTCTGGCTTTATTCAAGTGCAATTCAGTTGAAAAAGCTGGAGTTACACCAGCATAAAATTGGACATTTTGCCCACCAATACAGCTCTGTATTGCCTTGTGTCTTGCTTAGTCATTTGTACCACACAAGAAAGATGCACAGAATTATGTATCTAATTTTGATTGTGGGATTTCAGTAGATGTTTGTGGTACATTAAAAGACTACACAGTGTTGTAGGCAACAGAGAGACTGTCCCACCATCTTTGTCAAATGCTTTAGCTGATGAAGTGTAATTTGTTGTGTAAGAATGGTAAGTATTTACTAATGGTGATGGACTAGGATTTCTTAGTGCAGTCAAGGTACTTTCCAATATGTGACCCTTCTTGGTCAGTGTCTGGATTTGGGGATTGAGACAGGTTTTAGGTCAGCTGTAGAAATAAACATTACCAAGACATTAGAAAACACAATATTATCATATCTTGCTTTGTGATTTTTGGAAGTAGAAGTTAATAGGCAGGAGACATAATTTTATATAATAATTCCGGTCCAAATTCTGATGAGTAATATTTTATATGCTTTCAGCATGCAGAGGAGGAATAGGTTCCCACAAAACTTTGCATCTCCCAGTTTCTTTACATGTGCATGCCATCTGTACCTTCCACCAACAGTGCTCCCAAGTAAATGGGCAGAATGGCATTTCAGTGGCTTTCTTCCTGCAAATGTTCAAAGTTACTAAGTAAATTATCAAACCTCGGAAAAAAAAAGATGCAGCTGAAAAACAAATGAGATGTCTAGAAAGTCAGAAGTTGATTCAATATTTCCTATTTATGCACACAAAAATGACAGCTTAATACATTTTTTCCCAAAAGAGGCAAGAGTTTAGTGTGTAGTATCCCCCTAACCACTCAGCACTCTCCAAGCATAAACTCAGTAAAGCTTATATAAACTAACTGCAGAACCTCGCAGCTGCTGCAAAAATTTTGTGGGCCAAACTCATTTGATTTAAGTGAAACAAAAAACATGAAGGTCAAAATAGGGGCTCAGTTTGACCCTTCCTTTTTCCGGATAATGTATGGGGCCTTTCTATTTGCCTGATGTACTTTAAGTCTACACAGTGAAAATGCGGTCCACATCCCTGCAAAGTTAAGTAGTATATAAACAGAGAAACATGCCATTTTATCACTGAAGTGAAAATGTATGGGTGAATAACTGTTTTGAGTTACTTCTAAGCTGCGAGATTCCTGGCTGTTTCTTTTAGTCTGAGCTGGAGTTGTCAGCAGGTTGTCTTATTGTTCCTTTTACTATTTAACTTGAGAGACTTCATCTAAAATGCAGTGCTGGTGTGTGTGCATAAGCTAGACAAATAAATATCAATCATCTCCCAGATGGTGATAATATGCCCTATGGGAATGGAGCATAGACTTGCTTTGACACTTCTGCCTGTGTGTGTGCACATACATGCATTGCATTTCTGAGCTCTCCAACAATCCAGCATCCTTTGCTCATGTCAAGTTGTGCATTCAATTACACTTGTGCTCGTGTTACTTCTTGTGTATTTCTTGTGGACAACGTGCCACTGAATATAGTCCATTGTTTGGTCCTTCTATATCTGGATGTCTTCCTCCTTGGAGCCAAGTCTTTCAGATTTTGGCACTTGCTGGCTTATTTTATTCTACTGCAGCTTTTATGAATCTGGTTTCGAGTGTGTAATCCAGAATCCTGAATTAGGCATCTCTGCTCCTCATAAAATGAATGAGGAAAGTGAACTGCCTCAGACTGGGCCTCATGGTGGTGAGTGCCCTGAGCAGAGAGACTCCTTTGCTGGTCAGTAGGAAATGACTTCAATTCTACAGCTCCTTCTCCTGGGCTTAAGTGCCTAACTGTGAGCTGCAGCGAGGTATTTCCCTAAAACCTTTCCTGGAATAAGGTACTTATGTCATTTTCTTGGAAACTATCGTGGAGATCATTCCTTTCTTTTAAAGTATAGCCAAGAAAGTACTGCCAAACCCTTTTATGCAGTATTCACAACCCCAGAATATGAATAGCCCATTCCCTGTTCTCTTGGCTGGGTTTCAGGCCCATATGGCCCAAGTGCCCTGAGGATCCCCTAACCACTAAACCATGCTTAGAGCAGGGGGCACTTTTTATCCCTCCTGTTGAAGCCATTCTACTTTGCAGAAAAAGCCTTACGAATTTGCTGGGCTAGAGAGGCTGAGGGAAGGTGTACTAATGACTAATTGGAGTCCTCGGTTGGCAACTGCGGAGAGGCCCTGGGTTCTAGTTCCTGCATTCCTGCAGTGGTGACTGTTCCCACAGTTTATAATGAACAGTTGTTGGATGAGAAGTCACTGTACATAAGCAGATGATAGGCCTCTTTTCTCTTAGACAATGTCCTAATCCTGGACAGGAGAGTCTGTCTCCATTTTTTGGCCTCATGAAATAGTCTCGATAGGAAAGTTGAGTTTATCCCTTTCTTCCTGACACACAAAGCTCAGTAGGTAGCACCCATGGTAAGAAAGGTCATGAAAGAGCTCATCTTTTATCTGCTTTTTGTGAAATTCTGTCCTTGTGCTTGGTAAGTTTGAGCCCTGAGATCTGTTTCTATAAAAAGAGGTAAACTGGGATGGGGGGGACAGAGAACATGTTTTCCTTTTGCTTGCTGTATCACTGGTTTGCAAGGGCAAATAGGAATGCTGCCTATGTTTATCATATGGTGGCTTAGTTGTCGCTGGTGTGGCAAATTTGGGAACTGTTTGTATTATTGTACCACATAACTCTTCCAGTTATTCTCCTCTAACTTTCTGATGAAACTCCAAGCATTTCCACAAAAGGATTATTTATAATTACTGTTCATAAATATGAACCAAAGATCAAATACAAAAGGTTGTGAGACAAGTAAGCATAGATAAGCCACTTTTTTCAATTTATTTTCTGAGAATATAATGCTGGGAGCAATATATGCCTCAGTTGTCAGGGCAGGGTATCAGTTGATTATTGTTGGTATGTGATATTTGAATACATAGGCAGGAACATACCTAGAAAATTCACTGATGCATCCATTGCACGGATGTATCTATTTCTTAAAGACTAGTGTCTAAGATACCCTTTTGCCATAAGGAGGAAGGTAATAATTCTTTTTCTCTGTTTCCAATAAAATTCAGGCTTTCAGATTATACAAAAAGAAAGGTATGTTTCCCAGTTGTTATGAGTGATTATGAAATGTATTTCCCATTATCTAGATCAGTCAACCATCCTGCATTTACGTGGGGAAATGAAAGGGGAAGATTAGCTCAGTGAACGTAAAGATACCCAGTCATAAAACCTTGAGTTTTATATCTATGTTAGTAGGTCTACTACTAGCTACCAGATTTCGTTTTCTATTGTATTTTCTCAATTAGAGGAAACAAAATACTATGTTAGTTAATGATTATTTTAAGAGAAAACCAAAGCTAGTTGATTATTAAACAAGCAGCACTGCCTTTAATTTCCATTGATGGGTTCATCCTTCAATGCATATAATTGACATAGCTCAACAGTGGAGCTGTCCTAATTTCCATCAGCTGAGGGCCTGGTTTATCATACATTATCAAGTAATGTATGACTTGCATTATAATTACAACTTTAAATCAATAGAGACAACAGCAATTTTTTTTTAGTTTGCCATGCAACTTGAGTACAAAATATGAACTGAGCTCTGCTACAAAGCACATGGCACTTGCAAAGAAAATAAAAAGGATGACAGGGAACTGCACTCAGAAAGAGACTGCAAGTAATAAAACTGGTGTGGTAAAGTAAAGCACAAGTAGAAAATAAATTTGCTTTGAAGTTTCTGCTCAAACATCTTCTCCTGGAATAAGGAAAATTATATCTAGCTATATAGAAAAGAATAGAAAAACATTAAAAAGTTGTTGGGTTTTTTTTAATTATTATTTTGGGGAGCACTGACAGTTTTTAGTTACTTTGGCTTTGCATTTCTTTTGCTCTAGTAGGTGAAAGGTAGAAAAAATCCCTTAGGATAGATTGCATTTACTCTGCTATTTTAGACCAACTGAGTTATTCTGAATCTAGTGGAAACTGGCAAAGTGAGCATGGGAGGAAACTCCTGAAAGCATAATAAGCTGGTAGATGAAGCTGGTAACTGAGTTTCATGTAAAACGATTGATGTTTTTGCTGGCACAATGTACTTCTATCCATCATGCAAGGGCTACTGAGCAAGGTAGCGTGCAAAGACCTACCTAGATGTTATACAAATGGCTCTGATGCACAAGGTGGGCTGGCTCCTGAGAGGGACATGTGTAGGGGTTCAGGTCCCAAACACTTATTCTCTTTCCCTTTCCAGGGTTCTCAGCCTGCTTTGGGAGGCAGCAGTTGAATGACAGCAGGTAGCAGCCTACTGTACGCTGTGGATACTCATGCCAGGTGTAACCAGTAAGAGTTCAGGGACCCTCTATGGGCACCTGAGTTGTTCCCTCAGCAAGTTAATGATGCTGTGTTGGCAGCGTTTCCCATCATCTTACCAAGGAGTACAGCCATTCTGCTTTTTCTCCTTAAGCTTCTCCTGTTTGCCTCTCCAAGAGTACATTAATCCTTTCTGCTTCAGCATTTCAGTCTTGCCTGTGGAGTTACCTGCACCTTGAAGTTCTAACTCCTCAGCAGCACTGCTTTCTACATTATAGGCTACCAGTTTTTACCTTTGTCTATTATTTTTTCTTACAGATGTAACATTTTATTTGGTCAAATGGGCCACACTTACCCCTGCTCCAGATTTTTCAGTCCAAATGTTCTGCTCTTACCTTCACTTATTCTGCTAGCCTTTGTTGGAGATACAGGGTGGCTGGGTTTGTTTTGTTTTGTTTTGTTTTGTTTAAACAAGTGTTAAAAATTATTTCAAAACATTGATAAAAACACTGAAAAGGTTTGGGCATAGAGGAATCCCCTAAAATGCCATCAGGTCAATTGTGATTCCCCATTGATGGATTAAAAAAAGAAGTATTCAGCCCATTCTTAATGCTTTTAACACGTGCTTTGTTGTCACTGTGTGACACTGCTTTTAACCACGGTGTTGTACTGTATATTACATCTACAGAATTACTAGTAATCTCCATTGAGAATGAAATCAGGTTTGTCTGACATGACCTATTTCCTGTTAAATACATTGAATGACATGAATTCTTTTTCCTTTATTTCCTTCTTAGTTGACTCCTGCATCAACTGTTTCATTATTTTACCCAGGACTGAGGTCAACCTTACTGACCTGGTGCTGCGTGTGTCATCCTGCTTGCCCTTTTTGAATATAGCACTCTTGTATTTCATGGGAATCTTCCTGGTCTTCCAAGATATGTTAAAAACATGCCAGAGATTTTCTTCCGACAGGTCTTTAGAACTGTTTGGGGCCCAATCTATGGGCTGCCACATTTAAAGTACTTATCAGTAATTGATGCTCTTTATCATCCTTTACAGTTACTAACAGACTGGGAAGTACTTTATCAGACTCAAGTGAAAAAAGTACTTTATCCTTTTTTATTCCAATATGGGATGGGAATACTTACTGAATGTTTATCCCATCTGCATCACTAACAGTGTTATGTTCTTCAGAAAACTTTAACCATTGGAAGCTTTCTCAGATTCTTAAATACTTCAGAAATTATCTTCATATAAGTTACACATCTCTCGGATATAGAAATTACTCTGATGCTTTTAGTTTCCCTTTTCTCTGCTCTTCATTGCTTTTGATATATATGTTGATTGCTTTCTAGTCTCTGTTATCTCTATTTCATTCCCTCTGAAGCAACATTATACACATGCAAAAAGAAACCGTATGTATATATTTGAGTAAGGTCTCCTTGGTCCATTTTAATGTTGCCTTGAAACACCCAAGGTCTTTACATTTGGCTGAAGGAATGCAAAAATTTGAAAGCTTTTGATCCACAGCAGTTACTACGGATCATTGAAGAGTGAAGAATAAGTCTACCACACTGAATGTGAGTGGAAGGCATGAAGGATATGGGAAGGGAAGGTAACACTGTAGCTTGCCTGTAAGAGAATCACGGTTGCTCCAGCTTGGTGGTTTTGGAGTAAGTTGCTTAGATTTTGCTTGGAGAGTGACACAGCTACTGTTTCATTTATCTGCTTCATTAAGTTTAGACTATATTTGTCTCTGTTTGCTTTTCTACTTGTGCTTGGAGTGTGTCTATCTGTGCTCTGTTTCACAGAGCCTGGAGTTTATTTGCCTGAGTTTGCTTTCCACTGCCTTTGGACTATGTTTGCACTGAGCTCTGTTTCATTCAGTCTGGACTTTATGGGCCCGAGTTTGTTCCACAGCATTTGGACTATGTTTGTTTTGCTTTCCAGAGCCTGAGAATGTGGCTGTATATGGCTTGCCACTGCCCAGCAGAGTGTCTCTGTCTATATTGTGGTTTGCCTGAGTGTACTCTGTGCTAGCTTGGCCTTCGCTCGCCTGTCTGTTAGCATCTGCCTTGCCCTGTGCCCTGCTTCGGGATTCAGCTAGTTTGCAGTAAGGGGGAATGTGTGATAAACTAAGAGTGGTTTAAACTCTGGGTGGACTGTCAAGATCAGGGTCACCTATTTGCTGTTTCCCAAATACCAGCACAGAAATCCTATCAAAACGCATTGTACCCTTGCAGACACGTAGAAAAGCATTTCAACAGATTGTTATTTTTTCCAACAGAAATCAATGATTAAAGGCTGTGATGAAGAATGTTCTCTGTAAGCCCACTAATATAAATCAAGTTGACTGACATGAAGTATTACATCAGCACAAAATTTGTCCCAGCTCTGGTACAGACAAATCAAATTTATGTGAGGTCAGAGGAGGAGGGCCTACCAAATTCTTGGCCAAACACGAGCATCCTCAGCTTGCCCTACCTTTAATTAAAATAGAAAAGGCAAAATATTAACCATGTCTTGTAATTCTTACTTCTTAAGAATGATGTTAACTGGAAGTGCAGATGCTTTCTTACCTCTCCAAGATTATCAGCCTCCTTTTTAATTCTCTTATTTCCACTTTGTCTTTTTTCTTTTAACCTAAATCTGGTTTTCTGCATCTCAACTAGTGGGTTGCCTCAGTGATCACTTCTCCATGTCTTCTGGAGATAAGTGTTTTGATACAAACACAAATGTCCTTTGAGGGTGCTGTCTAGAACAAGTTGCTTCAGGTAACTAAAGGCAATTTCTTACCTACTCAAACAGTTGCTGTTGGCTTTTCACCCAACATGAGCTGATCCATTGCAGCATACAGTGCTCTGCTACATTCATCTTAAGCATTTTGTTGTTTTGTAAGTTATAACCTTATATGATTTTGCTAATGTATGCATTCATGTAAGGCAATTATTTCTAGTGTGTTATCTGCTTTCTACAAAAATTAAGCACAACGCCATTCTAAAAAGTAAAGGCTGGGTACTAAGTTGACTGCATATACCTGTGGGACAAGTACCAGCATCACCCTCCAACTTCCCACCTTCCTCACTTGTGTTTTCCATGACAGGACAATGCAAATCTCAAATACAGCCAATTCTATTTTGAAAAACATGGCATATTGAAAACGAATTGCCTCCTGTGTTGTGAAGAACATCAATCTCTGCCTGTATATTTAATCTCTTGCAGTGGGCACTACTGTTGAATTTCTGCTAAACACTTAAGCTATTCTTCCTACCCCGTAATAAATGGAATATGTACACAAATTCGAAGCAATTGCATAGACGTATACATGCAAAACCCATTTTCCTTCTCACTTGCAGCTGTTTATCCAGCAACAACAGAACTAGAATAGCACCAAAGAATAACTTAAAATAAGGGGAGGGTTGGATAAGGTGAATTATGGATGTAGTCAGAGGGACTGATCCAGCAGTAGCACAGATGAAAAACAGCCAGGCTTCAGAGTTAACCAGCCTTGTGGCAATATTTTTGGAATCACTGAGACTAAAGAAAGACAATCCTCCAGATACAGAGAATGTGCCATCTCTGTGGACGTTGAGAAACAATTGGTCCTATCTAGTGGCCAGGGGATGACTAGTCAAAGCCCGTCTCAACACAACTATGTTTTGGTCTATAATCACAGAAAGGGATGTGTGATCAGTTTCATTTTAAGAAGAGAACACACTGGGAAGGCAAACTATTGTGTTATGACCTTAACATTTTGATTTTGTTGATTTTGAGTATTTGATGTTTTTACTCTTCAGGGATAAATGAAAAAAATGGCCATAAATGAAAGGGGTTGCGAGTAATATATGGGTTATATAAAATTTGAAAGATTTTAATATATTAAAATGCTAAAAATACAAGTAGCAGTTGATAGATCTGAAACATTCACTGGACTGATCTCTAGCAAGGTTTGGTGATCAGCTTTAGATGGCTTGAGTCTGGAAAAAGATGGAAAATAAGGAGGACTGTATTGCATCCAGAGAAAAAAACCCCTGTGATTTTAGATTTTGAATGTGTAATGTTGGGGTAACAGATTTTCCTGTTATGGGAAACTGATCATTTCAGGGTAGGTCTTAAGTAGATTTATTATAAAACACAATAAAAGTCCCATAAAAGTAGGTGAATGAGAGTTCCCTCTTTAGAGAAAGGGGATGTGAATTCCTCCTGACTTCAACTTTCAGCCTAGCTAATAAAAAACTGCTATTACTGTGATAGCACAGCTACTTTATGCAGATAGAAAAACAGTAGTTTCATCAGCCTTTAAAATTACACAAGGGGAAGTGGGAAAAAATGAACAGCAGCAAACGAGACAAGCAGTAAGATTTTTTTTGAAAGCTTTCTTCTGTTATGGAATCCCCTGTGTACTTTTCCACTGCCATCACGAGCAGTTATCTGAAACCAAACTGGGAAGAGGTTGGAGCAGAGCTGGATGGATCTGGCACACAGGTGTTTGTGTCTCTTCTTGCCAGTGTAGTGACTGGCACTTATCCAGGGAAAGGATGGGCAGGGAATCCCCTGTTGCATGTTAGGAGAAAAAGAGAAAGGACTACCCTCATCTTCGGGCTTAGGACCTACTTCTTCTCCTGTCCAAGACTCAGGATGCAGGTTGTTATTTAAGAATATTTTCTTGTGAACAGTCCAATTGATTTTGTTGCTCAACTTACATACCTAAATTTAGGCATGTGCCTAGTTATCTTCAGACTTCTGTAAAAAGAATCAGCCCTGGACAAGAGAACAGTTGAGAACGTCTAGTTTGGGAAACACTGCTACTAGTGCTTAGCAATAATTAGCAATGCTGTACCTCCAGTCTGCTTTTAACCACTATCAAACTGTGCTGCCACTGTGTTCAGAACCTTTCTACATGGCCATTTATCAAATCCTTTCCAAATACGTCCCAAAATCTAGTTTTGTGTACACTTTTTTGACTATTTCTTACTGAGGCGATAACATTTCTTCCACTAATTTGGATTCTCAGTCTTCACAGCACTGATTTTATTCAGTCAAGAGTAAGATTTTAAGCACCTATTGACTAGGTAAGCCCAGTCCAACCTTCATTGCTGAGGTAACACTTCCACTGACATCAGTTCAGCACATTTAATCCAGTAAAGGACCACTGGAACAGATTCAGTGGGCAGACAACTCTTAGCTTATTTTCTGTAATATTTTGTCTTGGCATGAAGCTTAGCTCAGTTTTTTTTCCAGGCCTGTAGCCAGCTGTTAAAAAAAAAAAAAAAAAAAAAAAAAAAAAGAGAGAGATAGCAATGAGACTCTCCAAGAAATGACCAAATAACCTAGGAAATGTGGCAAGTACTATGGTTACACTCTAGAGGTTGGCATTTCATGTATCTGTCTTCTAAATAAAGCTACTGTGCAGCTGTGGTTATAAAATAAAGATGCAGGCAATTTAGATGGGTTCTTAATGACATGTTAGGTGAAATATAGTCCATTGCTAGCATCACTAGGGCCAACACTATAGCTAGATATTTCTATAGCATCTTTTCTGTGGTTGAACTGGTGGCATATACAGGTCTACGTCTGTTGTGTGACCTGTGTGGAGCTACTGCAGAAGGCTGCTTATTCAGTGAACACGACCAACGTAAACTGAATTGCTTACACCAACCACCAGAGAGAATAGCCCCTTATCTGGTAATTGGCAAAATACTAACGAACTATTAAAAATAAGGAACTGAGAGTGGGATTGAAAGAGAGGAAAAGGGATGTTTGTGAGAATATGCAATACTTATGCTTTGCATTTTAGTAGTTTCTGAAAGTCTCTTTGTGCAAAGTGCTTTACAAACACATATTAAGACATATGCCCTCACTGAGTGCTTAAAAGGCAAAGACAGACAAGAATATTATTATATCCATTCTGCACAGAGGAACCAGGTGGATTAGCAGAGAGATTAAGTGACCTACCCAAGAGCATGAAGAGGGTCTGAAAAACATGGGCAGAGTTTCCAGTCCAATGCCTCAGCCAATGTATTTCTTCCTTAGTAGCTATGCTTTCTAATCAGACTTGGGAGTCTTTCCCTTGCCTCAAAAGCCCAGTAAAGATTTCACTGCGGATGTTTGCTATTTGACTGAAAAATCATCTTATTTCTGGTTTTCAAATAGAGAGCAAGTGCTGTCTAATGGTTTATGTATTAGGAGGATATTCTCATTTTCCACATGCTGTCTGGCTCTGGTTGCTGTTATGAGATGTTTAGAGAATGCTCTTTGGAATAAAAAAAAGAAAAAAAATCAAAGGGGGCCAAAGCTGATGATAAGTTAGACCCAGTGCGATGTATTGCTTTTCCTCAATGTTTTCAATGGCAAGGAAACAGCAAGTTATATGAGACTCTGCCTTACGGACCCTTGGCCAAAAGTCTGAGAGCTACAATTTGTTCTGTGGGAAGTTGAAGCTGGGAGACGCGTACAAGAGCAGCCCCTGTAGACCATCCAGGGGATCCATGTGTGACTTCCGCTCTCTCCCAACAGTCTTGGTATTTGTAGTTAAATTATTATTAGTTAGGAACTGTGGCTTCAGTATGCAAAATCTCTTGGCCTAAGCAGAAAACAGTGGCTAAACATCAAACAAACAAGCAGCTGGGTTAAGAGTATACATACAGCACATACTTTAAATGTCAGTAACATACCATATTCCTGTAGTTGGGTACCCTTTCGGTACCATGGTAGTTTAATCTTACTTTTTCTTGGCAAGATCAAGTAGGTATCTTGGCTGAATAGATAGAATGGAATAGCCTATACACTTTTTGGATTTCACAGGAGGAGAAAAACCTTGAACTGCTTATTTCTATTCCTTTTGTTTAATAATTTATTTTTATTACCACCTTGCTTTGTACTCTTAGACTTGAATAGCTATTGGTTGGGTTAGGTGAACTAATGGTCTAATAGGTCAGAGGATCAGAGACCTTCTGAAGGGCTAAGACCACCCACCCTTCTCCTTTCAGATCTCACAAATTTTAAAAAGATATATTTCTTCAGGCTTTCGAAGGCTGTTTTCACAACTTCTAAAGCCAGGAAGACCCTCCTTTGATTGACACAGATTATACCAAAAATCCATTGAAAAATCCTGAAAAACCTGAAACATTCAAATATTCTTTCTGTTGTTAAATCTGATGTGTGCTGAATATATTACTTTGAGTGTGTTAATATAAATAGATAAGAAAAATGGCAAAAACGCTCCTTGCAACACATACACTGGTAAGGATATTCAGAGTGCTATGCAAGCTAAACTCAAATTACTAGACAGTAAAATTCCTGCTGTTTGGAGTGGAACGGATTCAGTCTAACATTGTAGTCTAGATTCATCTCAAATAATATTAGGTACCCACCTGTAGTACCTAATACGAGTTTAGTCCTTGGAGAGAGAAAGACGGATCTAGAGAGTTAATCTGTCCTGTCATATGGTGGTGCACATGTAGCTCTGTATTGACTTCACAGAAAACCTCTTTAAGAGTCCGTCATAAGGTATGAACAATGTGATTTTTAAAATTCCAGCCTTAGAAATTTAGACAATTTACTGTTCATCCATGGAGGTAGGGCTGAATCTCATAGGTTTTGACTCTTCTTTTACTTCACAGGATGCTTCACATTCAAAGGCAAACTTAAATGTCTCAAATACAAGTCTATACTTTACAAATGTTCTAGCTGCTGCAAGGATGCATCATTTTGATGGAGGGAAAATTATTTGCTCAGCTGTGAAGAAAAGAGGAAGAGAAGCAGTAGCCTAGAGATAAGATGTGGGGAAACCTATGACAGAGTTTTCAAATTCTTGATTTAGAGGGTGAGACGTGCCCACATATCATAAAAAAACCTCTACTTGTTTCCCTCCCTCTGACTGAATTAAATATCAGGTCCCAAATATTCAACATTGAGAGGCTACAGGAATCACAACCACACAAGACATACCGTTTCTTCAGCAGAGCAGTAGTCTAGCTGCATTTAGCCTTACCTGTGTCCACCTGTTTAATTTATAAAACCAAAAATGTTTTGATATTCTTGAGTCTCTGCCTAACTGCTTTAATGTTTGCAATTGTTACTCGTCAATAAACTAGGAGATACAGAACAAGTAGAGATTTTCTGCTAGAACTAGTCATTTACAGGAGCGATTTTAGATACAAGAGAAACGCATGCAAGTGTTAAGATCACACATGAGGGTAAGCTTTACTCCATCATATATTTAGAAATTTTTAATGGAAATGGACAGACAAACATAGCATTGAATTGTTACTTTAAAATCTTCCCTGAGGTATCTGTAGATCATAGCAGCTTTTTTCTGCAGCATTCATAGTTCCTTTCCTGACTCCCACTGGAGGACAGCAGACTACTCCGTTGTCTTCAGTGGAGCATCAGATTCACCGCTTGCTCACCCAGTTATGTACCCTAACCAGCAACCACATGAGAGGGAAATCTGAGGGTACCTCCCACTGCTCTCCCCTCTCCGGCCACTTTTGGCTACTCTTCCTACACCTTGTGTAGAGCTGAGTACAGCAGTAACAAGGGTCTTACTTTCCTTTCAGCAGAGGTACCATGTTAGGTCTGAGTGTGGAAAGGAAAAAGGTTGTTACCAAACTCAGAAATTATTGGAAATTCAGACTTCAGGAATAGATAACTGAAAAAGCAAGAAGGGGAGGTTTCTTGAACTTGCACACTGAATAATAAACATCACCACTTGAAATAAATCACTTGATTATAGTATCATATCGGATTTTATACCTTTTTTAGTCAGACATTATTACTCATAAACTAAATAATATGATCATTTTTTAAGAGCTGAGATCATACCTAGAAATAAGTCCAAACATGACTAGACATTGTAATTCATTTTTTTTCAAGGTTTTTGCTAGCCAAGAGCCAACATCTGTACTGAAGTGGAAAGGATTTTAGAGAAGATGGGTTGTTCCTAAAGAAACCAGTATGTCATTTTCAGAAGGCTGCTGAAATTATATATGAGGGTAATGACAGTCTCCTTTCAAAAGAGTCCATCAGTCCATGCTAGGGCTTTCCAGTGTAAAATATTAGTAGGGGGGTATGATTTTTTTAGCTGTATTTTATAAAAAAAACCCCAGAGCTATCTGGTGGCTTCAAAGTGAGGTATATTCTTCACAGTTAACTTTTTGGACCGGGAGGCCTTTCGCTGCACAGGATCCACACTGCAGACCCTTCAGGCTTACTAACCCTAAGCACAGTTGAGGTTTGGGTCATTTGTATGCCACTGAAATGCTTTTGTGGTGCACTATAGTGGTTTCCCTTAAAAAACACGTAGACCTTCTGTTTCCCTCTGACCAGTACTGCCGGGTTTGGAACCAAACTGGACTTGTGCATGCATATCCAGGGGACTGGAGCTGATCCAGCACCAGGTCTACAGCAATTGTAACTCAGGCTTGGTTTTTCCAATATGTTTTTATAATCACGCTTAATTATGTGCATGAGAAATAACTAATTATCAAAGTGCATAGCTTTCCTCCCCCAAGAAAATGTACCGTAATTATTTCGCTTATTAGATTTTGTAACCAATGCAGCTATTGTTAACAGAAAAGGTACTAAACATAGAAAATATTATTTCCTTCTCCTGAGTGTTTAGTATAACAATATAAGCATTGACCGTTGTGTACTTTGGTATTATTTTCCTTTCCTGCTTATAGTCCCTTCTCATGTTTCTCCATCATTTTAGGCCCCTAATAGGGATAGGATGAACCCATTGATGTCGGCACATGGAGGCCTGCTAGTAGCATGCCTTTGGTTTTAGTCTCCTAGCAGCAGCCATTCATGTTATGTGGGCTTTCTTTTTTGGGCATTGCCCACCCCTGAAACTGACTTCAGGCATTTTTCACTGCCTGTTCTGCATGAATAGCCACAGGCCTCTTGCCAATTGTCCCCCCTTCTTGAAAGCCAGCCTCAGCCAAAGGCCTTTTCAAGTGTGATCCCAGAGTGCCACACAGGCTTTCAGGGTATTGTTGTCGAGATGAGGGCCCTGCACTGGAAAGTGGGGTCAGAAGAGAAAGCACAATAAGGGGTGATGGAGGCTTCATGCAGTCCTCAGATGCTGGCCTGTTTATTAATTTACAAAACTAATGTCACTGTCTTTAGAGAAGAGATTGAGTGAAAAAGATGCCCTTTGAAGAGAAGAACTGCTTTTGATGCATTACCAAAACATTGCTCCCCTTATTAAATTGATTTTATGGAAGCAAGTACAGCTAATAAAAGTTCAGAAACACCAATAAAATATTGAAGGTCTGGATTCAGTGTTTTCTTTTTTTCCTCATCAGCTCAGACACAATTCATGTTAATGGGTTTTTCAAGTTTGTCCTTGGGCAAAAAAATCCTTAAATATAAAGGGTGCAAATATCTGGTCTTCCTTATGCATGTCACACAGACTATTAGTCAAGACAGCACAATAGTGCAAGCCCTTTAACAGAGCTCTTCCTCATATGTAACGTAATGAAATATTCAAGCAGAATTTTTTTATCTTTTGGTGTTTGGGAGGGAATGAAAAGCGTAGGAGTCCATGAATCTTGAATATAATATACAAAAGTGGCTTGACTTGTGAAAAGATTCAAAGCTGGGCTTGAACGTTGCTCCTGCAGTCACGGTTGGTGCTGATTAGTGGATCTAGGCAAGCAGTTCTCTGATTTTCTAGTTCTTGTGACATTAGATGGAGTCCTGTTGTCTAGTAGTATACAAGGTCTGCCTTGCAGGTTTTAATCTAAGAGCAACCTTGGGAATAACTGCGGGTCCTTGACTTCCTTATTCTTCTTCTTTCCCATACCTTGTCAAAAAAGAGGCTTACTGTATCCCTTCACAGCCACATGCGTGGTGGTTTGATTTTGCTGACCACTTGCCGCTTCAAACTGAGAACTCCTTTCCATTGCTCCCCTACCTCCTAACAAAATGGCAGAGATGCTGCTCTCTCCGTCTCAGATCAGCTCACAAAGCAGTGTGTCATACCAAGTTGGATCATGTTCTCTTATTGCCCTAAGAAACCAAACCAGGACAAGCGTCTTTATTCTCAGATGGCTTATCGTTTCCACAAGTGGTTGTTGTCATGAACTGCCAGAGATATGTGATGACTATCATTGTGGATACTATTTAGGACTGAATTTAGGGAATTCTGATGCCATAAGTATGAAACTCTACAGCTGGAACTAAAGACAACTGTCATTAGACTTGTATCCTTTGTAAGCTGGATGCAGAAGGAAGGCATTCCAGTCTGACCAGTGGGTTACAGATGCAAGATTAGGAGTCAGTTTTAAACATGTGGCCATAAATGTGTGATTGAATTTTAAGTGCTTTCAATTAATGTAGATCAAAAGAGACTTTTGTAGTTGGACAGACTTTCAAAAGTACCAGACTTCAAGCATAAATCTGTCCAGTCTTCCTTTGTTTTTCATAACTTGTCTCGCCATGTTTGTTAATTATGGAAGGCATTTAGGACTTGCTCTGTCTCATCCAGTTTCTTCTCTTCTTTAGTGCTCCAGCAGTGAAGTCAGCAGTTTTACAATCCACTGCCTTGAACCTTGAAAGTCATTTATGGCCAGCAAGTGGGTGTAAATTGTTAATGGTAACATTTTAAGTCTATTCTGTACACAAAGCAATGGAGATTGATCCATGGAACAAAAATAGTTATAACCTACTCACCTTCCTAGTAGCAGAAAATAATTCAAAGGATTGTTACCCCTTCTTTAAGTGATAATGCAGGAGAAATAAGTTTACAATGAGGAAAGCTCTGACCTGAAAGCAAATACCAGAACATCAGCCAGTATGATAAACATTGGTAACTTAATTATATGTTTGTTTCAGTTTTCAACTATGCTGTAGACAGTAGAGTTCACAGATTCATAGAGGTTCAATGTTAGTCCCCATGCTTCTATCAAATACATGTTCTCAGACTAATATATTTGGTTATTAATATATACATTTGAATCATGAAAGTGTTTTTTTTTCCTGAGCAGAACACTGTATTACCAATTTTGGTATATATATTAATAGCTGATTCTCTACAAATTATTTTTGTTTGAGAAAGACTTAGTATATTTTCAAACACAGAATTCAGTGAAGAATAAGGAGACTGGTTAGCAAATTATTCTGTGATTTTTTTGTTTATAATCTCACATAATTTTGTACTTGCAAATATCTGGTGTGAAGATACTGCACACCTTACTAAGAAGGTGTGAAGGGCTTTTGCATACATTGTCCTCTAATTAAAATTGGCTAATTTGAAAATGGCTCCTTGAATTATGTTTAAGAAGTCAGATTATCCAACCTCTTACGGTGCTTTCATGGTTAGCAGTCTCAAAGTCAAGGTAGATAAACACGCCAAATATCTTCTTATAACATAAAGTCATGTTTTTCTCCTCTTATTAATAAAGAATGTAAAAGTAAAATGTTGCTAAGCTGACACTGCTTCAATCAAGGCAGAAAG
Organism: Aquila chrysaetos chrysaetos; assembly: GCF_900496995.4. Taxonomy (NCBI): domain Eukaryota; kingdom Metazoa; phylum Chordata; class Aves; order Accipitriformes; family Accipitridae; genus Aquila; species Aquila chrysaetos. The sequence continues at coordinate 26,527,406 of NC_044019.1, forward strand.
CTACTAACTGCATCTGAAGATTTTATGTGAAACATAGCATCTTTGCAAAAAAGCATACCTTGAGTGCACTAATAGGCATTGAATGGCTCTGCAACCTGTGGTGAGAAATCCAACACTCAACCAATTTGAGACTTGCCTGTACAAGACCTGTTTATTTTGGCTTTGGGTGGAGGAGAGGATTTGTCCTCCATATATAAACAACCACAGATAATAGAATGTCAATAGATGTATTTCAATATTTACCTTTTAAAAATTAATCAAATTAACCACAGTAAAAATACTGAGATAGAAATATGGCAAGTACTAGTAAGCTTCCCATGAGCTGTTTTCATTTTACTTTCTTATGAACAGCATTAAGTGGTTAGAGTACCCAGGAAAGCTACTCTGACAAACTTGGCACTCTCATGGCAGGAATAAGCATAGTCATGACCAGGTCAAGAAAATCCCCAGTGTGGGGAGAGTTTTTTTGATGGCCTAGAGGCACTAATGGATAAAAAACGGTGTCTGGTAAAGATAGGGGTGTAAGTCATTCTCAAAAGAAGTTCAGCATTTTGGTTCAGCTAACAAGCTAAGTAGAATATCTGAAGTTCTCTGAATCTCATGAGGTACAACTCAAGCAGCAATCTTATGAGAACAAGGCTCCGCATGACTTTTCAAACTTCTGCTTCTGGTCCGTTTAAAAATTAAAACAGAAGTGTAAGAATGAAATTCTTCCTTTAAAAAGGAAGTTAATGCAACATGCTTTATAGTTAACTGAGTTTTGAATTGGTTAACTTTGGGCTTTGGTGTGATTTTGGATCATGTTATGCTTATTTTAAACCATTATCTGTTCTCTAAAGAGTTTGGGGTTTTTTGAGCTACCTGGGCAATATCTATATCAAATTCCAAAGCATGGAAGTACAGTGTGGGGTTAGCATTAAATAGGGTTAGCAGTGCAAACTTCCACATTCTTTTATTTTTTTTCTCCGTTCGGAGCTCTCTTGCTTCCTTCACAGCTATTTATCATCTGAATGAAAAAGGAAAGGAGAGAAGGGGAAAGTCAAAATAAATTTTTAGAAAAAAATAAACAGATCTGGCTTCCTTAATCGGATACTGTTTTCTTTTCACTCCACAATATAGCTAAACTGCCTGGGAAAATTAGGTTAAATGAAGAGTAGCATCATTGTGATAACTGTGGACAGAGACTTCGAACAAAATGGTCAAGCTATGAGGAAAAGACACTGGTGGTATTTTGCAATGGAAAGAATATAGTGTTGCTGAGTTAAGTTTTGGAAACCACATGAAATTGTTCTGTAACATTCTCCAAGGATGCTGCTTTGTTAAAGTAAAGCTATGCTATTTTATCCTTAATGTAATGAATGTGAAATCTCCTGTGAATGGGGAATGTCCAGATCATATCACAATACACAGCCTTGTTGCAGATACGAAGTAGTTGCTTCTCCACTTGTAGATAATCTGGCACAGGATTGCAATGTCTTAAACTGCTTATAGCATTTGTCTGTCTTTTCTGTCTTTTTTCAGCATTTTTAGAAAGGCTTATCATTTTAGCGCATGAATTTTGGAAAGGCTCAGCTTCCCAATAAAGCTAAAGGGGTAGATGGATTTTCAGAGGGAAATCTGGCTCTCTATCTTGCAGTGGGAGGTCATGGATGTAGACTGGTCTGTAAAATCTGGCTCTCATTTAGTTGCCCAAATGACAGCTGTGCTGTTTTAAAATCTTTACCTCAACTGTAATGGCTGGGAGCCTGAAAAAAATCTTAATTCTGCTTTTGAGTCCCTTTAATGTGCATCCCTGCTTCTACTTATGGGAGTCATCTACCAAGCCCTGCCTGCGTCCTTCTGTCTGCCTTGTTCACACTGAAGGAGTTCCTGAGCATGGATCTGCAGATTTCTCCTGTCATTGCTTGAAATTACAACAGCAGGCTTCTTCATCTCAAAGAGACTTTGTTCTCTGGTTTTTCTTTTGCAGAGTCGTCTGAAATGACCAGAAGATCCATGGGGATGGAAGTGTTCTGAAGGAGGAAGGTATGGTTTCAATTAATATTCAGCTTTAGTGGAGTCAAAATGTTTCACAAAAATACACTAATTTTGACAGGATTTGGACTTTAAAGTTCAGATTTGGTTCTGACAAGGGAGAAACAGTCACCCGACATGAAAACCTGTGGGATTTTTTAAGAGAATACAATTTAATTTTGAAAAGATTTGAAAATTTTTTGTTTTATTTTATTGCAAAACAAAAACAGTGTCAGGGATTCAGAACTAGTGTAGAAGCAAATTTGTCATTCACTGGCTATTTCTTTGAAAATTATAAACACAGAAACCAAAGAATCCATCTGATTACCTTGGTATTATTGCTGTCTTCCTAGTTCTTCCACTCTGGAAGTGTGACTGATCTGTAAAGCTTTAAATGGTAATAAAGTGTCAGGAATAGGATTTCTGTGTGGTCCCTGTGCCAGCATCAGAGAAAAGATCCAATACAGCTAATCTGTTCAAATTTAATGAATGTCCTGCTGACTTAAGGGAGCTGGCTGCCTGACTACCCTCTGAGACTTTAAAAATCTCCTCCTATTTTTGTAGAATTTTGTCAGGAAACCAGATTGAGCAAGCCCATATAGAAAATGCCATTGCCGTTCCTACAGGTTTCCACAAGACATTTGACCCCTCCCCTCCCTTTCTTTTTTCTTTTTATACCTCTCTGGAATGCAGATATTTTGGTTAATTTTCTCCAGCTGTCACAGAGTCTCACAGGAAAATGACCTCGCAGAGTGACCACTTCCCCTACTCCTTGACTTAAGTAGATTTTTTTCTTTTGGAGCTTTCACCACATCATCCACATCACTGTCTGGTGTCTTTCATGAGTCAGGAAAAAAGCAGAAAAAAATTTCCACCCTTTAGGAAAAAAAAAAAACTAACAGGAACCAACTCAGATCAGTTTGGATTGGTTTTATCAGTTTACATTGCTATTTCAGATCAGTTAGTATAGCAGAAAGTTAACATTACCCATTCCCAGTAAAGAGTAGGAGATATTAGCATTTGGATATCTTCCTTATGAGAATGTTTTTCAGCATGCAATTATTTGATTCATTTAGTAATGACAGCAGTCTCAGCAAATTTGAGAATCAGACTTCTTTATTCTTTTGTTCTTTTAAATATACTATCCAGAGGGGAAAATTTTATTGCAGAAACTATGTTTCAAGTTTAGTTTTCTGAAATAACACTATGAAAAAATCAACAAAACACCATATGATAAATATCTGTGGCTTATGAAATATGGAAATGAGATGCATATACCTCAAACGCTAATGGTTTATTAAGTACCACGATAAAAATAAAGACATACATAAGAAGAAAATTGCAATACATTTTTTGTTGGCTTCACTCACTCCTGAGATAAATGATGTTTTATGCTCTGGTTTACTCCTGCAAGGAGTTTGAAATCAATGGGCTATTCAAGGGTGTAATGTTAAGCATGCGCATCAGCCTTTGCAGAATCAGGGCCTCCCGATTCTTCAAGAAGGTACTTAAGGCAGCCCCTGCATTTTCATTCTCAAAGTCAAGTTCCGCAGTTCTCAAAACCAGGGCCGAAGTTTTAGTTTGCTATGCATCTCTTACCTTAGCCTTTTTGTAGTACCTTTTGTTAAGCATGACTTTCCTCTTCCTGTGAGTGCCTCCTCAGTTATCATGAATAGGTGGTTAGTAAGGCTTGTAGAATCCCAAGGATTTCCAACCATCATTTTTCCCCACTGGTGTTCTTTACTGCCTTACACTTTGATACCTTTTTATACTTTAAGTTTACCCTGTCTTCTATGCTGAGTTTGAAGTATCTGAATGAGAAGAAGAGAATGCTGGGGACTGCAAGGAGACTACAATCGTTACAACACCAGCAAATGAAATTTCTGTGATCTCTGTAAAGGCCGTGTTCACATCTGTTGCATCTGAGGGAAAGTACTGCACTCCCCTGCTGTTTGAAAGTGATATAGAGCAATTCCACACTGTAATAGCTCTTCATATTCTCTCATGTTTTGAATTAGTATCCCCAAATCTTCACATTTTCTGTAGCAGTTTGGGAAGTTTCCTCCAGGAAATTTTAATGAACGTGTTCTTTTTGAGTGTCTTTGTGTTATATGAGTGCTACATTAAGACTGCTCAAGGCGAACAGGTTGTAGCTGTGGTTCATTTCTCTAATCTTCCAAAGCTAGTATCGCCAAAGGTTTTTTGTGAAATAGACTTCTGAATTGTTTAATTTTAGAATTTGGGTATTGATTACTTGGTACAATCCCCAGCAATTTAGGCATTTTAGAAAGAAAGTCAAGAAATACTTTCATGGTTAGTGGTGTCAGGTAGGTTATCTGGTATAAATATATGCCTAATAAAGTCAAGTTCTAAAAGCAGATTACTCTTGTGCAGTGACAAGATTTTGGGCTTTTCTGTCCCGCATATAGCATATACACCTGGCAGAGTAATGAGGTCACGTATTTGAAAGAGCAGGCCTGAGGTGCAAAGGGCTAAGCGTGTGTTATGGAGGTCATTATGGCATAAGCCTGGTACGTAGCCTCATGGAGATGGGGTGAATGGGGCTGGGGCCAGAAAATAATGAGATTTGATCATGTCTCAAAGGCTGTCATGAAGGGACTGGATTAGGGTTCACAGGTGAGCAAAATCATGGTGTAACTGCTGAATACTTGGTTTTATAACTCTATTGATGGTCCTAGGGTTTGCATACAAACTATAAATCATTACTCTCTCTCTATATTTGTGACTACACATTGCAGCGATGCCTCAGCCCGAAATGAAATCATCCTAGTTTGAGATGGGGCTGTATATTCATCCTCCTCATAGACACTGACCACAGTAATGGATGGGGAAAGTAGCTTTGTTTGATAATGAACTCAGCTGGATCACAGACAGCTAGTTATACAAGCTTACCAGCTGATGTGTGACTTCAGCACTGCTGCTCAGGTTCAGTGTGTGGTCAGATGTGCTGCCTCAGCTGCTGCTGATTCAGGTTACTGTTCCTGTCTATCCCAACCACTTCTCTTCATTCATTCCCTTAAACCCCCAGCTGGAAGGAGATTCTGCCAAAAGATGTGGCAAATCTGAGGAACTGGAAGGAAAAAGGGATGGTGACACAATCGCTGCAAGAATGTGAAGGGTCACAAACTCTTAACTGGAATTAGCCATGGTCTGAACCGTGTGTCCAACTGTGCTCTTAGAGGTGCTCAGTCATATGCTGATCTCACTTGCTAGAGATCCCATCTTAGCTGGAGTTGTAAAGGCATGTGCTTTTGGAGCAGCACTGCAAGTTGTGATCCTGCCACCGCTTGAAAATTGAAGTGGCCATATTGACTATATTATACCTTGGGAATAAGTGAGTAGGAAAATACTTCAAAATTGTGTGCAGTGCTCTTTCACTTGCATGTATACTGAACAGACTTGACTTTATGAACAGTTCCATTTATTTCAGTGGAAATTCTTTTAGAATAAGCTTTGGCTGAGATGAATGAAAATGATGGCATCTTTTCCTAAATGATTCCTTTTTGCATGAGCTGAATTTTTACAGCTAAAACCTTTGGAATTTAAGAAATCTGATAAACACGTTTCCTGAGTCCTTTTAGTCTTAATCACAGAAGGAGAATGGTCCTAATGGTATAATGCTCTTATATCCATGCCCTGTTCCAAATGGTTGCTTTACACAGGATGGAAAACATTGCTATTAACAATAACGTTAATAATATGGATGATAGATGTAATTATTTTCTTGGAATTAGTATCTGTGAGATGTTATGACTCAATTACTTTGCTTCACCTCTCAAAGAGAGGCACACAATTTCCAACTTGCAGATTTTTTAAAGATCAGTCAATATAAAAACAAGTGGTCTAGTAAACTGTTTAACCTACAAGGTGAATATTGTACCTCTTGTGTTTATGAAATGAAAATGGGTTCTTTGTAGCTGCTATATACATATAATTACATAAACATCTTCCTGTTAAATTAGGTGGATTCTTTGCATTTCAAACTCTGGAAATTCTAGGAGGAAAAGAGGGGATGAACCAGAGAATGAATACCATATTCGAACTGATAAGTGTTTCCTCACATGTATCTGTTTCAGGAAAAGACTTCAGCATATGTTTAACTTTAAGCATGTGCTCAGGTCTCACTGGATTTAAACATGCACTGATCGAGGATGCTTTCTTAAATAGAAGCAATATGTTGTTCCAGTGAAGTCAACTTGATTTGCCAACTGCTCCCCTCCTTTACCTATAGGTGATTTCAACAGGCATCCGTAAAGAAAGAGGAAGCCGAGGTCTTTAGAGCAGTTCCTGTCTCCAAAATGGATTTTGTTCTTTGTGGTACAAAGTGCGGTCTTTCCAGTGCCAAAGCTTTTTCCTATCAAAATAAACACAATGTAGCATAATGGGGCTGCAGTCTTCTTTTGTAGTCTATGGGAAAATAATAAATCTCTTACTATAGGATTTTTTGTACTATCCCTTTTTTTCCTGTCTTTACCGTCTGACCACTGCCTCTAAAGACCAAGTAGTTCTGGCTGCACAAATACAAGAGAAGTTGCTTTATTAGGAAGGGGGAGAATAAAAGGTGTCGAGAGTGACTAGGTCATATTCTTGTCAGTCTCCTGTATTTAGACTCCTTTCAGCTTAGTTTTTGGTGACAAACTGCACAGCTGTAATGCCTTACATTTACCAGCCTGCATATATGAAAGATGTGTAATGTTAACTAAGCCCTTTCCCGTCCCTCATGGAAGACCACCCTGCCTGCAAAATCTCCAGAGGAAAACACGGCATGTCCTGATCAGAAACTGCCTTTGTTGGCAGAAATACAGTATGTTGCATTAACCAAAACAGCATTTTTTAAAACATTTTTGATGGTGGCTGCTTTTTATTTAAATATTCATTTTGCTTGTGTAAACGGATCTCATTTGGTCTTTACATCCCGACATCACAGGACTATCTGAAAGCCTTGTTTACATTTAGCAGTGGAAATTGTTTCAAGCCTTGCACAAAACCTTCAAAACCTGATATGCTCAGGGCAGAAAAAGGACTGGATTCTCCTCAGCAGTCCCCTAGACAGCAATTTTCTCTGGGACGACCTTTCTGGTGATGAAAGTTACCTAATCTTTCCTCCCCACTGGCAGTGCAGTTTTTCTACCAGGTAGGAGCTGTTATTAAGCAAAAGTCACTTTCAAAACTTGCTCCACTTCTCTAATATTGGCTTCTTTGTGCTTTCACTTGTTGCTGTGTATTCCCCAGCTCCTTGACTGTGAGTTTATCAATACACATTACTTGTTTTCTGAATGTTAAGTAATGCAGCCCGCAAAAGCTGCAATTACCATAGAAATAGTAATAATCATTGTGCTGAACACAGCCATTTACTTCCTAGTTGCGAACACAACTATGGCAACGTCATTTCAGCTCTGATTGTACGGGTAAAGGGAAAGCCTGGCATAACTGACTCCAGGGGAGTCACTTTAAATTCACAAGGGTACAGCTGCGTTTAGAACCTGGCCATGGGAGACTCATACTGGCACCACCAATCCAGTCTGAGGACATAACAAACATACCTAAACACTGTCCTTCTTGTTCCTCCTCAAATCAGGGGTATGAAGCTTCTTGCTTCAACTGTTACTCTATATACATGTCAGCACAGCATAAAATACACTGTCTAGGCTGTCTACCTGAGCTCACAAGGTGCAAGATTTGTAGAACTAAACTCTTCTCACTTTAACACTATTTTAGCAGTGTAATTTCACTCAAACAAATAAGACAATTCCTGATTTACCTCAGAATAACCTCAGGGATACTTGGCTAATCTCAGGGTGTTGGGTTGAATCCTACACTAGAAAACTATAGCTTAAGTCAATGTTTTCTGACGAGTGATTCACCAATCAAAAAGGTCTGCCTATAAGGCTAGTGGTGACAATGAGCCACTTCTTTGCTGTGTCCCTGTTTTCCCAAGTGTGAGATGGTTGTAATTATGTTAATTTACCTGTCTTGGATACTGTGACGAGTAAATTGCAGGAGGGCTTATAAAGGGGTATCAAATGTGTGGTTCTAGATGTGAAATCTCTAGGTTTAGACAGGTATTTTTTGCAGGTTCTGGGAGAAGTGTCTATCTTTTCCTGTTCACCAGTCAGTCCTTCATTCCAGACTGCATGAAGTAATGACCATCCTACATCAAAATCTTGATCTTGTTTAATACATCTGTCTAGTATTTTTCCCACTCAGACCGTGGTGAGAGGCAGCACTTTCACTTCTCTAATCCCAAAACTTTTCTGCAAGAAAGGTAAACATTACTCTGCATTTTGCAGATGGAAAAACTGAGCAAAGAGGTTAAATGGCATAGTCTAATAACAGACAGAGATAACAAGCACGGGAACGATACGTATGGGCAGAAATTTCAGGCCTCTGGAAGTGTTCAGGATCACCGTGCAAATTCAACTAAAGGCTAAATGCTGCATTCATGTGCATCTAGAAGTGTCTGATTTCCTGTGCATCTCCTTATAACAAGATATATGTACTCACAGAGCCAGGTGCAGATGTCATTAAGGTTATAATGTTATGAAGCTTTATTAGAGCATATTTTCCACTCTGGTACCAATCCACTCAAATGTCCATAGAATAATACCCCAACTTTTCTTTCTTATTGTATGTCATCTCCCAGTCTTCCTGTGAGATTTAGGACCAGTTTCTGGACATATAGAGGAGGCAGCTGGCATCCTCACCTTACTCTTCCATCAACTTATGTCTTCAGTGGGAATGGAAGGACCAAATTCTGCCAAGTTTCTTAATAATTTTCTGGACTGTGCGGGTTTGGAGGTTTTTTTTTAGTGGCGGTGGTGGTGATTTTCAGAAAGGCTTATGGGTCATCTTCATGACCTTCTGTGTGCAAAGTACAAGGGTTTTTTTCCATTTTTAAAATGATCGTATGTATTTATTTAATCTACTTCCTGGGGTAACGTTGTGTACTGATGAAGCTAAAGAGAGAGAGAGTCAGTGCTAGGATGATTTTCATTCATTTGCTGTATTTGGAAAATAAGAGGAATAAAACTTCATTAGCATAACACAGTCTGTTAGGTCCCATACTTTCACCCCCCAAAGGTCTTCCTGTTTCCTTGTGTTTTGATAAAATGGCTGATACACTGCTAAATTGCTGGGAAAGTTAGGAATAACATTAATTTAACGAGAAAGTTAGATTAAAAATATGTTGTAGAGCTGGACGGCTGCTTTTGCTTCTTCTTTAACTGCTTGGCATTCCTGATGCTGGGTCTTGGTTTCTGTAGCCATGCAGCATATGAATCAGAGAGAACCCACCCTGTGCTTTGGCATAACTCTTAAAGCACTGACAGTTCCTCTTTCTTCAGCAGTAATTAAACAAGTAAAAACTGGTTACTTTGGTTAGCAGATATAAATGTGGAAAATATTCACAAATACATATCACTGGGCGTGTGTGTCTAAGGAATCTGGATGAGCTGTGGTTGGACTCTCCTTTCCCACATACTTACAACAAAGGTGCTTTATCCAATAAAGCAATCTGGCCAAGGTCTTTTATTTCAGCTAATTCATGTTGTCTCTTTCTTTGTAAGGCTTGAAGGTTTGCTGATAGTGCAGTCCAGTGCAACCCTTAACAACAGGAGGCACTGTTGGGAATAGGACTCAGCAAGAGGAAAAATCAGTTAAAACCAGGATGAGACAGTGTCATAGAACTAAGACCCAGCCTGCCTTTAATTTTTTGCACTGATTTGACTCTTCCAGTTAGCTCTGCAATTACAGAGTGGGCTAGCACATCTCTTAGTTTGGAAGGAATTGTAACACTGAAAAGGTACCTCTAATTAAAATAAGTTATCCCGTAAATAACCTGTACACTGGTGTAAATGTGTCCATCGTGGCACTGGAGGGGTTGTATGCTCTGACTGCAGAGGCAGACATATTTAACAGTAGAGCTAAAATGAATGCAGACAAACCCTAACTGACTGTTTAAATAACCACATCTTTTGGGAGGAAGTATGAGCTAATGATAAAGCATCAGCAGTGTTTCAAGAGTAGTGTGCTTAATTATGACTTTCTTGGAGGCTCCATTTATGGCGGAACAAAGGCACTCCCTTTGCCTCAGTGACCCCTCTGTAAAACGGGAATAATCAAACCAGTGTTTATAAATCCAGAAATCCTTCATGTGATGATACTTCATGATCACCACTCTATAGTGCAGGCTGTAGAACTTCCTTGGATTAATTCCTGTCAGAAATAAAGCAGCTATTTAGGAAAAATATACTATACTGATTTTAACATTTCTGCTAAAACACTTGATAATTGACCCATATCTAAAACAATAATGTGAGCATAACCCTGATCTAAAGGAGGCAGGCTGAGACCCCTTATAATATAATATCGCAGCAGTCAATACCGAGGTGAGGAGGAGACAGGGCCTAACACTTAATAACTGAAAGAGGCTCACCTTTTCAGTCCAGAGTTGTTTCGCTTCAAATTCCAGGTGTCCCTATGACTGCTACACTGATGATCTGCTTAGTGCGTTTTCTGTTTCCCATATTTGTTTTCCCCTAACCTTCTTTTTGTTAAGTTGATAATGCTGTTTCCTGATTTTGTATTTTTCAGTTTGTCTTGTGACTCTTTTCCTAATATCTACTTTTCAAAACCGTTGGAGCAACTGGCACCTTATCCACACACAGGTTCGAGGGATCCTGCCCACCCTTGGGTAGGGGAAAGGCAATGACAGAAGAAGATGAAGTTGCTCAGCACATTAGCAGGAAAGGCTCTTTAGGTTTCTTACCCAGTGATTCAAAAGTTTGTTGAAAGCGGTAGGAATTTCTTTGTTGAATTCAGCAGGCTTTAGACCTGATAGTCCTACACCAAGTAAGGATAGTTTTGGTCTTATTTATTTTTAACAAAATAGCTTCAGTTTATTCCTGTAGGCTATTTTATTTTTCTCAAATTACCCAATTCATATTCATCTCCTGCAGGGTTCTCTTTTCTCACTGCTGTTTATTACACACAGAAGAGTTGCCTCTCCTCTAATTTACCTCCGTGGTACAACTCCACTAACTAGAGAGGAGAAATTCCTGCTTTATACCAAAATAAGCAAAAGGCGAATTGGTGCCAGATTTTAACTTTCGTGAGCAGCTTGCTTCTCTTTGCCTGGAATCATCCAGCGATACCACAACTGGGAGCTATAGTCAGACATCCAAATATAACAAATATTTCTGGGTTTGCATATTACACTTTCCTGCTCCTCAGATTCAGGCCAGGAGGAAGAGGAAGACTATGAAAGAAAATGTATGCATGAATATTTTAGTAATCTGCTGTGTTAGGAAGGAAAAAATGTAAAGAGCAGATGACGGATTCATGGTGTTTTGGTTGAAAATATTGTAGCTTTTAAAAATTGCCTCAGTGTGGTTGGGGTGCTTACAGTAAATATATTTCACACCAGATGTGGTCTCAAATGTACATGACTTAGAATTTTCCTGCACACAGTAACTGTCAGTTCCGGGAGCCCGAGGATCCCCAGGTTTCAAAAGGACGGTTCCTGTTGTAGCTGTCCTGCCCAAGGGGTGCCAGCAAAATGAACACAAGGGTTGGGGAGGCTGCTGACCCCTAAAAATCTCAAGCTTCAAATAGTCTATAAAACATAGATGTCAGTGTTCTGCTTCCAGGCGCTGAATAATGCCTTTTGTTCTGAAACCACATGTCTTTGCATTAGGAGGAGCGGGCACCATTAGAAGAGGTGATCCTCCATCGACCCCATAACATGCAAGCTCAGCAGATGCAGAAGGGCCCATAGGACGTTTTCTTTCTCAAATGGAAAATACATACATTGGCTATGTTGTTCTAGGGTGCGGAAGTAGAATGGGGCTTCTGATTCCAGCTGAAAAGCTAGCGACTGCCTACTACGGTTGCCTCTGTGAAATCCCTGCAAGTGATTTGGGCCAGATAGATACACGTGTTATGATTTCTGTCATTCACCTGGTGCTATACATACGCATGATTTCTAGACAGAATTAAAAGAAGTAAAGAACCAAAGGTTACTGTTGACGAGTTGGATATTCAGTTATAGAAAGATGCTGAGCATACAGAAAGATTTTGAGTACATTAGTATCACCAGAGTGTTTTGCCAAGAGTATATTACTTTTGGAACTGAAGCTGGAATTGTACTTGAATGGGGAAAATACGAAACTGAGCTCGTGCACATGAATGGGCAGCTCCAATAAGACCTGTTAAGGAGTCTGTGTGGAACTACTGCTGCAAATATAGGGCTCATTCTGTGCATCTGTGCAGACCTTATTTAAATGTTTGTGATGCAAAAATTTAAGGAATAAAGGAGTATTATTTCATACCAGTTAGAATATAAATACCACTTTTTCTCCCAGCAGGACTGAGACAGTTCATGGCAGTGCCTCAATTAGCACCTTCTTTCCTAGGCTGTACCTAAGCTGCAGTCAGATGTGTCATTGCAATACGCACTGCTTTAGCTAACATGGCTTTTGGTAGCAGGAAAGCTGCAACACCTTGGGCTTTGGGTAAGCTACAAATGATATTACCTACCTGAAACCATGAGCAAATATTTGCCTATTTGGCAGCTGAAGCCTGTGGTACTCTGACCTCATCGCTTTCAGCACTCAAACCTAGTTTACAGCTAGTCTGAGATACCTACACGTGTCACAGTCGTGCCTTGCTGTCACCGTGTGAGTAGATAGTCCGGAGACTTTGCATCGTTCTGTGACAAGAATCAAGCTCAAACCTAGATCTGAGCCTTTGCTGCCTAGGTCTCCAAGAGGCAAATTTGTGTTGCTGGATCTCTACAAAGTTATACAAATGGCAGGATTTAATCATGTCTGAATGTAATTTTGGGTAACTAAGTAATTGACGTAATACTGGTCACTAAGTTGGCTGGTGAAGACCACAATAAACTGTGCATGTCAGCTAATCATGATTAAACACTGATGAGGCCAGGCTAAAACTGCACTTAGCTGACATGTGCTGAATGCTATTTGTTCTTGTCTACACCGATTCACATTGCATTCAATGCGGCACAATATAGATAAGCCCTTTGGGGAGAGTGTAGCTCTGGTCAAGCCTCAGTGTTCCCTGACTGGCCAACAGCTGCTCAGAGCAGTTTCATAAAGGGACCACTTACCCATCCTTTGATGGAGAGATAAGCCACTGTAATGTAATTACAACCAAGGAGATGGGAGAGGGGAAAGAAAAAAATATGCCAATCATGAAGGGGGTAGACGGAGAGCCTCAGATTCCTTCTAACCTAAACATTGTGGCAAGGAAAGAAGTCTTAATTAGGAAACGTGTAGGCATAGAACAAGAGCCCATCCTAAATGAATTGGGGTGTGATGAGCATAAAGAAAATGCTTTTTAAAAAGATCTTTGACTCCCACTGAGTGCTTGTTTCTTAGACTTCCTTGCCTAATAATGTCAGCATTTAAATGGCCCCAACTCCCAAATAACAAGGCTTTGAAGTTAACACCTCATTGAGGTATAGAGTTCATACGTTTGCTATTCCTATTATTTGGCTAGAAACCGTTTTCTGCATGGCTAGCTTAATAGGGCAACAGAATATTAAGTTGTATAGGGATTGAGAAAGCTATTCACACAAAGGAAAGAGCTACAGACTTCATGTATTTGAACAGAACCTGACAATTAAGAGAAAAGAGCAAAAGTCTGGGAAGTGCCCTGAATGGCATAATTGCATGAAATTTTTTCATACCTGTGATATTTCCAGTGGCCAGGCACAAACACAAGGGATTTTAGACTTGGACTGCATTAGGGAGTTGTAGTTGTAATTAAGAGATGAGAGGAGGTGTTTTTTCCATCCTGCCAAAGTTTTAAAAGCTTCAAAAAGTATTCTGTTCTTTAGCAGGACAAAATCAAGATGGTTTGGATTTTTCCATTGAAAAAGACAACAAAATGCTGAAAAATGATCTGGTGCTTAGAGATACTTAGGGGATGGGTGATCCAGACTCAAGTCTACCTCTGTTGTTTTCCAGCATCACAGATGAATGCCTCAGCCACCAGGGTATCAGCTATTTTAGAATCTTTTTCTTTTGGTTTTGGCCCCAGCATATAGCAGAGCTCTGAGAAAGATATCTTCAAACAGTATCTTGTTGAATATATACACCAATAAAATGGCTTTTCATTCATCTGCATTTTTTGACGCAGTAATTACCAGTTGTCTCTACTTCTGATAATACGATGTGGCAGAATAATTAGCAGCTCCCCAAAACAATTATTCTAAGTCACAGTTATCTGTATCATAGAAAGGCCTAGAGCCTGCAGTTAAAGAGAGGGCTCTCTGGTGCTTACTGCCACATGGTAGTTTTCTTACCCTGAAAAATACGGGAATAATCTAAACAGTGCAACAGAGAGAGTAAATGATGTTATTAGGCTTATTTTCACAGGTAGGGGACTGAGTGATAACATGACTTGACCAAGGCCATACAGGAAACTTTGCAGTGCTGGGATTAAACAAATTTGGCAGGGTGTCCCAGACCTTGACCCCAAGTAAAGCCATCTGTCTCCTCTAAGTATGCCTTACAGAGCATAAATGAGATATTAGAATGATTACAGAAGTTGAAATGGTTTAGAAAAGATCCGCTTGTTCCAGTGCCCACCTGAATAACGGCTTCTACTTTTTTTTCCTATGGTATTTACACTTCGGAAATTGCTGGCTGTGAAATTGTCTGGTGTTTGGGATTCAAGAGGTTTCTTGTCATTTATGTCACTCTTCCACTAACTTAGGCTAAGCTTATGCTTCAGTTTATTTCTCTGAATATAGGTATAAAAATACCTACGTCCTCCAGGCTTCAGTTAATGAAGGATTCCATCTTCATTCCTACCCGGTGTAATTACTTCACATCTATACCACTGTAAATATCATCATGACTCAGTCCAATGTTTATACCCCTTATCCCATAGCAAAAGGCACATTAGGTATTCAGTTACAAGGAACTGGCATCCATGTTTAAATTACACAATTATTATGGGTATTCAACCAGAAGAATCTTCTGCAAAAATATCTTTTTTACTCTGTGAGCCCTCTTAGGGCTTGGAAAGCAGATTGAAGGCAATTTCATGTGTTTATATTAACTTGCTGCTAAGAATGAATCACAGTTTCCGCACAAATCCACTGAAGTGTTAATAGCATCTGTTCATTTTATAGTAAGTGATGGATTTAAAAATGGATGAATGGAGAAGAAAAACAGCCCCATCACCCTGGTGGTCCTGTGTCCAAATGACATGTTGTACTGAACAGCGATAAATTTTTATGCAGCTTCTTTAAAGAAAAAACACCCTTTTGCTTGTGTAGACCATCATTTCTTAAGCACTGTGTCCTTCTACAGTGTAAAATCACAATGACAATAATTACTTTGAGAGACAAAAGGTGTCAGATTTCTCTTATGTTGTATAACAAAGTGGTAGTTTGACAGGGCAGGCAGCCCAGGTGCCTAAATGCTCTGTTCCTTCCATAAGTTGAAAATGTAGATTCTCAAAATCCCTATTCAGCTGCAGCCTGACTTAAACTCCCTAGAGGCCTATGCACATTTCTATGCATAAACTCCTTCCTTCAGCCCATAGCCCAGTGAGTTGACTTTTAACCTGGGAAACAGGAGATGTATTTCAAATAATAGTTGTATGTAGCCTTGTGGTGATGGCGTTTATTTAGGGGGGGAAGACTGGAGTTCCAGTCCCTACACCAAGGACTGGAAAAGAAACAATTGTTGGATAAAATGCAAGTTATCTCTCCACTCCAGAACAGATTGAGAGAGATTCAAGATGTGATTTTGAACATCAGCTTGGACATATCTGTGATGGGAATGATGAGCTCTTCAGCCTCTCCATGAGGTCCTGTGAGAAACATACACCATCACATTGTGTCTTGAGATGGGAACGGGCTCCGAGCTCACACTGTCAGTGATAGCTACCCCTGCCACCGGTGCCCATTTTTTACTATCTGCTGCACTTGTAATCACTAATGTTCCCATGCGTAAGGTAGCAATTTCTCCTTTGGTTGGGACAGGGAAGTGGGAGAGTGACAGTGATGTGTTGGCACTGGAGGTAGAGCAAAATGCAGTAAAAATAGAAGCTTAGGAGCCTTGCTCCAGTATATCTACGCCTGGGTTTGAACAAACTTGAGTTAAAGGTGGGAATAAAATCTGCGTTGCACATCCTGTATCAGAGGCACAGGTTACCTTCTCCAACGGCCAAGCCCTGATCTTAGCCCGTCTCATGCAGGTTCTGCTTTCATCTGACCACATGCTGAGGCAATTTAAGTCACTAATCCTGCGGAAAACTGTATTTTGATGGATCAGTTTTTCACTGGGTTAGTGAATTGAGTCTCTCACTGGCCAGTCAGATGAGCTCTAGAGCTGACACAAGCACTAGAGGGGAGGGACTGGAGCAAGAAGGAAGGAAGGAGGAAGGAGAAAAGGGAGAAGAATTGTCCCCTTTTGGCAGCAAGGATGCTTTAGATTAGCTCAGCCATATCATCTAACTGGACTGTGAGAGTAAACTCTGCTCTGTTTTCTGTTATTGCTTGCTTTACGCTTTGTTTGTTTTTGTGTTTTCATAGGAAGAAATGTAGCTGTATATATCTGGGAGCAGGTTTGGGGCAAACATCCTGATCTGACATCTGTTCAATGCAGCTTGGGTTGGGATTTCTAGACCCCTCCCTACCAAAAAGTTGGGTTTAAAATGCTTCCCTGTCCAGCACATCATGTTAGCCAGTGGCATCCCAGCTATTTCAAGAACACTGAGATGCTTAATTCAGCCCAAGCACTGTGCAGGTCTCCCTGCTTGCGGCTTCTTCTCCCGGTGCCAGCTACTGCTCCCGGTCCCTTTGAGGAGTAGCTCTAGGTCACACAGAAAATTAGGGTAAAGCCAGGAATTACATTCTGCTTTCCTGTGTTACAATCTGGTATCTTAATTATTATTTCAGTTCTTCCTGTTCAGTGTGAGGGTCTCTCCCCTGACTCCCAGATTTGTGTGTATCTTCTAAGCCTCAGCAACAGAAGAGAATCATCTGCAGAAATTCAACTCTGGGAAAAAGGGGGAAAAAAAGCCTTGTAAGCATTCATTCATATTTAAGAATGAATTTTCTTCAGCTGTGCTGTGACCGCACTTATACTGTCAGGAGAACTGCTAGATGAATTTAAAATTACACTACGGTGCTGTTCTTAAGTTTCCTCGTAAAGTTTTGGGGTGTTGTTCGGAACATTATTTTGTTCAGCAAAAGAATGGAAATGGGCTAAAATAGTTCAGCATCAGAGCCCCTGTGGTCTGCTGGAAAAAATTATTCCAGATATTACTGTCTGTGTGAACAGAGTATTTCCCTCATTTTAGCTCATTTCCCTAATGCCTGCCTTGTTTTGGGGAATCTAAGCTGAATTATAAATAGACAGATTCTGATTTGTATTATTTGTGCCAGAGGATCAGGCCCTGACATACTTCACTTCTGAACTATTAAGCTATAAATGTGGAAAGGTACCACCTAAATGGGTAACCAAATGGATGTTCCTAGCAGAGGAATCCTATCAGTCTTCCTGCCACAGAAGTTTGTTCTTTTGTCTTGATTTGAAATATTTAGAAATAAAATTCTCATCTGTTCTTATTTCTTAAAAGCTTCTCTAATAACAGCATGTGACTTGCTCTCTACCTTAAACCCATCAAAAGCAGCAAACCAATCATCGTATTTAATGTGCTTCAAGAATTTCTTGATCAGTTCTTCATCTGCTGCAAGATAACAGCAACAACCACTACCAACAACAACAAATAATGAGAACCAAATAAGCCAAAGCACTGCAAGGACCTTACATGCGGTGGGTTTTGTGAAGAGAATTAACATGAAAGAGGGTTCAGTTTGGGGGTAGAGGTCAGGGCAGATAAACTCCTGTGTTCTGATACATTTCCTTAAAGTGGGAAGCGCTTTAGAGAGCGAGGCTGTGGGAAGAGCTGTCAGCAACGGGGTGGTCAGCGGTGTCAAGGGTGGTGGCCTATGTTTTTCTTCTGTTGCAGCCTTTCATCCTCCATCTGTCAAGCTCCATAATTTTCAAGGCAGACAGTCGATTTTTAATACAAACCTTTAACTTCCCAGGTCCGAAGTGCCCCTTTTATCTTGGAATAATGCAAAAATGGCAATAACTGTTCGGGAGATTGTTTAAAGTTGGTGTCCCCACTCAGCTCTCCTTGGGATGGCACCAGATTGCCATCTGGGCAGACGTATGTGCCGTCGGCTCCCGCTGCTGCTGAGAGCGTAGGCTGCGTTTCCCTCCACACGCGTTTGCGAGTGCAGAGCCTGACGCGCTGCCAGCTTGCGGATCCCACACGTAGCTGGGATGAGGCTCCAAAGGAAAAGGTAGTTGGTCAGGGAAACGGGTGGAGACAGACATCCTCGTAGAGCTTGGCTGGATGCAGGCTCCTTCCTCAAACACCTGCAGACACCCTGGCAGTGGGATCAGCCTGGCCTTACGTGTCCTACTGACCCTGCCCCACATAACTGACTCGTTTACCCAGTGCTGACCACAGGATACTGCCACGAGGACTGACGCCCCGAAGCAGGCACGCGACTGAGCTTGGGCTAAGGACTAGTACAAGTCAAGGCTTTCTTCACGCTACGCTGCATTCTAGCACTTAGCTGGAGCTGACATCTTAGCGCGGCTTGTGTCATATAATTTCGGCATGAACAAGATTTGGCCCACGCTCAAAATACACAGTGTTTAAGTGTTTAAATTAAGGCTTAACTGACTCAGACACTGAATCTACTTCCAGCCACTGTGTTGCTGTGTTATTAAATGCTGCAAACTGGAGTTCTTCCATTCATCTGCAAGGATTATGACAGCAGAACTGGCAATATCTGAAGCACCCAGATGAGTGAACAAGGTGAAATCCTAGTCCCAGTGAAATCAGTGGGAATTTTTCAAGGGGCTGTTTTGAGGTCTAGATTTCATCCAGCCATCTCAGCTGAAGTTCTCCCAAGGAGAAAGCTGTATATATTCCTTCGTGCATTCTCCAGCACAAATACATCCCTTAAACATCCAAGGCACAGTACTGAAATATCTGCAATAAATGGACTTAAGTTAAGAAAGTGTGGTTTCTTAGCCTGGAAATCTCACCTGGAAAAAAAAAATGTTCTTATATATAAGTAACTCTGAGTATAATGGGGATCATCTTATGTCTTTATATCTCTTGACATTGCTGCTAGTTGGACTTGCGACTTCCACTTTTCTGTGGTTTAACAGAAAATTAACCTGTTCTATTCTATACCTGCTTGTGAATGAACCCGTGAATAACAATTGAAAATCCAGGTTGCTTTTGTGCTTGTGTTTGCATAATTCAATGCAAGAAAATGCAAAGACCGAAATCAAGATTGGACAGGGTTAGCAAGGTCGGGTCCAGATCTGAATGCAAATGTTTGCAAATGTGGAACAGAGAGCAGGTTCTAATCCAGACATTTAGCTTAGCTTGTTATTGAAATTCAAATTCAGATCAGTTGTAACATTTGGAGATGGACCAGAATTCCCTTGGCAACAGGAGGAAGTGCTTGGGTGTGTGGGTATTGTTTCAAGCCATCAGTCTAGAAAGACATCGATGAGCACACATGCATCAGCTTGCCCACACGCAGACGTGCACCCACCTTCCTCTACAAGAGTAGGAAGAGGAAGCTCCCTGCAAAGAAGTGACATTGCGCTACTAATGACTTTGGTCGTAAACATTATCGCATGCAACCTACTGCTGTCTTCTGCATTGATGTTGGGGAGCAGAATCTTAGAAACATGGAAAAAAGTCCTAACAGTGTACTTCAGTGCTGTATGCAAACTTTTAGGTACTAAGCTTCCTAATCACTACCGTATGGCTCATAAAAGAAGCAATCTGATACCAAGTACCAAGAGAGGTTGTTATTCCTCCGCTCTATCCTATACCACTCCAAATGTTAGAACAATAAATACATTTACCTCTTGTTTAAGATCACTTAAAATAAGTTGTTTTAATTAAACCTCCTAGCAATCTATCTGCGCTAAGTGATTAAGTGCCTCTTCTTTCAGTGAAAGGAGAAGGGATTATCACAAGACGAGACTGACTGAATTATGAGCAGAACTAGGACTGGGTAAAACTGCTGAATATTTTCCATGGAAATTCATGTGAAAATACTGAAGTTTGAGTTTGCATGATGTTATTCCTCTCAAATATTTCCCCTCCTTCCAGTCCTTCCTGCCCTCCCCGTTGCCCCAGAGTCAATGAAATAGTTATTTCCCTCAGGTTAAAGTTCAGCTTTGAACATCAACTTTAAAAGCTGCCCAAGAAGAGAGCTTTCTTTACTCAGTGGGCATCATTTTCAGCAAATAAACTTAAAAAATGGAAATGTAGCAATTGTGTTGATGAACTATAGATATTTAAAATTGTATCAAATTTGTAAAAAATTTGAGTTGCTTAGCAAATGGTTATTTGCAGCTGTAGCATGAGAAGTGTGGGGGTTGTTATGCTGTTTCTACATTATAACTTGAAATACCTTGTGTGAATTAAAATTCAGTAATTATTCTTTCAAACCAAGCTTCTTACATTGCTCTCAGCTTAGGAATCACACTGGTGGGTTTGTTGTTTTATTGCTAGCCATATCACTTTCAGGATGGAGAATAGTCACAATAAAAGGCTCTTTTATGTCTTGTAGTATGTCTTGTGACGGTTATGGCAGTATCTATCTTTTAGCTTTCCCCCACTCAGTTTCCTTTTTAAGTTCCCATCTTTCCCCCCTTTACCCCTACGCCGGTACGTGACGTGATGGATTGGATGGAAAACTAAAACAAAGTCTAGATCCTGGCACAGCACAGGCAGGCAAGCAATCTAGACATACTGCTCCGCTAATTTATTTGGATTCTTTACCTGCAACTTCCCTGCTGTTTTAGTACTGGGGCCTCTCTTGGGCAGAGACAGGCAAGTATGCTGTGCGGTGGTTTTATTGTGATGTGGACAAATGATCATGAGGGACTAGCTGGAAGCTATTGAATATACTAGCTTGCAGTGGTGGTATTTAAACGTAAATGCATTAACAGTGCCCTGCCACCTCCTTTTATCTCACCCACCAGCATGCTGTGGGCAAGTCAGGCAGGATGCCACCTTGGGAACCGATTGCTGCCATTTGCATTTGATAACCAGTCTCCAAATAGGAGTGAGAGGGAAAACGCAGAGAAAACGTGGGAGTTGAGCTAAAGGTGCAGTGTTGTCTCTCATTTTTAATTTATCCTATTAGATGGGGGCGGGGGGGGGCTGCGTTGCAGTTAGGCTTAGGGTCTGACTGGCTCAGGCTTCAACTTTCGCTGAAGGGCAAATGAAAATGGCATGTTAAAATGTTGTTCCTAGTGTCCTTCCACTGAGCATGAATTGGGTAGTTTTGTCTCTTTACTTTAAAGATTTCTGAAGTGAGCAAGACACAGTACCAATCCCAAATATGGGTGGTGGTTTTTTTGCTTGACCTAATACATGGCATCGCCAGTTGCCAGTGCTAGTGTGATCTCTTTTCATGTCTTTCTGAGATTACAAATATAAAGATAGAATAATAAGTGAACCTGGGGGACTTCTTACTGTGTGGCACCTCAGAATATATTTGAGTATGGGAGGAGTGAGATGTCACTGCTCTGCTTTAGCGTGTTTCAGCAGGGACTTCAGCAACTGAGAGATTCTGCTCTCTGGCCTCCCGACCAGCTAAAATGGATCTTCATTTCAGCAGAGGATCGTGGCCATTCTGCCTTTTAAACACACAGTGGGAAGTTTGTTTCCTGCATAATTACAGCAAAAATTCAGTCTTTTCAGGTTAGGTACAGAGCTTTACGTTACTAGAATGTACTGCAGCATAAGAAAACCACTCATGAGAGTCTGTCTTGCAAATAACATTTACATTTTTGCTAATTGGAAAGAATCAAGCTTTTGTTTAGCTGTACAGATATGGTTTGATGTTTTTAAAGGAAAGGAATTCCAGAAGGGCTGTTTCATCAGCAGGGTGAATTAACAAAGAAAAAGGAAAAAAAAAAAAGAAAGAAAAGAAAGAAAAGTGAATGTTCCCTTACACATATTTTCCAGTTCAGATGTCTAAAATACATGTGATCTTCCAGCTACATTTTCCTCTTGCAAATCCTAGTGGTTTTTATTAGGACATGTTTCATTTTATTGCCTTGTTTTCCTGTAAAGCCAACAAGTTAAAACAACAGGATTTAATTTTGGATTGGCAGGCCAGCTAAGAGATAATACATCGTGTGCCCCCCTTTTATCTTTTTCTTTTCCTTCCTCCTCCTGCTTCCTGGTCTCCTTGAGGTGCTCCACTCTGCCACTGTGCTCTCAACTTATTGGCCTAAAAATCTTTGCAGGTGATTTATAGAACCCTATGGTTATTGTATGGCTAATGATTCATGGAACTTCATTAAATACCAAGTATGTGCCTGCTTACTGTCTGTGCACACTGCATATTAGAACCTTTGCACTCCCCCTTGCAAATTGCCCCCATTAAAGTCGCAGACAAAAGGTCCTCTCAGTAGCTTACATATTTTCCCACATGTGAGAGAGCAATTGGAAACTTCCTCTTGATAACTAAAAACTTTTGAATTAGAATTTATGAGAAGGGTCTTTTGGTCTCATTGCCTAAGGGCTGAAACAGATCCCAGTGTGTACAAGCGTTCCTTTGATGCATGGAGCTGCACAGGGTAACATTTTTTAACAGGATCAAAAAGCGTAATGCAGGGACAATGTGCGGAGGCCCTTACTCTGACACAAGGAGTCAGAGTCTGTGTTTTTCCAAGGCTAAAAATGTAAAAGTATGTGTCCAGGGTAGCAACAAGATTTTATATTCTTTTTAATTGCAGTAAAGTCCTAGATAAAATAATGGCAGTCAGTGTTACAACTTCCTTTTCTTTAATGTTCCTCTAAAAACGCTTTGAAGCCGCTTTTACCTTTGGGAAAGTATTGTATATGTGTTAGGGGAAAATATATCAAAAAGAAAATAAAGGGCCAGATCTTTAATTGGTAGAAATCAGCATGGCTCTATTACAGGGATTGGAATTTCTCAAGCTGTGGATATGGCTAAAAACTTTTTGTCATTTCTGACAGTGTGCTAATATATTCCTGCCCACTTAGTCAGTAGGACTATCCCATTCTGAGTTTACATTTTTCAATAGCACTTCTTTACAAAGGCAGCAAAAGTCTTAAACGTGCATCTAACTTTCAAATCATAAATATTTCCTTTGGTTTCAGCTGCGCTATTCAAGAGCTTAAAAGGAGGCACAGGCATAGGTACTGGCTGATCTGAAGTCTCTAAAAAAAGGTCTTGATAACTAGAATTTTTCTCACCTAACAGTAAAAGGAAATGACTCGGTAGTCATTTAGGTGCCCTATATATGGTCTTTCATTATATCTCACCTCACACTGTGCATGTCTATATGCAAACAAGAGTGAAAAAAAGGAACAGCTTCATGTTATGGGGCAAAAACATCACAGGCATTATTATAAAATGGTCACACTACATCAAACTTGTTGATTGCATTATTGCAATAGAGATGCTTTCAAGACAGGTATTTTCTGTATTTACACTGGCAATATTTGTAAAATCTGTCATGATAATCAAGTCATACATATTAGCTAAAAGGGATGTTTTCACCAAGAAAAAGAATCAGGTTTGAAATACTTAATCTGTCTTTAATGTAGCACGCTAACTTACTACTTGTTCTGCGGCTGAGAAATTAAATTTCTCTCCCTTTACACCATTTGTGGGTCTTCTGAATGAGACAGAAGATTTAACCCTTGATTACTTCTGTGGTCAGTTAAGAGCCAAGTGAACTTTTCAAAATAAATTTGGCTTGGTCTCACTGTTGCAAATTTTCTTCTTCTCCAGTTACATAATGCCAGAGTATTTGAACCTCAGTGGTGATCTTTAGACAGCACGCTATATGGAATATAAAGAGTCCAGAGAAAGTGCTACCTAAAAGACCAGAATAACCTCACACTTAAGTCAGAAAATGTAATGAAATTGGTGGTGGACAGTGAGAAACTTCCTGGGGATGGAGGGTCTCCTACTCTTTGCTTGTACGGTGCCAGCATTATGGCATCTTTGTCTAATTTAGGTTTGACTGTTTTCTTATGTTTGCTTATTATTAACATCTCTGACTAGATATTAATAGTTATATATCATATCATGTATACACATATATTATATGCAACATCTGCACTATGCCATCAGATATAATCAGCTTACTTAGAGGGCCATATTTCATTAATTTGTTCCTAACCTTGTCTCATTTTGGATGTATTAAATTGCAACTCCAGTAGATTTGGGCTACTCAACTGAGAAAAATATCCCTTAATTCCTTTCTTTTTCCGTGGTAGAATGGAAACAAATAAACAGAATCAGGTGGCTAACAGTAAGGAAGTGGGTGAGATGGCAAATTACCTTGCCCCAAGTTTCACTCTGTAATCTTCATGGGAATTTGGAATATGTCCCTCAAAAAAGGCTTGGGCACACGTTTGAAATGTGTTTGTTGCAAAACATCCTTTTCCTTCCAGCTGAGCAGTGTGTAAAACATTGGCTTGATTGGAGTCATCACTTTCTTAAACTGGAGTGCCCCAGACTAAAAATTCCAGGGCAGTAAATGGGGGAGAGATTTTTCTTTGTGGAATAGTTTGAAAGTTTCAAATTCAGACATCAAATTTCATGAGTTTCACCGATCCTCAATAACAGTCCTCTGTAAGTACTTCTTCAAGATAGATGTAGAAATATCTGACTGTCAGATCAATAAAAAGTGAGAAAAGTTTAGAGCAAAATAAGGCAAAAGAAGAGGAGCATTATTAAGTGTAGGTAAACATAAAGAATTTGTTAATATACTTCAGAATAGCTAAATAGTGCTACTGTGGGGATATAGCCATAAATTGTTGTTCGAGTAAGCAAGAGGTTTCTCTGATTCACAGAAGCATTAGCAGGTGGGAGTTGGCCGTGTGCTGAGATTTCTTTTGCTGCCGCTCTAGTTTCGGCTGCAAGGTTTCATAATTCTCACAGGGAAATCTGGGAAAGCAACATTGGGAAATGCTGGTGATTTTGAAAGTTCAGTCAATTTGGGTGACATTTGGCATCATCATTTTTTCCTTCTGGTGAGATTCCATTAGCTTTGCTTACTTTGTTGGCAATAACTAAGAACACTGTATAGTTTTTAATAGCAATATGGGAACCTCTACCAGGATGACTTAAGGGCAAAACAGCTGCACCCAGTCTGTTCTTCCTCCTTTTCCTAAGTTTAAATAAAATCTGGTCTTATCTGAATATGCACCCAGAAGACTGGATGGTTATTTAAGCCCCGGTTAGGGAACATATTTAAGAATATGCCTAATTTTAAGCATGTGCTTAAATCAATGCGACTTAAGCAAATGCTTGAAGTCAGGCATGTGGTTGAGGTGTTATCCTGAATGTGGGTCCTAATCCTTAAACAATAGCAAAGCCCAGAGGAAAGGGCAAGCTATCTGGGTTCCATTCTTGGCTCTTTTGTTGGTCGTGTTATAGTCTATAAAATAAGGATCATTATTCTTATCCCTCTTTGTGAGGCACATTGAAAATTATCGGGGAAAAGCACTCTGAATACTGTTATTATTGGCTATACTTCTCGAGACTGAAAAAATTTAGAGACAGACATTCTCAGTGGATTTCTGGTTCTTCCTCCTTTCACTCAGGCAGGAAATACCATGAGAATGGAAAGAAGGATGCGTACCCATGATCACAAATAATCTTAATCTCCTTCTTTGCGCTGCCGCTGTAAATAATTAGATATTGCTACACTATTGTATCTGGAAGTTCCCGCAGCGTATGAGACATACTGTGTGCAGACGTACCTGCTTCAGATATCACAAATGAGCTGAAAACTGTGTTGGGAGATAATAGTACAAGGGAGAGAGCGTGTGTGCGTGTGTGTGTGAGAGAGAGTGAGTGAGTGTTTGCGGGAGGAGGGGAGGCTGCGTGTTCCTGAGCCCACGTTATTAGTAGAGCTGGACTAAAGATAGTAAAGAGGAACAAGTTTGTATAAGTTTAAAAGCTTGCTTGAAAAGAGCATTCTGATCATAGTTGCGAAAGGGGCAGCACATTAAGGCAAACAATCCTTAGTCCCACACAGCCTCATTCAACGCTGTTCCTATCAGTGAGGTGTTGCAGGACCAGGCTCCATGGTGCTAAGCTCCCGTGTGCAGCGCCGTGTTACTGTTTGGCTGAAAAAGCTTGAGGCAGCAAAGAATCTATTATTGATGATAATTCAGAGTTCCTTGCATTCTCACTACCTTAAGTCAGAGCTCACTCTGCAGCTTCCATGTGAAGGGCCTGGAGCCAAGGCCATGAGCCTGTGTATATGTGTTCAGGACAGTTAATATTTATGATGCATCTTACTGGGAAAATTAGTACAAAGCTGTGTTCCAACAGTACATTTATCCCATGACCTAGTTTTATGAATAACGTGCTGAAACACGGCCTGCTTGATTTAAACCTTTGTCACCCATTCTGATGGATACAGTGCCTAGCTTAGGCTTATGCAATACAAGCTAGGATTTGTGCAAAAATGTGATGTGTATTAGTGCAAGGTAAACAGATGGTAATGCTTTTGTTAATACCAAGCACACACAAAGATATTTATCAAAGGACCACATGTAAGGTCCATAGTTCTTGGCAGAGATCCCTATGCTGTTACATCAGCTAATAAGAATAACCATTTTATTGCATTACATACAGTTTTTGCAGGGTTGCTTTAGACTGCGCAGGCGGCTGCAAAGCTTGCCGCAATTCATACGCTAAGTATCTGATTCTGAATAGTGTTGAACATCTATAATACCCTGTTGGTTTTTGTTGTTATTTTTATTTTATTGCTATGACTCTCGGCATTTCTCCAGATCAACCCCCTCCTAGGGAATTCCACTGCTGCTTAGCAGCTCTGAA
The DNA here is from genome assembly GCF_900496995.4 of Aquila chrysaetos chrysaetos. Taxonomy (NCBI): domain Eukaryota; kingdom Metazoa; phylum Chordata; class Aves; order Accipitriformes; family Accipitridae; genus Aquila; species Aquila chrysaetos. The sequence continues at coordinate 26,554,380 of NC_044019.1, forward strand.
ATATGTATAAGAAAGCCAGGCGGTGAATAGACTGAAATGTTGGAGTGCAACTACAAGAAATGGTTAGTGAAAGATTTCAAATGGAAGGAGAACGAACTGTAAAGATTGGAAGGGAACTTTGACACTACACCAGCCACAGAGAAATGCAGACAACTCTGGAGAAGGCGGCAGTTGTTTTTAAAGAAGAGAAGTGTGCCTAAACACAATTTATGCCAAAGAATCTTGCATCTGAAAACTACAAAGCTGGTTTAGGTTGGCAGAGTTTCCTCATCTGATTTATACTCTCTTCTTCCATCATCATCAGCAGCAGAGATTACTTGTATCATGTACCAGGGAATCTTTGTCCTTGGAACATAGGCAACGCCCTGGGGGTATAGCTAGTAAGTCTGCAGAAGGAGAAAAGAAAGTTTTCATTACTACAACCAACCAACAATAAGAATTTTGATTTTCATCTCATCAAAAAGATATTATTTCTCTGGAGATAGCTGGTACCATTTTGAAAGCCATTTCACAAGGCTTACTCTTGACTGTGGAGCCATCTAAAGAAGCCCCTGGCCCTGACTCCAAAGCCTTCTCACCTCCCCTCAGCTGGGCTAGTGCAAGTGTTTGTGGGGGCACGTTGTAGGCTGGATCAAGAACCAATTTGGCTGAAAATGGACAAATTTGGACATTTTTTTCCTGACAGGTTTGTTTTCAGCCAGATCAGTTTCCTAATCCGTTTTACCTCGAGGCTGTGTACTTGCTTGTGCCAGGATGAAGAAATGTCCTAAGCATTGTGTTTCTGATAGTAGGGAGGCCTGTGGTTTCCAAAGCAGCGTGCTTCTGAAACCATGTAGGTCAGCAAAGGCAGCGTGGGTAGCATGGAGCTACTCCTGTGGCACTCCATGACCTAAAATTCTGCACTGAGAAACAGAAATGTGGACAAGGTCCTGACGGAGCAGAGCCCTACCTCAGGTGCCAACTCCCACTGACCTCAATTCTTAAGCACATCATGTAATCTTTCCTGGATATGCTTCCCTGAAGCACAGCATGCAATTAGTTGAAAAATGAGAGTGTGTGAGTGGGGACACTTCTGTCAAAAAATCCACTTTTTCACAGAATTCTCAGTACTGGGCGAGATTCAGATCCCCTTATATTCAGTCAGTAGTACTTTATTCCATAGCACTGAAGTTATTAGATCCTCACAGGTAAAGTATTACCAAAAGATAAGCGAGGGTACGACAGTGTGGCCTATGTTGATATAACACTATTGCTGTCACTAAGATAGTTTCAGGCCAGACTGCCAACTCCTTTTTCCTTGGAGACTGGCTATGAACAGCTGTAGTTGCATTGACTTTATAGATCTGATTATGAATTTTCATCAGAAAGGTAAAATCCTCATGATCTGGACCTTATTTGTTTATTATTATTATTATTTATATGCTGCCTTCCTGTCATTGTAAAGATAATTTAGTTTACTCTTTCAAAGACTAATTCATAACATTACTTTAATGCTGTGTACAATTAAATAAGAAGCGGGGCTGAAGAAAGGACTTTTACTGCAAAAGTCTAACTTAAATCATGGCGATTTAAGTTCACCTACTTCAAGGCACCGCTCATGCACTTGCTTCATTTTAAGACCTAGATGTATTTGATTTTGGAACAGTGGTGTGACTCAGAAGCAAATAGTGTTAAATTAGTTCTGTTACTTTCAGCTCCATCACAACCATCTCCCTGTGAATTTTGTGGCAAGATTTTCTAAAGTTAAAATCCTAAAATCCAGCCCATGATCACTGGGACAGCTCCCAGTAATTGTAAGCAGGAGAAACACAGCAGCAGAGCATACACGCTCTTCAAGTCACTTGCCTGTATATCTGCAGCGAAGCTATTAAACCAGTCGTATTCTTGGTCTGAGGTTTCTTTTAAACATTTTCTGTATTGTAAACATTCCACTCTGTTTTCTTCTGTATTGTGGCAAATGTCAGAACTCAAAGGACTGTCATCGGCTGACATAATGACCACTGCCCCGTCCCAGAAACAAACCACTCCACAGTATCTTTCCTAAGACTGTTGCTATACTGCATTCATGTTGGCAAGTTTCCACCCCTAGAGTTTCAATAGCTCGGTATTCTTCCCTCTACTGGATTTAACCCCCAAAGTTTTTTCAGTTTAAAGCCAGCTTGAAGACACTCATCTTGGGCTTCTAAGAGATGGGAATGAAGTGGACACGCAGTGGGTAAACAGAAAGCCCCAGGCTTAGTTGTGGCCATTCCTCTGATGTAATGATCAGTTTGGGGTCAAATGGGAGCTAGGAGGTTGGATCCCAAACTGGCCACAACTTATACCCCTGGAGCTGTTACAGTTTCTATTAGCTGAGGTTCTGCTTTGGGCGGTTTTGATTTCTAACATTTCTGTTATTATTTTACAAGTATTTCAACCGCTTGCCAGTAGGTGTGTCAGTTGCCTTGTCTAATCTTCCTTTTTTGCTGATTCTTGTTTCCCTAGGCACCTCAATAAATTACCAGAACTAGGAAAGGGTCCAAACCAGTAATAGTCTGTAATCATGACATTTGGGAAAGTTTGGATTTAAAATTAGAAATGAAGGTTTCTGCTAAAATTGCACCCAAATCAGAACTTCAGATCCATTTTTTTTCCCTCTGAAGACTATGAATAGATTCTCTGAAGCCTGAGTTACACTTGTACATCAATGAGATGTAGGTTTATATCCATCCTAACCAATTCCCTCTTGAGTACCTCATCCTTCCTATGCAATTGGGTAGACCTTTAGAGACCGGGAAGAAACCTGAGGGTTTAGGTGCTAGATAAGACTCACCAAGACTTCTGTCAGACCTCAATGCTTTTGAAACTGTTACATCTCTGTGCTCAAGTCCGGTATCTTTTACAAGAGTGAATCCAGATTTTCAAGACCGAAAGCAAAACTCTTCCTTGCCATCTCCAGACTGTTTAGATGGCTTTCATTATTTTGTGTAGCTGCTCAGCTGAATGTTATACAAATATAGTTATGGGTATATCAGTGTGGCTATGCTGAAGCGAGCAGCAACTTACGTCAGTGGAAAGTCAGTTTCTCCATCTCTGCCATGTTTTGCCTCCTGTCATGTCTTCTATTAAAAAGAGGAAATTTTTAAAACACCTAAATAACTTGGAAACAAAATTTTAACTGCAAACCAGTGAGTTTCAGGCTCCTAAATCGTGTAGGCCCTTTAAAAAGCACATCTGTATTTGATATAATAAGTAGTACTCAGAATTGGGAACTGCCTGGTCCGTAATGATTTCTAATGGACTTTGTGGTCTGTGTGATCATTGCTAAGGAAAACATTATGGAACTTACTTCCATATCTAAGGGCAGAGTTATTACACCACCCTATAGCTTAGCAGTCTAAGTGCTACAACAGTAAATTAAAATAAATCTATCTGAAATAATTGTTTATACAACTGACATTGCCAGGAGCAAGAGTGGACATGAAATAACAGCACTTTTATTTCAGGACTACACACAGTATCTGATTGATTGTAGACCTGATACTACACCCAAGATGCCCAAGGTTCTGTTGTGGTTTTTCCAGTTTGTTTGACAAGTTGAAATATGTATTATGATACCACACGGAAAATGAAGGCCTTGATTATGCAACCCGTTTTCAGATGAATGATCCCATTTGGTCAAAATGGATCATTTGTGTTTGTAGGAGTTGTAGGACTGGCCTTTCATTTTTACATTAATTCAGTTTTACATTAATAGATAAAACTCTGCTTGTGGAGATGAATTGATATTTTTAAGGCAATTGATAATTATTGCAACTTCGTAGCATGACAAGAAGTTTTATTTGGATTTATTTCCTTCAGGGTGCCATATGCTAGCAGTACTAGGAGATGGAAGGAATAGGATGCTCTTTCTTTGACTCATTCATTTTAGAAACGTTTCTTTTGTTAAAAATTAGTCCAGTGGCCTTGGGACAAGGCAAAGGCAGGGAGGAGATTTTATCTTGCCAGGGGCAGAATGTCAAGACTTATGGGCTCTTCTGCTTGAATGAAGTTGAGAAAATGGATTGTATCGGCGAGGCTGCTCCCATCACAGTCAGCTTCATCGGGCAGAGACCCTCCACCATGAAAACAAGCCTCTGTTTTATAAACGGGTGCCCATCTGCTTTCTGTGGCAGACAGTGCAAAGAGCTGCACTTGAGGTGCAAGGTGTTTACTTCTCCCAAGTGGACGCTTAGTTAGTGTCACATTCCACATGGCTCTCATGTGAAAAAAAAATCCTGTAGTCAGAAGGCCAAAATTAGCTTCTCCTTAAAAGCCTGAAAAGGCAAAGAGGAGATTAAAAACTATGTGGGTCAGAGTAACCCTCTCAAAATGAAGTGACTGATACTGAATGCTGAGAATGAACTTTCTTTTCCCATTTCCAGACAAAAAAAAAAGAGAATAGGTCCCTCTAGGCTCTGGTTTTAAATTGAGCATTTGCAGTGGCTCTGATTCCAGGTCCAAGGCCATCTATTTTGAACTCTCTCAATCATGTTACGTCAAAAGGAAAACCTTTATTAGATTTCAGCACAAAATGAAATGAATGATGAAAGCCAACTGAGCCAGGTAAAACCCGGGGCAGCGCGGGCAATAGTGTGATGACAAAAAGAGAGAGAGACAGTAAAAGCAAAAGAAATTCAGAATATTTTCAGAAAGCACATAGGTGCCTTTAGGCATAGAAAGATATAGTACAATTCACCATCAAACAGCCCACTCCATAAGCTGATGTGGGGATAGGGTTGTTAGAGGGTGATAAACTATGTACCCAAGTAGATAAAACTCTTTAGGAACTTAGGAAGAGAGTACATTGACATTTATTACACAGGGACCTGGTACGATTTCTGCCCTTTTGCTGGTGGTTAAATACCTGTTTAGAATAACCTAAAACTAAAAAGTTCCTTTTAATAGAATTTTTGTGCCAGGATAATGCTAGTAAAATCTCTCTATATATGCTTTATGAGTACAGCTGTGCAAATACATTTTCTGTAAGAACCAAAAGCAGGGAAAGGCGGAGAGGAAGGAATGGGGGGGGGGGGGGTGAAGCCAGCTTACAAGCAAGAAATGGGAGGGGAAATGGATTTCAGACTGAATGAGACATCTCATTTGGAAGATTTCATTTGCCTTTCTTTAAAAGAAAATATAACTGAAGATCCAAGTGAAACTCATACAAAATGAAAATCTGAAGTGTTTTGTCTTGAAAAACTGTGAGATAAATAATTTAAATTTTCAAAATCAAACCAATATTTGAAAGAATATTCAACACAAAAACTTAATCCTTTTGGCTATGAAGATTCATATAGGATTAAAAAAGTATTTGACTGAAAATTTCATTAGTTTCTTTTTACACAGATACTTTTCTCATGCCAGCATTTAATTGATTGAGCAGCATTCTGGAATGTAGGTGTCAGAATTTAGAGACTGGGGTTTAGGTCAATATATATATACATTATTATATTTCCTCTTCTATCTGGTCTTCATGTAGTTTATACCCTGGTGTAATAATTTTTGGATCCCAAGAGGATTTTTTTTTTTCTTTTTTTCTTTAACCTGAGTAATGATATTGATATTTGCGTGATTGCCATTAAATTACAATCTTACAGGAATACATTTTATCTATTCCCTTTCTGTACAGGATAAGCCAATTATACCAATATAGCTAATGGTGCAGATTAGGTGGGTAGAGAGTCCTAAATAATGAAGTCATGTAAAACTTCACGTAGTCTACTAGGTGTATGAGTTACTGCCTTCTCAGCCAGTACCTCTGCAAAGAATATGTGTAAGTGGTTACAAGCAGTCTCTTGATATTTGTATTGAATTGTGCATACTCTGCTGCTTCTCCAACAGCAATAGGCACCTAAAAATAATCACGCCCTGCACAAATCTCAAGAATGAACACAGTCGTCTTCTACTGGAATCCAGTAATACCTCACAAAATAACCAGGGTGAAGAATGTTTCCCAAATTCTCCCTGACAGACACAGGGGAGCGTGGTGGGCAATTGAAACATTTCGGTGGAAACAAAAGTATTTTTTAATTTGAAAAAAAATTGGCTTGTGTGATTTTTATGTTCATTTTTCCTCCTTCTCTTTTTTAAAATTAGGTAAATTTTCAATGGAAAAATGTGTCAATTTGCCCTGAGAAAGAGTCTTTCGAGCTCTGCCTAATGCTTGGGCAGCAGGCCTCTGAGGAATGTCAGGAGATGGAGCAGCAGCATTCTTCTGGCTGCCGGTCAGTGCGAAATCAGCAGCGCAGTGCGGTGGTTGACTTACTACGCTCCTGGAATTGCTGTCAGTCAGATTAGATGCGAAACTCGGGGCTGAATCACAGAACAGGCGTTGCCTTTTTCCTTAGACCTTAAAGTCACAGCCAAATCACATTGATAATTTGATCCTTGGAGTTTTGTGTTCTACCCAAATTCCTCTCACAATTTCTGTTTGAAATGTCAGTGTTTACTCAGCCCCAGTTTCTGTCCATGCTCTTCTGTCCTGGTTGCCAGCTTCTGCCCTTTTTGCCCAAGAAGGTTTAATCTAACTGGGAGGTAAAACTATTTGGTCTGAAAGATTCTGTGCAGACTGAAAAATGCTATCATTTAAATAAAGGGTGTACGAAGCCACCTTTTATAATTAAACTGGTTTACACATGTGGAACACGCTGGCTGCATTATGGAGAAACCATCCTTTTAAATTTAAAACATGCTTTCCCTCATTACAGAAATGTATTCTGCCTTTTTTTTTCTTTTTTTTTTTTTTCTTTCCTCCCCCCAGTTCGTTTAAACAGAGATGCCATTCCTTTCTCCATCTGAGTTAAATACCACAGTATCCTTTTCGGCAGGCTTCTAAGCTAAATCTAATCAAGCTGTGTCACAGCTCTGTCAGGCAGGTTGCTCTTTCTTTGGCCTTGAATAATTGGAAGAATGTTGGCACTTGTGCCTGGGCCATGAGAACGTGACCCGAGTTGATATTTAATCTACTTCAGTGCTAGGCTGCACTAGGACTGGGGCCTAAGCCAGGCCTCAGGAGCAGTGTGTTAGCCATCAGCAGCACTCATTTTACCTTGAAATGGATTCCATTTGATGTATCATTACACCGCTCCAGGAGAATGCTTTAATGAGACAGATACATGCGCTGGAAAGGATTAAATTGTTGTCCTTTAAACTTTTTTGCTTTGCTAGCCTAATAGCTACAAGGTGCTGGGAAGTACCTGGGAAAGGCAAAAAGGTTACAGAGCTGGCCAAAAATAGCTAAAACTGAAGGTCTGTCATCTTCGGATCTGCAAGCACGTTGGAAGAATTGCAAATATCTGGTCCGCTCTTCTCTTTCGCAAACTAGAAGCAAGCACTGAAACTGTAGTTCCATTTTCACCTCTTTTCAAGGAAAGTTGGGACCGTGAGGGAATTTCAGAATTGCTTCATGTTATTTGTTACTTCGAAGCAGTCCTCTTTGTGCACAAATAAAACATTCACCGTCGCTTGGGATGTGGGAGAGAAAAGTTTTCATTCCTCTTCTCACAGGCGTATATAAGCTCCAGGAGCCCTCAGGAAAGAGGAAATTCCTTTCAGATCTATGGGTTGTTCCTGCTGAGCAATCTGAAGTCACAATGTATTTCAATAGTTTTGTTAACACTTTCATGCAGATTTCGGTGAGAGCTTGTGAGGTAGGGGGTGGTAGAGAAAAAACTGCGTGTGGGGGGAAATGACAATTAGAACCTTTTCCAGAGAAGCGTAAATTGCTGTTTTCTTGACTCCCAAGAAAGTCTTCTGACTTGAACGACTTGCTGAGACCGAGGTGTTTGAAAATGCCCTAGACTCAGGTCACACACACGAGGAACTATTTGAACTTTACCAAAGTGGGGAGGAGGGGAACATACTCACAATTTGCAAAGCAGCCCCAGGCACCATTTAATTTGCATAAAAAGAAGGTGATTTCAATGACCCTTAATCTCTGATAATGAGATGTATCCGTGTGGCCACAAGCAGCTGCCCCTCCGCGATCTGGGATTTCCGTATGAAATCTCGGTGCCAGAACTTCTTTTTTTTTTTTTTTTTTTTTTTTTCCCCCCTTCCACGTTCTTGCAGGGGTTGTGCCCTGCGCTGCGGAGGAGCGGCTGAGTGACTGCCCAGGGCCACCGGGCAGCACCGCGCCGTCTCACCGCGGCGGCCGAGGGATGGGAGCAGTGGGAGAAAGGAGCTTTGTTGGGAAGTTGTGAGACACTAATCAGGTGTGTTACTGATTAACTCGGCCTCCTCTGGAATGTCAATGACTTCTTTTCTTCCAGGCTACAGTATTAGGGGATGGAGTGTTTGTCCCTTTCACATGTACTCCCCCAGTCTAATTTCCACTTATATTGTTAGCAGAGGCCAGCACCTGCTTTTAAGTCATTCTAGCCCCTGAGACGCCGGGTGCCTTTTACATTTTACAGTATGTGAGCCTTGATAAAAGCAAAGTACTGTTTCAAAATATGATGTTAACGAAAATCTTTATCCTCTTACTGTGATAAATCATTCTGTGCTCTTGAGAACAATCTCCTTAAACCTTTCACGTCGGGCTAAGGATAATGCTAACCTTTGAAGACTGCTAATAAAACAGCCTTCGAAATTTGTGTTTGTATTCCGTGAAAGATCCTGGATGGATTAGAAAAGGTGATGCCGAGAGTCTTTTTATACATCTTTTTGTGTACAAAACAACTGGATAAAAATGGGAAACTTTCTGTAGAACAGACAAGAGTACTCATGGTTGTCCATTATCCACAGTTTCTTCTCTCTGTTTATTTTGACTATGAACCCTCATAAGACTAGAAAGTCCATCCCTCGCTGGGAATGTTTTCTCACAAGTAGGACAATAATGTCAGACTGACCTAAAGGAGGTTGTTCTCCCTTACATTTCCTTTGAGGTTTGTTTTTCTTTTTTCCCTTGAATGTGACTTGTTTCAAATTAAGTGAGGCCATCAGAGATGATCCTCCGTCACTGCCAAGTGACAGCTACCACATTGTTGTGTTAGTGGACATTATGATTTTGTTTAAGTTCAGCTTTAAGCAGTCCCTTAACTTCATCTGCTGACCATCAGGAAACTGTTCACTGAGCTTACTTGCAGCATGGATTTTTTCCTGGAGTACTCTGATATCCCAGAGTTTTTAATAGGTGACCAACCCACTTCTGCCACACCTTTGCCATTATTGCCTCCTTGCCTGACATAACCGTGATTCATTTTTTCTAAATCTTGGATTACAAAACCCCTGCAAAACTGTTATTTCTCACTGAAATTGAATGTTTGGGGCCAAATTTTCAAGGACATCAACAAGCCAGAAACCAGAATATTTGCAAGGGAGGACATTCCTGAGGCCAGTTATGGTTACAAAAGCAAACAAACTCTCCCCTAAATGCTAGACAAATGATCACCTTTCTGACCTTTGTCAGATTGCCAGGTCTTTCCGATGGATTTCAGTGAGAATAACAGAAAGACAAGGAGTGCAGGACCAGGGGCTTCTTCTGCCTCATTTTTTTCTTACACCTTGTGCATAATCCTAGGCAAGACACCTCTTTGTTACAAAATCACTTTCAGATAGATAGCTAGGGGAAAGTCTATTCTCTACTTGTGTGGCATCCATGACCAAATCAAAATCACACACATTTAGTATTTACATTTATTGTACGTATTGATCACAAACAGAAAACTAGGATTTGTCCTGTCAGCTGCTAATATGAGGCATTGCTTAATAATTTTCTAACTGCTGTGTTATGTAGAAATGTTGTGGTATCTTATTAGACTATGACAACACAGTTTATCTGGTGGCTACTTAAGCTGGCAAACATGGTGGTTGAACCATTTCCACTTAAGAAATCTTTCCCAGATTCCCCTTATTGGCCCTTTGTAGAAAACTGTATCAGGGAAAAGTGAGATATCACACAAACTGCCAGAATAATGCCTTCTGCTTGGCAGCAGCTGAGCAGTCTTCAGGTAGATCTGAAAGTATTGCTGAATCATCTACACAACTAGAGAAGTATAGAGACCAATAATAACAATAAAAAAAGAAACCTAAGGAAAGCCAGGGGAAACGGAAAACTGTGAGTGCAGAGGAAGGAAAGGCTGGGATCTGGGTGATTATTCTTCTACAAAGCGGTCAACAAAATGAAAAGAAACAAGGAATATTTTGGAAGTGTATGACTAAGCAAGTGTTCATCCTTACTGACTGTAGCTTCACTCAGGAGAGGAACAAACTCTGACATAGGCACTGTTGAGGGTTTCCCTCGCTATGCTGTGATTATATAATTGGAGCTAAAGAAATCCTGAAGTTAGGAATTTGTCTGTCTTTAAATATATGAGATATGGCTGGAAAACCATTTTTTTCTAACAAAGAAGGCTGAAAGAAAATGTGCTTTTTCAAAATTTTGTTTTCTTTCAAATCACAAAATGCTAATATTTTCAGCAGAACTGGAATACAAGCAGTTGCCTGCTACTGCATTTGGGGGACTTTGATTTCATTATGCTGTGAAATAGTACTTCAACATAAATATTCATAGCCTTATGCTTAACTTTAAACAGCTGCTTAAGCGGCTTGAGTTCATAGACCTGGTCTTCACATGTCAAAGAAATGACCAGACACATGCACAGAGCAAAAGCAGAGTTTTTAGAAAGATTCAGGATGGAAAAAAAAACCAAAACCCAACCCTTTCTGTGGCATTTTTAAAAAGCTGAAAGCGTATCTCCCCAGCTTTTGACATTGGATGCTAAATGCAACAGTTAGATTTAGGGAAAACAGAAGGCTCCCCTTTGGTTTACACAGTACTGTCTCTTGAACTCCATTTGATTTTGCAGTTACAATTGCACAGTGACTAGTAATGAACTGAAGAACTCCTGAAGCCATATGAGGAAAATCTACATAGGAACTTACTCTGTGATGTTCACTAGATGTGGAAATGCAGCTCAATGGGCTAAATACAGTAGACTACGGTATTAATCTGCATTTCCTGCAGTGCTGGGAGCTGTTGGCCAAGCTGCTTAGCATACATCTTGCTGACGCTTGGATTCATAATTTTTTATTTTATGTAAATAGAGTAAAACATTTTTTTCTGGAAAAAAATTAAGTGCTTTCACTGTACAGTTGAGAGCTGCTCAATAATACTAATTTTTTTTTCCTGCTAGAAATAGAAATACATGGCTTGTGTTTAGAACTTGGGCCCAATGTTCTAAACAGTTCTAGTAAATAGAGCCTGTCAGAGATTCACTGAGCTAATAGCCACTGGATTTAAAAGGCATTTAAAATAATTTCAAGCATTTTTAAGCATTTTCTCTCATTCTGATGACTAGGCATTAATTTCAGTGATGATTTTGTCCCTGTCTTTTCATACTAGCAAGCTCACACACAGTGGAAAATTTTGCCTTTGAAACCCTACTCACACTTCTCTTCCCCTCTCTTTTTTGTTACTGTCTTCTTTGCTCTTTCTCACCGTGGTGCAGTTTTAAATATTTACTGTGGCTGGATAACCAACCAGTTTCTTAATGTGGAAATACTCTTTTCGGTTGCAAATGCTCCTTTTATCATGCACAACATTGTTGTCCTTTTTATCATTACAGAGTTGTTGCAATTAAAGAAGCAGAAGGCTTCTGAAGTCATCTAGGCATATTCATGCCAGTGCAGGATTGTTCTCTGCAGTATGCTTGATTACTATCTAGTTGTGAAATGTCCATGTGATGGAATGTCTTTGGGTGGTTATTCTTCCCAAATTCTTCCCAATTATGTATCTAGATTCTTAGAAAATTCTTTCCAACTGCAACTGGCTTTAAAAGCCCTTTCTGCTTTTTCTTTCATCACTTCCTTTGTCATGGCCATACATTCCTTGTAGCACCTACAAACTCTGCCTCCTGAACAAACACCTCTGGGCCCACAAGAAGTCTTTGCTGAAATCACCTAACTGAGTCTGGAAGAGTCATAGAATATGGAGCCCTTCCTGCAAAAGGCAGAGCTCACATGCCCTGAAATCTTTCAGGCGCAGCCTGCCTCTGGCCATCCAGATTTCTGCTGGGCTCTTCTGGTCAGTCCAGATGCCCTCCGTACAACTGAGATTCACGTTTAAGCTTAATAGAGGGGAAAGTGGTGTGAATGAAAGCAGATCTGATCCCAAGATGTGCACAGCATCCACAACTCCCATTCATTTTAGCGTGGTTGTTCAGCTTCGTATTTTCTTGGCAACACGTCCTGACGGACAGAAGGCTAAAAGGAGGCAGTGGTGCTGTGAATAGCTACGCCTGTACTTCTGCAAGGTGCTGAGTGCCCCCTCTCAGATTTCTGTAATGACGGATGTAAGCAAGGCACAAAATGGCTCCACCCATAAATAAAATGGGGAAGAACCCATTTTCTCAATTCAGGTGGTAGCGTATGACCACATGTCCATACGGCTCACTGCTCTCCGTCTCTCCAGAGAGGGTGGTTTTATCCACACTGCCTAAAGGAAACCATGACGGTCTCATTCCATTCCTCAAACTGCTCTGGAGAGTTGTCCGGGAGACCATTAGCTGGCCTAGGCCAAAACCATACCCAGGAGCGTGCTGATGGTTTAACAGGAGGGATAGCGTGTTCCAGTGCTTCAGTCGGTGTCCTAACCTGTTTCCTTTCCATATTTATATATAGCAAGAGAACCCTTAAATATGCCTGCTGTCATTCTCCTTCATATGCGTACACTGATCGTGAAATGGTCCTATCCTATGAATTACTTTATGAATTACTCACATTCAGAAAACCCAAGAAGACAAAAAAATCTCTACGGTTTGCAGACCTGTACACTGTATACGTTAATACTATCCTGAGTTAAACTCTGCCCCAAAGATCCTGCAATCTAAATAAATCAGTCAGGCAAGAAATGAAGGAAAAGAGACATTATTTTCTGTGTTGAGAGATGGAGGAGATTGTGGGTGAGATCTAGAAAAGGATTTAGGAGCCCCAAAGTGAAATTTGGGCACCTACATGTAAAATATGATCATAAGGATCCCAGGTTAACCACCTACTAACCTCAAAATGCCTGTATTCTAGAGACACTGTGTCTAGAGACACAGTTTTTATTTCAAAGTCCCCACTGGCCTAAAATCCTGCTTCTGCACAGTACAACTACATCACTCCTGGCAGTCCTCAGCAGCAAAAAGCCTGTTGCAAGCTCAGGTGTCACAAAAACTTAGAAAAAAGGAGTTTGCCCACCTTTGCTCTGTAACAGCAGTGATCTTACATGCATTATAACACCCAACACATCAAAGTCCCTAAAGAAGGAGTGGTGGCCACTGCTACCTTTAAAAATTCAGCCACAGAGGAGCCTCCCTGCCTCCCTGCTACATCATAGGTAGTGGTTAAGAGGGTTTCAGGAGGGAGTTGCAGTTGATGCCCCAAACTCCACTTATAAGCAACAGACTAAACTATGGACTGGGAAACCATTTTAAGTTAATGATAGTCCATGAACCAGGCACTCATTAAAAAATGGTGAACAATATTATCAGGGTAGGATGCCAGCTTCTGGTGGTTTTCCATTTCAGTGTACCACATGAGAAACGTTCAATGAAGGCAAACCTCTCTTTGACATGAGAATGACATTTCCAATAGCAAAGATGACCAAGATGGGAAGGAGGTAATTGGGTCTGTGGAAGGACAAAGAGGTCTGCACTTAAAGCAAAGCAATTGTAAGGGGAATGCCTGTTTCGCTCCCTCCTTTTCGTGCCGATAGGAGTACACAAGCAAGACGCCAAGGAGGCTCATTGCTGCATTTTATTCTCTAGCATGCAGAAACTCAGAAGGGACACCAGGAATGTCAGCTCTCAGTGGCCAGAAGGGAGCCGGGAGCATGAGACTGAATGTGAAGGCAAAGGGACTGTTTGGAAGGACTGGGTTAGCAGGAGGCTGGACAACCAAAGCCACAACAGCCCTGGGAAATCCATGACATGGGACATGCAGGGGGCCCATAACCATTGATCTCTGTATAGAGAAGGTCAGGGTTCAGTTTCTTCCTCTGCCTCAGGGGACTCAAGGCTCATGTCCTACCTCCCAGGAGAGCTCTCTGGCCAATGAGCAATATGCTGTTTTGGGTGAGGATGCTCTCTGTCCATCCTGTCCAAGCTGTGCCACTAAGCACAAAGGAATTCATGAAACCAGAGGAAGAATACAAGTGTGTTGGGGTATGCTGCGGGAGTATGGGAGAAACACGCTGGAGTTGGAGTAGGCTGATGGGAGTGCTTGTCACTGTTGCTGCTGTATTTATGTGAAATAAAATCCTCCATGCCCTCTGCAGGGCCATTCTTCTTCTCTGCAGTTGTCTGAAGCTCTATCAGTTCAGCACAGACAAGGTGTGATTATTAATCACTGTCCCATCTCCAGAGATGTTACCACCAGGAGCTTTCATTCTCTGACAAAGTGGAAACCTTCAAAGCTACATTTAAGGAAAACATTTAAGCATACCAAGAAAAGGGGGAGTTAACTGCATGAATGTGGTGCTTCTGTAGGCAGTTTATTAGCACAGATTAGTGTATCTCTGCTTTTCTGTAATAATTTCAGAATGAAAATGGTTTATTTTCACCTTCAATCAATCCGTGTTAAGAACTCTAAGTTATCTCTACAAGAAGATAGTATCTGCTAAATTGGAGATTATCTTACGATGAGCTTCTTGATACAGAAATGGCATATGCAGTTTAACATAATTAAACTGTTCTTTCCCAAAAAGAGAGAATTTGCATCACAGGACTTAAATTTCTCTCCTTAATTTGGTAAAACTCTCACTGGCTTCACTGGAATTGCCTAGTTGGATATTGATCTCAGTGGGCTACCCATAAAATAGTGTTAGTAAATAGTATTTCATGGAATCTAAATGTTGGTAGTGTAAGACATTAACGTAGCTTTAAAAAAGTTGCAACATTTCAGCTGCAGTTCATTGAGTGAACATTTAACTGTGGATTCAGGTAGACGTTGTAGGATGCAACCTTACCCGCCGATAACCTTGCAATCTATACCCTTGCTGACCTACCTAAGATTAAATTTGATGTATCTGTAAGAGCCAAAGTTCCTGTTGAGAGCAGTGTAGGCAAGCCCTTACTGTAACTGGCAAATTGCAGCATGGTATTGCATTTGTATTGAAGTTCATTCTGAAAAGAGCAAAGAATGAACCCAGCTCTAACGTATTTTCAAACATAAATATAAATTTCATCTTTAGGTGTATGCATATGTATACATTTACATGAGTGTATGAAAATGAGTGTAAGCCTGCGCTGTCATTTTAGCTAAACTATGCAGGCTGTAATGTAAATGCCTATGAACATACAGTGAACACAAAAACACCATAGAAGAACTTGCCTGTTACAGACTAATGCACAAACATCGCAAAATCTCAGAATCAAGGAAATGTTGTAGCCTCAGTTCAGCCCATTATGTCTATTGTATCGCTTAGGTGTAGTATTTCTCCAAAGGTCTGTGTGTCTCCAGGCCTTTATAATGTAAACCATCACACCTTGCAGTACTAGTTTCATATAGCAGGCTTGTCTTCCCGCAGGTGGAAATTAGCACACTTAGAATGGCTCTTTTACTTGGGGTGCTGCTTCACCAGGAGGCTTAATTACTTCCAAAATTGCCTGCTAACTGTGTGCGCCTCGCTTGAGAGTTTCTATCTTCCAAACTGCTTGGCTTTGTAATACGGCTTTATATGTAAAATCACCCAGTATCGCTCCGCACGTTGAGGACGGAGCTCCAAGGGGCTTTGCAGAGGAGAGCTCACCTGTCCGCCTGGCAGGCCTCTGCAAATGCGAGACCTTGTCCTTTCTCTGCTTCTATTCCCAATGCCCAACATCACAGCAGCCCCCAGCTGCCACGAGCAACAACTGCACGGAAGCTCCTGAGCAACCCTTGGATCAGGCCAAAGGCTGTTTAGTCCCTACGGCCAAGCTGGAGGCTCTTGAGCCCCTACAACCCATGACAGGACAGTGCACATGACGCGCTCAGGACCTGCTGAACATCTGAAGCCTTCACCCAGGTATTTCTTGTTGCGTTGTCAGAGCATAGGGCAGACTCTAACCTCTCAGCAGTTTGTAAGTTAGCCAGTTCTGGGCAAACTCTCAACAGTAAGGCAAAAGGCAGCCCTTGATCTGTTATAATTTAAATCCTTTCTCTCAAGTATGGGTTTCTTGAAAGTGCTTCTCTGCAAAACATCTAAATGGGTTTTTTTTTCCCCTCTTATCTTGTTTTGGAAAATGGGAAAGTTTCAACAAAAAAACACATAAAACAGCCTGAGGTGAATACGTGGAAAATATTGGGCCAAACAATTACAGTTTAATGAAGTAAAAAGTCCAAAAGTCTTGGAGAGAAAATTTTAGGTAAACATGATTGCAATTACTAGTTCCACCTTTGAAGTCTTTCCTGACAGTTTTTTTCTCTCACACATTAAAATAAAGGAATTAAGCATAAGATTTAAATGAACTAAACCCAGGGCTTTTATTCCAAACTGGGTCTCAGATTTAGTCCTGTGAATATTTGTCACCAAACATTAGGATTTCACAGTATCTTCTTGCTTTAGGGCATTATTCAGAAGGCTTTTAGGTTTTATCTTTCTTATTGACAGTAAAGTTTACTATACTGTGGGGTGGCAAACAGATTAGGAAAAGCCCGAGCTCTTCCACCAAAGCTGGATGAGGAAGCAGGGCCTGTGCACTCTGTTCTCAAGACTTCAAACACAACAGATTCTCCCCCCATCATTTTTGCATAATCCAGTGGAATCTGACAAACAAAAGACTCTCAGAAGTCAGATGGCATTTAATTTGAGTAGTAGGTAATCAGTGAAAGAGAGTATCCTGGAGAGAAGGTAATTTGTCTTGAGCTGACAATTTGAGATGGATGTGCTGGGGTTATCTGCAGTGTCAGTTCAGTCAGAGATGAACTGAACTCCATTTCTCTTGCTAGAAGTCTAAATCAACAGAGACCTTGGAGATAATGAGGTATTTAACGGGTTCTCTCTTCTCCTTGCTAAAGATCTCACATCTTTTCTCACAGAAGGAGAGCTTGAAAGGAAAAAAAGGAAATGACAAAAGGGAAAAGAAAGCAGACGTAAAGGGAAATTTGCTTAGTAAATTAACTGTAAGAGCCGCATTAATCTAATCTAACTAATGGTACGTTTCCCCCCTCAATTGGAGCAGATCGAGGGAGTCAGATAAACCATACCACTCTCCTGTCTCTTGGCTCTGTTTTCCAAGCTGTGGTTCATGGACCACTAGAAAAATACAGAGTGCTTGCTGGAGTCCTTGGAGAGATGCTGGGCCTTTTCTTTATAAACTATCACTTTTTGGGCATTGCCTAGAAGAGTGTAGAGTAGAATTGGCCAAATCTGAGTTTCTCTTTTGGGGTAGAAGCCTTGTTATTTTAACACGGAGTACAGCCCAGATGAATTCTGGTCACTTTAAATGGGATCCAATGCCATCCAATTTGAGTTTAAATATGTTCTCATATGTTAATGGGAGAAATGAAATAAAAACCTCATTTTAAGGAACTGAATGCCCAGAGAAACAGAAAAGCTATGAGAACAAATTGCTAATGATGTTACTTTAGAAAATATGTGAAATTCATTTAGAAAAATTGACTATTTTTTTCATTGACTTGCACTGAGGAATAGCACGTACTGGAGGGGACAACATTTGAATAATGTGAACCTACTATTTGTTTTATAAAGTATAGGTCTAAATCAAGATTGGCACTATCATAACATAAAGTCTCACAAAGCTTCTAGCTAAAGGTCATGGCTCAAGAAAAAAAAAGACTTAAATCCTGTTCAGGAAACCACTAAAATATGCTCTTAACTTTAGAACTTTAAACTTTAAAGCCAATGGCACTGAAACATTTGCTTAGTATTATGCACACACTTAAGTATCTGTCCTGAATATGAACACTGAATAACAAAAGAACTAAAAGAACATAGGGTGGCAGAAAGAAAGAATATTATTAAACAATGTTCTTCAAACAGCATGGCTTTAATTTCTTCTGTAAAATATGCAAGTATTTCCAAGAATCTGGCATTCATTTTTGCCTGCCTCTTTGCCCCAGCAACTAAATGTGTATGAATATTCCTATCGATAATTTGAGACCCTGTCTTGCAGCAGTCTGTTTTGCTTCAGAAAAGCAGTATTTGGGTTTCAAAGTGGGTGAAATATCTGCTACTAACAACCCAAACATTTGTTTAGCTCCCTGTTCATACACAGATCTTTGCATTTATACTCTAAAATAAAAAGAAGTAACTCATGTTTTCCTTATGAGTCACAAATCATTCCATTTCCCTATGAATCTCAGGAAGTTTTTGTATATTACAGGCAAACAATTCAAAACAAGACCTCTTATTTTCCGTGGTGTTTTAAATATGGCTGGCCAACACTTTTAAAATTGAAAGTTCTCTTAAGAAATTATTTATTGTTATCAGTGCAATATTTTGCCATTACAATGTGTTTGAAAGCCAATTTTTGCTATAAATGTTTTAAAGAAGATATTTTTTGAGCTCTTGTTGTCAACACGTGTTTGTGGGGGAAGGCGATTTTCTAACCAGAGCTATATTTGACCTCTTACATTTTTCCCCATCAGAATTCTCAGGATTTCTCACCATACTGGGTGGAAAGAGGCACGTTCCCCAGCAGATAGCTTTTCTGTGCCAACAGTTAGGGAAATTTCTGCTCCTTGGAAAATTGGTCCCAGCGCATTAAGACTGAATGGCCAGCCTAGGGCAGAGTTTCCCTAACTGTGGGCTACAATCCCCCCAGGGCCACGAAAGAGTTCAAAGGGGGCTCTGAAGTGTTAGAAAAAAACAGTGCTGGTCAGCAGCTGCTGACTTTTTCCTGGCTGGAAGAGCGAGGCTGTGGTTTCACGAGATTAAGTCTTCATCACCAATTCTGGCTTCTGGTATTCCCTTTCCAGCCTTTCCCTACTGCTTGTTTCATCTTCCCTCCTGCAGTGCACGGGCCCCTCAGTTCTCCTGGCGTATTGGTTTGTGGCTCTGCTGTGAAACGGATCAGGAATTTGATCCAATTTGGAGGAAGACACACAAAAAACTAAGTGTTTCTCTGCCAGGCTATTTTTAAGCTGGACTTATTCCCCCCTCCAGTTCATTGCACAGATGCATCCATAGCTGTACTGGTGTAGCAGAAGGAGTGGTGTGTTGCAACCCCCGAGCAAGGGATGAGGAGCAGGAACATGCCATTCTGGCAGTGCTACTGGAGGGCTGTGCTGGCAAAACCGCAGCCACAAGAGGAGCTTTAATTACTGGTGGCAAGAGGTTACACTCTCTAGGGAACGACGAATTGCTTTTCAGTGCCTTAATTGCTGGCAGCAGCTCAGTTCCTCCAGCGAAGGGAAGCGAGCATTTATCCCTCAAGCCAAAATGACAGCTTAGTCTCGCTCTCCTCCTGCCCTGTGGGGCACGAATGGCTGCCGACTCAGGGGGCTGCATGAAAACACGTTTCAGAAAGGGGCCACCTTTTCCACATGTTTGGAAACATTGGCCTTGGAATCCCAAGGGGATTTTTATCTCTGGGCGCTTATGACAAATCCAGCCCAGTCTGATGGTGAGCAGTGTCTGAAGCAGAAGTTTACTGATCTCAGGAGGACATTGTTTGTCCTGTGGAGGACGGTCATGCTCTTGTGTCACTTACCATATTACTTTAATAACCATATTACTTTAATAACTTTAGGTTGGTGTACATAAAGTGAAACTTTGATTCAAGAAAGCCACTTCACAATCAGAACCAGCTGATGCTGGGCTTAACAGTTTCAGCAAAAAAGGGTTGGTGTGAATTGCCAAGAAGTGGTATAAATAACTTCAAGACATCGTTACAGCACACTGGCTGAGCTTCACGGAGGGACTCAATGAAAACAGCATAGAGTTGGAGAGCCTAGAACATGGTCTCCTCCTGCAGCGCTTTAGGTGTTGGTGTCAAGAGAAGAAGCGACACATAAAAGCAAAAGTTACGTGGTCCCAGCGCAACTTGTACCATACCTGCCCCATAGGAAAATAGCAGACAAATTCATTCTCTAGGTGAACTCAGCTTCTTTCGTACTCACAGAAAAAAAAAATACATAAATATCGTTTCAGTGGGGGGAAAAAGCAAGTTAGACGTCAGCGGTGACTGTCACTGTTCTATTTTTGCTGATTGAATTCTAGCACATGTTTTAGATCATGGCAGATAGTCAAGACTCATTTCATTGTAATAGTGAGGGAAATGAGAAGTTCAGCCCATAAGACAAAGGGCTGCATTTTCAAAATATCAAAGCTACCTAGGAACTTTCCTGAAATCAGTTGGATTTATTGCCTAGATGTGCTAAGTTCATACATTCATAATATATGCGTAAAGCCCTTTGGAAAATAGTATTTAGGTTCCTACATCATTTATATGCCCTTGAAAATTTACCAGGAGCCTGTTTATAGACCAGAGTTGAGAAGTCCATGCCTGAGCATCACACTGGTTTTAAATTGAGACAATGTTATATGAAATCTAAACACCAACTTTATCATCCACATGAAGCCAGAATACAGATAGACAGCCGTCTCCGACTTTGCCCTGCTGCCTTGTTCAGAGACTGTGCAAGATCACAATTTCCACTTCATGTGGAACCTTTTGTCTGTGGAAGAACCCTATTTCTGCCATATACATAGGTCAGAAACCCCTCACACTGGCTCTATGCCGCATGCTACAATGTCAAGTTTTCCTCTGTGATCTCTGCAAGAGTAGGTGTTCAAGGCTCAGATTTTAAAGTTGCCCATTAAAAAAAAGGATAGGAAATTTGCAAAGTCTGAATCCTGATCTGGATTCCGGTTTCCAAAAAACCAACTCACAAATTTACTATGCTTAAACCCAAGGCTCGAGTTTAAAATCTAGGTTTACAGAAACCACTATTATGTATGATGTTTCTGACCCTGCCAACATGGGGACACACACACAATTCAGTGGTCAGCCTTTAGCCTCCACCATTAATCACTCCGACTTCACAAAAACTATTGCTATTACCAAAACTTGTCAACAATATGAGCCACATCATTTAAGTGATGCTGATGTTGTTTTCCTTCTCTTTTAACAAAATAATAAACACTTATTTGCCATAGGAATTGGAAACAAATATGAATGGTGTGAACTTTTAAAGACCTTGTCCCATAGAGGGGATGTGCTCTATTTTCATTTGAATTGGTACAGTACAGCCAACCCCAAACATTCAAAACTCATGAATCAGACTGTCTAGCATAAGGGGCTTGGCTTACAAAATTAATATTTAAAAAAATGAATGGATGTTGGGTTTCCTTTCATTTTAGAGCCTTTCAGTGAACGTGGACCAGCATGGCATGTTTTTTTACGGCAACGCTGAGGGTCAATAGTTCCCTTGCAACTGTGAATGAAAGCTGAGATTCTTAGAAAATCTTGTAATTTTTTATATATTTGCTGGTTTTTTATATTGACTTGTTTCCATCTACACATGGAACAGGAATTATCTGTGTTAGCAGCTGTATATACAGATGGTCCCTGTCCCAAAGAGGTTACAAGCTAAGCTCAAGCTGAGAAGTGTTTATATATAAACAAAAAAGCTGTTTCAAGCAATCAGTGCGAGGTAATGTTACAGGGTTATCTGTGAGCATTATTTCTGAGAAAGGGTGGAAGAAAGATAACTGAGTGGTTTTACATAAGTGGCAAAAACATAAAGACAAAAGTGCTTGTTTGCAAGTTTGCCTTGTTGGTGAAGGGATGCTGGCAGCCCTGTGCCATCAGTGGAAGAAGCTGACATCTCGACAGAGCTCATAGGGATGGAGGGTGAAGGGATAAGGTATCATAAGGTTTGAGAGATGGTTGAAGATGCTGCTGAATTTGCAGACCTGTGTGATGGATGGCATACTGGTGAGAAAAAGGAACGGGATTGCAAGAGAAAGCACACAACACTGCTTAAGCCTGTTGAGCTTACATTTATAGCTAGATTATGAGTTTACATTTATAGCTAGATTATTGATGAGGTAAGCCACAGAAGTGTGCTGTAACTTTTGTCTGGGAGATGCATTTTCACAGAATCTCTGTATTTGGATACGAGTCCTTAAGATAAGCAAAGAGGATAGGGAATTTTAAGGAGAGAAAAGAGAGTACAGAAACCAGAAGGGACATGGAGGTGTGAATTCCAGTGCGAGAAGAGAAAATGTCACCCAGTTAAAAAATCAGATAGCCGTGAGGTGAACCAAAAGGACAAACAGGAGGCTAGGACCAGAGTGATAAAAGATGAAAGTAGGAGAGTCCTTTTGCAGGCCAGCAACACAGCTCGTATATGGGGCATGTGAATCGTGTTCTGGGGGGAGGGTACGAAGGATGGAAAAATGTCATCTGCTACAAGCAGCCCAGGCAGTGGAGTTGTTCAGAAACAGGATTTGAATTGGTGTTTCTTGTATAGTGATGCAGAGACCTCTGCTCTTGCCCACCCAGTCCAGCTGCCTCTTTAAAAAAAACTAAAAAGAGACATAGTACAAGAAAAAGAAGCCCAAACTATGTGACAGCCAGTGCCTTGCTGACAGATATTAGGGCAATGTGGGTCGCATTGTTTTCCAAAATTCTTCACCTCACCTCAGAGAATTATATTTATTTTATGGGTCACAAACGAGGAATTTCTTTTGACTGTCAACCTTGGGCGCATTCTTCATTGCCTCCTTCACACAGTCCGACCAGGAGGCTAGCTGTTAATGATCAGAGCTATTCCAATTTACACATACCAGTGACTTAAAATTCCTGTGTGTACAACTCTTACTGTACTGTATTTCAGTACACTGCAGGCAAACAATTCCATTGTCTTCCATATGTTTCGAACAACAAACATAAAACAGGTGATTAAACTCCACAAACAAACAGGGTTTTCCCAGCAACAAATCAACACCTCTCCACGTCTGGTATTTGTGGAATTTGATAAGCCACCCACTTTGCTCCCTCCCCATTCTTGTTATGTCTGTCCTCAGCCTTCTTCATCTTTTATCCCCACCCTGCTTCACCCAGTCTCCAAAGGCAGGCATTCATTGTTAATTAACTGCTGAAACAGTGCAAGCAGCTTGGTTCATGGGATTGAGATGGGAATGGAGCTTTAGTTCTGAGTTTAAACTGTTTTGAAAGGCCTAAAAGGCATATTTTCTCACTCAGAAGGAGTGAGGGAGGCAGGAAGGAGTAACATGTAAGAGAGAGAGAGAGAGAGAGAGAGAGTTAGGGAATGCAACTGGAAAACCTCAAACCAGTAAATTAAGACACATGTCTTAATCAGTTTGAATGATAGGTTTTTTTAAAAAATCAAAGGTTCTGGTGTTTCTGGTACTTATGTGCTCCCAGATGTAAATACTTGCCTTGTATAATGTTTCTGGGCCAGATACCAATCTCAATCAGAGTGGTGTAAATCTGGAATTATTCAGGATTAGTAAACACTGCCCTCATACAGGAGTTATGCTAGCATAACAAATTAGCTGCCTCTGATTGTGCTGGCTTATCAAGAGCACTTAAAATTGCAACAATGGCCAAAATAGTCAGAGAAATTGTTAAAAATTACTCCCCATTCACTTTCAGTCAATGTTTGCTAAATAGCTTGCACTGGTACCTTTAGCGGTAGAAAAATAAATTACTGTATTCCTTCCACATACAGAAGTTTCCATCTTGCTGTGCTGCCCTATCTTACAGACTGTGTTTGCTATTATTGACAAAATGAAGCCATTAATACGTGTTCAGATTCCACCTCTACCAGTAATAAGCTGAGTTTTGGACAACTGAAATGCTGCCGCTATGTGATTTTTCCTGTTAAAAATGCCCAGTCCACTGGGATGGCTCAGTCTGGTTTGAGGTTGTCCTCGCTAATTTTAGATGCAGATTCCGGTAAGAAACATTCTCGAGACTTGAGGTCTATTCTGATTATTGAGGTTATAGCTGCATCCACAGTAACAACAGTTGTTCAATATTCCCATTGTATTCTGCCTAATTAGAACATGATCTGTAGTTGTCCCCAGAAATCCATATTGTATTCAGCTTATTTAGACCTAATGTAACATTAATATCTCTTCCATGGAGTATCCTGCAGTGTTGCAAATACACTTAGCCTGTGCTGATCAGAAGTGAAAGCGTTTCATTCCATAAAGAAATTAGGAGCTCTACTGCTGTCAAATTCAGCGGTTAAATGAAGCAGAAACTTAGTTCAAAGGCCAACTCCTGGAAGCATTTTCCTTTGCAACATTTCAAGAAGCAATA
Source organism: Aquila chrysaetos chrysaetos (assembly GCF_900496995.4). Taxonomy (NCBI): domain Eukaryota; kingdom Metazoa; phylum Chordata; class Aves; order Accipitriformes; family Accipitridae; genus Aquila; species Aquila chrysaetos. Next base: position 26,578,625 of record NC_044019.1, read on the forward strand.
CTTCCCTTTTGGGATTGTCCAGGAGGACATGCTTATAAACTAAATGCCATGCCTTCTTAACAATGACAAATATTTCATGTCTAGTAAAAAAACCCAGAGTGTGTGAATTGAGCAAACCAAAAGGGAGAAATTTATTCAAAAGATTTTTGCTGCACCCTCTGTCCTGGGGGAAGGCTGGGGCTTGGGAAGTCCAATTCTCTCTTATAAGCAACAGCCACATGATGAAATGCAGGGATTCCCTTCCTATTCGATCAGGCAGGTTGCCCGGAGGCCAGGTATGTTAGTCCTACAAACTCGTGGATACACCTAAGAAGTCAGTCGCGGAGCGAGAGCAGCTTGCAGAGAGGCTTCATGTCTCTGCAGACTGCTGTCGCGGGGCATGATCTATTCCCAGCGCAGCGTGGCTTCCCCTAAACTGTATTCCCCTGCTGCCTGCTTTTCCTTTTCCTCTTCAGCTTCCTTCTTCTCTGATGTAGGTATAGAGTACAATACCTGCGAGGACCCGGGCACTATCGTAATTGTAAGTAATAATCACCAGCACAGTAATGAAAGGGCAAAGGATCGGGATTTCTGGCTTCTGTTCCCTTGGAGTCTTGGGTGTTCTGCAAGTCTTCTTTAGATGTGCTAATAAGGAGCGAGATGCTGAACTTGAAGAACCCAGATTTAAATATTTTGACCCACAAGCGCAGATACAGCAGATAGTTGAAGGGATTTATCTGGGAGTCTTTTCTCAGGTGAGGAGCAGGCAGGGCAGCGCTGTACCCTGAAGGTGTCATGCGGTTTATCTGCCCACGGCTGCCTCTCAGATCCCCGGCTGCTCCAGCTGAGGCTCTCTTCCCGTCTGCAAGGGAGCAGGGCTTATCAGCAACATCTGAAATGTCGTATGTTTTACCAAGATCTTTTCACCAATCACGGGGGTGTTTTTAATCACTCTGAACAGGAAATAGCATGCTGCATTTAAATACTGTATATAATTATCATGGGAAATATAATTAGCAAGCGTAATTAAATGGGCTTGACTGCGTATCGGACTGTTTCTCGATTTTTCACTCGATCCAGCTGTTTCTCACAAGCTCTTTACTTTGAATACTGGTGGTCTGTGACGGAACCTCTGCACAGAATGAAGAAAGAATTACTACTTTAAAAGCTATTCATCTAAGCTAACTAGGCCAATTTATTTAAATGCAATCATGACATTTTCCAATACAACCTCCTTTACTTATTACTTTAGATGCTTCATTTTGGAATGCCTAGATTCATCAAAAATATTCCAATTTGAATGTTTTATAAAACCCCAAGTATATAAAGTCACTGATGGCATGGACTGGCTGTTTATTATGTGTTTGTTTAGTGTGTTGCACAATGGAGGCCTGATTCTTGATTGGATTCTCTTAAGTGCTACCAGTATATACAAATAAATAATGATGATAAAACAAGTGTGGTTAATTACTGAGTACAATGCTGTTTTATGATGATACTTTTTCTTCCTGCTCAGAAAGGAAGAAAGGAAGGGTTCTGAATTACTGGAGAAAATATTCTGTCTTCCCTCCAGGAAAGACCGTAGGCTCCATAATACTGCAATAGCGTTACAAATGTTGGGAAGGCTCTGTTGAGAAAATGAGCATAACGATATTTTTATTTGAAAAACTACCTTTTTCTTTTTTTTTCTGTCCCAGTGGCTGCTCTTTGGATTGAGTCATGTAAAATAGCTGAAACGATTGAAGAGTTCGCTGCCAGTGAAAGAGGCAAATCCATACTCTCCCCTTCCTGTGAGCAGGACGCTGCCCTCACGCTGGGGCTGGTGCTCATATGACCCTTAGCAAGCTGATTCAGCTCCCTATGCCAGCAAAAACCTAAACTTCTCTTTTTTTTTCCCCGGGTTGCCTGAGTGAGCTGAATTAGCTCACAGAGGCATCAGATGAGCACTCATGTCAGCGACGGGGGCAGGCAGCTCCGTCCACGCAACGGCTGGGGTGGGGGGGACAACCCACTCCCTTTCAGCAGAAGCAGGCGCCTAGATCAGCCCAGCAGTCTCATCTGACTCTGCTTATCACTGGAGTCATGTGGTGAAGGGAAAGGGTATCTGAAGATCGTGGTACGGCATCTCCGCAGTCAGGAATGTTTGAGATGTTCCCATACGCCAGCGTGCTTCCCTGAATGACACTAATTCTTAAAGTGAAAGAAAACCCATGACTATTCGGTCAGTTTTTTCATGGACCAGGCTCATAGCCCTTTTTTGACATACGTGTATATGATTTCATTACATGGACATAAGCAGTGGCAGAAAATGCATTTTAAAGTTCTCCGTTCAAACGGCCACGCTGTAAGTGCTTGCAGCCCACAAAAAGTACCCTGTGACTTACCGGCCAATTCAAATCTCTTCCAATTAGTAGAGAATTCTATTTGGTCCACAGATAAAAAGTAATGGTTAAATATTTTGTTCTATGATTTTGTCCAATGAGTAAATTCAAGGAAGACCCTATATTCTCAAGAACACTCAGTGACCAGGGAAAGAAAATAGTGTAATAAATTATTAGTGCAGGATGTGTCACTACAGGTAAAATGTTGTACTAACTATAATTGTAAGACGTGATCATATTATCATAAACTGTGAATGCGTGCGCTATCAAATCACCCAGCTGTATAAATCTGATTTGTATCGGGCCTGAGCACTGAATCACGTTTCTATTAACTTTGCTAGGCACCATGATATGCGGTTTATGCTAACTTTATGCCAATTGTGAGAGGACAGGCAATACTTGATGGTGGACTAAGTTAAGTGGTGCAGACAGGTGGTACCTGATCCAGTGAGAATCCTGCCAGTGAAAAATTAACCTCTCAACAGACTGTTGAACAACTGAGACCATGAGAATGATCTGCATTTTGTGTCACACAGCTGTGACATTTTTGATCTGGTAGCAGCACTTCTAACCGCAGATTTACTATAATGTCAAGCCATGGCCTGGGTACATTGTGCAGGTCTCCAAACCCTGCGTAGCAGGAGCCGACTGTGTCCTTTTTATAGGCAAAGAGTGGTTAAAGTGGGAAACAGCTTCCTCGTGCTCACTGGAGGATCCAGGACTCCATACCTGTAAACCATCTTCATCAAACCAACAGGCTATGCTGTATTTTTTGAACTTTAACAAATATTAAATACCTTATGTCTTACTGAATATAATATAATATAAAGAAACTGGAGAATGTATGGCTGACATAATTACTTAATACCAAAATGCTTAAAGAAGTTAATTTCCAGGGTGATAAAAAAGCAGCAGTTTAATTTATAGGCATAGTGAAAGGATTTAGCTATCTTGTTTCTTCATGACAAAAGCTACAAATCTTTCTCGCGCCAAGTGTAGGGGAAAAGACTTGACTTAAACAGAAGCAGTAAACTCAATACAAAGTTTCTCCTAAATCAGAGATGTCAGATAGCTTTTCCAATGTGTGACTTAAGTCAGTATTTCCTGCAGTCAGGGGAGAGAAGCTGGCCACAGCACTTTACAGATAGTTAGCTGAAGAGGACTTGACTGATGCTGGGAATCGTATGCCACTTCCAACCAAAGATGCCTGACTGACCTGATAACCACAGAGTAGCAAATGGCAGTCGATTTAATTAGCGCCCCTCTAATTTGCCCGGTGTCAAAAATGCCAAACCCCAAATTCCACGGTTTCTTCTCTAAGCATACAGTAAAACTAGTCAAAACAGCTATAAATATATTATTTCCCCTGTATCTGCACATTCCATAAATAGTACAAATATAATTTTATAGCAATAACTGAGACTTGAATAGCGGGACTATCTGCTCAGATTCACAGTTGTATAGTTTAAGTTCTACCATTAGACTCTGAACTTGGAAAAGATTATGGAGTATAAATCAATTCTTGCTTTTACAACAAAACCATGTGCAACAGGGTGCTTGCTTGTTCATGAACAGGCTGACATAACGCTAGCAGCAAACAAAACTTTTCAAGAGCAGAGATCATCCTGCTTCCACTGAAATCAGTGAGAATGTTGTCACTGCCTTTGAGAATGGGGTGACAGTACCCTCTTTTATGTACTTTTAAAGGGACTTTCTTTTTTTCTGCTTTTCTTGTATTTTTCTTTATTTCTTGAGAAATTATTTTGTAACATTGTTTGTGTCTGCTCCTTTGTAAGTAGTTGTACCAGGCTAGGTCTTTTCAGGTACTGAGAACCAGAGCAATTCATTTTACATCAGATTGTGTCCTGTGCAGTTGCATAAGCATATGCAAATCAGAAGGGGACAGTAAATACCAGTTGCCCAAAGAGCGAGCAGATGCCACAGAGTTGCCAGCAGATCTTTCATTCCCTTTGGGAAGTCCTGGAAATCCCAGTGCCTTCTGAGGCTGCGGAGCACCGGCGCATTTCAGTGACCAAAGGGAATCAGAGCAATGGTCCAGCCGTCCACAGGCCAGGCATTGACTCCAGGATGGTAGCTTGTGGTGAAGGACGGCAGCGGCTAGATGTGGAGTAGCTTGTCCATTGTGGACATACTTTTTGTTTTATGTTAGGATGAGGTATGCGTAGCTCACTTGGCCAGTTTCCATACTTACGACTTGTTGATTATCCTCTGAAGTCATCAATCACTTCTCTGTTCACTTTGGCAGGAGTTGGATAGAGTTTCTTCTGGCAGTTTATAACATCCATTTTATCTATCTTCTGTCGACGCTTAGTTAGTGCTAAATTGAAGTTAAATAGAGGACAAAATTTGCTGCGTAAGAGAAACTCTGTTTTTTCAGCAACTTAGTGATTAGACCACCAGTCCAGATGCTGGGAGACTGAGGTCGGTTTTGCATACAAGGGCTGAAACTGATGTCATCCATTCCTAAACTGGTTCAAGATCCCTCAGTATCAAAGGCAAATTAAATTTTAGTGGAGACACTGGATCACAGGTGGAGCTAACTAAAATAGAGAGCCAGTATGAGAAACCAAGGGAGTTGGGTTTTGGTCCTGCAGAGCAAATGCTGGGAAAAGCACTGCTGGCAGGGGGATGCCTCTGCCCGAGCAACAGCCATCGCCCCAAGCAGCTTATCCTGCCCGAGGCACTCCTTGCAGGATTTTTGCTGGATATCTGACTATAAAATGTAAGAACTGTAGATGGGTGTATTATAAAACTTCGGTCCCCTCTATGGAAAAGGTGTTCCTACCTTACCTGAGAACTGACGTATTTTCATACCCTGTTCTCGGTCTTCCAACCAGATACTTTGACCTCGACCGCTTACCACCAGCAAGAAGCCAATGGTGCTTCATTGACCTCAGTGGGTTTTGTCTGGGCTACCCCTTGCTCAACTGTATTTGGTTATCAGTGTGGTATTGGCAAGGTCCAGTGAGTATAGATAACAACAGGGACTAGTAAAGCCAACAATGCTTGTCATATAGCCTACTATACTCAGTGCAGAGAATGTTTCTCCATTGCTTATAGTGGACTGTCAGATGTAAGGGAGCCCACAATGACAGCGTGTAAAGAAATAATGCTAGTGTAGAGTCTAAAAACAATGCTTTTTTTTTTTTTCTTGTGAAAAAATGCAAAAATACAGAAAATGCTTTGTGGCCTAACAAATTGTGCCCTAATATTATCCATCAGATAGAGTACCTGTTATGACAGAAAATTCTTTTCTGATATACTGCCAGAGTTAAAATGACACACACCTTTGAAAGACAAAGCAGTATATTAGCTCCTCTTGCCATTGAGAAAACGCTTAAGGACTAAGCGGAAATGACAAATTGCTCTCTTGTTAATTATACCTTAAATTCTGGAAATAGTGAACCATTTCTAAGCGTTTGTTAGACACAATTGAAAATTGTTCTGTGTACCACTCTTTGGTTATTTTTACTCAGCGTAACTGCATCAAGAGTTACTTAATCTGAATCTACCCAGGGCAGAAAAAAGGTTTGCATTTCAGGAAACTGTAATCAACATTGAAAAGCTGAACCTAATAAAAAGCCAGGTATGGATTCTTTGTAGGAGAAATACTGTATCCACAGGGAGGAGGTGTATGTGTATGTGTATGTGAGTATACACTTCAGCAGCATGGTACTAGGAAATGTTCTAATGTTTTATGTTCAAGTTCAAGTCCTTTTTGTGAGTTAAACTTGTGGGGAATGTAATGTCCATTCAAGTAACAAGTAAAGCACAGAAATAATAATTTTCTTCTATAAACAGACCTGGACAGGTTGCAGAAACCTGCTAAATATTGATTCTGTTCAGGTTGAGTTTCAAAATCTGAGAATTTCAGCAGAACCTGGGGAAAGCTTTATGAATTGATTTAGAAAACAAAAATGTATTTCAGTTATTTCAAATTATAGTAATTATCGCTTTAAATAATTACGTTAATTTTCATTTAATTGTGTGTTTGAGGGAAGTAACAACATATATTTGTGAGAAAAACACATGATAAGGGAACAGGTGTTCCCCTGGAATCCCTTAAAGTGCTGCTCCCTGTTTTTCATGTGGTTGTCCCTTATTTCTATTCATAAAAGTGGTCATCTTAGCGGAAAGATCAAAAACGATTTTGTATTCAAAGTCCTTACAGTCCAAATCCTGCAGTGATGGAGCCAATGGGTTTTTGGCTTAACCCATGCGTGGGTTTTTTTGCCAGTAGTGCGTCTGTATGGTTTGTATGGTAACACCGTACTTCCCATGCAGGCAGGACAAATCTCTCCCTGCCTGCAGAAGAAGGGTGTATTCCTGAGGAAGCCCCTCTCTCCCCAGCGTACCACACGGTCAGTCTGATTTCTCAGTGTCAAAACTGGAGAGACATTAATAACAGGTGGGGAAGTGCTAGGGCACTAATGCAGTTTGAGAAAAAAATCTGAGAAACTCAAATGTCTGTTTTTGTCTTGTTTTAATGTGGCTGTTGTGTGGGGTTACAAAGCCATATTAAATATCTCACCTAAAAATGTGCATGTCTTGGTGACTTCTATTCTGCCGCTTTTTTGGATGACCAAGTGGCAATAATAAACATAATTAATTTGGGTTTTTGAATAATTTTGAAATTACAGATTCAGATAGAATAGGAAACCAACAATCACAGTAATAAATGGTTATTCCTCATACAGGATCTTCTCTTTTTTTTTTTTTTTTCTTTTTTTCCCCCACCAAATACAGCTGCACAATAAAAAATAAGTGCGAGTTTTAGGAATTCTTTTCTCTGCAGTTGCAATGCAGCGCTCTTGGAAGTGGATGCTGCAAATCACACGACAACGCGAAACGCAAGGCAAATGAAAAATCGGAAGGATACCCAGTTGCAAATGCAGGGGAGTTTAGGCAAGAAAATGAGATTAGTTGAGTTTGAATTTAACTAGAATAACAGAAACTACATCCCACCTAATAGCAAAACATCCGTGAGGTCTCTGAAGACCCTGAGCAAGGATTTGGTTTATTTCTTACCCAAAGGACAGACACAAATAAACTGGGAGGGTTTGACCCGGCTTTTCCAGTCCCGCAACGTGTTATTTCAGTATCGCGGCCGGAGCCTCCCAGCGAACAAGACGGGAGGGAGGGAGGGAGGGAGAGCTGCAGCTCCCCGGGCAGCAGCGACCTGCCGGCCGGGCTCCCACGGGGGTGATTCCCGGTTATGGGGTGCGTAAGACACGGGCTGACCGACAGCCACGCTCTTTATTTCCCCGACAACCGCACTTTTCCCCTGCACGTCCCTCCGCCCGCAGCGCTGGGCAGCAGCCGGAGCAGCCGCACGCCCTCCCCGCCAACCCCCCAGCGCAGAGCCGCGCTCCCACCGCTGGGGCCCGGCCGCCCAGCAGCGCTCGCCTGGGGAGCGGGGAAGCCGCAAGGGACGAGCTGCGGGGAAGGACGAGCGGGACAGCGGCGGGACACCGCGGGGACACCCCCGGGGACACCCCCCGGGACACCGCGGGGACACCCCCGCACCGCGCCGCGCCGCGCCGCGCCGGCAGGGCGGTACCTCGCCGGGAGCGCCCGCGCCTCTGATTGGCGAATCCCGCGGGCGGAGCGGCCAATGAGGCGGCGCGGCAGGCCGGCCGTTGCCAAGAGGCAGCGCGGTACCGCGCGGGGTGCGCGGCCGGGCCCGCGGTCCCTGCGCCCACCGCCGCCCAGTATCGCCCGTTATCGCCCATCACCGCCGCCGGCGGGCGGTTACCGGAGAGCCTCGCTCGGTGGAACGCTGCGGAACCGGGGCTACAGAGCAGCGTAATCCTGCGGGGCCGCTTGTTGGTGTGCTGGAAATGAAACTCTGCCTTTTCCAGCGTGCGCCTGCCATGAAGTCATTTTTTTTTTTTTTTTTTTGGTGCTGATTGAAATCATCTGTTTTCGGTTCTCTGACAAATTAATTGAACTTTCCTCTGACTCAGGGGCCTTCTGACTTTTGAAGCAGGTTTTGTCTACATGCCGTCTCCCAGATGAACACAATTTAATTTTCTAGGCTTTAAATGAACTTTATGTTTCCAGAAAGCCAATGAAAGAAGCATTTGTTCTGGTGATAGCATTTCGAGTTTTACAAATATGGCACAAGAATAGAAGCCTGTAAAATGTTGATTTTACTGCAGCTGATAACCAACTCCAAAACGTGTTAGATCCTGAGATGCATAGTACCGATAATGTTGCGGGCTATGAGTTGCTTTCTTTCAAGTATATTAAAAGAATGCTCCTTAAATAACTGCGAGAGCTCTTGCAGAGCTGAGCTGGGGCAGTGTCGAGCCTGTGCCCATTTGCTCTGTTGATAAAATAACTCCTGATTAAGGACACGGTCCAGTTCAATTTCATTTCGTATGGCTAAGCAGGAGTTGCAAAGTTCAGCTGGAGTCCAAATCCCCCCACCCCCAAGTCCTGCATCCAGGGTTACGGTTCGGGCTCCCTAACGGCATGGCTCGTTCCACCATTCTCTTCATCTACCCTTGAGGACTTTTAAAACTCACCTTTCAAACATAATGAGACAAATTCTGCTTTCAGGTACCTGAACGTTGCTGCCTGTGATCGTCCTCTGGGTATATCCAGGATTTGAAAAGTGACTCGATGCAGTAAAGACGAGGCTATGCCAGGCTTGGAGACTGATGAAGGAGCACTGAAGGCGCATACTGTTTGCCATGCTCAGCCGAGTCTGTATGTATACTCTGCATTTTTCAGTTATACCTGTTAATTCTCCCTATTTAGAAAAGCACCAAAGCACGTAATTAACTCTGTGGGCTTCTGCTCTCATTCACTGGGGTAGGTTTAAGCACATTCTCAAAGCTAAGCAGATGCTTCCATAGTTTGCTGAACGCAGAATTAAGAGAATCTGCTGTTTTTCTTGGCCCATCTGAGTGTTTATTCCATTTTCTCACTCCCCTCATCCACTCTAAAATCCAAATGATTTGTAAACATTAATTAATTTATCTTTGAAACTCTCCTGGGAAATAAGGGTGTTATTTTTGGTCCTTCATTTACATAAAATGCAAGTGACACTGAAAGAATTTTATGAGGCTATTGGGAGTCAAACCCAAATTCAGTCCTGTGCTTTGGCTGTGGTGACCACAGCTCAGAGAACCAGGACCTCAACCAGCTCTGACTGACTGCAGAACTTTTGTCATGGGCTGACCTTCACACCGTTTCTAGTTCTTTATCGTCTAATTTACAGCTGCTACTTTGAAAAGTCAAGCAGAGAGCACTGAGTTAATTGAAAGCCTGTGTTCCACTGAAGTGTTAGAAAAGAATTAAAACATAGATACTATAATCATAATAATAGGTAGCTGAAATTTCAACACAAAACCTCAGACCCAAACATTCCCAAATACCAGAGAAATATATAAGTGAATCCAGACTCGTACATTATGATTTACCTCTTTCCGTGAACTGGCCAAACAGGCCCCCCCAATTCTGGCTGCATCTGAATGTTTCAGTCAGCGTCTTCAATTTCACTGAAGTTTTCAATCTGTTGGCAAATCTGAGCTTTGCAGCTTGCACCTATTTTTAATTTTTAATTCAGTTATGTTACCATTTCTAGGACTGCCACTTGGAAGAAATCATCCTTTGATTTCTAAATGAAGCAAAGTCAGCAAAAGACTCTCAGCAAAGCTTTATTTAATTAGCAGTAGTGGGTGAATTTAGAGCTGTTCCATGCCACTTTCACACAATCTGAGATCTGAGTACAACCGCAGTTTTCAGACCTGTACGTACCCTCAGGATTGCTGGTGCTCTCTAGAGAACAGAAAAAAATGGCAGGAAAATGTCTTAGTCGAATGACACATTTTAGGATGCTGAGCGGTTTGCAATCTGCTCGCGTAATAATGTTGATAATGATATTCAGTGTCTTTGCTTAAGCTTTTCTGTATTTATTATGCAAGCCTAAGAGGTCTGTCAAAAACGTAGCTAGAGATTGGACATGGAATCTGCAGCTGTTCAAACTTTTTACTATCCAGCCACAATAGTTACTAAGGCACATTGAAAACTTTCTGTTGTGAGTGTACTATTAACACTTCAGGGTTGTGAAGCAACATGAAAAACAGTCGCTGTTTCAGGCTTTTTCAGGAATATCGTGGAAAAGGATGGCTATATTCATCTGGACCACCCATTCCTATCCGGTATTTTCATTTTATGCAGTGTTGTGAAATAAAAGTGCACTGGATGCATGTAACCCTGCTATGAATTTTCAGACTTTCATTCTATTGTGGCAAATGCCAGGTAAAGGAGATTTTGAGTCTTTTTCAGTCAAAACTCCCATTGACTTTAAAATTCTCCTTGCAGACCCTTACAGTTTTACTTGAATAAGAAAGAAGCACAAAGTGTAAAGGAAAGGCCATCAAGTTGCTTTGCAGTTCTGGGATAATGATGGGGAGTCATTCTTGTGCCCTAGATGAAGGCTGCTGCTGCGTGATCTTGAAGGTTTTAATGTGCATCTTTATAATGTTTTATGTCAATACCGAGTTATAATGTGTGTGAAAGTACACTGAAATAGAGAAGACTTGTTTGTGTTTAGACCTTCATCAGATTTCATTTGCTGATGTTTAAGAATGTCTTTCAGTTTACTTTTAAAAGATCCCTGATTTTTATTGTATGTTCATACAAATTATGTGTATATTATGCAACTCCACAGTAATAGAACATACCATGAAATTTTATTTTACCATAGAATTATAGTTTAGTGTCCCAGCTTTTAATACAGTGAAAAGTATAGGCAGGCAGTAAATGAACAGGTAGCCACTAGATATGACCCAAATATCACCCAATGGTGTCAACTCAAAACAGTACAGAACGTGAAACAAAAGGGATTTGGACTCTCCTGTGTTTACATGTGTGAGTGATGAAGGATGCTTTTTTCCTTTTTTTCTTTTTCTTTTCTTCCTTTCCTTTTTTCCTCTCCTCTCCTCTTTCCTTTTTTCTTTTTTCTTTTTTCCTTTCCTTTTTTGGTAAGAAGACAGGGAATGTACAGTTTTTGTCAGAAGTTTTACTCCTGCCTGGCTTCTAACAGTTCCTTTTGCTCATCTTTCTGCGACGCTAGGATCTACCTGAATTTGCCTCTCATTTTCCCCCTTTCCCTGTAGCAGGAGGTAATTAGATTTGACATGTCTCCCTGGCTGAGATTGATATCAAAACTGTGGGATACAGTGTCAGGATCAACTTGCAGGTAGGGAGAAGCAAGAGAGGGGTAGGCTGGCGACCTGACTGCCTGTGCAATACCACATGGGCTGGGGAGGTAGGAAGGAAAACCAGTGAAGCTGGCTTCAAACTGTCTTCTTCCTTGGCACAAAGCAGGGAGAGAAATCTGTGCGGGGCAGCTTTGGCGAAAGCACAAGAGCAGACATCTGGGCGTGGAGCCACACCATCTGAAGCGTGCAACAACAAAGTCCTTGATGATAACCAAGGTATTTTACAACAATAATTACTTTGAACTGTGAACCACGCTTCAGAATATCTATGCAGTTGCGAGGGAGTGAGGAATGAAACGGATTTTGTAACTATAAAATAAATTTTTTCTGTCATTCTTGTACAGGTTGTCAATGCAGAATTTGGTCCCGTTTTATTACAGAGCATATGGAACCAACTATTACAGGTTTTTTTTCTTCTATCAGTATATGCCTTTAGCTCTCCAAAACACCAGAAGAAGCAAAAGACCCTTCTTGGGTCAAACCTGTCTTATCTTTGTCATTATGGAATAGTCCCCTCAACTTCAATGCAGTTATTCACAAGTGAGCCAAGTATCCCATGTCCCTTGGAAAAAAAGGAATTGAAAGTACCCGTGATTGTTCCTTATGACATTGGCATATCTGTAGCAAAACTTCACATTTCTAATCTAAACTGAGCAAAGTGCTCTTAAGGTGACAGATAATAAGGGAAATGAACTTGGGGAATCTTGTCCTGGCTTTTAAGTTGAATTTCTCTTCATCTGTGTTCATTCCACTTGTAATTCGGTTTGTTTGCAAATGGAGCTTGTTCAGGAAGGCAAAGTGTTGATTAGCAGCCAACACTTCTTTAATAACGGAACAAAATTAGTTTTGCAGTGAAGGAGAATTCACTTCAGGAAGAAACAGGAGTAACTTGTAAAGATTACATCAACCAAACAGGAAATGGAAACAGTCCCATGGGGTTTAGGTAGTTTTGATTGCAATGCCAAGGGTGTAAATTGCTGAACAGCTTTGGCTGGCTGGAGCTGTTGTTGGCTTTCCCCATCCTCCTAACTGCTCCTAGGTGTCCACTCCTGCCTGAGCCGTTCCCCTTACATCTGGATCAAGCCCCTGAGCTGCCTTACTGTGCCTTCAAGGCAAACATGGCTGGGGGAGAATTGCTAGCAGCTGCTTACGGTGCTTAGTCATTACTGCCACCGAGAACCACTGTTTGAGATGATAGCTGAAAAAGTATTTGCAATGTGTATTTACAAACCATTGCTAGACAGATTTTGTCTTCACAAAGCATTTGTCAAACAATTTTGAGCAGGAAGTGAATTCAGAGAAATAGATGCTCTTTTGGCCGAGGAAAGTATATGCGCAGATTTGTATATTGTCTAATATGGCTACTCATGCTGCCATAATATTAAATAAAGGCGGTGCAGCTATGAGATGTAGCAGGATGGATTTTTTTTTTTCTTGGACCTATTTTGGTGATGGATTATGTCAGTTAAACATTTTAGGAAACAGAAGTCACTTCTCTATAGGAACTTACCAGCAGTACTCACAGCTAAAGCACAGATAGTCAGTGTTTGAATGCGTCCTGATGCCAGCCTTGAGTCAATGACTTTTTAAAGCAGCATCATGTAAATGTGTCTGAATAAAATAGGAACAGATAGGAAGCAGTTCCTGAGACTTAAGTGAATGACCTTTCTTGCTGTTGTTGTTTCCAAATGTTTGGCAGACTCTCCTCTGACCACTATATTTCATTTCCATGCACCCCTGTACTTCCCAGTTCCGGCCAGAAGCAGAAGCAGAAGTAATAAAACACCGCAAGAAAAGCTATTCTTGTGATATTTCCGGTGCTACTGGATGCAGCACCAACAGGAAATCTCAGGAGAAAGACTGTTCCTTCACAGTTTCCAGGCCCACTTTGGAAACCCAAGTGACTTGGTTGAAATAAACAGCAAATAAGCTTCAGTCAGCTTTGGTGAATAAAACTCCTTCTCCCAGCATTTCTGGTCCAGTCCTCCTTACTCCCAAGGTGCACAAGCCTCCTGACAGATGGTGATCACAGAGAAGACAGTTCTTCTTGGTCAGCTCAAAATAGTCTGAACGTGCATTTCCACCCAGTTATCTAACGTGAAATGGAGACACCTGCAGACATATAGCCCTCTCTCTTCTAAAACGCAGCAGTCTTACTTGAGAGCCCGCCGTGCTTCAGGATTGCAGCCTCACTACCTCCACACGTAAGCGTCTGGTGGTGATGGTTTGCAGCAGGGAGGCTGTCCCCCTCTCACTTCAGCCCGCATGCGTGTGCTCCAGGAGGGCTCCCGGTCTCCCAAGGGGCTGAGGTGGTGGAGAGGGAAAAGAGCTCAGAAAAAAAGGGGAAAAACTGGCAGTCTCACAGCCAGCTGATGCAGGAGCAGCCCACAGAAACCATCGCAACATACACAATAAAAAACCACTAGCCTTAGGAGCATTCATATGATTCTCATCTTTCCTTTCCTGCTATTCCCCCCCACCCCTTGCTGCTTTTGTGTATTGTGTACTGTAAGCAGGGTGGGGAAGGAGCTGTGCCTATTCATTCAGTTTGCCTAAAATGTTAGGTTTCGGGTGATAATTCAGGCAGTTTGGCCACGTGCTTGGAATGTTTAATACCGTTTTCTAAGTCCAAGAGTTACCATCTAGGGATCAGTCCTCAGCCCACAGAAAGGGGACCTTTCCTTTGACTTCACAGGGCAGCGGATCAGGACCACAGTGATCTGCAGATCTTAAAACTTCCCTGAAATGTTTTGCAGAAGCTCCGCCGTTCAGCTTGCTGATGGACACACGTGCTGTCAAAGATGATGACTCAGATGTAAACCCTTCCCGAAGTGTCGCTCTCAAGAATAAATGCCTTCCCTCTCGGTAACTGATACAGTATTTCTGGCTCTCCAGCTGTAATACCAGATTGCATTTGCAGTGTCACTTTGGCAGTTAAAAAACCTTGTCATAGTCATCTGCTTCAACACCAAGCGTCTAGTCCAGCTGACTGTGGGCCTCTTTGTTTTCCTCGCATGCAGCCAGGATGCAGGTTTCTAGTGATGTTTGATACTCGGGACATTTGGAGATGGAATGTAACCACTTAAAACTGTTTGGTTTGTCACTTTTGGATTTGCTACATAAGGGTCTGTTAATACAAACGGGCCTGTTTATAATATTCATCAGACAGTGGAAGAAATTCCTCTGATGTCTGTATAATGCAGCAAGCAGACTCCTTGATTATTAACATACTGATCGTGTACTCTTATTTCAGATGTTAGCTCAGCACTGGGGAAAGAGAGCTGGGGGAATAAAAAATGCAAGACGCATGACATGCTTGGGATTTGGTCTGTGAAACTGGAAAAAATATTTACACGGTTAGATCGTATTTTTATGTCATTCTTTCCTTTTATGTAATATTTGGAGAAGCCGCTGAATTTTCAGTTCTTACCCAAATCAAGCCACACCTCTGAGCACTGGAGCAATCATTGCAGGAGAGGGAATGGGAGCAACATGTCCCCATCCTTTCTTAATGCTTTCATTGATGTACTCATTAGTGTTGGCACAGCGATCATCTGATGCATCTCAGCCCTCCCCCAGCACTTCCTTAAGCTCCACATTTACATATGTGCTTAACTTCCAGCACAGGGGCTGGAACGCTCAAATCTTGTGCCTCGTATGCTTCCCCGGACCCTGCTCCTGTTTGTGGTTGCTAGATACAGCAACCTCTCCCACTGCGTGTAGCTAACCAGATCTTCATTGCCAGCCCTCCACAAAAGCTGCAGAGTAAGGAATCCTGCGTTGCTTGCTGGTGCGTGAAAATAGTCCTTCGACTAGAAGTCGCAGCAATCGACGTGCTTAATATTCTCCGGCCAGCAATAACTTCGGTGTGTATCGGTTGCTGCATCCTGTCACCAGTTACTTACCCGTTTACAATCCTTTCATTTATTAATAGGGCCTTTTTTGATGCCTTAGTCATAGAAAATACAGCAGATACTTTTTGCATTACTCAGTGTTTTCATCCCTTGGGTATTATATCTTCTTTTAATTTACTGTTTGTTATTTTTGTGAAGGAACTTTCACTTTTGGTTAGTTTCAGAGCCCACCCTGGATATCCCCTGGATGGGCTGAAGTACGTTAAATATGACATTAACTAGCATTAATGTGGAAACTTAGAATCCAAATAGAACTTGTCCTGTTGCCCAACAATGAGTCATTGTCCTTTTTCTCTTTTTAGCCAACAGCAGATTCAGAAGCTGTGAGACAGTTTCCTGCAGATAAGAGATAAATCGAAGGGAAACCTGGCAAAAAGATGATGGTCAAGCTGCAAGATATCATTTCCTCCAAAGCCCCTACATACTAATTAACCATTCCAAGCATATTTTCAACAGCATTTAGGGATTTCCTCATCAAAATAAACTTCCTCCCATGTTATCTTCATTTTTGACATCCGGTGGCATAGTCTGATATAAGAGTTAGGGTTAAAAATTCCTAATATTGGGTTGTGTGTGTGTGTATATATATGCACAAGCGCGCGCGCGCACTCACACGATTGAAGCTTTGCCAGTATTTCTTTGGAATTTTAATGCCTGATCCAAAGTCCTCTGTAGTCAGCAAGAGATTTTCTGTTAACTTCAATAGTAGCAGGATCGAGCCTCTATCCTTCCGCATCCAGATTTTTTCATTTATGCCTTATGACTTGTTTATAACAAACTACAGATGGGCTTGAGTCATAAAGTTCGGAGTATTCGGTTTAGAGGTTTTGCTTTGGGCCCATCCCTTTAATGTACTGCTTATTCCAGACCTGCCTTTTAAAAGGAAAATATTGTCAGAATGAAAGTGTATGTGCAATAAACAAACTTCTCATTTCCTTCCCCTTAAGTTTTTTCCTCTTTTGAAGCTGATTTCTTAACTGGACAATTAGTTTTAGGACTGCCATCGAGTGCAAACTTGTCATACCTGATTTGCAATCTTTTCTGTTTCAAGTGCTATCAATTATTTTCTAACTAGATGCTCCTGTGGGATCAGCTGTCACTAAGAGCAAATTTGAACACAATGGGTTGCTTCCTATTTCCAAAAGAATCTGAAGATTGTCAAAGCTTGACAGGCAGCTCCAGTTTTAAGATGAAACAGATAAGTTAGGTTTCCCTGTTAGGTGCTTTTGAACACAAGTAGATAAAGGAAGTATTGTTTCTAAAGAGGGGATGCCATTTATAGTGCAAATTCACTCTTATTAAGAACAAACTGCAGTTGCTTTAAACACACAGTCAAATACATTTGCACTGCAGAGGTAATAAAATACTTACGAGACTTTGCAAATATTTCTGCAGACCCCGCACTTACAAATTTGGCTTTCATATTTTTTTTAAATGAGAGACCGAGTAAACTATTAAAAAAATCAGTAGATGGTATAATGTAACTGTTGTGTAGATCAAATACACGAGGTGCTGATTTTATAACCAAATTCACCAACAGTCAGCCAGAAGTTTAATTTATGTAGCTTTGTTTTTGAAGATGCTTCATATATTGTATGCCTTGGTAATTACTTATGTATGTTGCACATGAAGATCAAGTGCATTTTATATTAGGCACATCATAAGTGAGAAGCGGTATGACTTTTAGGTCTAAGGTAGCAGTAACTTTGTTTTGGGCCACGCCACTTTTGTTTTGGGATGGAAAGGTGCCGCTGAATCATTCCTTTGTGCAAAGAAACGTGAGAGTATCATTGACTGTGCACTTAAAAAAAAAAATTCTTTTGAGAGATGACACTAGATTAAAGGTCCCATCTGCCAGTTCCAGTTGTCCACAGAAGAGACTCACTGTGTGTACTGGAAACACTCGTTACTTACTTCAGAAAAGAGAGTAGTCCTTCCAGTCCTTTTCTGTTTGCAGAGTCAGTCTTGGCCATTTGGTTGGCTATTGGGTGTGTCAGCAAAGATACTGTCTAGCGTCAGTTTTTGGCTGGGTCTGTTGTGTGTCCTCACCCACTATGAAGAAGGTAAAGAACTTCTCCTTTGCAACCCAAGGCAAAAGCCTTCATTATTCAGGTGACTGATCAACCCCCCAGTGACTTCAAGAATTAGTCGCATACTAATACATCTGCTTTTGTTATAAGCGTCTTGCTGAATGAAAGACTTGATACGGTACATAGGAGGTCCTGAGCTTTCAGGTGCATGTGTAAAGACTGGCTGAAAGAATATTCTTCCTCCCTCCAAAATCTGAAACAATCATAACAGGAAATGCGAAAGGGGAATGTGACCACTTGGATTTGCCATTTGTAGTCGGTGCGATATTTTAAACTTTACTATTTTGAAAATTTTCAATTAAGACCAACATCAAGGAAGAGAAAATTTCATTCAGAATCATTACAGTTTGGAAAACACCAAGGAGTGGTAAATATCCTTAGACAGAGAAGTATTGTACAACCGGAGTATAGCTGCCATTGTGTTGATGGATTGTCCCCAGAGCAGATCAAAAGGAGGAATTTTGGCCATGAGGGCAATTCATGCCATCTACCAATGGAGAGAAGCAATGTTATTTCCACTTGCAAAATCATAGGGCTCCATTGCCACACTTTCACAATCACCAAATTAGAATCAGGTGTTAATTAGCACTTGTGTTTGGCAAGCTCAGTTTATTGAGAACATTTGCCTTGGTCAGACTTTTGATTATTTTGGCTCTGAAACCTGGTTTACATTGATTTAATCATTAGAATACCCTCTTCTAAGGCTTTCAAATGATGCAATTAAGTGCAAATACCACATCTCCTGCACAGCAACAGAGGTCTGAACAGTTATGACAAATCCAGTAGACAGCAGTAAGTGCAATTTTTTACCGTTTAACAGGGTCTAATTCCATAGGCGAGCATGTCTCAAAATAATATATCTTTTGCCTGTTCATTACCATACTTGTACATTGTCATTGTTGCATATCTTTGTATCATACTAGGCATCTTACTGAGTTTCTGAATGAAAAATACAGTGTTTATTGTATGGGGACATGACAGTCCATACCCAATTTATAACTCCAGCCATTTACAAAAAAAATCTTGGTCTTCTGATTGCATCCAGAGAGCAAATAGAGGCTGTGGCACAAATGTAATAAAAACATGTCAGCATCTACAAGAATTACTCACCCATTCTTAAGACATCTATTCATAAATAAGATATTTAGGTTATTTCCTTTTAGAAGCTGCCCATCTACTTAACCATGTATATTCTACTTTGCAACAGCTTCGTGGCAGCTCAAGTATTTCAGAGAACTTGTTTATGTGTTTTTGTCACATGCATTATTGTGCCATTTGGAACAATTTGCTAACAATTTAAAACTACATATTTTAGTTAACTTTCTCCATTTCTAATGATCAGTATGAGGGTACAAAAGTAAATCAGCAATGATGCTTTATCTGCAATAAAAAAACTTCCCCCTGCTGGATGTGGTGGTGGGTAGTAATTTAGTCAAATTTCTGCTATGAGTTGGATCAAACAGCAAATACTGTAGAAAAATTAATAACGTTTTTACTTCTAAAACTAGGCTGGACCGTATATTGTTCCTTTTTACACTTCACTGATGCTTTTGACTCGGACAGGAAGGGCTTTTGTAACCTTCCTCACCTTGAGTAGTACCTTACTCTACAAGCATCACCAGAGCTTCTAGCAGACCTACTGGCAGTACTGTCCCACTGGAGTTGAGGTGTCAGGATCCAGCACTCTGTATTTGTTTATAATTTCATTCCCATATGACTGAAGAAAAACACCCTGACAAAAGGAAGTAATCTCTCTAAGGAAGGATAAATCTTTTTTTTCCCCTTCTCCTTGAATAGCTTTACAATGGTGATTTTTATCAGATGAGTCATCTGCCAGGTTTTATGAATCGGGGCTCATGTTGTGGATGCATTAGGGGTTTGTACTTCTCTCCATGACAATGAAGTTGGAGGGAGTAATGAGGAGGCAGCTGCTTAGATCAAGTGGCAGTGTCTGTCCACTCCTAAGCCTGTAGCCAAAATCAACAGTGTGTCTTTACAGTTGATCTAGGGAATGATGTTACAAAAATGGGATGTTTGCACTAATGACTTAGTCAAATACATCTGGAGCCTTTTTCCCTGAAGAAATGAAACTGATGTAATAACACAACACAGTCTCCTTATTATGTAAATCATGAGGCAGAAAGCTGAGGACGTTATTTAAAGAAAACTGAGGAAAGCTGAAGATTTGCTCAAGTAATTTCCCGTTTTTACCCCATATGAGATCTTGCAGATGGCAGGAAGGAATAGAAAAAGCAGCAAGCCTCCTAGCTTCCAAATGTGAAACAATTCTCTTCTCACAATAAGATTTTCCGCCACTGAAAACCTGGAGTTTTCTACAACAGAAGCATTTGGACATGTTGTGAGTAAGAAAATCAAGCCAGACTTTATCTACGTATCTTGTATATTGAAAATAAAGGAATAATGTACGTTGCCACTTGTGATGGGATTTTGGAGGCATGAATTTGATAAGGTGCTTAGAGACACACTCTGGTTTTGAGCCCAGGAAATCTCTCTAGCTTGCAAATAGAACTTTCCTTCTTTTTACAGTAACTGAAACTTGGATGCAGTGGAAAAGTAGGAAAGAACGAACTAGAATGTTTTCTGTAATTTTTGGCTAATCGTGCAGGATTCATCTTTACTTCATAGAAAGTTTGTGGTCAAAGTTTTGGCTTATTTTATTCAAGTCATTTGGGACTGTGATGTATTTGGAAGATTTTTTCTTCCACAATTTGATTTTTCTATGCCATTCAAAATGTATCATCTACATATGAATGTAAACCTTTATGGGTTGCTGCCTGTGGATGAAGAAAAATGAACCTTCATGCCATTCCCTCAGCACTTAGCAAAGCCAGGCTGATGCCCTGTCACAAAAAAAACTCAATAGCTTTACTCTTCTGGCACAACAGGGTTTTCCTAAATAGATAAAGCAGATCTATGCAAAAGACAACATTTCTGAGGGCATGACTCAAACACGAAGTTCTCTGGGGAGTACTGACTACCACAGAGCTCGCCACCCTCTGCTCCACTGTCAAAGCTCATCCTTTTACATTTCATGTTCTGCAGAGGAAGAGATGTAGCAGGTCTTAGTGCATCACTGCTTGGTGCACTACTGAAAGAGCTCAAATACTTCAGAGGTGAGTGCATGTAAGGATTTACATATAGGAGAACAGGGAAGAGTTACTTTAAGACTTTGAGGTTTACTATGTGCTCAGATGGTGCAGGCGACCCATTATACTGCTCTACAGCACTTTTTGCCCTGCTGAATTTGCAGAGGGTATTCCGTGGCTCGTCGTTTGTGGCTTAGGTATTGGTCAAGACGTTGACAACTTTCACCAACTTCAAACCAGTGTGACTTTTCTCATGGAAGAACATAATTTTGCACCTTAAAAATCTGCTTTTTTTCCTATTTCTGATTTATTTTCATTCTTTCTTTAATTTTCTTTCTCCTAATCAGTGCTGTGAATCTCTTCTTTGGGGACCAGGAACTTCCAATGCATTAAGAAAACTGTTAATATGAAAGCAAGCTATGGGTAGAAATCAAGAACCATGACAACAACTAATTAAACGTTCCTGTATAGTAGACAAGCAGGAATTTTTGTTCTGCACTTAAAAATCCAAAGACTTCACTTACATCAAAGACAGCAAATCATCACATATTTTCACTTTCACTGCCCTTGCCCTAGTGATACACTTTGGGCTCCAGCTGACAACATCTGCTGAATCTCACTGGGGCAGCAGAAGGGTTTACCTGTGCCTCTAGAAAAGCACAGGCATCAAATCTGTCTCAGATCCTCTGGTTCTGTGGTTTACAGCACAGTGTTTTCAAACAAAACTGATGAAAGCTGAAGAGGCATGACAAGGAGATCATGGTGATACTGTCTAGCACAGAGGCGGAGCAAATAGCTGGCAGCGATAATGCCTTAAACCCTAGCTGTTGGCTCCAGCAGGATTCATCTGCCAGAGCCTTCAGTTTCTGTAATTTTGCACCTTTTTCAGTATTTGCCCGCTCTTCTTTCTAGTTAAGTGGCATCTGCATTCCTAATAGCGGTAGGCTGCAGTGTGCATAATATTCCACTGGCTTAAGCACAGTTCAACGTAAAACACACAACAGCATTTTCACAGGTTTACAGATATCCATATAAATACGCAGTATAGAGGCTCAAGTATTACTGTAGTTGAATGCTATGAGACATATGTATGTTTTGCACCTTCTAATCCTACAACCTTCATTTAATAGCAAGACGTTAATTCTAAGACTACATGAAAATTTTCGTCCTGGCTATGTGAAGATTCACTTGCATAAACAGAATTTTTGTGTGCTGAAAGGCACCATCACCTGCTGATGATGGTACTTCCTTCATAAACCTTATTGCTAGACTTTTCTGTTGTGAAAAGAGTAAAATATCCTCTCTGATGAGCCTGATCAACAGGGTCAGTGTTTGCACTTACGTAGATCTTTATTCTTGAAAGTTTGTGTGGATTGCAATTAAAATGTAAGTCAGGGAGGGCATTGGGTCTTTCTGGTATAGAGCAGGGGCTTTTCAGACATTACTTGATTGGCTATAACATAGACCAGGTTAGAAATCTTAATGAAATAATGTTCTGCTGAAGACAGCAAAGTCCTTCTTCCCATGTATGCAAAATTCCCTTTCTCTGCATTGATGGGATCCGGGTTCAAGCAAGAACTTATTATTTCTGAAATATGGAATGCATTTGCTCTTGTAACACATGTCCTTTTTATGCCCCCTGGTTCATGAGCTGGTTGCAAAGCTACAAATTTGCTATAAAATTCCTTTTAAGGTGCAGTGCTGCTAGAAATTTGTAGAATAATAGAGATCCTTTCATCCTTTGTATTTAAACATGCAATTTGGTTTAACAGGATCTGATCAACCATTAAAACCCACTCTGTGTTTTATGTGTTTAACAAAAAACATACTTGCACGAGTAAAATAGACTGCATGCAAGGCTACAATATACCTATTTATGTTTAACATATAACAAGGTCTTGCAGAACTCCTTTCATCCTAAGGGGTTTAACAGCTCGGTTCCAACACCACTAGTGGAAGGTCAAGCCCTTTGGAAGGAAAGCTGCAGCACGACACACTGCCAGCGTAACGCGTTCGTTTGTTAGGGCATTGGGTTGGCAGTCCCAAAGTGGGGGTTCAACTCCTGCGAGAGGGGTGCTCCATCACAGTACTTAAGTCAAAATATATCTGCGATCCACTCCAGTCATCATCTATCCAGAATGCCAGCATTTTGCAACAGGAGCTGTTTTGTCAGATGACGGCTAGTCAAACGGTCAGTTAAAGAGGTCTCACTCTTAGCTGAAATGCTTACTGGCGTATGAGTCTTAAACATGAGGGAAGTTTTAAAGTCCAGAAAGTTTAAAAGACCAGGAGAGCATGCTAGCTTTTCAGAAACATTTGCGTGGAGTCTGTAATGTTGAATGTCTCTAATGTTGCTAATGTGACACTGAGAAGAAGTTCTTAGTGTTCAAGGTTTACCTGAAAGACATGCAATAAAATTGAAGATGGACTCTTTCCTTCTGCAAATTGATTGATTAGCCATAGGAATTACATGTTTTGCCATTTTTTTCAATGAAGAGGAAAATGCAATTTTTCATATAGTCCTGTTTGTTTACTTCAGTATGCAAAGTTTCGTTTTCTTGAAGGCATCAAGCAGGCATCAAGCAACAAGGGAGAATATTTCAGCTTGTAGTTCAAAGGCCTTTTCACAGGTAGCACTTCGCCCAAAAGCTCATTCACTTAGCTTTTCTCAAGATCATTTTTTTCCCAGTGTTTCTTCTGGCTTTGTGTTCAGCTTTTTTTGTCCTTAATTCTTGATTGTTTTCTCTTGTTTTTTTTTTTTTTTTTTTTCCTTTTCTTTTTTTTTCCAAAACCACAAAACCCCAATACCAACTAAATCTACTCAACTAACCAGTCTACATGTATGGATTGGAGGCCCCATGGTCTCAACTGTCAGATCCTGTGAAGTTATTTACAGAGTACCAGGAGGACATCATAAACATAAGCATTAGTGGAAGACCAAGAAATGAATTGCAAGAGATACTTCAAAGACATTTTCAGACTTTGGAACTAAGAACTGATAACTTATTTGATATCTTGTCCTCTGTGTTTCTCTAGGAATTTTGTTTTCCTTGCTGTCATTAACATTCTAGAATGAAAGCGTTAAAGTGGATTTTTATTTTGGAAATGCAAAGATCTGAAAAACAAATTTTACTTTGAAGATTCTTCTATGTGATGCATTTGTCATATCAGAGCTGGAGGTGAAAATTAAAAAGACTTATCAAAACTAAGAGCTACATTTTGATAACATTTCCATCCTTTTAAGTAATGGATGTTGTTTACTAATGGTTTCATGCATTCTTTCAAGGAAAAGCAAAGTTTAATTATTTTTTGTCTTTGAAATATTTTGTGACCATGAACACCCCAACCTTTCCTATCAGTTCAATGGATATAGCCAGGACTGCAAGTCATCGAGTCACTACAATTTTTAAGATAATAGTAAAAAAACCCAAACTCTTGGTTTTTACACGTATATGTGTTTAATGCTAAGGATTACATCTGTGTAACTAGTTCTAAGAGAATATTTTACCAAGGTTGTCATGAAAAATAGCACATACCATATTTGTCGCCTTGTTCTTTTTTCAAAGCCCAAATCTTTTGGCTGACCAAATGATCCCAAGACCTCTAAAATATTCTGTGATCTTTCTAATTGCATACGCTGATGTCTGCTGGAAAACAGATGTGATCAACTGCAGTCATCTGTGACGCTGAAACAAAATGCAGCATGTTTTTTTCAGGAAAACTTTATCAGTAAGTACCTCCTTCCAAGGCATAGATGTAATCCATAAATAAAAGAGTTGCCATTTGATGAGAAGGAGGAAATTCTATCTTAGTCAATGACAGGGAAAGTGAAATGTGGTCACCCAGAGTTCCTGCAATTCAAAGCCAACTCATGCCCACTTTAATTATTATGATGTATGTTCCCGTTCAACTTTAATAGGACTGCTTGTACGAGTAAAGAATCTCAATTGCAAGGGTCACATTTGCTTCGCTTTTTTCATCTCTAGTTTAGAGTTAGGAAACCTGCAGAAAGGACAAGGATCCTTTGAGAGAGCCATCTGTTCGTCTGACTCTGCCTCCCCCAGCAAAGATTAGCGCAAACCCAGGGTGGTCAGTTTGGGTAGACCCCCGGATAGCGACTGAGTGGAAGGGGGGATAGAGTGGCCTCATATTGTCTGAAGAAGCTGTGGGACTCGAAGCCGAAGCACAAGGTGTTTTTGGAGAGGACTGGATTAGCATAAGACTGGATGGCAGAAACCACCACATACCCACAGGAAACCAGTGACGCCAGATAGATCAGTCGAGGAGGTGACCGCAACAATTGTTACATTTGCATGTATTTTATTACTTGTAATTTTAGCTTTAATTTCACCAGAGGTTTTTCAATCTCAGTGGAATATTAGAAAGCAAAAATTTCACAGAGCAAGGGAAGGTGGAGACAGGAACACAGATCTACAAAGGCCTGGGAAGTAGGTTCACGGTTGCGTAACTTGTTTGTGGGCACTGCAGGATTGGTAAGGATGGAGATTGCAGATGCTAATTATTTTGATTAGTGGAGGATTTGGTACTTTCAAAAAGTTTAAAGAGTTTTGGTTTTGTTCCAAGCTCTTTAGACTCTGGATGGGTTGAGATAGTCTGAGGCTTTGGCAATCCCTGTTGGAGTCACACTTGGGCCTCACCTCTGCTTTACATGTAAATGGTGAAGTTATCCACATGAAAGCTATCATCTTCTGTGTTGACTTCTCTTTGGAAAACACCGTGTTTCAGTCAACCGCTCTTTATCTTTGGGCAGGGTGAGGTCTGTCTCGGAGAGCTCAGCCCCACAGCAGCGAGAGGGAGGCAATGCTGGGGACTCCTGTGGGGACTCCTCCTGCGGACGCTGACGCTGGGACCCACCACCGCGCTGCCTCTGTTCCCGTGCAGGATTTCAGCCCATTAAGAGGACTGGCCCAGCTGGAAAACTCGAGACATCCATAAAACCAGTAAGATAAGTAACATCTTCAGGCATTATTTACCTGTGAGGGTTAAAGCATGTCTTACTTTTATGTGAAAATCAGACTCCTGATGCCAGTTTTGGGAGCTGTGATTATAGCCAAGGACCTATAATGCTTGTGCTTTTATCTTGTCACTTTTTAGTACAAAGGTCTTGCAGATATCCAGTGTACATAGATACAATGTTTCAGTACAAATATATAACAATTTTATTCACAGTAATAATGTCAATGATCAAACCGAAATCAAAAAGACCAGTAAGAATTTGACTTAAGACTGTCGTTCTCAGCCATCTCAAAGCTCATTCAGAATAAATTAAAAATTATAACAATAAATTAATGAAATCATATTGTATCTTTTTAGAGGACACAGGCTCCCAGTTTCCATGAAAACTGCTCTGCAGCCAGCTGCTTCTGCAGCTGACATTTGCTCATTGAGCCAAATCCCTATCTCAGGGCAGACCAGAGGGAATGTGTCTATTCTGGTTCCTGAGAAACAAAGCAGACAAGGGCTATTTCTAGTGGCCTTTCAGGTCCAGTGTGGGTGGCTGAGAACTTTGAATCAAAGTCCTCCCTTTCCAAATTGAACCCAGTGATATGAATTTTGAACAGGGCTCACAGACTTAAACCCAGTAGAGGAGGAAATTGAGACAGTTTGTGATGACGAAACAAGCAACTTCTCCCCCTCTTGGAATGCGAATATTATCTTCAAGAAATGGGAAAAGCAGTAAATAAGAAACAAACTCAGAAGAATGAATTTAAATATTAGAGGAAAATAAAATGTAGGAAAAATGTCCTGGCTCATTTTCTTCAAAACATTTTGATAGACTTCTGATAAACTAGGAAACACAAAAAAAGCTGTCAGCTTGGGCCAACAAACAAAAAAATGCTGGCAGATGTGTGGAACATTCGCTCTTTTTTTTTCTTTACAAAGTTATACAATAAAATCCAGCCAGTGCATGTGACTATCATATGGGGGAGGAGGGAAGGCAGGGAAGAAGGTTAAAGACTTTCAAACCTGGATGCTTAATTCTAGCTCTCTAAATCTGTATTTCTTATACAAATTATTTTGAGAGGCGCTTATACATCTCAGAACTTCTCCCAAATCATTTAAAGTTGAATTTGTCGTCTCAAGATGATGTGATCCAATGTTCTTTATTCGGTGAAGGGAAGCATCTATAAACCATTTCTTTTCTGAACGGCTTTATTTCTGAATCCTTGCTTACCCTAAATAAGATCTGAAATGGTTTCTCGTGAACATTAGAGGATTAAGGAGTAGAGGGTACTTTGTGTTTCTAAAAGGCAGTCTAATGATAAACAGTGACATATATTTTTAATGCTAACAATGATACTGTGTTACAGTTTTAAAGCATTTTTAAAATACATACAGTCTGCAAAGGAAGAGGGGGAAACTGGTAGGTATTTCATTTTTTATCAAAGGCTAGCCATTCATAAATTGCTGAACAATGGAAACTGCATGCAGTGGTAGCGCCTGGACTTAGAGTGAACCATAGCATTTCATAAACTTATAGAGCTAGGCATAAAGTGCTACTATTGGGAGTCTGCATCACCGAGTATCTGCTCACTTAAACCCCAGGGTAGAGGAGAAATTTTCATGGAGCTTATAGTGATTTATAATGGGAAGCATAGGCTTTTTCATAGACATTGTTCTCAGTGACAGTGTAAAGAAAGAGAGCACTAAATCTCTTCTCATCATAACTAATGATTAAGTCAGCAGCTTTTTTGGCGCATACAGAATGCCCTTCTACAAAAACAAAGTATTCTATTGTGATGTATTACATTTAAAAAACCCATAAGTATCCCATAAGGCCATTGCAATATTTTTAACTAGATCTTCCCTCTTTGTCACCATATTGAAATAAATGGAATGTGTCAGACTGAGTAATGCTCTTTCAATAAGTTTTTAGGAGCTCACTTAGAAGTTTGGCAAAATATAAAGAAACGAGGAAAACTTTCTCAGGATCCTCTATGGCCTGAATGAAAGATCGGTCCATTAAGGAGAAAAGCTTATGCTGATGCTGACACTAATAAATGGGACAGGGAAGGATATTTCTGCTTAGTTTGGGATACCTTGCTTCAAGTTTGCTGCCTCAAGTTGCCCTGTGAAATAAATCAGCCAGCTGAAGATGATTCATTGCATTACAAAGTTCCCATCAATATAATGGGGAAATCAGTCTTGTGTGAGTGTTCAAATGTGAACCCACCCTCAGCTCTTAGGAGTCAAAGGGCCAGCAGTCGCTGAAAAATTAACTCCCCTGCATCCGCCGTTCAGACCTGGCTTTGAACTATGGCACTAGGAATGCCTCTTGCTCCAGAGGGTATTTCTGTTATTCAGTCTGGACGCTGAACTTGCTTTAGCATCATACATTATTTGGAAGAAAATACCATGATTTTGTTAGGCTGTTCTTTCTCCAGTGCTTTCATTTCGGACGCGATCTCAGCCCTATTGAAGTCAGCGGTAACACTCCTCCAGCCATCGCCAGGGCCAGGCTTTTACTCTCTATTTTGACCCTTGAGGCAAATTTTTAGAAGGTGGACCTTCAGAGTTAGATCTAACTTGAATTTTAAGTCTCTCTTGTAGGGAATATAAATACATTCTCTTTTATAAATATGTTCCCTAAAATATTTTATACATCAAAACACTGGGAAAAAATGCCTCCTCAGCACTTCTCAGATGGAAAAAAATGCAGTAGAATGGCAATGGGAAAGAATTGTGCTTAATCATTATCCCTCAGTAATGGTCAGGCTTTAGGACTCCGTTGATCTCCATGTTGCAAGTGCTGTATTTTAATACTGTCCGTCTTTCATTCTTTAGGAAAAATATAGATTAATGAGAATCCATTTTCAAGAGAGTCTTCTTTTGTGACACTGATCCTACAGCGTGTTCTTACATTAGATAGTTCAAACGTTTCTGAAATGTTTGAAAATCTTGCCTAGTAAGTCCTTTTTTACATCTCTGTAATACAGCCTTTCCTGAGTATCACGTCTGGAATCCTAGCCACAACTCACAAAAGTTACGGCTGGGTAAAGTGGGCCCTACTCGGACTTAAGAATCTTTCAGTTTTCCTTTTTCTCCTCCCCCTTTGCCTCAACAAAGGTCCTAGTCAAGAGTGGGATAGAAGGAAATCCCATTAGAGCCTAATAATGCTGCTTCTTTCCAGAGGGAGTCACTAGAAAGTAATTTATTTCTTCAGCGTGCAACTGGAGGTACTCATTTGTCAAAGGCCTGTGCATGCTGGTGCTATGGCCTTCGTTATCGCAGGAGCAAGGGACGGAGGTTGTGACCCAACAAGCCTACTCCTACTGCCAGGCTAGCCCTGTTTGTTCCTTACTTACCCAAACATCACATACAAGGCCGCAGGATGTATAAGGCTATGCTTATGGCTGGAATTTGTACAGTATGCATGAGGTATGAAAAGCCACAATTCTTCTGCTTTCCCGTATTAGCACCAATAAGAGGCTACAGGCGAGAGTTTTGCAATCAGCTGCATTCCTTCATCTCCTGAGCCATGGGCAGCTCTAATTTTCAGACATGCTTTCCTTTCCCCCCCACCCTGCTTTTCTCTATTGTTATGTCTTTCCCATCAAGGGAATTCACCCTCAAGTTCAGATCACACACACTTAGGAGATGCAGTGGAGAATTGGCCCTTTGTGAGCGTGTGAAGGATGCTTTCCTTGACCTGTCAGAGAACATATTTTACTTGATGAGAAAGAATGCTGGGCCAAATTCCTCCCTACTGTAAGCAGGCTGCTAGAAGTGGCCTTACATTAGGGATGAGCATGGCCTAGTTTGGCTGGTGAAAGGTCTCCTAAGCAGAGACTTACTGTTTACAATGTGTTGGCTGCTTTTACTGCTCTTTTAAGTGATGGTGCATGTTTATACCAAACAATGCAAATAGGAAGTCATTTGTTTGTGAGGGCCTAATCCTGAAGCCCTTATTGCGTGTATACTGAAGTTAAATTCAGCCTTTACTCAGATAAACTCCAGTTGAATTCGCAAGGAGTTTGCCACAGTGAGGACAAGAGGACTGTGCAAGTGTGCTGCTTGTTTTTGGCCAAAGCACAAAGATGCTTTACGTTAAAAACACATACTGAAGAAAATAGAGGCACACACAATTACTGCCTGTATGCATGCGGCACTATACGTGTGCACACGAACACAATTGCACACTAATCTAATCAATACATTCATTTCTTATTAGAACATAATTACACATCCCAGGAGGCTGGAACAGAAAAGTCCCATTAACCCCTCATGCCCTTTTCAGCTTTCCTCTGCCTTTCCATCTAACAGACCTCTGTGTCACTCCACTCATTAGCAGTTACTGTCTATGACATTGTTACATAAATAAGGATGTCGACCTGTCAGAATGGGTCACCCAATTCAAGGGTGATGATAAATATCTGTCCCTCTGAATTAGGCCAAAGACACCAGAGTACAGGACAGCTACTGTTGATTATTGGATAGTTAATGTATAGAGGACAAAAGGTGCTGAGGCCTGGTCACTTTTTGGATCATTAATATGGATTTAGGCCTATTGTTAAAAAAAAAAGCACACGCACACGCAAAACTAGGTTAGCAAGAACATGCATAACTTTCAATTTGGGATAGAATGTATAGATGGCGGGCAGATCCACGGAGTTGAAGGTGTGACTTTTACATGAAATTGATGGTGCTTTTAGATAAGCAAACAAAATATTGGGGGGTCAGGCTGAAAACACTTTGTGCTCCCCCATGCTTACAAATGCAATGTAAGTAAAAGGCACAGTGGATGCCTTTAAATAAGGCAAAATGACTCCAGGAAGGACAGTATGCAGTAAAGCAGTATTCAGTTCAGAAGCAGCTAGAGACCTGCTGCTGAGGCGTATCACATGGTTTGCACTGAAAACCATCAGTTATTGCCAAGACTCTCTTCTGAAACTCTGCTTTATTTTCAAAACACCTTTTTCTACTTAAGTAATGAAGGGACTGGAGAGTATCTGTAACCCAAATTCATTCATTTAGTGATACTATCTTTTTGTGTTAGTGACAGATTATTCCTTGCAGGTAGCACTTAAGTGTGATGCAACACACTGCTTTGATTTTAATAGCAGATAATGTAAAAATATCAAGGCAGTTTGTAGACAGAGTCTCTTGCCATTCCAAATAAGAATGAATTAAGACCCCTTTCCAAAACACTCAATGCTGTAACTCACTGAAAATGTTAAGTGCTGGGCAGGAACATCCCTTAGGATTTGTTTATCTAAAAGTCTAATTGCAGCACCCACAACTTTCTCTGAATTCAGTGTCCCACAGGATGAGACTGTTGTATCACTGTCTGGAATTTATTACAACAATTTGCTCTGAATGGGAGATCCAGTCTGGTAGGGAGCTAAGTGTCCTATAAAGAAGTCAGTGTAAGTACAGCATGTCTTTACAAAGTCAGGCCCCTTAGTTTTACTCCACTCTTTCCCACCTCTGTGCACCATTACATCCTTTACAGTCCTGCCACCGAGCTGCAAGAGACGCGGCTGCGGCATTCTTCTAGAAGAAGGCTCCACCAGATGATGATACGAGCCCATGCGCCAATTCAGAAGTGCAAGGTAGCTGTAATTCGCTTCATGTTTCCCTCTTCCTAATTTCCTCCACCCTCGGGGAGCGACTATTACAAGGAGTATCCCTGTTTTCCTGGCACACTGACCTATGGAAAAGTTCTGCTAGTTACTGTAGTCAGAAATCTCAGTCTCATTGGTGGTGCCAGACAGCAATCTTTTCAGCACAGGAGGATCAACAAGTCAACTCGAGTTTGCTGAGACACCATGCCAGTCCTGAACTGCTGGTGTGAGTAGAGACTGTGAGTTCTGGCTTACTGGAGAACATTCGCATCTTTATCCATGTTCAGCTATGCAGATCTGGAAAAAGAAAATGCAGGCTCATCAGAAATAGGGATACCTACAGCTCCTGAATTTCGCTTGCTGGGGTAAGATTCTCTGCCAGCCCTTTGGGAAAATGTATTTGTGTTCAAATCAGTGTTGGCACACAGGAAATCTGAGCAGATGTAATTGTCCTTTGAGCTCAGTGGGGTCTTCCTTTTCATTTGACAGATAAATGGCTCGTTAAAAAGGTATGAGGGAGGGAAGGAGCAGGAAGAAACAAGCCACAATACTGTCCCATGACAGAAACATTTAAAAAAATGGAAGAAAGGTACAGTCTGCTCACTGGCTAAAGCACTTACGTGCATCTTCAGGTTCAAACTCCAGAGTGCAGAGCTGTAGTATCCCCATCCCAGAGGTCTTTGGATTTCAGTGGTAGAGGAAATATAAGTTTTCAAACCCTCTGTGGTAAAAGATGGCCTAATGTACTCCACAGTATCTTCTGCAAATATGGCAAGAGCTTTATAAGAAACATAACAATACCCTCATGGGTATTTTTGAGGGTTGCCATTTTGGCTAAAAGACATCAATTTCTAGCAGTGTACACCAGCCTCTATAACTTCACTTAAGGGACAAAGCCTGGAGCTGGTCTACGGCGGCAGATTTATATCCTCAGTGGATGAGGCCCACAAGGGAATGTCTAATGTATCCTGTACCTGAATTGTATATCAGCAAAAGATATCAAAAAGATTTAGAAACACACTGTTCCCAGATCTGCTTTTTCCCGTTCAAACTGCAGTCACACATACCATTTTATTTAGCTGCACTAGATTCTACTATTTTGTGATTATTATTGGTAAGATTCATACTCCTCCATGAAATCAATTTTTAGAATTAATTTTCCAGAACAGATTTGTCTTTGCATGAACCTGCAGATGTGTTTCTGCTGGAATATACAACATTTTCTCTGCAAACTGAAGCCTTTGGGGTCTGAAAGTTGTAAAAAAAAAAAAAAAAAAAAAAAAAAAATCAACCTTTTTGTATCATTATAACAACTAAAATTTGAAGATGTTTTGATCTGGGATTTCCTCAATGTATTTTCTAATACGTGTTGAAGATGGTGTTGTAGGAAAGACAAGGTTATTGCATGGCTTGGAAGTGCACAGTGTAGTAAGGTTGCTTGCTAATGCCTCTGTTTCTTAAAGGCATCGACCTGTCAGTGTTCTGACTGATATCATCAGACATCCTCCAATATCAACACCTATTCCATTATAATGACAGATTTGATAGTCTGTGGGAAATACGTAAAAACCATAATACAGAAAAATACACTAAATTACGTTATTTCTTTGTATTTGGTTATTTCCTAAATATTTCACGGACCAGCATGGTTGTATGAACTTGATGTGTATCAGAAACCAGGGGTAACCACGTCAAAATGTAAGTTAAAAAATGAAAATATATTTCTTTCCTTTTTAAGGTCGATTGTAAAAAAACCTTGTGCGTACACACATGCTACATTTATAAAAATAATTCCTAACACCCTCTAAAAAAGTCTAAACATAATATCTCAAATATGCGGCCAATATATATGGGATTATTTTGCAGCAGTGGGTTAAGCATATTGCTGGCAAAGAACTCCAGGACACGATGATATAAATTCACAGAAATAGTGCTTGCTAATGCAGTAAATGACGACAGCTGCTGTAACTGCTGAACTAAAAGGGAGCTCTATCCAAGAATAATGAATATTTCCCACTGCATTTCAGAAGTGCATGCTTTGCACATGTGAGTTTGGGTCATAACTCAGTCAGCCCTATGTAGCCCTCCATTTACCGCATGGTAACATTTCGATTAATTAATGAAAGGTCTGAAGTTAATTGCGCACATACTCAGCGTGAGAATTCCAGCAAGGTAGCCGCTGGTAGCCACGTCCTCGGTGGGTCACGGGCCAGGTACCGCCGGGTCAGCGCAGAGCCCCTTGCGATGCCTGCCTCAGCCCAGCCTGCTGAAGGCAACGGCACTCCTCCCGTAAACTGCCAGGGCGAGAAAGCCATTAGGCTTCCTATTGCAGCCCGGTAACAATCTGCCTGTTTGTGCCGGTGGTTTTTGTACTGTGACTACCTTTCCAACAGGAACTGGACTGAGATCACTGGCTTATTCCAGTCTAGCCACTGAAAGGCTGCCTGTTTATTAAAACCATACTCTCTGTGAAATGCATCTTTGTCTATGAAATGGCATGGCCACTACATAATAAGTTTGTGATTTACGGTCGTCAGATAGTGTGTTTGCAGTAGGCAAAGCAGTAGGCCTTGAGGGATCAGGATTTGTTAGCCCAAGGCTGTCCATCTCCAGGTGCTTTCATGCTTGCTTGCTTCATTGAAACATAATAATTGATGGGACTTGGCTTCTTGACGAGTGAACGGAGCTACTTCTACTGTTGCATGAGGCAAACCCAAACCAGCAGCTATAGCATAAAACATATCAGAAACATCTGAAGCATCTGGACACCCATCAGAGTGATGTGGAAATCTACCTGGGTTATCTCTAGAGCTCGGGTATCGGTAGCAGCCTAGCTGTGGTAAGATAGAGCACCATGAACATTAATTTAGCCAGCCGAGAAGTGCTTGAGGCTGTGGTTCCACAAACATCTTTCTCTGTGGCAATTTTGGCTCCAGCGGGTCATGCTGCCACCGCCCAGGGCTGTTTGCAGCTGTCCCTACACTGTCCTCTTTGTTCTGCACACAGGGGTGGCAGGAGCATGGGAGCAGGCAGCACCGAGCCAGAGTGGGCATCGTCTGCTGACGCTGACTCCGTGTCCTGGAGAAATGTATGTGTAACCACAACCCGAGGGGCAGGATGAATAAGCCTATGTGGAAGTCTGTGACTGAATCATTCTGGAAAGTAGGCTTTAGGCTCTTTTGAAAATGTTACCCATTGCTAGTAGGGACTAGATGTCTTAAAGAAAAGGCAAAAGGCCATTTAGTCTATTCCTTTAAGTGCATAGCGTCATATATAAAAGAAATCACCACCACAGCTGCTGTTAGCTGGAAGATGTAAACTTTCTCAGCAAGTAATTGGTGGCCATAAAGATTACGCTGCCCTCTCTAAAGTGGTTCCTGGTGTTAATCTAATCAGTGCCAAGTACAGTAGCTGATGATCTCTGCCAAGAACCTCTCTCTTCTATTACCTGGGTTAAGCCTATGCCCTGGATGCAAAAGTAACATGTCGTAAGTATTGAAGCCAAAGCAAAATACAAAAAAGTGGGTGTCTGTTACAGGGAGTTAGGAAAGAGGTCTGTTGTGTCTATTGTATCGGTTTATCTGAAAATTCTGGCAGCAAAATGTTCCTTGCTCGTTTGATTATGTGTTGTCACAGGGTGTGTGCAATGTACGATAGCGGCAAACAAAGCTAAATTCCTGTGAGTAAATTATCCACCATGAATTACTCAACAGCTCCATACCAGTCAAGCTACAAATATTAGTATACATTGGCATGCATGTTACCAGTGTGGTATCAGCTGATATTGTAAAGGTGTGATGCAATAAATTGCCTAAATGACTCCGTGTACCATTATATGGTAAGTGTGCAGAACCCCCTCTGCCTCCTACAAGTGCCCACACAGCTCCATGCATTACACCTTGAAAATGTTCATTTGCAAGTTTGCCCCTAAGTGGTAAGATGCAAAAGCTTCCACTCTTGCACTAAATCCTGGAAATTAGGTACAGAAGAAAGCAAAGACCTCCCACCTCCCGCAATCAGTTTGGCAAAGGCAGTTGACAAGAGGCTGATACTTATTAGCCTTTTTACAGTACTAAATCTGCCATTCATCACAGTCCCTATGACAAGACAGTTATTTGTCCTCCTGGCTGATCCAACTCCAGAACCACGCCAGCAAGTGTGTCTTGGGCAGGTACGGCCGTGCGCTGCGGTGGTTATCCTGGCTGGCCTTGAACAGGGCCAGCAACATCAGTCAGGAGTTACTTCGCAAGCTGTCTTTTAGCAAAAAAAAAAAGCAAGCCAAACTGTTGACAGAGAGATGCTGAAGCCTTTGTAATGCCTACAGCCAAGCGTGCCCCATGCTGTGATCTCATCAGATGTCATGTGCTAACTCGGTACTTCATGGAGGGTTTTTATAGCGTGTATGGGAGGCACTGTTGGTGAATAAGTGGCATCCTTTCTTCTGAATCTGGCTTAAACTCAATATTAGTGGTCACTGTAGGTGTCTACTCCGGTAAGAGTCTTGCTATCAACGTCTTCTGTTGCTGTGGGCACTTTTCTGTCATTTTTGCAAAAGTGCGTGTGAAAATGTAATTAATGACTACGCTTCTTATGGTAGTGGAAGCAGACAAGTGCTGCAGGGTGGATTTCACATCTAAGTGTACAGGACAGGTGAGCAGTCAGGAAACAGAGGGACGTGGCGTTCCCCAGCATGAGGCAGCCCCCATTTTTGGTTGGGGGTATGGGAAGTGTGAGCTGAAAGGGGCAAAGACCACGAGAGAAGAAAGTAGGAGCAACAGGCATGTCCTGAAGCTGCGGTGGAGACAGGGTGAAGACAGAATGACTGATTCTTACTGTAGAAAACGTGTGTGATTGATAGAAGCAAAGCAGATCAGCGATTAGAAAATAAGCAAAAACAGAATCTGAGAAATTACCCTTTTCCAGGCTATAGGGCCAAGTTCAGATTCTTTCAGGAACTGATTCCATTTACATTGATGAGAGGAGAAAATACCTGCTCACACTGAAATATGTGATTTCCATTGCTGAATTACAGTTTTATCCACTCAAACATATGGCCCATGTCCCCCTGACCCCACCAGGAACAGAGTTGCACAGCTTCTGTCATAGCTGGCTTGCCGTGTTGGGTTGGCGGAGTTTCCACATTTGGGATAGAAAATTTCTGCTCCGTGACCCCACCTTTTTGCAGCCCTTCTGGTACGTACAGACAGGCATCCTTTCCCAGCACTCAGGGCACACCAGTGAAATTCTTGCTAATGTGAGAAAGAGCAGATCGGCCCCTTAGACTTCGGTTTGTCTGTGTTAGTTTTCATGGATACAGCATACACCTTTTGCCAGCAGGTAGGATGCACAGACTTGCAGAGCGTGCGCATTCATTGCTTACATGGGCTTGTATCCTATTGCATGAACTTGGCTAAACAGCAGCATTTTAGATTTAGCTTAGCTGTCAGTAACAACTTTAACTCAACTCTTCCGTAACAGAGTGGTGTACAGCTCCATCCATTAGCATCCTTCTGAACTACTGTAGAAATTTTTGAAACAAAAGACATTTTTTAAATAAGAGAAGAATCATACCCAGTTATTTAAAAAAG
Source organism: Aquila chrysaetos chrysaetos (assembly GCF_900496995.4). NCBI lineage: Eukaryota > Metazoa > Chordata > Aves > Accipitriformes > Accipitridae > Aquila > Aquila chrysaetos. Next base: position 26,615,527 of record NC_044019.1, read on the forward strand.
CATAATTAATTCAAACTTTATTAATATTTTGCTCTACTTTAATTTTTGTATACTTCCTGTGTAGACCCAGATATGTACACATACACGCATGCACACATGCACAGATACTTATATATGTGTGTGTGTAAATATATATATGTGTGTGTGTGTGCGTGTTATATATATATATATATATATATATATATATATATATATAGACACACGTTTGTTTGCCTGGAACGTATACAAAATGTCAGCATGTTTGTAGAATGTTCTCTAAGATGTTTTGGAGTTCGCCAGTGATATGCCATTATTGATGATTTATTCATATAACAGAAGTGCCTACAGAACCTAACCGAAACAGGGATCAGACTGTGTTAAGCAGTCTTCAAATGGTTCTTGCTTTGATGCAAATGTTTCAGAGAGGAGGCGAAGAGAAAGAAAGATGTAAGAACTACCAAGCAGACTAATGGTTTAGCTGGAAATAAATTTTGGTGTCCTGACTAACACCTTTTGATTCTCACTGGCTTCTTGTATTGCAGTGTGATGAATCGTCTATCAGCAACAGAATTTGTCTGAATGAATATTATCACAAATTGCTCTGATGCTCAGTCCTGCAGGGCTCCAAGCACTTGATGGCAGCCTTCAGAAACTCCTCCTGCTCTACTGGATTTCAGAGTCCTGACACTGAATTTACTCTGCTCGTGCTGCGATCAGATCTGGTTAGAACTGTGCTTTGCCCTCAGCACTCAGTCCAAGGTCCCTCTGAAGTTCCAAAGATGTGAGTTGCATTTTATTCCCATTATTCCTCATTTTCACATGCTTGTTCACATCCAGGTTCCGGAAGAAGCTTCAAGAGGAAGTGCCAGAATCTTATTAGGGAAAGATTGTTGTGCTTTAACTCCCCGAGGAGGCCTGGAGACAGCAGCATGCTCCTGCAGAAGGCTGAGAGGTGAAGGAAGCAGACAAGATGGAAAAGTTAATAGGAAGAAGGAAAAGTGTAAAAGAGGTACAGTGCATGGGAACGTAAAGAGAAAGGAAATGACTGATGAGGGAGAATGTGAGTCTTTGGTTCGCAGTGTTACAATATCACTGTCTGCATTTGTCACATCATTTAACAGTGACCTGCAAATGATTATTTTTATTGCATTTATGCTTTTCATCACTTCTTGGTGATTTACAATGAAAGCTTGAAAGAGTTCACAGCTTGATTTTTTTTTTAATATACTCGTCGTTGTTCTGTATCTCAAGCTTTTTGTATACACAAAATTCTTGCCAGCGCAACTAAATTAGTTTAGATTGATTTTGACACGTTAACGTACAATCCTTCTCCTACAAACACCCAAACCCTCATCAGCATCTGGGGGACACACTTCGATTGGTGCAGTCATTTTCAATAGCTCTAGTTTCTGTCCATAAGAAATGCTCGAACTGGCAAAGCTTATCCTGGCAGACAGGCTTTCAAAATGTCAGGAAGATAGAGATGAGGGAAGGGGGAGAGAGTGGAATTTTACAGGCAATACTTGCATGTGCTAAATAAAAAAATGGGGGGAGGATTTATTTCCCTGCCTCAATTCCCTTTGCAGTTCACCTTTGAAGGAAAATATTTTTTTAATGCACATGTATTAAATGTGCTCATGTTCAGTTATGATTATTGTTTAATGAATAGGATATTCATTACATTTAAGCATGTTGAGCTCACAGAAACAGCTGGAAAAATATTAAAAGCGTTCATTATACACAAGTGAAGAAACAAGCTTGTATGTGTATGTGTTTATGTGTATGTGCACATATATATTAAACACCACACAGCACATTATATGGGAGAGGGCCCTCACAAGGACATGGGTGACATACATGCACGATGATTTAAAATAACAGGGTAAGAAGTGAAAATAAATCCAAAGATCAAAAAGAAACAGAAGAGAAAATAGGGAACAAACTGAGAGGAAGTTATGCTAAAACCTGGCTGTATTCCATATCAGTTATTCAGATTTCCAGATTAAGACAAACTAATTTTGTTATTTCTTTTTTTGCTCTTTCATTGAAAAGAGATACATCCCAATTCAAGGAGGTGTTTAAACATGTGCTTAACTTTAAGCATATAAGTAATCCTGGTGAAGTTGTTTTACTGAGTATTCAGAAAAGCCACGTTTAATAAAGCCATTCACTGTAGTTAAAAAGATCAACAAGTTCTAGGTTAGTGGAGAGGGGAAAAGTAACTATTACATTTATATATATTTAATTGCATATGTGAAGAAGAGGAAGCTTGCAGCAATACATATGAGCGAGAAGCTTAAAATTGCAGAAGAATAATAAGGGAAATATAAGGAGAGCAGGCAGACCTGATTCCACCAGGCTCATTTTTTAATATATTAAGAAGAAAACCTGAACAATACTGATCTTTTTCACTAGCTTAAGACAGCAGAAAAAATACGGGAGAATGGGTAGAACTGGCTTTATTTCAGAAAAAATCCATATCATATAATGAGTATAGGGATCATTGAATGTTTTCCTTTCCAGCAGTAACTTTAATAGGTTCCAACAGGAGCTTATTAAACACAAACTACTGAAATCAGAGTTAAGATCAAAATATCCTTATATCTGTACCCAGGAGTTTTAAAGGAGCTCAGTGGTTTTCTGGAGTGCCAGTGCATGCGATAGCTATCAACTGGGTATAAGCTTCCAGAAACACGTATGATTATATGAAAAGGAAGCTGTCAAATGGGGATGTAAAAGGTGTATTACTTCTGCATTTCCCTAGAATAACATAGTGAAGATTAAGGTAGGTTCTGTATTGCTGCAAATTTTGAAATCAGAGAATAGATGTTCTGAATATACACTCTAGTATGAGTAAGAGTCTATTGATGAAACCCTATAGAATACATTATATTGGGAGTAGAATTATGGGATAAATGTATGAGCACTTATGTCTAACTTTCTGTTCTCAAAACCTGACTATGTGAAGTGGCTTCATACTCAGTATGATGCACTTCATATGTCCTGCCATGTATTTTTAAACATGTACCTTAAACATGTATTTCCTTGTGCCTTGCACTGCAAAGCCAAGATCCTAACTCGGCTTTCGCTGCACCGCCAGCAGCTCACCTCAGTGACAGGCTGTAACTTGAGCTGACGTCTCCCTTGTCAATTTTGTTTTGGATGGGCCAAATGCAATCTGCTGTATGAATCTATAAAATTAAACATATCGTCTTTGATCTAAACCAATACAAGCTCAGTAATGAGAAACAGTGTGGCAATCTGTATCATGGTGGAATAGATGCTGGGTGCTCATTTCTTTTTTGCCCTGTTTTGATGCAACACTAACGCCTCCATTATTTTATTTAAAAATCATGTACCACAAAAACTAGTTGCCTGTGAAGCACTTGCTGATGGCCCATGGAGAACTGATTAGCAAACCATATTTTTTACATGTATACACCATAGTACTTTATTACCTCAATAGCTTCTAATTTTTAAGTAACTGTCCTTATTCTGGCAGCAGCACGGTGAGAGGAGGTTTCGTTACAGTACTTTTAGATCCTGATAGCAGGATTCTTACTGGAGATAATGAGCAAAACCTCCTTGAGCCCCAGAGATCACCATTTGTAATGAATAATCAAAAGGCTGTTGCATCCAGAGGATGCCATGCTTGAGCTCATGTGGAATATCAAAGCTGAGACTGATACTGGACCGGTCTTTACATACCAGTGCAGGCAGCTACCAGAAAAAAAAAACACTTAATTGCTCTTTTGTTTTTTCTCGACTGCACCATCAACAATCATGATATGTAGATCACTGATATTCCTTCACTTGCAAACTTCAGTGAAGCTGAAGGTATTAACACTTGGTCAGACCTTCAGGAGCTAAAATATTTTTCTGTCTTGTGTTAAAAGGGAGATGAATGAGCCAAAAGCTGAGGGTATTTTTATTCTTTGGTCCTTCGCAAAATCTGATAATCTAAACAGGGAATAATTAGTGTTTCTCAACTCCTTGCTCACTTCCTTGAATGAAACAGTATTGATTTAGAAGCTGCTGAAATATAAAAGTATTATATGGAGACATCAGAAAAATGGGGATCAGACTGCATAGGCAGAGCGTTATATAACATGGATGTTATTGGTTTAATTGCATAAATTAAGGTTTCTAAATAGGTCTCTGTTATCTTCGGAAAAAAGGAGAAAGAAAAGCAAAACTACTGTTTCAAGGAGATAGATTTAAAGGTGCAACAGCAAAGAAAAGAAATATTGTCATTTATTCAATGGCTTCTTTATTGATTATATGAATTTGGGTTCAGAAGAGAATGTTTATAAAATTAGAGCTTTTCCTTTGTATCTGCATTGTCAGACTGGCTCTAGGTTGCCAGATAAATTAAATGGCTCTCAAAAAAGCTTTCTGTGGACGTAGACAGCTCACAGCAAGTCGATCCTTAATTTTTTTCAGAACCTACTGTCTGTCAAAAACTCACAGGAGTTAAAAAAACCCACAAGTAACCCAAAGATTCAGTGTAAGAATTACAGTTGGCTGTTTGAGCCTCTAATTGCCTAGTGTCCTTGGCAAGAACAAACACAGAGCCATATCATTTGATATCTTGAACCATAACCTGCAATAATCCATACTCTTTAATCCTCCATATAGCTGTCACTATGTCATCACAATTTATTTTAAAATGGTATTCTTTGGTACTAATCTCATTCCTAATCATTCATATTAATGTTAGCATTAGAGTGAATTAGGGCATTATTTGCCTAATATGTGCCATATGTGACACTTAAGTACTTGTAAGTAATTGCATATCAGAGAAGACAGCATTAAATGTGAATGGCACATACAGTATGAAAAATGGAAGAGACCAATCTTAAACTTTTAATAGAAATAACTTCAGCAAAACTTTCCCACAGGCAACAGAACTCTGATATTTTTAGCTGGTTGAGGCCGATGTATGTTAAGAATAGCATTCACTGCAGTGGGAAAATACACAATTTCTATTATGGGGCAGTCAGAATAACAACATACTGATGATACACTGGTATAAAATATGTAATTATCTAGCATGCAAAAGAATAAATGACATAAACTGTTTATAGTAGGAATTGTGGAAGGACAATGACACATTGTTGTCTTCTTTGTGTAGCAAGGATAAAGTTTGGCTTCTAAAATTGCAAAATCTAATTCATGGTGTTTATGTGACGCTTCCTGCAAGAAGACTGATAAGATTTTTTTATTTCTAATAAATTAGGTTAGATATTAGCTTGGTTAAAATGGCAGATAGAACTGGATAAAATTAGAAAGATGTTAGCTTGGATAACATCTTGTGTTTCTTCACCTTGCACCATTAGTCTAAAATTATACAGAATACTCCTCCTTTCCCATGCAGCTGCAGCTAACTGCAATTTTCCTTCTAGAACCATTGCTGTATTGTAATTCATAGGATGCAAAATTCATAACCATACCAGAAGTGCAGTCAGACTCTTTGAGAGCTATGCATGGAGGGATTATTCTTATTACAGAACTACTAGTCCATCATATTAATAATTATTAATAATGCAGAGAACAAAGGCATTGTGTGTCCTCATCTATCATCATATATAAAAATAGTTTTAATTGATAAGCCCCGTCTGTTCTGTGTGCTATTATTGTATCACTATGAGTTGTAAAAATAGGGTGAAATCAATATTTTTTATCTGTCCTCCTTGGTAGCAAAGAAAGACCTAAGCTTCAGGATTAGTGGGCAGATATGAGGAGGATTTCTTTCTTTGTGATACAAATCTGTATTAATTGATTTTTCTTGATGTGGATTAATTGCAGCTCTTTATTAGGAATAATATCACAAATAAACTATAGACAAGTATAGATTGCTAAGCCTAGATTTCAACGGAATGAGGCTAATCAATATCTAAGTCTGTAATTTAAAGCAATTCATTAAGGCCTCAGGAAAAGCTAAATAATATATGTGAGAAATGTCTCATCTGGAGCCTTAAAGGAGTTTCTCCCTAAACAGAATAAATACATTTGTAATATATAATTATTGCAGATTAAGCTTGCTCAGATGCTTTTCATTTGCCAGCTCTTATGCTAAGGGTGCGAGGGGAACACCTCTGCAGCTCAGGCCGTGGTAGCAACGTCCTGATGGGCCAGAGCTCCTCGCCGTGTTTATCATCAGGCTTTCAATTCGGGAGAGGAGGACAGCTCTCACGCATTGCAATACCTCAAGTGTCTGCTTACCTTTTTGGTAATGAAAGTGTTTATTGTCTCATTTTAAGGAAGCGTAATGTGTTGTATATTCACCATGGTTTCTGATGGCTTACGCTAGACAAGAGAAGCATACTTCGGTTTTGGCCAAGGCATTTAAGCATGACACCCGCCAAGCACAGCCCACAAACTCCTGCTGTGCCAACAGGTAGGGAGGAGTGTTTCCCATGGGGACACCAGTGTCTGGTCCCAGCCTGAAGGATTGCCCAGCGAGGGCCACTCCGTGCCCAGTTGACCATGCCTTCTGCTGGGGGCTTGCTCGTTGCCTTTGGGTGCCGGTTCTTTGCCATCGCCCCTGTACCTGTGTGCTGTGCTTTGGGGGTGCCCAGCACACAGCTGGGACTCCCAGAACCACTTGTGCCTAAAAGTAGACCCACATAGGATTAATTTGCATCAGTATTGTATGGTAGCTACATCTTGTGTCTTATAGGTCACTAAGAACTTTCCTTGGCTCTTTTATATGTTGCGTGATCTCAGACAGACAGTAATTAGACAGTAGATCACATACGATTTGAGGTTGAAGTTAGCCAACAGTTACAAAAAAACCCAGGAGGGCTTAGTGCTTCTGTTAATTTACATTCTTCATGTACAGCCGCACAACACGTATAGCAATGTCTGTACTACCATTGCTGTAGACAACAATTTGGGTATCTGTAACAACTTTGAAGCTGTTCAGTCTCTGATTGGACTAGCGCATCACTCTTGCTCTCCGTTCAGTCAAATGTACAGTTCAGGTTCTGATCTTAAGCTTCCATTTAAAGTTAAATACATGAGCAAACATTAAAATCGCTACTAATAACGAGCCTTCGGGAAATTAGTTTAGTGACTTGTAATGAGTGTATACTATGCAAGATGAATTTCAGGGTTCTGTGACTTAAGAGCTTTCAGAATATAAACTGTATCATAAAAGAAGGGAAGTGGCTGTAGCACTTGTTTAATATGATTGCTGTAATACTTGAGACAGATCCGAGGTTTAGAAGCACTAAATGTAAAACCTAGGATAAAAAACCTAAGTCAGTGCAACAATGACAAAAAAAGATAAATTTCAAAATAATGTTATAATAAGTATATTTTGAAAATACTTTTACATATTGGCATGTGATCTTCCAGGACATGTGTGTGGATAAGATAGAAACAGACTTCAAGCATATACTAGTAGTTCTGACTAGTTCAAATTTTAGCACTTACCAAATTCATGAACTTCTCTGAAGTTGCAAAGGAGATGCATTTGCCTTAGTAGTTCCACAAATGCTGCGCTTAACGAAACATTTCCTTTGTGTTGCTTAAGAAACTTGGGTTTAGAGCTAGAAATCCCAAATTCTTAGTACAAGTCCCCAGGTTTCAGCGAGGCTACAGCAGGGATAAATGCAAACAATTTCTGCTGGGAAAACCATAAGCACAACTTTCTCTACAGTGGAATAAGCCAGGCAAAACATTCTGTCAACTCTCCGATGTGCATATACTGTTAAGCAATGCTGCTATTGCTCTAAGCCATGTCCTTTTTTTTTTCTTTGCCTAGGCTAGTGTCTGTCCTATTGATACCACCTTGACTTCCAGTGCTGGAGCCTGCATTTTCCTCCAGTGGAGATAATAGAGTTTGACTCTCACTGTGAAGATACCATAGGCTATTAACTCACGTGCAGCGAAGATAAGGTAACCAGGTATTTAACCTGGTTAAATGACTCTAACTTCTGGTTCCCGTATACACTAGTTTGTCCTTGTCCTTGTGTTGAGTATTGTTTTGACAGCTGAATTATCTAATTCAAAGTAGCTAGTACCTGAACTAGCTAACCACTTCTTCCAGGAAAGAATTAGCATGATTTGGACTGATTTTCTGCATACTATGGTCCCTTTACACTACTGTACAGGAAATATTTATACTAAGTATATTTAATTGCTGTAGAAATAATACCTTATGTAATTACATCATGAAAGATGTCAGAGGACAGAAATTTCTTGCTTGTTCTCGTTCTTTTATACTTCTTAGACCCTTTCTCAATTCCATGCTGCTTCCATGGCAGTACAATAAATCAAAGCCTAAATCTGAAGATGTGTAGAAATGGCAGGGCATAAATGCATCCAGGATAGACTGCTCTTGCATTTGACAGCTAACAAAGCCAAGAGAATAAACATCATAATAACTCGGTGTGCCCTTTATCTGGCTTAGATTATCTGGAGGCCATCTGAATAAACTCTCAGCTGAAACAGGAAGCCCTGGGACTAGATCTTTCACCTTCCTTTGATTGTCATTTTCCAATTGTTTTCATTTTTCAGTGACGCCAGCACGCTTGTTCATTGATGTTCCATTTTGGCCTTGACTGAGCCAGATCCACCCAGAGAAGTCAGAAGCCAAGAACAAATTGGGTGTAAATTAAGAGTGGGCTTTCCTTGAGGCATCCTTATATGCAAGGTCCTGAAGTAAGATGCAGACAATGCTGAAGTTTTGTATTAAGTGGTGTTAAGACAGGGCGCTTCAAGTTCATCAGGCTTCTTGAATGGGTGGAAATAGCATGTGTGCGCATGCACACGTACTCAAAATCAAGGATACCAACAACAGAAATATTACTGTGAAAATACACTAAAATGTGTCCATATTTTTTTTTCCAAAATGGAAAACTATCATAGCTGACTACATAGGGAGAGATTTTGCTCATTTTCTAGTCTCTGATGTTAGCCTGGTAGTTCGAAGGAAACACAGTACCACAGAAAGTTGGCAAGGTGTATCAATACAGCAAGTCCAGCTCTCCTTTCCTCTCACGGTTTATAAGCACTTATGGTTTATGGCATATGTTGCCCAGATATAGATATGTATCATCAACCAAAGAAAGACATAACATGCCAGCAAGTTCATCATAGCGATTTTCCATCTCTTCTGTTTTGTTTTAGTTCACTGTCAGCCACAAGACTAAGCACGACGCTGGTTTAGTGAGAGTGGTTTGCTCGTGTGTGACAAAGGAGAAAGAGATCTGGGTCTTTTATGCACATTGCTTCATATTTATGAAGTCCTTGTCATCTGACCAAAACTCGTTATTCTTTGGGAACAAGAGAGGGAGTTGGGATGAGTATTAAGAAGGCTGAACTTTCTTAATCTTACATGTGGCCTGTCCGTTTTAGGCTTGGGACTGGTTGGCAAGGAAAGCAAACCAATGTCCACGCATCTATTTTTCCTGTGCCAAAGATATCAATTGCACAGGGGTTGTCAGTTTGGCACTCATCATTAACATTAAAGTTTAGAGGGGAAAGGCTGTTCTGGAATGGTCAAAGAGAGAAAGTCGCCCACGTATTTGCATTTTAGTGCTATTAGTGGTGCCGCATTCAGAGCAGCTCACTGGTCTGAGGACGGATTTGCAGGGTAACTGCATTTTTGTAGGTTTCCTTTGAAACAGAAACAAAACAGAAAAAGAAGCACCAAACCACAATTTTTAAAATAGGATGCTTTAAGATGCCTCCTGGAAGTCACAGGCTGTCCTTATATCGTTCAATTTTTCAAATTCTTCAGGAGTGAGAACAGACTCGGTTGTCAACAGAGTGCTGTTCACAGAAACTAGGCAGGAAAATGAAAGAAGGCTCGCTATTGTTCGGCGATGTGGTGTAGGCTGCAAGAATGCGTTGGGAATGCAGCGCCTGCATGTCAGGCAGAGAGAGAGGTCTTTGTGTGAAAACACTGAAGAAGAATGTCAATCATATAAATAACTATTATCTCATTTTTTTATCTTGATCATTGCTATCACACTTCCTCAATTGGAGTCCATAAGGATAGTTATCAATTTCCTGGAACATACTGGTATCTAATCGAAGCTGTCCAGATACCGCATGCGGGGGAGCTGATCTACCATGAAGTGGGCAACACCGTTGGAAGTGTCATACCTCTCGTGCCCTCTGCTTTATACTGCTTTCTGACAGTCTTGATCATAATTTATGAATAGGTAACATACAGCCACCCTGCTCTGGTGGCACTTAGAAGCAGCATTGGTTTTCCTAAAATACAGATGTCTTTATCATTCCCCAGAAGAACGTGCATGATTTGAAATATTCATAATTGAAAAAGGAACACATGGGCTAATAGAAAGGAAAGCTACACACTTATGCAAATGTAAAAAACATGCTTTATCTCACAATGGTTAACATTATCTCTGGGTGCAATGATGTAAGAGCACTGTTATGAAATTCCTCAAAATCCTGAACAAAATAGAGGCAACGTGCCTGAAAAGGGTGCATTTGTGATTGAAATATTTTTACTCGTTAAGCAAATTAACACTTGAAACAGAAGCTTGCAGAGCTGGGAATAACATACCTGTTATGACCTGAATTAAATTGACGTCTTCTGAAGTCTCGCTTCTCATGGGTTGGTGTTACTTTGTGATGCTTAAGGCAGATCCGCCTTTGAGGTAACACACCACTGTTTTGCTTGCCAGTAATGGCAGGAGATCACATACTGAAAAAATCCACCCCACTGGGAGAAGTTGAGCCGGTATTTTGTTAGCCTACGCCATGTGCTGTGTAGCGATCATAAGCGATCTGTTTCAGTGGAGTCATTTAGGGCCAGGAGGAGCAAACCCTGCGAGCTGCTTTGAATACCCATGCAGATGTGGCACTCAGAGGTGAGAGCCGCTGGGCGAATAAGCAGGAGGGAAGCGGTCCTGAGCAGTACAGGGGACCCAGTCCTGCACCACCAAAGTCAGGGAGAACTTTGCCAAAAAGTTACCTTTAATCACAGTGTTGCTGGGCATTGGCCACACTATTATTCCTGTGTGCCAAGGCCCAGCTGGGATGGCCTTATCTCGCAAAAACTTCTTCCCGACATGGTAAGTGACTGATCTAGGGAGCAAGGAGAGCGGGAAAGCTAATAATAAATACCTCTTCAGTCACGTTTCCTTAGGCTCCTAGCATACACCATTCCATTTTATCCTGAGTATTGACAAGCAAGAGAATTTGACCAAAGGACGTGGGATCTCCTCTTCCTCAGGTATAACCTTTGGAAACTCTTTAAGTCAGTAGTACTGGTGTTCCCACCAAGAGAAGCTGTCCTAGTGGACAGACCACCCCTGACCATTTGCCAGCAGAGGTATGATCTGAGTCAGGAAGCTGACCCATTTTAAAACCACCTGATCTTCTACCAAATTTCTTTCAACCCTATGCAGGATTTTTAGGCCAGATGACCATCTAGCTGCACGAACTGTTATATTAATGAGAGAGAAGGCAGCATGGCCAGGAGGAGGCAATGAGCAGCGTGGAGCTAGGAGAGAGCAGGGCAGCTTGTGCTTCAGCTCCGTCTCAAGTCAACACTCCCCTCTGAGCCTCGGTACCTGCTCCAGCACACGGTGGCTTCGACTTCTACAGATTCACATCTATCTCCCCTGTTGCACCCTTTAGCCACCTTCTACACTGTTTTCCACACTGTACCTCACGCTCGAGAAGGCCTTCTTGAAGACAGCCTTAAGAGCATGGATTTCGGGGCAAATCGTTACTTCACCAGCCCATGCCACAGTTTATTCAATATAGTGAATAAACTATAGGCCACCTCAAAATCTCAGTTTCTTTGAATCAATGTAGCTCTCTTCAGTTCAATAGGGCTATGCTGATTTGTACCAGCTGAAGATTTGTTTCACTACCTCAGATTTCTTCTTCGTTTTTATAGTAACGGTAGCTCTATAGCACTTAATAACAGCACGTTATTATGTTAGAGTTTTCCATGATTCATTTCAGGAATTCAAAGTACACATAGCCATTTGTACTTACTGCTTAAATGCTCTGCAGAAAATCATCTTGATTGTAGAAGCAAATCTTACTTGTGTGCAAAAATACTGTTTATTTGGCCAAAACTGGCAATTGCCAAAGTGACCAGAACACAGAAACCTACAGGAGAGATGTACCGTTGTGAATGGCCAACAACTGAAGAAAGCCACGTATTGTTTCACAAAATTTTAAAATACGTTTTTCAGACTAACCCATGAAAAATATTCAGTTTCATTCTAGAGGGTAAAAACCTTCTGAGAAAGATTTTTACATCTGTTCTATTTTGGTTACAAAAATAGTAATTTCTTTTTTTCCCCATTAAAACACAATTCAGAATATATTTTAATATGAAATCCTGCAAAATCTTACTGAAAAAATGTTACAGTTCCTTGGGGAAGAGGGAAGGGTTGTTTCTTTTGCATTTGTCTTGTGTTGCGAGGGCGTAAAAAGGAAAATTTCTTCTAATAGCGATAGTGTAGTCAAAAGCTATTTTAAAAAGAAATATGATTTGACCAAGATAGCAGCCAATTCTTGATTTAGATTTTTTAGCTTTTATTAGCACTGTACAAAGCAAACACTCCAGTTGGGGTTCCAAACTACAACTACCAAAAATCTCTGATGACTAATACTTCCTGGCTGTACTTCATGCTGGCTTGAAAAGAACAAGACTACTTTTTGTCTAAGCCTGCACTAATGTTATATAAAAGGTTGTGAAAAAGGTTGTGTAGGTCCATCCACAAACATCCGTCTTTTGCATATGCTTGTGGTGTTTTTGCTAGTGGCTTTGGGGAGAGTTAATCTAATGTTTAATTAAATCATTTAGCTTTATTTGAAACATTCTTTTTTTCTTTTTTTCCTAGCTGACTATTTTTCATGCAGGGATTTGCTGCAGTCCCAAAAGAAGAATGAATAATGTTTCCTATTTTGACCACAGAGTGATCTGATCATGCACGCTGTCAGTGGACATTGCTACTGACTGGCTTCCAGGGAGAAAAAACATCCGTCGTCCACTCTGTCCCAGCCACAAGGTCATGTGGCAGCAGGGTGTCCTGCTGGTGGGCAGAGCATGTGATGGTGAGTTGGGATTCCTGGGTTCTTTCCTTGCCCTGATACTGAGTCAGGCTGTGACTCTGGACAAGGGAGGTAGCCATTAAGTAAAATGAAGGTGATAATACCCACATCTCCAAAATATCATGGAGGTCGTTTCTGTGGATTTAGGAGGCTCTTTGACCCTCAAATGAAACTGTCAAGTGACCACAAATCAAAAATAGCAGCTCAAAGTAGATGCAGGACTGAGCACACGTCTGATCTTCTGTAGGAATCTGGGCCCGCCAACCCATAGATTCAGAAGCATCGTATAAACTCAAGAAATAAAGACCGAGGAAGATCTACATGAAAATCCTCTTTTTGCTCAGAAGACGATATTCTGTCTTCCCATTCCTGCTCCCTCCCTTCCATCAAACATCAAATAAGGACCTTTCATCTAGCTGCTTAATCCCTGCTAGCACCCACTCTCATGCCTTGTTCCTCCCTCGCTCTTCATTAAGCTCTACATAATGTATTTCCAGTCGACACCGACTGGAAATGTAATACTCCCAACTGCGCTGCCAGCAATACTCCCAGTCCTTTCCTCTGCTGGCCTCAGCTGCTGTTATGGTCCAGCTCCCCCAGTTACTTTTCCACACCGGGGAAAGGCTAGAACTGGCAGGAGGCTCCAGCAAGACTGGGAACACCCAGGGTTCAGGAGAAGGCTGGCAGCGGAGGCTGGAAGGAGTGGGCTGGGTCAGAGTTTCCCCCACCTCTAAATTGGTCTCAGTGTCCTGCAATTAAATTCTCTCCCTCCTCCCTGCCACAGCACCCTCCCGTGGATGCTGTCAAATGCAGAATTGTTACCCGCTGTCCTATGGGGAATTGCACTTTGTAAGAAACTCACTGGCCAGAAGAGCTCACCTTCCAGTTGGGCATCCTTATAATGACCAGGTTTTCAGATGTGTTCAGCATTTTACATTTATTTGCCAGATACTCTCTTGAAAAGTTTGGTTATAGTACCCAGAAAGACAAAACTTTTTTTAAATAACCATAGAAAGAACTTGTTCAAAAAAATCAAGATCCTGTCCAAAGGTCCAATTCCTATGTGTACTTCAAGATCCTGTGAAGAAGTCACTGATGCTTAATGAAACTTTTTTTAACATTCATGTCAATTTTACATAGCTATTTTTCTTTATTGTAGTCTCTCCCTTGGTTGCTATTTGTACATTAAAACATGGTATCTGCATTTGAAGAGATCGCCTTTGATCCTTGCACTGTTTTCATCTAGCAGTTTTGTAGTTATCTTCATTCTTCTACTTCCGATAATTGAAAGTTTCTGCAGGCTCCCTTCTTGATTCTCCCTCCATTTGCATTCTCTTCTTGGGTTGGACTTTTGTTTAGACAGGTTGTTCTCAAAGCAGAAACTTCACAGAGTCATCTTAGCCTAACACATGTTAAATTTCTACTTCCTTAGCCTGTATCGCTTGGGCAGGGCTGCACCGAGGCTCACCAGGAGGAACACTCCGGCCGACGGTTGTGGCCCCTGGGAATTGAGGCAGCAATCTAAACCACAGATCCCCGAGGTCAGGGGAACCTTCAGACATGCGTCCCGGGACTATCTTAATCCTTTGGCACCCCAGAACACGGTAAGGATGCTTTAGCAGGGGGTTATGCTACATCTTAGATACAGCTGTGTAGTGTGTACACATTTCTTGACACAAAGAGGTTGCTATAAAATGACTGCTCTGTTCGAAAATGTTGCTGGCAAATTGTCGTGAACATGGGAAAGAAACAAGAGTGTTGAGAGCTCTGGGTATCATTGAAATATTTAAATATTATGTACGGTGACGCCTGTAATTCAACATTTGCTGTGGTAAACACAGCAGAAATGACTGTAGCATAATGTTATTCCATATTCTAAGCCAGATTCTTGAGGTTTGTTTTATTTATATCACATGTGGCTGGGAGAAGTAATTCTAGGAAGGCTCATACCATATATTTTCTTTTCAAGTTGCCAAAATATCTTAGAGAAATCAATGGCTGGGGACTCTTCTGTGTGGCTAAAGATTTATTTTTAACCTCTCGGTGTGCCAAAATCAGGAACAATTATTAATCTGTCCTGAAACTGCCAATACAACCTGCTAGCAACAGATGGTGTGAATGAAAAGCCAGAAGTGGCCATTTTTAATATTCAATAGATTAAAAAAACTTAGTTCTTTAATCTTATCTAACCTCTTGTGACCGAGGGTCTAAGGTATTGACTTAAAGACAATATCAATAGCCTTGATTTGAACCTGAAGCAACCAGGGAACTGGATCTTCTGAGATACTTTGTACCTCTAAATGATGCTGTGTGTTCCCAGTCCCTGTTGACCTTGGTGGGAGATGAGCACTGAGGGTTGGTCTTTGGCAGCTTGAAAGCTCAGGCGCAGTCAGAGCACCTCGTGCTGCAGGTACTGTGTGGCTGCACTCCGGGGGTTCTCGTTTAGGTCTGAACTTGTGCGGTAGTTAAGAACCAACTCCTGTCAATGCCCAGGGATGGAAAAGTATTACATTACTAGATATTATCTCAGTCTTGCTGTATTTATACATCTCAATTACAAAATCAGGAAGTATTGCCAGCCATCGTTTGGATACAGCTGGCACAAACACACAAACACACACAGAGAACAAAGCAAAAAAAATCCCAAACTGCAAGCCTGCTTTATTTTTCAATTGGTTAAGTATCGTGGAAGTCTGACTCTTGCAGCTTATGGTGATGCTATGCTTCTAGCGAGACTGTTTTCTGCCCCGTGTGCCACTGCCGGGGAGGGCAGAGTGTCGGCAGCAGGAACGCAGAATTTCACAACTTCCCATGGGAGGTGGATCCCAACCATAGATTCAAACTCACCTCACCTATTGGGAAAGGCTGCATCTGAATTTTGGGTTTGGGATTGCTCGTTATTTTCTGTAATATCTGCAGCCCAGATTTATTTGTGAGAAACAAGGCGGGGGGACTCAAAACTCAAAACAACAGCAGCTGGTATATAAAGGCAGTACTACTAACATGGTGCAGGTGAGAAACAGCCTGAAGTTTTTGCACGAATAATTTCCCGGGTCAGGTATCCTGTCACTATGTACTTGCCAAGCAAATGCAGCAGATGTGGACAGATGACAAACTTTGCATGCATGACTCTGGGACAGAGAAAACCTCTTGCAAACCAAGGGCTGCAATTTGAGAAGCTGTTACTTTCTCTATTTTTAATGCCTTTATTGATACTTGTCTGCATAGACCCCATATCCTGGCAGGCCAGCAGCTCCTCACCCACAAATCCCAGTTCTGGTCCAAGCCTCCCTTCTGCAGTTGTTCTGCTCTCCTCGAGTGTGGCCCCTCTGCCCCTTTCCGCCTACGTGTCCGCACACAGAAACCACTGACCACGGTCAGGCAGTCCCCTGACGATACAGCATGTGGGAAAGCTCTTCCAGGGCGAACAGCAGCTTTTCAAGAGCTCAGGCCAGAGAGTAAAGGCCGATGCACCATGGGAGAGCACTGAAAGGACATTTAAGTTTTCTGATGAAGGGAAAATGAGCTCTCCCCTGCGGGTTTTTCTCTGGAGGCTACAAGAGTGAGATTTCTGAATTGGAGGAGTGGAAGAAAAAGAAAAAAAAAAAAAAACGAAAAAAGAGCCGGCGAGAAAGATGTAACTTTAATTTAGTACATTATCATAGTGATGGTAGGTACTGCTATGAAACGGAAGATGCTGGGAGACGCCGGGAAAGATACACTTAAATATCATTTGATCTTGGACAGCAAAACCTAGCGTGCCCAACACAGCGAGACAAACGCCTAATGAATGAGGGCACAGCTAAACAATCACTTAAGTGTTATGTCAGCCTAAGCTGCTGCTGAAAGCGGTGGTGGCCCCAGCATACCCTGTCCCAGGGAGTTCATTGCTGCTGCCCTCGGAGAGTCCTGCAGGGAGCCTCATGGGGCGCCGGTCCAGCGACGAACACAAATTGCTCTGCTGCCCGTATTATTTTCAGGGAGAGCAGTGGTCTGCTCTCGCCACGTGGTAATTAACACGAAAATGAGCAACTAGACATGTGGGGGAGGTTGTGGGGAAGCAGGGAGGAGTGACAGGACTATGCATTTTGTTGGCGTTGTGGATTTCTGCTGGAATGAAGCATGGCCTGGGAGGTCTCATCTAATAGTCTGAGTAGAAATCAGCAAAGTATTCTCCATTTCTACTTATGGATGAGAGACGGATTCCCTTCTTAGCTTTGGATAGCTCTTGCACCTAGAACGTATTCACTGCTCTGAAAAAGGGTTTGTGCAGTGATTATTTGTGTTTGTAGCATCGTTTTTGTCTTTCTATTTATGACAGAAAAATATTAAAACGTCTGCCTGTGAAAGTAACTTTCTACCAGGCTCTGAGATGCGTTCCTAAATGTTCTGTACTGTAGACTACGCCAGTACTTCTAGATATCCAGTGTGTATCTCGCCATGCAGGACATACGGAGTTAAAGGACACTGAACACTGAGAATTCTTCCAGTGTATGACGATTACAGAAACATCTGGTCTCAGTAACCCTCTGCTGATCATCTGTAAAAATTAAATGTTTAATAGCCCCAATATTTCCCATTTTTAACAGACATGAATCTGAACAGTCTGAACATCAGATGAGTTTCCCTTACAAACCACTTTTCTTACCTAGACCTGATATGTATAGACAGCCCCTGTCTTTGTATCAATGCTATACACATTCTCATGGTGTTTTGCAGCATTCAGCTCTGCATGGTCAGTCTCCTTACCTGAACTTGGACTTTTTCAGTGTTTCATATTTCATGGTCTGAATGTTATGATTGGAGTCTATCTCAGATTTCTAACCTGTAGTGAGAAGATCAGACTATTACATGGAAGTGGTGCTGAATGCAAAACACGTTGAACTGTCAAAGTCTCTTTCACGAAGATGTGTCATTCTGAAGTTGCATAACAAAGTCAAAAAAACCTCCACTCCTCATGAGCACATGGAATGGTGTCGATGGAATTTCTTACTATCAGGACATGTTTTTTCTCATGATTGTGTTGCAAGTCTCTTTGTCTCCCTGGCTTCTAGCAGAATTTCTGCCCTATCACCAATGAATGAAGTCAGAATATGTGCCTCTGAATGTGTCCACAAAATATAGGTTTTCTTCATGTGAAGATATTCTGTATCCATGCAGAAAATAGTTTCAGTGCTTCTGTGAATGATATAGTCTCCTAAGTACAACCAGCTCTTGCAATCACAACAAGGCAATTCAGAAAAATAAATGAAGGGTCAAAGACTTGGTGTGAGAGTGCTCAGATCTTTGTAGAAGTGGAACTAGGATAACCTTTCTTTTTTTACGCTGTGTGTGTGTATTATGGTCCTCATTCGTATTTCTCTTATGCGTGGTGGAAAACTGTTAAGCTTCATAGTATCACTGCAAATAGCCCAGATCTCTGCTGTCTGCTAGACCTCATTGCCTCACTTACTTAAAAACTTTTTTGGTTTGTTTGTTCTCAGAGAAGAAAGCTTTCCATTCAATATTAGCGTTCTAAAAGAGAAAAGTCCCAAGCCGAACAAGCCCTTAGAGCTCAAGGGGAACATCTCCAGTACTATCTGCAGAGGAAGCAGGAGTCTCGCTCGGTTCCAGGTGCTGCCCCACCTTTCCCGTGCCTGGTTCTGCCGCAAACGCGAGCAGTCAGTGCCAGTAAATCTCTCACTGCAACGCAGCGTGGGACCCCACACTGGAAATGAGCTTGCGCCATCCTCGGCGCGAGTAATTCTGATACGAGCTTAGCAGAGATGAAAGGCACTTGAACCAATGGGTGATGACTTATGAGCACCCCGGGAGGAAGTCAGCCCGCCACAGGCAAATTTTTCTGCTGTCTAGATGTGCTAAGAAAACACTGCAAAAACTGAGAAAAAGCCAGAAAATTGGAAATTATATCTTCAGAGGCTTTTTTAAAATCATGTTTCAGTCCACTATTTGATATTCTTCTTTTTTGTTTTTATTATTTAAAAGAGAAAAACCAAAACATTTTCCTTTTTCTTTTAGTTTATATATGGAATTACGCAAGGTATGGACTGTACAGAATAGCCTAGCCCCGGTTTGGAGTAAAAGGAGAGAAAGGTCAGCATTTTACAAGACTGAATCCTAAGTACTGCCAGACTTCCTGACAACACGTAAACTGAAGAAAAGTCTGCAATAACTTAACTTCTCTTTTTGAATGAGTGCCTGGTGCTGGAAGGTATCTAGAGCCATTGACAAGAAAGGCATCTGAGGACACTTAGCATTAGCCAGGCAATATTCAACGTCTTCCAAGATTCAGTGCCTCGGCAGGCAGGAGCAGAGTTGTAGAATTTTTAGCATCCAAAAAAAGAAAGGTGAAGGGTTCATCCCAGTCCTAGGTGGTATTTTAAAGCTAGCATGGTTAAGGCATGCCCAGTGCTGTTGCCAGCAGCTTGCAAACCGTTTACTTTTGACTCTTCCTGTCTGAAGGACCAGATCAGAGTTGGAGTTGGCATTTAGCATATGTAGAGCAAGCTTCGAGCTTACGCCTCATTTGTTTTATTATCACACCATTTGTATTTTCTACATATCTTGAAAACAAACTCTTCCATACTTCAGCTCATGTAAATTGCTCTGTAGTCCTCTTGATACAGGCGAGTGATGACTGACATCAGCTGATGATCTATTCTTCCGTTTGAAATTCTGAGATTTAACCTTTTTGCAACAAAATCACAGACAATTAAGCCATTTCTGGCAATGACTGTAGTCAAAGACTATGATATAAAACCAGAAGCATATATAAAATAAAAGTATCCATGATATGATCACATATATATATATTTATAAAAGTTTCAGTGGCCCCCTTGCCAGAATTCTAAAACTGGTGATGAGATGACAGACAGGTGAGAATTACAAACTTTTCAAGTCAGAGATAGTTTTCTCTTTATGGTTCATGTGATTTTTATTTGAAAAAAGAGTTCTATAAAAATGGAGAAAGTTAGGTCACTCTTGATTCACCCCCCTAAAAAAAGATATATATGTATATATGCATGTATAAATATAGGAGTTGTGTATATATAGAGATATATGAAAGATATAAAGGACATTATGGAAGAAAACCAACATGTATGACTGATGAGTCTAATAACCATTAGCACTAAACCCCGTAATGTCTTGGAGAATTCAGATAGAGCTAATCCTAAATGAAAATAAATCTACTTTCTGTTGGAACTTTAAAACAACTTTGTTATTTTCTCTACTATGTTGCTTTGAAAATTACAGTATGTTTTCACTGGTCTGCGTTGAACATGGTTTAACTGCCATTTACGTGATGCAATTTACACTCCATTGAACTTTTCTGGTAGAATAACACCCAGAAAAATAGAGTGTGGTATTCTGGCATTATTTTATTCTATCTATATTGAAGCAAAGGAATCATTTCAGTTCCAAGCACTGAGCTGGTAGAAATTATTTTAGCTGCAGGAGATAAAACTAAAGACAGTGTTAAACCTGCATTTATAAAACAGAAGTCTTCTGCATGCACAGACCCACATTTGCATGTGTAATGTAAGTTGATTCTTGCTCAGGTAATATTTTGCCAGTGTCAGCATGCAAGAATACTGGGTCAGTTGTTAAAATGGTGCATGCACATAACTTGCAAATTCTATTTGACCTGTTGTGTACAAGTGTGTGAATCTGAACACATAGTGGCAAACGCTTCAAATCATGAGATGGAGGTAGAGAAGCAAACTACAATAATAAAATATCTCTTTCTCCAGCATTCTTAAATTCTCAAAGGTCTGAGGCAGTTTTGGATCTATTGGACACCTTCCTGCAGCAACAAAGCATTTTAATGGGAATTCATACATGTGGAATGATGTTCCTATTTTTTATAAAAAAGAATGTCTACCCATTCTTTTTTATACGTTGTTGATAGGCTAAAATTGTATAGTCTTATAGAGCATGTATCATAGAATCTAGACTAAGCATGCCCTAACAGTAGAATACAAAGTGGTTTATTTATCTTTTGCAGTTTATGAGAAAATTTTTATGTGCAACACCTCGCCCATTGCAGATCCAAGTGCAACCACACTACTGCTGTGAATACTACTGATGCTATGGTCAGTAAATGTACCGTGTTGCCAAGAAAACAGACAATCCTTTCTTGCTGCTGTATAATATTCAGGAAATACACTTGGCAACTGAGATAATTCCGTTGGTTCTGCTGTAGAAGACTCATGTAGATTCAGACTTTCCATGAGATAGAAAAGCATGGTGCTGTAGTTGAATCACTTCATTTTTAATGACTAGTGAAATAATACAGTGGCTGGGTAGTAAGCCCTATTACACAGGCACTCATCTGGAAAAATCCACTATATTCTTGCTAGGAGAGCCTCCGCTATTAAGCTGCTATCTGACCTGAGGCAGGTTCCTTAGTTTTTCCCTGTATGTAAAGTGAGAATAATGTCCTTTGCGGGATGCTTGTTTATTTATTGCAGCAATATGTATTACCGTAAGTATTAATAAGCCTATTTCCAGCTGACAAAAAAAATTACTTCTTCAGTTTTTATCAGTGAAATATGGTCAGTCATCCAACAATTTGCTTCTTTGGCATACCCTCCACTTGTTATAATGAGGAATAAACCGAGAGTATATCTCAAAAAATATACGGTTAGAAATAATGCTTTTATGTTTTCCATATTTTGTTATTTTTGCCTCAAATCACAGTTCAGTTCAGCATGATCTGACATGGCTGAAATACTGAAACCCCCACTCCTCCAAAGCAGTGTTTATTATAGAAACCACAAACTTAACCTAACCTAGAGCAGCTTTTCCAGCAGTGATATAATTACAGTAGTTATTGTTGCAATAAACCAGATGTTCCTGAACTGGAATGAAAGCACTTCCCCCCGCATTACATTTGTTACGTTGCCTCTTTTCAAGTTTCACATCAGCTGTTCAGAAAGCTCTTTCTTGGTTGAGTGTCACTTACAGATTCTTGCTGCATGAGTCTTTTAGCGTAAAAGAATGAAATACTGGCAGGCTTAGAATTTTCCTTGCTTTCCTTAAAACCTCAAACATGACAGTTATCAATGTCACTAATTCTTGCCCTGGTTTAAAGACAGTTTTTGTCCTTTAAGACATTTTCATTTGGCTAAAAACCCACTTTGAAAAAACTACTTACCTTTCAGATTGAATGAGTACATTGTTCTGTACAAAAAGAAATGTTCCACTCCTACAAAATCGATGGAGTTAGCGACAGACTTCAGTGAACCCATCATTTTACACCACCATTTCGAGCAACTGAGCTGTTAGGCGATACCAGTAGCTTTGGAGAACAGCATCTTTTTAACCGCTGAATCAGCTGTGGTTGCAACTGTGGACCGTGAACAACCATTCAACCTGGACCGTGAGTACCTGTCATTACTTCAACATTACACATCTTATAGTTTTAACAGTGTGTTAGTCAACACATTTCTAATATTTCCCAGCCCAATCAAGTCCTAACTGTAAAAATATGTTGCCAATAAGGAAATGGACTGCTTAAACCACTAGGACCTTAGACATGAAATTTGTTGTATATATTTTACATGTGCAAGAAAACCTGTCTAGGAACAATGAATACGAAAAGTCAAAGAGAAGTCAGAAGATTGTTTTATTACACTACTGTGCCATATAATAATACAATAAAGAAACATAAACTAGGCTTTGGGTTCTGTTTACTTATAGGTAAGTTCTCATGAAAATACGGGAACACTAGGAATTAATTATCTTATCAACTATCTGAACACGTCATGGCAATCCTGGAAGAAACCTTTGTAATGTTCAGTTATACATGCTGCTCATTTTTCTGTTTGTTAATGGTAAACGATTAGTCAACCCATGCCAGTGGTATCTATAATGTAACGAGGGAGATGAACCAGGGATGAATTCACCCCATGAAGTGGTCTGCTAAATTTACACTTTGTAAAATGTAAATGTTTCTTATAGAAGGAATTTACATGACTCTGGAACATGGTCCAATTCTTCACTGATGTGGTAGGGAATGCAGACATTGTTGGCCTGATTTTACAGAAATCTTTGAAAATGGGCCATAAAATAGCTGAGGAAACCCAAGAGGCACCCACACGTTTGGAAGCAGATTATAAGACAGCTCTGTTGCTCAGCCACAATCAGCTCCCTGCTTTCAAAAGAAACGGTATCAATTTCACATTTTTTGCTTTCCGAATGGGAATGTCAGAGCTGAAATAAATAAATAAGTAGGACCCGTGTCCAGGGAGCCTTGACGTCTTTCCCATCACGGAGGCTGTGAGGCCCCTGTGCTTCCTCCCCTGGCCGTGACATGCCCGGTGAATATTTCCACCACCCACACTTTATTCATTCTTAACTCTCCTCACCCACTCATCATTACAGCTGTGCAAAGCATCCATTACAAACCCTGAAGCCATCTGAAACCTACCTTTATAACTTTGTTATGTGCTCCACACACAGCTGGGATTGGTTGGACTTTTGGTAAATTGGCTTTTGAGACGATCGACTCCCAGTTTCATGCAAATTTGGGCCCAGGTTAAGGTGAATGATTTATGGGTTGCATATTTTGAAAATCGCTGAGAGAGTTTCGTATCACTGCATCACGCTTCACCGCGTAGATCTCTGTCATATTCAGGGAAATCAAAAAAGATATGTATATAGTACTCTGCAAAAGGGAATAATAATAGCAGTCAGATCCCAAATGTGCTCTGTGCTGTTGCAAACAGTTCCTGGCCTGAAGGACTTGGGGGGGGGGGGGGGGGGGGAAGAAAAAAGAGCTCTTTTTAACTCTTTAACACTTCATTGCTTCAAAGTGTAACTAACTCATAAATTTTTTATTACATTCCTTCGTTTAGCACATATGCATGCCACTAGCATTTCAATTAGATAGGAACTCGTGCAAGGAGCTGCCGTAATGATGCTCTCAGACAGGAAGTAGAGGGAAACCCAGACTACAAAATTCAGATCCAAAGCTAGATTTTTCTATAGTCAAAATGACAGATTTATTTGGTTGGTGATAAAAATTTGAATTTGCAAAATTTGGGTTTGGATCCTCACCGAGATTTTGGCCAGCGCAGTTAGCAAAACTAAGCAGTGTATTGTTAAATGGAGTCTAGATTACACCAGCCCTACTAAGTGACATCTTGCTCAGTCAGTTTTCAGAACTGTGAGGCAATTTGCTCTAAAAACACTGACCGAAATTACAGATAAACAAGTTTTTTAAAAAGAGCGATTCAAAGGACAGGATTCAATATGAGAGCCTCTGTGGCTTCTTAGTCACACAGTATCAAAGAAACTAATCTCACATTTTAATTTTTAAAGGAAGCCCAGACTGTTTAAGAGAGCAGTACCAAACACGTCACTTAAGATGTTAACTCGTAACAAAAGAACTTCCTTGGTTTCAGTTTGTAGCATGACAACTTCTTATCTGCAAAACAATCTTTTCTTTTTTTATCATGAATGAGTCCATGCAGAAGACTGTAAACACCTCACCAGATCCCGATTGTGGAACACCGTTTCCTGCTGATACCAAAATATTAATGTAAGTGAAAGCCAGAAGGACGGTTTTTAGTGTGCGGTGAATGTTGCTTTGTCATCAGGTGACTTCTGTTATTTTTTGAAATCCTGTAATGCACCCTTTTATTAAAATGGCTTTAAGACAAGTGGGAAAAAGGCTTGAAAAGTTTGTATAAATCCAAAAAATGGCTTGAGGTGGAGTTGTCTTGGACTTAAGGTCATATTAAGAAAAGTATCGAGGCATGAGATTTAGCTGAGCAAAGGTAGGTAGACGCAGTGTAAGCAACGGTACCTGAACTAGTCACCATGGCCGAGGCATTGTTGGGACTCAATTCACATTCTCCTAAATGCCTAAGATAGGTAGGATGAATCAGAGCCCGCAGGTGTCTGTTTCTTCCCATCAGCTACGAGGGGAACTTGAGTGACGAGCTGATGGGTAGCTAAATGTCTGTCTACCTCCACGTCAGGTGAGGTGAGCTCCATTCCCGGTGTCTGCTGAGTGCCCTCCGCAATGCGAAATTTGGTGGAGGCTTCCGAAGGGAGTCAGGACAAGCGCTCGTTGCTGTAGAGGTCAGTGCTTTATCCTGTTCTGCTAAAAGCAGAATTCTTCCCTCGGTCAAGGATCATTAAATAAAAATAGCATGTAAAGGATCGGCATGGAAACATTAACAATAAATGACAAGACTATCGGAGGTACTCTGTGAAGAAATGAGTCACAAAAATAAAGTAGAAACAGCCTAGGATTGCAACATCAGAACCCCAAAGTGTATTTGTAACGGTCTTTAATCACCACCTTCACCATGTCCATTTGTTACTCGTACTTGTCGAAACATTACATTCGCCTTTTGCTTAGGGCTTGATTTTCTGAAGTGCTGACCATCCTCATCTCACATCACCATCAACACATTGTAGGCTTATACCCAAGGAGAGATAAAATATGGCACGTAATGTTTCGTATCGCATATGTGTGGATGGCTGTGAATCAAGGAAACAATTGCTTTTAAATAAATGATGTGAGACTAGAAAAGTGATAACATAATGTATGATTTGAGAGCAAAAACCTAGCTCCTTTGAATTCATTTCAATAACAGTAAAGAGTGGTGCCACTAACAGTACTGTTCTGAGGAGTCAATTTGCATTTCCACTGTATAATCTTTATTATTGGGGTTGGTATCTCTGTCATTTCAAGTCATGCTGAGCTGTAACTTAGCGTGGAAAAAAAACCCCTAAATTGCTGAAATGATGGGATTTCTCTCTGCATCACAAAAAAATAAAATAGAATTTACATTTTATGAACTGTTTGCCAAACCTCACATCATAAACACTTCCCTCTTAAATGGATGGATAACAAAAAGGAAGACAAAGGAGACAGATAAAAAAGTTCAATATTTAAAAGATTTGCTCAACCTAGACAGTCCTTCCTTTCCACAAATTTTTTTGTTAAAAAACAAGAAATACATTATGAGTCTCATTTAACAATAATCTGAACAAAAAAATGCAGGCAATTAGTAATGAATGCTCAAGTAAATTTATCTGTTCCAAAAAGAGGTGTCATAAAAAATGTTAGAACTGAAATTTACTACCACTGAAGTCAGCAATAGCATTTCCATTGCCTCCAGCTGGAGGAGGACTTGGTTCCTAGGAAGTTCACTTCAAAGATGATTATCTTTATATCAGCAAGTCTAGGAGCGAGGGCTCCATGGCCTTCTACATGAATGCTAAGGGGAATAAAGTGCTATAAATCCCTGTTTCAGCAATGATAAGGACTCTGGCCCCAGCTGAAATATATAGAAGTAAAGTACAGTTATACGAGTTTAAAAATCCTACCAAAATCTCTGAGTAACCACATCTGCAGTCCTACCGCAGGTAAATCTCCCAAGGCTCTTGTTACAACTGTGGCTTAAATAAGCAGTCCAGGGCCTGTCTCAGTGTTTGTTATCAGGTTGTTCAAATATTTCACTTATGTTTATTAAATAAAGAAGGTCTCGGGCTCTTTGTTTTGGCTGTATACAGAATTTACCAAATTCACCGTTCATAATCTACAAGTAGAGACTGAATTATCTGGGAAGTTTCAAATAATTTTGTTCAGACTGCGGCTTTTGATTAATGTAAAAACAGACTGTAAGGACTTCCCTAAGTTGACACTGTTTCGGCATAATAAATAACCAGTCTTTCAAAATTCGCTAATGTTTAAAGATAGTGGCAAGGTAATTTGGTCATGCATTTCAAGAATAGAGGCAAGCCAATTTCTTCTTGATTCTTCTTCCTCTCTAGCATGTTTTATTCATAATTTTTTGTTACTTGGGATGACTACAATTGTGTACAGTTTTGAATGGGACTGAATATATGGTTGCCCACTTTTGAACCGCTATCCTGACTCACGTAATGGGAGAAGGATTCCTTGTTTGCGTTCCCAAGGTCTTTCCAGCAAACCTTGGGGCTGAAATCCCTCTCGCCGGGCTCCTCCCAAAGCTGTGCACCACGGCTCCTGCAGACTGCCCACCTCTCCTCCCAGTCTGCTTCTGAGCTCTGCCTCTGCTGCTCAGTCTGCTCTGTCTCTTTTCCATAGGCATCCTTGCCCAAAACAAACTCAACAAGGCTCCCCACCCAGATCTTTCAAATTCCTGGGCAACCTTATGGTTGCCTTTGTTTTGGGCAGAAACATGTGCTGAACTGTCTCCTATAGCTCAGAAGACAAGGGCGGTGGTTAAACCTACCATTTTCAACAAGGCTTAACCCAACCTATAACAAAACCCTCAGCGGAGAAGTAACCACTTCACAACCCCACGTGTGTGCGTGTGCACCTGCGGTATGTGGAAAGGAATTTGCAGAAGAAATGACCATCTCTCCCTGAATTTCCAGCTGGACAGGAGCCACAATCAGGACCGGGAGCCACAATCAGGACCAGGACTCAGGCAGTTCAGTTCACTTGAGAGCTGCACATAGGAAAAACGTTTAATTCTTAGCATTTTGTTTCTGTTGGGAGTAGAGCCCCTACGGTTTCTACTTCAGACATCAGGGGACTAGACAGATGCACAGGCAGCCCCAGCTTTTTTGTTCTGAGCTGCCTTGATCTGAGCACCAGTTTGGGAGCCAGGGAGGCCACACTCGGTGTGAAGTGTGGGCACTCAACAGGTCTTCTGGGCTGGAACCAGTCTCCACCAGACCAGCCCAGAGGGTGCAGAAAAGCCTCGTGGGCTCTGCCCTTGTCCAAGCCAACCTGTGTTAGCAAGCCTCTGCCTTCCTGAGCCTGCGGGATTCAGACCGGTGGAGGTGGTGGGGGGTGTCTCTCTACCAACGCTTTGCCACAAAAAATCTCAGTAATGCATAAAACACTGCTTATTGAGCTTGTGCGTGTCATGTCTGTCAATCCCAAATAATGCTCATGTTGATGGTCTTAATAAGAGAGCGTTTTATACCCTGAGAAGGCTCATCCATAGGATGTTCAGTTGTCACTTGCTGGCAGGAGGAGTTCTCCGAAGCAGCGTAGTGGCCGTTGGCCATGAAAGGGAATGGGCAGGAGGCATTCCATAACTTGGCATCTTCTTACAGACAGAGTTTATGTTAAGGTGGGTTATCACACATAACCAACCTTAATCCCTTTTAAATGAAGGTTCTGTTTATAGCATATCAAGGTCAGGATTGTAAATCCCAGAACAAATCACCAGGTATAATTAAAAGGAATAATGCCAATTATATTTTCCAGTCATGTTGAGTACTTGAAACGTGGTCTCTGTACTCCTTGGACTTCTCACAGATAAGTACAGATGGTATCTTTGTGAGCTAATAGTAACCTGTTTATTATAGTTCCTTCGTTTTTACCACTACCTTGAAATACATACCAGTATGAAACATTGTGTATGGCATAACAAACTGGTTAATTCTTTCAGTTTTTCAGTGGTATGTTCAACAGAGCCTTAGAAGTATTTCCAAAGAAATTTCCAACCTTTATTTACCCTTTGTAGACAAATTCACTTTGCTTTTTTCATGCTCTTTTTGTGGTCAATTTCTAGCAGTCATCCCCAGTTCACCGATGAGAATTTCACAGGAATAGAGGGGTTTCTCTACATGTTACGGAATATTTCGAAAACCAAAATGTCTTTAATCTTTATCACATAACTTTGCAACACAAAACTGATTCTGAGAGATAAAGTACTTCCATCAAGTAAAGACAACAAAACAAAATGTGGTACAAAAGTAGCACATGACCTAATCTTCCTCTTAAAGAGGTAACATCTTCATATTAAATTGAATACTTGAATTAAATTTATAAATGTTTTTTTAAGAACTAAGTTAAATAAAAAATCCAAAAGTTTAATGACAAGAAAAAGAGAAAAAAAGTTGTGGTTTTAGTATGGTTAACTGGAATATATGTATTCTATCAGTATAGCTTATTATTGTAGTTAGTACAGCCAGTGGTGCTTAACTAGCAGAAGTTCTGCATAGTTAAAGCACTGGCTTTGTGACAGAACATGCATAAAGCATAGCAAATAGTAATACTATGTACAGAAATGTTTAATTCTTTCAATTGCAGAGGTTTATCAAGTCCAGTATATAACTTTGGGCTGGAAAAATGATAAACTTTGCAGGTAGAGAACATTTTCCTGACAGGATCCCAAGTCATACTGATAAACTGGGATACTTTTTTTTTTTTTTTCTATTTTCCACTGAAGGTGTAGGGGAAAAAATAATAGAGAGTTGTTTTTTTCCTCATTATTTGGTGGTCCTTCCTTGAAACTTTCCAAACCAAAGCCATTTCTCACATCTGGTTGGAACACAGATCTTTAAGACATTCAAGTAATTCAAATCAGATGTAAAAATCTAAGCTACACTATATGAAATTCAAGAACAATATAGTTACAGGGTTAGAAAAGCCTGCAATATGGCACCTCTTTTAATCAATAACAGCCTCAGTTTCAGTTTGTCTGTAAATACAAGACTATAATTAAGAATGATCTACTGCATTAATTATTTCAATACCCAGTGTAGCAAGTTACCAGATTAGTGACACTTTCCATCTATAATATTATTAACAATTTCTTATCCCTGTACTCTAGATGAAGTCCACAGCAATATGGTCTGTATTAGATTATAGTTCCAATGGAAAATATTGAAGATCACTAATATCAATAAGTACTTCCTTATCTCAGCCATTTGTAACCGCTTGTATTGACTTTCATTACATTCCAGCAGTTCTGCTTATACCCAAACAGTAGTCATTAATTTCCATTAACTAAGTCACAACTATACATAATTTAAATTATTTCCAATAAATGTTCAATTAATGCCTGTTATCTGCATTTAATTTCCATTGATTCCAAAAAGCTACTGTTGAGCTTAATTGCTGCCATAAGAAAAAGAGTCTACCATAGGCATCACTGGGTCTCCATTAATACCAAAGGACAGCTACAGGGACTGATTTCTCTCTTGCTGTCAAGCAGTAGGGAGCAGTGCTACACTGAGATTGCAATGCAAATCAATGGCTAAAAATGCAAACAGCTGCAGCTGGAGTTGACCAGAGAACAGTATTTACCTCAACAACGAATGCATGCACTTCTAGGACACCATTTCAGTTGGCCAGAAAGTATTTTAGAGGAGCATGTGAAAATAAAAGTGAGCTACAACAGACTGTTGAAAGTAACACCGTATTCTCGCTTGTTCCACTCAAGTTAAAAAATGTCATCTCATAAAGACCAAGAGAAAAATCAGTGCAACTTGCTTAATTCTTTTCTTTTCCTTATTATAATTTTGTCCATACAAATACTCTGGCTGACGAAGAAAAAACACCCAAACCCTTGTCTGGAGGACTGTTTCAGGTATTTTTGGATACTATGGATCTTAGCAACACTTGAAACTCATTGAGATTAGATCACCATTTTAACATATTTTTAGGTATTTTACATACAAGTCATTTACATTTAGACTCTCAGAAACTGCCAATTCATGAAAACAAAACATCTGCATAAGAGTGATGATCTTGACTAATGTTCCTTTAGAAGAGAAAAACAAAAGAATCAGCTTGCTGAAAATTAAATGCTACATTTTCAGAACGACATTTTCAATTTTGCATTGCAAAATTTTTTTCCTATTTTACATTCTATTTCAAGTTGAGATCTACATGAAATATTTTGCTTTTATTCAAACAAATCACTTGATTGACCAACAATTATTTTATTCATAAACATGCTTTGTAATAGCTTTCTGGATTGTTGTATTGCTTTCATTAGGAGTTGAAATAAAACTCAACCATAAGACATTCACTGAGAATGAAAAATCTGGATCTCACTAGAGTATTTTTTTCATTAGCTTCACTTTCTGAATATGTTGAAAGTCTTACCCAAAAAGGTCCTCCAAGCTAGTCCTGTACAAAAGTTGCCACACATCCCACATTGTAGTATGGTCAAACCTCGTGTCCATTACGAAATGACAGCAGGATATGGCTTTTCCTAGAGTTTTATTACAGCCTGCTGTTCTTTAACAGTTCTGCATTCACACAGCAAATATAATACAGGATGATTATCTACATTTGGGGCCAGAGAGGCATAAACTACCATGGGACCAAAGACTCCCCAAATTTGAAGACAGTCGGGTAGCTATTATTCCATCTGCATTGGCCAATGCATTTTACAGAAGGTTCAGCCCTGCCCGGGCTTAGAGCACATCACTGCAGCCAAATCTCAAGGTGACAAAGTCTTGGGTAGTAGTTACGACCTTTGCATCTGAAAGAAAAGTGACACCTCTAAGAACCAAACCCAGATGTTGAGGGTTATGGGCTACAGGTTAAGAGAGAGAGCCGAGCCTCTCAGGGAAGCCTGACATGCAAACCTGCATAACAAGGAGCTGATGCACACACCCTGTAGAGGACTGATGCTGTCAAGAGCTGATGTAAAGAACTGAACAAAGGAAACCATTTGCAGTGCACAAAAAGAAGGAATTTTATTGGTCTTAGAGAACTTATCTCCTGAAACCTTATCTATTAACTATTTACACAGACACAGACATCAGTGGTGATAGATATTATCTGCACTTCCTTTTGATTGCTTCCCTTTCATACCAACCTTACCTCTGCCTGGTCAGGTCTGAGCATCTCCAGCTAGCCCTAACTCAAGATCCAGTCTCAGCAAGGCTCCTGTAAAACACCCTCCAGCAATTTAGCACACAAGACAGGGGCAGGGTGGTTCCTGGGACATCAGCTGTTTACACCTACTCTTTAATCTCCCAGGTATTCCGGAGCACATTTAGTAGGAGGTCTGACAGATGACAGTACCATAAAGGACTCAGTGCTTAGAGAAGATGTTCACCATTTCACCCTAGGATCTCTCAGACAGAAAGGAACAGAGGCACCACCTAGCAGTGGCATTTATCCCAAGTACGGGTTGAAAATGTGCCATCAATATTTCATGCAAATCCTATGTAATAATCAGAGAACAGATAAAGCAAGTAAAGCTTAATTTATTTCTAGTTCTCCTAGGGCTTTCTTATTATTTCCTCTTTTTTCTTTTTTTTTTTGTGAATGTGTGTGTGTGGAACAGAGGTAGTCTCACCCCATAGCCATGTTTCAACCCACGCTTCTCAATGGAAAACTCTCTTCATATTCTTGAATCCCAGCCTGCTTCTTGTGTAGGAAAGAGTAAGATTCAGAGTCCCACATCCTTCATGTGCAACAGAGATGAGATTTCAGTCTCTTTCTTTTCCCTGACAGTACAACTGACTGACCTTATCCACAAAAGCAGGGGGAAGAGCATATTACAGAGAAGCAGAACAAAATGAAAGCAAAATATGACAGATACTAAAGGAAAGTCAGCTTGATGTCACAGTTGCCACATGCTCCAGTCAGTGAAACTCATCCCGTGCTCTGACATAGCATGAAAGTACTTGCCATAAAATCCACTTCTTTATGCAATGTCCCACGGTTAGAGAACTGCACACTAGTCAGTATGCTGCTTGCCAACTGTGGCAGCAGCACAGAGAGCTGTTGCTGTGAAAAGACCGAATTGTATTCATGTTCAATATTTTTTTGCCTAATTCAAAGAAAAGCAAAGTTCTACCAGGCTGGAAGTAGATCATGTAAGGAATGAACTGGTAGTCTCTAAAGACAGCTGCACAGCGGTTCACCCACCCTCAGAATAACGCTGGTGAATAGCTACATGTAGCCATCCACAGTGAGTGCGAATAGCTGTTCCTGACTCCAAGTTTATGACAATATAACATGCATAGCATCTCCTACTAGTACTTGCATGTCTTGGGCCCATTTTCCCAAATAATTTAACTTTGAAATCACAGACTATGGCCAATGTTTTGTTACACAGCACCAGATAAGGTCATAAATGTTTTTCTCTTAATTCCTATTTCAGAGTTTCTCAGCTCCTGTGGATATTCAGATTGCCCCTATAAAAAAATTATTTTGCCCTGTGACCTCCAGAGGTTTTAACCTCAATAATTTGACCCTCAGTTATAAAATCTGCAAGTTTTCCAGGCTGTGCAACCTGGCAGCAAAAGAATGAGGATTAGTTAAGTACTGTGACTGGCTCATGAACCGTTGCTAGTTCTTGCAATGCCACAGCTTACACTGTTTTCCTTTCACACTCAAATTACCCTGGAAGCCCTGCCCAGTGGGGCAGGTGGTCTCAGGAGATAAGCAGCAGTGGGAAAAGTTTGGGAACTTATCCCATTGTACAATAAACTTGACATCTAATCTACTACTTAGGTTTGTAACACACCCAGCAAAGTTAAACTAATCAACCACTGCAGTCCATGCATCCCTCCCACCACTTTTCAGTGGTATTCTAGACAGCTCCAATTTACCGTAACTAAAGATGCTCCATCTATGTGTTTTTCAGACTTGCACATGCAGACATTCACTCAGCCCTGGACAATAAACTCAGATGACAGCGGCCTGGAGGATTCCTTTCCCAGCTGGATTCCTCCAGCAAGGGAACTCCTGGTGTACAGACAGCTCTTGCAGGGATTTGGTCATACATGTGGTATCTCACCACTGAGCTTTATCAAGCCTCAGGTGCCTTTGAGCATGTGCTTCAAAACTTGGGTACTTTAAAACTGGGAAAAAAAAGATCGTATGATGGTTAAGTACCTTTGGAACTAGGTATTAGTTAAGCAAGGGTTTTCAAGATTTAGTTTAAGTTTAAAGAAATAGTACTTGAATTTGGCTTCTGTACCAATTTAGATTCCTAAATCTATTTCCTAACCTAGCCCTTAGTGACTAAGGCATCTGAATGAGTGGCAGAGATTAAAATAACCACCTTTGATAATTCTCTAAATTCCTAAATTAAAAGCACTCCTCTGAGATACATAAATGGTTTGCCTGTTTCACATAGACCAGAAAATCAGGACCAAAGTCCAAGAAAAAAAAAATGACATATCAAAACACCAGCTGAAACAGAAGGTTCCAGCTGTTTCAAATGCCACTAAACCACAATGATTATTGCTAACATAAATAAAGCAAAATCTTAATCCAGCTTTATCAAGGAGTTACTAACCATATTGCTCTGTTCTTCCACTACTTTTATAAGAATGCATTTTCATAAGCAAGGAGAAGGAGAGTATGTTAGCAACCACTTTCTCTTGTACTGTAAAAACCCCCAAACACCTCCAAATGCATCTAACAAACAACTGAACTTGGTCAATTCATACAGAGTAGAAAAAAAGCTGTCAAACCAATGTCTAAATTATGTCCCTGCTAAGTGGCTTGACTTGTGTTGGGTTTTTTTATTGGACAATGTCACTTCCTTGTGACAACTACAAATGATAACAGTTGCAAGAGCTTTACCGTTGCTAAACCAAAGGAATGGCTGGAATTTTTTGAAAATCTTTACAGCTTCAATACTCAGCTCAGGCTGACATTTTGTACTTTAAAAGCTATCTTTAAGCAACTAAATAGGTGACAAAGCACTCCATGATTCTGGTAACACAAAGAAAAAAAAAAAAATCAAAGCCTGGAAATGAAAACCCATTGCACTTTTGCTACACTCCATGATTCTGGTGAAGGGTTTGGGTTGTTTCATTTGCAGACTCGTGGCTCCCTTCATTCCAGTGACAAAAATGCCAATAGCATTTCTAAATTAAACCCAGCATCTTGTCCCTTCTATTTAGGGCAGCTTTTTCTCTGCCCCACCACATCTCCAAGCACAATGCCAGTTGTCTCATACCATCTGTGTAAACTTCCCTCCACTGTGTCCAAAAGTGCCTTTTTTCCACTGCTGGGATCCTCCACTCAAGGAGAAAATTTTCAAGATGTGTTCAGTGAGTGATTTTTTTTGCTAGCCAAGTTAAACTGATCACACACAGTTCCCCTTTCTTTTCTTCTCATTTCTCCACCATTATGTTACTCTCCAAAATGTTCTCTGAGAACCCTAATCCTAGCTCTTTACAATACAATGTGGGTGGGGAGGAAGAGCACTGAAGTTTGATGCTGATTTAAGTGTTACTGCAATTCCTCAGCATTCCAAAAGACTCCTGACAAATGACTAAAGGAAAATATTTTTAAGGACACCAAAGAGAATGCCTGCAGCAGGACATGGCACAGGGAAACCTGAGCTATCTGGAAATGAGTTCACTCTCATCGGAGCAGCAGAGCCACAGAGCAGGACTGTTCAGGTCCAGTAGTGTGCTGCCTGGATAAAGATGTTCTGCTTTTGGGATCCAGTGTAGTATCTCTCCATGGCAGTTAATGAATGGTGTTTTGACTCACAGTAATTTTCACCAGGATTTGTGCTTCTACACCTTTTAGGAGATTTTAATCTCTTGCCTCTAGTTGTTTATCCTGGCATTTCTCTGTAGAGTTTGTATCACTCCAGTAGCTACCAGGAACTCCTTGGAACTGGCATGGGAATAAGTTAACAGGTTGCAAAGATTTGAAAGACTAAAAAATTTTTTTTTTGCTGGACCTGCAGAGGGATTTAGGATTACATGTTTCTACTTGAGAAGTGAGGGTGACAGAGCACTCGCACAGGTTGCCCAGAGGAGTCTCCATCCTTGGAGATACTCACAAGCAGTCTGAACATATCCTGGGCAACCTGCTTGAGCAGGGAGGTTGGACAAAACGGCCTCCAGAGGTCCCTTCCAGCCTCATCCTTCCTGTGTATCTGTGAGAAATACCAAAATTGGACTATTTATTTTAAAAAGGCCAAAGAGATTCATGAGATGGGATAAGAGACATCGACTGGGTTCTCTGGAATGAGGAGATGTGCCACTGGTAGTTCCAGATCTAAAAATCAAGTCCCTGTATGCTCAGGTAGTGATAGATGAGGTATGCAGGTACCAGAGCGATGAGCATGCCAAGACTGAATTGAAGTGAAGCAAAAAGGAGAGGTTCCAGTAGTTCTGTCACCACTTGTCCAATATAAAATTGTTCCGTTGGGCTCCCATGCTAATTCATCTTTCCCCGAATATAAGCTGCCTGGTGGATTCACTGTTAAAGTGCACGAAGGGCTGGGTGAACAGTTGGAACTCACTATCTCTATCTCCCCTCTGTAAAATACAATCTCTTGCCCTTAGTTAATAAGTGTATTTCACTGTTTACCTATTGCAACCAACCTACATGTTTATGTTTGAATGATAAGGTAGCTAATAGAGAAAAATATCTCCTATAATTGTTCTGTAAACTATATTGTTCTTTAATACGAACACAACAATGAAGTTGTGTTCATAAGCTTGCTGTTACCAATATAAATAATTACAGAACCATTAAAAAAATAAATGCACGCAATAACCAAAAGTATAAATCCACCACTACTAAATAGCACTTCATAACTGTGGCTCTGAATTACTGCTGTGTTACCAACACAGCCGCAATATCCGACTTCATAAAATCCTCCGCTCTACAAATTAAATGAATTGGATAATTAAGAAAGCCTATGTTTAGTCCACAAAGTGAAACCACCATCACTATAGCATGAGAATGAACCCACATTTTAAAAAATAGTAACATTTCCATTCCCTGGCGTGCATGATCCATACCTCCTTGTTCCCTATCCATTTGAAGCTGCGTGCGTTGAGAATGCAGAAGCTGGGCAGCCGTTTTGCTCTCCGTAACAGCCTCAGATGCTCTGCCAACCACTTCAGGTCTCGATTAGAAAACCTTCCGGGCTGGGACTTTGGCTTCCTACCTATCTGCAAGACACTTCATTGCTAATGATAAATAGAAAATTACAGATTAACAGTAGAAGTCTTGGCGAAATAAAACCAACCCGTGGCACAAAGTCGTGCAGGTCTTGCACTAGGACCTGTCTGGCGAGGCGCGTTACAGAGAGGGGCTAAGATGGCAGCGGCTGTTCGCAGCAGTTCTTTACTACGGCATCTCCTTCGCCGCAGGGAGAGGAGCGGGCCTTGATGGAGCAGCAGCTATGCTTGTCCCTGCAGGTCTGGCAGAGGGGGAGATAACCAGAATTACAGGCCTGACCCCACAAAGGTCACCCGTACCCCACACCCCTCTCTGCTAGCCCAGAGACAGGAGGCAGAGAGCAGGAATACAATTAAAATACAGCGTGTGTGATGCAGTTCCTAGCGCATGCCGCTCCTGCTCCCCATTTTTGGTTGCCCGTGTGTGTTCGTACCCCCGGCAGGTTTAAGCAGCACTCACGCATCCCTGTGGCTGGGCAGGCTGGGCATGAAATACTCTCCTAGTAGAAAACAGGGGCAAGGGAAGGGGAGAGAGGATGTTCCTTTTACTTTCCACTCTTGCAAGCCTTCCATCATCTTTCTGGTGTCATCCTCCCTTCTTTTCTGCCCAGACTGTCCCAGATTTTAGTTCGTGAACACAGCCTGCCAGTCAGCAG
Organism: Aquila chrysaetos chrysaetos; assembly: GCF_900496995.4. Classification (NCBI taxonomy): domain Eukaryota; kingdom Metazoa; phylum Chordata; class Aves; order Accipitriformes; family Accipitridae; genus Aquila; species Aquila chrysaetos. Next base: position 26,652,879 of record NC_044019.1, read on the forward strand.
TGGTCTGGGTGTCTGAGGATTGCCACTAGCTGCCCTTTCCTCTGAGCAGCATCGTCGCTCCCACCGCTGTAGCTGAAGACAGATCCTTGCCTCTGTGTTTTCTTACCATGTGCCAAGAGATATCCATCATAACTCCTAAAATATGTTGGCTGTACAGCATTGCCCCATTACCTTCACGTTGCATTAGCTCTATAAATTGGACAAAAGTACACCTATATAGATGATGTAAGAGAATGACCCCTGTATGTTTTATTCTGAACAGCATCTCCAGAACAGCTGCTGATACTTTGCTAGTTGCATTTCACTTGTAACATTTCAGCATTTGCCAACAAGATTTTTTGCACTGTATGCAGATGGCCAGGTGTTATTATCACTCCACCCACATGCCTGAGTCCAGTAACAGTCCTGCTCCTGGCAAAATTCAATCTTTTCTCCTATCTCGACCCATGTTCATCTTTGTATTGTTTTTTAATTAATCTACGGTTAGCTGAAGCTCCTGCCATAAATCAATGATTCCCTTTCAATTCTTGTTAAAGATTTTTCATTTTCCTAAATTTGCAGCGCGTTGCTCAGAAGCCGCTAACAGCACACTTTTCTCTCATTATCAAATCAGCGAGGAATGGACTCAATGAAGCAAAAAACATAAACCCGGCACTGAGGACCTTCAGGCTTAAGGACCTCTCTATCTGCTGCAGACACGCTGCAAATGAAAACACGGTCTTTTGCCACCGTGAAAGCTACAGGCCAGATCTTCTCTTGGTGTAAAGCGCCATAGCTCTGTTTTGGGATGCAAACAAGATGTCCTGATTTACACCAGCTAAATATTTGGCACTGTATGCTGCCTACTCTCTAGCTGAGGGAACAGCTGCCTGTGAAACTGCCCCTCAAAGAGGAATTGCTGGAGTTTGACATTTCTGTGACTATGTATTTCTAAATGCAAGTTTTCCGTACTTTTTTATTTTGGTAAGCAGTATATTGAAGTCTGTACTGAGTTCTTCAGGGGATGCTCGTATTGAAGATGTCTCTCTCTGCCTCTGTGTGCCACTGTGCTCAGCGTCTCCTAGCACTGTTATTTAATAAAGTTTTAATCATCATGGGGTTCAATTTACAAGCCATTGGCAGAGCAAAAACAATCTTAAAAATCCCAAGACTTCCTAATTGTGTTTGGTTTAAAAAGAGAAGACGAACAAATTACACAAAAGAGAGTGATGAACACACCTACTTGTTCTCTTAAGTGGCGTGAGAGGAAAATCACTATTTAGTCAACGAAGGAAAATGCGAGCTGTAACACATTTTAAGGTAGTTTATCAGGGTGACCATGTGCACAGCAAGAGCTGTGAACTGCACACACCAGAACTAGGCCCAGTTACAGCATCCTTTATTCCTTAAGCTCATGCTCAGTATGCATGTGCATTACATTAAACTTTTTCCTTCTCCTTTTCTCCAACTACCCTTCTGTGCATTTTGGTCTAAATTTTCAGAAAATTGCATGCACCGTTCCTACAATTATGCACGTAATCAATTAGTTATTTATGTATACAACTACTGTGACCAGGTATGCAAATCTCCAAGCAGCTTTTGCCATTTTTCAATAATTTAGCCCTTTGTCATTTATACGTTCACTTTTGTTCAAAACACTAAGTTCATGGAAATTTAACTCATTTGAAACATATGTGTAGATCCATATGAACTGCCCAAAAGCGTCACAAAGAGAAAGGATAACCTTGTTGTTAAGGCAGGAGAGCGCGAAATCTGGTTTCCATTCGGAGTTCTGCCACACATTTCCTGTGTAACCTTGGGCAAGTCATGAACTGTAACCTATCTCAGTGTAGCTGACCTACATGTAAAGCAGACAGAGCCATCCTTACTTCGCGAAGTTATTGAGACGCTTCATTTGTTAGTGCACATGAAAAACATTGAAACAAATAAGTGGAAGGTGCTAGAGAAGTATAAGCTCTCAGTAATGGTATTATATATAGTCACAGTAACAAACATGACAGATGATCTATACTCAGTCGTAAAACAGCAAGTAAAGGAGCAAACATGCCCATTGAGACCTGAGCAGAGAAAATGGCAAACAAATTCAAGCAGGGACATGAATGAGAACCAAACAGTAACAGTGAGCATGAGCAGGCATGTGAGTAATTAACCTTTATACTGCAATTTTTACTGTCCTACTTGGTCTTGTCCTTTTACAAAGGGCCACGGTGTCAGAAGACATTTGAGAAGAACTGAGCTGGTTAATATGGCACTGATCACCTCGCAGTCTGTCTGATCGGCATGAATTACTCTTCATTAATCAGAATAATCCTGACAGTGGTATTCATGCCAGGTATTGGCCAAAAGCTGGTGGAGAACATTGTGTTATCAAAGCAATTAATACAGCTGTGTTCAGTTATAGCAAAACATGCCCTCTTTGTTTCCTTACACACCAGAACAGAACTGTAAAGTCAGTTCTGTTGCTGTGGTTGCTTTCTTCTTTTTGGATAAAACGCAGTTAGACTTGCACATCGCTTCACTAAATGTTTGGGGTATGGGCTTGTGGGAGCCCTGTAAATCATGACGTATTCTGAGAGAATACAGTTCCTTTTAAAAATTACCTAATTTTGTAGCTGACATATATGGCACTCACACTGACATCATTAGGAGTCTAGAGTACACTGATTGTGGTATCTGGCCCAAATTTATGACTTAATACAGCAAGATGTTCAGTATCCTCAGACCAGCTGGGATAAAATGTAACATCTTGGGCCCCATGTAGCCAATTTCCATTTTAGTTAACAAAAATCTTTCCTTGTGAGAAATAAAGCAAAGATTTGAAAATATATTAAAGATTGTATCTCTTTATCTCTGCAAAACAATTTGATGAGTCTTTATTTCATGCATGATATTCCTTGGGAGGATTTGGAAATCAGAATTAAAAATGACCATGGAACAAACAAAGAAAATTCTGGTACCTTAAGTTTAAGCTCAGCGCTGCTGTGGTCCTTCGAGCCAGCATCCTACATGGAAAAAACACGGTGATTCCCATTAACAGCTTGCAAATGAGGAGGCTGCGAGGGATGGGTGTGATGAGCCGCTGCGAGCTGCTGGAGCGCATTGGCCTCCTGAGTCCCCTGGAATTCATCCCTGTTTGATTTGGAGCATATCTTTTGGAAAAAGATATCATCTTGATTTAAAATGTTCCAGTGAGGGGAAATACACTATAAACTTTGGGAAATTACTTCAATGGCTAATTAAACTCAATTAAAAATCTGTGAAGATCTGAAGGGAGCTTCGCAGGGGTCCTTATCGGCTACAGAGAAGGAGCCCAGATTTACTATTTTTATATATGAATTGCACCTGTGTGACATGGTATTTTTCTTAATCACCGAGCGCAACACAAAAACACACTGACTGTAAAAATCTGGCCAGCAGAATGATTAGAAGAGTCACTATTCCCGTCCAGGTCTTGTGAAGTGTTTATTAAACCTAGTAGGCATAACCCGAAAAATGGAGATAATGGGCATGTGCCGTGGGAGTACTTCCACCACACTGTAGCTGTCTTCATTACTCTATATCTGAGCTACAGTCAATGGAAAAACACAGGCACTTCTACAACATGATTCATTTGATCGTAGGCATACACCTACCTTACATTTAGATGGATGAATCACATTTGTAGTATGTGTGGCAGTTAAGAAAATTTGGGCTGTGGCCCTAATTCTGAGCAACCAAGAAAAGGCCAGATGAAACAGTTCTACCTGATGGAAAATGATCTGCAAAACAACAGGGTGGAGGGAGTCAATCTTCAGCTCAGATCCATGGCATTCCCCTGCGATCGCCAGCCGCAGCAGTGCTGCAGAGAAATGCCCTAAAGCCGTGTCACCGCTAGTAAGTGCTGACTCCTGAAAGAAGATTTGTCCAGCAAAATTGTTGGAGCCAAGGTCCCAACATCCATGCTTTCAGCGTTTTAGGAATTTTACTCTGGACCCGCAGTAGTCTAATCCTACTGGCTGCAGGCAAGTTAGGTTCACTCCTGGATCCTGGAGCTGGAAAGGACCTTATGGTTTGGATGAATCTAAAAGGAATCACGTCCATGTGCTCTGTGATGTGAACCAAAGCACATCGAGGGGAAAAACAGGGAGATTCACTTCAGAATGCTGACTCCTGTCAAATACAGCTAGTAAGTTTAGAACTACAGTGCTTACTCGCTGGCTTTGGACAGAAGTGCCTAGGGAGCTAGTCTACCACCCGGTGCCTGCTAGTGAGGGATCTGCCTGGGTTTCAAACCATGGTTTAAATGCTGCATTCTGACCAAGCGTTTAATTGTCTGTTTTCACTCTAACCTGAATCCCTGATGAAGCTTACAGATCAGATTGGCTTGGTTGAAACCAGATGTTCAGCAAATCTAGGCACTGCAGTCCTTTCTCTTTTTTTCATACAAATTCTTTGCTTCAGCACAGCAGAAATACCTACTTCCCTCTCTGTTTGGGCTTTTGTAACTCTACAGGCTTTAAAAGCATTTGTCACTTTACAGTTTGATCTTGAGTAGAATTTCTTCCAGCACTAATGGAGATAACTCTGGGAATAAAGTTCCTTAAATGGCTAGTTCCTTAAAGGAGAGGTCCATCTTTCATTTTTTCTAAGTGTTGTGCTCATCTACAAGCTCTATAGAGTTAATAATAATGATGCAGAGTTACACAGGTGGAAACTTAAAACAAGAGGTCAGATGAGAAACACAGCTTTCATCAATGTCTGGGGTCATCACTGGAATGCGAAGAGATCATTTCATTTGTAGAAGACTCAGTAATTGTAGAAGGAATATTGTCTAACCCCTTCTTCACTCCCCAAAGAAATTACCTAATAGTTTCCAATTGAGATGGCTTTTCAAAGAATTTGGTTTTGATTCGGTCATCAACTCAGAATAAGGAAAAGTACTTTACTCTTAAATGGTAGTTTTCATTAGTTGTCTAATGCCAGCTGAAATTCACACTCTTCCTCAACTACCATATGCTCCTTAAATTTTCTCTCCCTTTGATATACATCTAATAAAATAAATAGGTGAAAATAATAATCTGCTGTACTTCAAACCCAAGATCCAAAAAGTTCCTTAAGAAGCTGGATTTAATTTCCAGACAGGGAAGCTGAGGGAGAGGGAACTCCTGGGCTTTGCCTGGGATCACACAGCAAGCCAGCAATTGACCTGGGAATAAAATCCAGGTGCGCTGTTTAATTTCCACATGCATCCTCTAACCAATACTACCATCCCAGTTCCTTCTCTCTACAGCTATATCTGATTTCTAGCAGTGTTGGGAAAGTGTTATTTTTGTGCAAGGTTCCAAAGCAAAGCAAGTTGTCTTACCTGAACCTATTGAATTTTAAAATGCTGTATTTTGCTTTTACAGATGAGAAAATGTTTATTTTACCTGTCAGTTCCTATCACAGAATTGATACTCTGATACTGGGTGCTCATGAGGTCTGCTGTCAGAAGATGGGGTCACTGAAAAGATGGAAAATGTTGTTTAAAATGGAAAAAACCGTTCAGCTATTTATATGACAAATACAACCCAGGGAGATTTTCTTCCGAATCCTTTGATGAGGCTTTTTAAATGTTAGTTGTTAACTGAAGAGTGGCCTGTTGGTGTGCACATGCAAAAGTAGCATTCAGAGTACTTGTCTGACCTAAGTAGGAAGGGGCTGTTCCGTTTAAGGAGGGCAAGGCCCAGCTACAAAGAAGTGATAATGGAGATGCCACTGAAGACAGAGATGCATGTAGAAGCCACAGAGATTCCTCCTTTTGTCTCCAGACCGATCACAAGGACCAGGATTCTTTCACACACAGAAAAAAACAATTGCTGGGCTCTTGAAGGAAATTCAGTGGAGTCCCAGATAGTGTAAAGGAAGAATCTTTTTGTTCATACAGAAGAAAAATATGCTTATGGCAAGTCGTCACATACATCGATAACAAGTTGTTGGGTTTTTTAAACAGAATTAGGTAAAAGCTTTCTCCGCTTCCTCCCACAAAATGCCTTGGGAACTTGCTGCAGATCCCAACTGTCAAGTTGTTGACTTTTTTGTTCAGTCTAAAATACATCTATCTTTTTCTCCTTCCCGATTTTTATTTTTATTTTTCATTCACCTCAGGTCTAGCTGCATCACTTTGACCTCTCTGTGAGGCCTGGGTAAATCCTGAAGATGCTGGGCCACAATTCTTAAGAAGGAAACTTCAAGTTCTTTCCGCTTCACTTCCCCTTCACATGTCTGAGGCAGTTAACGTTGCTGCCCCATAGTCTGCGTGGCAGGAGCTGTGTGCTAGCTGTGGCACCTATTGTCTGCATTTTTCCTCTCGTTAGTCTTCTTGACCTTTTATTGTCTTACTCCTGCAGTGTCAGGTCAGACTTAGTGTAGGTCTCCCTTCACTAAGGACCCCTTTCCTTTCGTGGATCACTAAGCAGGACAATTGCTCTATCCATCTTTTCAGGGTCTATTGTCGAGCCCCCCCTGAGCTGAGAAAGGTTTGATTCACTGGGAAACCATTTTGGTCAAAGGGAAACCTGACTATGTGTCCTTTTAGGAACTCTGTCTTAATCACTGACTTTTTTATCTGGGATATGAAGAGGATTCAGGAGATCAAAAGGTTTGGGAGTACATGGGTTTGACCACATTTTTCCTGGAAATAATGGGAAACCTCCACTGAAAAATGAGCTCCGTTACAATGGGCAAACAAGAAGGAAAGCCACATAGTGTTCCCAGAGCATTCTGAATCATCAGACCTTCAATAGCTTCCATAGAGTAGGGAAAAAGTAAACAGAAAATGTAAATGGAATGTAATAATTAATGGACCTAAAGAAACAGACTCATTTGATTTGCGCATAATTGGTGCCTTTAAAAAAAAGATAAGTCAAAAGAAATCGACAGAGCAGATGGAGAAAGCTGAAGACTGGAAGTTCAGTTTGGCTGAGTACCCAATGGACGTGTGTGTGGTTACTCAGAATTAGTAGCTCGCCTCACCTTTATAAGCGATTATACATTCAACAGCCCCATGTATTTCCCAGGACTGGGAAGTGTTACAGAGATCTTGCTGGAGCACCACAGTGGAACTATGTTGGATTTGAAGGCCCTGACTTTGTCACTAGGTGTATCTGTTCAGCCACATTCTTGCTAATGCCTTGAAGATTTCTTCCTGCATGGAAACCCTGACCATTATTTACAATTATGAGGCCTTGTATAAGACAACCGTGAAGCTTCGATTGACTGTATTTCCAAAGAAGTTAACCAGCAGCATAGATTCCCATTCAGGCGATTTCTTGAAATAATAAAGATGTAGGCCCCTCTTTAGGTGCACAAATTTCAAAGCGTTTGGTTCAGGGACTTCTTAACAAAAAACAGGAAGAATGAAAATGCCTTCTTTCCTGCAATCTAGCTAGAACCCTTTTACCTACTGGTATGCCAAAAGGCTTTTTAAAACGAACATTTCACTCTTCCTTCAACTAGCCATTACCTCTGTACAGAGTCAGCTCAAGCCTTGTCAAAAGGCAAAGATGTATGTTGCTGTGTAAGAATAAAAGAGGAAAGGGACTGGTCTTGGGAAGGGAGGCAAGCAAAGGGAGGAACTTGGACAGAAAGTCTTGGAGAGCTGGACTCATCTTCCTGCTATCAATAAGATGAAAGAAAAAAAAATAAGCAGAAGCCAGTGCCTCAAATTTTCCCTTTGACCTAGCCAAAGTCAAGAGGGAGCCAGGCTGTTTTGCCTTTCTCCAGCAGTCTACTTTTCCTACATATTATCTGTGCCTTCCCTTACTTTCTTTATACTTTTAACATGAATAATTAAGGCTTCTGCTTTGGAAAGCACCCAAATTTAGGCAAAAGTTTGTATTTAAAGTTCAGTACATGCTGAGATCTTTACCTGAGTCAAAGAAAAAGAGTCAACTGGACATAGTGAGCACCTATGCACTGGTTTGGGGATAAGGAGCTACAGCTGGCTGCAAACAAGGTCAAACTTTCAGATTAAACATTTCTTCTCCAATAAGAGAGAAAAAAAGCCTTTTAAAAAACTAGAAAACTCAAATTAAAAGTCTTTCTAGCCATGAAGAGTAAAAAGTGACACCATTCACATTTCAGATGTTTTAGGTAGAGTTAAGTGTAGAACTGAATGACATATGAACTATTCCTGTTTTCTACAGTGACATTTCTTGGCTGGAAAACAGACATAATCCTTGTGATATTGACATTAAGTATGGACCAGGAGAATTCTGTTTTGTTTACTGGCATATAATGTCACTGAAGGCACAAAAATATCTATGGTAACTTTTGTGCCGCCTTAATTTGCTCCTGCCATTTGACTTCCCAGTGTCAACCAATCGCTTAATGTCAGCAGTGTCACTGTCTGTCAACATTACCAGGTAGAAGTGTCCAGGATATTAAATATGCTTGCATTTGCATATAAGAGGAAGGGAAAAAGTGATCCAAGCATTTCCTGTACTGTAGAAACACTTGAATATTGTTTCGGTTGAATTGTGACTGACTCATTGACAAAGCTCTGCTCCAAAAGAGTCTTTAGTCCTGATCCTTAATAACACTAAATATCGATTTTCTATTAATGAGTCCCAAACGTATGAGGAAAAAGAAGTGATCAGTGAATGAAAACACAAGTATATCTGCAGACCTGGTGGAATCAGTATAGCTGCACTTTCAAAATCCCAAAGGCAGAGAGCAAGTACTGTGGGATATACTTCAGCTGTATCAGGGAAGCCCTTTGCGTAATGGAAGTGCAGTCTCACGTAGTTAAGCTTATTTGGAAAACTGTTGAGCTTTATGTACTCTTTAAGCTTGATAAAGAGAGCTTTGATGAACAGGTCTAAGGATTTAACCTCCCCAGATTCTGAGTATGCAGCAATGCCACCAGCTTTCACCTCATTTGTACTATAGAAATTACTTTCTACCCTTTTTCGATGGTCATAAGAGGAATCTCATCCAGAATTTGTAACTGTGGTGCACCTTCTGTCGTTAAAAAAGTTAGGTCAAAAAACATCTCAGAGGAAATACCTTTAAGAGAGAAAGAGGGATTGTTTTCTATTTCTCTGGTGACTAACATTAAGGCTATTGATAGAGGTTTCCTTCTGGATCCCTCTAGGTTGTTTGCCACCCATTGAGCATAGCCTGGGTGAGCTGCCACACTTCCTTACCTGTGAAGGCAGCAAGTTGTCCTTGGTATCCTCACAGTTCAGTCTTTCTTGATGAGCTAACTTTGGTAAAATTTATTACGGGCCTCAGGAGAAATTAATTCCCCTGATAGAGAATTAAATTGAGAATTTAACTTAGCATAGCTAATTTGTCCCACGTAATTTGGAAGTGCTCACACTGCCTTCTGTGTCAGGAGATTGGTGGAGGCAGGACCTCCAACAAAGTAATAGTAAAACGAGGAGGGTCACCTCTTCCATTAGCACATCTGGATCAGGAATAGGATGATTTACTATCCCCATCCCAAACTCCTATTGAATTGAACAATCCCATTCCTCACAAAGGACCAGTGGCTCTGCTGCATATTTAACTGGAATGGTAATATGGTCAGTTGCATAGCTGAAGATGTAAGAATTATAATATGATTGAGCTAATTGCTTCCAGAGGGAAAGAAACAGAAAGAAGCTATAAAAAGATATGCAATATTTGAAAATCAGAAATTTCCCCCCCCCCAAATAATACTGTTTGCAGAGTTTTAAATGTCAGGTGGAACATATATTACTAACTATTCTTTCTTGTAAGCATGCACATTTCATGTCTTTTGTTAAATCTTTTCTCCATGTATTGGTTCACGCTAATGGCTTCCACAGTAGAATGCAGTACATACAGGTGGGCAAAATGACCGTGTATTCTGAGTAATTAGCTGCAGTTAGTAACTAACTGTTGATGTCATAGTCAACCTTGCAATTTTCTAATCTTGAGATAATGAGTAAGCGCAAAGCTGTATTAACTCTTCTTTTGTAATAGCCGGACCAGTAGCTGGTTAAAGTCAAAAGAAAGATTCCCATTGACTTTAGTGGTCTGTGAATCAGGCTCTTGATATATATAGAAGGCCCCTGAAAACAAAGTTTTATTTTTTAATGTATTGTCTCATTTGTTGAATAGCATGGCTTCCTGCCCAGTGTTATGGCAGTTCACAATGACTATTCTTCCCACCCATTCTCCTTCTCCTCCTTCCATTAATCAGTGATGGGTTGAATTCAAATGTTCTGGAAGTTCTGTCTGGTTTTGATGTGACGGTACATAAAAATATCTACAAAGTAGTTAGTTATTAGGGTGCTTGGTGTGGCTGCATTTGTCCTGGGGAAACCTCCCCCTCCTCTCTGAAAGCAGCAGCACATTTTGTGGGAAGGTTGGCAGCTCTACAAGGTCTTCTTTGAGGCAGGCTCCACTCCCTCTGCCCCAGTGGTACATCCATCATTTTTGGTTTTCCTTTCCAAAATGCTTTTCACAAAAGTCACTTCCTCGTTTCACATTACTCCATGCTTTGTGAATTCAGACTGAAACATGCTGTGAAACAGATCCGTATCTGGTGTAAATCAGCATCATCCTGCTGCTCTCAGTGGAGCTACAAAATTTTGTATCCATGGAGGATCTTGCCCATGAACTTTCTATACAAAGAGGCAGTTTTGGTGGAGTGAAAAAGGGTTCATGTGTTTTGGGAAGAGATGTTAGCAGGAACAGCACATGGAAAATCCCACCTAAACAATGAGGTGTTTAACTTCAGAGATATTAACATCTCTGTTCTGCCTAATGAGATAATTCTGGATGATTTTTTTGCTCTGGCAACCCTCATATTGTCCATTTCTGGGTACTAGAAATTGGTGCAGAGCAAAAAAAGGACCAGGCTGCTGACCGTGTAAGAGAGCTCAATTAGTATCATAAACTAACCCTATATAAATGTATCCTTTGCACTCCCATTTCCTTATATAACTCACCACCCCAAGCACCTTTTTAAAAAGTTGCTCAAAGTTTATTCAAGGATGCATTTGGTTAGATTTACAGTATTTGTCACTTGTTGGCCAAAAGTGACATAAGGGATTTCAATGTGCTGCTTTTAACGTGGTGACACTGCCTTTAATTTAGCGTAAGTGATTATATATGTTTGACTGTCAAATCACTGTATGTAGCTTTTGTGGTTGGGGGCTTGTTTTATCAAAGAATTCTGCTGAAACTCTTCCAAACCAGAACTCCCATGTGTATAATTATATTGTATTTTCATTATATAAACTTTATTTTTAAGACTGAAAACATATGAAATGATTATGGGAATGTGCATTCTATACAACACCACCACGTACTTGCGGGAAGAGAATTTTATAACATAAACCAAATGTTGTCATTAATATACAGGTACAAGATGCATCCATGTGACCCATAAAACTAATGATGGAATAGAGGGATCCAAAAATATATCCAATTGCACTTCAGATTAAAAGAAATTTATAGCAACCTTTATTTTGCATTAAATAATACCTACTTGATACTCTGTGGAAGTAATGTCAAAGATTCATAGCCTGCGGTTGAACAGTACTTGTATAGCCAAATTAGGCCCTTCCAAAATATCTTTCAATATGATACTTCCAAAAAATGTTATTACTTCATTAATAAGTTTGATTGGTGCAAATACAGCTCTGTTAGAGACCTGCTTTAGAGACCTACTTTGTCCTGGAACAACTATTCTGGTGTTTTGCCCTAAAGTTGTGCACTGGGATTGTGTCTTTAATTTCATTGTCTTCTGTCACAACCCAATGAGGACCTAATTCCAGTTTGAATAGGTGCCACAGACACCAACATTTTAAGAGATCTGCAACAGAATAGTGTTTAAGGCAGGATCCATAAATTGTATCCAACAGCAAGGTCTGGCTGGGAGGGATAAACTGTGTAAGTTCTGAGTAAGCTGTCATCACCATCATGTCCACAGTCCATATTCATTCATAGTTGTTTTTTTTATTAACAAGACTGTCAAGTGTTGTCCCTATGTTATAAACGGGGAACTGAATCACCATGTAGATTAAGCAACTTACCAAGAACATAATAAGGATATCCACATAATTCAGCACTTGAATTAAATTCTCCTTCTGCACCCTTATTCCATTGCCCTAAATAGTAAGCTGTCCTTTATTTCAAATATCTTTGGTAGCTCCCTATGTAATCCCAAGTTTTTTTCTCTCTGCCTCAGTAACTTTTGCTTGACTAATAGTGATTCTTTAAAAAACGATCCTCAAAAGAAGTAAAGACTCTAAAGGGTACATCATGAAAGCAAACCATTTTATATCTAGATATATATGCACATACAAACATACGCACATAGAGAGTGAGAAAGATACACACATTCACACACAGAGCAAACTAGAGGACACATCCATCATCAGAACAATCTATGAGTCATCTAAGATAAATGCTAACTCTTTCAAGGCAATCCTATACAATAGATCAATAAACAATATCTTCGGTTTGTGGCTGGGAATTTAGACCCAGTCATTTACAAGCTAAAAAATAGGTCAAGGAATAATGGTGATAACTTGCCTTATCGTCAAGCGGTGTGTGTGACCGTTGTCATCTGTAAACTACTGACAAGCTCGCTCACGTGGGCTCTGATTCTTCTGTCAGGGTGACAGAACAGAAGTCATTGATGTTACAGTGCTGTAAACCTGAGTGGAAAATCAGGGCCAGGGTCTAAAAAAACCCCCTCTTATAATTACGCACGACTTATAAGTTAAGACATAACAAACTTTTAAAAGGACAACAAATGCAGAAAAATACCTGAGTCGAATGAACACAGGGCTTCCTAATCACCAGAGAAGTCATCTGAAGACAGTTTTGCAGGCTCAATGTAGCAAATGCCTGCACGGCATTCTCGAAGTCCCCAGCCTGAGTCACTTTGAGCTCAACTGCTCTTGAGCAGAGAGAGCTTGGAAGCTGATGAATCACTGTTGAGCAGTATGTATGTTTTCATAATCTTCACTTTAAGGAATGTCCATTCAACATCTAAGCTAATGACCATTGGATAAGGGTGGAGATGGAATGCGGTTTCCACATTTGGAAACACACTGTGATGAATCTGTTCTTTAAGTGTGTTTATGTTTGAGGGACTTTGCATGCAGGCTATCTCCTCAATGGCATGTTAAACTCTGCTCTCTGAAGAGTGCAGAGGCGAGGTAGTGGAGGGGGAGGAGAATAATCCAAAAGGATGGAAAAGATGCAAAATACGTTTCTTTAGAAGCACTAAAATTGAATTTGCAAGGTTTGAAGAGCCTTTCTTATTTAAAGGAAAAATAATAAACTCTGATAATTCATCCAAACTCACCACAAATTACTAAATGTTGAGGGGTCTGGAGTTGCAAAACAAGACACTGTGTTTTCCAGTATCTCCACAATGAATCTAATTTGCCAGTACCTCATGTGTTCAAACACTGAAATTTCTCAAAATGCTTACAGATGATTTTTGTAGATCTTCAAAGCTCTACTAATTTTACACCACCTCCTTCCCTCTTTCCATATCTCCATGTGCACACTGATGTACACTGTCACTGTTGTCAGTTAAAATTTCTCTTTCACAGTCTCGGCAATGATTTTTGGTATGAGGAAGCACACTGTATTTTAGCATGGGATTTAGGCTTGGCTCCCATTGTGTGCCTATTTCCATTGAAGACAATCGGTTCACATTAGGTATTTTGCAGACCCAGTACTGCAGTTTCCTATCGTTTCTAGAGAGCAGAGACTGGAGTTAGAAACTTAATTGGTTTGAAGACAACACAGAATTATCCTCAGCTTTTCTCCCAAACTCTTGTAAACAACTTCCCCACTCCCAAAATAACTCGCAAACTACCTTTCCCCCTCCTCATACTTATGTATTCCTCTGGACTTCCTAATCTTGGCAGGGATATTTCAGAAATAGCTATTACAATGGTGTTTCCACTTTGAAAGAGGAAACACTGGGTGGGAGGAGTTATGAAAGGAACAGAGGAAGCAAAGCTGTTTTCATACCATCTCAAGCTGCACTTTCATAGCAAATAGGTGGAAATGCATCTGCGTGAAGTATGCTATTGAGCCATCAGAGCCCCATTGCTGTACAGCACAAGGCCAAAAGTGAATATGCATAAACCAGAGCGTGTGTGGCTCCTTGCATCATTCAGCACAGCTGACGCTGACAGGCAGCTCTAAACTGTTGAGCAAACTGAATGAATCAAGGTCAGGCCAGAGTCAGCAGCAAGCTTCCCTGCCTTCACGACTCACTGATACATGAAAGGTACTGACTGGATGGCTCTTTAGTGCAGCTTTGTGCAGAGCAGTCGTACAGTAGAAGCTGCTCCGTCACATGTTTGTCAGCAATCCAAGATTTTAATTCTGAACTTTTCCATGAAACCAATAGCTATATTTTCTGGCTCTGGCCCGCTCTAGTGCTTGGCCAGGGCTATGGGAATGCAATGTCAAAGCAGCCTGTCTATGAATTGAGATTGCTTTCATGCGTCTCCACCTGCTGGCTGGCATTTCACTAATTGCAATAGCCCGTAGAGATGACAGCGTACTTTTCGAAGTAACGAGGTTACGTGGAAAATGTAACTCCGTTTCACAAGAAGATGAGCAAATAAGCACGACGGGAGAGATTATTTTCTAACTTGATAAAGAGCGACGTCCTACATCGCAGGTGAGAGGTAGAAGGCCACTGAGATTTTGCAAGTCAAGCTTTTGAACTTCTGAAGCCAGTTGAGAAGATAAGGAATAAGGAAGGGGTTTGGAGGGAATTCATCATAAAGTTTGGAAACATTAGTGTTTTATTTCACTACCAAAACCAGATGCGAAGAATGTTAACGTGCTCTCATTGACACAGTCAAAGAGGGAAATTGTTTATTAATATCTGGAAGCATGAGCATTCTGGGGCCCACAGTTTAGTTTCTGTGTGGTTAGAAAAGCAGTTACTTAGCAAATGCAGGCAGGCAGCTGTTTCAAATGGAAAGGAATAGAAATGATTAATGACTTCTATGCTTTAAAGAAATGAACCCACAGGATTTCTTTTTTCTACTGTGCTATCCCACTTGGCCATTTCTGTCATGTGCCCTGGGACTTTCTTTGGAAGTTTTCAATGGTCTGTCGTGAACTACTCTTTAGAAACTTACTGGACCAGATCTGGAGCCAGACAGATGCCAGCTGTGGATCTGATCCATTTGTACATACATTTACAGACTCTGAGCACAGATTATCAACACTTGATATTCCATGAACTTTGTACTGCAACAGCAATAGTATATCTTGCTCTTAGACACTGCAGTGATGAGCGCAGTATTAAATCCTATTTAGAGCAGGATCAGTGTTACCTTTTTCCTTTTGTAGCTGCATTTTATTCAGGCTATATTATACAATGTAGAAGGCAAGGGGCACTCTCAGGAACTGAAACAATACAAGGAACGAACCCTTCCTCTGTTAGTCACGTCAGATATCAGTACGGATTATTGGTATTTTACCATCTTCTGCACTTCCAGCAATGGCCTGGTTTTATCCTGACCAAACTGCTACCTCTGTCATCTGTTTCCCACGTATGCTTTCATTTAGGTTCTTAGGTCTTCTATGCATAGCATCGGAAGGTGGAAAAGGTTAAAAAGAGGATGAGGAAGAGAAAGAGGAATATGGGGAAAAGAAAAAGGAAGGCTATACAAAACACAGATAACATTTTCACTGAATTGTTCACAGCGAACCAGCCAGCCAATTTTGTTAAGGCGGTATTTACCAGGGAGAGTAAGTTCTCCTCTGACTTGACTTCATGGAATTATTTTGAATTTACTCCTATTCGAAAGGGTACATAATTTGATCCACTAAAGGTTCCTTTGCCATATTTGTGATTGTATGTTCAGAACTGCTGAAGCATGAAATGTGAATGTTTGCTATTTCAAAGTATTATCCTATTTCAAAAGCGGTGTTCTGTATTACTAAGCGCTGGGAACAGGATAGTAACTACAGAAAGTGGTAAAGGTGTCCACTGCATATCTGTATAATTAAAGACAGCTAAGCATATTTATTACATACCTATACAAGTAACATTCCTGGCAGTTCAACATATTCAGTTATTGTTAGCACTAGAAATCTGACTAAATTAGCTAGCTATGTGAACTTAAAACCATCAAGTAATTTAGAAGGTGTATGAGTTTAATACATCCTGAATGTGTCTAATACCTTGGCTAAGCACAGGCATTCAGCTAAAGAGAGTTCTCATAGATTACTTTAAGACACAGCAGGACTGGAAGATGATATTTCCTTGTCTACAAGTATATCGCTCTCAAGTCATCATTTCAACACAGGAAGTTATCTGCTACCTGGGGCAACAATGTGCACTTGGACACAATTAGCCTGCTGTCTGACGATATTTAAGAATTAGCCACAGAAGGCTTTCTTACAAAGTTGTCAAAAAGGCTCAACTGATCATTTTAACTAAGCCTATTTAAAATACCTGAATAAACTGATGCAAAATAAAAGCAACTTTTGCAAGTTTGAACTGCATGCTTCCTTTACATTACTTACTTATTTCCAGTGTAGGAATAAAGACCAGCTCAAATGAATAGTGTTTCTGTATCTCTGTGTAGATCCCTGTCAGGTACACTCAGGTGAATTAGTACTGATGCAATTCAAAGCTCACAGTATAATGATGAGCTTTACACATGTCGGTACACAAAATCACACATGGAGGTATAAATTCAGCTCTATGTTCAGTCCACTTTACTGAAAGCAGAAGTTGGTCCAATAGCCTGAATCTTCTTTCACAGGCTATTTTTGAAACTGGTATAACTCAGGAAGGAAGTGTGAGTGTATATATATATATGTGTGTGTGTGTATCTGTGCTGCTGAACACCATATGAGGACCAGATCTATTTTCTGAAGTCGATTTTTCCTCCTGGTTTGGGGTTTTTTTATTGCAAGATACTTCCTGAAAACTTCTCCCTGGTAATCCTAGAGGGTATCGGAACGAGTACTGAGGTTTTATTCCTACCAGGATCACCTAGCTGATGTGCATATGGATGAATTCCTCTCTTGTTTTCCTGACCCGTTTTATCTTGCAGGCCAGTGCATCGCAACAGTATTTATTAGTATGTGCTCTCATTTGACACTCAGTTAACATAAAAAACCCCCATATTTTGCTGTCATATTATAAATTCTTTTAAAATAGTGCTCAGATGAAGGTCCCTCTGTAGTATAGTATTTCTGCTCTGCTGTCCATCCATGCAAAAGCATATTAAAAAAAAGGCTGTGAATGTCATATTTTTTTCCCCAAAGCATGTTGATGCTGAGCAGAATGTCAGTCAGGTGAATAGTCATGTGCATCATTTGCAAGTAGATCATACATCAGTTGGTGCTCTCAGGCCTTAGAGTTGCACTACCAGTGAAGAAATACTGATTTTGAACATTTCACTATGAATACCCTTATTAGTGTTTCTGTTTTGGCAAAAGAATTATTGCCTGCAAATCTTTTGCCAGTCTCTGAGTATAACAACAAACTATTACTATGGAAAATAAAAGTCAGAGGGAAACCGATTGTCTGAGAAGCAATTCAGAAGTGTCTGGTGAGCTGTACATTAGCCCGATAGTGACTACACCTTATTGAATGAAAGACTATGAAAATTAAACAAGAAAATCAGCATGATGTAACAATCTGTGTAGGAAAAACAGTATAAAGCTGTCCAACAGTTTGTGCATTGCTCTTGGTATTAACGTAAAAGACACCTAACAAGATAGGCAGCCATGTATATCTCTGCAAAATGACTGGCAAGCCAGTATAAGCGGGTGGCTATAAGGTGACTGTTTACAGTAAAACCCCACAGGGAGCTAGAGTGGTCCCTGTCTCACTTGGGGCAATCGAGGTGTCAAAGGCAGCAAAATGCACTTTCCCAGGTTAGTGACACCTTGCTTCTGGCACTCTTCTTTCTTTTCTGCAAGCTGAGGCTTGTAAGCACAAGGGGAGAAGTAAGCTTTAGTCTAGCAGCACAAATACCGAAGTAACTTACTTCCCTGGCTGGAACAAGGAGGAACCGTGGAAGGAATTGCAGCTCTCTGAGTCATACTTCCTTCTTGGAGTTTCTCTTGGAGTAATGCAGCTCTGCACCATGCCTTAGGCTGACACTAGAGTTAAGCTCGTCCATCCTCTTATCCACAAAGTGATAGAGAGGGAGAAAGAAAGAAGGAAAGACAGTAAGGCAGCAGATTATCATACCCTCAAATCTTCCGATTGCAGCTCTAAATATAGCCAAACAAGTAAAAATCTGTTTCTGGAAACAGTACAACTATTTAGCTCCCAACCCTTCAAACAACATACATGAAAAAAAAAACCCACCAAAAAACCCCAACCAGTTCTCTCCCGACCAAGATCCTGTGTGTGGAGCCATGTTAAGCACATTCTGATCTCCAGCCAGAAAACGAAAAATTCCCAACTGCCACACCTATTCAGGGTGTGACTAGAGACTATCAACTAGTTTATATTTGCACTTTGATATACAGCACATGCTTAACATCATATGGTGTATCCTTGGAAAAAAAATAGCAACAAGTTTCAACATAGAAATTGTGTTAGATTAGGAGGCCAGAATAAATAAGAGCCAATGAGTTGTAGAATGACTTGAGGTAGCGTATAAGATCTCATCTTTAAAAATAACATGAAGGCAGTACCTTGCAGATGAAACACATAATGAAAAAACATTCCAAACTTCTAATTTGAGAAAAGATTACAAATAAAATATGCTCGGGCATGCCAAGTGTAAAATCTTTGATATGGAAATGCAATAATTGTTAAATGAAATGGGCTGAAAATCTATTTATCAACAGTCTGTAATGCCTAGTTGGATTGTACCATGAGAAAAGCAAATAAGGAGTAGTAGGAGAATATACAGACACTGTTAAAAAGTTTACATACCTCCTGCTTTCATACCTCAAGATATAGTCCTTCACCTTAACTAGAGATTTTGAGAAGTTAAAAAGCTGGTATGAAAACACACCTCAAATGATTCAGAAAACGTGCCCTAAGACCGAGATTTCTGGGAGTCATCTAGTATGTTGAGCCTGAGATATATTAAAGGGATCTGGTCTCTAGACAGTGAAAAGGAGCCCACCAAAGGCATCAGGCCCACCATGAGCATCTTGGATTGATATCCCCAAACAGCAGCACTGCTGCTTATTTCTGAAAACCTCAGCCCAGGCTACCAACAACTGCGAGGGTGCTCTACAAGGTATGTATTCATGAAAATGCTGCTGTGAGAAAGACCGCCAGATCGTGCTCTATGTGACACTGCCCAACTTCAATGAGCTCCGCGCATCCAGCTGAATACAGAATTTGGCCCGTTACTGTTACCTCCGATTCATTTTTCTTTTTATTCACACTAGCCTTCTATTACATTATTGCCAATGGGCATGTAAGTCATTACTGCGCCCTACATGTGAATCACAAATGCAAGTGCCATGGAAATTAAACTCCTTGACCTGCTCGCATTTTTCTCTTTGATGTCAGTCTGAATAGGCATTTTTGACTGGAACATAGTTTTAATTTTGAGAGCTGGCAAGACAACCACAACCTTTTCTGCAAGGAAGTTCGCCGAAGAATTCTTTGTTGTTCTTCCCGAATTACTTTCCTAAAGAAAGAGTGTCAGCAAATAGCATTACAGAAGGCCCAGATCATATTTTCACCATGTTCAAATGCAGGAAACAGAAAAACAGCTACCACGTTCCTGTTCACACCAACAAATACACAGTCCTACCTAGACCAGTCTGAGCAAGTTGTAAAATTTCCATTAATCTGAGACGGAGCTGAAAATGGAAAATATTTTTCATTCATTGCTGAGGACTTCTCTCCACAGTGGCAATCTGGGTTCAGGGACATCGCAGCCACACGCAACCCATGGGGCAGCTGCGCGCACTGGGTCTGAGCCCCGAATGTTGGGAGGGGAGCTGGGACAGGCGGAGGTGTTGGGACCCACGAGCTGCCTTCCAGTGGGAGCTCGGGGAAGGCGAGAGAGGAGCAGCAAAGAAAATGCCCCTAACCCCAACCCTGCACTCAGGACCCAGGCCTGAGAGCCAAAAAGATCCCCTGGGCACCAGAGCACTGGTCTCCTCCGTGCTGCGTGCTTACTGCTATAAATCAGAAGGTGCTGCCTTTTCAGAGACTTGGGGCTCCCACTGGCAAAAGGCTAGGTAATTTGCAAGGGATCCAGGACCAATATTAAATTTCCATTTGAAATCATGCGATGTTTTGCTGAAACGCTGTAGAGACGTCTGGTTTGAAATCTACAGTTTCCCATCTCACTGTTGCTGACCTGTTTAAAATAATAAAACCAGAAAGCTTTCCAAGATGGATGACACTGGGGCCAGGGATCAAAACCTCACTTGTGTTTCTAAAGGCTCTTTCCATGCTTGGAAACCTGGTTCTTGCATTCATCAAACACAGAGGACTCTTTTTTTTCACTTTCTCAGCCAGGAGACTTCAAAAAGGGAGATGTCTAAGCCATCTATTATGCTGCTAGTCTTTTTCTTCAGTTCACAATATGGTTCTTAAAGCTGCAGGGTTTCAGGTAAATAAATATTCCAGAGCTAGAAAATAAGCTTGTATTCAAATTATACATCCATGATATTTAAAGGAAGATTTTTTTTCAGACATGTGGCTATCTGGGGAAAATTATTGCTTGATACACTGTTCTGTAATTTGTCAATTAGGCTTTTCCTAGAACTTTCAGCCTGGCAAAGAGGCAGCAAATAATTGTATGGCCAGGAAGATGGCACAGACATTGACTTGTTGGAGTTCCAGATGGACTCAAGGGCTCACATAAAGTCATATTTTATAGCTAAACTGCTGGAAAAGGAAATTTTCATTACCAAATCATTACAAGTAACTCCATAGTTAAGATTACAAGAAGAACAGACTATTTATTTTGAGCCAATTTTTCAAACATCCTCAAATCCACAAGTATAGTCGATTGACGACAAAATGAATCTATATGAATCTGTCAAAGCCTGGAACACAAATTTGAGGTTGTTTGGTAAAGACATAGGAATAGTACTTTTGAAACCTCATGATTTTCAGCTTTCATCTGAGATTTGTTTTCTGCAGAGAAAGGGGGAAAGAAACTTTGAGAACTATGTGCTAGTTACATCACAGCACTGCTTGTCTGGAGACAGAAGATGAAATTCTAGATTAAGTTAAAGCCAGCACCATTTTATCATTGATTTTGAAAGAACCAAGGTTGACAGAAAGTAGAGAGAGAAAGGCCAAAGCAAGTATCTTGGGTTTAGGTCTATAACGCTTGAAGATGCCACTGCAAGGTGTCTCTTTAAAAACAGAGTCGAGTCACCACACACTGGATACTCTGCATTTCTATTGTTATATTTTTTTCAGCAGATAGAAGGAGTCAGCAAGCAGCACAATTTCTGCTTCTACGAGTTGACGTTCTATAGGTGCAAGTACATAATGCAGAAGAAACTAATCAGGAAAGGCTAATGGTGACAAAAGTAACTTAGCCAAAGTATTTGCTACATAAATAAGTTTGAGACTTATTTCCAAGAGACGAGGCTATAGCTGTCAGTTGCTTTGACCTAAAAGAATGGGCTATTTCTGGATTTACAAGACACATTTGCTCCCCTTGCAATGAG
The DNA here is from genome assembly GCF_900496995.4 of Aquila chrysaetos chrysaetos. Classification (NCBI taxonomy): domain Eukaryota; kingdom Metazoa; phylum Chordata; class Aves; order Accipitriformes; family Accipitridae; genus Aquila; species Aquila chrysaetos. Next base: position 26,674,500 of record NC_044019.1, read on the forward strand.
ATTTTGAAAGTTTTCTCTACATAGCTGATTTCCAAAGGTACACAAAGGAGGAAAGCTTGGCTCTAGTTTTGAGGCAGAATGTGTATGAGCTCTTAAACCAAGTGAAAGCACTCAACAGAAATGTGGATGCTCATGGATTTGTGTGTTTGAAGTCTTGAATTTCTGCTAGTGAAACATCACACATTAATACAGAGTAGCGGTGTGTCTCACACCGGTGAGATGGATGGGACACAGGCTCATCAACAGCCTCGAGAAACCAAAAGCTTTAGCTAGTACGTACTGTGTGGCGTTCAAAAAAGAAGGAATGTAGTGTAAAGAAGCAAGAGTCCAGAGCTGTCCTCTGCATGAGAAGTCTTCTGGTAAAAAAGGAGTTTGTGCTAGAGAAAGGGTGGGCAGACTCATGAAGTGGATACTGATGTTCTCTATTTGCTTCTGACTCCTGCCAAATAATTCTTATACAGTGTTGGGCAAGACAATTCAATTTCTCTGGGCCTGTTTCTGTGACACGGAGATAATAAAAGAATTATTTTTGTCTCCAGTCCTTTGTTTCTTTTGTCTATATGAACAGCAAGCTTTTCAAGACCAGGGTTGTATCTTAACTGGTTGTATTTGCAGTGCTTAGTATGGATGGCTCTCACTCTCAGATGTGGCCTCTAGGCACAATGGTATTACAAAAATAATTAACTGAGAATGTGTATTTATTTAGTTAATTGTAATAACTTCAATCAGGATATTGGAGCTAATTTTAGCTTAGCGTAAGTCAGTTCATATTCATTGATTGGTCTGTTCTTTCTAAGCCTATTGCTTGTGACAATATTGGTTCACAAGCAGGATGTCAACACGCACGTGGTGATTTCTATTGTCTGGGTTTTTTTTTCCTGTGAAATGAGCAGGTGAGGATGCCTTACTGCCTGGAAGTTAACTGACTTAGAACATATTTTAAATATACCTGATACCAATCAATTTGTGAAGATGTAGAAGGATATAATACAACAAAACAACTTCAGAAAGAATGCCTTAATTACTAAGAGGTACATTGAACGCACGCTGAATCACCTTCACAGAGGCATCCTCCTATGACTTATCTCATTGTCACAATGTCTTTAGCTTACTGGCACAAAACCATATTTTATTTTCCTGGAGAAAATCGTGTCAAAGTGCAAAGCAACAATTCAGCACCCAATGAAGCCAAGCAGAATTATTTCTTTGATGACAAGAAGCATAAAGATTTTGAAGACCCCTCCTGTGGCTGCTAAGCACTTTCTCAGAAGTCCTGAGCATCCTCAGACTCAGTTGTGTTTTCATATCTTAAGGTGTACTAGCACCTCCGAGTTTTCACTCCTGACATATATGGATCTTTTCTGTTTAGTTCAGAAGGATCACCGAAATGTTTAATTAGAGAGTGCTCAATATTATCGCTGTTTTCCAGAATGCTGTCTGGTATGCTGAAAGAATACAGAAACTGATCTTTGAGAGTAAATTACTGTAATGTTTAACAGAAGATTTATCGTGTTGCTTCTAGTAGCATCCCAGTTTGGTGTTGCATCAAACTTACTTTTTCTTTTTTTTAAAGAATTCAATGAATTTGCCTCTCCAACAGTGTTCAGCAACCTACAAGTTACACAGAGACATCAGAAGTCTTTAATGCAGGTTTTCAGGGTAAATGAAACCTTTTTTCGGTGTGGTTGCCTTTGTAATAACAGTCTTCTTATTTGTTGGATACTTATGTAACGTAAGATGAAAAGACATTTTATAGCCTTCTGGCAAGAGGACTTGAAATTAACAGCATACCTGTGGCTGCCCTAAGCCAGGGAGGGAGTCATTTTCAGGCCATGGGAAAACTGCAGTTTTGCATCCTTCACTTCTTCTGACTTACTGGTATTCACTATTTCCATAGACTTGTTTTTCATGAAAGCATCATCATCATGCACAAAAAGAAAAATTAAGTAATTGATTCTGATGAAAGAACAAGAGACCAAGGTGGTAAGTGATAACTGTCACCCATTAGCATTTCCCCAAAGAATGTCGTGGTTTAACTTATTCTTTCATTTTACATTTTCATGCCTGGCTAGGCTCTCACGACGCACACAGTCAATTGGCTCTCTATGCAAAAGCTATTAACTGTCTGATTACCTCTGGCAGCAAAACCAAACCGATGCAGTGCACATCGAGAGGTATGAATCTTCAGCCTCCCGGTAGCTTTATGGGCCATATCCTGCCAAGCATCCGCAGGCAGGCAGACTCCCACTGAATTTAAAGGGTGTTTTACAAAACAATCAATGGCCCTTCACACTGACTCCCTCTCAATAGGCGAAAAGGAAAACCACAAAAAGATAATGATCTGGGGTTTGATCTCACCCATACTGGGCTGACAGTAGGGTAATCCCATTGATTTTAGCTGATTTATTCCGTCAGTCAAATGACTTTCACAGGCTTTGGGCTGGGCCTTTAAACAAATGTAAACTTGATCAGAATCAAGCCCAATCACATTCATGTCCATTCTTGCTTTGAATATTTGTCTTCCCTAGCACATTTTCACCTGGAAACCTGACTGACCTCAGTGCAAACTTTTATTATTTAAAATTACGTTGACAACTATTTTCAAAAAAGGTAATGACTCTCCATTGTAAATGCAGAACGCTTTTAATCCTTAAAGAAGCATGCCTGGAGATAGAGTTTCCTACTCATCCCCATTGATTACCAACAAATAGATACGTCAGTGCTACAGTCCCCAAAGTAATGCAGCTTGTGAAGACATGCCTGAGCTTGTCGGCTCGGATATTGCTGGCTGCATGGTGGAGCATACCATGGCCAGCAAAACCACCCAGGCCCCTGGGTAAATACTTGGGCTACTAGCCTGTCCTGAGCGCTGGGCTGCTCTACTTACGCTGCTATCAATACTTGTGCTAGCTAGTCGGGAGGCAGCTCTGGGGAGCTGGCTACGTGAGCTGCCATCACCACAGGGTAGATAAAGACAGGGTTCATAAAGGTGGCTGAATCTAACCCTTGGCCACGTCCCAGGGCTTTCAGGGCCTCTGGATGAGCCCGACGGGGTCAGCAGAGCAAGGTTTTTGCTCTTCCCACCCTAGCCACTGGACGTGAGGGATGTGGCAGCCAGCAGAGCACGGACAGCACAGCTTATGTGAAGGATATGTCAGGCCCTCAGCTACGATCCTGCCTGGAAAAATAACTCTGCTTTCACAAAAGCCCCGTGAGATCTGTAATGACCCCAGGTGGCCGAGACCCCCGTTTCACGGCTCAAGGAAGTATGCAACTAATTGGTATATTGCATCTACTGGGGATCAGACAGACTAATGCTCATACTCCTACCTGAGACATGCTAATACTCCTTTGCTTCTTCAGCCTTTGGGTTGTTTGAACTTTTTCTCTCAGCAGTAACAATTACCCGCAATACTAGAGATGGCGGCGATATTAGATCAGAAAATGACTCATTATTGAACTAGCCCTGTCAAGCAAGATAAATACAATTTAGTTGTTAGCTAATCTATTTTTGTTTGTGTTCTCAATTCATCCAAGACACTGATTACATTGCAGCCTACCATGCTAGCATTAAGCATATGTTGTTACAATGCTCTTTGCTTTGTTAAGCGCACATTTATGAATACAATAGCTGTATTTGTCTGTCAATATTACATCACTGGTGACGTACCGTGCATCAGCTCTCCGTGTCATAACATAATATTTTGGGTTTTCAGGAGGGAAATTATGGAAAGGCAGTATTTAATTTAACAGCATTTAAGTAACTGTAAGTCTCATCTAAGATATGCTTTTGCTATCTGTCATCTTAATCTGCCAGCTGTTCCTTCCTCCATCTCTATGACTAAAGTTTTGTGGCTTGATACTACATTGAATCAGCTTTGGACTTTGGCCTAAGAAGGACGGCTGTCAGGGGCTGTTTTAAGAGGCTTTGTAGGATGCTTTTGCACCTCCGTGCTGAACTTTATCAATACAAGCGGCTCTCAGGGGTGCTCAGCACCTCATAAGTTCTTCTCCTGAAAGAATTCAGGTTTTGCATTTGAGTTATTTATTTGCATTGTACTTCCTCTCACTTTGTTCTTAGTTTTGTTTAGCACTTACTTGCCTTTGGGAAGGCTATTTATGGAAATTAGAAATTTTCATGATAAAGAAAGTGTTTTGCAATTAGAAGGAGAGGAAACCACTCATCTTGATAATAGAGAGAGAAACTTTCTAACTTGCATGGTTGGCAAATCCATTACCAATTACCAAACTTTGCAAAACAGTAAATAGGCAAAGGTGAGTGGTAAAAAGGAGGTGAAAAGTATCACAAAACATGCTATCTTTCTCTATTTGAATTTAATACTAAGTAAGTTGGCATACCAGATAATGCATTTATCAACTGTCACATTTTCTGAAAGTCTTTACAGACTCAAATAAAAGGTCTCGCTACAACCACTTCATGATCAAGTCTTTTTCTGAGAATCAGAGAGAGATAACTGATTATTTTGTGCAGGCTGAGAAAAAAATTGTGGCTTTGCAAAGTTCCATCATACATATAACAGGACTTCAATAATCAAGATTTCTGCTGCTTTTCCTAAACCTGACTACAGTATTATGCGGAAAGGACTGAAACAAAAATATTAGCAATGAATTTACAATACTTTGGAACCCAGACAGCTGTGGACATTTTTCAGGAGAGGCATGAACACACACTGGCCATCATTATATTTGCCTTCTACTGTGGTCCTTTAGGTCTTTTGTTGTATTTCTACTGATTGTGAGAAATTCTTGCAGAGCCTACTGGTTAATCATGATACGTTAAAGGAGCTGCTAAGTGATGTGGGAAACCATTGCAAAGATACTTAGCTGAGACTGATACACTACACTATGTATATAACCTCTTTCCATCTGATATTACTATTGTTTGCTATGGGCTGTGTGGGAGCCTGTAGTTCCTATCAGCCCGAGCTGATGGTTCATACCACATTTCTCATGTAGATGATTCTGTCTCCCAGATTTAACCCGTAGGCTAGACAAGACTCAGAGGATGGGATGAAAATGAGTGAAGTAACTTCTATTCTCCCTCTTGAGTACATAACACTGCATTGTACTGCTTGTCAGGTACATTTTGAGACAATAGTTTATTTTTCTCATCTATAGCATAAGATATTATCATCATTATCATTATCATTACTATTATTATGTGATATCATTTAAACTAGTCCAGATTTGCATACCTGTGTGCAATTCCATCTCTCTCTCGATCAGCTGAGCCAGACGGATGAGATAACTACACCATGAGTGAAGCCAGGGCCCCGAGCTGGTTGGGCTCTGTTAGCTTGAAAGCGAAGGCAGCAGAGAAGGTTTCCAAAGAAGAGGTAGGTTTGTGAATAAGAGCATGTTAACTATGTTAACTTCCCTCGTCAGAAGAGCAGGAAAGAAGACCCAGCCTGAGCTGAGGATCTGGCTTTCCTAATAAGAAGATGCATCGGAGCACGAGACCTGTGTCTGACTGGCGTTTCCAGCCAGCTCCACTGGACTGAGGACTGGAAATGTGACAGCACTGTCTGAAACAGCCCGGCAGTGGTCACTGCCAGTGACAAAATGCTGAACTCGACAGCTCGAAGTGGTGTAACAGACCTGTAGCCTGATCCTTACTCTCTTCCAACTCCTACCTGCACTTTCTAGTAGGTAAATCTTAAGAGTGGCTTTTCCTGACGGTGACTTGTGAAAGGATAGGTGCCTTATGGGCTGCCTGCTAGGCATGTAACAAAAGCCAACATCTGGCTTGGAAAGTCTCCTTCATATCTTCAGACTGATACCATCGAAGGTCTCAATTTGTTCTGGTTTGGGACCGATTCTTGCTAGACAGTGAATGACTCGTGACAGTGGCTAAACCTTGGATTATTAGGTGGCTTTAGGCACTGACACACTCGCTACTGTAGCTTCTAAGTTACTAAGGACTGGATTCAATGTAGGACTCAGATATTTGAAGAATAGGTGCCTCAACATCTAGTCCTACAGTGTGTGGTCCCTGGAGTGGGATGACAATCTGGAGCAAATTGGCTAAACCGCATGGGGAGAGTCTGGCACTGACGGCGGCACCCAGAGCAGCCAGTCACTCTCCTGAGGGGGTTTGGTCCCCCTTCATCACCCACTCGCGTGGCTGTTCCTAACTGACCCCAGCTGCTGAATCCTTCTCAGGACAAAAGGAGCTGAGGTTTCTTGCAGATCTGTGAGACAGCCCTCCCGAAGCAATGTGCTCTGGCCTTTCCCTTGGTTGTTGATATTTCAAATAATACTTTGTTGCTGTTACATTTCTGCTGTAATGATAACAATCACTAGTCAAAAAATATTTTTATAGCACAGAGGGTGGGCTAGGAACAAGGGAAGCTGCACTTGCAAATTCCACACATTGCACTTGAATTTTCACTTCTCGGTGCAGGAACTGTGCACTCAGAATCCCACTGGGATTTTTGTCAGGACTGTTTCTCCTTGTGCTGACGGTGCTATGGGAATGGGGGAGATCTTCAGGGACTACAGTACTGCACCGCAGTTATCAAAAGGGCTGCTTAGTACCAAAGCATCAGGCATGATCCAGTGAAAAGCATCGGAAATACTAAAAAAAAGCAAAGGGGTTAAAATGGCTCAATGTCAGAAGGAGATCCAAGAACTCAGCGAGCCCATCAGTGAAAGTCCTTCAGCCTGCCAGGCACCATCAAGGCCCTTTATTTCCCTGGGGAAGCCATGCTGAGATTTGTAATGTTCTGGGAACTAAAATTCTCCTTTTTCATTCTGGCCCTTGATCATCCCAAGACACTTCTCACCAGAGGTGGAATTGGCTCCTGTGGCTTTGGACGACACTATCCTGATCCATGTACTATGTGCTGAATAGCTGCCACGCTCTGCCCCAGCGCTCGTTGCATGTCAGTGGTGCTGGATTTGATTAGTTTGTGAAGTGCAGTGGGATCCTGTGTGAGGAAGGTTACTATAAACTGCTGGTAACAGCTGCCTGTGCTGTAGATCCGTGGTTAGCATCAGCAGTTTTCTGTGGAAGAAAATCCCATGGACGTCTGTGTGGGTTCCCAAGAGCTCCAGGGAAAGCTGAGATGTGAATCCAAGGTAGAGGAGGGTAACTCTGCAATATAAATGAAACCAACACATATTTTCACCTACATTTTTGCTTTCCACAGAAATCGTCCCAACTGTAGAAGCATCAGGAAGGAAGAATATGACCTTAAATCCCTTTTACAGGGTGGGAACAGTTGTAGTAAGGGGAAATCAATGCAAGACCTTTTATAACGGTTGGACTCAATGATCTTAAAGGTCTTTTCCAACCTAAATGATTCTATGATTCTTTAAAATCACACCAGCAGAGCCATGGTCAGGAGATAACAAAGAAAAAACACACCAAAGTCCCCGTTCTTTGGCACTTACAAGCTTAATTAAAGGGTAATGTAATCAAGCCGGTGATTAATCATAAACTTTTTATCAATGGAGAATGATAGATTTTCCCCGCCAAAGACTCCAGCTCACGTTTTGCTATCACTCTAACTTCATCAAGTACACGCACTCAATCTTTCTCCACTTGCCCAACATGAGTCTGAAATAGCTTCATGGGAGCCTGAGGAATTACACCAGAGTAAAATCAGCCCGAGGAGATAATCGCAAGGTAATAGGATCCTTCCTTAAACTCCGATACCTACACAGAGTCAAATAAAGGGATCTGAATCCATATTCCTACTGGGTGATAAGAAACTTTTATGGCACGAGTAGTGCATTGCTTTGTAGATAAAATACATGTTCCTTAGGGGCATTAAATTTATAATCCCTGAGGCAAGGGCGCGCATTATCCTTGTTCCCAACAGTACACAGAGTGGCATGAAAGACACCAGCGAGGGAAAGTCATACCTCATCCTGCTGGATCATGCTGTTACTGTAATAGGAGGGAAACGGAGGGGTGATATTTTGCCGCAGCCAGCAAGGATAAAATGGCCAAGAGTTTACATACTCAGATTCTTGTGAAAGGAAAATAATAGCCTTCTCAATCCCTTCCTACAGGATTCCTCACGCCATTGCAACAACCCCACCGCAAAGCTAAGCCAGTCTGTATATGAACATAAACAAAGTCAGAACATCATACTTTGCACCAAATAAAGCCTGAGGGGGGAAATACCTCTAACTTAAAGTATATGCTGATGTAAGAGGGTCTCTTTGTAATAAACTCCCACACTGTAGCCTTAAACCTTAATGGTCTGTGAAAGTTATTATGCGATGTTTTTAGCATTCAATTTCATTCTGACAGGACTTTGTGATGTGTATTACAGAAGAATACTGTTAAGCTAATCATATTAATACCAAATCTTTGTAATATAATAGCTTCAAACATTTTGAGCAAGGCACAACTTGACTTTTCATAAATACAGAAAGACAAATCTTTTAATGATGTTATTTTCCTACTGCTTCCCCAAGTCCATCTGTTAGAGCTGCTAAAGATCAAGGGCCATCATTTTTTTTTTCTGCAGACTGAACAGTGGAAAAGATACTTGGCTTCCCAGGGCCTAATTCTGCACTTTTTTATTCCCAGGGACAGTCTCTTCAGGCATTATCAGTTTGTCTTTCTTTTTCTTTTTAAGACATGCCTGGTATAAGTCATGTCTGAAATATAATTCCTTATTTCTGCTACTGATGACAGCTTAAAGTATTAAAAGGAATTTTAAAGTTCTTTTTAGGTTTCTCATTTTCACATTATTATTATTTTCCTTTCTGCATTTCATTCAGTTTTGGTAGCAGAAGCAGCCTTATTGGAGTCACTTTTTCCTTCCGTTCATAAAAACTAGTTCTACTCTGTTTGCCTCTGATGAGCAGTTAAAAGAAAATGAAATAAAAATACAGGTAGCAAATACTCTGAAACACTCACCAATGTAGAAGTGCATATACTTAAAAACTGAATTTGCATCCTAAAATTGTCAAAAAGGGCCCTTTAAGCTTGAAACAGGAGCAGATTCTTTTAAACTTTCCCAGAGAATAGCAGTGACCTTGCAGATCAGATAACCCATGGTCTACAAGAGTTCAAATATGTCATCAAGACTTTATTTTACTGCTTGATGTTCCTTGGCCTAGTTGCTCCAACCAGGCTAATTGCACCATCCCCCCAAAAAACCCCACAGCAGGACTGTACAACCAGAACCAACGTCAGCAAAGCAGAGCTGGGTGCATGGTAGGAACAAGGATAAATGAGACACTGTGTCGAAGGCTGGATTTTTGCTGAGTGACTGTAATCTGATGGGTACGATATATTAAAACTAATGGAAACATTTGATTAAAAATATGCTCAATCTTTGCACAGTCTTATCACAATGCTGTCATAGGCAGGCAGCCAAGTGCATAGCTGCAGCACAAATGACCATGACAGAAATCCACAGGCCCCAGTCTTCCTCCTTTCACAGATAGCTTGCCAGAAGGATACCTGTGCTCCTCAGACCTCCGCTGCCCTTAAACATTTGCACTGAGAGACTGAGATCTGCTATCACCACCCTTAAAAATACAGACAACTCTGCAAGCATCATCTCCCCAAGCCCGTGACTTCCTGGTGTACGTCCAGGAAGCCTTAACCTTCCCAAAGGGTCACTTGCTTTCGTGTCAGGTCCTCTGAACAGCCTTCAATCTCTATGGTTTTATTCCAGAAAAATATCTATCAGTTTGCCAAGAGATAGTGTTGTCCTCCTGCTTATAGCAAAACCTTCACAGAGGGCCAAACAGATGTGGTGAAGCCCTAATCTCTGCTGCTGGTTTCAGGGAGGCTGAGAGGCCACCAGCAATGCCGGTGTGCCTACAATATCTTCTGCATCCCACCGTGAAGGGCAAGCATCTCGAAACACCCTCTCTCTTCTCGCTTGCTTTGCAGCCAGCTCGATTTCGGTGACATATCTGGTTTGCTGTTCCCTTACCCTTAGTTATTGCTAGGGAGATGTAGGAGCCTATAAACACAAGAAATAAATGCATCCTAGTCAGCGTGAGAACGGCTCCCCTTAATTCTTTCTCTAACAGGCTGTAGCTTGTGAAATCAAATAAGCATTGCATGTTAGTACAAAAACTGACTTCAGTGTATCTTCATTGATTTTTAGTATTAAGTAAGACTTTTGCTTGCATTTTTATGAGAAATGAGTACTTTTCAAAGTTGTTGAGGAAATAGCAGTTATTGTCAACAAACTACTTTTGTTTTACTCCAGCGTGGGCTGTTTCAGGGAAGTAAACCAGGAGAAGACTAATCATTTTCAGCAACAGCTACTGTCTAGATTACTTTAGCTTTAACTTCAGACTGTACCCTTAGGCTCCAGTTCAGCCATGTATTTAAACATATATTTAATTTTTAAGCATATGAGTAATTCCGGTGTACTTACTTATTTAAATTTAGGCACATGTTTAAGTCCTTTCCTGAATTAGCTTCTAAATCATTCACAACCTGGCCTCATTTCCATCAATGCAAATCATTGTGCTACATCATTTGATTACTCCAGAAGGAGGAAAAAATATTCTCGGTATTTCTTGAGAAAGTTTTCCTGCTTTTACACTAACATTTTGCTGAGATTCAGCTTCTTTAACCAGTTCCAGCCCCAGCCTGAATTCAAAGCCAAAGCCGGGATTTGATGAAATACTTTGCTTGTGGACAAAATATGCTCAAACTATACACAGATTTTAAAGAGGACAGATAAGGTGGGGGCATAACTTTATCATGCGTTTCAAACAAAAATGTAGCCATTCCCCTCTTCCAGATCCTCCCTTTCCCAGCACAATATTTTGGGAAATTACCTGCGCGTTTCAAGACACACAGCAATTAGCACTCATGCCATGATACACACGCATGTGACACAAGCTTGTGCCTGGCAGAGACCTCTGTGTGTATTTTGGGTTGGAAATAAATAGTGAGGTTTATCTTGTTTTTTCTTCAGGTGTCTGAAGTGTTGGATCTGCATGCCCTACCATTCTCCAGTTGAGAATCTCTGTCAGGTGATCTCATCTAACTTCATTGTGTTCATCCAGACGTCTTCCTAGCCCGATGCAATCATGACTAGGGAATCCCATGAGAGCATCCTCCGAATTTTTCAGCTGCATGAAAAAAGACCTTCCTGACGTAGTCAAGCGAATGGAGGTTTTTACACATGCTGTCTGAGCCTCACCATTTTCTGAATGACTGGGGATCCTATCAACAGGCAACAGCAGACTAAGCACTTTGATAAAGCCACTTAAGTCCCAAGCTGGGAATCAAGAAAACATAAAGGATAAAGGGAATTTAGAATGGAATGACATCACATTTTTAATTTTGATTGTTCTTTACTTTAAAAGTGGACACTGATGCTGCTACAAACTACGCTCTTCCTAGGCCAAGGTGATGTTAAGACCATAGAAAACGTCATACTTTGGAAAGAAAGCATCTCTGATGTAGCTGTTAATCAAAACTGACATTCATGTTTTATTTCGACTTTTTTACTTTAATCCCTCTGAAATGTAATACACATTCAGAGAGATGATTCCTTTTTTTTTTTCCCCCCCAAGAAGCATCATCCACAGTTTAAGGTTGTAAATCTGAGCAATTTAGAAAACACAAACGAAAATTAGCCAACAAAAGAAATTCAATTGAGTTAAATAAGAGGCTATTATCATACCTTACATTCTCTTCTGTCACTAGCTGTAGCTCTCAGTGGAGAGCTAGTTGGGTAAGAACTAACCAGAGGGGACAAAACAGCTACTGCTGACATTACACACTATTCCAGACACAGCAAAAAGAATATAAAGTAAATAGCATACAAAGATGTAACTCTAGGATCACGTGTTTCCCCAAAGATATGCTATTCCACACTCATTTTTAATCAAATTGAGCTGCACCGCAAGTAAAAAAATACCAGTTGCCACAAGCACATCAAATTAAGTATAAATATTTCTGAAGACTTCACTAAGACTATAATTTCATCTTTCAAGGTTTTCAGTTCTTCACTTCTTTTTCTGATTTATGGATCAAGTAGACCAGACTCCCCAAAGCTTGTCACCCTGCATCATTATTTATATTTTTACCCATCTAGTATAACTGCCCCAGATTCGAAACGGTAGCACTCTGGATCCACTCATTTGGCACACACATGAAAGTACACACACACACACACACACACACACACACACACACGGCAAAAGGTGGTAGAAAACCCAGGCAATATGAGTTTATTTGATTGTAGTCATTAGTGCTATACATTACAGGTTCAATCCTGCTCCCTTTGATGTTGATGGTAATACTTCCATTGAATTCATGTGCTCTGAAAAATGCCTGAGTTTTGCAAATTTATCATTTTGTCATCTATGCTTCAGGTCAAAATTATAATCCAGTGTTTTAGACTTGGTTTTGAGCCAAATGATTTTTACTAAATGTTCAAAGAACGCATACTTGTCCTTCAGAGAGGTGCCAATCCACTTTACAACCAAGGAGTAAAACAGCTGAGGTTTTCAAAACGGTTTGAGGGATGGAAACATCTTGCAGGTGACTACAGCAATCTCAGCTTCCAGGGTCTCGCTGCAGCAAACAGCAAGGCTCTCCTCTTGCTGGGGGCACGATGCTGCCCACCTGCTTAGAAAGAGTTGGGAAAGTCATTTGCAGAACATCAGAAGCGAAGGAGACTTTCCGGGACTGTTCGTGCTACTGAACTGCAGCTCCTTCAGTGAAATATCCTAAATCCTAATAATTTACATTATCCACTCCACCGCTTTTAAGTGAAGCATGTTTCTTTCTCTCCTCATCCTCACCTTCTCTTAGCCCCTGGTGGAGAACACTGCATGGTGAGAAACGTTAGGTAGTAAGAGGTAAGTTCTTCTGGTCATTGCAGTTGTTCAACCAAATGTATTCAACAGCAATATTCAAGAAGTTCTGAAACAAGACAGATGAGCTTCCCAAAAATGGGACTTGATTTTAAGGCAACAGAAAGGATGAGAGAACATGGAAACAATTTAGGTGGGTGTCAGATGTCAATAGGACTTTGATTTTGAAAGCCTCTCCTTCCGTCCCAAGTTAATGTACCAAGAACTGGGACCTTAAAGAAGGCGAGGATATTACAGGGGAGCCAGGCACCTGATTTACTGAAGAAATGACCCGTAGAACTGCCACTGGCTTAAATTGGAGTCAAGAAGTGCTGAGCATCCCCAAAAATCTGGCCCCAGAGGTTATTTGCACCGCTTTTACTCGGAGGGTGTGTCACAAAGATGCAGCAAGCAGATTTACCACTTTCAGGCAGGTGGAGAAAGAGCAGACAGGGCAGTGGACTGAAACGAGAAATGCAGTGTGTGGCTGGACAGACTCGGTTCTGGGCTCTGGGAGAGCTAGAGAACTGATGGTGGAGACGGTGACAACAAATGTGCCAGATATCATTTGTATTTAGACCAGAGTCCCCAAATAAGCTTCTATCATCACACCTTTTTACTGCACAGAAAAGCGCACAGGGATGTGTGTTGATCTCTGTGGCTACCTCTCTCTGGAGCCTATGCGTTTAGCCAGGAAGCAAATCTGCCTCCATGGAGCTACCCCACCAGCCCAGCCTATCTGATAGTTTGGATCACAATTACTAATGCATCTTTTCTGGCAGAGGGAGACAAAAAAACCCGTAAGACGACGACACCTAAGACATTCCTGAAATAGCTTTTCTGCAGCATATATGATACTGATTTACTGACGCTTATCGGGAATTATGCAAGGTAGTCTGCAAAATTTGATTAGGGCTTTGCCACTAATGAATAACACAGCATAGGGATCATTCCAGTAAACTGTCTGTCCCCCCACGCCAAGCACACCGTCACATCAGCAATCTGCCCCATTACAGCAACCCAACGGCTGCTGACTTCAGTGGGAGCAGAACTGAACCTATAATCACTACGAAACATCTCCCTGTGTTTTTTGTTTTGCAATATTCGTAAAAAGAGAGATGAAAAATAGTAACACCGTGCTTCAAAAGCTACCACCAATATCCAATTCTACAACAAGCTTCTAACAGTATTTATAATGTGCCTTTAAATTGCCTTGCGATACTACACAGAGCAAGCGTCAGTTTGGGGAATGGCGAAAATGTTCCTTTGCGACCTTGTAAATCGAGTTTAAATGCTCTATGTGGCTAAGATGTGCTTTTTCATAGCTCACTAATCCATATCAAACACCAGCACCTATGTTGGTCATTTTCATGCTGATGTGTTACCAAATGTGTACTGTCAGCTGAGGACTCTGGGTTAACAGTGCCTAGCAAAAGAGAAACTGTAGCCGCTGGTTTTAATATCAAAATATTTTCCACCGAAACATTCTCACTTTGAGGACATGAGTGCTTAAAGACATTGTCTATTCACCTTGATGCTGTCCGTCAGGCTTCCTTTGGTGCCTCTCCTTCCACCGGCTCATTTCTGGCACGGCCAAACATGAAGTTTCCCTTGATGAAGAAAGAAACAAAACCAGCCCTCGTTTCCTTCCTTTTTCTTCCCCTGTCCTCAGCCCTGTCGCCTCCCCTCTCCACTTTCTTACCTCTACTGTCCAGGCTGAACTTGGGCTAATTTCCATCAGCTCTGGAAGGTGACTGCGGCCTGTCCCCGCCTGTCCGCTCCCACCAGCGATGCCTCCTCGCCTCAGGACACCCCGGCCGGCCGCCCCCGGCTCCGCACCGGCCTCACCCTCCCTGCCGCCCAGCCTCGCGCCTCTCCCCAGCTCGGCGATGGTCCCCCCGCACAAATCCCCCGCGAGCTTTGCTCCTTCGACCCCCTCCCTCCGCAGGCCCCACACGGCGGGCCTGCATTTTGGGTGGGTGGAAAGGAGGGAGAGCAGCCCCCGCGGCCCTCCGGGTGCTGGAGCTCAGCACCGGCTTCTCCAGCGATGCCTCGGAGGAGCAGCTCACCCATAAGCACTCGTCCGACCGAGGGAGACGGCCCGGGCGCCTCTCAGATCCATCCCGAAGACGCGCGGCTTTGCGCCAGGCCCTGTGGGTGCACGTCCCAAGGGGACAACATGGCGGGCGGCTACGCCACCACAGGAGCTGGGCCGTACCCGGGCCGCTCTCCTCACCGGAGCCCGCGGCACCGCGGGGACCTCATCAACGGGGGGGGGGGGGGGGACACGGGACAACACCTCCTGCCTCGTTAGCAGGACATAATTAGAGGCGGCGGCGAAGGAAAGCAGGTGACAGGCGGGAGAGCCAAGGTGGAAGCACCCAGGGTTGGAAGCCACGGCCAGCTGGACGCCGCTCCCGCCCAACCCCGCCCGTTTGCGCCGGTTTAATCCGCTCGGGGCCGTGTCGCCCCCACCGGAGCGGGGTGTCTGTGTGTGTGTGTGGGGGGGGGGGACGGACCCGCGCCGCGCGGCTTTTCGAAAGATTACGGCGGGCGGCGGCGGCACGCGAGGAATGCGCGCCCCCGCGCAACGGGGGACGCGCCCGTGCGCGTCCCCGGCGAGGGTGGCGGGCCGGGCCGGGCCGGGCCGGCCGCCCTTTTTGTCAGCGGCGGCGGCGGCGGCGCGGGGCGGGATGACATCATGAGAAAGTGCCGGCCGGGAGCGGCGATCCCCGGCAGCGGGCGCCGCGGGGAGGGGAGGGGAAAGGCGGGGAAGGGGAGAGGCGGGCGGGCAGGAAGGAAGCGCCGTCGGAAGCCCCCGGGGGCGATGGAACGGCGGCGGCGGCGGCGGCCTTCCTCCCCCCCCCCCATCCTCCTCCTCTTCCCCGGGAGCGCCCGCCGCGGGCCGGGCGCGTTAGGCAGCGGGGCAGGAGGCGGCACGCCCGTTAAGCACCCCCCCCCCCCCCCCCCGCCCCGGGGGGACGGGCGGGGAACCGCGTAGGCAACCCCGGGGGCTCCGGTCGGTGCCGCTGCTGTGGCGGTGGCGGTTGGGTAGCCCGTTAAGGGGCCCGCTGGGGGAAGCCGGTAACGCGGGGCAGGCCGGAGGGCGGCTCAGGCGGGGACAGGGCAGGTAGCGGGACCTGCCTGCCCCGGGTGCGGGCAGGTGCGGTGAGCAGAGGCGGAGCCCGGAGCCGTCACCGGGACGGGGATTGGGGGGGGGGGGGGGGGGGGGGGGAACGGGACGAACGCCGGCCCCGTCGTCGTCGTCCGTGGTTACCCGAGACCGAGTTCCCCCTTTTGTCTCGGCGTGGACCGGGCGAGCCCCCCGCGCCGAGATCTGCCCGATCCGCCTGGTAACAACCCGGCGCCCCCATTGGCTCACGCTAATGGCCGCTTCCTGCGGCCGCGCCGCCCCGCGCCGCCCCGCCGGGGGCTCCCCCGGGCCCCGGGCCAGCGCCGCTCCCCGCCGCCGGCACCTCCCGCCGGGGAGCCCCGCGCCCCGCCGGGGGGGAGCTTTTATGAATGAAACACCGGCCTCGTTGCTGGAAGAGTAAAGGGGAAGGGGGGGGGGGGGGGGAAACCCTCGCCAAGCCCACCCTAACCGGGACGCACCGGGAGGGCGAGGACGCCGGAGGCGCGGGCGCTGCGCCGGGCTGGGAGAGAGGATCCGTGGTCCTGGGTAGGGCGATGTGGTCAGGAGCAAATGTTTGGAGGCAAAGAAGTGGCATCAAGCCAGGGGGACCGGGACCGGCTCCCCCCCCCCCCCCAGGGCATTGCCTGCACCCCCAAACCAGCTGCTCCCCCAGAAAGGTGGCAGGGAAGTCAATTAAATAGGATCCCCCCAAGTTGTGCGTCACGGGCAGGCCGAATTCCGCTCCGGGAGTGCAGGGTCATGGCGTGTTTCTTCATTAAAAATTAAAACCTCCCCGGCCAACTGAAGTTGTGAAAACAGAAGTGCATGTCCTGCGTATGAAGCACAATAGGCAGGCGGAGGGACGCAGGCAGGGGACAGCTTCCTCGCTGAGAAACCGTCCAGATTCGCCCCACGGGCTGCGGCGCGCAAGGGGAACTGAGATCCCCGGGTCTCCGACATCCTCCTAAGAGACGAAGACAAAATGGAGACAAATGGTCGAGCAAACGGGTAAACTAAGAAAGATGGGCAGATATTTCATGCAAAGAGATTACGTAAACATACAACTGTGCAACAACATGCCCTGTGATCTTTGGCACTGCTTTCCCCGCAGGTCATGCAAGAGAGATGCTGTATGACTCCACGGCATGTCCACCACGGCATGTCCTTCCACGGCCAGGAGACCCTTCCGCTGCCCCGACGCCTGCCGGCGATGCTGCCGCGAGCGCCGTACCACCGGTAGGTATTCCCGCTATCGGTGCCGCACGCAGGTGATGCTAAAGCACCGAGGCTGAGGTTAAATCCGAGCGCTCAGGTTTTGAGGGGTGGGCAGGCAGAAGGCAGCGTGAACCCCAGTTTACGGCCTTCCCGCTCCTCCCAGTTCCACTGTGGTGCAGGACAAGTCGTTTCTCCCATGTGGTGGTACGTTGCCTTCACCGCCGGGATTCTCCAGCAGGCCCCAAGCTCCCCTATCAGCCCCTGGAAAAGCGAGGAGTTTAAAAGAAACTCTTTTTTTTATTAGAAACAAAGCAAAGCAAAGTGTTTTCAGGTACAAGCAGTTCAGCCAGGGAACGGGAGTTATTTACGGTGGGGCCCCGCTGTTGCACGTCACGCGTGGACAGGCTGTCCTGGCGGCGCGGCGTGTCGGATGAGGCCCCGGCAGGCTCCGGTGGCTGCCGGTACCTCCCTCCTTCCCCCCCCCCCCCCCCCCAATTCATCTCCCTGTAGGTGCTGGAGGAAGCTCTGGCCACCATTTTGCTGCTCTGCTGGGATATTTTTTCTGGGTGGCTGTGAGCGGTGGGGGTGGGGTGCCGAGTGCGGCCTGCCCGGCGTGCGCTGCCGCCGACTGCGGCTCGGATTAGCTATCGTCCTGTCCCTTGCCACCTCTGTGCCCCTTTTGGGGGGTAAAAAGTTTAAAGTGAAAGGAAAGAGGTGTAACAAAAAAAAAAAAAAAAAAAAAAGAGGGAGAGAAGAAAAAGCACCGTCTTGACAGAGGTGGGGGAGACCCCAATTCCTTTAAAATTCTGGCGTGCAGCAAAACCATCTAGGCTGGGAAAAAACAGGACTGAGGAAATGGGAGAAAGCTTCTTCCCTTGGGAATCAACTACAAAGACTGGGAGTTGAGGTTGGGAGCGCGCCTTTTGAAACGACAGATATCGCAGGTATGTGTCGGCGACGGCAATAATAATAATTGATAACGAAGAGCGACGCACCGGTACTGCCCTGCTCCCCCTCCTCGGCGCCCCCAGTAAAATAATACCAACCAAGTCTCCTTGTATTTATATCCCTGCGTGTCTGTGTGTGGCCTAGCCCCATTCATCATTTGGCTCCCACTGCAGAACTCGCTCCATTTTTAAAATTATGCATGATACACTGAAGAGACAATTTGGGTTTCCCCCACCTCTCCCTTGCCCTTGAAGAAAGCAAGCCCTTGTCTCATTTGCATTTGCATTAAACCCCTGCTCTCTATAAGCTAAGCAAAGGGGAAGGACTTGAAGCCTATGGGATGGCTTTAGGGCTCTGCCCCTTGCTTTTGGCTCTCTCTCTCTCTCTTTCTCATTCTCTCTCGTGCTTTGATCTCTGCTTAACAACAGTAACGTCACAGGGACTATACAGGAGAGTTTTGTTGGAAGTTAGAAAGTTTTGCAGCCTCCAGAGGGCTGTAGCGGCAGTAGCAGAAGCAGCATCCAAGGGACTCCTGGAAGGGGAAGAGAGGGAGCGAGCGAGCGACTGACTCAGTCCTGCTGCAGAAAAACTGACTCGAGACGACGGAGGCAGACATGGAACATCAGCTGCTGTGCTGCGAGGTGGAGACCATCCGACGAGCCTACCTAGATGCCAACCTCCTCAATGACAGGGTGCTGCAGACAATGCTGAAGGCGGAGGAGACCTGCTCGCCCTCCGTCTCCTACTTCAAGTGCGTGCAGAAAGAAATCTTGCCATATATGAGGAAAATAGTTGCCACTTGGATGTTGGAGGTTTGTATCTTTCGGCGATTTTTGCTTTGCAAGCTTCGGCACCACCGAAATGAATTAAAGCCGCGGAGCTGCTCCCCCAGCTCCTCCTGGCCCCCCCCCCCCCCCCCCCGAAATAAGTTCCCCGGCGCGGCACACGTTGCTCTGCCTTCGGAGACGCCCGCGTGTAACGAGGGGACGCGGCCCCGGTTTTCCGATCCCCGCCGCCGTTATTACCGCTTCTTTATCCCCGCTGCAGCAGTCGGCTCCCACCGCCGAGGGGCGGCGGACGACCGTCCTCGTCTCCCGTTCCCCCCTTCGCCCCCAAGCCCGGTACACGGGGTCGCGGGGTCCCCCGGCATTTTTTTTCCGGCCGTCGGGGCAAGGCGGGACCGGCGGAGGGGAGAGCGGAGAAGAGCCCGTTCGACCGTGTGTTCCCCCCCCCCCCCCCCCCCCCCCCCCCGCCGGGGAGCGGCCCCGGTTGCCGAACCCCCGGCCGCGCTGTGCGGGGCCGCCGGGAAAGCCTGCCAGTTCATTTTTTCTGGGGATTTTATTTTAAATTAATATCCTTGTACACGTATGCAAGTGGTTACCCGTGCCAGTATTATGCGCCATCTTTGTTCTTTTATTTGCAAAGCAAAAGTGTTTATTAATCGGCAGAAAAAATTAAGAAAGTCCCGGGGAGCAAGCCAAGGGTGTGTGTGTGTGTGTGTGTGTGTTGCGGGGGGGAAGCGGGGGAAGGGGGCCGGGGGAGAGAAGGTCGGGGGCCGGGGGACCCCGCTGGGGCTGCGGGCAGGGGGACCGACCGGAGGGGCTCCGGGCTTTCTTGGGGGGAGTTGCAGGGTGAAAGTTTCTTTGTTCAGCGCGAAGAGAGGCTGGAGCTGTGGTCACCCCTCAAAGGCATGCTTGTGCTGCGGCGGCGATCTGCAAGGTCGCCTGGGAAAAGCGAGTTGGAAAGGGCCTCGTCCCCTGGCGAGACACGTCTGGGGGGGCTCCCAGCGGGAGCCCCAGGAGCTGGGCTACATTTTCATGCTTTTTCGGAAGCCCTGGGCGCCCGCGATCTATTTTTAATTAATTTTTGAAAGCGCAGCGCCCTGCCTTGCTCTGGGAAATGTCGCGCCCGGCTGTGCTGCAGGGCGAGAGAGGGAGGCGGTGAATTTTACTTCGGGGGGTCTCCCCGGAGCCCCCCAGCAGGACCATCGGCACGGGGCTCGGTAAAGGACCCCCGCCGCTTCATTTTCAACCTTTTTTGAGAGCTCGAATAATTTTTTAAATATTTTTAAATATTTTTTGAAAAGATGACGTCTGGGGAAATGAGGCTGGACGCCACCTTTGTGTCTCGACCAGAGAGGGGAATCGGCAGCACAACAGCAAATTAGATGAAAAAAAATAAAAGCGAAATAAATAAATCCGAGGGCAAGCCCGGCTCTGCACCCCATTCCCAGACACGGGGGTTCGCATTTTCCTCCGCTTGCCTTTTTTTTTTTTTTTTTTCCTCTTTTTAAAAATTTGTTCTAGGGGTTGGAAAGATGGGGACAGACCTCCTCTTCGACCCCCCCCCCCCCCCTTTTACCATGAATCGCTTGCGGATTTCTATCGCCACATTTCTCCCCACTTTGTCACTCGTGACTTTCTCTTTCATTTTCTTTGATGCCTCTGGTTTTCCCTTATTTATCCGTTTCCCCCAACTGCATTTCCCCCCCCCCCCCCCCCCCCGTCTCCTTCAACCTTGCCCTGCAAAGCCTGGGGGGGTGAGGGGGGGAGGGAAGAGGAGGGCAGCAGGACAAGCCTAGCTTTCGCCTGTATTAAATTATTCTTCAACGATCTCTCTCCTTCTTCCAGGTCTGCGAGGAGCAGAAGTGCGAAGAGGAAGTTTTCCCCTTGGCTATGAATTATTTGGACAGATTTTTGTCGTTTGAACCCCTCAAGAAAAGCCGATTGCAATTGCTCGGAGCTACCTGCATGTTTGTGGCTTCAAAAATGAAGGAAACTATTCCTCTGACCGCAGAAAAACTGTGCATTTATACAGATAACTCCATTAGACCCGACGAATTACTGGTAATTTCACGTTTAATCACCTCAGGAAAAAAAAAAAAACCAAAAAAACCACCCAAAACCCAAACCAAACAAAAAAACCAACCGAAAAACCAAACAAAAAAAGCCCCCAAACCAAAAAAACGCCGATTACAGAGCCCCTCTGCCACCGGGGCAGGCGGGGAGGGGGCTGCCTCCCCTCCAGCGGGGATCGCTCCCCGTGGCCGCAGGAGCTCTAACCAACCCCGCTGGCGGCCCGGGAAGGGAGCGGGGCCGGAGCCGGAGCCGGAGCCGGGGCCGGGGTCGGGGTCGGGGTCGGGGTCGGGGTCGGGGTCGGGGTCGGGACCGATCCCCCCCCCCCCCCCCCCCGGCTCGCCGCTTCCCCGGCCGCGGCCCTCGGGCTGCCCCGGCCGGACCCGCCGCCACCGCGCTGCCTTGGCGCCCCCTGGCGGCCGCGCGGGGGGCTGCGGCCGGCGCTTCCCGGCGGGGGGCGACCCGGCACCCCCCCCCCCCCTTCCCCTTCCCCTTCCCCTTCCTCTTCCTCTTCCCCTTCCCCATCCCGGGGCTCAGCCGCGGCAGGACTTCCGACCTCCCCTCTCCCCTTTTCCCCCTCCGCGCACCCCCAGCCGGGGAAGCGGGTTCGGCCGAGAGCTGACCGGCCCAGCTGCGGATGGTGCTCGTCGGAGCGTGTGTGAGCGGAGCTAACCACGTTTTTCCCTCTTCTCCTTCCTCTTCTCTTCTTCCCCCTTCCCTCCCTCTTGTCTTTGCAGCAAATGGAGCTGCTTCTGGTGAATAAGCTGAAATGGAATCTGGCTGCAATGACCCCCCACGATTTCATTGAACATTTCCTTACTAAAATGCCTCTGGCAGAGGACACCAAGCAGATCATCCGTAAACATGCTCAGACTTTTGTGGCTCTGTGCGCTACAGGTATGAGCCCTGCACGTTAAGCAAAGCGTGTTGCTCCCCTACACGCACCTACCCCCCGGCTTATAAAGCTTCCCGTAGCCGTGGTCTAAAGCGAGCTCACAGAGCTGCGGGGAGGTAGTTTAAGCCCCGATTATTGCCCCTTGTTTGCAGAAGGTGGATTACTTTGCAGAGGTAAGTTTTTTCCTAAGATATTTTGCTTCTGAGTTGAGATCTGTGGTGGTGTCAGGGAGGGAGAAGTACCCCCCCCTCTTTGTAGCTTAGCCGTGGAGTCGCAGCTCGGCGCGGCACGATTTCTTCACCTCCGTACGCCGGGTTTTATGTGGGGGCTGCAAAAGGCTTACTGCCCTGTACGGGGAATCCCTGCCCGCGTGGATTCATTCTTAAGACAGTTTTTAAAGGCGGAGGGAGATTTTGCTTGTGAATAGCTCTGCGTGGGGGTTTTAAAACTTCCCTCTTCAAGTTGCCTCTTCCCCCCTCCTCGGTGGCTGGTGGATTGGAGGAGGGCCACGCGGCACGGAGGCTTTCCTGGCACAGGACCGAGCCGCTGCCATCTGCACCCTTCTGACCACGTGCTGTGCTGAAGCCATGTGCAGGGCCGGCCTCCAAAGACGCCGACTGTTCGCTAGGCCAGGTTTGCAGAGGCCTGATCTTTGGTTTCAAGGGCACCGTGCGTGCGCGCGCGCTGGTTCTTTGAAGTTCCGTGTTTGCACGTGGACCGTGTGTGTGCGCATTTGTACGTGTACCGGCTTCACCCACTGAACCCTAGCAAGCGGGAAGGAAAAAAGTTTTAGAAGCGTCTGTCTGTTCTCGCTGTTCCCACAGGACAGAGTGGAGGAGCAGGGACAAAAGAAATCCTAGAGGGAAGATACTCTGTTTAAACAAAACGTGTTCAGCGCGTTTTCTTTTAGCATGGCGAGACCAATCCAGGAATGGCAAAAGAAGAAGGAAGAAAAAGCGGCCAAAGCAAATGTGCTTTTGCAGTAGCACGTAAAGAGGAATGCCAGACACTCTGTTGACACTGATAAAAACTTAGTGTAAAGGAGATACAGCGCTTTAGTAAACGGTAATATTCAGTAGCAGTTGTGCTAAAAAAAGAGGTCAGGCCTGCATGTGGACTTGAGAAGGAGGTATCCACATTCGAAAACCTTGTTGGGATGTGTGTGGCCAGTGGCACAAATTAATGTTGCGTAGTTTATTTTCCAGAGATGGATTTGGTATAAAAAGATTGAAGAAAGATTGCAGGCACTCGGAAGAAAAATTTTATTTCACAGAATCGGCCCTACTGCGAGGCCTAAAGATGGAACGACCGAGCCATGAAAGAGAAATTTATAAACACTGGCATTGCGCTTCATCTTGGGCCTAACATCAGCATAACGGGCAGTTCATAAGTTAGATTGCCTGGAATAATGCTCGGTGTTCAGAGCGCTACAACCTTCAGCCAGCCTTCAAACTACCTGCAGCAACATTTTGGGAAAATCAGACATAACTCTTCATGCCAGATTCTACCAGATAAGGCTGCTGTGACTTCGAAGGCGAGAGTTGCTAAGTTGGAAGCTTCCTCAGCTGCTAGCTAAAAAGAACAGCTACCCGGCCTCCCCTTTGGATATGGGGATGTTTAACCTAGGTTGTTGTGTTGGCAATGACAGGGATGAAAACAAGAGTAGTTCAAAGGTTGGAGACTTGCTAAGAGTCCAGTACTTTGATCTACTGTCGGTGTTGTTATGTTTCTTTTAGGAAGCACATCCAGAGCCTTTATTTAACACTGCTACACACCACAGCTGGAGAATGGATCAGTAAATGAGAACCATGTTCTGGGAGTTTTACTTAGCTTTTAAAAAAAACAGTGCTGAGCTCACCAGAATTGGGGCCCTCTACAGCTCCCTATTGAAGCTGGGAATATTGCCTGGGGAAAGAGCGCTCAGGAAGGCTGCCACTAGGCTCTGTATTTTTATTGTTATTTTTGGATGTCAGGATTTTCTCTACCTCTTGCTTTCCTCATGACTCCTTTGTTGGCTAGTGAAGATCACATGTGGCTTAAGTAGCATCTGGACTTTGCTTTGCTGTTGCTGGGTTGTGTTGTATTTCCCCTTGCCAAAATGAACCTAGATGGACTGCAAATGCGTTGTGCTGCTTGGATGCTGTGGGGCCCAATCCAAAGTCCACTGGAAATACTGACACTTGCTTAAGTGGCCTCGGGGGCAAGTGCAGTATATCCTTTGCTTGAAGTACAGCCTGCGTCCTCTCCCGTAAAGGAGGGTCTCCTAAGAAGAGACGGCAAAATAGGCCTTGCTTAGAAAATAAAATCTCCGCCAGTTGGCTTAACAAGGTGAAGGCTGTAGAAGTGTTTGTAGATGAGTGCGTATGTGTTTGCTCCAGAAAGAGAAGGTTACGCTGCAAGGTGAAGTTGAGGGGAATTCCTTCTAAGCTCCCTCTTCAGTTGCCTGGCTAGTAGAAGTGGATTTGTTTGATTTGGTTTAGTTTCGAAAAATCCATTTTCACCAAAGGACGTCTTTGTGCTGTGGTAGGTTCAGGAGAAAAAGCAAAAAAAAAAAAAAAAAAAAGATTACCAGGGGTTGTTTGAAGTTAACACATAATTGAGCTTAATGAATGGGGCTTTGGCATGGCCGAGCAAGGCAGGGAGAGCTCAAAAGGAAGCAGGCCTCTTTTGGCCCAAGTTAAGACCAGTGTTGAGGGAGAACTGCAGCTCTATACAAGCATAACAATGAATAGCAACAAATATTGGAGCTTCAGCATTTCATTATGTTCCTCTGGTTATCAAAACATACCAGGCTCCTTTTATATTATTATTATTGCTATTATTATTGTTGTTGCTTTCCTCCTCTCGGATGGAGAAAGAAAGATCCCCCCTTTGAAACAAGCATGTTACAATTCTCCTATTCTCTGGCCTTTATAAAATTGGAAGTCTCAAGGTATGTGACCAGTTGGAACCTGTTGCATCTTGCAGCAAGTGATTTATGTTCGCAGTTTTGATTTGCCTCAATGAAAAGATTTTCATTCATAGCCCCCAGCTCTCCAGACGGATGGAATTGCTGCTCCATTTAAAAAGGAAAAGGGGTGACTCGCCTTGTTAGGAATTTTTTTTAAAGCGCTGCAGCGCCTATATGCCTGCTTTGTCCTCCCTTCAGGGTGGCTGGCATTCTTCTCTCTCCTCCCCCTCCTCTCTCTCTCTCTCTCTCTCTTTTTAACAACGCTGAAGTTGTTTATTCTTTTTGGATGAAGTCTCAGATAGGCTACTGGGGATGTGTGCTTCAATTGATGGGGCCCCCTACCCCATTGTGGCTGTGTCAGGTCTAATTCATCTCACCGAAGCCCCCTTGTTCCTGAGCGCTCAATAGCGCAAGATGAGGCGATGGAGGCTGACAATGATGCCACACTCTTCACTTGGGGGCATCCAATTACAGGCGAGAGGGGCCCCCTGATTAATATGCTGAAATTAGTGGCCTCTGCCACAAATAATTCCTTGTTGAGTTGCAACAAAAAGGCAGTCCATGCTGCTTGTCTGGAGTGGTTATAGGGACAGACACAAACTGGTCATTTAAACTTCATTATCACTTTTCCACCTTGGAAAGAATGAGGGTGCGACTATGAATTCATGTTCTTGTTTACTGCTCCATTTAAAAGAAGAACGCAAATATTAATCCCAAACGTGATCCTGTCAGGACAGGCTCATTAAACTGAAACATTTTGGTCATGTTCTGTTTGTGGAGCTCGGTAAATAGTGTCGCGAACGCGCTGCCACCGTACCCCCTGTGAGCAACCCCATCTTGGTGGAATTCACGCTTGCCTACTGAAATCCCTCATTTCTGAAGTCTACCTGCAACGGTGCGTCAGTATTTCAGTTAGGGGACTGGCTTTGGAATGCGTATAGTGTCAATAAGCAGCCTGGACTACTGTGACTTTGGGGAATGACAGAAGCTTGCTAGAAGGTGGGTGTACTTGAATCTGCCTGGGAATGGGGCAGATTCCGAAAAGGGGCTAAACTAAATTTATTTGAAGCATGGTAACATAACGGAGGTGACTTTAGATCAAGCTTGCCTTTTCGCTGGCAGCGCATCACAAAAGTTTGGCCACAATTCATCGTATCGGTTTAATTTTGAAGGTCCGTAGAATGCTGGGCGAAATGCCCCTTTGAAGGTGGGTATTGGTCAGGGCTACAATGGAGCGTCAGAGGTATATGAATAGATTCAGAGAGAGGACTTTCTTTCATAGAGTCCCGAAGTCTTTAGTTTCACTGCTAAAACATTTACACAAAAGTTATTTTATCATAATAAAGGAGATGCATGATTTAATACTTAAACTGTTCCACTGAGCCCTCTAAGCTGTCCATTCCTTTGATTTCATTCAAGGGTTTGACAGATGGTTTATATTTTTTCAACCCAGAGGAAGTTGTATTCTGATAAAAGCTGAAGGAATGTATCTCAGGTTCTTGTGTATTATGTGGCATTTCCCTTTCTTCCTCACAAAATTGGACGTTTACTTGTGCCACTTACTTCCTTTGTTTCCGATTTTCCTCCAAGGTGTACGCTGCCACGGATCAAACGCATTCCTGTTCAGCAGAAAGAGTCTTAGCATTAAAATGTGGATTATTCTTATTAAAAAACCCAACAAAACAAAACAAAAACCAAACCAAAAACATGCTAAATGGCAGAGATAGCCCCTTAAGGAATCATGGGAGTGGCTTTGTGGAGAGACCTACAGCAATGCAGTCTGGAAGGGGGCCCAGCCTCTTGTCAGCATGGTGTCACATCAGAATGTAACTGATTGTCCGCCAATTCTTGGGACCCCCGTCACTTAGTTATGCCACATTTACATTAAATCCCTGTTGCCAGGATGGATGGCAGCCACTGACAAGAGACTAGGTTGAGACAAAGCATTTTTAAGATGAAACCTTAATTTAAATATGGATTATCTGCCTCCTGACAGGGTTAAGCAGTCTTTCTCTTTCTTTCTTTTTGTTGATGTTGTTGTTCATTAAAGCTATATTCCTTTGAATGTCAGTGCAAAGGTTTCTGCTTTAAGGGGCCCGAGGACTCCTTGTTAGAGTGCACCTAGGATCTGATCATGCGAAACACTTAAGAATGCGAACAGGTTTTCTCAGATGTATAGTGCCATTGACCCCAGTGGCATTATTCACATGAGCAAAGTATTTTAACGTTTGAAGAGCGGGGGCCCTGCTTATGATAAAAATACCTCAAAGTGATGAATGGCCTCCCAGGCTTAGTGCTAGGAAGGGCTACTTGCTGAAGTACAGTTGCTCATGTGGATAAGTGTTTACAGGTTTGGACCTGTAGTAGTTTAGAGCAGGAGGCACCTTTCTGCTCACAATTTTCCCTACCTTTTCGGATGCAATGGTTGGCAGCTGAAGCCATGCTGGTAGAAGAGTGTATGTGTATGGGCAGGCTTCTCCTAAAGCAATCATTTCAGTCTTTTTTTTTTTTTTTTCTCTCTCTTCTTTCTTCATACAGATATTAAATTTATTTCAAACCCACCTTCCATGATCGCAGCTGGCAGTGTGGTAGCAGCTGTGCAAGGCCTGCATCTGGGGAACACTAACACTTTCCTCTCCTATCAATGCCTCACACATTTCCTATCACAAGTTATCAAATGTGATCCGGTAAGTGACTCTTTCTCTCGGTTGATCTCCTGCCTTAGAGTTTTAAGAATGAATGCCTGCATACTGCATAGTAGCTAATCTGACAGTAAATCTTGATAAAAGTCAAAACCTCAGAGTGGGGTTTTTGAACGTGTTCTCTTGTGTCCGTCCTAGTTATTTAGCTGTCATTATATCCATTAATAATCTGTGATTACGCTGCTGCAGTTCACCGATAGGAATGCCACATCCAGCTCTAATGTTTGTAAGAGAGGCGTATCTGACAAAGCAAAGGAAACCCTGCATCGATTTAGGACATTGCAGAGGCTGTGTTTCGTTGTAGGTAATTAAACCAGGAGTCTGTGTAAAACAAAACTTTGAAAATAAGACGAGGAAATAGTTACTGAGACCTCGTGGTATCTCTGACCTTATCTTTGACCATTCTTGAGGCCTTTTATTGTGCCAAGTGGTGTGAAAAAGCCCTTCTTAAAAGAGTTCTAATGATCTAATTTGGTTTATTACGTGCTAGACCTGCACAGTAGCTGGTATTGAATTCCTTTTCGGAACAAATGCTTGTCCCACGACTTTCTGACAAGGTAGATGGTCCTCACAGGACTCTCATTTTGCCCTGCAGCTTCCAGGAGATGCACATCAGTAACTAGTGAGCAATAAACCTTTCATGAGTGAATGGGCCAGGAAGGGAGCCTACAAGGAAGACCTAAAGTCAATGATCCATGTCATAATGGTGTGTGAAGTTGGGGCAGAGTTGAGCTTTGTTTTGTAACAATGTGGAAGACCAATAAATAGATGCTTTAAAAAGGTTCTTGTGAGGTCTCCAAGCGCTGGACAATGAGTCAAATAAAGACAACTCTGTGGTTAGCGGCAGAATCTTTGAGATGCTGTTAAATTATTTTACATGTTAATAATTTAAATACACAGAGAACTGTACTAGTCCAGACGCTGCAAAACTAGGTTTGTATAATTGGGCTTTGTTGACAGGAGTGAGTGATTTCTGGAAAGATGAATGCATCATAATTAATTATTCACAAAAAGAGTATTTTACTTTTGATAGACTATGTGAAACAATTGCTGACAAATATGATACATACCCCAGCTTACTATTTTGATCACCTTAACAATGCCTCAGTATTGAGCGTGTTATTTTTGCCATTTATATTACTGCAGCTAAAGTAATACGGATCCAGTGCTGAAATGTTAAATACTGTAAGAATTTCAAATGCTGAAATAAAATGCCGCTCAGTTTGGTATGTACGTGTAATGCTTTTAGCCAGTTTGTGAACAATGTAGATATTTCAGTGTATGGTTGGCCACTATCCAGTGCGAGATCTTTGAAGCAGGTACTGAGGAAAAATACTAGGCTCGCTATCTATTCTGACAGTATCTGATTCAAACAACATTATTTAATCATTCCCGATACAGAGCATTGGAAGTAGATTCTCTCACATCTTGGAGAACAACAGCATGTCCTTACGTGACTTGACTTAGTTGATGACAGAGCTCTTTTAAAAGAAAAGAAAGCAGTTCTAGCAAGAAGGAGAATTCTTGCTTATTTCTTTTTTATTGTCCAGAGTCATTGCAAGGCCACATTTTGTATGACCTGCACTCAAAGTTAACAGCTTTAAAAGGAAGGAACTTCCCTCCGGCTTTCATTGCTAAATATATTTATGTGTTAGAGCAGCTAGAGTTACAAGTAAGGTTTTGGTATAGGTTGCTACAGAAAATAAGCATCATAAATTTATACGTGTGTATATATATATACACACACACACACACTGTTGTGTTTGTAATTGAATAAGGAAACAGCCTCTTTCACTACTATTGCTTTGAGTAGAGAAGACTGCTTGGTTTCACGCATAGCATGATTCCCCTGCATAGAGAACTTCCCGTAAGATGTGCCTATGTAATCCGTGGTATCGAATGCTATTCCCAATATCTTATTTCACTAGCAAGTATATGAAGTTTGTTACTCCACAGCGATGGTTCCCCTTGTCAGACCACACAAATGAATACGCTTTATATTGGATTGTCTTGAAATATTAAGAGCATGCATTATAACATGGCTAACATTCTCCCTGATTATCTATTAGCTAGAGCAGCTGGTCTGTTGGATTTCAGGTTATATAATTACACTTTTTTACCTTTAGTCTCAAAGAAAGCTGAATCTAAAGTAAAATGAGTATCACCTGATTGGAATTCCTTTATGGTTCATGTTTACGTTGGTAGGAGTCCAATTTCCCATTTTGCCTTTGATCAGGGGTAATTAGAAGTCAGATAATCACAATTAGAAGTCTTGGGCTGTCTTCCATCATTCTATTCTTGACCCCATCATCCAAACAGATTGAATTTTACCTGACATTCATTTCCAGGCCAGAAATTTGCTAAACTAGATTAGATTGGGTTTCCATGCTGTCTGTTAGTACATTGGAATTCGTCTCCCGCCTGCCTCTACTCAGAGGCACCTTGAAACATGTGCTTGTTATCCAGAACGGGTCAGGCTGTAACAAAGGATTTCCAAGCAGTTTCTTTTTTGTTGTTGTTTGTTTCCTTTAGTATCTGACCCTGGAGTCTGATCATGTCTACTGTGTGTGTTAAAGGTATTTGACCACATCAGTTAAGCTAGCAAGTCTTTATTTTTTTTTTTTTCACTGAGGAGCTTAATTAATCCAGGAAGGGTTTGTGACCTTGAACAAACTGTGGGCATTGAAAATTTGGGTAGTGAAGCAGAAAAGTTGTTGGGAGAAGTTATCAGAGTAATGCACAAGTTTTGTATTTGTACGTTTCAGTGTTCAGAAGTACTGAGAATGAAAAAAGCTTTGGTGAGGTTGTTCACAGTGAATTTTATATTTTGCAGTTATTTTTCTAGCTCTAATACATTCCTGCAGACAAAACTATTAATCTAATAGTCATCTAAATAAGAAATGAACAAAAATGCCTAAAACATTAAAAAAATATTGTTCATTCAGCTACAGCTTAAGACATAGTCTGTTCATAATAAATGGTAAAGATTATGTTTTTAAAAAATACAGTTACAACATGCTGTACTCTGAGAATCTCACAGGAAAAAAAATTCTGTGGTCAAAAATTACCTTTAAATTACATAGTCCTATGTAATTATTCATGACTGGACTCCAGAGGGAAAAGAAAAGGTATTTGTAGAAATTCTTTTGAATGGTTTTAGTTTTCAGAGCTCAAACACGCTATATGCAAATGGTTAGGATTAAAAAAAAAAAAAGGCACAAAAAACCCACCAAAACACATCCCCCCCCCCCCCCCCCCCCCCCCAAAAAAAAAGAAAAAAGCCAGCAGGTTTCATTTTGCTCTGAAAATAAATTGGCTTTCCGTTTGGAACACTGAACATGCTACCTTGTTAAAACAGAATTATCCTCAAAAGTGCCTGGATTTGTAAAACCAAAAATACTTAAACCTGTATTCATGTACTACTCTTTAATACATCTAATTCCAAGTGTGACTGAGGTGCATGGTACAGGACACGCCAGTAGAAGCCTTACAGTCAGGCTTGATCCGTCATATCTTTGAGAAGGGGTGAAAGGACTTCATAGAGATCTTATTGTGAAGGCCAGAGGTATGTAGGAGCCAAAGGCATGATGACTTTAGGATATGAGGCGTTTCTTTTTGTCATTTAAAACGCTGTGTGTCTCTGTCAAGAGGAAATATTACACTAGGGTTTAAACCAGAAAAGGTCATAGGTTATGTGTTTTCAGTGAGCTGTAACTGATGGTCTGATCTGCTTAGAGGTAGGATTAACCTCCCTCTCTCTCAGAAAGGACTTGCAGAGAATTGTTTGCTTGGGTTTCTAATCTTATTTTACCCCAAACGCCATGTGCCCTTATTGGTGGCAGAGGAGATTCTTGTGGTAGTGGAATCAGTGAAAAGCTGGTAGATCACACAAGAAGCCTCTGAATGAAGGCAGAATTGAAACTGGGAAATAAAGAAAACAGCAGGCAGGTCACCCTCTCAGGAAAACAACATTCATTCTCAGTCATGCACATCCTAACACTTTTGACGGCAATTTATCATGGAAGACTGGGTTCACCGCAAGGGCTAACACATGTCATAGGTTAAATCAGAAGAGGCAATACTGAAAGGAAACTTCAAAGTCCTTAATACAGAGTTAAATATGTTGGGGAAAAGCTTACGATGTTTGTTATAAAGCTATGAGTAAACAGCACACTGGAGGAATTTTGGCAAAATGTCGTGTGATTGTTTTGCCTATTTAAGGCACCATTTCTGTGTCACTGCAATGGACGTACATGGCTCTGAAGAACACGACCATAACTTGCAGAAAGTTGGACAGGTTGAACAGGCCTTCTACAGTTCTAATTGCTGTAGATTGATAAGTAGAATTGGATATATCTACTCATGGTATGGTTTAATGCCTGGGGGAAGTCCCCACAGGAGACGTGATCCTGCTTGGTGCTTTATGCTTTTAATTTACGCCAACGTCTGTGCAAGCGGCGAGGCCCTTGCACCTTCCTGAACGCTCAGGAGGATCGTGTGCGCATTCAGCTCTGAGAAAATGCTTTTGAAGCAAGGGAAAGAGAACTCACCCTGACTGTGATTTCAAGGTGAACGTGGTAGCAAACTGAAAGCTTGGCAGCACTTCATAATGCGTGGTTACGAAGGTGTTTAGTGGTGCTTCTGACAGATCTCTCCATTTTGGGGTCATGCAGTCTGGTACATTTTTCTGTTCAGATGCTTTCTGAGTATAGAAATCAGTTAGCTAACTTGAGCTGCCCACTGCTGGACATAGCAGCAGTTGGCAGGCAACTTTGGGCACGTATATCTAAATATATTTATGACACTTCTATCTAAGAACTTCATATTACCAGAACTCAGCCTGGGAAAAATCACTGTTTATGACCGTCATTTCTAGTAGGCTGTTCTGCCGAAGTGTTTCTGTGGTACAAGTAGAAATCGTGGACCAGCTCTGCCTCCAGCCCAGTTTCATGTCTTTGCACCTCCACTCATTTAATTTTGATTGATTCACACTGCTGTCCAGTCAGACTGTTCCTATTTTTTCAAAAGGTATAAAGGACAGTGAGGTAGAAGATAGTATGAATGGACTTTTACAGAACTGCTGAAGTGTTTAACAGCACAGGCAGAAAAGTAGTAGTGCAAGCTACAACATCTTACTGTGTCAAGGTGCTGCCCGGCTTAGTTACTACATGTGTCACTGTAGCGGAGCGTCCGTCACGTTCAGTTGTAGACCTACGGGCTGAGGCTAAGAACAAAACAGCAGTCGTGGTTTGACCAGAGGACCACGTATGGAGATGCTCACCTAGGCCGTTAATTAGAAGATGGCAAGAGTTAGTTGCTGAAGTCTGGATCCAGGCTAGCATCCTGCAGAAAACGGGGTAGCTCATCCAATCCTTTCACTGTCCGGTGTTTCTCTTGCTCTTCCCACACTCCTTTCAGTCTGCTGCCCTCCCAGATAACTTGATTGTATTTCTCTTGCTTTTTCAAGAAATGGTATTTGGTCTGTGATCTTACTATTTTTCTAAAGGACTCTGGGTCTTTTTCTCCTTCCATTTAATCTTCTCTAGGATTGTTTACGAGCCTGCCAAGAACAGATTGAATCCCTCCTTGAATCCAGTCTACGTCAGGCACAGCAGCACAACGTATCTTCAGAAACAAAGACTGTAGAGGATGAAGCAGACCTTTCCTGCACACCCACTGATGTGCGAGATGTGAACATTTAAGAGGACTTCTTCTAATGGGTTTGCTTGGCGAGAAAAGCAGACAAAGAAAGGGCATCTGAGAAGGAATCAGCATCAGGATCTCCCCCCCAGAAACCCTTTTCTACAGGACATTTTTATACCAGAAGGGAAAACCAGTCTTGTTATATTTTTTCTTGCTCTGTCTCCCTTCCATCTGTGACTTCAAACAAACAAATAAACAAAAAATACCCCAAAAACTGTCTTAAAAAAAGAAAAAAATAGTATTTGCATTACCCCCAGGGGTTTGTGCTACAAAAATAGAGGATTTTATACAATAATAATCAACTAGTTTTTATATTAAAGTGTTCTTGTCTGTATGTTGTAAAAATAGGCATTAACACACAAAATGTCTCCAGGGGAGGTATTAGATTTGATTTCTTACATATAAAACAAACCAACCAACCATTTTTAAAGTAGAAGAGGGTTTTTTTTTTTTAGATAGTAAATGAAATATTCTTTTTTTTTTCTTTAAAAAGCATAGCTTTAACGCAGTTCTAGGCTTTTCTGTATCTTGCTTGCTTATGCATTTAGTCACTTTATAATTCATCTGTAAATGTTTATTTTATTTCCTTAGGTTTTTTTTATCCTCTTCACCTTATAAATGGTTAACATAACCCATAAGTTAGTGTATGTTAGTATGCAGCATTATTATATGTTAATCTTTTTTTGTGCCTGTGGATTGCCTGTGCATAAGGCATTTGTAGGGTTCCAGCTTAGCATTGTTGGGGAAGGCCAATGTACTACTCATACGATACTCTATTATAAAGAGAAACCGAAATAGTGACATAATATATTATATTTTTGTAATCTTCATATTTTTGTAGTTACCTGTGTAAAAATGCTGGTCTGACCCCACAGATATTCAGCCTAATTATGGTCAGGTTCAATCCACAGTTCAGTCTTTTTTTTTTTTTTGTTTGTTTGTAATATTCTAAAACCATTCCATTCAAAGCACTTTCAGTCCATTAGATATAGGAAATACATTCTTTTATTGTGTGGGAATTTTTTTTTAATGGAATGGTTTGGAAATATATAAGTGCTTGTTCGCAAACTTGGAATTGCAAAGCAAGTGCATTTAACTATGGTGTTAGAGGAGAGGTGATTTTTTTTTTCCGAAGGTTGTGTTCCAGTGAGAGAAATTGCATTCACAAATTGCCAGGATATCTTCCTATCCTTTTCTATAGAAAAGTTGAAGTTTAGAATCCTTTGGTGCCAACTCATCTTTATAAATTAGGGGCCTTAAAGGTTCACATATAGGACACATAGTTTAAGGATTGTCGCTAGATGTTTTACAACTGAAGGTTTTTAAACACTAAAATATATAATTTATAGTTAAGGCTAAAAAGAATATTTATTGCAGAGGATGTTCGTAAGGCCAGTATGATTTGTAAAATAATGCAATCGCCCCTTTTTAAAAAAATCTTTCTACCCTTGATGTTGCAGTTTTAACACAGCTTATTAAAGAAAAAAGGACACGCTTCAGAGAACAAACCCAAAACAAAGCAGTCTATTTGGCCCCTTCCTATACATTTTCAAAAGCAGTCTAACCATGGAAAAAACGCCATAGTTAATAGATATGAAAATTGGAGTACTTGAAAGAAGTTCTTATTCCAGTATATGCCCCATTTTTTTATTTAGCTACAAATAGAAAATTTGCACATCTTGGCTATGTATCTTTTTATTATTATTTTAGAAAGTAGCTGAAGGGACGTGGACATAGCTGTTGAAGTTGATGCTCGAGGAGAATGTGATGGTGAAATGTATGTGAGAAAACTGCCGCTAAGGTGTTGATTGTAAAAAAACAAAACAACAAAAAAACAACAAAAAAAAGAAAAAAGAAAAAAAATTAAAAATTAAAAAAAAAAAAGAAAAAGAAAAGAAAAGGAGTGGATGCTCCATTTTTATTGAGCTGCTATGGATAAATTCCCAGCATGGTTTGAAAAAAAAAATTAACATTGCTTTTCTGTATCTTTGTCATTGTGTTTTGCTGCTATTTTGTGGATCAGTTTTTTTTTTTTGTTATACAATGTCATATACTGCCATGTTATAGGTTTTAATTTTCTCATAGAAAATTATATTATTGACATCATTTTTTTGTAGATTTTTTATGTGATCAATTTTTACTTAATGTGATTACTGCTCTATTCCAAAAAGGTTCCTGTTTCACAATACCTCATACTTCAGTTAACCGTGTCTAGACCAGGTTTTAATGTTCGTACACAGTGCCTCATAGTTCTACTGCAAACGGAAATGCATCGAACGTTATTCTGAATGGGTCTCGCGATTTGCAACTAGGTTGCATTAATTTAAAAACAGCAGACATTTCAGAAGATCAAGTAATGTCAGTTTTTTTTGTTGTTATGCATTCTATAAAGCTGGATTCTTTGTCTGATCTGGGGTTTATTATCATAGTAGTTTTAAGCTGTGTTATTAGCCACATTGATATATGAAAGGTGCATTATAATATAACTCTTGTATGCCACCTGATGTGGTTTCCCATCAGTTGGGACACATCATTTGGTATTATAGGTTATCTTCTGGAACTCTAAGTATTTTGTGTGTTTAATCTGTTATGATATACTAGTTTTTTGTTGGTTTTTTTTTTTTTTTAATTATAGCATAATGCTAATTTAAAAAGCCTGTAAATCTCATAAATAAGCCAGCTAACAGAGTTGTATGCTGAAGAATAATCTAGCTGTTGCCTGTATGCTGCTAAACCAAAACAGAATTAGAACTCATTTTGAGGCAAATGCAGTTAAGATCCTACATAGTGCATAAATAAAGCATTGCAATGCTACTAGCAGTCGCAGGACCCAGGAGGACTGGATACATTCTGTCCAAATTTCAGGAACATTTCTTACTGCTTACCTCATAAAACACTTCTGTTTGTGGCATCTCTGTGTCTCTGAACCAAACATGATTATTGAGTTAGTGCTTGTTGGTTATATTATGTGTTACACTGAGTGGCAGTGTGTACTGCAAATTTCTTTAAAATATTGTATGTACTAAAAGGCCAAATCCAGATAAGTGGGTTCATGTGCCAACAGAGATGCTTTATTTGTCACATTATTATAACAATCTGTAGTAAGCAAGCAATTCAGATTTGTACATTTTTATATTGTACTTATTGGCATCACTGGTCTGAAATGCACATTTTCACCAACAGACCTGTAACAGACAAGTTTCCAGCAAAAAAAACTAAAGTCTAGAAATAAAATTGGTAAAACCCAATGTCTGCTTGTTGTCGTCTTTTTTTTTTTTTTTTAATTGCCTTCATGAAATGCTGAATGGTATTAACTACCTGATGCAGTGAGTAAACCACATGACATTTTCTGGTTTTGACTCCGTGCTTTAATAGTTGCAATGCTGAAGACCCTTTGTCGTTATTTTAGGAAACCGTAGGCGTTTTTAGCAATGGGTAGGCGACTGCCTGTGACAGTAATGTGTATTTTTAAAGAAGCAAAATATTTTTTTTTCTGAAGACTTTCTTTTAAAACATCTAAGGTAATTACTCAGAGTAAAATACCATTTGGTGGTTCTTGTCAATAAAAGGTAAAATAAAGTAGGTGTTGGATGGTACAGAATGCTTGTTTGTATTTATTTATCAGTGTAAGGTTTTGTGTCCTAGCATACCTTTAAAGAAGATAGTTTGTTTTAAAAGCAGTAAGGTTAACCTGCCGCCTTTTCCATCCCTTCCCCTCATACACAGCTTTTGCCTCTTACTATTGTATCACTAAGATAATAAGGAATAAACCTGAAAAATGTAAAAGCCTACTAAAAATACGTAAAAAGGAACTGAACCTACAAGGACAGAAATTATATATGATTTTCAAGTAAAATGAGAAAAAATTATAACCTGTGTCCCAATTCACATTCCAAAGTATCTCTGAAAACTGGGGATGCACATTATCAATTATTGTGAGAGCCAAACACAGCAGAAACAGCTTATTCTTTGTAGAGGTGGTCAAGCTTCTAACCTATGTATTTAACTATTTACCCTATAAAAATATTTCTGCTGTAAAAAAAACCAACAGTCTACATAAAACATCAAGGGCTTGTCTCTCCTGTCGCAAATTAGAAATCTAGTATCTGCCTCCTGAGTTTCCCATTGATTGAACTTCACATTACAATTGATTCTATGCAGTAAGTACAGCAAAGGAAATGAAAATGAAACTCCTGAGATAACACCTAACATGCTAATCATAGTCTAGTGCAAAATAAGTTTGTCTCAGTGCAGTTACAAATAGATGGGAAACCATCTGCAGCAGAAGAATCCCACTTGAGCTCGTATTAGCCTAGTTTCCCAGTCATTTCAGACAGAAACCTGAACCATGTGGCCTACTGTAAAATCATAGACCAGGTAGGTAAAGTAATACCAGTACATAGCATAATCTGTAATTTTTTCCATTCAAAATGGGTAGCTCCTCAATATGGTTAAGTTACACTGGTAGGCCACCGGGGAAGATTTGTATAGCAGTGAAAGAAGATCTGAACTATATTCACAGTGACTTTAAATACAGATTAAACCCAAGTTTAAATTGGACTCAGTCAAAAATGACTCATTTTTTCCACATGCATCTTTTATCAGTTTTTTGCAAAATTTCAGCATACTTTAAAGAAAAAATAGGAAAAAAACCCAAAGGCTCACATTTGTATCACTGATGGCTAACCCCTCTGATTTTAAATGTTTGAAAATTGAGTGAAGACATACTTACAAAATCTTGATTTGGGACAAAAACCTTTTTGCCGATAAAAAAAATAAAAATGATTCAGTGAGAAATTTAAACCTGCATTTTGTTGAACATGTTAAGTAGGTTTTGCCTTTCCTATCTGTTTTATAAACTCTATTAAACTGACTGAAGTGTTCTGTGACTTAAGTAGGTTTAAGCCCACATAGTCAGCTCTGTTATTTACATTTTCCTTCTCTCAAACATCATCTCTAAATGCAGACTACTAAATTTGAAAGTTGGGTGAACTATGCCAGTATTACTCACATTGCAAAGGGCAGAAAGACAAGAATGTAGCAAGAAAAACAATTTACTATAGGCTGCAAAAAATATGCATGTTCAGCTAGGCTATGCTGTAGCTTATTAAAGGGAAAAATACTGTATTTTCTTACATTGGATTGAGATGTGTACACAGAAAAACCCCCAAAAGACCTCCAAAAAACCTCAATTCCATTGCTGAATTCAGACTGGTTGACAAGCTTGGACCTTTTATGAACACTTAAATTCACATATTCTTTATTAAAGAATAAACAAGATCTGTTAAATGTAAAAACTCGGAATCCACTTACTTACATTCAAGCATATCTGGCATTTTAAGTGATAGAAGATTCCAGAAGATAGAAGAGAAAGTAAAGCTTGGAGCTATTATTTCAAAGGAGTCATAGGAATGACCCAGGCATGTGGGCTAGATACCCTAATAAAGATTCCTGGCAACATCATTGAAAAGCTACAATGGGACAAAGGCAGTAAAGCTATAAATGATGGCATTTTAATGAATTCCTGCCAGCATAATTTTATGGGAAATGTATCTCTTCAAACATGGTATTTTTACGATCCCACAAATATAATTGATAATAGTAATTGCATTGGCATGGCAAACATAGATTCCCATCTGGCTTTTGACTGAGTTCCACACAATATTCCAATCAAATGATGAGAAAGGGATTGTAAATTAGTCAACTGGATTGCACTGATAATGTGAGACTTAGCAGACTTCTGATTTTGTTCTTTAGGGTCAAGGAGTACAAATTTAGGAGCAAGGCAGAAGTTACCCTTTTGTTGCTTTAACTTGATAGGCATTTAAGAGGGAAAATGGAAATAGTTTCTTGATGATCCTATTAGCATCTGCAGAGCCCTACTTAGTTCTGTCCTACTTTTCGCCTGTGTGAAGACTATGTACTAAAAAGTCTCGTATTTCAGGGAAGTCACCAAGTATCCACAGCCATCATTTTCCTGAGGGCTCTTACCTGAAGAGGGAACTACTGGCAGAAAGACTGTGCTCCCGGCAAATCGGGATTAAGGCACACGGGCAGCATCTTCACCCTGCATGGGCCCTGCTGATACAGGGGCACTACCTGCCTGCAGCATGTGGGCAACAGACCTGCTCCCGGGGTACCCACCACCACTTCTGCTGAACTCCTGAAGCTGGTTTTAATGTGGTCTTCAGAGCATCAATTCCTTCACAGAATAGCCCCAAGCTTTTAGGGAGCAGTGACTACCATATACAGACCAATGCCACAGCAGCTTTTTACTTGTTCAGGTTGCCTCTCTGGACACAGGAGGCTGTGTTTAGTGGCTGCTAGAGGTCTTCCCTCTTATACTGAAGGAAAAAAAAATAATAAAATATCCACCTGCGTGGATTTCATCTCGCTTCTCATTTTAATTATGGCTTATGTTACTTTTCTTATTTATGATAATATCCTTGAAGAATAAAACAATTGGTGTTTATTTCAGATAAAAAAACCACATAGCGATACATCTCAAAACCAGAATACCAGTCTCGCCACTCACTTGAAGACTGCAGTAGGAAATTATTTTCCCATCATATTCAAAATATATGCTAATGGACAGTCACAGTACAATCTTCCCTGCTAACATGTCTGTCAAGGGGTGAAGCCTACCTGAAAGCCAAAGACTGCCCAGTCAAAAGACACCTTGACTACATCTGCTCAGCTCTGACTAATCTGCCATGAACTGGAAAACAAAGAAGCAAAATAAGAACTTTGTTAGGCAACTGTTGCTAAATTCACAGGTAGTAACACATTCCGGGTGGGTGACCAGAGGAACCTCCTCCCCACCAGTAACTGGCCTTAGATATGGAAAAAGTCAGAAAGAATGGCCTGGGACTGCTTGTGCTGACATATATAAAGCAATAACTGGTTAAGAGGGTAACCCCTCAGGGTTGGAGAGAGCTCCAGGTACAGATATCTTAATACCATCAAGAAAGCTGAACCAAAGGAGGAATCGCTACATGCACAGGCCAAGCTCCCAGCCAGGACCTGACATGTCTACTTGTTGGAGCAGGAGTCCTTTTCTCCTGGGTCCATGTGGTGAAGGTCTAGGGCTTTGATTCATGCATGTAGCATGTGCATCACAGAATGGAAATTGCTATCCACTCACCATTCCCAACCTGCTAAGTAAGTAAATTTTAGATTGTATGTTGCTGAGTGGTGTGGTTTTGTTATTTCATCCATCCCACCTGACTGCCCTGTGATGCTTGTCTTACTCCATCCTCAAGCTATATTCCAACAAACACTTGGTCTCCTATGACAGCTAACACCATAAGGATGTTATCTGTAACATTAGCACCAGTCTTCAAGGAGCTGGGCTGAGATGGGCAAATCACTTAACGAGGACCACTAAACCACCACTAGAGCATTACAACAACTCACCTGAGCCAGCACCAAACGAGTGACCTAGTGTCCTAAGTCACTACTCTGATGGCAAACTGTCTGAAACGGACAATTGAGCTTTTTGATGTTTTATTTCTCCTTTTATTAGATTTTATCACTACAGATTGTTTGAATACAGGGTATTATTTTTGAACAGCTTTTTTACCCCTTGAACACCTGCAGGCCGTAGCTCCTTGTATTTGGTTGCTGGCTACTTTAAACACGAAGACCAGATCTTCAGCAAACATATACTGTTAAATACAGCTATTTTCTTTCTATATGCACCGACATAACATCTTCCAAGACTTCCAGAAGGCATCAGCAATTATTTACTCAACAGTCAATATTATTTCTTAAAAACATAATACATTTATTTCACATTTTTGACTCAGTATTTCTGTAGCTGTTGCATTCACTATGACCACTTTGTTCTTTTTAGACAATACATCTATTGGCCACGTATTAATCCAGGTTTCTCTTTTCTTGGAGACCCTTGGACTGCAAAGGTC
The DNA here is from genome assembly GCF_900496995.4 of Aquila chrysaetos chrysaetos. NCBI lineage: Eukaryota > Metazoa > Chordata > Aves > Accipitriformes > Accipitridae > Aquila > Aquila chrysaetos. Next base: position 26,715,648 of record NC_044019.1, read on the forward strand.
CAGAGAGGTTCCTCCCTTATGGACAGTATCTTTCTAATGTAAGTGAAAGAGTTCATCTGCCTTCACTTCTGCATGATGGTGCTCAACAGTGCTGCAGAGTCAAACAAGTATATGCAAAGCCTCACGTTTGTGGAAACACAACTGTTCTCTCATCCTCAGACAACTTTCCAATCACCTAAATATAACCCTCCATGTTTTTAAATCTCCTGTAAACCTGCTTAAGGTGTCTTCAGGATCTCTTTCCACTTCTCCCATGCTTCTGCTGAAGGAGAATTTCAGACAAATCACAAGTCAAAGCTCCTTGAAAAAGTCTCTCCATGTTTTTCTCTAACACAATTTGTTTCTTTCTCCTTAGTTTAAGAAATAATGATGCTACTGGATTTTTGTGAAGTTTGTCCTCATCTTATTGCATAAGAGAGCTTAAAAGGACAGCAAGACATACAACTATAATGAGCCAGATTCTCAACATGTGGTTCTAACAACGTACCTATAGTGAAGCAAGGTTATGAATTCCCAAGTTGTGCTCAAATCATTCTCCACCTTACTCAGGTGTTCTGGATATGACACATAAAATGATGCCATAAGTCCATGTGGTTTTAGGTTTACAGTGCACTTGACTAACCGCAAGGTCTCCTCAAGAAGGAGATACACTGCAGACATAACCTCTAGCTCTGCTTAAGTGACATACTATTATATCGATTCTTAATTTCAAATAGCCATTTTTTTTTTTACTTTTATTTCAGAAACTGTCAAATATTTATTAACAATAACTTCTGTATGTGTGTTTTTTAAAGGAGGTAAATGGGGTCTCAAAAATTCAATGTCTGCACATACATTGCAAAAAAAAAAAAGCCAGTTTAGAGAACAATGTAGGCATGTGTTTTTAAACTACTGTTCGTGCAGTCTGGTCAGGACTGTGTGACACAGTATACAGTGTTTTGTCATCCAAGGAATGTCTTTGATCAAGAGTTTATGCAAGAAGGAAAAAAAAGCCATGAAACCCTAATCCGTTCCCACAGTCCAGTAAACGTGAGCTGGACAAACAGTGGACAATAGCAGTAAAGCTTGCTGCTGGAACAATAGCTGCAACTAAAAAAATTAAAGGGTTGCTGACTCACAGTTCCTACTACCAAGAAAGATTCCATGCGGTGTTGATTATTCCCCAGAATCCTGAAGATGCTAAAGATTAAAAATTGTAATTACTATTACATTGAGATAAAGCAGCAAAATATACTGCTAAACAATCAAAAATGAAAGACAGTGACAAATACTGATGTTGATCCTGTCTAGTATGGAGTTGGGATGCAGAGACTGAATAATCAACCTTCTTTCTGCCTAAACATTTTGCTAAAATAAACTCCGTAATTTTATTATAAATAAATATCAGTTAAATTTTCAGTCAGTATGCCACTATTTCAGATGCCATCCATACAAATTCTGAACAACTACAATCAAGCTTTCTAATTTTTCAGGACAAAAGCTATATGCTATTTCTTATACCTATTCAGAAATCTTCTGTAGGCAATTTTGCCATGCCAAAAACAGGTACACAGAATGCCGTATTATTGGTCAATTACATATGTATATGAAATATGACAGAACAATTAAAAACATTGTATAGCAAGCCACTTCAGAATCAAATGGCTGATTTTTTTACCTTTCGTATGTTTCATGAGGCTGAATGGGTACTACTTTAAGTTAATAAAGATCTCCAAAGTCTCCTATGCTGGCTATATTTCAGAAAAGCTTAGTGACCATGTTTCCTTCTGCATATTTTCATCCTAAGACTCTTTAAGTACTTCTGCAACTCCTGAACATACATACAGCTCCATCAGATGAAAAATGCTGCAAGAATGTAATTATTACACTTAGGAATAAACACTCCTGTGATTAAGGCAGGCATATGCAGTGTGATGCCAAAGAGATATTCAAGTTAGCTACAAATGAACTAACTGTATAAGCAGTGTTAAAACAGAGCTTATTTGGGTATTTAACAGCACTGTACATCAGCTATATCAGTGCTTTGTTCTAACATAGGGGTACTCTTTCTGCTGCATTAAGCTGGCTTTAAGTTTAGCCCACATACCACCCCATTGCACAGTGTAGTCTGGACAATCCCAAAGAATCCAAGAGCTCCCAGATCTCTTCTTGTCTCTGCTAAGGAAACCATTATTTTCAAGTCTGAGTGCATGGAGTTATATACTTAGAAGACTGCTTTCAAAACAGTGCACAAAGTTTTTTTATTATTATTTTTAATGTCAACAGAGTCTGAGATGATTCTGCAATTCCAAACACTGGGACACACTGAAGCGCTTCGGTACCAGATTGCTCTAGTTGGCCTTTATATGTCAATCCTAGACACCAAAACTTGCAACTGGAAACTTGCCACAGAACTCATTTCACATCTCCCAAATCTCCATTTTCTCTGGTGATACATACATTTCTGTGGTAATGTGTACTGTCATAACTTTATCCATTGAAAAAACAACTGTGGCAGACAGTAAAATGAGAACCTTCATGGTTACTTGCCAAACTATGAAAGCTGAAGTTTTAGACTGTAATTACACCAGAACCCATTGCCATAAGAAGTTGCAAAGGACAGTATTCAGAAGGCACTAACATTCATACTGAGTAGCACCAAGAATATAAAGAATTATAACATTAACAGAAATATTAAACCTTTTGTTTCAAACCAAAGCCTTTCTCTTCAAGAAGATCAGGATGAGATATATTATCACATACACATTGCTCTATCTGCCTGATCCAGCTTTGTTGGAGTGCCCTGAACAAACTCCTATCAGAAATAAAGATTCTAGTCCAGAAGGACTTCAGATAATTCTAATATTCCAGCAGATTTCAAACATCCTTAAGATCACTAGGCACATAAACACCAGTACTTTGTCAAAAATGTGTAGTGCTTCATGCTGCTATCATTGCAGAAATTGTTTAAGAAAGCAATTACACTGACAAGGAGTCTTATCCTTATCTTGCTTGCCCACACCTTTATCTCCAGAAAATGACATTCATTAATGTCATCGGCATTCCCTTTCAAGCACGCAACACTGCCAAGTAATTACAGGACATTATAAAAGAACCCACAAATGTTCAAACAAGCCACCCAGGGAGAAGGCACCCACTTTTATTTGAGAATAAAACTAGAAAAGAATCTAAGATTATTAAATCACATCTTGAAACAGAAGGCTTTATCAAAATATACAGCTTTGGCTGCTTGTGAGTAAATAAATAAATATTAGAACCCGGCCTGTAGTTGCATGATTTTTATAAATACAAGATTCCATTTTTAATGCTCTTTTCTTGTAATACCTTAATGTGGAGACAGGTATTAAAACTTTACATTCAAAAAGTACTCAAAAAGGGACGCAGACGCATGCAGAACAAAAAGATGTCAACAGAACCTTGAAAATTCAGATTATTTGATCCCTTTCTGTGGGGTAAGTCACATATCTTAAAAGGGTACCAGTTCTTACTCTAAAGCACTGTGGAATTTTAGGGTGCAGGCAGACTTTTGACAGACGGATCTCCCTTTGTTCCACTACAGGAAGTTGTATTTACAGCCAAAGTGTAAATAAGCATTCATAAATATGTCACAGAGCTCAAACTCTCTTTTGCATCTCTTCAAAAAACAAAACCTATATATTTATAAACTTTGGAACTGATCTACTGAAAAATTTAAACTCCTAATTTTATCTCAACGTAATCTATTTAAAAATAATCAATAAAAATGTGCTACCTTTCTAGAAATCCTAAAGATACAGACCAAAATGTGTACTTTACTCACCAAAAATGATCCTACAAAACCAGAGTGTTTGAACCAGTCTTCATTTTTCTTCCTCTAAATTGCATATAGCCACAAAGCTAGCAAAATGAGTTGCATGGGTTCTATGTGCGTACTAGGACACACTATTGCTTATATATTTCATACCCCAATAGCAATCGGATCAAAAAGTCACATAACCAAACAAAGCATGCCAAACTGGGAAGCCAGACTTTCCTTACACATCCACATGTAAATTATCATAACCTTGTTTCTGAAAAACATAATAGGACTTGAATGAGCCAGACTACTCCTACAGGGTTGATTTTTAAGTGAACAATTGCATACCCAGATTTTTTTCTGATTTATTTCACCCATTTCTGTTGATTACAGATGTTCATTCAAAGCTGAAATTGATCCCCTTCACATTACAGTTTACAACAAATGGAAAGAAAGTATGCTGCTTAATGAAGATAGAACAAGTGTTTTATTCATTAATTTTACTAGGAAGCTTTAACAAACTCCATCTCCCTTTTTTTTTTTACTGTACTGATGTAATACAATGACGCAGATAACCTGCTAAGTCAGGTTTACATGTTCTAGTGATGGCTGATTTGGTATTAGCAGCTGATGATCCCATGGCTCTAAGACAGCATTGAATCAGCATGCAATTCTGCAGGGAATGAATTCACTGTAGTCAGAGTTTACCTTTCTCGGCTGATGCCTCAACACTATTTCTTGTACCATCACATATTGCAGAAAGAAAAATTACAAGTCTTCTGGACTGCAATGACTTCAGTACACTAGCAGTAACTACCTTTGTATCCATCTTTTAATAAAATTCTGTATTCCACAGTTTCAGCTGAGAGATGATCATGAAGAAACAAAACAAGCTAGAACGCAGCCCGGGCAAGTCAGAAATTTGTAAATTAAATGTTTCAAACACTCCTCCCTAACGACTGAGCAATAACTGCAGGTGGTGAATACAGAGATACATTTAAGTCTTAGCAACTTCAATAATTCTAGCAGAAATTTTCCATCTTAACTGTTCTTAACAGATCAAGTACTTCTGCAAAATTTCAAACCTGTTTGGCGATATAGCACAAAGCCACAATCTCTATGTCCTACTTTATTAACAACCAGTATTATAATCTACAAGACTGCATTTTTTTCCATCTCTTTTCCACCCAGTCTTTAAAGCAATACTTAAGTTGCACAGTCAAGCATTCAAACCAGGGAATGTCTAAATGACCGTGGTCCACAGAAGCTTTATTCAGCCTCTCTGTGCACAGATCTTCTGACAGGGTCTTTAACTACAGCGTAACACTTGCTTCCACCAGAGTCCTGACCATTCAAGACACGGGATAAGTAAGCAGGGCGTGAAACTAACGAAGCCATTTATAAGAATGTTTTTTCATTTGTTACAGATTTTAGGAAGATGTTAATGTAATATGAAAGGTGTCAAAAGAAAAGAAACCATACGCTTACATCTCACAAAACTGAATACTGGTTTTCAAAATTTTGATGGATTTTTTTTCCCAGTAGCATTCTACTTGGCTTAAGCACACACCTTTCACAGGTGTTTGCTAACTGTAATGTTCCTCATTTTCTAGGTGACTGATCTGAGAAACAGGCAAAAATACAAACGTGAAAAAAAACTAGGTACTCAGCCACTCTTTATGTTGGCACATTCTGAAGTATTTAAGTACTCAAAATGCAAAATTATTTGGAACGAGTCACATTAGACATCTCACATCGGTTAAAGCAAATCACTATTCTTGATGTAACCTGGGCTTTAACTCCTTAGCTGTAAATAAAGGTATAAAAATACTGCTACAGTATGCTGTGAAGACTGCACTGTTATAGCCCCAAACATCACAGAAAAACCCACAGCTCTGTTGCAGAAAACAGTTTAAAAAATTGGCACCGAAGAAAGTATACGACTACATATCCAACAGAATTTTTAACCATACCTCATTTAATAAACACCATCAGGCCCATACAAGACATGAAACAGAAGATATTCAGAAAAATACAGACTTGTGGAATAAGAGACTCCATCAGTATGTACACGCATTTGGAGCTCAATTAAAGACCTAACAGGCAACCCTAAACCTGGCATATCCCAGTTTGAAATCCTGGTTGCTACAATCTTTATAGTTAAATATGTGTATATACATATTATTAGATTAAATTATTATATAAATATAAATTTGTTATAAATAAAATTAAAGCAATACAAGAAAATTAGCCACCAAACCAATTTTCAAAATAAGTCACTGACCACTTGATCTGCAAAGATCCTTTCTCCCCTTAGTCGAACAAAAAATAATTTTGGTTTTGATACAACCTCTAGAATAGCACTTTGCATATAACTTATATATCATACACTTCTATGAATCAAATGCTTCACAGATTGTCTGAGCTCTCACGTCCCTTCCCTTGCTTTTACATACGTTTTTGTAAACCATGTACAAAGATTCCAAAAAAGGCTGCATTTTAAAACATGAATACTTAGACTTCCAGCGTTTACTTCTTTTTGTACTATCGTTCAGAAGAACAACAAAACTGCCTTTTTTAGACCAAGATCCAGGGGGAGTTTATTTAAAGCATAATTAATGGATTTCAACAAAAGATATTTTCAGTCAAAGTTAATCACAGATGAGTATCTAGTACCTTTCACTAATTTGAAGTAAACAGGTAAAATACTTTGATTAGCAAAAATAAACTGGTTTGTGGATGCAGAGACAATTTTTTCAAATTTGAATTTCTCTGAAGTGATTATAAACTCCAATTAGCTTTCTTTTCTCTAGTATGTGATCTTTTTAGTTTGTGCCTACCTACTTACTGAGATTACAGGGCATGCTATTTTATTTTGCTTCTATTTTCAGGTACTTGCAGTTTGGTGCTTGTTCTGGTTCCCAGTGGTTTAGCTATGTTACAGTCAAAAGCTAGCTGTACTCAAACTGCACTAAATGAAGAGACCATCAATGCTGTCAAGTCCCTTCCAAGGTCTCTAATGAGGAAACAAGCTACAAATGAATCCTACCTCAATTTTACTTTCTTTCAAAGAAATTCACCACATAATTAGAAGGGCCGTATCTGGTGTACATACATTCTGTACTCTCTATTTTAACAACTTCTACCTATATAAATATTTGTGAACTCTTATAATCTATTTCTTACACAATACAACGACCTCCTCCACTAGATGGCCCTGACACTCACTATATGTATCAAAGCTGTTTGAACACTTACACATGTAAGACAATTAAACAAACAAAAACGTACACCAGCAACCAGTTATTAAGAAAAGCCTTTGCCACTGGCATACTTGCATACTCAGGAAACAGACAAAAAGTAAAAGATTATTTTGAAATAAATTGATACATAGGCACATGGTCTAGACAGCACAAAGCAGTGCTGTTCAAGGATATGGCCGTATCAAAACATGTCCTTCACCTGAGATAGTTTACCCTGCGTACAGCTTCTGATACCCACAGTAGTCAAATCTGTTTTTATGAAGCTACACTATGCCATGTAGACTTAGCCAGACATGCATACTTTACAACTGATGAAAGCATATATTCATTATATAACTGTATTGCAAATGGTATGCAAAGAGATTTAGCAGCCCAACCTAAAACATTTTTCAGGTAAAATAATTGACTCTATGTATTTCTCTTAAACTAATATAGTTGAACACTTTTAGCTGACAGCATCCATTTTTTTTGAATAAGACTAAAGAGTATATTTTCAAGACTGGAAAATAAAAAGCGATTCCTCAATAAAAGGTACTAGTAAATACTAGTATCAGTATCACAACTCCTCTAGTAGTCACGTTTCTCTCATTGATCCCTTAAATTGCTAGCTTTTGGGGTTTGGGTTTTGGGGGTTTGGTGGGGTTTTTTTCCCCACACTGCATCAGTCTGCAGAACTCACAGAAAGTGCAAATTTCATGTTCTGAGCTGCAGCTACTTTATGAGCAGGTATCTTAATCCTTCTCCTTCACATTCTGACTTCATTTGTCATTCTACTATTTATGCACAAAAATGCTTCTTACTACAAAGTCTGCAGGCAATTGATTATATTTTACTTCACCTACAATATCTACACATTGTGTAAACTGAATGATCTGCATACACAGATTTTTAAGTAACATACACCCTTTAAATAAGGAAACTTTGCAAATGCGTGTTTTCCTTTTGAGGAATTAATCTATCAGTGCAAGGCTAGTGAGGAATTAAAGCAAATATATCTATTTAACAGGTTTACACACTGTAAACTGTTTCAGCGATTCTGAATAAAACCTGGAGATAATAAATGTTAAATGACATATGAGAAGTCCTACTGCAATTCAATGGCTCTCCCTTTCCCCTTTAATATTTAGCACCTCTTCACTATTTTGATTTTGTTTAAAGTAAGAGTAGATAAACACTTTTCCAGTTATCTGTTCTCTTAATGTTTCTTCTTTGGTCATCCATGTTTATCTTCATCTGTTATATTCAAAATGTTAGTGAAGATCTTTCAGTACCGATTCTAAAATCAGACTGAATATTTAGCATTGAACAAACCTAAAAAAGAATACACAAAAGTGTTTCAAAGCATCTATTTTCCAAGAAGAATGTTCAACAAAACTCCCATTTCCTCCATTTCTCTTCTGGTCCCACTTGTAATTCTTTGTCAAGTAATACTTTCAATTTTCATTTAAAGAATACTTTTATTTTGCATTTGCTATCAGTTGGGGAATTTTCAACTATCAAGTATCTTCACTTAATTCACTTCAAGTATTTTTACTATGATTGCAAGAGGAGAACAGTAATTGCCCTGCACAAATACTGTATTTTTGAGCAAGTTAAGAGACTAAATATTTTCAGAAATTAATACCATTTTGTGCTACAATAACAACTCAATCCTACAAACCTGTTTAAATTTTCCTCTGATTTTTTCCAGATCTTCTTGCAGCTTATCGTAAGTAGGGTCTTCATATGGGAATTTCTGAATCATCCCTATTAATGAATCCAGAGCCCTTCTCTTTTTGCTACCCAAAAAAAACCAAAACAAAACAAAAAAAATCAAATCAAAACAGAACCACCAATGAGCCTACTACAGAAGTTTTTTTAATCCACCAATATGAAAATTATACCAATACTTATATATAATAATTCAGAGTGTAGAACCCAGCCCTCCATCCTTCCTGAATTCAACTTCGCCCATTTAGCTCACTAAGAGTGCTTTGATACGTATTTAAAAGCCATAATCGGAAATCAAGCTGTAGCACAACTGACAAAGATTTCGCTTTTAACTTACCTGCCAAAAGTTGAGAAATAATCAAGAATCTTCAGAAATATTGATTAGATGACTGAGCGAAATAAAGAAATGCAATAAAAAAAGCTCACCAGAACACATATCAAAATGGCTGACAGGATGGTGGCAATTCTGTCAGATAAATTAATGAAAACTGGACAGAAAAAAAATGATGGAGAAAAGAATGAAAGTCATAAAAAAATGTAGGTTGGAAGGGACAGCTGGAGGTCATCTAGTCCACCTTCTGCAGAAGCTGGACTAACTTCAAAGCTAGACAAGGTTGCTCAGGGCCATCTCCAGCCAGATTTTGAAAATCTACAAAGATGGAGCTTCTACAGTCTCTCTGGACAACTCACCCCAGCACTTAGCTGCTTGCACTGGAAAGGACATTCTCCTTATGCCCCATTAGAACTTACCTTGTTTCAAACTGTGAAAGTTGCCTATTGTCCTTTCACTGTCTCCACCTTATCTAGAACTTCCCCTTATGTGGTACGACTACGTATCTCCCTTGTCTTTTCTCCTCCAGGCTGAAAAAACCAAGTTCCCTTATCCTCTTTTCAGTATTACATGGTCCAGCATATGATACCACCCTAGTGACCCTCTGCTCACCTTTCTTCTGTTTTTCAGTATTTCTTTTGTATTGGGGAAGAGGCAAAACTGGACACCATAATTTGAAACAGTATTAAAGAATCAGTAACTTTTTTTTAACCTTACCTGTTCTTTTCATCTGTGCATTTCTGGAGCAGACACTGCCAGGTCAGCGCAAACCCAAGGTAGCAGCCAATCTGTGAATTAGTAAGAATGTGATGAGGGCAAAAAAAATACATGTAGCATATATAGTCAAACAAAAATAAAGCACTACATTGTATCCCATTCTTCAGGAAACAAATCACTGGATATACAAATATGTTTCTACGCTGGAAAGTTCAGTAAATTAGGGTAGGATAAATGAAGGCTATCTGTGTTACACAGTACAAGAGTCAGAAAACTTCTTTTAAGAATCTGTTTAGCATCAGAGGACAAAGTATTTAAAATGCAGCATAAAAAGCAATTAAGCAAAACACTAGCCATACTTTATATGCTTTGAATCCTAAAATTTATTGAAGTGTGGTAGTAGGAAGACAGTTAGAAAACAACCTATTTAAGATGTTTTGGTAAGTACTCGTTTTTGCAGCACTGTCGGTTTAAGCAGCCCACGTACAGCCCTACAAAAAGGTGTACCAGCTGGACTGAGGGAGCTACCAAGTCAACCAATGAGAAAACGACACTTTTCTGAAGTTAATACGCAAACAATTTAACCAGCCTAACTTGGGAGGGTAGCACGGAATCAAAAAGACGCACGAGGAGCTGACTAAGCTAACCTTGCTGCCAGAACTTTTCATTACAATTTTGGACACCAAATGAAATAGGAATATAGGTAAGTTCAATGCACGAATGGGCTAAGTCAGCTGGAGTCCCTTTCAAAAGTGACTTAGTATTCACAGAAAAACAATGCAGACACCTGAAACAAAAGTTAGCTGACTTTGAGAAATTAAGTCCAAAATTACAGCCTGATCCCACTTCGGTCCATACATGTGCATGTACATACACCTGCCATTTAAACTTACAAAACATTGTTGGACTTGTAAACTCCTGGGGCCTGCAAACCGCTTCAGATTAAAGTGGGAGTGTTTGGTAGTTCCAGTCTTCTATTAATTATGTTTGTTAAGGTACACAGTGGAGGTTCTTCTTAAGGCCCAAACATGGGTTTGGGACTGAACATCCCATTAAGTGCTCAAACATATTTGCAGTGCGGCTTCCAGTTAATTTTGCTTCGACAGAAATTTAATTTGCATGCCCCAAAACTGCCCCATGACACTTGGCCACAGACTTCTCAGCTTAATTAGCACCTGTGGTGGTTTGACCCTGGCTGGACGCCAGGTACCCTCCAAAGCCGCTCTACCACTCCCACCCTCAGCTGGACAGGGGAGAGAAAATACAACAAAAGGCTCATGAGTCAAGATAAGGATAGGGAGAGATCACTCACTAATTACCATCATGGGCAAAACAGACTCGACTTGGGGAAAATTAACTTAGACGTATTACCAATCAACCAGAGTAGGGTAATGAGAAATAAAACCAAATCCTAAAACACCTTCCCCTCCACACCTCCCTTCTTCCCGGGCACAGCTTTGCTCCCAAATTCTCTACCTCCTACACCCCAGCCACACAGAGGGACAGGGAATGGGGATTGCAGTCAGTTCATCACACGTTGTCTCTGCTGCTTCTTCCTCCTCAGGGGGAGGACTCCTCACACTCTTCTCCTGCTCCACTGTCGGGTCCCTCCCATAGGAGACATTCCTCCATGAACTTTTCCAATGTGGGTCCTTCCCACGGGCTGCAGTTCTTCACAAACTGCTCCAGCGTGGGTCCCTTCCCCGGGCTGCAGTCCTTCAGGCACAGCCTGCTCCAGCGTGGGTCCCCCACAGGGTCACAAGTCCTGCCAGCAAACCTGCTCCAGCGTGGGCTCCTCTCTCCAGGGGGCCGCAGGTCCTGCCAGGAGCCTGCTCCAGCGTGGGCTTCCCACGGGGTCACAGCTTCCTTCGGGCATCCCCCTGCTCTGGCGTGGGGTCCTCCCCGGGCTGCAGGTGGAGATCTGCTCTCCCGTGGACCTCCCTGGGCTGCAGGGGGACAGCCTGCCTCACCATGGTCTTCCCCACAGGCTGCAGGGGAATCTCTGCTCCGGCACCTGGAGCACCTCCCCCTCTTTCTTCACTGACCTGGGGGTCTGCAGGGCTGTTTCTCTTGCATGTTCTCACTCCTCTCTCTGGCTGCAGTTTCTGTGCCGCTGCAACTTTTTTTTCCCTTCTTCAATATGTTGTCCCGAGGCGCTACCACCGTTGCTGATGGGCTCGGCCTTGGCCAGCCGCGGGTCCGTCTTGGAGCCAGCTGGCATTGGCTCTGTCGGACACAGGGAAAGCTTCCAGCAGCTTCTCACAGAAGTCACCCCTGTACCCACCCCGCTACCAAAACCTTGCCATGCAAACCCAATACAGCACTGTTCTACCACAGGACCGCAGTGCCCATCTTCTGCCTGAGCCCAGGCAAATACTGTGTCTAAGCCTGCCTGAGGGATGTGCCTGAAAACAGACACACTTTAATTATAATGTCTTACTTTAATTCTCTATCAAGCAAGACCAGTATCAGATCAAGATCATAATTTTGCCCGAGACACAAAATAGGATGACAGGCCTAAGATTACCCGACTCACTCTTTCTCCCATTTAACATGATTCCCCAGTGTAAGTAAATTAGACCACTTCTCTATTACAGTCTGTCTAGGACCATCTTGTATAAAACTATCCAGCTTTGTAGGCTGCTGTTTTAACATTCTCATCTTGGAAGTACATAGCTGTAGTATAAGTAGGAAAATATTTCCTCACTGTAGATCTCTGCATCACACCCAAATGCAAACCAAAATTTTATGATAACCATGCTTTAAGAATTTGACAGTTCACCTTTCTCACTTCAAAATGGATTAATGGCATTGCTACTGTTCTTTCTGTAGTAATTAACTTTCTGAAACCTGAAAATATCAAAAAGGCAAATTGCCAAATTACCTAAAGGTCTTCAACAGATCAAACAGGTTTAGATTTGTGGTGCTGTACTTGTAAGAAGGCCTGCCATGAGTTCTGTAGTACAACTTCCCATCAAAGCTGAAAAAATCCAGTTCAGGTCCAAAAATACTGTAACTACATCGTACAGCACTGAACACACTCCACGTTATGATAAACTTGAGCTGGACATACGCGACAAGTCAAGGTGCCTCACCACCACCCTCTGGTCCTTTTATTTCCAGAAAGGCTTATTGATTCAGGCATGCCGTTGTGTGGCAATATACAGAACTGACTCCATCCACTAAAAAATAATTATGCCTCAGCCAACAAACTCTCCCAGTATTAGAAATAACAAAGGGTGCAACAGAGACACCCAGAATTGCCCCTTTCAGGTTCTCCAACCTCAACATCCCATGTTTCTCCCTAATGCTGAGCCACAGGAGATGGTACAGGGGGCCTTTACCCACAATTTTGGGTTACAAAAATAAATACAGAGTCCATCATCTTTTTTTCTCTGAGCAAGCTTGTTTGATTTTTGTCTCTTCTTATCCTTCCTTTCAGAAAAAAATTAATCAAAATCTCACAGAACAAATAAGCTCAAAAAACACAAAACCATCTATTCAACTGTTCAAATCAAAATACCACCTTTAAACTAGTTTTACGGGCCCTCTTAGACACACACAAAGCAATATAACACAGCAGGCCTCAGACTACCAATATATCGGGCTTTGCCCAACAGTTTCTGTATTACAATAATTTTCTAATGACAAAAACATTGCGATTCTGAGTATTTTCCCATTTACCTCAGACCCCATCTTGGCACCATGGAGCGATCCATACCTCCTTCCCTCAACAACTCCAAGGTGACTGCCTTCAGCATACCCCTCCTGATACCCCTCACCATGAAACCTGTAAAGACAGAAATATAATTTTTAGCACCTATTTTCATTTCATATCAAACTCACGCTGCACACAAGCAACTCACAGAAACATAAACTTGCCGTATCATCTCTGCAATACAACTGTCCATATTTAGAAATTCCACGACATTGAATTAAATCAAGATGCAATTACGAACACTGTGATCTTTTCAAACAAGTTTACAACAACCTGCCAAGAACAACGCACTCTGCAATCCAGGTCAGTACTTTCACCAGAGTAACACCGCTAACTACAAGCTCACAACTCCGGGTCAAATTTCCACATGGTGGAAGACCCGAAATCGAGCAGGTGGGTCGCCTAGCAAGAGCAGAATTTCCCCCGCCCTTCTCCCTCCTCGCCCCCTCCCCGGGCTCATTACCCGCCCTTCACCCCTCACTTTTTTCTTTTCAGCTCCTGCTGTGGAGGCCCAGGCCCAGGCCCAGGCCCCGGGGCTCCCCTCCCTCCCTCTAAGCCGACGGTTACCCGCGGCTAGCGAGGAGTCCCGCTCCGGCCCCGCCTGCCCCCCCGAGGTCCCCGGGCCCTAGTCAAGGCTCCCCCACCAAGCCCACCTCTCCTCGGCCATCACGATCTCATCAAACATATCCGAGCTAGCAGACGCGGCCGCCATCGCGCCCGCCACAGCCCGACGGCGGCTCCGCTCCGGCCACACCCACCCGCTCGGCATGCCGGGAAAGAACGGCGAGCCGGAGGGGCCACGACCGGGCTGGGCACCAGTGCGCAAGCGCACCCCCCCCCCCCGTCTACCAAGACCTGAAGCGGCGAGGGGGCGGGGCCCGAGGAGCCAATGGCCACGCCCTCCTTCGGTCTCACCCCGCCCCTCGCCCCGCCTCCGGCGGGCGGCGCGGCGTGTGCGCACGAGGGGGCGCCAGAGCGCCGCTGGAGAGGCGGGGCGGGGCGGGGCGGGGCAGGGGGGCGGGGCCGCCGGGACGGCGGGGCGGGAACCGCACCGGGGCCGGGACACCGGGAACGGGGAGGGGAGGGGGGGGATTGGGGGGAGAGCCCGGCCCGCCGGTGAGTCCCCGCCGCCAGCGAGCCCGGCGTGGCTGTAGGGCAAACCTTACCGGGAATGGCGGCGTGAGCTGGAGGTGGCACGGGAAAAAAAAAAAAAAAAGCAGCGATAGGGGTGAAAGGATCAATTTTGGTCTTTTTCTCAGGAAACTATCGGGAGTTGTAGTACCGGGAAAAAAAAAAACAAAAAAACAAAAAAACAACTATGGACGAGGGGGCTCGTTTCCAGCCCCGCGAGTCCCGGGCTCCCATACAAGCCGGTTTTGCGTTGTCTGGAGACGTTTGATTTTCAGGCAGTGTATTTTTGATGTCTATACCCAAAATATACCCGAAATGTAAATATTTTTGATGTAAATACCCAACCCAAACTTTAGTGTACCGGTCTAGACTGCTTTGTTACAACGTTTATTTGTTATTACAGATCAACACTGGTAAAAGAAAGCATTTATCCTTATTTATAAGCATACATTTTAATGTTAACTTACACTGTTGTTTTCCAGCTGCTTAATGAAAATGTGGCTTTGGGCACACCAAAGGAGTCTGCCAATCCAAACAGGGGTACAGGGGGTCTGTTAGCCTCTGAATCAAACACAGGAGGGCAGAGGACTCGAAAAGACAGCTTTAAAATCCAGAGATGGGTCTACAGAAAAAATAAAAGTACATTAGGGTGAAAATAAAGTCATACCACTAAAGGTTTAGCTAACCAGATGGACCAGCACAGTGCATTAAAAATGCTCCATCACAGCAGTCTATACTGATTTATATAGAGTGACTGTAGTCAGTCGGCCAGCTCATTTGGTGCATCAATTAAAGTGTAGATATCACTGGATCTCACAGGAAATCACTGAAGGTTTGCCAGGTGTGAATACCTACCTGCTCTACAACCACACAA
Organism: Aquila chrysaetos chrysaetos; assembly: GCF_900496995.4. Taxonomy (NCBI): domain Eukaryota; kingdom Metazoa; phylum Chordata; class Aves; order Accipitriformes; family Accipitridae; genus Aquila; species Aquila chrysaetos. The sequence continues at coordinate 26,731,167 of NC_044019.1, forward strand.
TCACAAGCAAACACCTATCGTTCACTGGTGTCAGTGGAAATATAAGGTGTCTTTGAAGGTTTCCTCTAAGCTACAATTTAAATCCTGCTTTGGAAGTTAATGAAAAACAAGTCCTTTGATCTCAGCAGGTCGCAGGATTGATGAAAAATGCTGAAAATATAATAATGTCCTGGCAAGAAGACTACGAAACACTAGCTTTATTCAGGGGCATTCTTACCTTCAACAACAGTCAGTCCCATCCAACAGGGTTCCTGATGAACTTGCTGTGTGCCTAGACTGTCACAAATTCACCCCAGATTCCGAATCCTAATGATGTCTTTTTCGCACTCCCATTTGCTTCCAAGGGAAATGCATCTCTGCTTTCACTGTGTCTGATGCTGCCCAAAAGAAGAGTTGGCTTCCATACATTTTTGAGGAAAGAAACTACATTTATTTAATTTATCGTGTCATTCTCCATTCATATACAAAGTACACTGGCAGTGTAGAAAGAGCGGTCCCAAATTTTCCATGAACATAGTTTCAGTGCTTTGAGCAGAGGTGAAGTCGATACTATGGCTCCTGAATAAAGGATTTATAGCTTTTTACACTTCCCCAAAGTGTAAATGGAGATGCTCCTTCCCTACAGCCTTCCCACTACTCTAACAACTCGTATTTGCACATCATAGCCTCTAACTGAGACTTCACAAGGAGGCTTTTGACACCTGACCTTTAAAAACCTTTTAGGGCTGTAAAATGTACTATTGCAAATGAAAGAACTGCAATTGTCCTACTGTCTTTGAGAAACGATAATCAACTGGGAGGTGTATCGCGAATGGTGGTGGTGGTGTTTACATTCCCACAGAACCAAAGGCAATGGTGTTTCGAGGTTTTGCACACCAAGTTCCTGACCGAGTCAGGTGTCTGATGGTAGGGAAAGCATTTTCCAGTAATTCTTCCACTTCAAGCTGTGATCTTGTCGGATTTTATAAGCAAAACAGCCAGGTCTGGTCAGAGCTTGGATGGGAAACCTCCAAGGAAAACTAAAGTGCTCCAGGAAGCGGTGTGGGTAATTTAGGTCCCGGCATTCTTCCCTCCGTCTGAATAAATATTGAAGCAACCTCTAACCATACTGTTGCAGTAAGAAACACTGTACTGCTGGTAGAAGATGCAAATCCAAAGGTGTCAGCAAATAGGGTCACCAGAGAGCTCAAGATGCTGTTCGCAAATGTAAGGTTGTTCATCTTTGTGCTCTCGAGCAATATTCACGAACAACAATGTTACATCTACTTTAAAAAGTCTCTCAATGGTTAAATTAAAGAGTACCCTCTGAACTCTGTTATTTGCTGTGTTTCCCACCAAAACTGTGCAATTTTTTTTTAGCAGAAAAGTAAAAGTGGAAATTTTTTTTTTGCAAAACTTTAACAGTTCATATTTACTTTATTTTCTGGGTTTTTTTATTTTTTACAAAAATATCTTGAAAGGTATCTAATGTTCAAAGAAAATAGAGCGGCTGATCAAAACTGGAAATGAAAAACAAAAACAGAATGCCCCAAGCTTGAAAACTTTTGGAATAAAACAACTTGAAAATCAGGACTACATCTCCCATTACATGAGGACCAGGAACCCTCCGGATGTGTGGCAGTGGCTCAGCACAAAGGAGAATGGGAAACACCATGGGAGATGTTTGCCAGCCAAGAAATCTGCAATTCCTGTGACTCACAGCGTTTCCAAACGGAAACGTTTAGTCCCTTTTCCTGCCAGAAATTGACAACTTTTTCAGGCAAAGATAACGAGTTTTCTCCCTGGCTGCACTGTTGAGTATGGTTCCCATTTTTAAAAGGGAGCCGTCTTCCACTCAGGATTTTTTGCATTTTTCAGGTGGATTTTGTGCAGCCGAAGAACAATCAGAGAAACCACACCTGGCAGGGAATTTTTCCGTCTCGCCAAGGAATCACCCACCTCCTCCAAGCACCTGGGAGTCAGCACTCCTTTCAGTGACTGGCACCTCAAAGGCCACGAGAAGTGTGAACAGCAGGGTCTAATGACATAAATGGAGTATGAAAAGGATGTTTTACAGAATAGATGTAAATCCACAACAGCTTTATTGCAGATGAAGTATAACTGATGATGTCTCCAGGCAGCGCTCGCCTGTTGTAGATCTACAACTACCTGAAAGGAGGTTGTAGGGAGGTGAGCGTCGGTCTCTGCTCCCAAGTACCAACTGGTAGGACAAGAGGAAATGGCCTCAAGTTGTGCCAGAGGAGGTTTAGATTGGGTCTTAGGAAAAATTTCTTCACCAAAAGGGTTGTCAAAGCATTGGAACAGGCTGCCCAGGGAAGTGGTCAAGTCACCATCCCTGGAGATATTTAAAAGACGTGTAGATGTGGTGCTTAGGGACATGGTTTAGTGGTGGACTTGGCAGTGTTAGGTTCATGGTTGGACTCAGTGATCTTAAGGGTCTTGTCCAACCTAAGTGATTCTATGATTCTATTCTACGATTGAATGATGAGAAATGGGAGGAAAACATCAGGACACACTCACACAGCTTAAAACTGCTTAAAACTGAGCTTCACTCATTTGTTGTATTAAGAGAAGAACAACTTAAGACTAGATGGAGTGACCTTCACATATCCCAAGGTCAAAATTTAATGAGCTGTTTCCAAAACCCTTCTGCAACAGAGATACTTTTCTTAGCCTTGCTGTTTCACATGGAGCTCGTCAGTAACTGGCAGCAGACAGTCTCGAATTCCAGCCTTGGCATTCACAGCCTAGCTTTGGGAAAACCCCTTTCTCTCCTTACCTGTTGTACCTCAACTACGCCGCCTTCGCAAGGGACTCCATCTTCACACGGCTGCTGCGGAGCCAGATGCCACGGTTTGCTAAAGCTCCTTGAAGTCTCTAGACTAAAGGAGTGACAAAAGAGTCAGCTAGGTTTCTGTGTTGAAGATGATTTTTTTTTTATTGCAAATGTACACATTACACTACTAATAATGCACAGAAATTTAAAAAGCTATCGTTTGCTAAAATTTCATGATTACAAAACTTCACAAAATTTGTTACAACTAAAAAACCCACCTTCAAGAGTATATAAATAGAATTTTGAGCATAAATAACAGTAACAAAATAAACAGATGTATGTATTCAATAAATTAATTATAAATATTGCATTGGCAATGAAGTGCTAGGTCGGAAGAACACCAGTATTTCCAGCAGAGCTTTTCTTGTACAGAAATCTCTATTATAGATGAACCTTTGGAAATGAGTAGAATCCCTGAACCCTTTTCTCACATTGCTTTTTTTTTTTCTTTTTTTTTCTTTAGTTTCACCTTGGTTATTCCTTTATCAAATTGTTACAACGGAAGAACAGATCTGAAGACATCAGACATCCGCATTTTGGCCACGAGGTGCTCATAATCCCTTCCTGCAAGAAGAATGGCGTGGCTCACCCAGTTCTGCGGCATTTAAGTCACTAAACTGTCTCTCCACTGATTCCCATGGCTGCAGAATCGAGCCTGGAAGGGACTTGAAAGAATTGCTGATGGTTAAAGGTTAAACACGAAAACCTGTTTTGCAATTGATTTGACCTATACATCATCCATTTTTAGTCTTTCTCTGCTTTTGATAATGACATGCATGCTTATATACAACAGAACTTTGATTTAAACGCTAATTTGAACTCCTCATTCCCTACCTGGTGAACATTTATACTAGTTCTGTGCACTCTTCCAACCACACACTGAATTCTCACCAATGTTAATGAGAACTCTCTGCTGGATGATGCTGATCCCACAGTGAACATAAATTAGCCTCTAAAAGAAATCAAAGATCCAGTTTTCCAAGGTACCCTTTAGCAATAAGGGAAGAAAGAAATTTTTCCCTTTCTTCCCTTATTTCCTAAGGGAAGAAAAAGCACAATATACAAGCAGAATTGTTTTTTTTTCAGTAGTATGCTTTCAATAGAAAGTTTTCCCAGAATGTTGTCAGCAGCTTTTCAAGAAACAGCATTAACTCTAGTTCATGTAACCACATTTGCTAGGTTTTCCTTAATCGTGTTGCGTACCAAATGTTTGTCTTTAAGGCCTCTGAAGCTAAGAGATCATTAACCTCCCTGTGACTGGAAAAAAGGTTTTCTGCATTTGCCTCTGTGAGCAGAAATAACAGGTGAACATACGTGGTAATGAAGTTGATGTAGAAAAATTATAATTATTTTATCATCACCACGGTAATGGAGGAACTCTGATGAAGCTGTTAAGCTTTTCTTATTTAATCCTTTTCTAAATAAAACTATGGATAGGCAATTCTTTAGACTGATAGAATAGCCTCTGGGCACTCATCTCTTACAGGTACAACACATGGCAAGGAAAAGGCTGGCTCCGTACTGAAATATACAATAAAGTTCGAAATATCACTACATGAAAAGCTAAAAAACCTGCAGTATTCTGCAATATTTCTTTAAAAACGTGTGTGTGTGATCAGAGTCATTTCTGAAAGCTGGGGCTCTTCACCGGCGACAGTTTGGAGGCGATGCCAAAGGGGTCCATGCTGTCCGTTTCGAGGGGCGAGGAGTACACCTCTGGTTCGAAGCCCTGGCTGTAATCACCGTATTCACCAAAGTCTGTTGACTCCACGGGCACAGTGTTGATCATAGGTAAAAAGTGAGATAGTGGAAGAAAATCTTTTCCTTTGAACTGTTGTCTTTGCTTGGCACTACTCAAAGACACCGATATTCCGTATTTTTTTGATTTATATACATTGTAGCCGTCTGGACGAATCTCCTCTTCAAAGGAACAATCCTCAGTGGAATACCTGAGCTGAACAGCAAGGAGTAACGAGAATTACAAACACACCCACCGGACTCATTGTATTCAACCACAACATAAGCCTTTGGTGGGACCAGCCCTTCTCCCTCCGCTGTCACTGGGGGTGTCCCTCCGGTTTGTCACGGGTGCCCCGGTTCGGCGCACCCTGCGGACCCCGCTGCCAGATCCATGCCGGTGAGCCGCCCGCTGCCTCCCTGCCTGGCTGCTGCAGGGATGCAGGTGGGACCCATTGCTCTGGTGACTGCTCTTTCGGTCACGGACCACAGCCACCCAGATGAAGTGCCCTGAAGTGCCCTGAACCGGTCAGACCGTTGGACGAGATGATTGTTTTCCATCTGAATTGATCTCCAATGGAAACATTCTATTCTGTTCCGTTCCATTCCATTCCATTCTATTCTATTCTACTCTATTCTATTCTACTCTAGTCTATTCTACTCTAGTCTATTCTACTCTAGTCTATTCTATTCTACTAGAGCTCCCCACGTTGCACATAGTATGCATTTTGGGTTACGAGGCCATGAAAAGACCTCATCCAGAACTCCTGAAGTTAATGCACATCCATCCCATTAAATAAGCTTTGAATCCTGGAGGTGTACTTCTCAGTACAGCTACCACGCTCACCCTGTCCTGAGCACATGGAAAAAGAATCTCAGATGGCAGTGCTCATTTAGATAAACTGTCCTTAATTGCTGACGGTACTTAACTGCAGTCATGAGATCTAATCCAACAATCCTCAGGTATAAAACTCCAGCTCTGTTGGAGATTTGCCTGTGTAAGGGCTTCAGGATCACGTCTGTAGAAAGGCAGCGCTGTCAAAGACAGCACTTACGCAAATGTGGCCAATCAGTAAAACGATACTAAAAAGATAATTGCCTTTTTTTTAACTCAGCATTTACTGAAATTACAAAAGACCAGTTAACACAGTATTATTTTCTCATTACATATTAGAACTGTCAAATTAATACCAGCGCAAGTTAAGATTTTGTATAGAAGAATTTTCTTAGGTATGAATTTGTAGAATTACATTTGTAATATACTGTATGGATAATGTATTAGGAGTTTGCATCACCAAGTCAGACCTTTCCAGATCCTTACACAAGCACTGTATTTCTTACAACTCCGGTGCTATTTCAGGTTCAGCCACTACAGGTGATTGAACTCGTGGTCAATAAAAGACAGTTGCTGATTATGTCCCAGTCTGCAGTGACAAAAGTGTCCTTACGTGAATGCTCTGCCTGTCTGAAGAGAGAGCATCTTTGATTCCCTTCAGTCCTTTCTCAACACCCTTAATAATATGGAGTACAATTAAGCGCATGCATTTGGGTGTCTTTTAAAAGCACTTTTTAAACTAATCAAATAATTGTTTAAAAGGCATTTTCTCCAAATAAAATTATGCAATATTTATCCTTCTACACACATCATATCTCAGAAAAATATGTGTATATGATACAAATTTATGGCTGAATTGTTAGCTGTCTTTATTTCTACGAGTGCTCAGCCTCACTAACAAGGATGATGAAATAAAACAGCTTCTTGAGCAAGTGCGCATTACAAATAACAGTTATTGATTGTGCTCCCCATGTCTCAACTATATCATTCCCTCTTCATTTCATTGTGATTGTCTCTAGTGTATTTTTTTAAATAAGTACCAAACACGCTTTAAGTATTTCCAGATTATTTTTTTCACAGGAGGAATTTATAGTGTGTCAGTATATTCAGCAGTTACGCTATTTCCCCTAAACTACAGACTATGGCACGCTGCACATTCAAAAATCAACCCTAGTCCCCAATTTTCCAGTGTTAAAAAAGGGCATGTTTCAGGAATGTGAGCGGTTGCCCAGTTCAGTCCCCAGACACCGTATTTGCCCTTTCGCTCTTCCACTCCTGAGCGTAGCACTGATAAGGCAAAGAATCTCCTGCAGAGCTGCCTGCCCGGGCTGTTAGCAGAGAAGTGACAGCAGGTGTCCACAACATATAGATGCGACGGCACAGCTACATGCCATTGAATTTTCAGAAAAAAACCCAACCCTGCAATTAGTAATATACACTCACAAACCCAGTCTCAGTAAAAGCACATGCAAATGCCTTCAAAACAGTGTTACGTGAAAGCTGCTTTAAAATTCTGTGACTCTGAAAGTCCAGCCGGCAGCTCCGATGGGAGCAGCATCCAGCCTCTGCTTTGTTTTCATTGATTATTTTGCTTTGGATATACATTAAAACATTAAGCTAATAATTGACCCACCGTATCGTCCGAACCTATGTGTCTTATCATGGCATTGATTGCTTCTAGTCCAGAAAAGCAAGGAAATTCAGAAAGAAAGGCTTAATCCTATGTTACATACGCATTCAAAAAACATCACTACATCAGTATTGCTCTTATTAAAGATACTAGGAGTTTTGACAACGGGCCAAGTCCTTGCCCGACTGAAATCAGCAGAAATTTTGCCAGAGTAATCAAAGCAGAATCAAGCTGTATCTTTACTATGGCATAATAAAATGCCGTCGCTCTGTAAAACTCAGGCTCCCATAAAGCAGTTATACACAGACCGAACCTGAATCTTACCCTTCAAGTTCTGGAGTTGGCAGCTTATTCACGTGGCTTAAAAAACAAGTTTATATCACTGATAACAACTAGCTGATAGGCTGCCATACCTAGGGAAAAAGCATGACCTAACAGAGTGGTGTCAGCGGGACACTCAACTCCTCAACCTCCTGGAGTCCCACAGGTGTGTTGTTATCACAGGTCAGAAGTGAGAGAGTGGAGAAGAGTCCTTCTTCCCCTCGAAATCCTGTTTCTGTGTGGCACTCCCTCAGAGACGGCCCCTCCGTGTTTCTGGGACTCGTATCCTGGCAGCTATTTGGCTGCATCTCCTTTCCAAAGAATTAATCTTGGGGTTTTTTTTTCAGAATGCTTAACCTGAGCAGTGAGAAATTATTCAGATTCTACGGCGCGACTTAATCTATTTCTGCGGCAGAAGCGCAGCCACCCGCCGATGAGGCTTTTTAAACATAAACGCAATTTTGCCCTGGACTGTATTTTTGGTATAGTTTGGCAGGGGACATGCAACGCATACTTTGCTTTCTAAATGACATTTCCTTGCTGCCTTCTAATCCTCCTGACGGCCTTTCAGGCAGTAACACTGACAAGAATCACGGGTCCTATAGAGAAAAGGGGGTGCTGGGGGCCCCAAAGCTTTGTTAACCCCTTACCAACCGCAACGATAAAACTCCCAAATAATCTGCCAGCCCTTTGGTCTCGCCTGCCGTTCCAGGGCTGGAAAACTCCCTCAGGAAAGAGGAACCCGGGAGCAGACCCCCCACCCCACCGTGGAACCGGACTCCGGGATGGGCACAGCTCACCTGCCCACGCAGCCTCCCCGCCTCGTCCATGCAGAGATAACGGGAACTCCGCACGCCCTTGATGGCCACGGTGCGCACCGCCACGGCGCGGATCTCCAGCAGACCTGGGGAGGGGTTTTATTTTTTTTTTTTTTTTTTTTTTTGGGGGGGGTGGGGGGGAAACGACAGAGGAAAGGCCGTTAGCTCCACGACCCCATCCCATCCCATCCCGTCCCGTCCCCGGTACTCACTCTGCGGGCTCTGGCTACCGGCGGCATCCACCCGCCCGTCTCCGCCGATGCGCAGAAAACAACTGAAGAGCCCGTGCTTGCTGCCGGTATAAAGGTGCCGCAGCCGAATGGGTTCCCCCCACCCGTAGTTAACGTGAGGACCGGCGTCGGGCAGCGGTAACGATAAGGCGGCGGTGGCGAGACCCAGGAGGGCCAGGGGGGCGGCGGGACGCGGCCCCATCCCGCGGAGAGGGGCGCGGAAGGGAAGGGAAGGGACGGCGGGGCGGTTGTGGCCGCGCCGGCTGCTCCGCGGGGATGTAGCGAGGGGGAAGGCAGCCCCCCGGCCTTTTATAGCTCTCTCTTATCAGCCCGATCGATTCGGCTGCATCCAGCTTCAATATAGAGCCCGTTTCATAGCGGGAATTGGTCGGATCGGTCACTCCCCCCGAAAATATTGATCGGGTGACATCATTTCGCAGGGGACACCCTGAAGTCGCTCCCTCCCCATCCGCACCTCCGAGCTTTTCCCCCCCCCACCCCCCACACACACACACACACCTCCCCGCTCCTCCGCCCCCGGCTTCCAGGCTCCGGCCGCGCCTTTAACCCGCCGGGCCGGGGCCGGGTCCCCGCGGTCCCGGCTGCCCCGAGGGGACGGGCCGGTCCCGCAGCCCCTGCCCCGGTGGGAGCGCCGGGAGGGGGACCGGGGCTGGGAAAATCCGAGCCCATCCAGGGGCTCTGCGGAGGTGAGGGAGCCAAACCGGGGACGGGGGACGGGGGTGCTGCCCGGCTCCTGCTGCCTTAGCCTTCGCCCGTCCTTTATGTCCGTTTTCGGAAATAAAAGAGCTGCGCCTTCGGGGAATGCGTTCTAAACCTCGGGTCACCCCGCAGGGCAGGGGCCGTGCCGCCGCGGCGGGAGCGCCGGGTGAGCGGTGCCGCCGTTCTCCGTTACGGGCTCCGCGACGGGGCGGCCCGGGACGGCTCCCGTGGGCCGGCTCCCGTGGGCCGGCCGGCGGGGCTCCCGGGCTTTATTGCCGCCCGGCCATCCCCGGCTGGGTCACTAGATGGAGCCTGGCACCTGGGCTGAGGGCTGGCCTCGCGTTTGGGGAGCTGCTGCCTGCGGGAGGGGGGGTGTCTCCAGCTCCTGGTCGTCCCCATTTGCACAAAGAGATTCGGGGGGGGGGGGGGGGGGGGGGGAAGGAAAAAAAGAAAAAAAAAAAAGGGGGGGAAGGAAAGAAAAGGGGGGGGAAGGAAAAAAGGGGGGAAGGAAAAAAGGGGGGAAGGAAAAAAGAAAAAGGGGAAAAAGGAAAAAAGGAGAAAAGGAAAAAAGGAGAAAAGGAAAAAAGGAGAAAAGGAAAAAAGGAGAAAAAGCGAAAGGGGAAAAAGGGGGGGAAAAGGGGGAAAAGGAGGAAAAGGGGGAAAAAGGAGGGGGAAAAAGGAAAAGAAAAAAGGAAAAGAAAAAAGGAAAAGAAAAAAGGAAAAGAAAAAAGGAAAAGAAAAAAGGAAAAGAAAAAAGGAAAAGAAAAAAGGAAAAGAAAAAAAGAAAAAAGGAAAAAAGGAGAAAAAAAGAAAAAAGAAAAAGGAAAAAAAAAAAAAAAAAAAAAAAAAAAAAAAAAAAAAAAAAAGGAGAAAAGGAAAAAAGGAGAAAAGGGAAAAAGGAGAAAAGGAAAAAAGGAGAAAAAAAAGGAAAAAGGAGGAGAAAAGGAAAAAAAAAAAGGAGAGGAAAAAAGGAAAAAAGGAGACAAAGAAAAAAGGAGAAAAGGAAAAAGGAAAAACAGAAAAAAGGAGAAAAGGAAAAAAGAAAGGGGGAAAAGGGAGAGGGGAAAAAGGGGAAAAGGGGGAAAAAAGGGAAAAAAAGGAAAAAAAGAAAAAAAAGAAAAAAGTATGTGTAGTAAAAGTGCATTGCCTGCAGCCAGCAGCCCCATCTAGGCATCAAACAGAATTTTTTTTTTTTTTTTCTGGTCTGTGCATGGACTTTTTCCACATGTGCCACTCCCCAGGAGCTCACTTAGCGAGTGCAGCAGGAGAGATAGAAAGAAGCAGACGCACTACATTTTGGGTTGCTCTGCGCTTTTCGCATCTCAGGGGCACTTTAGGGGATTGCTGCTGACTTTTCTGCTGTCCATCCAAATTAAGCATTAAAGGAAGTTTCTCAGATCTCAAGAGAGAAAATGGGTAATTTTATAAAGAAAAAAAATCCTTCCCCCACAGGACACATTAAATAACAATTAAGCAAAACAAAACCCCATGCCCCCAGCAACTTCTCTGAAACAACAACGTTTCGGTCAGCTTCCACATACTGTTTTTATATTTTGCTACCTGTTTAATTTCATCCTTTTGTCTGTACACTTGCATTTCCCTCCCGTAAACACTCACACAAATAACTTTTCTTTATGAGTACTCTTAGCTCAGGGAGGCTGTGTGCACATAGACAAGGTCATATGAAAATACAGAGTCTTGTAGGATGGTGGCCTGCACTTGTATAAATGCGTACACTTATTCTCATGTGTAGGTTATGGTACTGAAGTTAATCACATCAATTGGTGTTTGAATGATCAGGGTCTTGCATCACAAGCTCCCTGGAGCAAGGGATTGTATGTCACCGACCATTTCAAAAGCAACTACCAATAGTGACTACCTTTGGGGCTTTTTGACGGTCAGCTTGAGACACACAAAAAGGCTCCCAGTTTTCTCTGCACGGTTGAAGAATAATTAATAAAAACCAGGAGCACTTCACTCTCAGGTGTCTCCTGCTGCATCCTCCAAATCACGGGCTGATTTGAGGAATTCTGGCCTTTCAAACATCACACAAGTTCACAACATTATAAACCCAGTAAATAATACTAAGGCATCCGAGACCCTCATTTTTTTTTCTCTACAGAATTCTCTAATGTTATTACATGACTGCTACAAAGGCAGTTCACTGCCCTGCAACCCTGGGCCCCACAGCAGTTGTGCATGTAACTCATCCTGGCTACATATGCATTCTTCAAGGTATCGAGCACCCACCACACACACACAGAAGTTATGGTCTGAAATGAATTTGAAAGGCTTTTTTAGTTCATTTTGTTGTGCATCTCAGTGACTAGAAGCTATTTTATATTACTATTTCTGCTATACTATAGTGTGAATAATATTGACAATCATAAGTATTCATTTTTTCATCAAGAAGTCAAACTTCTTTCAAGCGGTAAGGAATTGATGCTTGCAACTTGTTTATTCATTTTGACAGCATTATTATTCCCTCGTGAAGATCAAAAATGGAGGCAGAAAGGGCAAATCATTTGCACTAAATAATATTTCAAACCAGTGAAAAAGCTGGCTATAAATGAGAATTTCCTAACAATTGATGGAGAGCTTTCAAAAATTATTTTTATTGTTACTGTTGCTGATGTTATGGGGACTGATGTTTAAAGGTTCATACCTAATCAAATTAAAATGAAAACGAAGAACTTACTCAACTAATTTTTTTGGAATGGCCTCTCTTGTTATGGGAAGCTTTCAATCCGAATCGTATGTCCAAGTTCCTCTGTAGTCAGTGACAGAGTAAGTGCCTCCAAGTACTTATCTGGACTGGATAGTACCAATCCTAACTCAAACCAGCTGTTTAAGAGATACGGGTTGAATAATCTCTAGAAGTGCCTACTTCTTTATTGGCTCTGGACAAAATGCCTAAGATTATTAACTCAGATTAACTGCCTTATTTTTAGTGAGACCTAAATAAGCTAATGTTTTCAAAATATAAGAGTTGCAACATGTGATTTTCATTTCAGTTCCTATCTGTATCACTGAACTTTATCATTTATTGGCGTCTTTTTACCAAAGTTCAATAGAAAGGCACATGTCTCTGCATGTTCCTACAAATGTGTTTGCAGGAAAAAAATTATCTGCAGAACAAATGTATTAGAGGGTAAATCACACCAACACTTCCAGTGCAGGACCTGCTCCCTATATAAACAGACCCTGCAACAAGGAAACCTGGTAGTGTACAACTTTTTGCTTTTATGAGGATAGGAAAAAAAAAAACCCCAAACCGCCAAAAAAAAAAAACCCAAACCAGGAGGAAAGTCTTGTAGAACAAAAATACCTCCTGACCAAATAGTACACAACTGCAAAAGCATTTTCACCTGTTGTAATGAATCATTTATTTCCACTGCACTTTTCAATGTCCCAGTGTAATTTCTGCAGAACAAGAGCTTCAGTTTTCTGTAACACTGAAGCTGAACTGAATGTGTTTTGAAGAACATAACTACCTATATTTAAAAGTCAAACATCCAGAGATCCAAAAAGATGCCAAAAAGATAACAGAGGGCTTATGCCTCACTGGGCAATAACATCATTGGAACCAGCTGCAATGAAACCAAGGAAGGTGGCCACAAATAAGGATCAGAAATAGGGCATGCAGCCACCCATGAGTAGAAGGTGGTCATAGCATGCTACCTTGTGGTGGAGATCAAAGGAAAAATTACATAGGTGAGTCACTCAAGGCTGAGCGAAGGTCAAAATGTGATGAACTAGACATGTTTAGGATGAAGAGTCATCTGCTCAATGGTAGAATAACTTCACAATATCACGGTGAAAACCTTGAATGTATAAGTTATTGCAGAAAGAGGAAAATAGTACAGAAACTTTAATGCCTTTCTGCTTCCTCTGGGGTATCTTTGGGATCTCCCGCAGATTTAGGAGTGGGCATTATGTGAATGTGATCCAATATTACTTTTGAGAAGAGATTTGTAAGTCTTTTCCCCTCTTCTCTGAAGTCGGAAGTGGGAGAATTACAGAGGCTGTAAATACTCTGAGGGAAGTAAGGTCCCAAGCAGAGCTAGAGATGTTAGTGCTAATTCCTTTGGTTTCTGATTTCTGCTGTAGTTCCTGCATGTCATCCCACAAGTGAAAGCAAAAAGAAAGCCTTTATTTTCCCCGTGGCAGAGGGCCAGCAGAACAGTCCAGTCCTTTCTCTTGCTTCTGGTAGAGAAGAGTATGTCAGGCAAATGAGGAAAGGCAGAAGTGAAGACATAGTACCCTGTGACATGCGGTTATTCAAGCACGAGGTTGTTCTATAAAGAGCCTTATCAGCACAGCACAAGCTAAAAAACCTGCCTAAGAAGGAGAGGTTACTCCACCATATGTCAAGGACTGCTCTGCTTCCCAGCTGCTTCTGCAATCCAAGAGGCATAAGGGTGACAATATTTCTCCCTGGGCTGTGAATGAACGCAGAACTGAGATTCCACAGCTCCCGCTGCGTGCGCCCACTGACAGGATGTCATACGACGGGACCAGGATTCACGGAGGCTCTCCCCAAATATCACAAGTACAATAGTCCTCGGTGAATTTGTAGGGTCCAAATGCATCAGATACTTAAAGATTTTTCAAACGATCAACTTCTGGAGGGGTTCTTCTTCTAAAACTGCTCTGCTAAAGAAGGTCAAGGTGCTGGAGAGATCGTTGCTACTGTAATTTGTAGTTGCATGTGTTATTGCTGGTTCTTTCCAATGAACGCAGCCAGACAACTAATTTCAAATATCTCTCACCATTCTGTTACCTAATGCTTTCTTAACTATTGCTATCAGTCAATGCATTCCTGAGAGCAATACTTAGCCTGGAATTGGCTTGAAGCTTTCATGGTCAAATGATACCTTCTGATTAAGTCTACACTAAAGCTCACAAAAGTCCCATCAGTTTCAAATGGCCTAAATGCATTTTTTCATCACTGTAAGTTGTTATTCCATACTTTGGAAATACTTCATCCACCCCATCTTTTCCGTGTGCTATGAAATCCTTTGTAATTCTGGTATAGAAGAAGCCTTACTGATTTTCTGGGAACATATTTCATACAGTAGCTTTCCAGCACCTTATTTACACTAAATCAACAAAAGTTATTTTTGATTATTTTTTGAGCAAACCTGCATCCGGCAGCAGAAATGAATAATTGCAAGTTTTTTTGCCAGTAGGTTACATCTCATTTCTAGCTTGACCTAGACATTGTTTATGCACTGTGTTTGTGAAACCCATGAGGAAAGCTCTTTCAGAAAAGAGTAATTCTAGATCACCAGCTTCTCAGTCAAAAGTGGTATCCATGGAGCATTTACCTGTACTCTTTTCTTGTCAGTGGCTAAATAATGTTGCCTTCATGACAAGTTCCAATTCCATTGGAAATATTTTTCCTTTAATAGACAGAGAATGGGCCCATAGAAGAGGAAGATATACGACAAAAAGGAAACAGATACGCTACCAAAGTTTTGCTTCAAACTCGCAAGAGTGTGTACTCAGAACTGTGGTTCAAATAGGTCCAAAGCCCTGGAGAGCCAGAATTAATCAGGTGATTCTATTCAGTCTGATACAGTGACAATTCCCACAAAATCAGTCCTAAAGAGCATAGTAGGAAGCTGGGATGTGCAAGGACTTCAGCAACGAGACTAATACAGGCACACTGAACCAAATCTGGCCCTGGAGCAATTTCACCGAGTTATATCTGGGATGAATTTGTTCCATCAAGGTCTAACTTCATTTCACCAGAGGTGCAAAATTGGTTTCTTTGTTAACAAGGACACTGAGCCAGGGGCTCTCAGGTGGTGATTTTTTGGAAGTCGAAAGTAGGAAGGATGGGGATGAAAGGGGTTTAGCTATGCCTGTCTGTTTGGTGAGGCACCGAATCCCCCCCTTCTCTTGAAATCAGGCCTCCTATATACCTGGGAATGTGATTATAACTCTGCTTCAAGGCAGATGTTTTCTCAAAGGCACCTATGATAATAATCCTGATTTGTTGTAAAATTGATATTACAAAGTTTTTTAGTCATGAAGATGATAATAATTTATATCACTAGTAGTATTTTGTAGGCTTATGGCCATCTAAGTGGCATTTTAGCTAGAATCAGCTAGGCTTGACTGAGAACCTATGGGAGTATGTTACAGTTTATGTGATGTTGAGGATCAGACCAGCCTACAGTTGTCCCTGATGGCCCATCAAGGTAAGATGCCTTTGAGATGTTCATCTGAGGCTTTACAGCCTGTAAAATTTACACACTGCAGCTGTCTCAGGAGGATGATCCCACACCACCGAGTCATAGAGTCAGTGGAGCAAACATATAAATAAGCAGTTGTGCTAACAAAGCGCTAGGTTTCCTCATAGCTGCTGTCAGCTGAAACTGCTTGCTAGGCTTGCCTTTGTTCTTTCTTAGGGAAGGTTTGAGGGGTCTGAACTGCTGCAGAGCAGGAGACCTCCATTCTCGATTTGCCGTTATATCACCATTGTATTCTGCTAAAAAGTTGTGGAAAGTTTCTAGTCCAGCCATGGTTTGATGAAGCTGGCACTGCTTTTTTTTCTTTGAGAATCCTATGCTTGCCAATATATACGTAAGGTCTGCAGATACTTGGCACAGTGAGTCTCTTGGAGGACAGAGGTGGAAAAGTGCCTGGCTTCAGATTGTCCCTATACAGGTTAGTTCCAGATTGCTCAGTCCTGTTAGGACTGAAGGATGCAAAAGGTAAGAATTATACATGTCTAGGGAACTTCTGCTTATATTCCACTGTAGATAGCTGCGGGGGTTTTAGCTCTGGGCTTCAAACACTTGACCAAGATCAGATAAAAAGGAGTCTGAGCTCTGTGCTGAACACGGTATAACAGTTTACTGTGTTGTGGAATAAAAGAGGTAGAAAGGGAGTTAAGGAAGCCAGCTAAGACCCACAGTTTTCTTGCCGCCTATTATTTCATGCTACACTCTGCTGCTTATCATTCCTTTGGAATTGCAAGTCACCAACAGAACTGGATAAACTGGTAGAGAGATGTAAATGATAAGTGAATGCAGGTGAACGTTGTGTCAAAGTGTCAATTCAGTCCATAAGTGTTTATTCACCTACTGTCATTGCTTTTGATTATTATGATACTGCAGGAAGGACTCTTAGTGAAATGATGAAGCCCTTTATGAAACAGTTCTGAACAAATGTAAACTTTAAAAAGTACAAAGTTTCCTAATGGCATCATTTAAGGCTGTTAAGAACATTTTGCACACAGCCATTTCCTCAGCTTCTGGAAAGTAGTGATTCAGCTGAATCAATAGAAGTCTACCTTTCACCCCAGCCCATATCCTGGGCCTAAAAGCATGGAGAAATATCTTAGAAGAAATAAAATTCTTCTGCAACTCCTCCAAAATCTTTTTACTAGACAGAGTTAGTTTACCCGGATTTTAAAAAGCGTGATGATATCTTCCCTCCCTCTTCACAAGACTCAATATAGGTGACAGTCATGCAGAAAGTTTTTACAGTGGCTTTGCTCAAGAGGCAAGAGATGAAGATTATTAATAACTTTTCTTTCACTTGGAGGTGAAAGGAAATAATTTTGTGCTGAAAGGAAGCCTATACCATAGCCATGGAGTAGCTGCACGATATACCATGAATTGGGAAACTGGGTAACTTTCTCTGATGTTCCTTATTGCACCTTCTTAACTAGTCACATTTGGTACCATGAAACATGGCTGTGGGACATTTGGGGTCAAGAATTGAAGGGCAAAGGTTACTGAAGCATCCTGCCGATGCAGCCAGAATTGACCTTTACTTGACAAAGCAGAAGTAACATGGGATCTAAAAGAATGGTATTCAAATAGCCAGTCCATCCAAAACACTGCATTTGGATTGATCCTAATCAGCCATAATTTCCTAGTTTAATGACCAATTAAAAGGCCATTTGAAAGTAAGAGAAGCAGAACAAATCAGCATGGAAAAAGCCTGGATGGTCTTTAGAAAGTAATTCAAGTTTACTTAGGTTTTACACATCTGACTAGTGAGAAAATGAATAGGCAATGGATGTCTGTCTTCAAAAGTAATTCAGATTTATTAAATAACTTGTTTCAGTATAAGATAAAATCTGAAGCACTGCTGAAAAGTGAAATGACATACCTGCATTAAAACAAGGGATTTATCTGTCTAAACATCACAGCAAATATTAAATGAAATGTAAAATCCCCCGCTATGTGGCTATTGCGTATGTTATATACCTCGACTTGATGTAAGAAGCAGAATTAAACTCAACATTTTTTATGTGTATTTACAACTGTGATCAGATGTATAATGGCCAGAAGGATTCTAATTTACCATCTTTAAACCCCAAATGTTTTTATGTTACATGCATCTTCAAATTTTTTCATTTTCCTGGAAACAAAATTCTTTAAATGTTACGGGCCAAAAGTGAGAGCCACAGTGCTTCTGGTTCTTTCATGGCTGGAGCTACCAGGAAGATCCTTGCATGACAAGAGGCAGGGACACCTCAGTTCTTGAAGTGAACAAAGCAGTCCTAAGTGCTGAGGATGAAAAAGTGAAGTCAGGGTGCCTCTTTCGTATAGATTGGTCTCCAGTTCATATACTCTTGAATATGGATCTATTGATTTAGGCACTCATTTTGCAAAGGGAATTGTAAAGATAGTCTCCCCAGTTAGTTCTGAATTTAACCCATTTCAGAAGATTTCCAGATGAGGGCAGGAGACCTTCTCATAGCTCTTGGGGGGCACCAAGGTGTCACTCAATAGTGACGGCTCCCTGAGACCTGTATGTGACTCTTTATCAGAGGTCTCTAGCAGATAAAGCCTGCAGCAAAACAGCTACTGATCTCTGTTACTGTAGCCTCATTCTGCAGAAAGGCTGCTATTGCCATTGATGGCTCTTTTTCCATTCTCTTGACTAATAGGTCACATATTGTCATCAGAGTGGTGTGGATTCAGTTAGGCAGACGTGTCATTGATTGTATAATATCGTAGAAGGAACTAGCCAATGAAATGGTTCATTGGCTAATGGTTCAATGCTAATGAAATAAAGAGCAACACAACTATAAATGGACCCTACACAAACCCTTCCTGTTCATGGCTCCAGTGGCAATACCAGTATTCCATTCTCAAAAGACGGTAATCCTCAAATTTACCGTTTCCTCCAACATACACAAATGGCAAAGACAACCCTTAGCACCATCATGGCAAATAGCAGTGATTTAAAAAATCATTGATTAATCATTCAACCGCCTGACTTACATTTCCTTTTAAGCTGCATTTTAACTCTCAATTTCCTGAGAATGGCAGTGACAGACATATCAACTATAGCTTTTGCTGGTAATTTATAACCCTTGCTACCAAAGTTCCTTCTGCACTGTCATTGGGTAAGATTTTCCAGTTACAATGTCTAGTCACTGCTTTGCACCGCAACGGATCTTACTATTTGGTTAATGTGATGGTTGGTCATGGGTAGTTTGTATTTCAGGCTGACTTCATCATACAGTACTGAATATTAATAAGAAGTTAATGTTCAGAACAATATTGTTAATACTTTGTTAAGAAAAGAAGCTAAGGCCCAATTCTGCCTTCCCTGGAAAAAATTCATTTACTTCAGTGGGAACAGTCAGACATTTGGCACCAATTCTTGGCAGTAAATTATTAGAGCATCAATTAATATTTCTAGTTTAGCCCTGTTAAGGCCTCATAAGAATGAAGGCTCCATTTTGCCTCACATTTTATGTGCGTGCACAAATAAGCAACAACATAATGTTTTCCCTTATGCTTCCTAGCATAATGATGCTCAGACAATGAGTGGATTTCCCAGTCTCCCAGCCTGTACATTTATTCCTAGAGAGTTTTGCTCACGTTACAGATGTGAACATGCATGGCTACAGCTTTTCCAATTTTAGATCAATGAGCCACACAGCAAAGAGCATCGAGTTGGCAGGTCCTCCCCATTCATCTGAATGAAATGAAAGGGAGCTCAGTTCTTGGCTCCAGTTTTCTGTCACTCCATTGTCATTCAACAAAACGGACCAAAGAGAAAAGCGATCAATCCATAAACTCGTGAAGCCTCAGTCTCCAGCTGTCATCAGCTTTGAGCTCCCTCCACTGATCTTATCTGTTGCAGAGTGATTGAAAGTAATTTGTTTTGGTTGAAAGTAATTTGTTTTGGAGAGTAATTAGATTATCTCTTGGGGGGCTTCCTACCTGGTGACCCAGTGTTTCTCCTTGGCTTGCTGCTCATTAACATCAATTACCATAGAGACACTCTTCAAAGGAAGGCTTGCACTGCCCAGGGTGGGGAACCTATTAAGAAATATGCTGCTCATTCCTGCTAGGAGATAATAAACCTTCTGATGTCAAACAATTATTTGTGGGTCAGACACATATGATCCCACTGGGGCTTAAGCCTTTCATTTGCCATCCAGTGTGAAATGCTTAGTAATTAGGAAATGAGCTAGATCTTTCTATAGTGGTGTATATTGACGTGAATATAACAGGCTCAAGCAAACTGCTACGTAATATTTGTGAGCATTTACTAACACTGGACACATATTCCACACTTGCCCAGAGGTACTGGGATGGCAAAAAAAAAAAAAAAAAAGTCTCTGTAGGGGTAAGTGCAGAGAGGCTCAAAAGTTCATGCTTTGACTCTTGTCCCCAGAATCAATTCTTTTTGATTGAGACAATTAATATGGTTATGCATATGACACAGCACTGATAAGCATCATGATAACACCAGTATCTATTTTTTTCTGTAATCATGTGAGCTCTAAATGAGTCATTGCCTGACTGTGACATTTATTGGTAGTGATTACATCATTACTACTATGCCATCCTATAGAACATCACAAAATATACAAGAACCATAATAATCCACCTTTTGAACCATGTCTCTTTTTCAGACACAGCAAATCTGAACAATAAATCGCCCCAGTTATGCATTAATTTACAAATATTCAGTGTAAAATTTTCCCTTGTTACAGCTGATCTTTGTGCTGCTCAGGCAGTAGAAAAAGGTTACAGAGGGAGCAGAAATTACCTTTAAAGGTAAGATTTGGTTGTTGGGGCTTCCCCAGTTGTGTAGAGGTCCCAGCGTCACCAAAAGCTCCCAGGCCAGCCCTGGGCATGCAGGATGAGCTGGGGTTGACCACAGAGAAGTTGGGCGAGAAACATGGTAAAAATGTCCTTGTTCTGCTCGGGTTCATGGTTACCTGGTCCGTAGCAGGAGGAATATAAGCTGGGCCAGCCTGAGAGAGTCACAGGGGAAGGGAATCATCATCATCAGTGCTTCTGGTCATCAAACCCCACCCTGTTAGGTGATACTGGCTCTCATCTTTTAAACACGTGCTACAAGTCCTTTAAATCTCTTTTCTGAAGAGCTGCTAAATGCAAACATCTGAAGTAAATAACTGCCATTTTGTTTTCATTTGTCTTGTTTGAGTAATTAGGTCATTATATCTGAAAGTGATTGTTTTATGCGTGCCAAGAGCGAATAATGAAGACCTTTGATGAATCCAGCGAGCAGCATGTAAATGTGGGGAAGGAATGCAGAGGCAAATGAATGACCTTTCTGAAACAGAATTTCTCCCCGCGCCACCGTTTTTATCCGCATTAAAGTCAGTTAATGCGTTTACTTTTTCCTGCTGTGTATATTAGAGTTGATTCTTCAATGCTTCCTTTTCCTAATAAAATGCACATTGTCCAAAGTGTTTGCAACGTTCTTTAAATAGGCTACTGTGGGCCTGTTTATGAGCCAGCCAGCGGCTGCTCGTATAGAGCTAAACATTTCCTCTTCCCTTAGTTTTCAAGGAGTGCTTAGAACTTCAATATTTGATCAGATTGCGTTTATATAATTTTGATATTAATGCTGAGCTATGGACGGTCTTTAGCCACTTCCCCAGTCCCTGAAAATTAAGTTAAAGTAAAAAAAGAAACTAATTTTATTACTCATGATGGTGTTAGTTAAAAAATAAAAGACAAGGACTGAACAACCAATGGAAAATAAATAACTTTTTGTTTCTCAGGACTGATCCTCACAGGAAAGGGTGGATCAACTGCTACCACTTAGCTGCTCATGTGAGCGAATACGGGATGTTACTCTACAGTCCAGTGAAACCAGATTGATTCTGGTTATAAATCAAAAACCATTATAAATCAAACTGAATACAGCAAAGAAACTGGGAAATATCATGAGAAGACCGGCAATGATTTTGTTTTGCAGGCCTTTCCTTCGAGCCCAGGGTGGGAGGAGAGCTGCTCGTGCCTGTGAGCATCTTCCCCAGCGTGCGCTGGTGCCGGTGCAAGGGCACTCGGCGGAGGGAGGGTGCCCTGACCCTTGCGATGTGGCCGGTGACCTTGTAATCCTGTCTCATGTCTGCTGGCTGCCAGTGAGAAATAAAATTCAGTCCTTCAGCAGCAGGGCTGGTTGTGAGAGCGAGGATGCCACAGGAAAAATTAAGGTATCTTGAAGAGGGAAGCAAATGTGGCTTCCTTGGTCTGGAAGGCTTCGTGGTAGGGAAGAGGGGCAGGTGGCTGAATGCATTTTATCTGCCCTGCGTACTTTGCAGATGTACTTTCTGCTTGCAGGTGTACATGTCGGTCTACACTACCTGCTGTTAACTGGCTATGGTGATTTAGAAGAATTCAAATCACCACTTTTTTTTTTTTTTTTGATGTGCAGTATGTCAGTGGAAAAAGGGTCTGTTTATGGCAGTGTTTTCAGCTTAAGTCACCGTAAATGGTTTGAAGGAAAACTGATTTCCCTCCTTGCTGAGCTTCAGTTTGCTTTTTGGAGTGATATCAGAGCATGTGGACTGAATTCACTTTGGATTAAACTAAACCTGAATATGTGTTCAGTGAAGTCCCTTGACATGCTGTTAAATGCTAGTGGCCATTCAGTCCATGGGACCAGATTAGACCTTGCCTGAAGTAACCCCCTGGGATTGTGTCTGGTGTGGATGCTAAGTCCTCAGCACCTAGGGACAATTATGGGACAATCCATGATATTCATACCATCTTTTGTTTTCTTAAATAAATATTTTTTTTTCTGTGTGTGACAGGCAGCAGGTCCAAATCTTGACATGGCACCTGATAAACTACTATAGTTTTCATTTATTTGCTCAGTGGAAAACATGGTAATGTTTTACTATGCACTTTAGATGCTTTGACTGTGTCCTTCATATCCCAATTCACTGCCCTGCCAGCTTAGGCTAATGAAGTGAAGAGTGTGAACCAAACTGTGGTGAATTCTTTCACCTGAGCTTTTATATCAGTCTGCCTGCTCTTGGTGTGGGCTGATCTCTGTTTGCAAGGTGATTTCTAGCTCTTTGTTCTCAGCTTTCTGAAGTGCAGGTCTAAGGAATTATGGAGGGGATTTATCATCAACTTCTTATTTACTTGTGGGAAAGCTACCAAGGTAGCGATGCAAAGCGGGCTGCTCGATAAAAAAACTAGACGTGGATCAAAAAGGATGAAGTCTATGGAAAAAAAACCCTGAATTTTCTCTTGTGGAAATGCCAGTTTTCCCAGCCAGAAGACTGCAAATGTTACTAAGTCATAATAGGGAAATGAGGCAGATCACATATCTCAGAAATATTGTGAGCAGGTGACTGGCTTACAGTTTTGAGATTTTTCTGGGACTATAGAAGAGAGAATCAGAGTTTAAGGAATGAACCTCCTATCTGGAATGCAATACAACAAGTAGGAGATAATTCTGAAATTAATTTCTCATCCATGGGATCACAGGATAAGATGTTTTTGTTAAACAGTGTGACTCATGTGGGTCTTAGATCTCCTGTCTACAGAAAATGTATGTATGTCCCTTCTTGATTCTCTGCCACAGTAGTGTAAAAGAGGAAAGGTGGATAAAGTGACAAAGAGGTATCCATTCATAATTTTTTATCCACTGAATACGTTACAAATGTAATTGCCAAATCATTTTCTGTGAACGCTATAGAGGAAAAACATTATTCATTTGGACAGTTGATCAGGAACACTTTGGAAGCACAACTCTGAGTCATTTTTAAATGCGTAGGTTACTCACCCAAGGTGCAGAAATGCCAGGGTATGAACTGGGGAGTCACTTGCCCAGAAGGGTAGGAAATACCATGTATATGCACATCCTAAATACAGAAAGTTCAACAGGTTTTCTCTTTGAAACTTGTACCAGTCACAATCCTAGATTCATATTAGAAAGTGTCCACTGGCTACTGTTTGTATGAGCAATCATGGGTTAATTAATTGATAAAAGTAATGCCCACTTTTTCTGGGCAATTTACAAAGTCCCATTTGTCACTGTCATGGAACATTCAAGCATCCTGAGCTAAGAGGTGACTTCTTAAGCTCCAGAAAGCAAAGTAACCACATTACAAAATACCAAATGCAGTTGTGAGGGGTTTATGAGCTCATGTTTCCCCTTATCCCGAGATTCGAGCACTTGCCTTCCAACAT
The DNA here is from genome assembly GCF_900496995.4 of Aquila chrysaetos chrysaetos. Taxonomy (NCBI): domain Eukaryota; kingdom Metazoa; phylum Chordata; class Aves; order Accipitriformes; family Accipitridae; genus Aquila; species Aquila chrysaetos. The sequence goes on from NC_044019.1 coordinate 26,754,744, forward strand.
TTCCAGTTTACGACTACAGATTTTGCCCACCATAGCCCCTGACGGCTTTGCTGGGTCTGCCTTTTCCCACTTGATGCTGCCATGTAATCCTATTCGATCCCCCATATGAAGAGCAGGGCTGTGCGGGATCCTAGGGACATGAGCAACTCCTAGCAGAGGAAAAGAAAACACCAGCACCCGCTTTATTTGGCTGACACAACGCTCCTGTACTAGCTGGTTCATTAAAGGGATGTTGCAAGATAGTGATTACAGGGAAAGTTCAGCTGGTTTCCCTTTGAAATACATAAAGGTGGTGTTCAGGTAATGGTTTTGAATGTTAGTCCTTTTGATGTCTGCAGGCGTTACACTTACACATCTGGAAGGCTGCACACCTAGCTATGAACAGACATCGCAGCTATGTTTCACAGCTGGCTTTACAAAAGATCAGCAGGATGCACATCACTTACAAATGCCACTCTTCTTTTTCTTTAGCTCGCTTGAAATTGTATGTTGTTAACTTGTTACTTGCTTTGGTGATTGTTTTATTCATTTTCTTTTTACTCACCTTCAAAGAATAAGCAATCTGGCCCCACAGACTTTGCCGTGTTGCCATAGGAATAGCCGGGGTCAGGGACCGGCATTTGTTCTTGGAAGCTGATTCAAGACCCACTGAGGAGCGCGTGAAGGCTTTGCTGCGGTGCCGAGTGCCCCCAGCTCACCATGAAAGAGCTGAGGATGTCCTGCCAATCAAAGGAAACATGGTGGGGTCAGTTGGGACACAAATCTTACTAATTTCACTGTCTCTAGCCTCATATTTAATCACCTTTTACTTCTAGATTCAAATTCAGTCCGTATAAGCAGCAACAAAATGTCATTATCATTCAAAAACTGCTTTATGGAAGCAACGTCTATGGAAAACTTCTTAGAGCAGCTCAAAAGCAGTACGCATGTTCTTACCCAGAAATGGGAGTAACCATCATTACTTTTTGAAAGACTTGGCAAAAAATGCCATTGTGTTTGAGATACTGTTTGTTTTACAGAGTTGGCCATGTCTTCCCAGGTAAGTGCTGTGTTGGTCATGCTGCCTGGTGCCAGCTACCTACTGCAAGAATAAGCAGGTTTGGGGCTTTTAGATTGTTATGTTAAACATAAGTTTGCTACTTAGGACATAAGACCAAGGATTTTCCAAATTCACAGTTTCCCTGCTTTCCAGTTGGGTCTCATGTTGAGCTGTTTGAGTTAGGGATTGGACAAATCCAGAACCATGGTGTTTAACATCCTTCAAATATTTTGTTATAACTGGAAGAGTATGTGTGGGCAAGCTTGCAAGGACATAAGCATGGCTGGAACGAGTCAGATCAAAGATGAGTCTAGTCCAGGATCCTGCCAATTTGGTAGTGGTTGGCTTCAGATATCTACAGAACAAGAAGATAAAAAGGACCCTATAGAGTCATTCTTCCACCTCTGGCAATATTTGTCAGAGGCACTTTATGAAATGAAGGTCACAGTCTGGATCATTGTACTCAACACCTTGTAATGGAGGTAACATTGTATTTAATGACCACTGATTACAGCTTTGGTATTTTCAGGGAACAGGAGTTCCAACACATCCCTCTCACCCCATGGCAGCCTTGGGCAGGGGGGTTGTCCAAAACTACAGAGCTGAGGTGTAACTTTCTTCTGTAAAATCTTTGTGTTATCCTACTCACTCTTTTGTCTTCATCCTTGTGGCTGCTAATAATTTTTCATTATTGTTTCAAACCAGGCATCCAGTGAAAATTATTTACTGATTTCTAGTTTTATTCCTCTTCCTTTGAGGCCTTTTGAAAGCAGGCATCACATTTGCTGTCTTTCCTTCCTCTGATACTAAGGCTGGTGCAAGCAGTAAGTTTTGTACCCCAGTACCCCAGTTAGTAGTTCAATGAGTCCATGTCTGAGCTCATTTAAATTCTGATACCCTGTGGTGAATAACACAGGTAAATATCCCGTGGTTAATTACCCTGTCGTATTTAGCCCAGGATAGAAATAGAAAGAAAATACAACGGACGGACACTTACACAATTAGAACAGTATTTATATAGAGCTTTTAGGCAAAACTGGCAAAACGTGTAGCAGCAATTCATCAGCTCATCTCTCTGTGGTACTCAGTTTAGTCTAAAACCTCCATCTAAATAATGCTTTTACTTCATCAGTGCCACCCATTGCATTTTTTTTTTAAATAAACACAGAAATGAAGGAATTTCACATTTTATTCTCTAATTTCTAAAAAGTGCTTTATCTTAGACAAGACAGGTTTTCAAAGAGCCAGTTCCCATCCAAGTCCATCAGTCCTCCCTCCCCTTCTCCTCCCCAGGAACACATTCCTGCAAAACTTTAGCTGAAATCGCTTTGTTATTTTCAGCGTGCTCTGCCAGTTTGCAGCCCATGCCATGACACAGCATTCCTCCCGCTTTGTTTTGGCTGCTACGATTTCGAGCTGACATTTAGCAAAATTGCATTAATGCCTCCCTAAGACAAGACTCCTTGTTGAGTGCGGTTGGCTGAAGTTGCAAGTTTTAGGCACAGGCATGAGTGGGGTGTGCAGTCATGAATCCCAAAAAGGAGTTCCCTCTTCCTTCGGGGTGTATGGCTTCTTTTGCCATGGAACTCGCCTTGGGCATGGGTTGTACCTCTGAGACAGCCAGAGAGAGCAAAACCATTCCTCCTTGGAGAACAGGGACTGCCATTTACCTCGGCATTTCAGGGGGCAGGCAGTGTGGAGAAGACTTTTCCAAATCCTGTAAAGACCCTTGTCATGTACCTGTGCGAGGCTGAGCGCAGATTTTTTTGGACTAATTTTTTTGGTATTCATATCTGGGGGGACATGTTGGGTGTATTTCCTTTCCAGCATCTGATTTAGGGCTTGACTTCACTGAAGGCAGCAGAAGCTTCCCTACTCACTTCAGCAGACCTGAATCAGGGCTGCAATATAAAGTAGACTGCGACTATAAAGTATATAACTGTAAGCGTATGTTTCTTACTTAGTCAGTGCTGATACATCTTTAAATTAGCAGCAAATGCTCTTTTAAAGCCATCACAGCAAAAGTTTCTCACAACAAACCATCCACCCTGCCAAAGGAGGCAGCTTTTGCTAATAGAGGCTTATAGGTGTTAGCTGGATAGGTGAACTAAATAGTAAATGTTTGCTTTCTACTTAGTGAATGGCTGTCATAGCCCTGCTAAGTAGCCAGAAACAAATTATGTGTGAAACCCAGCATCCCTCTCCCTCTCTCTCTTTCTCTCCTGTGATTGGTATTTGCTTATGCAGCCCAAGTCCTTAATTTAATTAACGGGAATATGCTTATTTTACAAATGATAACCTTGTAATCTCCTTAGCAGGAAAAAAAGGAAAATTTTTACCACAAGCTATTCTTCGGTGCACATAATTTTATTATCAATGTTGTTGTGGCCCTCTATCTATTAAAAACTAAATTAGTCTGTCTGATTATTTCCATTAACTTACAAGTGGATTTTATTTACAGAAAGTAGATGGGAAAGCCACAAAAATATCCTGAAGCTGTGTGTCATTAAACAGACTTCTATAGTAGCTCAATTTTTTAAGTGGTTGTGTCAATTATAAAATTAATTAGCATTGACTGGTTTTAATATTTTCTTTAACAGAATAATTGAGTGGATTCTCTCATAGCGTCGCCATTTTGAACAAAATTGTATACTACACACTTCAGTGAAATTTCATAGATCCCCATGAAAGGTAAAAAATGAATAGATATTGATAGCTAGCAGAGGAATTTTTAAGTATGTATATCTATGTTTATATCTATACAGACATTCAAAGAGCTGTGGCTGTTGTATTTTTTCGTGACCCTTCAGCACAGCGTATAAGGAAGCCATACTGTTTCTGCCTTAAATGTGGATTTATGACCGTCAGTTCATGCACTCTTCCCTTTTATGAGGATTATATCCTTTAGTGCACTCCCACCACCAACATAAAGAAATATTTTTATTGATGGTCACATGTACAGGCAATTCTGTTAACGCGGCAAATTGTACAGGTGAGTGCCGGACTGTGTCCCTGGAAATCAGTAGACATCTGTAAAACCAGTTGGGCTTTCCACAGAATCAAGAGGACAGCATATTTGATGCTCCTATGAATAGAATCAGAACAAATTGGCAAGCAGATGCATATTTGCTTCCGTATTTTTCTTAATTAACTTTTGGAGAATGTAAACAGTGAACAAATGCAAATTTATGCTGCATCATCTTCCAAAAATCTAACAGAAGGAAACCTCAGATTTATGTCACCAGAAATGAATGTAATAATTTTCTATCTGCAACTATGGTAGCCACAAGAACACATAAAACTTTTTATTAAATGCATATATATTCCTTGTTTCTGCATCTGTTCCCCTTTCTGTAAGAGTCACAACAAGGTGATTACAGCTGAATATTTTTGTGACTATTAACCTATGTTTCAGTGTGGATCATTTGAGGACTGCACTGGTAGCCTTATTTATTTTCTGTGATTGTTCTGCAGAAGAGCAAGAACATTTGTTTTAACACTGAGCTTTAAACTAATAATGTAGAATATGCTTCCAAGCACATGCATTCCCTCATTCTGCAAGGTCACTAATTCGCACTTACCTGACTTGCAGGCAGAGAGTATCAGGAGAGCCTTTTTCCACCAGTTAAAACCTGAAGAGGTATTTGTTGATTTTTCAGCCTTTATTCAGAAAATATTTTAACTACTCTATTTTTCTGTTCTTTGTTTTTCTCGGTACCTGTGACTACCAGTAAGCTGAGGCTGAAAGGGTCCAAATACGTCCTAATGATACACATTAATTATTCTGCTAAGGCCACCCAGGTATGCACAGGATAACTCTGTTTAGAAACATGGTAATTACAGTCGGATTTCTAGTGTCAACATTGCCATTTTGATATTTATTTGGTAATAAAAAGTATAAAAGCCCCAGACTGAAATGAAATGTCTCAATTTTTAACCTCAGGAAGTATTTTGATAGACTCTCAACACATTAACCATTGTGCTTGTATTTACTCTTTTATTCCATATTTTGGACTAAAATGTATTCCAAGATTTACCGAACAAGCTCTAGTCTAGTACAGCCTGAGGAACAATCATATGAAGTACCTCATTCCATGAAGTCACATTCTTTGCTATTTACTAATCATTAATCTGAAATATTAACTCCAGGAGTTATTAGCAAAGGCATGAAATAAAATGGTATTTTATGGCTGGAATACCTATTCTATAATTTAAATTTTGTATATATGTATATATATTTTTAAATGAGCAAAATAAATAACAAGAATTAATTTAAAACAAGTGACTATCTTGGATGTGACTGGTGTTACTAGAATAAAGATTTGTGGAAGATGCTAAATTTCTGAACTTCAAAGTCAAAGACTTTCAGTTTATCTTACTATGTAATTTCTTAGGTTTCCATTTATAGATCTGACTTCAGCAGTGTTTCTGCATTCAAATTCTTTAAAATACAATCACTATTTAACACAAAGCTATGTGTAGAGATGGCCATCTATACAGATATCGTTCTGCCTAAAATACACTTTGCTTTGATTATTCCATCAAGGCATACTTCTTTGCACGGCATAAGACTATCATAGTTCTATTTTTAACTTACATAGTTCTATAAATACATAAGTGCTTTTCCTTGACCATCCCAAGCATGCTAAAAAACCCTGCGCTGAATTGCCCACACTATGATTGCCAAAACAGATACGATCCAGCGAATCATATCTGATAACATATCAGGGAGCACAAAGGACCTGTTCTTTATGCTTTTCCGGCTGGTAAACAGACACTTGATGGTCTAATTCTGCTTCCATTACAGTTTGTGGCTAACACACTTTGCTCTTCAGATGAATGAACGTGTTGAACTCTTCGCCATAGCTAGGCCGTCACTTGCTGAAAGCCGGTTTGACTACCTCTGCAACCCACAGACATTGGGAAGAAAACCTGCAAAGGACTGAGGGAAAGGAGATATGTGGGTTAAAATAAAATATAGGCGAGTGAGAAGTTCTGTGCTAACCTGAAAAGGAGCTTGAACTTAATGCAGAAGATGAAAACCAAGGGCAGATACCAACCAGAGCAGTAACAAAGAGTTTTAAAATAAACAATGGTAGATTCAGACTAGATATAAGGAAGAATTTTTTTACGATGAGGGCAGTGAAACACTGGAGCAGGTTGCCCAGAGAGGTGGTAGATGCCCCATCCCTGGAAACATTCAAGGTCAGGTTGGACGGAGCTCTGAGCAACCTGATCTAGTAGAAGATGCCATAGAATCATAGAATCATTTAGGTTGGAAAAGACCTTTAAGATCATCGAATCCAACCGTTAACCTAGGACTGCCAAGTCCACCACTAAACCATGTCCCTAAGCGCCACATCTCCATGTCCTTTAAATACCTCCAGGGATGGTGACTCAACCCCATGCCTGGGCAGCCTATTCCAATGCCCCTGCTCATTGCAGGAGGGTTGCACTAGGTGACCTTTAAGGGTCCCTTCCAACCCAAACCATTCTATGATTCTCTGAAAATAAACCCACCCTGACAAGGGCGTAGCAGATACTCTGTGCATATTAACATCTGTGGGAACAAACCTGAGTCGCAGGGTTGGATAGAGACACGAGTGGCTCCCTTTTTGGCAGAGTTTGCATCACTGCTGTTCTGACCTGTGCCACCCGCAGCAGGCAAGTCCAGGTACGTGCTTGGTTAAAGCTCGAGTATCTTTGGCCTTAACATGATTAATAAGGTCTCTAGAATAAAATCTAACAAGAGATCTCAGGGAAGGAGAAAGAGTAGAAAAGGTGGGAGAGAAAGGGAGGGCGATTAGAAGTAACATAACTAAGAAATGTAAGATAAAGGGAGTAGAAAATCAAAGCGGGAGCATGAGGACAAAGAGAAATGGCAAAACAAGAGGAAGAAGTGTCAAAATGGGAATGGCGTGGAAGAAGGAAGGGTGCTGGGTTGAATGGGGGGATGTTTCTGAGCAGAAGCAGCCTGCCGCATGCGAGGCTGGGAAGAGGAAGCCGGGCATGGGGCAGGGCTGCTGGGGAAAGGCAGTGCCAGTCGCCCGTCCCCGGCAGAGGAAGGTCAAAAACAAGGGAAAAAGCAACTGAGGTAATTTTCCTTAGGGGCTGTGGAAAAGCTATAATAAATTGCAGCCAAAGTTATGGCCGTTGGCGGGTCGGACCTGCCCAGTCACGCGGGCACGGCCGCTCCCGGTGCGAGCGCGGCAGGAGACCCAAGGTCGTCGCACGGCAGTAACCCCCCGGCTGCAACGCTCGCACCCGGCGAAATCAGCCCCCTTATCTCAAACCTCATCTGAAGGAAAGGCACCGACGAAAAGACACTGTGGCTCCAGAGTGAGACCACACGGGTGAGATAGCAACCTAACCGCCCGGGTTAATGTGTAACGCCTCATGGACGAGCTCCCGCTCGCAGTAGCATCGGGGTTTCTCGGAGCGGGATTCGGCGTGGAAGGTGAGCGCCGGGAGATGTAACGTGCCCTTTCCCCACCAGGTAATCCGGAGGCACTCTGCTGGCTAGTGTTAGCTGGGAGGGAGAGGAGAGGGGTGCCAAGACCTGGCAGAGCGGTGGTCCTTGGCCCCGATGGTGCCCGGTGAAGGAGCCGAGGGTCTCCCTGGTCTTTCCTGGCTGGGGGGGGCTGCCCTGCCGCAGGCCCAAGACGGAGCTTGCAATTGGGAAAAGGCCATGATGGTGCTGGGTTTCAGTGTTGGTGGCAGGCGTTGGGGAGGCACTGGAACAGCCTTGGCTTGGTGATGAAAGAGCCCTGTGGAGGCCATCCATCCCACCGCGCCGTTCAGCCGCGAGCCGCTGTGAGCCAACCTGGGGCAATTCCCACCCTGGACAGGGATCAGAGCAGGGGCCCAGTTACCACCTGGCCAAGTGAAAGAGCTTATAAAAGAGGTTTGTCCAACAAAAGCTCCAAAAATGTTCCTCACGGATGAGCTCTCAAGCTCGCCGAGCGGCTGTCAGTCAGAGGTGCAGGGCTGGACGTTTCTTCTGAACTTCTTTAACGAGCTCCCCACAAGGTTGGGGTCTCTCCCGTCTCTAATAGATGCTCATTCTGCAGGTGGTACTCCCTTTCTTCTCAGAAGCACCCTTAACTTCAATGACATTAAACAGCTGTATTGGCCCCAGCTAGCATTACAAACACTTTTCTTGAAGGCACTGGAAGCAAACAGATGTAGCTGCGGAGATAATGAAAAAGTATGTAAATAGTAGCTCCCCAGAAACCACAGAGTTTTACCAAGTGGCGTTGACACTTGCCAAATACCTTTAAGCTGATAAAGATCTGATTTGTACTTCAGAGGTAACCTGATTAGCAACCAATTTGTATCTGGAATATGTTAATTGGTACAAACATCACTAAATCACTTTCTTTAACCTATATGAAGTAGTGTGAATGAACGATAGTGAAGGTCAACACAGCCTGGGGAGTCATAGAGAATGAGTACTTCTGTATCTACCCACAATAAAATAGTATGATTACTAATAAAATGTAATTGCATGTACACACACAGAATTACACTAGAAGGTACCCAAGGTCAATCCAACACTCAGAATTTAAGAAAAACTTAATTAAACTTGCCCATGCAATTAAAATCTGGTCATGCACCGCCTTTTTTGTCAGGAGTCCTGCCCCATTCAGTGCCCAGTACAGATGGTGCTCACTAAATGAGCACCCATTCCTAGTTTTATTTTGCTCAACCACAAGCTGTACGGCTTACTGATCCCATGCTCTCACAAACTCAGTATCTGTGTGTCTCACAAATTTTAATATATTAATGGATATATTTTGAACACTGTTTAATGACAGCTTGGAGACAGGGAGCTAAAGCACAGAGATATTAGTGTCAAAACAGTGCAGTAATGTAAACTGCCCAGGCTGAAAACTTCCTGGCATGATATTTCATAGTGCTTGGCATTACCCATCACTTATATCCACAACACAGCTGCAGCTGAGTTAAGTTTCTGGTGCTCACCATCTTCACCACACTTCATGGTCTCATGTTGGGCATTCAGAAAGGAAGGGCTGGACCACTTCTTGCACCATGTTGTGGCATCACAGCTTACCTGGTGGCAGAGATAACACTAACATCTGATTCTCCAACATGACACTGAACTGTTTTCTCCTCAAAAACCTTCCGTTCACTATATAATTTCTGCCTCTGTAACAAAGCATCTAGAGAACCTATTAACAACTGTCATCTTCATTTTACTTGCTTCACTCCCAGTTTAGAACCCTTCAGGTTGCAGGTCCATTAGCAGCAGGAGACTTTGCTAAGAAACAGTTCTCAAAATTCAGTTTGTCTTTAGCATGGACAAGACATATCTTCTCATATCATGCTCAAAAGAGATTGCACCATTTTTTGACATGCTTGCAAAAAGGAAAAAACAATCATCCTCGGTTTTCAGGAACATTTGTTTGAATTTTATAAATTATTAAGTATCTATAAACAGTCTTAAAAATGAAAAAACAATCAATCTGTTCTATAGACAGCACTAAGCAGCTTCTTTTTAATGTATAATGAAATTTACAATATAAGAAATTGTCATTGGTTTATGTTAAGTAATTGTCTGCCTTAAGTGACTAGCTGTAGACATTTCTTGGCATGATATTAAACTATTTTTTTTAAGTAATCAATTTTTAAAACAAACAGGGTATTCAGGGTAATATTTCTTGTTTGAAGTCCATAAATCATGGCTGGTGCACAGGAAACCGAAATTGTGCTGTGCCTCCCTTTTGCATGTTGTATTGCCTGAAAGCAGCCAGGTATTATGATTTTGCACTATCCCATCCATGTTTAGGTTATTTGGTAGAAGAAGAACTGGGGTGGTTTGGGTTTTTTTTTTCTTTAAGCTTCCGACTGGGTTTTCTACATTAAAAATCTGTTTCCATATGTGCTTGGCAAGCAACAATACTTTGTGTCATATAAAGGGAGCTGCAGCGTTTCAGGGAATTCCTTTTAACTTTCTTGCTGAAGTGCTCGCTAGCCTTTATCAAAAGACTCCTCACCCCTTAACAGACTCTCTTTAATTGGCCACTTGCATGGCCAGTTAACATACTGCGGTGGAAACCAAGTGGTAAAGTGTGAACAACCGAATCTGGCACTATAAACTCAGTGACCGCTCTGAAACCTGTGGCTATTTATATACAAGGCAGTGTTTTGTCATGCTGATTTTTATTAGCACAGATTAGATACAGACAACTCGGTAGATGTCACGGATGAGTCAGAAAATGTTAAGCTCGGACCATTTAAAACATGCAAGTCTGCAAACGAGCAATGAGGCTTGGAGCCTCATCTCTGTCCTTCCCCTGGCAAACAGGGGCACGGTGCGGGGCCAGGCTGGCACTGCTCCTCTTCTCTTTATCCTACAGGACACGCTGGACCATCATTCCATGGGGTGAAATGTGCCTGACTTATGGAAGAGGTTAATCCATCCTCAGGAAAGGTTTTCGGTTGTTCTGCGCAGAGGAATGTTTGGTAGAGGATGGCAGGAACACTGGGCATGCCCGGAGCATGGCAATGCTCTCAGGGATCTCAGAAATGTTGCGAGACGTGATGTACCAGAACCTTTGGGGGGGGTAAAATTCATTTTCACCTTTAATGCATTTCGTTTACTGCCTCCAAAGGCAACGTGAGGAAAGGTGGCTTAGCAATGAAGCGAAAATGGGTGATGCCAGAGGAGGAACGTTTCTCTAGAGGTCTCTGTGACATCTCAGGCTGCCCTTATATTTTTGTGCGGGTAGGACCACATGTGCAGCACCAGTACTCTAGGTGCTATGAACCTGCAAAGCTACTACTCTGAAATTTCACCTTCCTAAGAGCCAAGTCTTAGGATTATCTCCGATCTTAAAATCATAATTAGGTATCTCCCGAAGGCTGAAACAAATTTTTACCCCTGGCCATATTTTTTTGTTAAAATTTTGACAGTAATAAATTTACATTTGTTCTTTTTTACAAGCATCGTAAACAAAAAAGTTAATTATGAATGACTATTATATATGTCTGCATGCCTATTTATTCCAGCTCTATTCATAGGAGCATTAAACACGCTGCAGCTATACTTGTACAGTTAAAAAAACCCCACCTGTGCTACGGATTTATAGAGCCTATGCAACTGTAGACAGAAATTGCTCTTACTCAGGGTGAGGGCAGTGGACATTCCCAGCCTTCTATTGCCTTTCCCCTTCCCAGGAACAGGAAAAAGAGCATCACTCAGTGGAAAATGGAGAAGTCTGTATCTTGGGGTTTGGCTTTCTGTTTTGTATGGCCTTTACTTAGCTGGACAAACTCCCTTTGCCTTCAAGGTGTGTAAGATCAAACCTGAATATTGTCATTGCCGTTACGTATCCTTCCCTAATCCTAGGAAGCGGGTAAAACTGAAAGTACAGAGATTTGACATAGTGTGCACGTGTGTGTACAAGTGCATATACATAAGTATTTATAAATAAAAGTTGTGCAAAAGAATCCTGCCATGAGGTGTGCTACAAAGCACTTCATATTTCTATACACTTTGTATGGATATAATCGCTAAGTGTAAAAAGAGACAGTATCTCAAACCAAACAGGTAATCCTACTATCTCTTGCACTGATGTAGTCCTACTTCATAGAGAGTGAGCAGCACTCATTAAAGCCAAGAAAAAGGCAATCGGGTTTCATCTGTAACATTAACATCCAGCAACATAAACTCCAAAGCTGGTTTGTGTCTCTGATCATTAATATGAGATGCTGCACGAAAAGCTGCTGTTGTTAATAACCACGCAAATAATACAAGTAAGAATACTAGCGTGTGGCAGATGCAAGCGTGTGTATCTGTTACTGAGCTCGTGGAGCTGGGCTTTCCTGGACAATTTCCAACTTTGGCAGGGGGAACTTTAGCTGAGTAAGAAATCCAGGCTGTCATTCGTGAAGTAGCTGGCATAGGTGCAAAGATTCCCTGGCCTTTGGGAAAGTGAAATAGCATTTTTTTGTCTTTCATTGCAGGATGCATTCTCTTCTAAAGAGTTAAAATCAATACCAGGGTGCCATACGTTGTAAACGTTTATCGTTTATTATGCATTTAAATGTGCACAGCACATACACCACAGTCTTGAACAGCACCTGTATAAAACTACAGACAGATTCTGGTAAATGGTGAAAGCTCATACCATGTAACATTGTTATCAAGGTTTTATCACAATATGTCAAAGTTACAACAACTACCTCTGAACATATCTTGTGTGAGGCCATCGGTTGTGGATTTCATGGAGTGAAAAGTGACAAAGAAGAACCATTCCCAGAGAAAATCTTTGTGATCTGATTTTACTATCTGCAATCTGGGACAAAATCATCAGTTGTCAGAGGTAGTGGTGATAATTACACAATGACTACTCACATATAGAAAACATAGAAAGTACAGAAATCCCCCAAATTACAGGAAAAAAAAAATTAAAAATCCTTAGGCATGACATTTCCTAGGCGCTCTCTCTTGATTTCGCTTCCTTTTTCTAAATTGTTATTTTTGCTTTGACAGCAGCTGGCTTAAGATCTGGTCCTGGTCTGCTCTGGTCTTACTGAACTTTGGTGAGTAGATTTTGTCTTCAAGGTCATGTGTAAGTAGAGGATACAGGCAAGTCTATACCATTACAAAGGAACAAAGGCTTTTGCGTAGGAATGTAAAGAGAGAAAAAAAAAAAGCTGAACTCAGATTTGCATGTAGTCAGAAATAACTAGTTTAGATTGGAAGATGATCTGTAAACATCCTCTAAAGTCATGAAACATTGTGGTTAGTCCTGTTTACCACTTAATATATTGATGCCCCAAAGATGATGTATCTTTTAAAGAAAAGAAAGAAAGAAAAAAAGGACAAATGGATCCTTTTAGTGATTCCCCCATAATCAAACCTGTCTTTTCCTTCATCACATTAGAGACATGAGTTACACTTGCAAAATATATAAAGAAAAATATAGGGTTACTTGATGACGATATAGTACTGCAGCCTGACAGCTGTCTGCAAATATTTTCACCATGATTATCCTTACTAAAAGTAAACCACTGGGTAAAGATAGCTCAAACGTGACAAGGCTCAAATAGGATGCAACCAACTCTATCCTGAATACTTTTGGCTACATATGGAAAAAAAGAGAGATTTGGGATTACGATTGTTCCCCCAGGCCCTCCTCCAGAACTGTAAGACCAAGCAGAAAAGTGTGTACCTTCCTTCCATGCAGATTTTGTTAGGAGACTGGCATTGAGAGTTAGTGAGGTAGAAATTAATCAACTTTGTCAGGGAATGAGACAGAAAAAAAGCAGCATATTTCTCCTTCCAAATACTGCACCAAAAATAATAAATAGTACAAAACAACCTCAATTCCTTGTAATCAATCTAAATTCTCTCTGTGGAGCTTGTGTTTTCTACGAACCTGCAAATGGTTTTGCCTTTTAAAAACTTAGGAGTATTGTAGAGTTTCACAAACTTTGAAAAACTAATGTAGTCTCCAAATGCAAAAGGGAATTTGACTTGAATAAGATATAATTTGTTCACGGTAGAGTGTTTCACAGTGCGCTGGTTGGGGGAGGGACACTTTTTTTTTTTTTAGCCTAATGCCAAGAAATTGTATCAAATATAAACTTCCATTAAGGGCCACAAAAGATCGTACGCTGCTGTTTATCTAAATAGAAAAAAACCCAGCCCAACGCTGCTGAGTTTATATAGGTGTTTAAGCCTCTCTACCGCCTGGCAGCTCTAAGAAGACTGACTGCAGGAAAGTTCAAAGTTCAGCACTGGCAGATCTAAAAACAGATTTGTGGGGTAGCTCTTCAGCACCGCGCTTTCTGTACCGAGGTAAACCGATACTGTTCCAATTAAATAGCAACGCCGCACAAAGGAGGTCAGGCATTGTGTGTGGCTCCGCGCTGGCATCCCACCCAGGCACCTCCGCCACCGCTCCTTCTCGGAGGCCAAGAGCTTCTTTGGGAGTCACGGGGGGGGTTGGAAAACACTCAGAGGAGAATAAAGCCACCATAACAAACAAACACACACATGTACAACGATAGACACAATACAAGACACAAACAGTGCAAAACATTGTAGTGTAGGAATTGAATTTCACCTGGTTGAGGACACAGAGTAGCAGCACACCTGTGATAACTTAGAAATGAATTAAATAAACCACAAAGCAGAAGTCTTCTACTGTTGCACCATGAAATGAAATACCTTGGGTTGGAGGTTTGTTTTGTTTTCAGAAATTAAAAAAAAAAAATAATCAGAACTATAAATAAATTTTGTGGCAATATATACAGATTTAAATAATTAACTTAAATATCTTACACCTACTCTTGCATAAAACTCTCCAGTAAAAGTGCACCATGTTTCTTTTCCCCAAACATGTTCTGCGTCTTCCCCTGTGCTGAGGTAGGTCTGAAGGGAGATGTCTCAGATTCTAGGAAGAAAATGTGTCACTGTCATTGTGGGAGACACTTTATTGCCTTTCTTTGTTCTTCCATTTTTGCTCAGGGCTATGTACATCCCGGGATAAATCCTGGATTCGTAAGCATTGTAGTTGTTTGGCAGGAGAATCTCTTTGAATTTGCACTCGTCATTGAAATGGGTCTGAAATGAAAAGGAAAGAATAAGAGGGAAGGAATTTTAAACATCAGGTGTGGAAATATTCTTGCTACCAGGTGTAGAAGGTGTGCTGCGGGGAAATGTGCAGCTGACCCCCCCCCCCCCCAGTAATCTTTTGAAGTGGTCATCCAAACGAAGCTTCAAACAGGACTCAGGAGTCAGAGGATCATTAAGGATGCTGTGTCCAGGCCAGGCATGTACACCTAAAGGTGGGAAGGACACCCGTAGCTATGTCTGCACTCTTCAGGGAGAGGGGCACATTTTAGCAGAGCTGCAGTAGGGTAAGGCCCAAGCCCAATTCTGCTGCCCTGCTCATCTAATTGCTCAGTGGTTGTCCTACCAGCAATAAATGGCCTGAGATGCTTCAGAAAAACCTGAATGCTGGCACTTTCTCATGTCGCTTGAGGAGAGAGAGGTGTTTTAAAGACACTCAGTGTGGACAGTATTTTCTGCTTCTTTAGTTTTAAAATCAAAGAAAGGTTTTGGATAACTTATGTTAATGGATCAGGAAAACAGAGCTGACAAAAGGCACCCTTCCAGTGAAGAGGTTTCATTTGCAAGAAAGTACAAACAGAGACAGGTGTTACGAGTGTGTTATCTAGAGAGTAACAAATGAACTCATCTCTTATTATTGGGCAAAATGTAGGGTTTTGTAAGAGAGGTCTCAGCCTGCCAAGCTGAACAGTGCACTGGGAATTACTTTATCCAGAGCACCAAAGCAGCAGTTTTCCTAAGAAATGATGCAAAGGGATCACTTGCACTTTGGTAACTGATTCTGCCTGGCTTTTATGTAAGTCAAAATCCTCCTTAACAGGACTGATGCCCTGGAAAATAATTCTGGATGCTTCATGTCTTCACGTGAAAATGCCCTAGTTAACTTTGACGTACTTTGGCTCTTCCTCAGCCCAAGTTTCTTCAAAGCGTACTTGAGAAACATGAAACAGAAAAGCCATGGGTAAGGAAGGAGACCCAGGAACATGGGTTTGAAATTATGTTGATCACAGTAACTTATATAGAAGTGAACTCAAAAACAGGAGGACAGCTCAACATGCGCAAAGACATGCACTGTTATTGTCTACCTCGAGTATATTTTATAAGATGCCTCTATCTTTTCCAAAGATTCAATGTAAAAAAAAATCTGT
The DNA here is from genome assembly GCF_900496995.4 of Aquila chrysaetos chrysaetos. Taxonomy (NCBI): domain Eukaryota; kingdom Metazoa; phylum Chordata; class Aves; order Accipitriformes; family Accipitridae; genus Aquila; species Aquila chrysaetos. The sequence goes on from NC_044019.1 coordinate 26,770,537, forward strand.
GTTGTCTCCTAATTGATCTGCCTTCATATAAATAGAAGTCCAAATCCTGAGGGTGCTGAACTGTCATGGTAACAGACTCTCCCATCAAGAGCATTACAGAGAGTGATCAATAGGTATGTGACAGGCACTGATCCATCACATCATAAAGGGTCGTTTGCAGGGGGCCTGGCTGATCACAAGTTCAAGTGCCTGCTAAGAGATGGAGTGAGCGATTGCCATACCTGCTTAAGGCTGTTTGTACTTAAATACAAGAAAGATATGGGCTGAGGCTAGCTTGAGGTCTTGCTACACATGTGACTACTCTGTTGATCTATGTGGTAGGCAAGATGGGTAGCCATGGTTGGGTGATTACAGGTTTTGGGGGGGCAACCAAGGAAGTGTAATGCAAAAGATTGGGTTTTACTCCAAAAGCTCAGTAAGTGGCATACGTGGGCAGCACACTTTCTGTTGGCAAGGCAGCAAGGGCTGCTCTGTGTTGCCTGACCCAGGAGGGGCAAGGATGGGGCTTGGGCAGCGTCTAGCATCATGCACAACTCTCACCCCAGCTGACCATGGTCCCCTCCCCAGGCACACAATCAGTGGCTACTTACAGATCCATAGAGTTTGCCTTTGCTATTCATGGCCACGAAGAGTCCACTTCTAACACCAAATATGCTCACCACTCCTCTTTCCACCGGGGAGATTTCCAGCAGACCTACAGAGGAGACACAGGAATCAGGGGGACAAAGGGCCATGCCCTGAAGGAGTGTGTAGTGCCAGTGCTGCGCTCACTCAAAGGTTCCCATCCCGTGTGGTGTGGATCCCCATGCCCCGGCACTGCTGTGGGTGGCCACAGAACTCAGCCTCGCGCTCCACGTGCTGCCCCATGCCCCATGCTGGGACCTCTCCTTTTAGCTAAGTATCTATTTTTACTTCGCCCCCAGGCATCCTCCTGTGTAGATGAGGTTAAAATAAGCCAGAGTGTGCTTGAGGCGAATGAAACATTTGTCATCATGCAGCTTATATCCCCCCTTCAGGATCTTATTGTTTCAGTTGGATATCAGAGTCATGGGGCCACGGGGTTAAGTCCCCAGCAGATGCTTTTCAAGTTTGGGGGAGAGCCGGGCTCTCCCCGGCCCCTGCTCAGAGTGGGCGGCCCACGGGACTGTGGACCCTCCAGATGTTGAGGCAACCCCGACACCTGATGCCTGCCGGCGGCGAGGGGACAGTACGGCTCTGAGCAGTGCCGATGAGCTCCGCCGGAGCGGCCGATGAGCTCCGCCGCCGCCCCTCTACCCAGGGCGCCCGCCGCCCTCGGGGGAGCCGAGGCGGGCAGCACCGCGGTGCCGTGGGCGGGCGGACTTTTTAGGGGAGTTAGAGGTCTGCCGTGTCACCCACCCTCCCTTTGGCGCATACCGCTCTCCGGGGCAGGTGAGCCGCTCCGCGCCCGCGGAACCGCCCTCGGGGGCGGTTCCGCGGGCGCGGAGCGTCTCACCTGCCCCACCGCGGGGGTCGTCGCCGGCTTACTGTATCGATTCTCGCTGTGGATCCCGTCGATTCGGCCGTCGGGCAGGACCTGGATGTGGAAACCGATGCCCACGTTGCAGTAGAGGCGCCGCAACCGTTTGATACCCAGGAGGTAGTCGCCGTCGCGGGCGGCATCGCGGCGCTCGGCCGGGAGGCGAGCGACGGAGCGGGCGAAAAGAGCCGCGTCCCAGCGGCGCTGGCGGGGTCCGGCGGGGAGGCGACCCGGGGGGGGCCGGCCGCGGACCGCCCCCGGCCACAGTAACCCCAGGAACAGCGCCGGTAGCAACGCCGCGGGGAGAGGCATCCCGGCTAAGGGCGCGTAGCCACGGGCCGGTGGCCGGTCGTTCCGAAAATACGCTCGCCCCCCCAGCTCCCACTTTATACTGAGGTCAAAGGGAGGGGGGGGGGGGAGAAAAAAAAGAGAACCAACAAAAAATCCAAAACAGAACAAAAAAAAAAAAAAAAACAACCCCAAAAGCGAGGCGGGGGGGGAGGGAGGGAGCCCCGCGCTCAGTCCTCCGAGGATCTGTGGTTTCCCTGGGCTGGCTGCATGGAGAGGAAATCCCGGGAGCAAGAGCTTCTGAACTTGATCTCAACTCCAGGAGTCTTGTCTGAAGTGCTGATCTTCTTCTATAGCTGCTCAGCCATAGCGCTTTAGCCCTAGCCACGATATTTATATATCCATGTGCGTTGGTACCTATTACATCACCACCTACTGCTGTCTGCTGCAGCCCTCCGGTTTAGCTGAAAGTCAAATTATCACCCCTAGATGCTTAACAACTCCGAAGCGTCTTGAAAGGAAAGGGTGAGCAGCACCGGTGCTAAACAAGAGGGACAGCACACACTTTTAAAAAGAAAAGGTCATATTTTGCGTCCATCACAGCAGCTTCCTTCTCTCTCTCTTCTTTCTTTCTTTTCCTTTCTTTCTTTTCCTTTCTTTCCTTTCTTTCTTTTCCTTTCTTTCTTTTCCTTCCTTTCTCTCTCTTCTTTCTCTCTCTCCCTCTCCTTCCTTCTTTCTTTCTTTTTTCTACTTTCTTCTTTCCTTCCCTCCTTTCTCTCTCTCCCTCCTTCTTTCTTCTTTTCTCTTTCTTTCTCTTTTCTTTCTGTTTTTGTCTTTAGTAAGTGCTTACAAATGCTAATGCAGGACACAAAAATCAAAGAATGCCCAGCACACTTTCCCCCAACACAATGTATGACTTTGTGGAAATCTGTGGAATTTCGGCTTTTGCTGTATCCAAGCGACATGGTTTACAGTTTGCTGGATGCAGAAAAATTCCCTTCATTAAAAGCCAAAATAGTTGTTGCATGGGAGGTTTAAGAAATGAAAATTGAAAGAACTTGAAAAAAAAATAACAAAGGAAAGGGCCAGGGCTTTAATAAAGAGGAAAACATTTAAAGAGGCAGCATGTGCTCAAAAGTGGTAATAAAGTTTTTGATTCTAAATATTCCTTTAAGAAATCAGAAAACATAGCATTGCTCTGGAGTACAAGACATGTGGAGCTCCCTCTTCGTCACTGTACTGATAGGGGCTGTAGTGACACAAGTTTATTCCTGAGCTTTAGAGGCTGCCCATACATGCAAGTATTGCTGTGCTTTTTAATGGTGTGATTATTTTCTAATCTTGACTATGCGTGCACTTACTTAGATGTTGCTGTTGTGTCTTAATGATGCCATTGTTCTTAGGTAATTACTTCATTTGGTTTAAGTTCATGAAAATGAAGCTCACTATTTAAAAGTACGAGAAGTTTTGACCCCATCGGTCTAGAATTACTTTGTTTGGAGCAAATCCCGTATGTTTTGTCACCTCCCTTAGCTTAAGCCTGAGCCCTCAACAGGTATTCAGAACCAACAGGTGAGGAGACATTAGGACAATTTTGGAAGGTCCTGAATTAATACAAAAGTGTGTGTTGCGGGGCGGGGGGGGGGGGGGAAGTGGTTTGTGACTCAAGTCCTTTATAGCCCGAGGACAGTTTAGTCTTTCACGCCAGTAAAGCTCTCCTGCTGTTCCAGCAAAGGATGCGAGAGAAAAGAGAATTGCCCCAAGCCAGATGACAGCTCACCTAGGTGCGAAAATCTCTGACCTTCGCTAAACCTAAGCAAACTTAGATGATGTGCTTTTATTTCTTCTTGTGAGGTGCATATACACAGTGTGTGTGTGTGTCTTTCTCCTACCACACCTCTCAGGATGGAAAAGAGACTGCTGCTGTTTTGTGGGTGATTGCAGTCTGATGCTACAGAGGTAAAAGACTCCTAGGTGTGGTTTTGTCTGTGTTGAGCAAGTTAATTTCTGTGCGTGTGTTTAAAGACAGCAGAATTTAGATTTTTTTTTTTTTTTCCGTGGAGGTTTACAGGTCGGTAAATCCATTGAGGTCAAATACACAGACTTTACTACATTTCTGTTTGCATCAGGTCCATCCAGACCCCTCTTACACCTGAGAAGCCCGGTGGCTCAGTTCTGGATGAAAGGGCTGTGCATCAGGCAAAGACCAGCTGCTCACAGGTTTGGAAACTGCCCTGCTCTGTCGGGGCTGTGCTGGACACCCGCTCCTTCCCCAGGGTCCTTAGAACAGTGTGATCCCATCTCACTTCAAAATCCAAATTATTTACTGTTAGCAAACAGCAGTGGATGAATTCGGGATCAAATTTATTTATCCTCTGAAGGATAACGCCAAGGAGCGGTACTTCTGCCAGCATAGCTAACCAGCAGCTTCCCTCCTGCAGCAGAAGTGCAGTCTAATGCCCACAGCTAATGGGTCAGGGCCAGGTCTGCTTGGCCTTACTGCCACTGACAGCGATTGTCCCAGACCCAAAAAACCATGACCTCTGAGGCCTTAGTCCCGTGAATGTGAAAGCACGTTAAAACTCGGAGTAGGGGATGTGCACTGGAGGCTCAGCAAGCTGTGGTACCTTCATTCCTTGGGGATGTATGGAAATGGGTCCTAAAATGCCCTGTTAGGCTCTGAGTCCATATGTTTGCAAGATCAAGTCCTAAGTGGTTACACAGAGCATCCAGGACATCAAATTACGTTGCCACAATATCACTGATGAGTAAGGGATGCTTCTACAAGTTCATTCTTAAACTTGTTACAGAATTAGATGGCACTTTTCCCATAAAGGCTTCAAATGAAGCTTTCTGAGAAGAAAAGCGACAAGTTTTCAGCTAAGAATGAAACTATCAGGTTTGGGTTTGCTTTCCAATGTTATATATTTATGTGTGTGTGAGCTTGTGCACAGTCTACCTATGAAACACTAGTCTTGATGCTTCAAAGCCCTCCGATCGCCAACTTGTTCGTACCTGTGAAAAATCCATGGAGATGAAAGGAAAGCAGAACTGCAGCATTTCCAGTTTGCACCAGGTGTAAATGACAGGTGGAAGCTGCTGACCTTCGGGGTCTTTATGCTGCAACACGGACATTTCCACTTGGAAATTATTGTCACAGGAAACCGTTAAAGCAGCATATTCCCTTTGGAAGCCATGAAATCTCACCAGCAAGGCTCTCCAACATGCCATCAGCTTTCACACAGTGGAGGGGAGCTGGGCGTCTCCAGGTCATCCCATAAATAATTCTTCTGAATCTTCCATATCATACCATGCTCCACTGCTGTGTATCCCCTACGCCTGGTGTCACACACTCTTTCACAGTAATAATTTAAATATTAAAACAGGTAAAATGTCTTCATCTTTGTATTGGCTCTGTTCCCTAAGAAGCATATGGGGATGTCACAGTTCAGACAGCTCTGCTTTCCAAATTCCTCGAGGCTTAAAGTATAAAGAAGAAGAAAGGATTCACAGAATTCAGGTCCACACCTAGGCTCGAGCCCCATATCATGTATTCTGAAAGAAAAAGGGAAAAGAAGGAATCTGGAATATCTTTACAACCTTTATGGAAATTATTCTGTAATTGCACTGGCACACCAGTCACCCAAACTTGGCTCTGTGTCTATATCTCCAAAGGGGTCTAGGTCCACAATTTGAAAATCAATTTACATATTTATTAACCCCAGTAAATAGATGTAAATGACCCTGAAAGATATTGCTCATGAGCTTTTTTGCTGAAGGCAAATATTGTACTGAGATCCTTTGATCTGGAAGGATGGGGAGTGGACTCGAAGGGGCACGGAGAAGTATATTGTTAGGAAAAAAAAATCCCTTTCACCATGTTTGCATGCTATGAAGACATGGTAAAAAAGCAAGCCCGTACCCCAGCTCCCCCTTTGCGTACGCCCCTTTTAATTATGATTATTTTGGAAGACAACTACCCAGTGATCTGCAGAAGGGACTCGCCTGAGAAAGCTTTCTCACGTTCACGTCTGGCTGCCTCTCTGTGTGAGCAGGGGCAGTGGTCCCGGGAGAGGAGGCAGGCTGGAATGCAGCGCAGTGCTGGGGGCCCAAGCCCCGAATGGCCGGGGTCGCTGGGAGACCTTCGCCATCCAGGCCTCTGCTGCCTGCATAACACGCATACCCACACACAAGCTAGCGAGTCATATGCACTCTTTTTTTTTTTTTTTTTTCTCTCTGTTTGCAGCTGGTCTATTTGATCTCTCTGTGCCTGGGCTGTTTGCTGTTGTGAGCATCTTGCCATGATCAAAACCTTATTATCTCGAGTGATGTTGTAGTGTTATATATTGGAAAAGGGCAGTGGAGTATAGCAGCGGGGAGCTACAAGACTGGGCAGCTAACAAAGGCACCGATAACCTCTCTCCAGTGTATTTGGATTGATTCAGTGAGAGGACTGAACATCACTTTGCTTGTGATGGGTATGGACTTTTTCAACAGCTACTCCCTCTGCTGCTGGTGAGCTTGCACAGTCGTACATCTCTGTGTATCTCTGTATAAAGCAGAGATCAGAGAGGACGTGACTGCATCCATCTGTGTGGGTCCTGTAGAGTTTCAGCTGCTTAGATGTTGCAATTCACATTTCTAGTTTGTGACCGTGCTGCTCCTATACACCCACTGCTGCAGGGATGGGCACCAAGGAACTCCAACTGGAAGATCAAGCCACAGACATTTGACTTTGTGAACTACATTCATTGTCTTAGCAGCCTTTTTTTCAGCTTCTGTGCTTGATTTATTTGCTTTATGCTGTTGAGGTTGCTGTTCCGGCAACATCAGCTCAAAGGTGTGAGGTGGTGGTGTGGTGGTAGCGACCCTCTGGGAGACCCGAGGCCATTAGTCAAGCAACCTGATGTGGTCACGGCAAGATATTTCCTTGTCCTGCTGGTCCTTGACACTGACTGATGTATATGAACAACTCTCAGGTGAAGAAACACATCCAGACAATCTATTATACCCTCTGCTTCTCACCCTGTTTCTGCAGGCCACAGCTTTACTCCACGTTTTTCTTTCACTATATATTCCCCACAACAAAAATTCCCAACCCTACTGTCACTACTGCTCCATATTTCCAGCAGTTTTCTTTGCTCCAGTGGCTTTTGCTCTGTTATCAGCTCTTCCTGCTGCACGTGCTTCCTGTTGTCCACTACCCTCTCCTTTTTCTGTAGCTGTTCTACTCTCTTCTCCATCCTTAGGAGAAGACAGGTTTACAGAAGCAAATGCCCTTCATGGAAGTTACCTTCATGGTAAAGGATGACTAAACACCACCCTGATCTTAACTGCAGGGCTGAAGGATGTGTCCTACCTGGTGAATCTTCTGCAGTCACCTTTATGGTGCTGCTGCTTACATGAATGTGTGAACTATGGCTGGCATGAAAATGAGCTTTGGGGAGCGATGTCATGAGAACCAGCTAAGGGAGGAATTCTTCGCAGCCTTAAGTGGGATTTCTCTCTGATGTTGTGATTAGTGTCAGTTCCTGAAGCCTGAGATGCTTTTCTGTGGGGTGGTGGGACGAGTGGAGAACACGGAGGATCTGAGGACTCCTCAGGAGTATCATTGGAGTTTATACTATCGAAGAGCAGGACTCAGTGGGATGGGACAATGGAAATGTCCTAGGAAGTCATCAGTCAAACCAGGTCATTTTTGAGGGCAATCATGTCTCAGGGTCTTGTCATAGCCTCACAGCTCTCATCCTCATGAAGTTTAACCAAAGTTTGGAAGGAAAGTCTGCTAAGAACCTAGATGGAGAAATATATTCAGAGGGCTCCAGTTATTAATGTAGGTTTTTTTTAGAATACTTTGTTCCCAGCCAGGCTCACTCTTATGCTAAAACTCACATGCTTATACTTTCATATTCATTGCTGACATTTCTGCATATGCTACTTAGTTCTTCCTTGTCCTGTATTCTTTTTACCTGTTGAAATTATAAACACTTTAAAACTAAAAATACACTTTTTTTTCCTTTTGTCAGATTATGGCACACATACTTTTGCTGATACATTACTTGACACTCAGCCAAACAAAACTGGTGAAAGGAAACATAATAAAAAACGAGTTTTGAGAATCAGGGTAAGTGTTTGTTAAGCTTATTTTTATTATTATTATTGTGGGAAATAGTAGCTTAAGCTAACTTTTTGTGTGAGAATGTTTTAGCTGACTTTGAATGTAGCATAATTGGTTTACATGAGTCTGTTCAACATGTGGCCGCTCTTGTATGAATCATTTTTTACCGGTGGCTAATGTGAAGAAAACTGGCTGTTGTAAGCAAATGACGTGTATTGCTGAATTTTAAAACTTCCCAGCAAAGCACCACTTAAAATCTGTCAGAACATATATGGACATAGCTGTACAATTCATAACCTCTCTGAGCATGTAGGAGACCAGCTTTTCCAGTTGACCTTTAGTGTCACAACCATGAAACAAATGGGATGTCTCTTTTCCTTATTTACTCTTGGACTTTTGGCGGTACTCATCACTGCAAGGTCTGAGTCCTCTGAGGAGGTAGTGGCCGTATCCTCAGAATACCTCCATGAGCTGGGTGTTGCTATCCTCCTTCCCAGCCCATTGCTGGCTGTGGCAGAGGGGCGGCCAGGCTGCCGTCAGATGAGATGCCTTCACGTACGTCTGGGGTGGCAGAGGGGGAATCGAGATCAGAGAGGTTGTGGCAGATCTGTGTGATCTGTCGGGGTTGATGAACAACTGCGGTAGAGGTTCTCAAAGCCTGGTCTAGGCAAGTTGCTTTCCCAACGTGGCACAGAGTGCAGAGAAACTACGATGCTGACTTTGACCCCCAAGGACGGAACAGCTACACAGGTCCTGCAGGACCACGGCACTCACCTGCACCAGGAGACACAGCTGGGCTCCTTGGATTTTGGACAAGCTCTGCACCTTATGGGCTGCACGGAGCGGGGGCCGGCACAAAGACATCCCGAAACCTCTTCGAATATTCTTCTTTCCTAATAACCACCAGTGGCATTGGCAATGGCAAAAACTTTATCTTGCGCACAAAAGGCCCTGAAAACGGTTATAAACCCACAGTTTAACAGACAGCTCGCTCAAACAAGTACCAAGTTCAGCACTACCTTACTTCTGATGAAGTCAGCCAGAAACAACTGTACAGTTTGCTGGGTGAGTTTTCAAAAAGTAAACTGCAAGCCTCAAAGTATACACAGATAACAGCTCTAGAGCTTGAAGACTAACCAGCATGGAGGTTACTCATCAAATTTGTGTTGCTTGAAGGTAGTGACAGCAGTAATATATTAGGTAAAATGTAATTTCTTCTCCTTCAAGGCGTTTGGAAAGAAAAGTTAAGAAGCCAGATATATAGCTAAGAAGCATATTGCAGAAGTGTCTAAAACAGGTTATCTGTTAACAGACGTGTCAGTCATCTGTCATCAGACATGTCTAGAAGATTTGTCTTATGTTTTGGCACATTCATTATTCACTCTCTTTATGCTGTTTAATAACAGGCCTTATAGATTACAACAGGAGCCAGTTCTCACTCCAAGTTTGAATCACACAAGATATAAGTAAATAAGTTTTGGATAAATGATCCTTGCCCAGAAAAATCCCCTTGACACCAAGAAACCTGCAGAGATGGCATACTGCATTGCTCGATTTTTAACTTCATCATTTAATTCCTCTTGCCATTCAAGGCCCAGAACGACTTCATTCTAGTCAACCATTCTAATATTACCTCTGTTTCCCCCCCATCTTTCTCACTTCGCTAATAAAGCTAAGACAGCTACAGTGACATCAGCATTGCAGGAACTAATACATGCAGGTTAAAAAATAAACAGGCAAAAGAAAAAGAGAGAGACTGCTTATCTCCTTTTGGATGATTCCTGGTACTACTCTAAGAGTACATTTCTTGCAAGGTCTGACTTTTGTTCCTGCAGATGAAAGAAGGAACAGGACTGGACTCCAAGTCAGTTTGTTCAATGAAGCCACACAGTCTCCTTAGCTCTCAGCAATGAACATTGTTTATGATTTTTCTTCCATTTCAAAGCATGTTTATATTTGGACCACGAGAATGTACGGTTTCCATACTGCTAATGTGTTCTGCGGTCAGAGATCTGCAGGAAATTAGCTTAGATACTTACCTTGCTTAGGAGTGCTTTTTGTTTTTAAGACGTAGAATGAGTTAAATGCAAACTTGAAATGACCATTTTAAAGACTGTCTTGAGAAAGAAACGGTGTTAAACCAGGCAGAAAACAACAGAATGAAGACTTTAGTATTCTTAATGGTTTCCCAAGACTAACCCACGATTCCCTCCATCAGTGGATTGGAAGCCACTTGGAACTAAGCCAAGACTCCTTCCTGAATATATATGTCCTGCAAATGTTGAATGCAATAGTGTGGTCATGTAAAACCTGTTAGCTATCACATGCAAGCAGAATGTGTCCCACAGCTCCAATGTTTTCACTTTCACTACCCAACTGGAATAACAGGTAAATTATTGCATGAAAGACACTGAGCTAAACTCTATTCTCACTAATTTCTGTGTAACTTCCTGAGATAATGGGATAAAACAAAAGAACCTCAGCCTACAGAAAGTCCAATCCCTACCAGAGATACCGTTTTTATGTTCAGAGCACACCCGTTCAGAATGATTATTATGATATGAATCTCCATGTACATTATTATCGATATGAATGGGAACGGAGGATGTACACACGAGCTGTTGGAATCAGGACAGCGGGATGGGAACGATATATAACGAAGGGAAAACTCCCCACCCAGGGAATTCAGACAGTGCTGTGCAGTCACTGCTATGCTATTTGCCACGTGCTATATACAGTCACAAAATATTCCACTCAGTCAGAGACATGGCCAGAAAAAGCCCTGCGAACCCCAAAGTCTTACAGTCTTATAATAACCACCGAAGCACGCCCTCCTCCACAAAAGGAGCACAGCAAAGCTCCTGTTGACCCGCAAGGGACAAGCTGTATGCAATTCATTCCAGTATGTAAAGAACCAGGCAAAATCAGAAAGGCTGGTTTCAGTACATCCATGGCCATTTAGCATTGCTCTGGAACTACGAAGCAAACATTTTTGGCTACCTTAATGAAGCTTCATAAACGTGGAATGAGGTATTAAAAAGTTGTCTGGAGTTTTCAGAATATCCATTTATTTCAGTGGAAAACTAAGTGTGGGTACCAGCATTTGGGTGAAAAAGGATTCTGTCATTAAAAAAAAAATCCTTTCAAAATTAATCTGTCGTCTTCTCCCCCCTCCTTCCACCTTTTAATTTGTAAATTTATATTCCTGAGAGTTGTTGGACCTGCATACTAGGAGGTTACTTGTCAGTTGAAGTTCAAATGTAGGATCTTAGAAAAATAAAAAGCATTGGAGCCTTTTTGAGTGCTACTTGGATCAGAAGACAAAGGAACACAATGACAATACAATAGTCCTTACTGTAAAATGCCATTCCTATTGTCTACAACACTGTACATATTATTATTATCATTCCCATTATTATTTTTCTGAAAAAAAAAAAAAATCCATCTAAGACTTCAGTTACAATCAAACCACAAACAGGACAAAACAGCAAACACAATGAGCTGCTGACAGACTTGTCTTCCAAAATACTCGGGCAGCTGCTAGTTTTCAATAGTGTTTCTATATGCTGTAATTACAAATTACTGCAGACGGGTCATTTTCATTTAGTCTTTATCGGCCAACACCAGCATAGCAACCTGGATGAATGGTACCTATCTCTTTGTGTATTGGTTTTAAGAGGAGGATGGGGCAGATCCTCTTTTGTCCCACACAAAAGGAATGGCTGCAGAAGGAGGGGAGCTGAAGCTGGAAAATACATCATGCCAGGACCACCGGGAACTAGAGCACCGTGTCAAAGAAACCAGAGCCACCACTGGAGAGGTCGGGCCAGTCCTGAAGGTTCTGTCAACCGAGGGAGCCCAGGGAAGGGGGGCATTTATTGGATGGAAAGCCTGGCTCAGTAGCTTTTTTCATGGAGTGCTGGACTGTGGCCCCAGTAAAAAAATCCCACTGGCTGGGGACTGGAAGGTATCAGAGGGACCGAGAGCTGGGAAGACCTCAAAGCTACCCTGTTTGTTTGCCTGGAAGTCCCCACTGAACTGCTGCCAAAACGATTTAATGAGAATATTATTTTTGGTGGTAGTGACAGTTTTCACTATCAGTATTTGCAGAGGCAAGCAGTATCATCCATAACAAACGTATTCCAGTTTGGGGATGTGTCACCCCTGCAGTCAGATCTCCTCTTTTCCATTCCCTCTAAAAGTCCCCTGCTCTTTCTCACACTGGCTGGGGCCACTGCTGGGGAGCTGGGAGGATGAGGGAGAAGAATTGTGCTGGCACGTGTTGTTCTACGTTAGATTTTTACGGAGCTTAGAAAGTTTGTCTTCCCCACCCCCCTGCCCCCATTCACCACAATAGTTTATCTAAATTGCAGCAGGAAAATTATGGAGCGTAAATAAAAAAGCTACCCCAAAACTCCCTCCTGTAGCAGCTTTGGTCCAAGTGCGATCATAATTCAGAATCATGGGGACAAACCTGGTACACTGTTGTAGTTTACTATTTAACAGGAGCAAATTGCCATTGTTTTTTACCGGGCCTGAGGGGTGGTTTGCAAGCCATTCTCATGCTTCATGGTGCTTTCAACTCAACGTGAACACAGGCTGCAGAGCTAGCTCCCAAATACATCGGATCCTGATTTGATGATGTTGGCAAAGTGGCTTCAGGAAATCTTCGCTTTTGGGGCTGCAACGGTTTGTACCCAATGCCCCGCTGTGGCACTCCTGCTGCTCCTTCAGGGGCTTCAGCACTTCCATTGCCAACACCATACTCATTTATGACAAAGTTGCATATTACTACATATTATTTAAGCTTCTGTGATGATTAGGAATAAGGGAAAAACATTTCCATTAGCTGCCTTTGCTCATGGACTAACCCTATACTGCTAGAGGAGCTTCAACACCTCACCAGAGAGCTTATAAGAAATCAGCCAAACATGTTTAAACAGCAATTTGGAATCACCAAATACTAGCCAAATATATCTCGCTGTTGTTGTAGTATAAATATAATTATTGCTATTATTAGTAGTAGCAATAGTTACTATTATTGGTTATTATTAGTCATAATTTTTACTGTGGTACCACTTAGGAATTCCCTTAGTAGACCAGAGTGCCATCGCAATGTGCGCTGTAACGCTGTTACCATGACAATTTTTCTCTGTTTGCCAGTGTGTTTTGGCTAGAGAGCCAGCTGCTGACTAGCTGTGCTCCAAGTTGCCGAGCAATAAATCCCAAACCAAATTCATGACCAGATTTCTGCTCCAAGTCTCAATCTTGTCACTTGCTGCATAGGCTGCTTTGCAATTCCACCTGACTTCATCAAGTCACTCTGCAGAAACTTCACTCTCACTGAAACAAGTGGCTGCTACGTCAAATTTTTGAAGATATATATTGCATACTCATTCATACTGGTAAGCATAGGAGGTGCTGCTGGTGAGACTGACAATGCAGAAAGTATTTGTGAAAGGCTCTGGGGAAACAAGGGAAGATGAGAATTGTTTCTTTGCAATACAAGAGAAAAAGCTTTTAGAAGCACATTATATCAAGAAAAAGGCATTCAACTAAGGAGGACGAGACAAACTTTGTGAAATGTCAATGGTTTCTTATAGATGAGGTGGTTTCCCTGACAGATTGTCAGTCTTGAGGGATCCACAAACTATTGGCCTGGCTTTCAGCCTGACGTTGAACGTACTAGTGTTGTTAATTCTTCCAGGACAATACAGCAATTTGATTTTTTTTTTCCTTCTTGTAGCAACATGTGAAATTGGTCACTGCGCACAGAGAATGAATTTCACTGTGGGGTTTACTCACAAATGATGTTCCCCTTAAAATTTTCATAGCCTTCTGGACAGAGGTACATGTCATGCACTGAGCAGAAAGTGCATCAGAGGTGGGGAGGGACCCCTCAGGTGCTCACAAAGTCCTCAGTGATTCAGCAGCCCCAAGACCGCGGGGGTGACACAACCCTCTTGTCACCCAGGACTGCAAACCATTAGCATCTGAGGGCTGTTGGGTAAAGCCACGCTATGTGAGCTAATGGTCCCAAACCATTACCTACCAAATTGAAATCCTTATCACCAAAGCACTATGGTTGTGATTTGCATCTCTCCAATGTGTGGGTTCAGTAACTTTTCCATCTGTCATCACCAGTAATCTCTCTCCGTAATCTTCCTAGTACCTCTGTGTCACCAATATCCCCACTATAGGTGTTGTGTTTTCTAATGGTCCACTTAGCACATTCAGAAGTCTTCCATGCTCACACTATTGTTTGATTATGTCTTTTAGGGTTAAGATCTGATCAGTGTACGTACACCCTCTTCTGAAGCTAAACTGACTTTCCTTAAGCCTACTATTCAGCCGTGCCTGCTTTCTTGTTCACAGGCACTCAAGCAAATGTATCCTCAAACACAGCAAACAGGCTAATGCCTCTTGAGTTTTATATTCCTTCCTGCCACCTCCTTTTCTTTTTCTTCAGCTTGCTGTAATCACATCTGAATACCAGGGACAAGTCCTTCCGCAGCTTTGAAAAGCACTGGGAATACCTGGTGCTGTCCCACGGGTGACACCTTTGTTGTCAGCACAGCCGGGAGGATGCGATGCTTTGGGACAGCCGTCCGTGTGTCACACTGAGGGCTGGATCTAAGGAGCAATGACATCTGTGGGGCCACCGCACTCTCTTCGATGGCTTTTGGTCACGATCCTTGTGCTTGGCACCCCCGTTGACTGATATTTTTTTTTTTTTTTTTTTTTTTTTTTTTATTTCCCAGCATAGATTACCAATGCTCTTTTCAACAGGTTTCCACTGTCACTTCTAGCTTCTCACCTAAAGTCCTAAATTTTCCTGCCTCCCTTTTCAATAAGATCAACTTCTGAGAGATGAGCTCTTCCATCCAGTTTCTGACTCTGTTCACGTGGAGGTGTGGGGCCACGTGAGTTTGTGACCTACTGCATCTGTCACTCACTTTCCAAAGCACAGCTTCAGAGATATGCCTCTGAAAGGATCTATTTAGAAATATTGATTAAATAAAAGTACACCTGGAACTTGGTGTTAGGTCCTAATTTAACGCATACTCAGCCTGTATTCAGACTAATCGCAAAATTGATCTGTCTCTTCACACTAAACTCTTTTCATGTTAAGGGGACTTTTGTCCTTGATCAGAGTTTATCTGATTAAATACTGATAAAGTTGTCCCATGATACAGGCATGCAAAATATTACATTTAAAAGAAGATGAGCATTCAGACTTACCTGCTGTGATCCAATCAAAATAGTGAGCCTTAGTTTCCTCCTTTGGGCAACTTGGCAGTAGCTTTCTGAGAACGCTCTCCATTTCTGACAAAAGGCTCAAAACTTACATGGTTAGCGGCCAATCTCCAGAGAAAGGCTGAAATTAAGTTAGCTCTTCTTGAATCAAATGTCCAGTCACTTCTTGCCAAATATGCCAGCGTTACTGGTACTACAAGAAAAAGATAATGATGAAAACAAATATTGTTTTATTAATTCTCTTACATGTCCGTATTGTTCAAATGCTGCAAATGTCATTGTGTACAGCATTGCACAAACATGCAGCATAAGACACTGATCTGAACAGCTCATTAGCTTGATTAGTGCAAATGTAAAATAGCCATACTGCACACTTACAACAAAGTAGTACTACTTGTGATAAAAGTAAAACCCATCATCAATAAAAAAAAAATCCAAAAGTTACTTGCGCCAAAGAAGTCACGATAGTATTTGTGCCATGGCATTTTAGTGCTCAGATCTGTATTTGAGTAAATAAAATTAAATGAAAAAATTATTTCACTAATAAGTGATTGATATCATGCTTAGTAAAAATATCTCAGGATCATGAGGAAAATCTGTGACGTTTTATTTCTGCTAGAACTCAGTGTAACAATTAGGGCTTCCAGCTCAGGTTCCAGGGACACATCTTTCTTCCATTGCATTTTTCTCTGTTCCTTCTGTGCCAGCTCTTATAAAACAAGATACCACAGGATTTAATTCTAAAAATCTAATATTACTGCCTTGTGGTGAACTGAATACTACAGATTCCTTCTTGATAATACTGTCTCATGGGATTCCTGTGTGGTAACAGAATCTCCTGGGATTCCTGCCTGGTAACCATATCTTGCTGGACTTTGGTAGTATTTCTCCCATTGGATAACCCCAGCCCCACCAAATAAGCAGTCATAAACCTTATGCTCTCATTATTTTACATGACATTATTCTACTAATGTCAGATCCTGCACTGTTTAAATCAGTGGGGTTTTTTTCCCACTGATTTTCACTAAGTTAGAATCAGGGCTCCAAGAGAAAAGAATATCATGGAATATTTTCTTTGTTTGACAAAAATAGCATTAAGAAATACTTTTAAAGTAGCAATAATAGAAATATTTCATGGCTGGTTTATCTACATACTGTTATTCAACTCCTGCAGGACTTGCACTTAGTCTTTAATCATACATGGACTAGAAAGATTTTTGTTGTTCTGAAAGTGAGATATTGTAGCAGTTCTTGCTCTTCATGCCAGTGAGAGAAATCACAGCTAAATACTTTCAAAAGGAATATATTGGACAGTTCTTGAGAGAGGTTTTCAGCGAATGCCTCTGCTGCAGCTATAGATCAGCAATAAACCAACAGCCAAAAATCGCCTATTGTTCTGCTTGGTTTATTGTACCCAAAAGGCTCGCTAAAATATCAAGACCCCATTGCAGCAAATACTGCAACCTTAAATAACGAAGAAAGCACTCCAGCCTTTCTGTTCTTAGCCACTCTCTCTACCCAGTTGTTCATAACAAATTAACAGGGGATAAAACCATTCCAAAAGCCCCACGAACACACAGAATTTTGTTCTTACAGTCCTGCCCAGTATCTCCAGACACTTTTCCAGCTTCTCCCAGGCTGTGGGGTCACCCTGGGAAGCGGCAGTTAATCCACTTACGGGGTACCTCTGGCACGAGAGGCTGGTCCCCACGGCTCCACGTTTCACAGGGTTCAGACCTGCTTCATCAACCTGTAAAGCTGAAAGTGATTCAGGAGAGGTCTGCTCTGGTGCACCCTGTGAGATTTCCAGGCTCAAAAGTTTTGGCTTGAGCTTTCCTTTGACTTATTTAGTGTTTCTAATGGCCCACTTTTGAGAAGATGATGGGGATCTTTATGGTCAGTGGATCACCCTGATGGAGGGATTGCTGCTGAGCTGAGAGCCAGCCTTGCTCACCGGGGAGAGGTTTCATAGTGTTGTCATATTGCCATAATACACCTCCTGGGGAACCCAGCCCTAAGAGTGTTGGTCAAATAAAGCAGTGATGGACCCTGTGAAGAACTATTCAGTAAGCTTTGTGTTACTAAATGTACCAACAGACATCAGGGCAGGTCTTGACTACTGTCTTCCTGGCACAGGGTGGCTTTAGCAAAGCTCTGACCAGCTGAAGCTCTGGCTCAGTGAGAGAAGGAAAGCTGGAAACCCAGACGCTACTAGGGCTTGAACCACAGCGAAGGCACCTGAAGAATATAAATGTTTGAGATGAAAGAAGGTGAGCAGGCAACACCTTCTATTAAAGCACTGTATCTCCTGTCGCGTGTTCAGACAAAAAAAGGGACATATGCCATTTTTTCCTTTTCACAGCTGTCTTTCAGTCCAAATATAACACAACTCCAGATCTTACAGCTGTTCTGAGCCCTTTTTTGAATCCAGACTGTGCTTCAACACCAGCTTTTCTTTGGTCTTGATCAAGTCATTAAACCTCACAACTCTTGGAGATATGGGTATCTGTGATAACAATCCCCGACTACTTCATGTTGGTTTTGAGAGGATCAATAAAGTTTCTGAAGGTTAAAAAAAATTAATATACAACTGACACACTTGATACCAGATCTGCCAAGACACCTTTATGCCTAAACCCTTGAATTTTCATGGTGTTTATCTGCCTAAAGTACCATTGAAATTAGCAGGCAGATAGGCAAGTGAAAGGCATTCAGGAGCTTTGGTCCTGGCTGGCACTTTGGTACCCTCTGCGATGCCTAGGAGAGCTGTATGTTCTGGCTATTACTACAGGGTGTGATAAAGAGCAATGGTGTCAGATTAGGGTCTGCATCTCTGCTCTGTTGCCTTTTAGGGTGCAACTTGCTGCTTGGACAATGAATTGAGAAAACTGTGTTGGAGTCTTGTGGAAATATCCACAGGCAGCCTGGACAACGAAAACAGGAAAAACAAAACACTTCTTACCAGGGGGCTTTTGACAGCCTCTTAAGGGGTCATTCATGACTTTCTTGTGAGTCACCACCCCAAAAATACTGTAAGTGCTATTCGTTCAGCAGGGCTAGCAGTGCAAGCTGGAAACAATCTAGGGAACTCTCATCTTCAGGTCAGTGGGGGCTGGCAGCACGGTTGCTCTCTCCCTGGGAACGAAGGGCGAGACGAGAAAGAGCACGGCTTCGAAATTGCTCTCATGCATGCTGCGGCTGGGGACTGGCACTGCAGAAAGGGAAGGGTTTATTTGCTGCCCAGAAGCGGAGCTGTGGATCCCCTTTGCAGTTATCATGAGAACTGGGATGATTTTTGTGCTTGAGGGATGATTATGGCTAGGAAGGTTTATGTAAAACTGGAACAAAAAGAAAAGGTGCAGAGCTTGGGGGAGATGCATGAAAAGTCCTGCCATCCCACACTGCTTCGTCTTCTGCTTGGAAAGGTCAGAGACCAACTTTGGTGTTTATCCCGTTTATAGCCCACAGGACCTTCTTAGGGCCTGAAGCCCTCCTGCTATAAAAATAGGGGAGAATCCATAAAAGCAGCAGCATCTCATATATAGCACAAATCTTTTCTTACAAGATAGGCAAGAAGCTAAATGCCTTAATTAGAAGTTCACCGAGTTATTTTTTGTATGTTGTAGCTAACGACACAGAACATGGACTCCTGATTGAATACCAAGGCAGTAAATCAATAGAGGGTCTTTGCTACCGTTCATGAAATGCTCCAGCTGTGCTCCTAAGGATTATAATGTCAACAGAACTCTTGATTTGAATCACAGCCTTGCCTTCACTCAGGGGCCATATATTAGTCTTGAAAAGCAGACAGAGTTTCATCGCTCAAAGAAAAAAAGATAATCGCTGAGCTGAAAATAAAATGGTGATGTAGGGGAGGAACACTGCAATGCAGCCAAGAGAGACACAGGGCAAGTTTCAGCAAAAACCTCTAGAAATTTGAATGTTAAGATATTTCTCCATGTTTGTTTAGTATAAATTTCACAAGTCAAATTTAATTTTTCCTAATACATTTAGACAATGCTTAGTCACCTGATTAAGTGGTCAGCCGGTGTGACTCCTGACAGCTTCACCAAAGCCAGTACAGCAATGCCAGCTGACATCAGCCAAGGATCTGGTCCTTACCCAGAGTACGATATGGACCAGGAATCCCAGGAAGCAAGACGTGGATCATTTTAGACACAGGTAGATGTGTCTAGAGGACAAATAGGTTTCTGAATATCACTTGTGGTTATGTTTCTGCTTTACAGCACAAACAAATCAATGAAGACTAGGCTGTATTCCATCAAGCTGGATTCCTGAAAGCTGTGTAAAAGGTGTAGTTTCGCCTTAGCAAAACACTTGAAGTTTCCCAGGAATCTTTTGACATTTAGCAGGTGTTCTCTTGCAATGATTGCAATAAATCTTAACAACCCACATGCAACCAGGCAAAAAAAGAGCTGAAGACTCTCCTAATGATGACCTTGAAGTTGTTGACGAGGTCACAGTGGTAATGTCATGCTGCAGTTTGCACATGTTCTTACTTTTTTATTCCTATAGGAATCAGCTGCTGCCGAAGTACACATGATACAAACTAGAATCTTGATTATCCAAAGCTCAGTCATAGTCTCTGTTTCCTATAATACAGTTCTATCCCTGGTATTTATTGCTTACATTGAAAATTATCTCAGTTATTCAAAACCTTGGTTACTCAAATTCAGTAACTGGACCCATTAAATCAATTTGCAATTAATTCAGCTGGCCCCAAAGCATTTCCTTTCTCATAACTGTACTGAAGCTATGCAAAAGCTTGCACAAAACTATTCAAAAGGGAAAAGACATAGCTTTACTTCAAATACTTTTGTTGAAAGCAAAAAGGAGGAAGAGATCTCACAGAACCCTAACATTCCTGGAACTTTGGGCAGGTTTATATCTTTTCAGGAGCAAGAAAAGTGGCCATCCTTCCTCGCTAAAATGTAGAATTAATTGAAAATGCTGCTTTTCACTAGCACCAAGGCTGAACAGTAGCTCAAATACAACAGGGTTGGAGAGTTGAGCCAAGTTCCTGAAATGTAATACTAGTTTCTACTGCACCGACTCTTGCAAAGTCACGATACCCAGTGAGGATGACAGTAGCCTGTTTCCTGGCTTGGCATTTTGTTTATTTTGCTTCTCCCCCACCACACATGAAGCCTGTGCAGAGCTGTGCCAGCTCGTGTTCCCTCTACCACCTGCAGGACTGCACACGGGGCTCCTGCCCACGGCTGCCACGATGGGCGAGTGATCGCCATCAGACGCTCCAACAGCCTTCGCGCACGAGTCTCGTCGCATTGCTTCCTTGTATAACATGAACTTCTCTTCTCGTGGGGTCGCCACGTACCAGTATACATGTGCCACCAAAGCCAAATACAGTTTCACAACTGTTAAATTTATTACTGGTTTGCCATCACAAACAGCCTAGCCAAATAGAAAGTATGAGTTTGTTTCAGAAATAAGGGAACCTGAAGTATCACATCTGCAAGTAAATGATGTCATTGGTGTGAAAATATGCATTTTGTTTGACTCAGATAAAGTGCTTTACTCCTGGAAGGGTGTGTGGAATAAAAACCCACCGGCCTTTGCCTGGCAGGGTTCTCCAGGGCAGTTTTCTAAACTAATTCTGGTTTCCACCCCCCCCCTGCTTATTCTTCCTCTATCAATCTCATGGAGGGAGCAGCACCACAATAACAGCTCAAGGTATAAAAGTGTTTTTCTTATCTCTCTTTGCATTTTAATCTGTCCATGTCTCCTTTCTGATCCTGCTTTATCAAGGTTGCATGGAAAAGAGGTACAAAGTGTCCTTCAGTCTTCCCACAGCTTTTTGACCAAATGCTTCATTATTTTCTAAAAAAGTTTTCTTCCTTTTTTTAACCATACATGTTCTTTACAGGAGCCATAATCATTTGCTCCAGAACTTACCAAGAAAACAAACTTTCCTACTTTCCTAATTCACCTCCAAAACTGGAATCTTGTTCCAATATTCAGACACCAGAGTATTCCACGCAGACTTTATAAATTGTATTATTTTATAAGGGTTTGTTTTACAAGAATCTTATTGTTCCATAAATTTAGAGTTTTTCATCTCACTGTAGCTACCACAGGAAATCTATACAAAAATTTATCAGTGCAGATAAGAATTTTTTGTTTTAAATTTAAGTTTTCTGTGGGAGGGAAGTTGGATGGAGCATTTGGCTTGTGTCATGAGACAGTGCCATTACAAAAACTGTAAATTTTTATATGGATTTTTAAAATCAGAAAAGCTTTCTTACTTTTTTTCTTGGCAGAGAAGCCAACATTTATTAGAAATTAAAACAAAAGGCAGTATTAAGTTTACATTAAAAGTAATCTTACCTTGTATTGAGTTATGAGGCAGGAGTCCATCCTCATCCTTTAAGAAAAGGTATTAGAAGAAAGCAAGATTGGGTTCTTTCCTCTTTTCCCAACAGGAAATATTCAACCTGCTATTAAACCTGATAAAATTCCAGCTCCTTTTTGTCCTGCCCCAAAATATCTCCGCAGAGTCACAAGTTCAAATACCTACAAAATAAAACCTAGACCCTAAATTCAAACACTGTTACCTCTCTTTCCAGCAGCCAAAGCCTTGTATTTGCCTGCACATCAAGTTTCAGAAGCAATTGAATAGGAAGGTTTATTGCAACCCCTTGGGAAGACACTACAAGTAGCAGTAGCCACACCTTTTATGGGGATTAACAAAGAAGGAGTTGATTTTGGCCAGAGGATAGTCAACAGCTGCCTTCCTTGGGCACAGATGTAGGGAATTAAGGAACCTGTGCCCCCCCCAGGCTCTAAGAGAGGTGTGCTGGAGCACCTGGGGGTTTCTTCTGGCTCAGCGGGTTCTTTCTGAAGGGTGGTGGGGTTTCTTTGAGATCATTTTGGGGTTGGATCACTAGGCTGCTTGTGTGTTTTCAGGCTTTCTGAGAGGAGACTGTTCTTACTTTATCTATATAAGTGTTCTATCTATGTAGAGCAGAGGAGAGAAAAAGTAAAGAAGGGATTGTCTTCCCTGAAAACGTATGCAGAAGTATTGAACCAGAAGGAAAAACATGAGCCCACAGGAAGGGAAGTTGCAGGGGAGAAGGCTTTGGTACAAGTTTTTACTAAATCTGGGAAAATGCTTAGAGAAGTAGACAGCAAAAAGGGATGATATAAAACAAGAGAGTGAATCTGATCTGTGCAGTGCAGAGATAAGGGGAAACAACATTGGATTGAGCTCTCTAAGAAAAAGCAAAAAAAAAATGTGGGATCACCCTGCTCTGTTCAGATTAGGAAACTTAGAGTGTTTAAAAAAAAAAGGAAAAGAAGGGGAAAAATCAATTCTGAAGAGATTTGTTTTACCATCCTGGTCCCCTTCTAGGAAGATTTTAGAGAATCTCAATTTCCTATAGCTATTTTTGAATGCATTTGCAGGAAAGCACTGGAAATGCAATGTGCTCTTCATTCACAACTGGGGAAAGAAAGGGTTAATCTGATCCTGAGGTTTTCTTTCCATATGCACTACTGAATATGGCTAACAGATCCTCGGAGCAGACAGACTATGGGACACAAATAAACTCAGTTTCTGCTGCTGTAGTTTTAGATCCATGTTGCCATGAAAAAATGTCTAAGGATTTAAGAATAATTTTCAGTTGGTTTCATGGTCTGAGCAACACATGCCTGTGAGACTCCAGTGTCTGCGGTGTAAACCAAGCGTGTACGATCATACTGTAACTATGCTGCACCAAGTAATGTGTGTCACCTATCTTCTAGTGCCACTGTCTCAGAGATTGCCAACAGACTTCTTACAGACTAGTTCATTTCTGGCTCCATAAAGTAACATTTTTGTGACTTTTCCTAGTAGGAATATAAAAGAAAGGTGGAGCCTTGATCTGCTGTCAATTTTGGGGGGGGAGTAATATTTAATGAAGTACCTGAAGACACTCAATGCTGGTCATACTTTATGAATGAGCCCATTTCTCCCTCCAAAATCCATGCAAGGAATAATTTCAAAAGATAAAAATTGATTTAAGACAAATTATTATCTTTTGTGGCTGGTCATCGCTTCTGATGTATGATCAGACTGTATAACCAAACTTCTGTGTAGTACTTCCAAAAAAGGTTATTTCCAAATGAAGAAGACACTCCATTCAAAAACATTTTAGTGGGAGATCTTGTGATGTTTTGACACTCTCAGACCTAGTTTTCTTTGCTCCAGGACAAAAACTTGCAAAGTCGGGTGCCTGAGATATTTCCAAGTCAGTAGAACCGCACACCCCACCCGGGCTGGATCCTTCGAGTGCTCTGCAGCCAGCGCCACTGCCCCGTGCTTCTTACTTACTCTTGCATTAGCATCAGGATGTCTCTAAATTCTTCTCACAGACAAATCACTGTTCTTCAAAT
Source organism: Aquila chrysaetos chrysaetos (assembly GCF_900496995.4). NCBI lineage: Eukaryota > Metazoa > Chordata > Aves > Accipitriformes > Accipitridae > Aquila > Aquila chrysaetos. The sequence continues at coordinate 26,794,110 of NC_044019.1, forward strand.
TCAGGCATTTCAGACTGCAATAAAGATACTACAGTGTTAAGGATTGTTACTGTAGGATACCATAACATTTTCTTTAATATGTAAAGTGAAGACCATGAGCTTGTTTTTGTGGTCAGAAAGGGGACGTACCCTGGATTTCAAAAAGGCTTCTCTTCTGCTATGCAATGGTGGCATCTAAACTATTGCAGAACTAAAACGGGACAGTTCTCTTTAACCGTCTAAATTTGGAGGTGGCCCGAGAATGCTAACAAAGGAGGACAGTTACCATCAACTGTTCTTTAATTATAGATCTGCTTGTTCACCTTCCCAAATCCTTCAAACCTTCCGAAAGGAAACAGGAGACATTTGAACTTGAGCGCCGCTGCAAACTTCAAAGGACTATTTGAGATAGCTTAGAAAAAAAAATAAAAATCAATCAGTTCAATACATTTTCTCCCTATGCAAAGCATTTTACCACTGAAAACCCAAGAAGGAAGAACACAAATCTTTAACAGAAGAGGAAGCAGATACATGAACTAAAGAACTGCTACCTTATCCAAACTATTTAGTTTTGTTCTATTCTTTAGTTCTCACAGGGGTACAAGTTTCCCAAATTTCCGTAGGGTTTTATACACTTTATCGCTCTCTTTCTCCCTCTGCTTTGCTTATTCATGCTGCTGAAACAAACCTTCCCAACACCATGCTTATGGGCAGTGCTCTCGTCTGAGGAACAGTACATCCAAAAAGCAAGGCACCTTTTGCTTACAAAAAAATAACTATTTTATTCAAATGCGCCCCTGACCTGTTTACTGCACACATTTACGAAAGGCTCAAACTACTCCAAAGCCTTGTTTAAGCTTTCACAATGTTGTAACGTCAGGTGGAAAATGATTCAAGTCCACTGAGAGTAACAGAATAAGTCCCACCACCTGTGGTGGGAACCGGACTGTGCTGGAGTCAAACCAAGCAATTATAGCTGAAACTTTACGTTATGAATTGGTTCATATCATTCCAACAGAGTGAATTCTTTGGTGTATATTCTGCCCACTAGCTTCCCTGAAGATAGTAACAAGAATGAAATTTGGCCTCAAATTAGAGAAAAATATGTCAAATTCAAGTAAAAATTTTTACACCTTGTTACTTATGTGTCTGCTTTTATTCATGTAAAACTTTCGGGTCTTGTTTTCATATTTTAGAAGCTGGTTACTTCTTTTTGCTGTCACTTTAATGGCCACAATATGTGTAAAGCAACATTTGCAGCTGAAAGTATTTCCTTCCCTGGGTCAGTTTGTCTCTCAGGGTTGCGTCCACAACACAGATGTGGGTGAGACCATCCGTTTTCCATTACAGGTGCCTTCTTAGCCTATACATCAGCAAGCAAAAAACATGAAAAACAACCACAAAGAAGGGAACCTCCCTCACATTGCTCATCCCCACACTTACAGCTAAGCTTTTCTGTGGACAAACCAAGGAACTCACTATTTGGAAAAAAGGCTATAGCAACAGCTAGGAATCCACGACCAGTGTTTAAAACACCATTACCAGAACAAAGAAAAAATAATAATTCTTCAATCCCTGAAGACTTGTACAGCTGTGATGACATGCCAAGGAGACCAGAAGCAACCAAGGGGTGACTGAAGAACTCTCACATCCACTTCTTAAGCTCTAGAAGATGCAGTAATATCTGTCAGGATTTGGTTCATCAGCAGACACTCTGCAGTCTCCTGTTTTTAACATGTTAGCATCCCTCCCTTGTGCCTTACCTCCCCACAGAGATTCGTAGAATGGTTTGGGTTGGAAGGGACCTTTAGAGGTCATCTAGTGCAACCCCCATGCAATGAGCAGGGACATCTTCTACTAGATCAGGTTGCTCAGAGCTTAGTCTGACCTGACCTTGAACGTCTCCAGGGATGGGGCATCCACCACCTCTCTGGGCAACCTGCTCCAGCGTTTCACCACCCTCATCGTAAAACATTTCTTCCTTATATCTGGTCTGAAAAAGGGGGTTGGAGAGACTGTCAGTGACCGCAGCTGTATTCCGTATTGTGACACGGATGGGTCATGAGTGTTTGCATCTGAGGGCCAGGAAAACAAAGTGAAATATGGAGACGGACCCCATTTTACCCCAGACCACCACATCAGCATGCAGAGCTGGAGCAAAGCCCAGGCTGCTTGTCTGTGTCCTCTGCTTGGGCCACTGTGGCAAAGCTTCATGCCCAAGCTCCAACATCAGTCTCTTGCCCATAAAGTCTGAAAGCTTGTTGTTAGGTTGTTGGTAAATCCTATCAGATATAGCTTACATTATGTAAATGCTAAATGACTGATATCATGAAGAATATTGTAACAGGATGCATTTGAATTAGTGGGATTTAATGCATTTCATCCCACCATATGTTGTTTCACTTGTTTGCTTCTTTGTTGGTGTATTTTACTGGTAAAAGATACTTCTTTTGTGACCAGTAGAAAGATGCTATATTTATTACCAATAAAAATAGTTTGCATTCCAAAAGGAGAAGAAGAAGAGCTGTCAGTAAGGTTCTTCCGTGCACAGATTATTGTTTTGATAAGACAGATCACAGCAGTTCCTATCAAGATCTTTTTGGAGAGTGGCATGCTGATCTCCTTGCAAACATGTGGTTCTTAGAAAACAATTGTGCACATAAACAATGCATAAATAGTTGTCCAAACCGAATGCCTCTTTTTTACAAGGCCTTCAGCACATTACTGGTACTTAAAATTGAAGTATTTCAATTCCTGGGATATAAAAATATGTAGGATCTTGTTTGCTTTGGGCTCGAAGATGTAATTGTATTTGCCATATGTATATGACATTCAGTAATTTCATGATGACTAAATGTAGAAAAGTTTAGTTTAATTTGTCTTAATATGTTTTTGGAGAGGCACATTGTAAACCACTCTCTTTTAGTACTCTCCCTCAGTTTTTGAGGCCAGAAAAAGGATTCCTCATTTTTAATGCAATTGGTTATACATTTTTCTGAGGAAAATTCCATATAACTATGCAATACATGTACATATTAATATGAAGGATGTTATGCTTTATATCAAATACAAATAAGCACTAAGATTCAAAGTTTTCATTGTCATCATTAACAGCTCTATTTTCTGAGGTTATTGTTTCTGTCTGAGAGGGAGATTCTGGACGTCAATGCACAGTGGTGGCAGGGTGCTCAGGAGAAAGGTTTCCGCTGAAACTCAAAGAGACTTTTCAATGGCATTGTTTTGTGATGTCTCATATTGCCCTGCCTGGCTACAACTTCAAATATATTTACTTGTCTGCTCCTCTGAGCTCATGTTTACTGATGAGGCTGTGAATCAGATATTTGATGATGAATATCAGTGTGTTGTAACAGCTTTGTTGTCCAGATTTTTTTCAGCCTGAACAGTTCTGGATGGGACTAAACCTTCTGAAAGCTGGGGGAGTAACCACATCCTTGATTCAGACAATTATAAGAAACAGTTAAGCCTTGTCGACTGAATAGTTGAACTAATACCAGCCCCATTCCAAAACCAGGTCCATGCAACCACCCAAAGCAGAGGCACGTGTGGTCAAAAGGATTTCTTTGCCTATTGTTTTGCAGAGGGTTGTACATCTGCAAAGAAAAGCAGAGAAGAAAGAGGAAACATCAGGAAGTAAAGCAGGAAATCCAAGAGCTCACAAAAGGAGTCGAAACAGAGAGGGTTTGGGGCTGGGTACTGCTATTAAAAAGTATGAACAAAAAATCCCCTCTAGCATTATTTCATGCTCGTGGTGACTGAGGAAAACAAATTTTATACATTCTGTGTAATTAAATAAGATTACCTTGAGAAATGTCACCAGTCTCTCTTCTAAATGTTGAGGGTATAAGTGTGAAGCAGTTTCCAAATACAAATGGGGTGCACTGCTATTCTTGCTGAAGCAAATGGGTAACAGTAGCAGGGCTTGTAGAAACGAATATCAGACCTATAGCAAGTGGTGAAACAATGAGTCAGAAATATCACAAAATTACTAAAATATAATCTCAGGATGGCAGAGTAATGACCCTCAAAGACAGGGAAAATCCATGCTGAGAACGTGGAGAAAAATGTGTGAGTAAATTGGGAAACAATTCATGCTTTGTGACTTAGTTATTCAACACAGGGTAGCTATTTATGTTTCATGCACAACTCTTGCTTTTTATGAACAGACAACCACAAAAGTACTAACATAATCACCAAAGACCAGAATATTTTACATGAAGCTTTGAACAGCTTGGAATATAAGAGCTATGATGGGTTAAAGCAAGGATTAAAGGAATTAAAAAAACCTGCTTCAGATATAAATCAAGAAGTCATGGATCAGGCTGCATGTCTTCTGTCTGGAAGCAAGTGAATGAAAACTGGTTGCCAAAACCCCTTGATGCACTGTTCTCTGCCTCATGCTCATGAAAGAAAATGACACTCAAGTCCAGTTCAAGTAATGTATGAGTGACTGGGAAAGTAACACAATATTTGTATCATTTGTACAATTTCTACAGAACAACATTTATTTTTTAAAAAGTGCAAAACTGGAAGGAAACAGTTCTATGCAGTGCTAGAAATGACATCAACAGAAAGACTTTTATGATGGGGAGGAGGTGAAGGAGGTGAAGAGAATGTACCTTGTGGAGCTCAGGAAAGAGCTGGTGCAGGACAGCAAGCTGAAAAGGTAGCTTTTGCAAGTACATACACCAGCTGCTCAATTTTCGCTTGTATCTGGCAATTGAACGACTATACTGAATGTAAGTGATTTTAAGGGAAAGAACAGATAGTTAGTACACCAAATGGTTAATTAAAATAGGCTAGAGAATAACTGATCCAAAACTGAACAGCATGCTTGTTTTCAGAACAAGTTTGAATGGAGAGAAATCTGAGGGGTTGGGATAGGGAACTGGTCTCTCAAATGCACGGTGGTGACTCTAAATATCCAAAGGTGAGGGCAAACTAATAATCAGTTTGAATTAACTACAACTAATAATTGAATCAGTGACTCACAGAAAGGTTGAGGTTGGACAGGACCTCTGCGGGGCATCTGGTCCAACCCCTCTCCTCAGGCAGGGCCACCTAGAGCAGGTTGCCCAGGAATAGGCAATTGGGATGTGGTGACCATCCTCTCCTGGCTCCAGGATGAGAACAGCAATAGTTTTGTGCTCTGGTAACTGATTTGCCACCCAGGATGGAGAGGCTTGAAGTCATGGTCTCAAGATCTGGGTTCTGCCCCAAAAAGAAATGGTTACAGGGTATGAATGAGCGGATCTCACACAGGCTGGCATTGGGTTGGAATCAGGAGCATGCTTTTTGAGCATCGTCTCCTGCTAGTTGGAGTTATGTCAACATTTGCTGAGCACGTGAAGTGAATTCCTTCTTGGTGACACTCAAGCCAAAGACCCTCTCAAAGTGCTCCACCTGCCACAGGGCTTCCAGTCCATAGGGCCAGACTGGAAGTCATACAAAGTAAACCTTCTGCTCCCTCCCCAAATGTGTGTGGTTTGGACACTGGCTATTTGGCACCGAAAGTTTTGCTCTGTAGATCTGTTGCTGTGAGTCTGCACTACATGCTAATGCAGATGTAACCACAGAATGCCGATGGTGGCCCTGAAATGGACTCTGAAGCACAAAACAGTTGAAAATTGCCCTGGTATATAACCAAAAGGCTGCAGCAGATGAGCTTTTTACTAGGTCTGGCTTCCCTGAATGACCCTTTCTATGATCTCTGTTTTGTGATGAATTTAAGGATGCCAGTGAACTTCTGGAGTAAGTGAAGTTTACAGAAACTCTACAATCCAAAATGGGTAAAGTTTACATCTTCCTCAAAAAAAAAAAAAAAAGAAAAAAAGTCTGATAATAGCCTGTACAATGGAAAGGCATAAAGTCACTCAAGAAACTTTTAAAAGAGGAGACACATCTTGACTTTATAATCCTAAGGAGAAAGTAACAGTAACTCAAATATACTGCCTCTTGTAAGGTATCCCGTAAGTTTCTGGTCCAAATAAATAAAATGGGATATAGGAACAACTGGGATAATTATCATGAATAGGATTTCAGCCTGTCAGTATCTGGGAACTGTGGAATTCAAGGCTGCTAAAAGAATATTAAGTAATGAATGTCTGTAATGAAAAGTATTTCAACAAGAACATTAATATTTCTTAAAAGATAAAAAAAAAAGACAAATCCCAAAGCCATCTCCTTTGAATTGCTGCAATGAGACTGAGCAAAGAAAAATTCTAAGAATGTCAGTAAAATTGTTTTAGGTTGATGTGAAAATCATCACTTACCTACAGTAGTTAAAATGCCATTGCATCCAATCAGTTAATTATTTTTTCTTTTGTCTCCCCCATCCTTCTTTTTTCAGTGTTAGTATTTTAGACTTTGTTGGGATGAAAACTGAAGCTGAAATAATTATATAGTTCATGTGTTAAGCTAAGCTTCATTACAATTTCCTATGGGAAGGTGGTTAAAACAATACTTCTACAACTAGCATGCAACACGGCTCAAAACAAAGACAGGAGTAAGCAGGTGTTTTGTATTATTATTATTATTATTATTATTATTATTATTATATTCCTATATCATCTATAGCAATTACCTGCTGTTGCATTATGGCAGGTAGTTTGACCATCTGTAAAAGATAGGTAGAAGGAGAAAAGAATGAGAGGAAAATTTGATAAAAACAGAGACAGAAAAGTAAGATATACAGTCAGCACAAGCACTTGCCCTTGAGAAAAGCTAAGAGTGAAGACTAAATGTTTGATAGGAAATGGACTTGGAGCTGGTGTGAAGATCCCCTCTTTGTCTCATAGGAGACAGGAGTTTGTCCACTATCTTTAGAGAATCAGGATTGTATCAAAAATACCTGATGCGGTCATTAGTCATTAGCTTTACAACAACAATTTTTAGGGGAGAGAAAGCTGAGAATGGATCTTGTTTTTCTTACAAGTTGAGGTGAGGTAGATCTGAAAGTGGCCAAAATAAATACAGCCCAGAAATTAGACATGGGGGAAAACCAGCTCTCTTAATCTTCAGGTGTAGGTGATCTTTCCCTGTCAGTTGGGCTTACTGACACTTTCCTCCCCTTGCATTTTGTTCTTGAAGCTTGAGAGCCATGAGGACTCCCTATGTCCCTCTCTTTCCTGCCCAGTCAAATTGTTCAGCCCCCACCAGTAGCCTGAAGGGAAATACAGAGCTGAGATAGAGTAGATGGCGTAGTCCACAATGTGTCCCCAAAAGACCCCTGACGCCCAGGATACAACATTTAATTTTCTTCACTGATACAACCAACATTCAAAAGACACCTTGAATTCTGCAGTAGTTTGGACCTTGTGTGGTTCACAGGAGAGTAAACAAAACAGAAAATTGGAATTCTTCTATTTCCTTTTCAGTCTCTCTGTTTTTCTTTGCACAGCTTTTTCAGTGGCTCCTGACATGATACTGCCTGATTACTTCAGTGAAGACCCCATCACTATTTTCAGTTATTTTGTAAAAGCAAGAAAATTTGGGAACATGGTTCATGGTTTTCTGTACCCTTTTTTAAACCTAGGTCTATTCTGTGTGCACCACATTGCATTATTCAATGTACATCATTTAAGTGTCTTTTTACATTATTTCAGCATAAAGGAAAACAGATATCAAAGAATTTTGACTTTCTTATTCAAACAGTTTCCTTCTTGGTCAGAACATTACAGAAAAGATGCAAAGGTGGAAGGAATGGAGCATACTTTTTGGTATAAAGACACCTTTCTGTTTTTACCTTTATAGGGATGTAAGCAGTGCTAAACCTGTAACTACTAGGCTTAGTAAACTCATTCTATGGACTCATTTTACTTCTCTCTCTCACAGAATTCATCCCTTAGTGATGGAAGATTTTCACTACCTAGTTTTAAATGATCACACTGTTATTCAGTAGGTAGCCCACAAGAAGACCTTTGTGTCAATATGACCAGGAATGGGATTTGCACCTGTCTGTTTCTATATAAAGTCATATTTAACTTACAGATCTTTTGTTAATTCAGATTGAATGTTTATTTCAGTGCAGACTCTTCTCCAGCTGTGCTGTATCAGGGCCTAATTCTAGGAAGTGAAGAGCACAAGGCCAAATCTCATTGAAATGACCATTATTTGTGCTTGTCAAAAACATATAAATCTTTGTACTACTCTATCATCTCCTGGATGTCAAGAGAAATTTTTAAAGCTTAACCCCTTGCTCAAAATTAAATTTGTGATGTGGACTCCCCTCAGCTTTGTAAAAGTCAGCTCCCAGAATTGGAGTAGAAAAATGTATAGAAACGTATTTTTGATGGATTGAACCAAAACTCAAGATTGTTAACCCCCATCTGGATTTGCAGCTTTCAATTTAGGACTACCTTGTGAAAATAACGATCTTTTGAAAAGAAAGGAAAATCAGAACATAGCAGCCACCTTAAATTAGCAAGTCACTACAGTTTTTGTATGCCCAATGTGACTGTTATTTTTCCCTCAAACAGTTAAAACATGTTTAACTTAGAACTAGGACTTCCTGTAGAAAAACTTAGCTAAACAAAAGTACCCAATAAAGATTCTCATCCCCAATGGTGACTTTTCCTATATTGAAAGTTCAGTCCACACCACAAACTCAGCCCTCACAACACATTTGGGTCCCATTTTAGGAGAGGATTCATCAATTGGTAAACACGTATATATTGCTAAAGCTTGGCCAATGCAAATGCCACTTTACCAACATTCATTTATTTGAATGACAAGGTCAGGTGTCTTGGGTTTTTCATTAAACAAATTCAAGAATAATCTAGTAATGTGTAGGTCTGTTGAAACATTTGAAGTAGCTTACAATTTTACTTTTCGTGGACAGTCTTGGAAAAAGTATAATTGATACTGGCTGATCATAAAATAAAAATAAATATTTGTAAGTTAAAAAATAAACCAGTTTTCTAACTCCTGTATTCCATAAAAATAGGAATGTAGCCTTTTATGAGGAACTGCCAAAAGAGCTATGAAAGTGCTATACCTTCTCTGTGGACACAAAAATGGTAAGTGTAAAATATTCACACACTCTGGGACGAGAGGGTCACTGAGATAATACCCTATGGCGAGTTAGAATGAAAATACTAGTAATGAAAATGATTTTTTTTTTTTAGAAAAGAAAATGTGAAAGTCATTGACAAAATTATTACATCCAACTACTTTACATTTGAATGTGCCTTATCTCACATCTCTTTTACCACAGATAATAATTCTACAATAGCTAGAAGTAAGTGATGTGACTTTCAGTTATATTATACAGTGTATAAAAAATGTCCGTGTTAATGCCTGTCATACAATCACAGCTGTTAGTTTTTTTAGTAGTATTTTGAAGACTCTCAGTCACTTCCAGCCCCCATATAAGCTCCCCCCATCCCCATCAGCGTCCTCTCCTTCTTCGCTGGTTCTTGCTTGGGGGCTTCAGGAGACTCTCTCGGTATTTCACATTTGTGTGGAACAGTCGGACCATTTCATGGTCTTTGTTATCCAATACTCTGGGCAGAAAGAGAGACGATTTCTGTGTCCTACGAGTTTTAAAGCCCCTTCTGGGTCGTCCTTTCCCATTGATTGAGACATACCAGAGTCTCTCCGCACTGGCTTTGCGCTTGGTGCCGGCTCTGTTGGGTACAGTCCGGTAGAGACGGGACGCGTAGGTGTTATAACCCAATTCATGGATCCTCTCCACGAACTCACACTCTGCGTTATAATTTTCCTGTAAAGCAAACATGACAAAGTTTAAGAAAGACTATACGGGTAATAGCTCTCTTCCACCTCAGTAAGATTGGACTAAAGTCTTAAGCAAGACTACTCAGTTTTAGGATAAAGACAGCAACACGTGTGGTAAGAAAAACTGAGACCGGTGCTACAAAAGGCAAGCAGGAGAGGAGCGCTGAGCCTGAACTGCTGTGCAACAAGGTGCTCCCTGTCTGCAGTGTGAGCATACACTGTGCATCAGATACAGAAAGAGGCCAAAAACCAATTTGAAAACAAAAAATGGCATGTGAATAGGAATGAATAGCTCTGCTGATTGTTCAGCTGTAAATTTAATTTTTTTTGAGCTTACGGATCTAAGTATGCCTGTGAACTGGACAGATGATTTAATTGCTGCCTATCAACCTTTGACATCTATTAAAAAGATAAAATCCTACAGTTTAATGTAAAATGTGGCTCTTTAATTGGTATATTAGTAGTTAGATACACCTGCAGTCTTTTACATCCAGTTTGTCACAGATATTTGAGCAGTAAACACCGCCTTTATGAAGCTTCTTTGTTCGCTTCATCGAAACAAAATCAAAGTACACCCTGCCCAGCAGTGTGTTCGTCCAAAATGCTAGGCTGCTCCTTTATCACAAACTGTAAGGGAGAACATGCACCCATCCTGGGTGCTCACATTTTACATGATCTGTCAAAATTCGCCCCTTTTCATCTGGTCCTCAACTGAGAGGAAACCGTGCAGAAGCCTGGCAGAAGCGACTCCTTCCTCCTCCCCGGGAGCAGTAGAAACAGTGCAAATAAAGGACCTCCCACACTGTACATCTTTTCTTAACTACAAAATCATCTTTGCTGTAGCTGTGTGATTAAGACTTCAGTATCTAACGCATGTAAGGCACAGAGGCGGAGGGGAACGGCTACTATGGTCTTTACAGAGGTTTTTTATTTCACATTGCCTCTCTGGAGGACATAGGAAAGGGCATAGGTAGCCAGGCTGGGGCCAGAAAAGCTATAGGCTCCATTAACAACATGTCTTTAATGCTGTTCACTCACCAGAAATGCTGATAGGCATTTAACAAGGTTTTAAAAGACTCCACATGTCTCAGCTTCACAGCTGTAAAACGGAAGTGCCCTTCCTTGCAAGGACAAGGTTTTCATATGCTGTGGTGCTGGAACCCACGCAACTACCATATGTAGGCAGATTTGTCCTGCTGTCTGCCTCAGTTCTGGTTGTAGAGGGTTTATCACAGAAGATAAACCCATAGGATTTTCACAATCTGCTAAGGACACAAAGGAATTCTGCAGACTCAACAAACTCATTTTATTGACATGGGAAAATTGGTGAACCAAGGGATAACAGAGTTATTCTAATATTATTTCATAAAATGTTCTCTGTATAATTATCCCCAAAGAAGTCAGTCTTATTTGAAATGGGGGTCTTGCACAGGTTCCTGGAACTGTAGTATCAGTAAAGTTGTTGGTCAGTTTTTCTAGGCAAGCAAAGCCAGGACGTTTCTCCTGAGCTGAGCCCTCACCCCTTGCTGCTTCTGTGAAAAAAGCTGAGTTGAATAGCTTTTCCTGGATTGTCCCTCCAGCTCTGAAACACAACTCTGAAACAGCCTCTTTCAAACTTGAGCTGGAACAGCAAAAATCATCTTTTCTAGTTGTACAGAAACCTTTAATGGCTGATGTTCCTTGGCACGTGACAGCTGAACAAACTTCAGGATGGCCTGATGCTCTTCACACTAGAAAGGGAAATCCAGGAGAAAAGGACTCTCTGGGCTATCCTACTCTAGGCTTTTCTCCACTCCAGGAGAGGAGCTTTTTGCTCAGAATTTGTTTAGCCTTGTTTTAATTCAGTTTAATTAATCTGGAGGAAAAACTTACCTATTTTGAACAAGAAAGAGAGAAAGATGAGAAAACTTGAAAATTCATCCTTCCCGTTCATTTCTTTGGGGCAGACACTGGCTCTGAGCTGATGGAGGAGCTCCATTGAAAAAGATGCCCATTTTAATCGGAATATTAACTGGAAGTATAGAAGTGGCCAGCCTGAGCTCTGGCACAGCAGAGCTACTATGTCCTCATTCCACTACAGCTCCATTTTCCTTTGCCAAAATAGTTTGTGATCTGCTTCCCTGCACCAGCAAAGAACCATCACCTTTATACACAGGCCCTTTAATCAGTGTGCATCACATGAGACACATTACAGAAGCTGGGTCATAAACACCATCAGAACATTCTTGCAAAGGTGGAGTAAAATGTATTAAACCAGAGAGGCAACTGAGTCGATTGTGTTACCGAGGTTGCATTCACATGGAAAGAGCTCACATTGCTCAAGGATATATCATGCTGTTCAAATCAACAGAATTACACATAATGACTATTTGGAGGAAGCAGATTTCACATAGCCATATTTACCCTCTTCAAATCTGTTTCCATACCACAGGATTCCTGGAGAAACTGCACAGTATGGCTGTCACACAGTAAGAGATCACAAGATTGCTAGGGATGTAATCAAAGACAATGGAAGAAATTCAAGTAGGTAGATAATGTGAATAGTATACACCCTGACAAATAGGCCTTAGTATGTCCCTGAATGTGAAGAAGTCTAAGCTAAAGTATTTTATTCACTGAAGGGAAATATTGGCTGGGCTGAAAAGGCAAGACTCCCACTAACATCAGCACAGCCCAGATTTTACCTCAGAGGTCAGGACAAAAAATGAGGTCAAAGGAGTAAAATAGGGTGTTTATTTTCACCTTTATCTTCTTGCACCTTCTCATACTTCCTTTCCTTGCTATAGCCCTGCCTTTTAGTACCTGTAAATTCTTTCACTGCCCAACCAAATGGTCTGTGCAAAGAAACTCCCGACGGTAGGCTGCTTTCCTGTAACAGAGATGCTCAATTGCTTCTGGATATTCTTTGAGATGTATATCCTCTGCCAGTGTCCAAGATCAAATATAAATATGGATAATTTTGGATAGAGATGGACATTCTGCACTGCAAAGGCTAGGTCCTGAGGTCTTTATCAGTGCACCCAATTGCCCAAAACTTTGGCCGTGTGAAATACCTTTGCCAAATACATTCTTCTGCCTTTGGCCGTAGAGGCAATAAGAAAGTAAGAACATAGCTTCTCTCCACTTTTAAAGATATACTGATTGGTTGCCTGTAACAATTCCAGACAGAAATCTGTTATAACATTACTCTTTTCTTTATAAATGTTTATTCATAAGAAATCAGTGCTCCCCACTGAACCTGTTCTCCCCATAGGAAATGGCAGGCCAGTCTTAAGTAAAACTTACTGATGCATAAAGTCTGCCCCTTTTGTTCATGGCCAGGTATCTGCCAGAGAACAAGCCCTTGATGGCAACGATTCCAACATCAACAGCAGTTATTTCAAGAATACCTAGAAATAGAAACAATTATGAGATATGTTGCTGCTCCCCATCACACATAAATTTTTGAGATACGTTTGAATGACTGCTTACCTGCAGAGTATGATTTCACAGCTATCACTAGCTGACACCAAAATCATAATGCAATCAGGTGAATGAAACAAGACTGTTATTTGAAACAATATATAAAACAACGACGATGTTGGAATTGTTTGAGACAAGCTTGACAATAAATCCCTAGATGTCTGATTGAGATTGAACTCTTTCAAAAATGAAAGAGATCTGACACTGAACTAGAGGTTCACTTAATCCTATATGTATATAAAAAAGTTTAAATCCTCTTTAATGCTTAGGAACACAAGAGCTCTTGACTTATTGAAACCAGTCACAAAGCTGTCCATTTCAGGACAAAGCCCTTGCTGAGGTCTCCAGAGGGTAAAACAGAGTGAGTTGGCTGCATTTTAGAGAAGAGCCATGTATATAATCATGAAAGGAACTTGTCATTTAAGAGGTCAGTGTAGCCCTCCAGACAAGGACAATATGACTGTTTGAGCCAAATTAAAAGGGAGGAGATTTTCAGGTCATCAGACGGGGGCTCAAACACAAGAAGAGTGTCACCGGTGAGGCTGGCACAATACCTGCCAAAATGTGTATGTCCAGCCAAAGGTGCCACAACGCTGAAGGAGGCACAAATGGCTCGGGAGATGTGTTGTATGTGCAGGGCTCTCTAGCTGGCTCGCTCAAACTCTGCTCTCAGTTCTTCAGCTGTGGCCCGATGACTTGGTACTTTCTGCGTGTTTGGAGGCGAGAGGTGACCCTTGCACCCAAACCCATTGCTGCCTTTCGGCAACGATAAAGCAGAGCCGGGGCCTGTCCCCTTTGCAGAGCTGGATTGCTGGCCTGACCGTGTCTGGGAGAATTTGGTACAGCTGTTTTGAATCAGGCACCGGTTCGCTGCTGAAGGATGCCTCCTCCAGGCTTTGATAGCGAGGGGGTTTTCCTCTAGGAAATAGTGGTTTTCCTTTATGGACTTCAGACAGATCCCTGAGGTCTTCCTATCTCTGTGTGCCATCACCAGGAGGGATTTACGCTTCCTGGGGTGGCGGGGCCGGGGCGGAGGCCGGGCTGTGCCCGCGGCCGGGGCCGGGCTGGGTGCGGGGGTGCCCGGGGCTCCCCCCGGGGCTCCCCCCGGGGCAGCGGCAGCCCCGAGCCCCGCTCTCCTCCCTTCTGCCGCCCTCGCACAAACCCCCTCACTCCCGACATATCGCGTTTCATCTTAATTACCGCCGATCCCCGGCACATGTCAAAGGGGACAGATGTGATTTAGCCCGTGGAAGCTCAAGCCCCCCCCCGTGGGAGACAAGCTGGGCCGGGACGAGGGAGGCGAGGGCAGCCTGCAGCCCGTCGAAGAGGGCACCGGTTGCCCAGCGCTCCGGGCTGGGGCAGGGCTGGCGTGGGAAGCCGAGCGAGGGCAAGTGAGAGGCCGGACGGGCTGCGCAAGGCGGCTTCCCGGTCCCCGTCGGGGGGGGGAACTCGGGGTTTGGGGGTCCCGCTCTGCCCCGGGGAGGGGGGCTGAGCCCCTCCGCCGCCGGCCGGCTCCCCGTACCCCGCAGGACCCCGCTCGGGAGTCCCCTGCCCGGGCCGGGGGCAGAGGGGGCTGCCCCGTCGAGCCCGCCAGCCCCCCGGGGATGGAGCGGCAGCGGGAGCCGGAGGGTGCGAGGGCGCGGACCGGGCGCTGCGTTCCCGAAACGCCGAGGCGAGATCTCGCCGAGCCCGACGAGGGGAGAGGGCGAAAACTCCGGCGGCTGGGGGTGCTCCCGGTCCCCGTACGGTTCCTCCGGCCCCGGGGCAGCGGCGGGCAGGAGGAGAGGCTGGAGCGGCTTCGCCACCGCCCAGACCGGCACCGTCCCGGTACCCACCGTCGCCTGCCCGTTGATGCTGGAGCAGGACGCAATTGGTCCGAGCGAGAGACCCCCCCTCTCTCCCCACACACCCGGGGGAAGCGGGCTGGGGAAAGGTGTGCCCGGTACTCACTGAAGACGCTGTTTTTCTCCAGGGTGCCGTTGATCTTGCCGTTGGGGTGGATCTGGAGATGGTACTTGGTGGCACAGTAGAGTTTCCTGCGCCTGGGCGCTCCCCCGAGGTGCTCGTAGACGCCGCCGCGGCCCCCCGCATCCCGGCGGGGCCGGGGGTCGCTCGGGGAGGCTCCGGCGGCCCCGGGCAGCCCCGCGGCCCGCCCTGGGAACCAGGGCTCCCGCAACAAACTCAGGAACAAGATCCAAATTATAACCATTGTGGCATGATGGCCGCAGCGCTTAGTCTGCTGGGGAGATCGAGGCTCGGAGCGAATGACACCAGGGGTCCCATTAAAGCCGTCTTGCTAGCAGCACTCCAAAGTTGCAGAGCACACACTGTTTCGAGCCGCGAAGCATCGGCAAGTTTTTATCAGCCTCGATCCGGCCCTTTTATCTGTCTCAGATTTACTTAAATCAATAGACATCAGCAAAGGCCACCGAAGAGTCCCAGCTGTTTGTATTAGATGGAGCTGCCGTGATCAGCCTTCTCCTTGGGTTTCCAGATAGACAGACGGCATGCATGAGAGACAGAGAGCCAGAAGGAGGGAGAGACAGAGAGAGAGAGAGAAAGAGAGAGGCACCCACTGAATTTCGGCAAGAGACTGTGGGGAAAATAGTTGATCGACGGAGCATAGAAATAAAAGCAGCTTCCTGCAACAATAGCCTGATCTGCGACCAATTGATCCAAAGCAGAGGAGGCAAAAGGTATCAGTCTCGTGTGAACTCCCAGAGCGCAGCGTGGATAAAATTACACAGCATCTCTCCCCGACACACCGCGCACCCCCGCACAACCCCCGCACGGGGAGGGGGGAGGCTGCCTGCGGTCGCCTCCCGCCCCGCTGCCGGCCCCGCGGAGAGGCGCGGTGCAACCGCGGATCCTCCGCCGGGTACCGCCACCCCCCTGCTCAGCCCGGGGCCCGCCTGCCGCTGCTGGGGCGGGGGGGGAGGCTTGGGGGGGTGTGTGCGTGTGTGTGTGTGTGTGAAAGCAAACAGTTATTACTAAATCAATCGGTTCACGGTTACAAATAATATGCAGTATTTTGACAGGTCTTTCAAGATTTAGTCATTTCTAAATGAACTTCGACAAAGTAGGGCCCAGCAAGTGTTATGATATACGTCCCCGAATGCATTTGCGAGAAGTCGGAGCTAATCCTTTTTCTTAACTCTGGTGCCTGGCAAGTCTCATTAGCTGTAGCAGATCTGCACTCGCTACCATGTAGCTTCACACGACTGCCTACGCTTTCAAAATATGATGGAACTACCTATAAATAAATATAAAAGGAGGCAAAAGGTTCAACAACTCAGTGAATTACGCTGTCCCTGTGTGCTACTCAAAGGCAGCTCGTTAATTAGATTTGCATCTGAAACAGGCAGTAGGAGTTTTGGGGAAGTGTTTGAGAGATAATTAGTATTAATGTGCTTGAAGGGCACACAAATACACCTTTGAAGTGAGTCACGTCAGAATTCAAGCTTTTGACCTTGATCAATATATTTTTTTCCAGAATCGGTGAACAAGAAGAGGTCTATAAAGTATTTTTTAAAGACATTCCTATGTAGAGCACGAGGATTTTCTTACACGTTGAAGAGATCTTTAAAAAAAAAAAAAAAAAAAAAAAAAAGGGCAGCTTTTACTAGTGGGAAAATAAGGGAAGGGATACGACCTTTTCCTACAAGGAATGGCAGGAGGACGAAACGATCTCGAAAGCTACTCTCTATTTTAAGCTGTGCTTAATATTTAGTAGTTCTCCAAGCCTAAAAGGCTTTTCATTATATAGTCGTCTGGAATAAAAGGAAACACATAAAAAACCCACAAGCACCCCTCTCCGCCATTACCACCCCTTCCTCCCCCTTTTCTTCTCCACAAGTTAAGCCCTACCAGCCTCACAGGGAGAGTTTGATCTGGGGATGATAAATGTTTGTACAATTAATTCTTTATTGCTGCTCTTCTGCAATGCCACTTCCAGGCAGTCATGTAGTTCCAGTATATTTAGTAAAAGTAAACGATTGGAAATTAAAATAATTCAAGCACCGTATCCACGTAAAAATATGAAAACATAAACATGCAGGACCCCAATCTTGGAGTGTATGCGGGGAGGGGGCGGGCGGGGGGGGGGGGGGTCGTTGCTTGCGGGCCAAATCCTTCAGTCTCTCGTAAAAGAAGAACCCCTCTGAAAAACCTTCCTCTCGGGGATGCACCGCAAACCGTGTCCTACGGTGCTGACGACCTACAAAAGTGGTAGGAGAAAAATATCTCTGAACATGCTACGAGTCTCCCGAAAGATGCTTTCACCGGCGCCGCGCGAAGGCGAGATAAAAGATAATTACTTTCAGTAATTATAGCGATCTCTTCCGAGTAAATCTCAGGTCGTCCCGAGCCTAGTGCATCGCCCTGTAGATGTGCAGCTGACATTTTACAATTTTGGATTTGCAGGGCATTTTTCATTAGTGCTCTGAAAAAAAAACAATCCCGCAAGATCCTCCGCCCCCCCCCCCCCCCCCCCGCCTCCCACCGCAATAATAAACCAAAAAGACTAGTGGGTGGAAGAGTAACACGTTAATGACTTTTGCTCAAATTGCTTCCATCTTGATCACATTTTCATAATTAGCACCATCATCTACAAATCTTTCCGCCCTGGGCATCTGACACAGACAGGCTTCCCAAGCGATGTGTATTCTACTTATTAGGGAGGGGAACACTTATAGGTCTATCATTAATGGTTCCCTTTCAAATGAAATGAATGCGACCTCCACGGAAATATCAAAGGGCTGTAGCTACCTTGTCTCACTTAGTACAACACTGAATAGCAAGCAACCTTAAGTCGTTTTGCTCTAGTCAGACATCTATACAATAAAACATAAGCCCACTCTTGTATATTTTAAGTTGTCTGGTGACCATTTTTGAAAACAAAAAGGGTCCCTTTGATGTGGTCTAATTCTAACAGGGGGTGGGACGTCAGATGTGGTCTACCGATTCTTTCTGGAAATATTTTTAATTATGCCCCAAAGCTTCTTGTAGCCCCAAAGTAATAATCAGAGAGCAGTTTGAGTCTGTTACTTAATGTGGAGGGGAGAATAGGCTTTAGACCGTATGTAACTAAATTAGAATTACAACCGATAATGATCTATTAATTCGCTCGAAATGGGTGATTTTAAATGGAACATGTTAGGTATCTGTTATTCTTTATGCTTGATCTTGGTAACGGAATATTTCTAAGCCTTCTTGCAGTGAAGCCATAAAACCAGCATTTCTCCCGGCAAGTCATTGGGTAAAAGTGAGTATTTGAGACAGATGTTTTTATCCTCACAAGCGTGCGCGCTGTAAGCACACAAAGCACTTGTATACTTAACTGATTACCCTCGGAGAAGGACCATATATTCAGATAGGTGCGTGTAAGGTCTTTATGATAAAGCAACGCGTATTTCTATTTAGGTATTGCATAAAGGTAAAGAGTGGGGGGAAAAAATATGCATAATTCTGAAAGCCCCCCCCCCCCTTAAAAACACTAACTTTAACCTATAATAAACTTTACAAATACGCATTTTGCAACGACGCAGCTTTAATGCTGCTGTGAATCAGGATCTGATTTTACTACGCGGTCCAACGCCTCTGCTGCTGCTGCTGCAGCCGCGCCTGCCCCTCGCTCCTCCGGCCCCCAGCGCTGATTTACGACCGGCCCGTTACTCTAACGAGAAGGAAGTTACAATTTGTAGAGCAATAAATACCGAGGCGGTAGGTGGAGCCCCCAGCAGAAAAAAAAAAAAAAATCGGTCTCCTTCACCAATTAAAAATCCATCCTAGCTCCAATGTGGACCGTGGGAAGGTCTCAAAGAAAACACAGCCTCGGTGATTATTAGGTGTTTGTTTGCAATGTGCTAATGTCATCTTCGGAACATAACTTTCCTGCCCGATGCAGTTCGCTCACACCTGCTGATATTGGGAAGAGGTTATAAAATTCAATTGATTTTATTCAGCTATATTTTGTTTTCTTTGTGGTTTCCTAGCGGGGCTATTCTGCACCCTGTGAACAATATAATCTTGTTTAAATGACTTTCCAGACCACACAGCATCACATTACCCTGTTCTATACGTGTAGGCAATACTGTTTATTGTATTGTACACTATTAACTCCCAGAAAGCAGGATGAAGGGGGAGTGGAGGAGGAAAGCTCCGGGGAGTAAATTCATAGCTTCCAAGGTTCAGGTTGCTTTCTCAGGTGGAGAAAATAAGATTTAGATCATTTTGAATGAAAATAGATAGAAAGAATTCTCTAAAGGAAATGTTAAACACATAACAGGCATAGCATCATTTTTCCCTTTATCCACTCATATGAAATGTTTTTCATGTTCATGGTCACTTTTTATGGATTATGGACAAACAATCAGAGGTCTCCAGATTTAGGGTGATACAGTTGGTTATATACACATTATGTGAGCTACTGCTATATCACACTTCAGACAATAAATTAATTTAAAATTTTTAAACTTTTGTACGTAGGTTAAAAGCATGTGTCGTTTACTGACATCATGCAGATCTGCTAACTTATATTTTATATTATTCTTATTATTGTTATTGTTGTTATTATTATTATTATTATTATTATTTTGACATCAAGATGCAAATGCCTAAGTTCCTTACTCTGGGAAATTTCTACTAAAGTTGGTGTGCTGGTTTCGGCAAGAGTTTCTTTGGCTGAGGACGGAGGGATTAATCCTTCATTCAAAGTCCATGGAATTCACTAAGAGCCTTTTCTTTAATGCTGGTGAATTTGGATCAGGCCCAATCTTATTACTAGAAAAATTATTTTCCCTTGTTCTCAGATAATCTTTTAATGGTTTACTGATTGAAAATATTCAAAACAATGAATGCAGCAACATTAAACAAAAATTTTAAGTCTCTTTCTTCCCTCTTGCTTACTCTTTTTCAATATAAGAAACAAAGGAAACAATAGAAGAAATGTAACAGTACTGAAATATGTGTGACGGTGCAGTTTAGATGACTGTCACGTGGCTTGTAAAGATTTGTGGCAGGCTCAAACCCAGCTACAATAGGGATATTCAGACCAATACAGAACTGTAAACTGCAGCCATGAAAATAACTAAACACAAGGGATATGGGGATGTCTAGAAGAGGAGAAAGGAAGTGTAAAAACAATGTAATTTGTTGATAGCTTGGGGACGAGATTTGCATACCTGCTTCACACCTTTGATATCTCATTTATCATTTAATAGCCTGAGCTTTTGGAAAACCTTTGCTCCTGTTTTTGGTAACTCAGCATGTGTTTTTGAAATGGGCTTCAAAGCTTTTCTGTAGATTTACAGAGAAGCGTGGTGTACCTGAGAGAGGTATCTGGCCCATATCCATGATGTAATTGCGCTTCGTGCCTGAAGGACCTGCTATTCAGATAAATCTCTTACTACTTTTAGAATTTATCCCTTGGTTACTTTCACAATCAGAGGCTTGTTACAATCTCACTCAGCCCTGCAAATCTTTGGGAATTGGGTTACCTGAAGATAAAAGATCTCTCTTTCTCCAAGCTCTGGTTGGATCAACACTTTGCAAAATCAGATGACAGGTGTAGGGGTCAGGCCTAGGTCTGTGCATGGGGCTGCCCAAGCGCCAGGGATAAAAACTGAGAGTAGCTGCCTTAGGGAAATGCCACGTGCATGAACATATGTCCCTGGCAGAAAAAAACTAGTGCCAGGGATTATCCACTCCAAACTGTAGATTAGTAACTTTTCTGGTTTTAGGGAAGACTACTTCAGATCAAGGTTTACATCATATGGCTGGGGTTTTCCCAGAAAATCCCATTCATGGTTGTATGTTGTCCTAAGGTGGTCACAATGCAAAGTATCTTGAAGTTCCACCTAGATCAAGGGATAAGAAAGAGGGTCAAGTAGGCAGGAGAAGTACAGGCAAGGAAAGGTTATGCAAGTATCAAATCTGAAAAGGCAATGTAGAGAACAAACAGAAACACAAATTACAATTAGTACCTTAGATGAATTTCAATGGAATTCCTTCTTTTGCCTCAAGGGAAGAGGTGAAAGTACCTGGCATTTGTCATCAGTGCATAAAGGAATGATCCCATCTGTATTCCTCACACGCACATGTGCACAAACACACACTGACATCCCACACAGTAAAGGTGAGAGGAAAATGTGCAGTGCAAAGAAGGAACAAAATGAAAGGATCTTTCCTTCTGGTACTCCCCGTATCTACGTATCAGGGCCTGGATGTTAAAAAAAAATGGAGGAATAGTGTCAGATCCTGGCCGTGACATCTCTATCCCATCTGTGTTAAGCAGGTAGGAGGCACTCAGGACACAGGGGTCACCCAGAGTGGTCCTGAGGAGTCCCAAGAGGCTCAGGCTGAAATCGGTGTTGTTTTGCTCCCCTCCAGGTCTCTGCCATGGTCACCCAGGAGGTCTGCGGTTGAGGAGAACGTGGGACCAGGCTCTGGGGCTTGCTTAAGCTAGCAGAAAAGCAGACTCCACTTGATACTGTGCAGGTATAGACCCTTCCCACAGGATCCCTCTCTAGGGAGGGACTGAAAGTCTCCCCTTGCTAGATTTGGAACTCTCTAGAGGAAGTTATCTGCTGAGAAAAACCATGTACAACCTTTCTTCATAATTTTTTCCCATTTTGTGGAAGCGGAAGCCCTCCTACTTAAATCTCCCTGACCAGTTGTGCATACAAGGAGGAATTAATCTCTTTTCACTGCTACATCCCTCTGCCTTCCTTTGGGAAATTTATACTTCTTATATGGTCACTTTAACGTCAACATTTCAAGACAGAGCTTGCAGTATTCTTCCTGAGCAGTATACGGGCCTAGCAGTACAGCTGTCATTTGAGATGCCACCACACTGAGTTCCCTTTTGCATAATGTTTCAGCATCCTTCCCTGGGGTGCTTGGTGTCTGGGTATCAGACCCTCTTTGCTGGCTTCTCCTGTAGCCCCAGCAGCCCTGGCAGCCCCTGCCGCCTCGCTCCTGGCTGCCCTCTCCCCTTCGGCACCTGCTCTCCTGCAAGGCAGAGGGCTCTGGCATCAGGGTGCTGTCCTGTCACTGGTCCCCCCATGTAGCAGACGTGGCCTCAGTTCCTCTGGCGCTCTTCTGCAGCCTTTAACAAATTCTTTTTCATAGTAATTTCATTAATTAGATTATTAATCAAGTGATTGCTACCATGTTCCAGACATCCCATATCTAAGACAGTGCATCTAAGAAAGTATTGGGTAGATCAAGACAATTTGGCTCTCCCGTTTCAACCCAATTTGACAAGTGGGTAAGGCTGTCAGAGATGCTAGATCTGAAGGTATATTTTTCACCTGTAACATAAAGACGGAGGTTTAATAATTTAATAGTATGTTATCTTAGTGCACTATCTAATCTGAGACAGACTTCTACTACTTCTTCCATCCTCGGAAACATTTCATAGAAGTGATGACCCAATTAGCCACGTGTTAACCAAAAGAAATAAAAGATGTTCCTGAAGAATCTTAAAAGGAAGGTGTAGACATAATTTGTGATTGATGACAACACAGAAATGGACTGAGGACTGCGTGTGACACAGCTGGTGTCGCAAAGCCATGGAACACCTTTCTCACTACTTGCAGCCTCTGGTTTAAATTAGTGATTAATAGTCCCAATAGAATATTTTCCCACTGAAGACGGCTTTTTGGTGGCAATGGGATATATTGTGATCAATAAAAGAGGTCAGCGCCATTTTCTTTCCTGGTCTTTACATTGGACAACCGCAGCACTGCTCAATGCTGTAACTCAGTCTTGGATACCAGTGCTTAGATACCAGATTTCAGGTCATGCCTGAACTAAAGGCTTGCACAGAAGTGGTCGTGTAAGCATCAGGTATGGGAAATCTTGGTATCATCAACATCCACAGGCAAATTCCACATGTGCTGGAAGCCACAGGTGAATTTGTAATGGATATTTTTCTCACTACTTTGGCAGTTGTCTCCCTTTCCTTAGAAGTTGAGTAACATAAGCTCATAAACTCAGAATAGGGGAACTAGGATTTAATGGCCAATATTATTTTATCCATCTCTAACCCTTATTGCCACATTTCACCCCACTTCACCATTCTCTTTCAGAGATTTTTCTCATTGGGAAATGAAATCCAGCATTCTCCCTCCTCTGGTTGGGATGTCTGACTAGTAAGCACAGGTGATTCTTTTTTTCATCACTTGTGAATACCCTCAGCATAGGCAAGTTGCATCCCATAGATGTGGCATCTTAGGTATCTTTACTGAGGCATTTTTTTAAGCGGATATGTACAGACCAGAATTTTTCTTCTGGCTCACTTTAAAAGTATTGATGTATCTTGCAGAATTGGTCCTTTAGTGAATTACAGAAGGCTGGGTAAGTACTTATTTATACCTTGATGTCTGAGAACTTCTTTCTCCAAAGGGTATTGTTTGCTGCCATGAATCTCTCCTAGGTAATCCAGTTATTTGCCTTAATAATCTATCTCAAAGAATAAAAGTAACAATTTCCAGAGCCATTCCTGTATCTTCTCTCACAAACCGTGCAAAGAAAATTGAGTCCAAATCAACTCCTTCAGCCACTTCTGATTTTGTTTTTGGCTGAGGCCTCCAAGACTCTAACTTGACCACAGCAGCAATCTGCAAAGTACAGAAAATCAGCCTCTGTTTTGGATGCACCTGTTTCAGTCCCGCTCCTTCTTTTCTGGGTTGATGGCTCTTACTTTAAGACTACAGTAAGGATCTAGCTAGGATCATTTCACAATCCAAAACTGCAGGACAATCTAAATAAGACTACTGAAACCCCAGCGGGTGTCTGGGAACTGTCAGGTTTATTTTCTCCTCTGAAATACACTTGTCCTCTGATTTTAACACTTAACCCCAGAAAGCCAAAACAGATCAGGAATTTCTGCAGCAGAAGGATATAAAACTTTTTCAGGAAAGCAGAGAATCTTACTGAAGTATTTGGAAACTACCTACCATAAGCAGATCCTCCAAGAAGCAACAGCCTTTGCAGAATTTCTCAACTGGACATGGTCACAAAAGAGTGCAAGGCTACTCACAACCTCTCCTTTTCCCATCATCAGGTCTTTAGCAGACATATTCTTCTAGACTACCGCTAGCTGTTTTTCAATAGATTCTCTTCAGTTCCCAGAGCTGCAGGACTCCAAGGAAAGTCAGGCACATGTTGCAAAGAATGATCCCCAGAACAGTTTGGTAGACCAGGTAGCTGCAACATTCTGGTCTCAAGGTTATGAACAAGGGTGAATTCTAATATGAAGAAGTCAGATCCCTTATGTGATGTCCAGGGCACCGTTATTTGTTTGTCTCAGAATCATCTTGTTTATTCATATGGAGGATGTTACCCGGAGTTGTGCTCCAGCTACATCAAAGTGCAAAGTGTTCCCTAAAAGCTGGTCTTTGTATCAGACCTCCACAGAGGAACCCTGGAATACTTTCCAAAGACACTTCTTCAGATAATTTGGATATTGCTAAAAAAAGCACAGTTCCCTTTCTACTTCCTCACCCTCTGCATCATTGCTTTTATGCACAGCTGATCCAGGCATAAAAAATCCTGTGCTTGCAAAATCTTGTACCTGATCACAAAAATTCCCCCTTTTTTTGACTCCGTCCATTTGGCTCTTTCTCCACTCTGCACTGGCAGTAGTCTCAGTGTGGAGCAGGAAAAGTTGAGAGACTTACTCACTCACTAGTTGTACCATTTGCCCTCATGGAAGTGAAAATGTACATGTAATTTTCAGTGTACTATCCAATCCAGTCCAATCCAATCCAGCCTACCATTAAACATCCAGAATACATTCATTCTTGGGTAAAAGAAAAACCAAGGGAAGCACACAAAAGTAATAGAGAGCCTCCTATGTTCCCTGTGTGCCCTTGCCTTCTGCCACTCCGGAGCATGAAAGTGATGCCCAGCAAGGCTTGCACCTACTCTCATTCCGTATTACCACCTGAGACTCAATTATTTTGCTATTGGGAGAACAGAAGGGTTGGTCAGCCGCCGTCTTTCCCCCTTTGCTTCTCTGCTGCCTGTTGGCAGGGTGTGTGTCACAGCAAGTGTCCTCCCCTCCAGCCAGCCTTGCGGGGGCCTCGTCCTCGGCTAGAGAAGATTGCCATTTCACAAACGAGCTGGACGCAACCTTTGTCACTAGCATCCTCTGCCAGTTAAGGCATAGGACCATCTGTTTGTAACCTAAAACAAGGCATTCTTTGCTCAATAATATTTGGAAGATAATAACTGCTGGGAGTGGTCTACACCAGATGGCGATTCACACAGCTCCTCTAAAATAAATCAGTGAAGTAATTGTTAGAGAAACATCTGGATTAAAAGAGAACAGTGCATTTCATAATCACCTGAATTTTATGGAAGCAGAATGCAAACAGTTACAGAGATCTGTTTATCTGCTTTTATCTTGAGTTTTGAGTTTTCAAGTATATAATTTTTTTCAGGTCACTCATTAAATTCTAATCTTTGCTTAGAAAGAAGGCCACTCACCTCTGAGCAGACACGCAGACACAGACACACACAGACACACCTGCATCCCCTAACCAAATGTAATGCCTGAACTTGCAAACTCTTTGTCATGAAAGTAATCTTTATTCACGTGAGCAACCCCACAGGACTATTCATGCAATGGAGAATTACTCACACGAGTAAAACTTTGCAGGATCAGGTCCTGGATCTAACAACAGCATTTTAATTACAGACAATCCCCAAGCAATGTGTACAAAAGAGTTTTTTTCCTGGACAATAACAAAGGTTATTAGCCTGTTCTTTTTTCCCCTTCTTGCTCTTTGGTTTAAAAGGAGGCACCAATAATCCAAACCAAATAAAACTGACCTTTGAACCTTTTTTGCTGTACTTTTTCTCATGCCATGATTTCTTTAGTGTGTTAGTGATCTGAAGGCTCGTTCTGGGCTACAGCCACTTTCCCAGACAGGACTGCCTTTCGTCCCCTGACAAATCACTGCTGAGCCCCTTTTGTCCTGCACCACTTTGATCTCACCTGCCTGTCAGGCAAAAAAGAACTCCCGTACAGTCAGAATGCATTGCAAACAAATTGGCAACCATTTCATTCCCATACACCATTTCAGCAAAGATCAAGATAGAGATAGAGAATTTTTAACCCTTTCATTGACCTGTAGAACTGAGAAGGAATGCTCGATTATGGTGGAGTGATAAGATAATTTCTTAAGGAATTGGAGGATTAAAAAGACCAAAAAACCAACCCTCTGTAGATCATAATTGCATGGCATACTAGCTCTCAAATACAAAGGAGTTATTGCACAGTGGGCAGTGCTATGTTCAGATACAAGCTTTGTAGAAGATCGATTCCTTTTAATTGGACAGCTGCTTAAGCATAAACTAAAGAAACATAATAGGTATTCTCCAATGTGAATGAAATTAATCCTATTGTAAATAACCATTGGAGTATTTAATGGGCTATCTGAATCCTTTCCAATATACAAACTTAGCCATAGGTGAGTTTCTTTCCCAGTTTAACTTGGTAATTTTTAAAATTTTTTTTTCTTGTTTACATTTTACAATTCCTCATCACATAAAGTTTAGAAAAGGCATTATGTAGCAATTTTAAAGTGATTTCATGCTTGGCAATAACTTACCAAGATTTGTGTATTTCACTCTGGGTTATTGGAGGTATCCAGTCCTATGCTAGGTCAGTTACAATGCAGCTACTAGGCTGGTCCTGCTCCCATTGAGTCATGCTTTGTCTATTATTTTAAAGGCAAAACTTGCTATCATCTTTGATGAACTCAGATTAGCAGGAACATAGGTGTATTTCAGCTGTTTACCATTTATCTGTTCCCAACTATAACCACGTGCCAGCCTCCTGCTCTCTTCCCACAGTAGCAGCTCTGTTGGCCCAATAGTCTGCTTTCTATCAAAATACACTGCATTTATTTCAGTCTAAAATGCACTGGCAAAACATTTAGTACTCAGAGAAAGGAAATTTAACACATCTCTCTCCTGCATTTAAAATGATTGAAAGAAGAAGTATAGACTTTTGGAGAAAACAAAGCTACACCAGTGATGAAAAGAAGAAAGTGCATTCAAACCTGCTGTCAAACATACATATTAATGAAACAGTGGCATACTGCACAAAAAGAAATATTTAAATTACATTTTATAGCTAAAAGTTGAAAGCTTCTATTTTCCTGCTACACTCACCCAATACAAACAATAGTGATTGTTTTATTAATTTCGGGATACCTCTGCATGTTTATTTGATTTAGAGTGTGTAAGTCTTTCTTTCAAGTGTTACTCCGCTAATTCCTTCACAAGGAAAGAGTCCTTTATTTAACAGTATATATTATCTGAAATTAAAAGGAAAGAAGCTGTTTAAGAGCTTGTTATAAACGTTAGAAAGAAACTATGACCAAATCTCAGTTTTGGTTCATTGTGCTGATGTCCTGATCATCTTCAAATACACTAATAATTGAGGTAAAAATACTACTAATAAATTCTTTCACTTCTTGGAAATGAAACATTAGATTTTTGTTTTTAAGCTGAGCTAAGTACAACTTCATGTTCAGAAATCCCAGTCCTCAAAGCCTGAGAGCAGAATCTCAGTATCAGCTAGTTTTGCTGCGTTGGAAGAAATTGTTGTTCTGTGTTTTCCATGTACGACACATTCCCATCAGAATTTCCTTCAGTTCAGTATATGAAAATGGCCAAGTCACGGCAGAGGAGTTGAACAACCCCCTGTGATCGTACTGCATGGCTTCTTTGTTTTGGAAAATGGCTTCTTTGACTTGAAACTGGACAGGCTTTCTGTATTTTCACCTCTCTTTGCTTCTTAACTTCAAATTTCAAGTATCTTTCAGAAAGCACTGGACTATGGCACACTTTCTGACATAGATCTTTGGGAGGAGCTGCCAGAAAGTACTCTACTCATCGTTGCAGTGCTAAAGCCACCACCAAAACCTGAGGGCTAGACAAGTGATGGGAGGCTCCATTATTCCCAAACACGATCAGGTGCTCTTCTTCGAAAGGATCTCTTCCCATCTGATTTTTCAGGTCTACTTCAAGGGCATTTCATGACCACCCTTTTTTGGAGATGCTCAGTATCTCCTGATCTGAGCTCAACCTTCAAGAAAATCTTTGAGGCTCCTTTCCTATTTGTGTAAAGCATAATTTTGTCCCAACAGCGGTCCAGGAATTAATCCTAAATTGCATAATTTTTAACAGGAAAGTGTCTGTAATGAAAATCAGTAAGCTTGGAGTGGGGTCATTTTTTCAGGGAATTTCATGGGGTTCCTTGACCTGATGTGTGGCTGGGCCAGATCATCTAAACTAGCCCTGAGAAGGCTTAGACCTAATAAAAATGCTGCTGATGGTATATATTGTGACGCCACTGCTGCTAACCCAAATGCAACTGCACTGTTGCAGGTAGAGTTAGGAGAGATAGTAACTAAAATTCTGTAAAGACATATATACAACAACTGTGAATACAACTGCACCCACTGGAAGACGTTGCCAAAACATACCAGTGAGAAGTTCCT
The DNA here is from genome assembly GCF_900496995.4 of Aquila chrysaetos chrysaetos. Taxonomy (NCBI): domain Eukaryota; kingdom Metazoa; phylum Chordata; class Aves; order Accipitriformes; family Accipitridae; genus Aquila; species Aquila chrysaetos. Next base: position 26,822,825 of record NC_044019.1, read on the forward strand.
TTACCATACCGATCTCCAGATATCTTTATGGCTACCTTGGACTTTTTTTTCAGCCAGTATACATTGGAGACTTTCTTAGGGTGTTTTTTTTCTCATGAAGGGAAACTGCAGCTTGTATTTGACCCAGTGTGTGCAGAAATCAGCCCCAAGATACCTTTCATATCAACTGTTTTGACTGGCATTCTCCTCCATGTAACTCTACATACTACTTTCAAGCCAGCTTTAAACATCTCCCCCCCCTCTTTCTTTAACCTGTTCCCATCAGCTATTTAAGGTGCACTCACTTTTTCTTTTTTTTGAGCCTGATTATTTATAATTAGCATTTTCTGCTCACATGCAATTGTGCTCTAAACTCTTTCACATTGGGTTAATTCACTGACTTTAAAATCTATTAATTGACATCCAGAGGGAAAAAAGTAAACATGTCTTTAAAGATGGCATGAATGGTTGAATCAAGATTAGGTCCCCACTCTTTTAGTCCCTGATTTTAAGGGAACGCTGCAGTCTTCAAAAATCAATTGTCTTCAAAGCTCCAGAAAGAAATGGAATGAGCAGGGGTCAGACTCAAGAGCATCCCTTGTGTGCTGGAGTTAACATTACCTAAGTACTTTAAACGATCACTAATTAGTGCTTTCAATGGGCACTCTGAAGACCACAGGATTGAAATATCTTATTTGGGAATAAACAATTGTGTAAGGCAGACTAGATCAACTCTATAACAGGGGCAGCAAAATAAATCTTCTGTTACAACCTGTAACCAGAGAGAGGTCCTCAAGGACCTGCTAAACCATTCACAATTGCCCTCTTCCATTATTCCCAGGTTATGGCCACGGGACTCTTGCGTATACATGCAAGTGTGCTTCCCTGTTAAATTCAGTTTTTAATACAGCCCTGTTTGTCTTGGATCAGGAACATGAGTGTGCCCCTTGGTATTTAGGAGACTAGGCAGTAAAAAAAGTATCCTTGCTGACCCTTTCAGATGCAACTTGGAAAAATTCTTAAAATATTCTTAAAAGTCACAGTAAAAAAATCTATAAATATTTATTTCATGGTTGAGTTGAATTCGGTAGTTAGAGTTTACTATCCACAACTGCATTTGAACAAAACAGGAGTATCTAACAGAGCAGTTAATTATAATTAAATATTGCCAGATCCTTCAGTTTCAAATCAACAGCCATAAATATTTTCTAGATTTAACAGGTACAAGAAAGAAAAAATCCTAAACCATCTGACATACATATCCAGTCAATTTTTAAGAGTGCAATTACAAATACTGAGTATTCTTGACAGAGGTTTTATAAATAACTTGCAAATCAAATGCAGTTTTCATGAAATACAGGAATAATGAGTATACACAAGGATGGGGATCTGCCTTAGAAAACCTGAAAATTGGCATAGGAGCTCCGTTTGTAAAAGTAATACTTCATAATCACTTGTTTGCTTTTTTTAAATAATATTTACGCATTGGTGTAAAGTAGGATGAGGATACGTAACAGGAAGTCAATAGAGATTCCAAAACAGAAGGGCAAAGCTTTGACTTGGACATTTATCCAGAGCCTGCCATATTGCACAAATTAAATTTTCCTTTTACATAAACTGACCCACTTATAATACTTCACCTTGCTAAAGTGCAATACAAAACATAAGTCATCATTAAAAAAAAAAAATCAGAAAAATGAAAGTGGGACTGTGACTGTTATATGGAATGATAAAATCCTCTTTATCCACCAGAAGACAGATTTTCTATTTTTAAAAAGAAAAAAATTGCATGAAGGACAAAATGATTCTGATTTCACAAAGGCTTAATGCTTTCTTTGAAAAAAAAAAAAATTTGAATTTTTCAAATTTTTTTATAAAGACAAAATTGTTTCATTTTTACACAGAAGACAGAAACTCTCATTTCTGTTTATCAACAAAAAAAAAAATGTCCTGGAAAAATTCTGACCAGCAATACTGAAAGGCATAATACCATCAAAAATTTTGTGAAGTTTTACTGTGGCCTCTGAGTCTTTGCTAGACTCTGCCAGAAATTCACTTCTTGTGCTTTACAGCATATTTAAGTGGAGGAGCTTCATTGTTAAGCCTTGAATATAAATAAAAAACTACCTAACTGATCTCTTCTGTCAGGAGTTTGTTTCAGATTCTAATACTTAAACTGCAGCCATTAGAACACTAACTTCTGATGTTTCCAGCACTGTTTTGGTTTTTTGTTGTTTTTTTTTTTTTTAATTGAGGAAAATGGCTTCAAAGATGCTACCAGTCCCTCCTACAGGTAGTAAATAAGATCCAGCAGAATCACAATATACAACAGAAAATGAATCCTACAGAAATATCAACTGTAAGGTTAATGTAAAGTTTAAAATAAACTCTGAATTTCTCAGATTTGATGACATGAGCCAGCCTTGGTATTTTCAAATGAAAGGACCATTTAGAAAAATATTAGAAAAATATAAAAATTATTCTAGTCATTGCCACTGCCAGAAAACCTCTTTTCAAACAGAAAAAAAGCCTGTTCCTCCTGTGGCACTACCTGAGAAATCAGTCATTAGCTTCTACCTCAAGCATTAGCCGATAGACACACGGAAATGAAGTTGCCTTACTCCGGGGGCTTTGTTGCGGTTAGTTTTTCAGGGCATTGTGTTTTAGCACGCGATTTTCATGGATGAATAATGGCAGGGCTGTTTTTCAGCCTAAGTGTGGCCAGGTGCTTCGGGGACGCAGCTCACACAGCACCGAGCTGGGGCTCGGGCTTTTGCAGGGCTCGGCTCTCCAGTTACCACTGGAAACCCTCTATTATGCCCCATTCTGTAGCCTGCCCACAAGGCACAAGCAATTTCTGAAAAGTTAAAGCAGGGTCATCTCTAATTGAAACAACTCAATGTGTAGGTCAGATTTGAAGGATCTTTAATGTGAGAGATCATGAAATAAAGAGATTTAAGCAATTGTTGAAACATGTAATTTCAAAAGCCAATCACACAAAGGGAGATACGAGTTGGCCACACTGGAGAAAGCCAAGCCTCAGTTCGAGGATGGTCAATAGCTGATCCATGGTGCCCTTATTCTTTGTCAAAATTAATCTTGTATTTTTCTGGGTCTTGTTACTACAATTTAAAGCTCAGTTCTATAAAACTCTCCTGTTCAGTGGTAGTTAAATGAATCAAATTATTTAGATGTAAAACTGCATTCTGGATCAAACTCTTTCCTTCTATATTCTTCTATGGATGTGCAAAACTAAATTTGTCCAGACAGAATATAATAGAATCCCACCATGAAAATAAGTTTGTTGGTTTTTATATGTTGGAAAGGGCAATGCCACTTGTCTTTCATTTCTAGGAACTAGATTCTGCAAGTCTAATATATGCAGAAATGTTTAATTTACATTCTTGAATCAATAACCACTGATTTTGGAAATATAATGTATAAACTGCTCTGCTGTGCAATCCAACCAGCATTACCGTATTGATGAATAAGGGATCAGAAATTGAAAATAATTAATAAGAAATTGAGAACAATTGAACTCTTTTCAACACCTATTCAAGAAAGCAGGGATGGTGTCATATAAAGTCGTTATTATGTTAGATCTGCAAACATCAGAACAGTTTGGATTGTAAGCTTTAAGGCTTGATCCTGTAAGAAAGCGGCCCTTTCCTAAAATTTCCATTCCCACTGATTCCAGCAGGATCAAAATGTTTGAAGGTGCTCAGTGTCTTTGTGTATTGTGGTTATCGCTGAGAGTCCAAAGATGGCGCAAGGGAAAAATATTCCACAGGGTTTCACATTTTTACTGCATACCCTAGATAATTAACAGACTGTGGGTCAACTTGAAATTAATTATTTCTGTTTCTTTTTCCTGAAGAAACCCAACATTGAAAAGATTCATAGAAGTAGTATTTCCAGCAATGCTCTTTACAGAAATTTCAGTGGCTGCTCCATGCTGGTAGTGCTAATTCCCTTTTTTACACATAGCACAGGAGCCACTCAACTAATTCTGACTTTTAGGCCTGGCTGGCATCATCCCCTTGTCATAGGAAAACCAAGAGCAGCACGAACTTTAAACTACCCCAGTAGGTCACTGGTTGTTTCTGGTCTATGTGCAGTCCATGTAAACATTTAGATCAGTAAAATACTTTTTAACTGAACCTCTCCTTTCAAAAGCAGACAAAGAGAAATGGGAAGCAAGACAGTGTTCTGAAAAATGAAAGAGGGGTCCACACACCAATATAACATAGACAGTCTTTTGAATCATAAATCTATCAGAAAAAAACCCTCTATATGTGGAATCTGACTGCATAAGCTCAGCAAGAGCTTTGAATTAACTTCATAAGCTTTGCAGTGTTTAAAAAGTCTGATACTGATTTTAGAAGGCTTATTGAAGAAAAGCTTTGACTCCGTTACCTGGCAGACTGAATGGTTAGCAAAGTCTTAAGGGGAGTTTCAAGAATTTTTTCTTGCTCTGTACAAGACATCTATGTGCTACGGCCATAGGAACGCACTTACAGGATTAAATCAGCAGCTGATACTTCCCTAGATATATTGTGAGACGTTTTCCTTTCTGTGGCTTGCTTTGGAGGTTGGTGGCTGTGATATGAAAATTGTGTCCATCATGTATTAGTGGCCTTGTATCAAAGGGGATAGGTTTTAAGGGAGCCTGTGTGACCAGTTCATTTAGCTAGTGCCACAGCCACGAAGTATTTGGGGTGCAAATGAAAGTCTCTGTACAAAATAAAATCATATTAAAACTAACTGCATATTTTTTTGAACTTAAATCAACAGCACATGTGGCCACAGCTTCCCAGTGACACTCTGTGACAAGACTTCTTGTAGAGTATCAGTACCCACTGTGAGCTTTTCCTGAGGCTCACTGCCTGCTGGAGGAAGGAGGTGAAAACACAGGAACGTCTGTTCCATTCCCCACATGTGAGCTGAATGATCACCTATCTTTTTGCAGCATTCTGCCTCCAGTCCTTTGCACCTACCAGCACATAGCCATAGAGCCCACATCATCCCCCTGTCTTGCCATTCTCCCCAAACTCCCTTGTACTGGTAGGATGTGCCACCTTTTCACTTATCGTACCATGTCTCCACAGTGAGCCAGATGTGGGAGCAACCCTGATCATATCACAGAGCTGGAAAAAGTCCCATGTTGCCCTCTTGCTAGAAAAGACTGATTTTGAAAGGCTACAACTAATGGTGATAGTTGATCAGACAGGCCAACAAGGAAAACAATCTTAAGTTAAGATTGTAGATTATGATTGAAGGTTACATTACATTAAAGATCACATTAAAAGCAAAGATGGAAACATCCACTAAAGTAGTGGTAACTTTTCTGTTTTGGATAGCAGCGGCTCAATCTGCTATGCAAATAATGGAGGTGCTTGCCCAATTTTCTGGTAGGTAAGGAAGAACCTCATCACTTTTGGGGGAAAGAGTGAGTAAGACATGGCAGAGATGCAAGCCTCTTAATACAATGCAGCACCTGGAGAGGACAGTAATAATGAGCCTTGGCTTCCCCTCCCAAAGCCAACAAGATGTGGTCTCTAGCATGAAGCTTGCTGCTGACCCAGACAAGCTGAACTCCACCTAGGACCCAAGGTGTTGGAGCACAGCAGAGCTATCTGGCTGAACCGATCCCTCCCTGGCTCAGCCAGGAAGGAGTCTCCTGCAGGATGACTTTGTGAGACAAGTTAATGGCAGAGGTGCAGGACTTGCATCGCTGCTGCTGCCAGCCTCACCTCTAGTCAAAGCATGGGCAGGGGAAGGCTTTTTGCATCTTTAATGCTCAGGACCTCCTGGCTGTTTTCAAGGGAATCCAGGATGATATCAACCAGTTATGGATGGGGAACTAAGGTGCTAATTGACTTGTTTATATTATACAAAGAAACATATGGCAGAAGATAGATCAGACTTGGGGTCTCCCACGACCCCAAATGACAATGTAAAAACCAGCTCACTCCTTCTGCTTCTTAGACTCCCATATGTTGCACTGTTAAATTCTTCTAAATAGATGTTTAATCTGCTTCGTGCTGTCACACTTAATAATTTGAAGTGTTGGAGCAGGCTCATTACTTACAACTCATAAGAGGAATTATTTAATAAAATATTATCACTTGTTTGATCTTGCTCTGCCCTTTTGGGAAAAACTTGGGTTTGTATTCCAGATTTCTACATTTCCCAAGTGTGTTAGCAGCAGAGTAAAAGAAGAAAAAGATTCTCCAGAAATCTCTCTACTACAGACTTTTTAACAAAGGGATTTTTAAAATAAAAGTGAACGTCACTGTGCACGTAGCATAGGCTAAGATAGCAGTTGCATTGCTTAAATGTGCTCTTTAGAGTTTTAATTCACCAGGAAAACCCTCCCAGAGAAATTAAATAGTACTCATGGGAAAGGATCCTTCTTTCAGCAAGTTTTCCTGGGACTTTCAGGGCCATTAACAGGCCTAATACACTGCATTACCTTTCCAGTCACTTCTTTTCCCTTTGTTGTGATACCTACTTAAAATATCAAAGCTGTGAGAAGTTCAATGAGATATTGAAAACTGAGTAACACAGGTTTTATATGACAATCCCAAATCCCTCCCTCTGTCTTTTTTTTAAGAGTTCTTTGCCAGCATCACTAGATGAAAAAGAAATAAAAAGTCCATGGGTGGGACATGAAGGACTGACAAGGTAAAGCCAGATCAAAAAGAAGCCTCCGTTAATAAATCAAAGAGGCTAAACAAAGGGCAGAACAGAAAAAAGTATTTTGAATCCTGTAACCTAGATGTAAACTGTCCTAATTCAGCATTATTTAGCCCTCACAAGATTAATTCTTAGTCATTCTAACCTGAAGAAGAGGGAGGGGAGAAGCAATATTCCTCTGCTCGTATCAGGAAAAATGTCAAGCTTAGGGATCAGTGGACAAAATCAACATATTTTTCCTGGAGACAAGGAACAAGAAAAAGTACTAGTTCTTGATGTTTCTGATTAAACATTAACATTTAAGGGTTTTTTTAGTATGCACAACTATTGGTCTAATAAAGCTAAAGAAGGAAATTGGAAAAAAAGAAGTACAGATGTAGCTCTGAAAGTACACCTAGATAATTTGTTAACTATCACTGGACAGATATAAATCCCTAGAATATGATATCGAGGTGACAGGCCTATCGCATGTTGTTTAACCTAAACTCAATTCTACATTTTTAGAATTAGCTTTCCATCAGATCTTTTCCTTTATAACTGTTTTGATCATCAGTGTGACTAGGTATGAGATGCAATCGATAAAGCTGTCAGAACCTCATAGTTGCAGAGGCAGCTATTAAAAGAAAACCAGGAAGAATGTTTGGAAGAACACTTTACAATGCTGTGATACCATCCGGCACATATTCCATGCTATGCATAGGTTTGTGATCCAGCCAGTCAATTAGCTTTCACAGTCCTGGTCCAAAAAGTTCTTTGTCAAGTTTTACAACGTGTTCTGAATTCAGAGCAAATCCTGACTTCCTGTTGGTGGATGTCATACATTGAATCAGACTTTATCCTGAGGTTTTCAGTATCCAACCCAAGTCTGATGGGCTGAGGACACAAAATCTAGAAATCCAACCCAAATTGCAGTATAATATGCATAAAGCTTCCGAGAGTCAAAATAGATTCACATAGCATAAACATACAGAAATCTTGCGTGACTTATGATGTATAAATATGAATTACTTACCTTTTAAGAGCATATCAAATACAAAATGAACATATTTCCACCCTGAATACACATTTGGTGGAATTGTAGAAACATATTTCCTTATGATTATACTTCTTAGAAAAAAAACCAGCAAGCGTCCTCTTTCTATTGACACATTCTGACCAGTACATTTTGTTAGTGAATGTGTGGGACTTCTGCAATGCATTGCTTTTTGTATTCAGCTACTTAACCCTGGGAATTCTTCTCAAAACCAAGCTGAGATTCAATCTGTATAATCCCATTGAATGAAAACAGAGAAGTGAAGATCTGGTAATCCAAATCCAAGCAGTCCAGGCCTAACTTTTAGAAGCTAACATTAAAGTGCCTGGTTGCTGTAACCAGAGGTCTGCACCTGCTGGGTTTATTTCCAAAGATACAGGTATAAGCCTTCGCAAATGCCTTTTGCTTTACTTAAACTTTCTGTAATTTGACTGGTCTCAATTTGAAATTGAAGGCAAGTCTTTTCTTTTTCATCAATAATCTGCTACATCTTTTAAAATAAATATTCTTTTGAACATGCTTATCAAATCAGACATCCACTATGGTTCTTTAACAATGAAACCGTTTAACCTGACATTTTAAGGTGGACTTGATAACCCCTAATCCTCAACTGCTCCATAATCTTTTCTTGTTTTGTAAATTGCCTTAAAGTAACCTAGACATGTCTTTGATGTGGGTTTGTCCTTTATTTACTACACCTTCTGAAAACCTTTGATAAATTAATCTCACCAATAGAATAGCAATGTGTAATTCGTACTTTGATGCCTGCTATTGAAGGAACTGCTATTCACCACTGCTACTCAGTAGGTTAGAGGTTCAGGAGAAAATACACAGAAGGCATCCTCATTTAAATAGTTTCGTATATCCAGATGAGAAAGACTTTTTGTGTGCTTGAGAAGAAAACCATTTCTTCCATGATAATTTCCATATACTTACACAGTACTGTTTCCTGCAGTTCTGCATCTGTGCATGTGTGATCCAATATGACTCAGCTTTCAGAAACAGTGGGTTCTGGGAGATTTCTTTTTATGTAAATATGTATAGTTACAAATAAAAACAGGCATTTAAATAAATAAATATAAGTGTGTATATGTGTCTGTGTGCATACTCCACTGGTGTTCAGTGGGACTGTTGCTGCACATCTTCCACCAGTATTTCAAGATGACCTGTTGTACAGCTATTTACACTCTGTGAACTGACACATTTCAGATTAATCTGGTATTTAACTCTGCGAAAAGGAAATCCAGTTCACATGACTTATGGCACACAGGCAAATTTTAATGTGTGGATCCAGATATACTCGCCTGAATCAGAAGCTGTCAGCTCTCCAGTACCTTACAGGCTGTATTTGTTTGAATTATATCAGCACTGCCATGGTAAATTGTCACTATGAAAAGATAGTGTATATATGCACACAGTAAGTGCACTCTGCCAAATCATCTCTGCTTTTATTAGCCCTGCATCCCAGATTAGTACAGCTCAAATATGACATTGATGGTTGCAGGCCATACCTTTGCTTGCAGCATAATTGAGTCCAAAAAGGACGTAAGAATCAGGGCTTTTAGCATCTGTACAATTAAACCCTTAGGCACACTAGAAACTGAAAGTGAGTGAGTATCAGTTGAAAACAGAAACTTGCTGATGCACTTTGTTGTCACCAGCTTACATAAAGTAATACGCCAAAAAGCCTCTTAGCAATTACCCCAACATTTAAGTTTGTTCTTAATTTTAATATAATGGCTTAAAATTATGATTTAAGCGCTTAGGGTTTTCTTTACAGAATGAGCAACATTCCAAAAATATTTGACACTAAAAATGGACATAAACAACATTATAATTAGGCAAAGTCTATTTTGGGAATGTCAGAAAGAATGTCAAGAGTCTGTTGGGCTGGTGCCCAATGTCATCATTTGGTATAATGACTCTATTCATCCCATTTAAATCCAAGATCACAACATTTTTCTTAACTGTAGGGCAAAAGACAGGAGACTCTTTATCATTCTCTTCTCCCCACAGTTTGTAATGATCTTTGTTTTTAAGATACATTCTATCTCTGCCTTTATTTGTGTTCTGCTCTTATCTCTTTACTCATACATAGAGAAAAGTTGCAAAAATTTCAAAAAATTGCAAACACAGGTATGAGTGTGAAAGGCTAGGCCTAAAGACACTGTGATGTCTGCTTACTCTGAGAAGAAAAGAGCAGAGAAGAGAAGAAAAAAGACAGGAAGAGAAAAGAAAAAGGAAAGACCTTGTCTTGCTTAATTAGTAAAAATGCTGGTCATATAAAACAGTGAATTTAAGGTGATATAAGTTTGCATTTGCATTGTAATAAAAGGCAGCTAAAGGAATTTGAATTTTTTTTCAGTCTTCCCTCCTGTGATGGATGACTGTGGAGACTGTCTTGTAGTATTCATATTCAACACCTCAGATCCTCAGACCATTTAATCCAGAGTGTCCTGTCTCTAGCAAGAGGGTTTTTTTACTGAGAAGATGGTCAAATATTGGTCCAGGTTGCCTAGAGATGTTTTGATATAGCTGCCCTTGGACATATTCAAAACTTTACCAGATGTGAGCGACCTGCTCTAACTGGACTTCCTTCAAGCAGGGGATTGGGCTGGATGACCTCTGAAGGTGCCTTCCAACCTTAGTTATTCTATGATTCTGTGCTGCTGATGTATAAGAGGGATAAAAGACATAGTACCTCTCCCTCACATGGCTGTGAAACATGGGAAAAACATGATGTCGTCTTCTTCTCTATAAATCTTTGGATGTCCCAGTGAAGATACCAGTGCTAAACACATTTTTTGTGAAGCTGAAGGAATTGTTAATTTAAATTTTGAAATTACATTGCAGATCTCTCGGTTTGGTTTGTGGATATATGGATACCTGTCTATTGGCTCAGATCTTAGAAGATGATGCCTCCAAGTGCTGCTTCTTCCTCTTTACATTATTCCCTTTCCATGTTTTTACTGACTAATTAATAATTCAAGTTCAGCAGTTATCTTTTTTTTATCATTGATATGAATTTATTTGCATAGTGAGTTGAATAGTTTAGTCACTGGTATGAATCTTTTTTTTTAAAACTTTTTCACATAAAATAAGGAAAAAAAAAAAGTTTACAATAAGGATAATTTCTCAAGAACAGGTCCAGCTGATAAGCAAATGTGTCAGACAACTCCCAACCACTGTGATGACATTTCTATGTCTGCTAATTAACATGCCAAAGTCCAAGAGTCCAAGAAGATGATAGCACATGTAGATACATAGATTAGATTATACAGAGATATTAGGTCAGGCTAAAAAGCAAAGAAAAAGATACTCCACTACGATCACATATTTAGAAGGCTGCCCAAACAAAAACATTTGGAAGTGTACTCTTTAGTATTTATTTATTCTTCTCACTTTTTCCATATAGAAAAAAAAAAGAAAGAAGAAATGCTTATATCAAGGGCTAAGTTCTGTTATCATTTATAATACCAAACCACAGTTAATTCAACCAATTCTGACTTCAGTCATAGGTTGCATCCATGATAAACTTAGCACAAAGTGAGGTAGCTAATACACTCTACTGCCATATGTAGACTCCTATCTCCCAACTTTACATGCTGCAGTGAAGGCTTCTACTTCAGGGTTATAATTTTTATTCTCCTTAGAGGTATTGGAGAGAAATAAGCAGAGTTTGTGCTTAAATCTAATTCTGATATTAGTCATTTAAGTTGTAAGTAAAAGGAATACCAACCCAGAAGTACCTGTTTTCCTTAAGTCCTTGTAAAAAAAAGATTCAGAGGTACAAGTGTATACTGTCGACATCTGAAGCAAGGTGAATTAAATTTCATCTTCTGCCCATGAATCAACACTTTTCCACAGAGCAGTTTTGGAAATAGAGGAAGGTCCTTCAGGCCTCCAGGGCACTCAAGCCATGTCTGTATTTCCAGACCTGAGTCCCAGCGCCTGGATGCAAACCACAGCCACATCTTTGCTCCCTGGCAGGGTGAGACCTGGAGGTGAACTGGCCCGTTCTTCCCAATCTTACCCTACTTTTACGGAGCGGAAGCCTAAAGAAGCAGGGCACATGAAATATGTGGTATGCTCTGAAAAAAGAGAAGGCCAAGACCCTGTGGCAAGTACCATTAGGTGCAACTTCAGTCTAGAGAGGACCATTTGTGTAAGGCAACTATTGGGCTGTAAGCATGTACACCAGTCCTCTGGGCACGAGAATCTCCATCTAGATGACCCCTTCTTTATGCTTCTCAAAAGCCAAATAAATCCACTAACTTCAGATGATCCTTTCTCGTATATCAGCACAATCAATATCTCTACTGACACAGATGTTGTACCAAAGTAAGCTGAGGGGAATTTGGCCCTGGGCTGTTCTGCTCTAGGGCAGTCAGAGGGACTGCTATTTGAAGTAACAACACAAGTTGTGAATTTCCTCATCTGCAGACATAGACAAATGAGATGGGACAACATTCTCTGAGCAAGGAGCCCTTAGTGAAAGGGAACTGGAGAAGTGGAAAGTCTGCGCTCAATTACATTAACAAGATAAATCATTTATGTGCCTCGAATCGAATTTGCTGCATGATTTAAGGGCATCATCACTATATGCAGTGTTGTCATTCCTTGTTAGTTGTTATTTCCTTGTTATTAATTCTAATTCTTACTGCCTCTCAACTGTCTGCACTCAGAAAGAGAAGTGCTTGAGTTTTCTGTATTCTGTTGCTATGTAATGTGATATAAAACAAGTTTGGAGTGTCTCCCTGAATGCATGCAACCAAAACTAGGCCAGAAATCCCTTCCGCTGCAGCTGCTAATCATTAAATCATGGACCTGTTCAAGAAGCCCTATATCCTTATGTCAAACTGCATCAGAACCTATAGGAAGGTATTCATATGACAACTAAGAAATCCCCTGGCTTATAGTATATGTGCATCCTCTTCATATTTTTGGATACAAAAGTCTTTTGGTTTTAATAGAATCACTACAAAATTATGAAGAGGATTTACATGCATGTATATTTGAATGTACACAGAGAGAGACAGAGGGAGAGAGCTGCTATTACTTTACTAGAGCTGGTCAGAAAAAATTAGTAGAAATGAGAATTTTTAAAAAATTGAGGGGAGGAGAAAAATTAAATGTATATATATTTAACACACTATCTTTTTACTCAAAGGCATGCTAGATTCTTTGTGTCCCAGTGCTGGAGCCTGGGGCAGGGGAGCTGGCTGGGCTATAACACTGGGAACTGGGACCACAGTTCCCACGGAACGCGGGGCTGCAGCAAGCTGCTGTGCTGCGCAGGGATCCTCTGCTGCAAGGAAGCAGGCAGTTAATGCTGGGGGCTGCTGCAAGGCAAGCCCGGCAGCAGGACTGTGCTTCTCCCCCAGCGCAGGGCTCTGCCGTGCAGGAAGGAGGGCCACCTGCAAAAAGCAGGTTTGGTGCCTCTGTAGAGTTCTCTGTTATGATGAAGACTCTCATTTTCTTTTCCAGCTTGGCAGAGCCATGATTTTTGACAGGTGTATACTACTAATATTAGTCTACCTCACAAGGGTGTTTGCTAGACTCAGTTAGTTAATTAATATAGGTCATATTCTGAGATAATTAGGAAATGTTCTATAACTGAATCCCAGTCTCTACGATCAGCTGCAGGATTTTTGCCAATAGCTTCAACAGGGTGAGGATTTTGTTGTACAATGAAAACCAAAGAACAGGTTTTTATAAGACTCAAAGAGTATAGTAAAAGTAGGGCAACTCTGAGTGCTTTCTAACATGTAACAATATCGATCCGCTATCACTGACCTCCTACTGCTGCGAGCAGAATGACTAAGCAAAGGCTGTTTATTTTCCTATAGATCAAAGAGAAGCAACAAAAGAGATCTCCCCAAAAGGTGGTTCACTGCAGAAGCCTGTGCTCTTGTTTCCCTATCTGATCAGCAGATTCCTTCAGATTGCATTGATAAACCCGGCTGCTGCTCAGTCAGCCTCAGCCCTGTCATCAGTCTTGTCGGACAAGATGCCTGACTCTTCCCAGGCTGCATGGGAGAATAACAGTGTTGCTCTGGCATAGCTAAAATACAATAGATGGGAGCTGGAATATAAAGTGGGGAATTCCTTACATACCTTCCCATTTTCATGGACTATTGGCAGTGAAGAAGGAAAAAAAAAAAAAAAAAAAAGGCGCACTTTGGCATTCAGCCAGATATTTCATTCGTTTTCCTTTTAATTGCCTGAAGTCATTCCACATTGTGCTAGGGTCTCCCCTCCCCGACCTCTCTTTTCTCCCCATCCCTTCCATCCCTCCCCCTTGCAGCCACCCTCAGCCCCAGTGGCACTGCAGGAAGGCTGGGTCCTGCTTCCCGCACAGCCTCCAAGGAGAGGAGCACCTGGGTGCCCACGTTACTGGGATGCTGCTCTCCGGTCTGATGCAGAACATGCAAAAATCCCCCTATGGGGTAGCAAGTGCTTGCCTTACCAACATCGTCAGCCTTAGTATGTGGCGTAGGAACACATTGTTAACTTGGGCAAACTGTCATAGTTGTGTGGAAATCGATGAAACTGCAACAAAATACATCAGCTGAGGGTCTTTCCCTGGGTCTTTACTTATATTCATTATCTGAGGTGTTTTCCTTAAGGCTTTAACTAAATTCCAAATCCCCACTGCAGTATGCTTGCTTAAATTCCCACTACAATGTCAATTACCCAAAACAGTCCCCTCTCCCAGCACTGCACTGTTGTGCAGTGCTATTGGGATGCGTTACACAGAGTTGTTTCATTCAACTTTAGACCAGTTTGCATCTTAGTGAATACAGTGGGTCTTGCAATGTCTCTGTCCCCAGTGAACCTTATTTAAGATGTTAAAAATGGAGAGACAGGTGTGAGAAGTAGTACTTTTTTCTCTAGTCAGAGAACACTAATCAGCAAATTTGGTTTTTTAATTATGCTGAAGAGCAAATCTCTCAAAGACTTCATCTAACATCTTTTAAAAGACTGCTTTTCTATAATAATTTAATGGAAACGCATTTTAAAGAGCTTTAAGAAAATCTTTACCTCAAAATCTTTATATAAAGAGTTGGATGTGTTTGTATACCAGTCATTTCAGGACAGTGGATTATAATACATCCACTGTTCATTAGGGATCAGGTCCTTGAATATCTTACAAATTGAGACCTTGTTCCCAAAGAACAGTCAAAAAAAAAAAAAAATCTATACTACTCAAATAGGCAAAAGCCTATTTGCTGAAAAATAGGCTGAAGGACTATTTTTTAGATTGAAAGCAGATATGGTTTTATTTTTACTATATAACTATTTCAGTTTTCTGGGATATTCTGTAGAATTTAGGAAGAAATTAATATACCAGATTTTGCATTTTAAGGTGATGTTCTGGGTTGTAGGAGTTACTGTGGTTTCAAGTCTAACATCTGCATTCAATCTTTATTATCCTAGTTGTCAGTTGCCAATTTTATGTCAGCAAATGATATGGTGATATTCTCTGTTGGAAAAGTTGTAGCAGTATGAAAGAGAAGAATATAAAAGAAGGGAAATCTGCCAATGGATGGAGGGAAGAATAAGACTGTTGTCTTGACAGGAAGCAAAAATGTAGAAAAACAAAAAAGGAAGTATTGCTAATGGAGTTTATATTCTACAAAATTTCAAGAAAAATGCTTGCAAGTCCAAAATATTTGGTGAAAATATTTGGGTTTTTTGGATTATTACTCAGGTTCTTGCTGTATCTAAAGTATCAGTCCAGTCTTAAATGAGACTGAGGAGCTTGCATAAACACCAGCACGAGAGCACCCTGGATTCTAGCCAAGAGCTAAACCATTTGCTATACCTGCATATACCTGGCAGAACCTGGGTGGGGAGCAGAGCAGAGCCCAGTCCCTATACCATGCTCTTTGCCTTCATGCCAGCAGCAACAGGTTACAGGGAAGTGATATTCGAGTGTCCCCGAATCACAGGCTGCCACCCTGCATGCAACTGGAGCCCAGTGACAGTGTCTGCCCAGCAGTGAGCCCACGACATCGAAGGACTGTGGTTGCAATCTGTGTTTGGCTTTCAATATGAACTCCAGCTCATATCTAAAGGACAAAGATGGCCTGTTGATTCATATCTTAATGTTATCATTAGAAACACTTTCTTAAATGAAGCCTAGATAGAAATCTGCCATGGTTGCACGGTGGATGGGGACAGCACTGCATTGGGCAGTAATATGTGTCCAACCACACTTCCACCGAGCAACTGCCAGTCACGGCAGCTGGGGAAACACAGCAATAGAGGATTTTATCTTGTGTGTTTCCACTAGGCTAATGAGAGGAAACCTTGCTTGGCTTCCCACCACAGTGCAGCCTCACCTCCCTGTAACAGGACAGACACTCCCTACAAAATGGAGCTAACTACAGGAAGGATAAAAGGAACAATCAAAAATGTGGGATGTTCAGCTATTATACAAACAAGAGCTATAAAAGTGGGACAGAAAGAGGATGGAAGTGGAACAAGTAGCTAGAGAGGGAGAAATTATGCAAACTTTCAAAAGCACTGCAGTGATGTAGTGTTTAGTGGGTTGTTAGTAACGGTTAGTGTTTGTGCACTGATTATATCTCTGATTTACAAAGCACTTTCATTCAGAGATATACAAGTGTCTCACACACACTAGTGCCAAAGCCTCCGCATTTGCCAGTAGAGTGAGCCAGCTCTGGAATGTCATTAAAAGCAAATGCTGTCTAATGTTCTACTTTTTAAACACAAATATCAAAGAGAGGGAAAAAAGAGAGAGTTGGAGGGATGGGGAGGAGGGAGGGAAGAGTCAATTGCTTTTGCAGAAACTGCAGTTTCTTTCAAAAAACCTGTCATTGACATCTTTCCCCAGAAAACATTTTGTCATGCACATCAGTGTATGTCTTTAAGGAGATCAATCTAGAGAAGGAGTCAAACCAACAATCATCATGTGACAGATTTTCAGATGGTGTTCTCATCAATCACACTGATAATGAGGTGGCAAATTGCTGTCTTATAGCAAAACTAGAAAGACAACTACCCCAGTAGGTGTCAATGAATATGTCAAAGGATTGTCCCTAGGGGAGTCTGAGGAGGTTCTCAGAAACCTTTTTGTGAAGCTTGAACGCAGAATACTTTATTGATCACTAAAGAACTTGCACTGACATGCTATTTCCCAATGACATTTGAACCTCCAA
Organism: Aquila chrysaetos chrysaetos; assembly: GCF_900496995.4. Classification (NCBI taxonomy): domain Eukaryota; kingdom Metazoa; phylum Chordata; class Aves; order Accipitriformes; family Accipitridae; genus Aquila; species Aquila chrysaetos. Next base: position 26,839,724 of record NC_044019.1, read on the forward strand.
TTTCCTAACTCATGGTGAGTACCTGTTTGGTAAACATTTCGGGATTTTTCTTTCACCTTTAGATATACTAAAAAATCTTGGTTTAATATTAGCTTAGTCTTTCATTTCCTAAAGAACATCAAAAGCAAAATTTTACAAGTTATAAGGAAGAAAAATGCCTGAAAATGTTTAATGACCAATAATCACTCTGACGCAGTAATAATAATTAAGAATTAACTTGTTTAGATTATATTCTGAGCTATTTTCTTAGGTTGACTAGTATTTTATATTCTGTCTTCTTAGCGAAGCAAGTAGTCCTATTTATGGATTAACCTGCTATTAATCTGCAGAGCCGTGTTATCAGTACAGTGACTTTTGAAGATAAAATCGTCCTTTTGTTCTCCATTTCCTGAGTCTCTTAGCATCTGAATCAGAGCCCAGTATGCTCCTGCAGCTCGAGATCACGCAGTGGTGAATTGCCATCACTCCAGGTTGTGTTCTAGAGAGTTTTGGTGGCAGACAAGCTGCTGTTTACCAGGCCTGGAATTCTGCATGCCTTGTTTGTCCAATTTTCAAGTAATCATGGTAATGCTTATTTCCTCCCATTTTTGTCAGAGTGCAAAGAGTATGGACTGTCCTTCTCAGTTCTGAGGCAAATAATATTGCAAAAAAGTGTAATAGTGAAAATTTTACACACTGCTTTGATTGCTCTTGGCTCAATCGTGAGCCAAATTTCACAAGATTTCCCCCAATATTTACATGAAAAAAAGTGTCCAAACTCCTTCTGAGATAATTTGAATAGTCTTTAAGTTTAACACTGCTCAGTTTTGGTAAGAAAATGTAATGTGAACAGATGGAATTTGTTTAAATTTTTCTTGAAAAACACTTTGATAAAAATCTTCATTTAAAATCAGTTACAAAAAGAAAATATCCATCCAGTTAATAATATTGCACAAAAAGGTTTGATGCTGAGAAAAGGCCATGTTTCAATAATAAATATTTTAATGCAAACATTTCAGTTAGATTTGAGGCTTATATGATGCCTAGTACAACTGTTTCTAGTCTTGAGATTAATAATGCAGAATCATACCTAGAATAAGTTTTCTAATATCCATTTGGGCTTGTGTGGATGAGGTCAAATGTATTGGGGGCACAGCCTCACTTCTGTATAAAATTGTAAGTGTATGGTTGATGACTCATAGTGCGTATTTTTGGCATAAAAGCACAGATTTTCCACATGCAGCTGCCTGGGGTTACCCATGCCTGGCATTGTCCCACCTTGAGAATATTTAGGCATTCAAAACTACTGAAACATATTTGGTTTTACATTCAGCTTTTGTCATATCAAATTAAACATGTGCAAAGCACATGTAACAATAGGAAATGCAATTGCAAGCAATAAGAACGCAAAGGCAAAGAAGACCCAAGCCCACCGAATTCTCTGTGTACCACTTATGCTCACTTGCTGGTAAGTTTTGCCTAAAATCAAATGAGGCATCAGCCTAATTTCACATGCATCTTCTGTCAGAAGATGGTTGTGAAAGTCTGAGAAAAGCAGTCCAAAAGATTGTTTTGCAGAATGTCAAAAGTTAGAAATTGGAACAATGTCTGGGATTGTTCCTGCTTCCGACCTTTGACATTCCATGAAACAATATACTGAAGCACAGCTCTACTTCAACATTATGAGTAATGTATTTCAAAGGGTTTATGAGCCTTATCTAATTCCAGTTAAAGTTAATGGAAAAATTCCCACTGAACAATAGTAATAGTAAGTGTAGTCTTGTTGGATTGCCAAGGGGCCAGCAGTGAAAGGACCACTATTGTGCTAGATGCTCAGTGGAGCAGTAGCAAGCTCAAGTCCCAAAGAATTTATGATCTAAACAGACAAGACAACCCCATGGGGAGGGAACAAAATAGCCCAGGAACTGAATGGCATCCTATTATACCATGCGTAATTGAGTCATATCAGTATTTAGTATCTTGGATCTTAATCTCCCAATTAATACAATTGGCATTAGAGACTTGAACTAGAGCAAGCCCAATTGCACCTTAATTGGAAATTTTTTTTTGTTTGAATTTCCATCATATTTGGGGCTCTGTTCATATTCCTTTAGTTTCTTACCTGGACATTTAAGGCATGAACAATGTGGCACCCGAGATGAGGTAGCAGGTGTATTTTCTGAAGGCAAGGGACCATCAGAGCCTGAGTAAGCATTAGAGAATATCAGTGGCATGTACCTTGGCATATGGAGTATCTCTCCATATGTGTACTAAAACTCAAAGAAATCTGCTGCGATAAGTACTGCTGAGACAGGCCTTCCATGGGATTTAGGATTTTTTCCCTTTCACACATGCCCAAACAAAGCAGCAAGGCAGGCAGCGTGAAGATCAGTGACACTACTGCCATCCCTAGCCAAGCTGGCTGCCCTCCTCTTGTGTTCCCCTGTGTGCAGCTAGCTTGGACGGAGGTGAGTCTTAACCATATGACATTGTGGGCCATTTAGACTCAGGAGGGCTGATCATTTCTCTCTTTCTTTTTGCAAATTTCATAAATACTTTCAGTGCTGGGCCTTTACTTGGCTAAATGTGTATAACATACGTGCTATGGCTTCTGTACTGATCAACATCAGCACCCAGGAAAAGACGGGGTCCCTTAGCAATAAAATCTAGATCCTTTTGGTTTGAGTGATGAGAGAGATATTATCAAGTATCCTTTGAAAGATATGCTTGCAGTATGGTCAAAGGAGACAATCTGGTTTCACCATTATAAAAATTGTGATGTATAAGGCAATTAGGTGAAGCATGAGACTTCTTCAACCATTCCTTTCCTCAAAGGCTCGGGGTGGGGAGGAGAAGGGCAAGGAAACATTGAGGAGGTTGCTATCCTGAGCCTGCATTAAAGTTCCTTCACATTCTCAGTTATGCTGTCCCAGCCTGAAAATTCGTAAGAATTTTGATGCACTATAAGAGTGAAAACCCACAGCTGCTATTCACATCCTGAAATTAGTCTCTGCCCAGAAGACTGTCTTGGAGGATTATGTGATCCTTTCTTGCCACCCACTCACTCTGTCATTTCCTAAACTCTGATGTTTTTTACAACATCTCTGGCAGTTAAAAGAACATATGTACATGTATACCCCTGGAGCAGACTGCAAACATGTTTTTAGAAGTGCACAAGAAGACATCTATTTCATAGGCCAACCAAAAGTAACTGGCTTTTATTGTTAAGGGACTCAAGGGAACACATGTACCGCTGTCAGATTCTCTCCACACCCACTCTATGAGACGACTACAGAACCAATTTAATCAAGAATGAAGACTGCATAATTCAAGCAACAAGGTCGAAAGTCTTGTGTCTACAGGAAAACTACACTGGTTTAACATCAGTCAGTCTTTAAATCAACATTATTAAAACTTGGTTGAATAATTAGGTAAGTAGATTAATACCACTTCTAATTTAATTTAAAGCTAAACTAATTTAAGACAAACTAATAGCTGCTCTTTTACTCTAAAATGAATATATCCCCACAAACATTTGCATTGATTACATAGAATCATAGAATACCAGGTTGGAAGGGACATCAAGGATTATCTGGTCCAGCCTTTCTTGGCAAAAGCACAGCCTAGACATGATGGCCCAGCACCCTGTCCAACTGAATCTTAAAAGTGTCCAATGTTGGGGAATCCACCACTTCCCTGGGGAGATTATTCCAATGGCTGATTGTTCTCATTGTGAAAAGTTTTACTTTTGTGTCCAGCTGGAATCTCCCCAGGAGTAACTTGTACCCATTACCCCTCATCTTTTCCATGTGACTCCCTGTAAAAAGGGAGTCTCCATCTTCTTTGTAGCCACCCTTTAAATACTGGAACATGGTGATCAGGTGTCCCTTAAGCCTTCTTTTCTCAAGGCTGAACAAACCCAGTTTTCTCAGCCTTTCCTGGTATGGCAGGCTTCCCAGTCCTTTGATCATCTTTGTGGCCTTCTCTGGACCCTCTCCAGCCTGTCCACAGCTTTTTTGCATAGCGGGGACCAAAACTGAACACAGTATTCCAGGTGTGGCCTGACAAGTGCTGAGTAGAGTGGGATAATGTCTTTATCTCTGCTGGTGATGCCTTTGCTGATGCAACCCAGCATCCTGTTGGCTTTCTTTGCTGCAGCAGCGCAGTGTTCACTCATATTGAGCTTGCTGTCCACCAGGACCCCCAGGTCCCTTTCCACAGAGCTGTTCCCCAGCTGGGTAGATCCCAGCCTGTGTTGCACTCCTGAATTGTTTTCCCAGGTGCAAGACCTTATGCTTGTCCTTGTTGAACTTCGTAAGGTTCTTGTTAGCCCACTCTTCCAGCCTATCCAGGTCTTCCTGCAGGGTGGCTCTCCCTTCCGAAGTGTCCACTTCCCCACTCACTTTGGTATCGTTAGCAAACATCATCAGGGTACACTTGATCCCATCATCCAAATCACTTATGAAGATATTAAACAGCATTGGGCCCCATATATATCCCTGGGGGGCCCCACTTGTGAGAGGTTGCCAGATTGATAAGGAGCTGTTTACCACCACTCTCTGGATGCGGCCTATCAGCCAGTTCCCCACCCACCACACAGACCACTTGTCTAGACTGTAACGCATCGGTTTCTCTAGGAAAAGGCTGTGGAAAACTGTATCAAAAGCCTTGGAGAAATCAATTAAATTCATATCCTAGGTCAAACCAGTGCAACTTTCCCATGTTAACTAAGGCCTTATAAAAAGGTTTTTAAAGATAGATAACTCAGTTGTTAAACACTTAAGCTGTAGTCTGAATCCTATTGAAGTCAATGAGACAAGAGAGCATGCTGCCAGCAAGGCACACACCAAAGTGTGTTTCTGAATGAGTGGCTTCATTCCACTCTGAGGAACAAACCTCCACTTCAGTGGGAGTCATCTTAGGATCATAGCAAGTAAATATTTTTACTTCTTCCATGTTGGCAGATGGAGACTAATCATAGTTACTTTCAAATTAACTGGTCTGAATGATTTGTACCAGCGTAGCAACAGCCTAAGTAATGCAGGGCTTAGGACAGACTATGAAACCAGAGATATCTGCATAAATATTCAGATAACTGCCATGTGCTGAGTGGTCATGGCTGCCCTGCTATTCCCATTTATGCTAACTAGTACAATCATACTAACTGTTCCAGCAGGACAAATGGATGTGCATGGTAGTTATGGTCCCAGCTGACATAGTGAGTTGCTCCAGATACTCCTGAGCTCTGAAGTTGTGTTCAAATGTCTTTTATATTTTGTTCCTATCTCTGTTTTTTCTCCTTAAACTCAGGAGAAGCATACACCACTTCATAGCTCAGCTACTTCTTTCTTGTGGTCCTTGCTCCCTCCATATGACTATGAAGCTTATTTGGGTAATAGCTGTTCTCTTCCACCTTCAGTCCTATGCTCACATTGTGTCCTTATCTTTCTACACGTTCATATGAACTGTATTTAAATCAAGTGCAGTACCACAGCTGCTTCCAGCAATCCCATTTGGGATTTGCACCTCTTCTCCATGACAGCAGGTCAGCTATTGCGTGTTTGGGAATTCTCATGCCAAAGGAGAGGGACTCAGTTCTCCCACAAAGCACTGACAAAGTGTTTTCACCTACTGCAGGCCTCTTACTCAAACACTCAGTACCATTTGTATTCAAAGTAGCAGGAAATTATGGATCCTTTGAATATGGTGCATCTTTCATACAAACCACATAGCTTGTGTGTTGTAGTTAGACCTTGGCAATACAGAGGTGAAAAAGCTCTGATGAGAGTAACTTTTTCGTTCTACTTCTTTTAGGGAATGGCACCCCAAACAGCATCAGGGATTGTAAAAATGCACATGAGTTTGTAGTGCCTTCACACCTGATGCTCTTTACACTGACTTGTGGAGTGAGGGCACTGTATGAAGAGAAGTATACTCCCTCACTAATTGGATGCTCATCCCTCTGGTATGGGCAAACTCCAAACAGATCGCTCTGCCTGACTCCCAAGTGGGTGTGTTGTGTCTGTGTGTATCGAAAGTTCTAATAAAAAGGTGCTGCTAAACCATGCTTAGATAATTAGCTCTCGGTTTGTGTAATAGCTGCTCCTAGGGTTGGCAATTTACTGGTGAGGGAGAGCCTGCAAAGACTTAACCCTGCTATCTTTCAGCCTCTTGACCACTTTTGCAAACCATGCTCAGCCCTGACTATGCTCCAAACTGACATGAAGGCTGTGTCCAACTCTGATTTCTGCTAGCACCTCTTACAGCTTTTCTGGTGCTCTACCTGGTATGAGTGCTACCTCAATGCTTTCTCTCTACCATAGCCCTGTAAAAATAGTTGCATAAACAGTCACACCCAGAGCTGAAATAAAAAAGAAAGGAAAGGCAAATATGCAAAATATCCTGTGACAGGAGCTAATAGGACATATATACAATATATGGACACAAGTCAGCACAGGTCTGGGATGCTACCACCTAGCAAGAGAAGATACAGGGAGTGGGACGAAGAAGAGAGAGGCACTGAACAAGGCTCTGAACGGAGAAGTGGACTCAAACCAACCTTCCCAATGCATGATTGAGAGGTGGGCAGTTGTATTCAGAATGTGCTTTCTTCCTCTGCTTGTTATTTATCAGCCATCTCCAAACTCTCATCCCTTTACCCAGCTTTACCCAATATTTCCTTTCAAGTCCAAGGACATAGCCCACCATTTTCATTCTGCTCTTCTTAAGTCTCTTCTCTTCTCTGCTTTTTCAGTACAAAAGCATTTGAAGCTCTTCACTGTTTCCCTGGGTTAGTACTTGTTGGGTAGTGCACATTTCCTAATGTCCATCAGCCATGTAAGAAAAAAGCAAGCTGTTCCTGGATGTTTAGTCACTGTGTGGTCTTTGTACGTCGTGCTGGGTCTGTTGCTGCTTGCCAGGACTCAGGTATATGTCAGATGGATCACTTTCTACTGCACAAAAGCTGAGCACATCATGCAGCACATTTCCATAAATATTTATTTGAATGTTGATACAAATCTAAATCAGCTGTGTTTCAGTTCGTTCAGATCACTCTGAGTCTTCATTGGAAGAAATAGACAGGAATTTTAAGCAAATACTGAAAATAGCCTCATGCTGTGATTTCTGAATTGCTAAATGTGGGTTCTTGCACCAAAGAGATGCTTGTAAGCATTGTGGCCATCTAGCTGGGGTACAGAAAGGTCCTAGCAATTCAGCTTGAAATATGGAACTCAACTATTAGCAACAAAAAGCTTGTAAAAAATTTACTGGCTGTCCATCAAATCATACAGGCAATAAAATCAATACACAAAAGCAGGACAGAACTTAATGAAAAAGTAACAATGTGCAAATTATTCATCCAGCTCCAGATAACACAAATAACCCATTACCTTTCTTTGACTTGGGTATATCTTGTACTAACATAAAACATCCATAGAAAAGCTCATAATTAATGAAATAAAACATTGCATGATTCAGTCAAAGGAGTGGAGCTATGAAACACAATCTGTAGCACATGTATTTAGGTAACTCCTTGGGAGTCGACAAGTAAATTAATTTTTTATAATGAAAATGCCAACTAGAAGAGCAACTGCCAATGAAATTGGTAACATTATTTACTCTGTCCTGGAAAAAAAGAGCATCTTGAATCTGATTCTGGTCTCCTTTGCACTCAGTTTATACAAGTGAGAACATAATTAGGCCCACTCATTCTGCCTTCAAGAAATTATTTCTTTCATTAGGACTAAATGCTGATAACAGCATGCTAGGTGAGTTAGGGATTTTTACAGTGTGGGTGAAAAGTTAAAAATGTGTAGTGACCATATGTGTCTGGATAACTATACCTAACTCCTCTCTTTAGAGTGCAGATTAATTACAGAGAAACAGAAGACAATACATCTTTGCAGAGGGATGTTGCAATGTAAAAGCATCATGTAATTTCTTCAGTTAATCTGACTGAATGACAAATAAATCCAAAAGGAAGTAGAACACCTCTAATTATATCCCAGGCAAGTCAACATATACCTAGCCCGATTTCCTGCAGAGAAAACTGCATTGCCAGTGAAGAAATCTCCAGTTCCATGTACAGATCCCTCAATAAGCTAAAGAATAAAATAAAAGGTCACCTGTTGAAATTTCTAAACACAGACTTAAATATCTGGTTTCATTAATTTTTTGTCAAATATCTTTGCTTGTACCTACTACTTTTTAAGTCTTTGCTCACCTACAAAGAGAGGCAGGATATGAACAACAACAAAAAAATCCTCTACTAGTGTTAGAAGCCTGATTGGTCTCACTTAAAGAATCAAAATAGTGTACTAAATTAGGAACTGACAGGTTTTGACATCAATTTACTCTGTAATTGTTAAAGAGCTACTTCCAAGCCTCAGTTCCCCCATGTGTTTAACTGCAAACTGCCTACTTGTAACTGAGGGAAATTCCAGGAGATTTTACTGATAATAAAATATGACTCATCTTGCAGTGGAAATTAAGTGGCTATTTTATCCTTTCTTCACACTACTTTGGAGGTGATGTATGTTAACTGTTACTGCCACTTCATGTGATAAATACATTTACTTTAGAGGAATCATGAGAAGTCATGATGTCTCCCACCAGTGTGAATTAAGCCAGTTACCATATTCCATATGTAGCTTTTCCAGCACAGATTATACTGATTATGGAGGAATCAAATTATTCCTACTTAGAGGTACCTTGCATAAAATTACTGATGGTGAGGAAGTGAGCTTTTAAGCATACTAAGGAAGTATGGTACTTTATCTTTCAGTGTGTTTGGCTCTGATGGCAAAAACCAAGGTCTTGCAGATGGTGTTGACGCTTTTCCCCTTCAGGTTGCTAATATTTCATATAGAGCTTTAAAAGAAAAGAAGAATTAAAAAATGCTGTAGGATCAAAGCAAACAGACTGGGATATGAACCTAGATAAAAATGTGGGGAGTCTAGAGACAATATGGGGAAATTTTGTCTTATAATTTCAAGGGTTTTTCTCATGGGAAAAGTAACACTTTGCTTTAATGAAAGAAAATAAATAGTTACAAGCACAACCCATTTGCTGTTTGATGTAACAATGTTATCTGCTCTCTGGGCTTTTTTTGTTTCTGTTCAAGGCATAAAATAATTATTGAAGAGGGCTGTTTCATCTCCGTAGAGTACAAAAGTCCTCTTGCTAATTGCCACATCAAATGACTAGAGGACCCCAATGGAAACCTTCAAATGACTGTGAAAAAATTCAGGCCATCACTAAATGCTGGGCACTTTTTTTGTGTGTGTGATTTCCCATTGCAGATTAGGTTACTTGGGTGTGGGCTTATCACACAGGAAAGGCCTGGCTGCAGATTAGTTCTGCACCATTGCAGGTCTGTTATGCCAGCTTCATCCTTGACCAAATCGATGGCTAGCACCTTTATTGTATTTTTGTGATACGAAAGAACACTGGACTGTCCAGGCAACAAAAGAAGCAGCAGAAGGCCTACTGTGTTTCTAAAGTGTTACTTCTCTACTTTTTGTCATGCACCAGTGACATGAGTGCCGGGTCCCAGACTTTAACCTCACACAGAGTCAGAAAAAAGCTGTCAGTCTCGGCTTGTTCAAAGACAATTCCTTTGTGAAGATCAGACTAAAGTGGCATGGTCCATATACTCACTAAAGCATGCCAAGGAGTCAGAAAGTCATAATCCGCCTTTGTACTTATGGCCATTCACGTTTTCCTCCATAGCTGGTGCCCAATTACCAGTGCTGTAATTTTTTCTATTGTTAGAAAGCCATAAGGGTTTAGCTACCACTTATCCAATCGGGGTCATGACCTGATGTATTTAGGCTTTGCAAATATAAGTAACAGTTCCCTTATCAGTGTCACCAGGACTCTTTAACACTTAGCAAGCAGAAAGATAAATATACTTGGCAGATACAATTTGATCCATTGCTAAGCCTTCCATTTTACCAATGACCCATGGCGCTCTGCCATTCAAGGGTATGTTAACTATTATAACCTTATACCCTTCAGCACCGGCTCAGAAACTGGCCAACTTGTGCTTGCAGGAAAGACTTACATATGACAGCCTGTCAACCTGATCTATAATATAAGGGTTTGCACTGGGAAACCAGTGATGATTGTGACCTTGCTTGCACTAGTTCTGCTTTGGCCCAGTTTTAGCAGAATTCCTCCTGACTTACACCAGGACAAGAACTGGGCTCTATCTCAGGCCAATTGCTTCCAGGAGGAAGCCAAAGCCAGCTGATTTGTGTGTTGCTATTATTAGAAGCATCGCTTTTTACTGCTTGATTTTCTTTGATTAACTGGCTAACTTAAATATTGCTTTATGGTATTTTATAACTCAGAGTTATCCTGGAAAGTTCTAATTACTTTCTTCTTCTCTTTCAGATCCTTTCTAAGACCTCTGCCAGCCACAAGGTCTACCAGAGATAGGACGAGGGCCTGGCTTCAGAAGCTGGAGAGAGCAGATTGTCTCATTCATCTACCCCTCTGGTAGGTATTGAAATAAGTACTCTTAGCAGGGTTATGTTCAACAGGCACATATTTAAGAAGGGCTAAAGGTGCAGCATTAGATCTAGAGAAGCACCTCTCTTAAGCAGAACAGGACAAGAATTCAAGTGTGAACCACTAGCATGAAAATCCTATAATAAAATGATCAAGATAAGCTGGAGCTTTCTGCTGTCTTGAAAATGCATCTTGATTGACTAGAGGTCTGAAAGTTTGAGACATTTGGTTATTGCCTCTTCAACAGTAACTTGAGAAACTTCATTTTCTCAGAATGAAACTTCCAAATGGTATTTTGCAGCCTAAACATAAAGGAACTGAAATGTGTTTCTTAGCAGAACAAGCAGGCATAGACTAGTTAGCTAATAGAAGAAAGAAGATAACTTCTTTTAGGAAAATTGGAAACAAACTAGTACTTACGGTGGAATCTTAACAAATCTAAAAGGGTGGTTAAGACTTTTTACTCTTATTAAAATGGCTTAGCCAGAATTAATGGCTGAGTAGCAGCATCAGCTCATTCATGTATGTAATTGGGTCATGATTTGGTCAGCATTTCAGTCATGATTAAAGCACAGAGTCTAACTTCCCACTTAAACATATATCTGTGCACATAAAAGATGGTTTGGCCTTCAGGCGCATGTCTGGAACGTAGAGGTGAACTTACACTCATTAACAAGGCAAGGTCCCCTGTCCCCTCTCTTACATGTAAGTTAAAAGCTTTATCTGAATAAAAATTGCCAAGTCATTTTTATACTCTGAATAACACGGAAATATTGTGCTATGATCAGTGCTTTCAGGATTATGAGTCTAACACTTTACCAGTAATAATGCAGTGTCAGCACTATTAGTTCTAAGGCAGAGGCCATGACATGGCTTATGTCTTTCTGGGGTGTTGAGAATTTCCTGTGAAGAAGGCAGAGGAAAAAATTTTACTTTGCATTTGCACAGCAATGTCAGTTCAGGCTGATGATACTTTTATCATCATTAGACATTGTTTTATCTCCCCGGTTTTGCAGGGACTTGCTATGCATCCTGCATATTCTTGGACACTCAGCTAACAAGGTCCTCTTCCTCCTTGGAAAAACTGACCATAGAGTCATGTGGTTAGCACCCATAGTTAAAATCAGCAGAAAAGCATGCCCATTTATTACATGGCTTGTCTAAGTCCATATTGTTTCTCCCTCTGCCTGCTCCTTTCCTTTTTTCTTCCTTTTAATATAGTCTATTATTCAAAATCTCTAAGTGCTAAGTAAGCATAGTTTTTAATGATTCTTAAACCAAGAGACAGCAATGTAGTGCTGGACCTAGCCCTTGCAGTATGCAGCAGGAGTTGTGAAGGGTGAGCAGAATACAGTCCTCACCCAGAGGATACCAAAGTCCATGCTTTGATGATCCAGTATAGACTTAGTAAGCATGTCTTTACTGCTGGCCAGCTGAACTTCTAGATTCAGACTCTGTTAGTCTAGCCTAAATTACGTTATTATTATTATTGTTGTTGTTGTTGTTGTTGTCAACTAAATCTCCAGTTTAAATTCCTTAGAGTTTATATCCTTTGGAAGTGCTTTATGGAAGTTTTTTTTTAAGTGGCAGCAATATAGGACTTAAAATAGATGATGTATTTTAGGTTATCACTCTTATCTGGAGCTGAGATGCGCAGGAGAATAGGGAATTCTTTTTTGTTTTTTAATGATGTGTTAGGGCATGGAGTTTCCTGGACATTTAGCAAAGGGATGTCAGGGTGAAACAGCTGCACATATTAAACCAGCAGTGAAATCCAACTCCTTTTCATCTTCTCAGTTATACAGCTCTTTGTGAAATTATTCCACAGGGCAACGTGTGAATAACTGCTAACTAATGTATGATCAATTCTATTTTAAGGTGGTACAAATGGGACTGCCTGCATAGTGCTGACAGAGGTGATGGAGCCAGCACTGAGAAAACACAGTGTCATAAATTGATTCAGGTTAAATGACCTGATTCTTAGCTAATTATTTTATAGTTCATTGACATTCAGCAAATGTGAGAACTGCAAACCTTGTAGCCACAAGGTGCCATGAGATAGCTGTAAACAGAAGGTCTTTGATGCGACAAATGGTATGTAGGGTAGTTCCATACAGGCTTCCTAACACAAAGGCTCACTTACAGGGCTACTGCCAAAATAAAAAATAAATCAAACCATAACAGCTATTTTCATCCTGCCTGGAAAACTCTTACATGAAAGAATCTGATGCACTGACCTTACCTTTCCATCATCAGCTCCTTGTCTCTACTCTAGTTACAGTTTAGAAGATGTTTACAGAAAGTGTGTAGACAAATCAACCTAATAATTAATAACAATTTGTATCAGTATAAAAGTAAAGCACTTCTGGAAACAGATATTGTAAAAAAATATCACTTTGTAATTTGAATATTAGAAATCCTCAAAAGTCTTGCAGACAAGAATACAGCTAAAATAATACAAGATGTTTACAAATACCCTTCACTCTCCTTTAGAAGCAGACAGGGTGTTCTAACTGATAGTACAGTCAAATAGGATGGAGGGGAGGACTGATCAAAATAGTTGATTTTAATCAGCTTTTAAATTAACAAGCAAGATGTGTTGATTTACATGACTGGCTCTGATCTTGCTTGGTGTTTGTTATTCATCCTTTTCACATTAAAATAAGGCAGTTTCTTCAATAAGTGACAAAGCCTCCTTCTCTTTTTTGTTTACCATAAAGTTTCCCTGTGTCTCTCCATATTTATTTCAGAGTTTGCATTGCCTAGTGTGTATGACTCATGCATTACCGAGATTATCAAGCTGCATTTCAATGAGAATTTAAAACTAAACTAAACATACAAAACAATACTTTACCAAAATAATGCTACCCTAAATACACATAAGAACAAGGCATGGTTTTACCAAGATAGGGCATTGAGAGATTTCTTAGATAAAGAAATATATTATCTGTATGTATTAAACTTAATTGATTGGCTTTTGATCACTACAGATCAGAATTTAAGATTTACTATGTACTATCTCTCACAGTCTGACTTTACTCATGAATTGGGAGGGGAAGACAAACTTCCTTGCCTTCCCAGTCCCTGAGGAGTTTCTGAAGTTAAAAACAACTAGTCATTGTACTAGACTAACCAAATAGATGTAAATGAAAAAGTTTAATAGTGCAACAAACTCTGTTTAAAGAAGCTCACCCAGCAACCAGTTCAATGTTTTGGCTTTTGTTTAAAAGGTCAGCAGAATTAATTCATTGTTGCCAGAGAAGCTGACAAAATATCATGCTGCTGGACACTGATTAGAGGGCCTGACTATGGAGATTCAAAAAGATCACGGCCCATTTATCTTATTTTTATCAAAGTCCAGGGCAATCCCAAGAATTCTATATCCTTCCCTTTCCTTCACCCTCCCAAGCTGGAACAATTCAAGACTGATGTGGTTTAGAACATCCCTAGGATCAAGCATCTAGTATAGGAAATCCATCAATTGTAAGCACTTAAAAAAAACTTCGAGCATTAAGTTATTGATTCACTGTTAGTGATTTCAAGATGTCAGTCAGACTCAAGATGTCAGTCAGACATTGTTTTCCTAGGACCACTGAGGCTCTAAAACCAGGGCTGCTCCTGGTCTTTGGGGCATAGATGATTGCCCAGAGAGATTAGGTTTGAGTTCTCCCATCTATATTCACATTCACATCAATGTGGTTACTCATGCCTAGAACTCAGAGCAGAAGGGATGGTAAAAATGTAATGTGAAATTACCAATGATAATCAGCATTCATTCAAGTATATTACTTGGAAAAAAATGACACATTTTGCCACAGTGATTAGGGCAGGAAGGGATATCCATGTGAAATGGGTTTTGTTGAAGAACAAACATGCATTTCTCATACAATTTCACATGCCAAAACCCACTAGGACTTGCAAATTCAAAATTTTCCCAAATTAGAAGCAGAAGAAAAATGTGATTTCTCCTGGAAATTTGCCTACAAATCTTAAACCCAGATAAAACACATTTTGAAACAAGGTTCCAAGTTAAACACAATTTTTAACTTAGTTTTTATTTTCAAAATTATATATTATCATTTATAATATTTTTTATTATTTATTTAAAAATTATTTTTAAGATCCTATTTCTCTTATTTCTCCTTTTCTTTCCCTCTATTTTCCCTTGTTGGAAAATGATGACGTATGAGAAAGAAGGGGAAAGTGCTTACTTTAAAGAGCAAAAATTTGTGAAAAAACTGAACACATCTTTACAGAGTTCTCAGCATTGCCTTCTAAACAAAACCCCCAAATGGTGAAAGAAAGTTGGAAAGTATTGAAGGAAACTTACTTACTTTCCTCCGTTCCTGATTTCATTTTCCTCAATTGTTTTGTGGGGAATCTACTTGAACTGAACAGTGTTTTAAAGTGAAGGATATCAGTTTTGTAATTTTATTTGTTCAACACATTTAGTCAAAAATATTTTTATTTACATTGGTAAATTACACTTCCCAACTCATAAAATAAAAACAGCTGTGCTAGAAATGTGTGGGATAATTCTGCTCCTAGCTTTGCCCATGGATAAATATTTCAAAGGTTCTTGTGTTCAGGTGCTTCATTTAAATTAACTTTCTGAAAACCTAAATGGGAAATTATATCAATACAGAGGGTCAATTAATTCAAATTGTCTTTAATTTCCAGTTTCAAAATGTTCATTATCATAGAAGGTACACCATACAATTGTTCAGTTCAGTATTGCCATGTATGTGATAGCATCAGGGAATGTTTAAGCTATTCACCTTTCCTATGCCGGTATGGAATTTTGCTTTCTATTTTGTGTCTGCCCAAGTAACCCTACTTTACTTATAAGGCCTCTTCATTAGAGATACATGCATTTGCTCATGACTTCTGTGCAGCATCTTTTTGTCGACCATCATATTTTGTGAAATAAAACCAAACAAACAAAAAAATAAACCAAAAAAACAACCCACAAAAAACCCCCTGGAATAAGAATTTCTTCTTTCTTATTAGGAAATCACCCTTTCACCATTTTCTTGCTTCCTTTTAAAGACTTAGTCCCCTTGATTAGCAATAAACAGACGTCTGGTAATCATAGATAAATGTTACTTGCTATTCCTATGCCTGTTGGCCAAAAAACTGAAGAAAAATGAATCAAAAAAGCAAGCTGTAAAAATGAGTAAATTAGTGCTTAATACAGACTTAGTAACCTTCTTGCAAAATGAATATTCATTCCTAAAGGTCATGAGTCAGTAGAAAACAGATTTCAAACTATTATTTTGGAGTGGGATTTAAGTGGGGTTTAAGAACAGGCAATGAAGACTGGGAATTCAGTCTTGCTCTTGATCCCTTCAGTGGTGCGCAGGTCTCACTGAATTTGTTTTGTCAGTCTATTGGCAAGAATTTGGCATAGGAGTCCAGCCATCAATCACTAGAGTTTCTTCAGTTTAGATATAAATAGCATAGGTGAAGGTTTAGGGTTGTTTATAAAGAATCCACAAAATCTTTTTTTAATCTGTTACTGACAGATGGAAATACCACAGCATGTTTTCAGGCCAAACTCAATGCATGTTTCTTGAGACAGCTTGGGGTATAAAGTGCCAGCTAGCTGGTCAAAATACAGGAAAACAGCACTTCTCATTGAATTGTTCAGTCCTGATATGGGAAGAAAGGTGGTCAGGAGCCTGAAGTGCCATCCTCCAACACCAGAGCGCTGAGCTGCGTCTCCCTTGGCAGATGCCTTGTGTACCTCTACAAAATATGCAATGTTTCTGTGCCTCAGCTCTGAAATTATTTCTAACATTAAACATCTCTCCCTTTTGTCCACCTCATTATCTTTGTTTTCAGGGAAGTTCTTCAGAGCAAGAGGCTCTATTATGTGTACACGTGTGGTGGGTTCACCCTGGCCAGCAGCCAGCCACCCACCCCAGCTGCTCTCCCACTCCCCCTCCTCAGGGACAGAAGCCAGGGGGAGAAAACGGGATGGAAAAAGCTCATAGATTGAGATGAAGACAGGGAAATTGCCTACCCTTTCCGAGGCTCAGCTCCACTCCTTCGCTCCTGATGCCTCTGCTGGGGAACGGGGCCTGCGGTCAGTCCATGACAACTCCTCTTTCCCGCTTCTCCCTCCTCAGGCGTCTCTCAGCAGGCTGCAGGGGAATCCCTGCTCTGGTGCCTGGAGCACCTCTTCCTCCTCCTCCTCTGACCTGGATGCTCGCAGGGCTGTTTTTCCCCTTTTTTCCCCTCCTTCTCTGCCTGTCTGGCATTTTTTGCCCTTTCTTAAACACTCTTTCCCTGAGGCGCCGCCAGCCTGGCTGAGGGGCTTGGCTGTGCCTGGTGGGGGGGCCATTGGAACCGGCTGGAACCGGCCGGAACCGGCCGTGTCCTGCACAGGGCAGCCCCGGCCTCTCCTCAGAGAGGTGCCCTGCAGCCCCCGCTGCCAGTACCTTGCCAGAGACACCCAAAACAACGTATTTTTACATTATATTGCAAAGGTAACTCCGGCAGCGGCCATTATCACCAAGGGGCGGGCAGCAAGCAAGGAGCCGTGATCTTCAAAGCCCCTCAGGTTGTCACCCATCGAACAGGAGGCGTGCAGCTTGGTGAAGAGCTAAGGATGGTGTCGTTAGCCTGGTAAGTAATTTTACTGTGACAGAGTTGATTTTTATTAGTCTATCGCTGCACCCAGTTGCTCCTAAGGCAGCTTTAAGGGCTACCTGGTGACTGTGAGTCAGGCAGGCCTGGAGCTGTTCCAGCACAGCCACAGCTCAGAAGTGCGCGGCGTTCACGCTGGAGATGACAGCAAGGCAAAAAGCCACACGAGCTCCTGGGGCCTGGGCACGTCTGCCAGGATGGCTGTCGGCCCCGCAGGCTGGGACGTGCCGTGGGCCTGGGCAGAGTTAGCCCCACAGTGCAACAGGGAACCTTCCTGGGATGCGTGAGCATGCCACTGGAACTCGATTTTAGAAAACCCAGTTCTATCTTTCCATAGTGTGTTTCAGCAAATTGTTGCACTGTGCTGGAAGACTGGCTGGAAATAAAAATCCAAGTCCTGCACAGTGTTAACTTCCATTTATTTTATTTGCAAAAGCAGGGTATTTCATACTCCTGCTAACACAGATGAGTATTATGTCATTGCTGTTGGTATGCTGCTTGTTCTCATGGAAGGCAGCAGGCTGATAGATTATACCAGTATTTCCAGCCTCAGATATTCAGCTGATACAAATTTGTCCCCAAATACTGCTTTTCAATGGCAAATGTAAATACCTTTATGTTTGCATTTTGACCTCTGAGCCTTCCTGAATCTTTTTCCAAGCTCTTCTCTCCAAACACATGGTGAAGAAGCTGACTTTTCGAAAGTCAGAAGAGCTGAGTTTCTTATGACAGTCTGACCCACACCGGAATAGAAACCTCAATTTATGAAAAATAGTATTACAACTGTCATGCTGGCTGATGCCCTCTACTTTTACAACAGAACAATAGAAAATCAATTACACTGGCACCCCCCTGCCTTGCAGGGTGAGACTGTGTAAGCTTTCTCAACAGACATAGCAGATGTTTCTTAAAGACTGATGTCTGAAGCCTGGTTCTTTAGGTAGGGAAATTAGGCCTCCTTTCACAAATATTATGTCTTCATTTCCTCAGTTACAAATCACAAATCATTCTGCATTTCCATAAGTAGTAGGCTAAAGGCTGGACTAAAATCACTAATTCTTGGCGTGTGGGCCACCAAGCAGTCCACAGATGCCAACAACCTCAGCAAATCAACACTGCATAGAGTTAAAAATGTTTGTCTCATTCCATTCCCCACCATACCATCCTTCTCTGTCGTTAGTTTTTCCATCTAGAGAAAAATAAAGTATTTGCTGTTAGGACTCACTTTTGTAAAGGATTCTAGCAGCCCACATTTTTAGAAATGTATTCTGCCAGGACAGGGAATGACTTATTTTCTGAATGCCTAATACATATTTAAAGACTGATAATAGCACAGGATAGCTCCAAGAATGTTATATAACTTATAGAGTGTCTATTAAAAAAAGAGAAACTTTGCCATTTAAAAAAATAGAAGCCTGTGAGATTCCCACCATCTGGATGGAGTCTTTTTTCTTCCCAGATGAATTAGTTGTCAGGGGAGGAATTATTTTAGGCATCAAGTAACCCCTGATTGTGAGTGACAGACTAACACAAGAGCAGATGCAAGGTTACTGCTGCCTATCCATTATGTGGAAAGGAGACCCATGCATGTCCTACTTACTGTGCATACTGACTTGGGTTATTAAAAGAGTAACGAGAGGTGGGTCAGACCCAGAAGATAGCTCATACCGCTCACAACAGATGTTCTTTCACAAGAGGGAAAGCAAACACTAGATACTTTCTGGGGATACTATAGAAGGAAGGGTCTTCACAGCTTACAGCAACTCGCTAGTTCAGATTTTCAACAGAAGCACAAAACTAACTTTTTCACTCAAACAACAATTACTTTGATAACCTTTCTTAGGGTCTGAATTCTGCAGAAATCATGTCCTGGTATAACACCCTTATTTGCAAGTATCCTGTGCATAACAGCATCTTGATGAATCCAGATAAATAGAGCAACTGGCAACATTTTGAATACATCTTAAGATAAAAATCAGTTATCACCATCTCCTATTTCAGCTAATGGAGATGTCTTCATTTACATAAATATGGATATCTGTAAATCCCCCTGTCCTTGCAGGCAGTACCAGTCTATTATGGGAACATTTATTAGTATCTACTCAACAATGTTATATTTATAGGTTTATGTAATATACGCTATACCCTGATATACAATAAAAGAGGCATTTTTATAGTAGAAGTGTATAAAATGCTGTCTAGAAATTTTTGTGCCACCTGATTTCTCTATGAATGGGAAACTCAAACCCTGTGCATCCAAATCTTTACCAAGGCTCCTGAATTTGGGAGAATATCTGGATTAGTCTCACATCTGAAGCTTTTTTTTTTTTTTTCATTTCATGGATCAAAAGTAAGCCTGAGCTGGTCTGAGTCTGAAAATTCAAAAGTGAAGTGGCGGGCTGTGAAACATTTTACAGTCTGAAAGGAAAATAACGTCTACAATCAATAAACACCGCAAGCCGAAAACGGGCATTTTTCAAATCTAGTATAAAGAGAGCAGATGGTCAAAATAAACAGGTATGTGAAATAAACATGTGCTAAATGTTGAGATTTGATCATTTTCTCTTCAGAGAACCTGATGAAACACAAGAGGACTGTGGACAGTGCTCGCCGAAAATAAAGAAATAAAAAACAGTGCCATCTTGTGGTAAGTAAAATGCGTTGATGAGAGAAAATCAATTTTTCATACATACTCAGAAATCTAGATGTTAGAATAAAGCTATTTAGAACTTGAGGTGGTGAATTTTCCCCTCCTCTGGGTTGGTTTCTTTGACAAGCTCATAAATGCTGCTGTTAGAAAAACAGAAAGCTATAAAAAACATCTGCTTCCACCAACAAGAAATGAACAGTAGCTACATTAAGTTTAAATGAATATATTCATGTCTCAGTCCTCATTGTGTTGCCTTATTTAACATAAATCACTAGTCTCCATATTTGAATTACTGAGGCAGAAGGTGATTAATACTTATGCCCAGTATCTCACAGCTGAAATGCCATAAAGCTGAAACTGCAGCTCAGGACAGCTGTGCAGCAGTAAGACAGTGCCACCTCTGTGGAAGATCATGCTGAAGAAATAAGGTGTATTTTCTGAGAGCAGACTCTCTGAAGTTATGCAGTCTTCCCAGGCAAGCGTGTGCTGTTGGGAATGGAGTTGAGAGTATCAGAACAAGAACTTATTAGTGCCTTGCTCTAATTACTGATAGCACAGTATGACTAAAAATAAACCTGAAGCTTTATCAGGCAGAGTGACTTTGGCACAAGATTTCTAAGGCCTGACTAAGACTACTGAAATCAGCAGGATCTTTTGTCTTTGACCTAAATGGAACAAGACTTCAACCTAGGGTACACATACTTCCAACATTCTCCAATCTTTTCTGTCTTACTCCATGAGTTTTTTCTTAAATCACGTGATCTGTTTACCAGTGCAAGTAGTAGTAATAAGATAATAAAAGCTTGATAATTATTTTAGGAGCCATGGACTGTCTGGTACAGTATCTCCCAGTGAGTAATAAATACTCTGAAGTTACTCCATTAATTAGTTCCTCTTGCTTGCTTTTGAGATAAGAAAAGAATTCTACAGGGTTTTTTTAATTAAAAAATCCTTTCAAATACTTGTAAAGAAAACCTTTCAGATTTCTTGATATTTGCCAAGTTTATTTATTGACAGTAAAAGAATGATGAGAAGAAGGATGTATTTTATGGAATTTTCCAAAGTTCTCGATCAAGATTTCTTGGAAACTGTCAAAGTTAGACTTAAGGTTAACATAATTAATTCCTGGTCCTCATCCAAAGGTATTAAAATTAAAGAATTGCATGTCTTTATCTGAAGTATGTTATTTATCCCAAGCAATAAACATAACCCTTTGCCGTAGATGTTAGGCCTACAATATTCTGAATGTTGCCAAGAGGAAAAGATTTTACATAGGAAAAAATACGTGTAACTTCTGGCCAAACCATGAATAACCTCATTCCCATTCAGTTTCAAGTCTTAAATATAAAAACATTGGTTTTATAATATGATTGAAACAAATCTTTTTTTTTCTTTTTTATAACAACACATGTTTAAAAATAGCGGTCCATCATTTTTATTTGGCTAATTCTTTACTACTGAAGAGCCTGGCAGCACATACATTCAACATCTGTCAAAGTCATGTCCATGATTTCCTAAATTCAGTCACCTGAAAATTGAAGTTTCCAAAACTATGATTTCTTTCTGAAAATGAAGGTAAAAATATTTGTTGTCTTTCATTGTTATTCTACATACAAAACCAAAGGTACACTTCTGATTTTTTTTTATTGTAGGTGATTGGTAAAAAAAGCAGCTTGATGTAACTTAGGAAATAGGATGCTTACATATTTTCCTGCACCAAGCTTTTGCATAATTCTTAGATATTTAAGGTAGCAAGAGAAAAGCACCAGGTTGCAATTACAGACCTCTGTAAGTCATTGAACACTAATGCTTTGACACCTAGTCTGTGAAAGAACTGTTGAGCCTCACAAGCACTAATACTTTGTATATTAAGAATAAGCCTTACTGTATTTGACAAAGTGTGTTGAAGTCTACGAGCACCTGAACTGGCACTTCATCATTCTTGGTAAGAGTGCTCAGGTTATCACAATAACAACTGTTCAAGTGAGGGAAAAAAGACTGCAGGTCTCCCTAATGTCCCTTTCTACATACTGTCTTACCTGATTGATCAAAAATCTAGCTATTTGCTGGAGGAAAGTGCAGTGGCTATGCTCCTAATCAGCTCCATACCAATCTCCACGAGTCAGCATGTGATCTCAGGGTGTATACAACACATAATGCAGAAGTAGTGAAGAATGTGTTAAGCTGTGATAGCTCTCACTAGCTACAGATCTTTCTTCAACAGTGGTTTCCCAAGTACATGGAACTGGTTCAGAAGGGTACAGAGCAAATTGGCTGGTTCAATCTGGATTTCTGGGAAAGGTGTTACTCTACCATCTGAAGGATGCAACAGCTGATGCAATAATCTACTGCATAAAAATGTACTTGTGTACCTTTGAAAGTAGGCCCAACTTCTTAGGTGATGCAATGTTGGCATACAGTGTTTCTGTCAAAAATGATTCACACCTTAAGCTGTTCCTCCTCTTGGTTCTCTGAAGTATGTTGAATGTATTTTATACCACTGAGCCATATAAAAATATTATAATGCGCTGCTAGAGTAACTAAGTTCAATTACCCCATTGTAACAGAGTTGCGTTTTGGTTTTTTTTTTTTGTTAGAAACATGATGGTATTTCCCAAATGGCTAAAATAAGCCATATTTTTCTCCGAAGTACTTCCCCAGTGCCTGAAATAAGTAGATGCCATGCTCTTTGCTGATGGGAATAAAATCACACACTAAGACAGAGAGCTTAGCTGAAAGAGCATCAGACTGCTGCTCTTCTAAAATACCAGAAATGAATCATTATTTTATTATTTCCAATCTTTGTGCTGAAACTATTCCTCAGGCCTAAAACAACAGAGGAATTTATTCTAGACCTTGACAGGTATTTATTCACTGACACTAAGAAATACTTGATCATAAATAACATCACTGGATGGAACTGATGGTAGACTGTGACCACAGCAGGTAAGTGTATGAGTATATTACCAGTGTACACAGGCCAATGCACAAATTAAGAGCATTTTAGTCACATTTAGGTCATAATTGTCTGGAAGGTGGTGTTATGAGTCACAGGAACTGGAATTTTCTTAGGAAAACTGAAGAGACCTCAAAGTTACAAGTAGTTCTGGCCTTTGGGGAATAAGGAGGACTACTTGGTTGAACTTTAAAATGTGGAACTGTTTGATTAACAATTAGAATTTCTTTATATGACACAGTGTGCCCAGTTAATAATGCAGGTGGAGTGACTCAGATATAGACACAAACTCATAGTCTGCTATTTTCTGTTTGCTTGCTTTTAAGACTGAGATTCTACCACAGATCCATATACAAGGCGTGAAATAGACCTTTGTCACCTCTGAAGGACTTAGTCTTATTTTTATTTCTAAAAATGGAAAACCTGACTGAAATGTTGAAAGTTAGGATTGTTCAAATCTAGGAACGTGTTCCGATAAAGTCCCTTGTAAGAAATGCCAGGATCTGCAAGTGTATTACAAAACCACTAGAAACAATTGGGGTTTTGCCTTCTTAATATATCAGGATCTAGGAAGAGGTGAGAGATGCATGGGAAGAAAGAGAACAAATGGGCTCTCATTGCACGTGAAAACAGACTTATGGCTTCTCTAACCTGCATTGGGAATCTAATGCTCCATAGGGCACTGGGCTGCTGGCTACAGTTGCCAGATCGCATCACACTTTGGCCCCAATCCCATTTTATAGCTCTAACAAGCATTTGTCACATGGTCAGCAGCCTCACAGAAGATTTACATTTCACTGCTGTATTAAGCATGTGCAAAGAGGCTGAGGATCAGTGACAAAGGCTGTAGAAGGGCCATTCTCATTGTAGCAGCAGGGACATTTTCATACAGAAATGAAGTGTTAGAGCAATGGTTAAGTGAATGGAAGACCTGGATTAGAGTTTTTTCCTGTTTGAGGGATGCCCTAACCCCTGTAGTTTGTTCTATATGCTCTCTCTTTTCTACTAACATTGTTCTATTCTTCAGAAGAGACCTCAAGAATTGCTAAGCCAGGGAACCTGCATTTGTATGGTTGCTTTCTCTAGAAAGTAGACAGAAAAGGAGAGCCCTGAAACCTGTCTCTTCCTTTGCCTGTTTTGCATTAACCAGATACCGTGTAAAATACCCTGGCTATTGGTGGAGTGTACACCAGAATCCAAATTTCTCATGCTCTAGATGAGTTCCTGAATCATTATTTGACAGCAGGAGACACCAGTTCTCACCCTGTGAATTTTTAATTTGTTCCTGAATGATGGCACAGCTTCACCCTTTGGTCTGGGTAGCTAGGGTACCTTACATGAAAGTCAGAGATGTGGGGCTGATCCCTCCTAGGAGCACACAAAAGCTAAAGCTAGGCTTCTTGCATCCAGGATATTTGTCCCAATCCCATGTGTATGATGATGCATATCTCTTCCTTCTTTTCAAAAGGCTGAGAAATACTCTGTTTCTTTCCAAAGAACCCTTGCAGCCAATTAACCAGAATTTCTTGACTTTCATTCTGTTCTGGAACGCAGAAAAGTCAGGTTCTCCCGAGCTGAATTTGTAGCTGCTGCTGACAAGCTAAATTCAGCAATACAGACTCTTCAGATACATATACTGACTTCTAAAACCAACTCATAACACAAAAGGAACATGGGCCTCATGCATGAGCCTGAAGTATGGACCTTCAAGTCCACCCATTAGTTAAACTGGAAATATTATACCAATCAAATTTAAACAATGACTATTTTTTGAGTGTAAGACTGTAGCCCAAAGAGCACAAAACACTTAAAGATGTGCAGCAGAATTTTGTGAGCTTTTAAATACTGTTGCTGCGCATGTGTTATTAAAGACATGCAGCAGGATATATAGTAGATGCATTTCTTGTCCCTGAATGCTGCAAGACTGGAAACAAGGTAGACCCTACTCTAAGAAAAGTAAACTAAAAGGTGACCTTTTATGTAGGTAAGGAGTTCAGAGTTAGATGGTTGTTATTCCTTAATTGCTTTAGCTGGAACATGAGTTACCCAGTCACTGTGCTTTCTTAGGCATGCTTTTTTTTCCCTGGTAAGAAGTAGCAAAGTCATATTGCTAACTTCCTGCTCATTAAAGAGGAATTCCAACAGATAAGTCAGTAATAGAAAGAAAAGAAATTTATTAAAAACAAAACCATTGATGAAATAACAATTCATCAATTATAAACTTATAATTGTAGGGTTTATCTCCCTTTTGCCTTTCACCACCTGTTACAGATTTGATGGCTTATCATAATTATCTTGTTTATTACTGATATCCCAGGTGAGTAATATGTGAGAGGGCGTATTCCAGGAGTACAATACAGAGAAATCACGTGAGCAACCATTTATTGGGATTAACGAGTGCAAGAACAGTAATAGTTATATGGGAGTGTAGCAGCAGTGTTGGAAATAGTCATGAAAAGAAGGACACCTAAGACAATGATTTGATTAAAAATAAAAAGTTCATCACTTGTAAATGCATACCCACATGTTTATCTAAACTTTACATACCTCTTAACCTCTCTCTCCCCTTGATATATGTCTTACATTTTGTAAAATCAGTATCAAACCCAGTGCAATGCAATTTCAATTTCTCCAAATTTGCTTGACATGTAGCAATTAACAGCAAGCAAAAAAATTCCAAACTCTATAGAGTAATAGTTTAACCACTCCAGGTAGTGAAGCTTGCAAAGAACATCAGTCTGTTTTGGTTTTACAGGTGTTTCTTAGGTTAAAAAATGCACTTTGAAGAATACTAGCTAACATGAACAAAGCAGAAATCCATCTTGTTCCTCACACACCTACATCACTAAAAAAGGAAGTTTTAAGTTTCAACTTGGAAAAAGCCTTCTAGAGAAATGCAACCTTTACCTGACAAATCCAGCCATGTGTGTGTTTGTGTGTGTTTGTGTGTGTGTGAGTCCCAGCAGTACTCTCAGCTTTCTTTTACACACTTACATTCAGCAGCTCAAGAAAATGCTGAGTGTCTTCAGTGGATTATGGATTGGGTCCTTAGCACCTGTGAATGTCTATTTTGGTTAGATGGTATGACTGTGGTTTTTTGCTGGGGTCAGGGATGGCAGAAAAATCATCCAAGAATTTCCTTTTCATCCTGTGTACAACTTGACTAACTTGAATCTTTAATAAGCAACTCAGGAAGCCCATACTAAATCACGAAATATCTCAAGTCTTAAATTAGCTGATGACAGTCACACCAAAGCAACAGTGATTTCACTATCTGACTCGTTACGTAAGGAAAGTAAATCTTCCTAAATGTGTGTGGCCTGATGTATGGTAATTTTTTTATGATCAAAGGTTTTTCCTTTTCTTCCTCTGTAAATTCTTAAATAATTCTGTAGAATTAGTCATAGGCAGCTACCTGATTACACATGTACAGTGCTTATATGATAAAACTTTAAGTTTAAATCACAAGTGACATCTGATGGGAACTGGGTGCTTCCTTCCGTGAAGGCTTCTTTAGAAAACCTAGTTTTTCTCTGTAAAAACGTGATTTCTAGTACTTTGCAAAGATATACCTAACACATACAAGTTTTCTTTAAAAAATAAACTAAAATTATACATTTAAAAAGTCTATGATTTAAAATATTTGCCACAGGAAGTTTTCAGAAGACTTTCTGAAAAGAGAAAAGAAGCTGGTGTCTGAGACATGATATTCGTTCACAGTCCAGATTGCTGTTGACTTTGGGTGTATGGATGATGGAATAAATACCTGTTTCCATTCTCTAACAGCCAGACTTTCAGGCTGAGAAGTTCTCAGGGACTTTTGAACAGACTCAGGGTGGAAGTACATGAAAGTGTATTTAGAGTATATGAGGAACTGATGCCTTGGCGTAACACCAAAGTGGAGTACCACTATAGCACAACTTGTGGAATGGCCTCAAAAATGTTAGCATTTTCTTACTGCAATTGTTTCATTCTCTTTTGCTCTAGGCACCTTTCTTTTCAATCTAAACAAAACTGCCAGGGATTAGGTTGAATCAACTAGCTGCTAATATTTTAATCCTTTTGCAGCTCATTGACCATAGCTGAACTAAGCGCTGGTCAAGTGCCATGTCACTAGTTCAATGGAATTCAGACTTTGGCACTCTGAAAAATGCAACAGATGTACTTTAATGATTATCTAATAACTTGTATTTTTTTTCAGTTTTCTGTGCTAATGAAAACTAATCTCATTGATCCAACAGACAAAACCGTAACAGTAAGAACATTAATGGCAAGACAAAGGACCTGAACAATACCACACTTTGGCAAAAGTCCAGAAATCAAAGTGCTGCAAAATGTTCTGGGAGTAACAGACAGGTTGACTTCCATTCCAGGAGCAGTTAAAAAAATTAGCAATACAATCTGTGAATTAACTGTGGGAATATGAATTCAACATGCCTTCAAATAAACATCCTGAAATATCACTGCTTTTCCTGGGATGGGGAAAGACCAGAGTAAAATTTCTATCAGGAATCAGTAAAAAATCCAGATGTCCAGATCCAAAAGGTCAAGTTTAACTCTTGACTGTTTCATTAAGGTCAGTGGAGGTGTATAAAAGATTAATTCAGTTTATGATGCCTGATTTTATATATAAAATTAAAATACTGCATGTAGCAGTGCAGTTTAAGAGTCTGACTTGTGGTTTTCACTTCATGTTCAATGACTGTCAGATCATGTACTGAGCAGTCTAGAAAAGAGATTAACAAAATGGCATTTAAATAAAACTGGGACTACTGTTTAAGGAATAAAATTAGGGATTTCCAAATCAAGTGGACTTAAAATTTGTCATCTGGATGCTATGGCAGCTGGCTTCACTGTTCATTAGCAATTTCACTGCAAGGACTGCTGCTCAGATGCACTGATTGGGAACAAGTGCTGAACTCCTGTTGATTTCTTCCGGGATTTTAATGGGAGTGAAATATCTAAATGCTTTTGTGGACCTGGGCAAACTTTTTAAATACCAGAATTTGTCTGGAATTCTTTGCAGCAGCATACACAACTGTAAATAAACACTGTTTCAGAATTGTCCCTTAGCTTGTGCTGTCACTGCTGTACTAGTGCTTGTGCTATACAGTAAAAGTCTTGTTTATGAGAAGCTTAAAGAGAGCTTTAAAAGAGAGAAGACAAGCAGCTCTCTAAAAGACAGTTTTCACTCATGGGCCATATGGCTGATATTTGTAACATATTCATTTAATATTCTTTTATTATTCTTTTTTATCTGTAATATTCTTTATTTGTCTCAAAATGTTGTCCTAAACTGCTGTGAAGCTGATCTGTTCCCTCAGTGATTCCTGACTTTGTTTAGCATTGATATTGCCATTGTGTAATTATATAATTATATTGCTAAACAAGATGATGAAATGTTTTCTTCAGCCTTATGTGGCTCAATTGACTTAATCAAGATGGACTGTATGGCATTAAGCAATAAGAACAATCTGGGGATCAAAACTAAGCACATATATTTGGGCTTAAGGATTGGAGGCCCTATCTGAACCAAAAAAGTCTTTGAGTCTATTGATCTTCAGGGCTTGTGCTCTGTACATATACTTCCATGGGGACCATTTACCTAGTGATCCCTCCTTCCTGGCTGTAATTCTTTTGCCTTATCCAGGTTGAATTTGATCTAGCTATCTCTGCCTGGAAACTACTTTTCTGTAGGCATTGCGATATCCTATTTATATCGCTGGTGACATTAATGGCAAATGGGACACATTTGTAGCATCACAAGAGAGTTGTCAGATGTTGAGGCCATGACTTCTCTCTATCTCTCCAGATGACAGCAAGTAAATATTTTGAGGTAGAGGACTTAGATAGAAGTCTTTGATCTTCATGTGTGCCTTGCAGAAGCTTCTGGACTCCAGGGGAGACGAGCACACATCACTCATGCTAATATACAGTTGTCAGAGGAAGCCATGTCATCTATAATTGGCAGCACCCTTCTTCTTTGCTGAAATTTGGCTAAGAAGCTGAAAATTATCATTCTGTCTTCTGCAGGCTTCAAGCCTGTGAAAGGGATAGGGGAAATTAAACTTACTGGCATCTCTGAGCATTTTTATTGACTGTGTGGTTGTCAAAGGGGACTGACCGAAAGATCAGAGATGACCTGATTGACCGGATGTGGGTTGTTGTTTTAGTTTTAGCTTCTGTGAATCCTATGTGCTTTTGGAATCACCAGAGATAAGAGGAGGAAAACGCACAGGAGGGAAATGACCTACCTTGTTGGACATAACAATCACTCTGGCAGGAAGTTTTGTTGATGTGAAGTTAGAAACCTTTAACCCCGTTCAGCAAGGTTTTAGCCTGTGGAGTTTAATGGAAATTCTGTGCCACTAATGAAAGAGGTAGGAAACCTCAGCGGTAACTGCGGCAAATGAAGCTATATGTTTCTCTGTGTTTCCAAGTAACAAATCCAGCTTCCCAGGTACCCTGTAATCAATCAGAGAGAGATTGATCAGGGAAAGTCTCTGACCCAGAGGCCTGTGAGTACAGCCACGGTATTAGAAATCCACAATGGTTCTTCTGGCCAAGGATGAATTGAACTATGGGATTCAGCTCCAGGTTAGGACTGGGGATGCCTCATTCAGGTCTTGGCATTATTAGTGGCCTGCAATGCATGTAAACTTTGGCAAATAATTTCACCTCTGAAGGTATCCATTCCTCAAGCTGTGAAATTGAAATGCTTCCCTGCTTTGTAGGGTTCCTTGTTGAACTTTATTTAGGTAAGCATCTAAGTTGTCCAGAATTTATATGAAAACAGATATGAACAGGCATATCAGTCTTTTTTAACTAGCTCCATACTCTCTGTGGGGCTTAAGCTTCTTTAATCAGCTAGCAGTGAGCAGGCAGCTCCAGACATTAGAGCAGACACAAAGTTTTTTAAATTCCATTGCATTTTGCAGAGAAAATTTACTTACTATGCCTAAACTATCATGGTCATACAGGAATAAAACATCCTTTGCTCTAAATTTGATCCTTGAAGGTATCGCTGGCTCTTGGAGTGTTGGGTTTGTTTTAACAAATTCTCTTTATGTTTTTCTGTCAACTTCTATTTTTCCTGTCAACCTCCAGTTTCCCATCTCTCCATCTCTGTGGCTTTGAAGCTTATCCCTGATAAAAGACAGCACTTATGTCAAAATACACTAATGTCATTTTGACACACAAGTGCACAGCCTGGAAGCCATTTCGCTTGGCAGAATTATCTCCTTTGGCAGCCTCACCACAGCTGAGTTGAGCTACTGGGCACTCATGTGTATTTGTCCCACTCTTTTTGTCAGAGGTAAACCCTTGGGACTTTCATCAGCTCACACGAAATAAACACTAATGCAAATAACTCTGAAAAAACTTGCTAGTCTGAGACTGTTTTCTGGGAAACAGTTTCTTGTTAGCTTTGGGGGTTTAATTCAGGGCACCAGCGTAATCCAGGGAAATGAGTAACAACGTCAAACAGAGCATTTGCTCCTTTCCTTCCTTTTCTTCTGCTAAAGCAACATGTTTTTAGTGAATGAAGGTGATAAACAGTTTGGAATTACTATGGATCATCTCCTTGGTGTGAATAACTCTGTTGTGCTCCTTACTGCGGCTCACCTCTTTACTAATTACTCTATAGGAGACCCGTATTAATACCAGCTTTTTTTTCCTTCAAGAGAAGAATGATCCAGACTCCAGTACTAAGCTTTGGGTCTAGATCCTCCCTTCCAGATCTGACAGGGGGAACCAAAGATTCTCATACTATCAATCAGCTACATAAACTGTAAGTCACAGGCCTTGCAGCTCAATGTAAGTTTTCAATTTTTTTCAAAATAAATCAAACAGCATTTTTGCCAAGAACCCTTGCATGTTTCTTCTTCTTACACAGTTCTCAGGGACTATAGCTGCCAAGAAATAGCTCAGCATTTGTATGTACCTACAAAGTGACACCATCACCACTCCAGCTGTTTTTCAAAGGAAGCGTGTGCTTACACCCTATACTCAGGCCATTTTGATCTTTGTCTTTTGTACCTATATTTCACATAGATTTCCTAAGTGCTAAGTGGAAAGTGACACATTGTATGTGTTATGAAAAATTTCCCATATTTGCCTATGATTTTGTTTTAATCACTGACAAAATGGACATAATGCTTTCCTTCTTCTACCACTGTCTGTGTTGTCTGTTTAGGCAGTAGCTCTTTGGGACATGATTCTCCTCCGTGAAGCAGGATGTTCCTCACCTGGCACTGCCCTGGTCTCCCAAGGGCAGGCTGGCTAGTTATTTTGATCTGATCTTTCTCATGTAGTGTTAAAACTTGGATTTCTCATTATCTGCTGTCTGACTTGAGATACTGAGTTCTGTGGAAAAACAAAGCACTCATAGACATTACTAAAGATAGCCAGCATTGCATTTTAAAACGTATGTGCTACATGATACTTATACTCTAAAAAATCAGATCTTAAGGGTCTCAAACTGAGTATCTACAGCCTGTGAACAGTATTGATATTGACCTCTCTGTCTCAGTTGTAAGCTATAAAATGACAGTATAACCCCACTTCATCACCTCACAAAGATGTTGTGAATATACACATATTCATGTTTGTGTTGCACTTAGCTATTGTAATGATAAGCACCATAAAAATGCGTGAAGAATTTGCATCAGACTTTGAATAGTGATGCAGTTAAGTAAAGCTTCAGTGAACACTGCTGGGAAAACATTATGCTACTACAGAGTTAGTTTTAAAGTGGATAATCTTTTTGCATATTGAATGAATTAAATGTAGGGGAAATTGAGTTGTTTAACAAAATAAAAAAGGAAGAAGGATACTTTTGTTTGAATCTTTCTGAACTTAAATAAGAGTCAGAAACTTGTGGAGTTCCCAGATACTCCAAAAGCAAATACTTATTGCAAATGCTAGAGGTAGTGTGTTTTAACCTACTTAATAGCACAGTAATGAATTGTTCATAAAAAGTTACTGCTTTCTATTAGGTTTTGAACCAGGATCAAAGTGTAATTCCCTTTTTTTTAATTCAGTATGAATTGCAGACTCAATATGAAGCACCTTGTTGAGTCTGCATTAAGATATGAGGAATGCATAAAAGGACAAAGCAACTAGAAGCAAATCCTGACTCTGTTAAAGTAGAGAAGTTGCTGTTAACTTCCCTAGAGTTAGAATTCATTTCCTAGTGTGTATTACAAATGCAGAATATGCATTATGTGCCAAGGTTGCATGCTTTAAAATTCACACTAAACAAGGACAATCAGGACATCAGGTTTTCTTTACAAGAAGGCAACATGGCTGAGAAAACCATGAAAATGAAATCAAGGCTTAAAATTATCACTGAATAGCTTTCCATTGAAAGATAAAAGTACTTTCATAATTAGGACAAAATCAGCAATAACTAATAATGTGACAAAGTGTTGCTACGTTACTCAGAATGTATTAACTCAGAGCCATTAAGACAACAAATTTCCCAGTGCCGCACAGAATTGTGATGGAGTTTTTCATAAAAAGACTCTTTTCTGTTTGGATTTAGATCAGTACTTTGTTCAGTGATTCTTGATATTTTGTGCATCATAATATCTCTAGAAAGAAGTCAGAAGATCCTTGTGTCTCTGAGAGCTGAAAGCAAGTGACAGAAATAAGAAAACAGTTGCAATATCTCAATACAGCATTGTTATTATGGCAATTTATTTTAAAACATGACTTAGAGAACCACAGAGGCCTCATCGTGTTCTCAAACTGTGCCCAATGCCTGGCCCTGTTTCACCTTTATCTGCATCAAATAATGTATGAAGTTTTACTAGAAAATACTTAGAGCAATGAATCAATACATCTACAGAACAGAAACAAAATCTTTCCCACATATTCTGAGAAGTTTTTTGCACACTGGAAGTCAGTTAAGAATTCTTTTTCTAGTTTCAACTGCTAATACAAATTTGGAAAATAGGACTGGGTGCTGGGTGGTAGATATGTATTTATACCTACCACTGGCAAATTAAACAGAAACAGATGTCATAACTATATTGGCACATTAGCAAATAACAAAGTCTACAAGGTTTTCCTCTTCTTGAACGCTTTATAATGTAACCCAATCAATTATGTGTGCCAACATCTTTCAGAAATCTACAGCGAAGGTGATTGTTCAGAATATCGGAGCACTGGGGCTACTGCAAGGCTTCCCCAGATTAGTGAGTTTTGACTCATGAAGTTAGGTATCTTCCAGTAATTCAGAAAACAGTGTGAGTGCAGGGTAAAACTGGAAGTGGTGTGAGTTTGACTTAGTCTTGAGCCTAGATAAGATTACAGCCAATGACACTAGTTGAACACATGAAGATCATACCAGAGATTTGGCTCAGGTAACCATATAATGTTTTTGACACTTAAAAGACACCAACATTAAACTTCTAGTTAGAAAACACTCTTTCTTGGATCAGTATTCATCTCACAGGTTTGAATACTCAACATTGGAGTGTTTTAAAACAAGAGAGAGAGAAAGGGGGTTTTTTACATCTTCTTCAGGTTATCTCTAGTAAAACTGGTTGCCAAGAAGAGAAACAAGGAAAAGAGTTTTAACCAGAATTCTGGTTTGGGGGGCATATTTCTTACAAAAGAAGAATATTTAGACTCTGCTTATTTTCCCCAAAGGGTCAAAGAGAAAAAATATTTTCAATTATTCCCAACAAAGACAAAATCCACTGCTTGCTTTGTAAAAATGAACTCAGGATGCACATTGATATTGAATCTTTGTTATATACAAAGAAGGCTGTGAAAAAAAAATCCCCCTGTTGGTATTTCCCTTCACCCCTTTCTTAAAATAAAGAGTATAAACTTGAGCAGTCAGTCTGGAGAGAAACAGGGGTGTGAGGAGAGCTACCCGTTTCTCTTTCTCCGCAAATAATTCAGTTTAGTTCAGACTCAGCAGACTAAAGACAGGAAACCGCTAAGGGGAAGGTGTTTCTGCCAATATGAAGGCCAACACAAGAAGCGAGAACATACAGCCATACGCTTCAGCAGTAGCACAAAGCCTCACAGTTGAGCGGCATCTTGCAGGGGAACTTGCCTAAAATGCGCAAAGCTCATTAAACCAGAGCGCAGGGAGGTCTGGTTCTTATGTCGCACTGGTTGTTACAACAGCTGGCTAAATTCAACTGCAATTGTAGTGGACAGCAGCAGTTGGGGGCCTTGCTTGTTGTCTGGCCACGAGGGACCGCTGCTATAACCTGTCATCACTCATCTAATGAGCTTGAAACAAGAGCAAAGACTCCTTGGCCGTATTTCTCTATCTTTAGAAGGGGTGGCATGAACCCCCAACTGCTGTGTGTGGCAGGCCCCGTTGGAGCTGAGCTCTGGGTACCGATGACAGAGTGTCGGGATCAATTCGCACACTTAATCCCAGGCTGAAGTAGGCAGGCTCTGTTGATTCCCAGTGTACAAGCACATATGTGCTTTTTCTAGTTTAAGCGTTTAAAGTACTCGTAAGTCTCTGAAGCCCTGGTATTCAAACCAGAGTAAAACATCCAGCATCTTGATTTTGGAAGCCTGTCCTTCGTGTGGCCAGTTTTCTTCTTTTATTTATTAATTGCTCACTTTTATGGTGGGATAAAACCCGAGACTAAACAAAGTATGTTTATAAATGCCATGGGTTGACCTCAGTTACGCATGGATCAACCGAGAATAAGCATGTTAGAGTATCAACAACTACATAATGATTTAAGAATATAAAGTCCTGAGCAATAAAAACCACTGAACAACATCCATATCTTTATCTCCAGTCATGGGCTCCTAATATATCAGCTAGATTTTTGTTGCTAGATTTTTTCATCACACAATGATTGCAGTTTGGCAGTTTTGATCAATGCCTGACTTGCTGTTTGTTTCTCTGCCGTGGTGCCTGGGTGATAAGCCAGGTTTCAGGGTTACCTGAGGATTTCATAAACAGACTCAAGAATATGACTAGGGTGTTAGCTTGCCACAGAAACAGGGAACCAAAGGATTTTAAGGAAATTTTTGAGGAGGAAGGGGACAATAATTTTAAATCAGAGGAATTATGACATCTTTAAAGTTTCTGCATTCGGAGGTTTTCTTAATTGATAAGCAATCCACCTCGTGAACAATTCGAGCTCTGTACATTCCTGGTTATGGGAGCTGACAAAACAAGGGAAAAAACCTTGAAAACCTTTGTTCCTCCCTATGATTTCAGCAGCAATAGTTCTGCCTGCTCTTCAGTTGGCTCATGTGCAGAGCTGGTTTCCATGCCGACTAATGAGCCCTCGTCATTAATTGTGGACAGCTGGCTGCAAACTCTAATTAGGGCCCCATCCTTGCAACTGTGTGTGCATGTGTATGACTTTAAACGCACGAATGTGCTATTCACACACTTGGAGTTAGCTGTGAATGTACATGCTCGGAGGATTAGTCTCCCTTCTGGACACAGCAACACCTTCAGATGCTGTGCAGGCTCCAATGAGGACCATCTCTACCATGAAGGCCATCCTGGCCAGGGCACCAAACTGACCTCAGACTTGCAGAGATGGGCAGGGTGGAGGCAGGGAAGGCACTTTCCTTGGCAGAAGACAATGATGTTGGCTTCACAAGTTCTGTGTTCACTTACCCATTTCAAACAAGCCAAGGGATATGGCAGTAAAAACAGCAGGGGGAAAATAACTGTGTATTATTCATATCTAAGCATATTTAGCTGCAGGCTCTCACTGAACCTCAGCATGAGTTATTACCCGCTGAATCAAGCCTTAGGCTAGTTTAATTATAGGAACATCTTATTAAAAGGGAAGGAAATGAGAAAGAAAATTAAGACAATATTCCTGGAGTACCATCTGTGTGAGTATCTGGAGCTCATTACAGGTTTCAGATCTTACAATTAGCTATCACAAATGCATCACGCCTAAATATCTAGGAATAATCTTTAGCTCAGAAGATGTTCATTCAGATATACTCTCCAGAACTAGGATCCAAGTTCTGTAAGGGTTGATTTGGTATCTTTAAAGTAAAACTGAGTTGCATTTGAAATTGATTTGTGCATAAAATTTCAGGACTAGAAAAAAATGTGCTTGGCTACATAGAGGTCTTCAGGATGAGAAGTTTTAAATTAGAGATCCTGCAGACACATCCTGGATCTTCATGAACTGAAGGTGTTTTAACAAAAGTGACTGCTTAGCGAGGGCTTTAGTAGTATTTCTCACCTCACACTCTTGTGCAACACGGCATTCTCTGTGAGCTTCTGCCTTCTAATCCAAAGGCATAGGGGGCTTGGGGTGGGGGAAATCTCCTCCTGTAAATATCTGATAACAGTAAATGAAAGATGGCTCAAGCAGCAAACTCAGACCATGGTTCATGGTGCCAGAAAAACCCAAAGTTTAAGTATACTCCTGACAAGGGGATAGATTTGGCCCAGTGTTATGAAACTAGCTCCAAAATTTGGATTTAGATTCCTTCTTCTTCTAGAAAGTTCATAGGTATTTGAGTCCCTAATTTCATTTCAGACCTACCTCATTCTCTTTTCAGAAGTAACATGACCATGGTGGCATGGTAGCTGTTATACCTAGTGTTTCCTTTGTTTTGTTTAAAAAGTAAGGATAAGATCTCCAAAAGTTTAACCCATGGATTTTTAAGCAAATAATTTTTTTAATTTTTTCACTGACTACAAGAAAGCTAATGGATACACAGCTCTTTCAAAAAACAAGCCATTAAGTAAATGCTTAACATTATTTTGTCTTGATTATATTGGCATTTTCATATAAAACTGGGGAAAACGTGGCCAAAGACAGCTAAGAATGCAGTCTTGCAATCCTTGTATAGCTGAGTATTATTTACTTATGATGCCGGAGTCATCTTGCAGTGTACATATATTAAACTCCATGACTACATGGCACTGAATGGCCATCCTTGGAGCAGCCCTCAGTTCCCCACACAGTGCCTTGCAGGCAGCCGTGGGAGGGCTCTTGCCCCCTGCTATGCTTCCTCTGCTCCTGAGGCCGGCTGCTCACATTCCCAAAATGAAAAGTAGGGCTGTTCCAGCCCCCAGGCCACCTCAGCTCTGCCCGCCATGCTCAGTAATCATCCTTGTCCATGCTGCTTTGAAGACAATCCTGACCCATATATATATATATATAAAATTTCCAACCATTCTCTTTTCTCCACAGCAGCATTTGTTTGGGGTTTTTTTTTTCCTTATCATTTATTTACTAGATAGGTTATAACAACACCTGCAGAGTGAAATCCTGCTTTTTCTGAACACATCATGCCTTTCCTTTCACTGAGCTGTCACTCCTTAGCTCTGAATCACCAACAAACTCTCTGATTTCTCAGTGTCATTTTGTAGCTTATGTACATCTTAATGCCCTGTGGCTTCCTTTCCCTCATCAAATGCCAGGCAACAGAAGACAACACCATCAGGTAAAGGGAATTTGGGCTACTGCTTTTGGGCTTAACTTCTGTATGCCAAGTCTCTGTATGTTTGCTGATTCAAGGTTTCTGTAGTCCAAAGTCCCATTGCATTGGGAAGCTGATGTTTCCTACGTGGGTTAGGTGGATGAAGCTTCATCTGGCTGGCATCTGAAGATAAGGTCACCTACAAGTGTGAAGGCATCCTTCTGACCGCATAGGTACCTTGTACCTCATCTCCCATGGGTGCTGGAAGGCTCCTGTCAACCTCCTCTGCTGAAGCTGCAGAGAGGCTTCAATAGTATTTAAACCACATAGAAGAAAACAGTAAGAAGGATTGGTAACTTAGGCACATGTTCACATGTGTGAGGAGGGTCAGGAGAGAGAAGCCCTTTTTTTCCTCACCAAATTCGTCCTGCCAGGTGAGGCACAGGGGAGAGGAGGAAGGAGCAGCTCAGCGAGCAGTGCAGTAGTGCTCCTGCAACATGGTTCCTTTGCACACACAGGCGCACGCGGCTGCAACCACAGCACACAAACTTCTCTGCGTATCAGCACAGAAAAGAGGGCAGGATTCTTGGCCTTCACTTGGACCAAAGAAATACACTGAATCATCCCACCTTTGACATAGCCATCAGTGCTTTTAGCAATGAAGAAGTAGAGATGTCAATTTAAAGTATTGCAGACAGCAGAATGAATTGACTTGAGGATGGCCATATGCAGACTGGGTTCAGCTAGAAATGACTGCAGACCACTGAGATGGAGATATAGTCAGGAAGGGTGTGTATAGCAAAGAAATCACCTCAAACGGAAAATGTTCACGAAGGCCAACGTTAACTTCACATGAAGAAACCAGCATTTCACTGGAATATGTCGAGGCTGCCATCTGGTGACAGCAGGAAGAAACTGGGTACCAAGAATAATGCTATTGCTAATGACTGAATTCATAGTGACAAGGTTTGCTGCAAACATTAATTTTTGTGTAGACAGTAATGATTGTACTGTATCCCTCTTCTGTGCACAGAAAACAAAATAAGTTATGGAGAAGCATTTTGACAGAGTTTTACTCAAAATTGGACGGAAACAGTTATTGCAGTGGCTGGAAAGATAGTCGCCACAATAACTGATTTTTAATCAGTTTTCAAATCATTAGAAAGTGAGTCTATTCCTTTATCATCTCTTTGTCCTATATTTTTATGAATATCTCTTAGAGAAAGATAAATTTTGCCTCATAAAAATGCCATAATTTTAAAACTGACTTAATATTTAGCTAGAACTGAAATGAGAAAGTTTTTTCTTATCTGAAATGTAGAAACAATTTATTCGAACCTTTTCATCTGTTGTTTCAAACCAATACTTCAACATAAACTTTCATTTCCTAAACTGACAAATAAAAAGTAAAAAAAAAGGACACAAAAATGGTCTTTCTCTTTGAAATACTAATTTGGAATCAAAATATTTGTTTCTTGTTAGAAAATTAGCATTTGCCAGTTAGTCATATTTTATTTGGAAAAAAAAAGGCAATGTTTTTTTGAAAAAAATCTTCTGAACGAGAAACTTATATTTATTACAATTAGTGGAGCTTGTTACAATCTGAGGAAACTGATTTCCCTGTTGGGTCTTCACATCTCCCAACTTTCCTTTTTTTTTTTTTTTTTTTTTTTTTTTTTTTTTTTTTTTTTTAATACAGGTGCAACTCAGGACTTTTTTTCATCCACCAATGATTAATAAGAAATTGGGACTGGACAGGTGCAAAAAACACACTGGAATTTTCAGAGGACTAAAGCAGGAAGGGATCAGTGAATTTAAACATGAACTGCAATATGAATGACTTTGAGTTGTCTTTGGCCTAGATTTTAAATTCTGCATGCATCTGCATACAAACACACTAATATATACACCCAATTATTGTTACAGATTAGCAAGCTAATTTTCTATGAGTACACAAAGGACATTTTACAGGTAAGTGTGACACGATTTTGCGTTCCTGTTAGAAACAATGAAACATTTCTGCAGTTCATCATATAGTCTACTACAACATACACATGAGTCAATTCACATTCTAATTATACAGGGGTGCAAAATGGCACTTCTGTGCAGAGAACAGAAAATCAATGGGATATAATCACAGATTGCCAATATGTGCCTTACTGGTAATCATGACTATTACAGTGCACATTAGGGCCCCCGGAAACAGCTGGCCAAGGTTTGACCAACTACAAAATACTTGTGTTTGGGGCTTAGAATCAATTCAGAATAATGTGCCCTGCAAAACCATGTTCTGAAACTTGCAATTGAATGTGCATGAAAACAATTCTGTTTCTCATTCTTTGAAAGATTTTGCGGTTTGGGGGTTGCCCTAGAATGAAACCAGATCCCAAAGAATTATTTTTAAGGGAGAAACAGAGAGAGGAACGCAGAAAAACATAAGCCCAGCATCCAATGCACTTGCTTCTCCAGCTTAGGCTGAGTGGGGAACTGAAATAGAATGCTACAAATACAAACCTACCACCAGTATTCTGATCAGATAGGCTTCTGTCTTTTCAATCAGTAATTTCATCCTCATCTTGAGAAATCTCTCCTAGAGAAAGTTTCTGCTGAAATTAAAGTTTCTGCGTCACTCAGAGGTATTTTCCAGAAAGTTAACTAGCAAGGTTTTTTTGTTTTGCTGCATTACTGTCTTCAGAATTATTAATTTGTC
Organism: Aquila chrysaetos chrysaetos; assembly: GCF_900496995.4. Classification (NCBI taxonomy): domain Eukaryota; kingdom Metazoa; phylum Chordata; class Aves; order Accipitriformes; family Accipitridae; genus Aquila; species Aquila chrysaetos. The sequence goes on from NC_044019.1 coordinate 26,879,582, forward strand.
TGTACAGCATCATTCATAACCTGACTGCCCTTTAGGTAGAAGTATTTTATAAACGTGATTGTGACTATGGTCATGATACTATAGAGACTAGAATGAGAAGCCTGTCAACTATGAGGGCAAAGGCAATAAAAGCACAGACTAAAAAGGTGGCCCATTCATCATAGCATTCAGCCTATGCCTGTTCATGGCAAGCAGGAGGAAGACAGTCCGAGAAGGGGGAAAACAATGAAATAATGCTGTTCAGTGTAGGAAGCAGTAGGGTCAAAGAACGAGTGGCCCAACCAGGATCCAGGTTTTTTTGTAAGCCTCCCTCATTTCAAGGGAGAGATTAGAAGGAGGAGAATGAAGTAGCTTTGTAAGTGTTTAAAGGACAGCATGGGAGGAAGCAGGACAAACTAAATTTTGAAAATGTGACGAGTTTGCAGTGGAGGGCTGATATCGTGGGTTGATTAAAAGTCAGAGGTGATTAAAACTGATATTTTGGAATAGTTTCAGCCAAGTGCATTTCCATCAAAGTATGTTTTCTTAACCAGAGTCAAACATTTCATATCAGAATAAAAAAAAGATCTAGTGAAATTTCCCAGGGAAAGTTTGGTCAGAAAGTGTGAAAAAGATGAAGGGAGAGAATGCGTAGACATACTTTTCTTCATTCTGGTTCAGAAGAAAACGAATTTTTTAGTCTCAAAACGTCCATGATGTTGTCTTTGCCTACTTGTATTTCAAAAGTGAACAGGGATCAGCATGGGATTCTGAAAGGGTTTCAATGTGAAGACAACAAGTTTTTTTGTTTGATATAGCAGAGACATGGAATTGTTCAAAGAGAGGAGGGCCATGGTCAAAACAATAGGACATAGAGAGCTTTGTAGCAATGCTCAGGATGGCAATGGGAAGGGAAAGATGTCAGGGCAAAAGAGAAAACTGTTTAGGCAATTGCAGAGTAAAAGTTATGCACATTAAAATATACCCAGCAGAACACTCTGTAGATTAAAATACGCATCACCAACTAATACAGCAAAATGTATTGTAAAATATACATTAAATCCTCTCTGTAGTAAACCCTGTTCCATATTACTGTATTAAGTACAGCTGTTAAAATACTTGTTTTTCAAGGGAAAGAAGGACAACAGCAATAAGCAGATAACAGATTAAGAAGAATAAAGTATTTTGACTATTCCTGCATTTTTCTGTCATCACACTGTATTTATTTTGATGAGCTGTCAGGGTTCATCAAAATGTTCTTGAAGCCCATATTCAGGCTAGATGTCCACTTGTGCGGATGGGAGTGTGAGGACAAAGTACTGCGATTCTGTACTGTTCAGCTGTGTTTTGAGTGGCGGGAGAGGAATGAGTTTTCCCCAGTTATGTGTCATCTTCCACTTCAAAAATAATGAGAAGTTGCCCCCAGTCTTCTGGAGGCAGAGGGTCTGCTTCCTTATCAGATGACTTTAGGCCCAGATTCTCCAAATATTTCTGCCTCTCTCTCATCCAGATTGCTCTGAAGAAAAATGTCTGCTCATGACAAATTGGCAAGGCAAAATAAAGAGCATAAAGTTGTTTGGATACTAGAGCACTCTTGCTCCCCATATTTGACTTATGATCTCTCTTCTTCTGAAATTATCAGTGCCTTAGGCTGCTCCAGGAAATACTAAAGGAGAGTTTTGCTCATAGTAAAGACAAATTATGTGACTGGAAATACCAACATTTCCCAGTGAGCACTCTGAGAAAAATGACTGGAATACTGTTTTAATATTATGAAACTACCAAAATATGCTCCTTTTATTTAGTTTGTTTCACATTCTGACTATTTAAGGATCTCAGTATTAAGCCAAAGAGTTCCAGTTGGTTAGTCCCATTTTCTTGAATGAGATTACCTTCATATCTACAGCTGAATAAATGCTTACGTATCTTCCAGGATGCTTAAGGCAGTCAGAGACTGCAACAAGTAAATCCTTTATACATCAGATATTTCCATGACATTAATGAAGGTGGGTAAGGTAATACTCAACAGTGGAACAAGAAAAAAAGTAAAGGGCTGGAGTGTAAAATTGATATATAAAACTATACCATATTGAGTCTTCTTTCCATTAAGAGTTAGCAGTTTTATAAGACTTACAGCTAGGATATAATGAATTACTCTTCTGCATTTGCAGCTAACACCAACTTTTGGAAGTGCTTATACCTGCAGTCTACTCTCTAGATATCATCTGAAATTTTACAATTTCTGTTAAGCTGTTCTGTGCCATTTTTTTCAGAAGAGGATTTTGCCTTCCTGTATCTAAAACAGAAACCTGAAGCGTGAATCAAGGACCTGGAGCAGGAAAACTGTGTAGCTTGAGACAGGCATTTTATTTTAAGTCTTTGTATTTCCTACTTGACCTGCCAGAAAGCTTTCCCTCTTTCATGGCCTCTAACAACCGCAGCTTGCTCCGTTAGTTAAATGTAGATATCCAGCATTTGGTTTCTGTAGAAATCCGTTTCACTTATTTACTCCATTCATTCATTGTGCTCTTTCAGGAGCTAGAGCCAGGAGATAAGGCAACTCAGTTAAAAGTTAGGTTTTATTATCAGTTATCACTCTGCTGACAAAAAGGTCTTATTCCAAGGTGGAGTCTCTTCTTGCAGTATCTCTGAGCACTGACTTCAGGGCTGCTTTCTATAGGTAGATCTATAGGTAATCCTGCCTGAAAAAACATTAGTGTAGGGATAGTGTTGTCTATGTGTGCTACATAAATGAAAACAAAACAAAAAAAAGACATCTTATACTCCAGCTTTCCACTGGAGTATAAGATGAAACAAAAGAGAAAAAGCCAATGAGCAGACTGGGGAATGTATCTGTCAAATAACAACAATAAAGTTATGTAAAAAGCCTAATCACAGTTCAAGTTTTTTCTTAAATGCTTTATGGCCTAGGATCGTCCTGGAGGAGGGGATATCTGTGGAAATCACCTCCAAAGAGTAAGGAACAGTTGTGTAAAACTGGAAATGAAAAAAATGAATGGGACCATTTATGACAGTCAAGGACATCTCTGTAGAACACAGCTCCACAGTTAGTCTGAGAAAAGTTGGTATGCTCAGTAAGAAGCTCTGGTGTCTCTTCAAAGACAGAGATTTTGAGCTAGACTAAATGAGGAGTAAGAGTAAGGATATCAAGGGAGTGACATGAGCAAGTCCAGGCTTATGACTTTGCCAAGGATTTTGGAACAGATAAAGGGTGACAGGATAGCATCTGCCAAGAGCACAGCTGGCCAAAATAGGTTTAATTATTACTGAGTTTTTGTTGAAATGAGTGTCTAAAACAAAAGATAAACAGAAATAGAGCAAAATAAAAAATCTGATTATGTTTTCACAGCATTTTCAGTTGGTACTTCTATCAATCTTCCCATTTACAGTGTTATAAAACTGCTAATAAACTTTGCCTTTATGGGTCACCTGTCCATCAGCACTGAAAAGGGCTGACAATTATTTTGACCATTGTTTTGACAGCTAATATTTTATTACTTTAAAAAAAGAAGAGTAAAGTCCACTTCAAATCCGAAAATTACAGAAAAATATCAACATTTGAAATGACTGTGAGATTTCAAAATATGCATGAATGATTCATCCCAGTTCAGAAATGTGTCAAAACGAAGAACGTGCCCTGGGAAGTTCAGCTACCAAGGACCTGGCTTGCCCTCTGGGTGTAACTTCCTGGACTGGTTAGACTGGGAATTTAAGGTGAATAGGTTCCAGATGTAATTATCTCAGTTACAGGCTTTTGGTTTCTGAGCTGCATCAGTACAGGGCTTTTAGACACCATGAAAGGGTCTAAGTCAAAATTAATGCTCAGAGTGTTGTCCTCAGTGACAGAAATTACATTGCTGTTGTCCCTAAGATTGAGAAAAGAAAATAGGGAAGATATTGTGGATGACCCCATGCTTTGGAATGGGATTCCCCAGAGAATAAAGCTGGTTCAAAAACAGCAGATACATTACTTATGTAGTCAACAGCATTTTTCAGGCGTGATGACTTGGACACTTTTCTAATAACTACACATATTTAGATACATAAATATAGAGTGGGGAAAGATGGGTCAAAAGCTGATCTTTGTGAAATTCCCCTTGATTCTTGCATCAGGAAGGAGGAAACAATTAACAAGGAGGGATACTAGCCAGGAGAGGGCAGAATCATAAAAGCTAAGGGAGAAGATTGGAGGGTGAAGATGGTGGTCAACAGTGTAAACCACAGGAAAATGGGGAAGAGATTTGGATTTCCAGCTATGTGCAGGATGAGCTTTGTGAAGTGCTCTAACCGAAAGGAACGAGGCAGCATCTAGGACAGATGAGCAGGGAGGAAGTCCCGTTCGCAGCTGGAGCTTGCACATCCACTCAGCTGACACATGATACAGATTAATGGGACTTTGTCGACCTACTTTCTTAATCTTAGTAAATGTAAGACTTCAGCATAGCAGCTTTTTTGGAAACAGGATGCAATTTAAGGCAAGAATGTTCCCTTAGAAGTAAACAAACATGAAACGGATAGGATGTTATCTTCTATTAACACTAATCACAGCCTTTTCTGATTGTTGAATTTTCTGAACGCCAGATTTCTGGCAGGGCTGTTCCCGCTCCCTCCCTCTTTTTCTTTTTTTGGCTCAATGAGATTGAAAATCTGTGATATTTGTTGTACATCATTCAGGGAGAAATACACTTCTTCAAGCCTTGTATATCTTCAGTATCTTGAAGGTAGTTTGAATTTGCATGATGCCTATTGCACAAGCCTTGCTGTTCTCTTTTTTTAGTTGACTGATTTTATTTCATCATAAATACATAGAACTGAAATAGTGCCCATTTAGTCAGTATGACTTTAGCCTGATGTACTGTTATCTTTAATTTATCAAAAGTCCCACAAAAACTGCAGGTATGAGTAGCTGTTGCCTTTCTTCAAAATGATCATTGAATTTATTTCCAGTCGTTGAGATTTTATGTTTGAAAGCAGGCAGAGCGTATATGAAAAGGCATACAGAATTAATGCATTTGAGACAACAAATGCTGGTGGAAAACAAATTCCCTTTGTCTGCTTGGTCAAAGGATGAGCCTGTCTCTATGCAGGCAACTTTTCCTCATCTGCTGCTGTTGTGCCCTGCTCCCTCACATTATGGAAGTTGAAGGGAGATCTCCCCTCCCTGTTTAATTGTTTAGATAAGTATTTGCAGGTATAAGTACCTTTTGGTCCTCCCTTGATACCACTAAAGGGTGTTTTCAGTGATTGAATTAAGTACAAACTAGGCAGGTCAAAGCCTTGTTGAAATCTGTCTTTGTGATGTGAGTACTGTAAGAAACAGAGCACTAGAATCTTTTCTGGTCTAGCTGTATGGAAATCGTTATTTATGCATAGCCTAACATCTCATGCAGTACTTATGAAAGTCTTTTCTCCTATGCTCACATAACACAGCAAATGGCGTAATAGTTTGAAAATACAGCTAATATTTAAATAAGATTAATTAACATATAGCAGAATGGAACTGGACTGAAATTCTACAAAGATAATTAATCTACTTGTTTGTTTTATGTAGATAGACCCAAAACTCATCATGCTGGGTTACAAGTTCATTTTAATAGCCAGTAGATGGAGCTTGATACCTCTTGGCAAGATTCAGTCACTTTAGTATAGTATGTGATTTCTTACTTGAAACAGAAAAGTAATTTTTTCTTCTTTTCCTTTTGGCTTAATTTGTTGTTCTGGATAAGATTTGTAATGAAAAAATAATGTCAAAACCCTACTTACTTGTTGAAAGGCAGATTCAGATACCAAGACTGTGTACAAAGACAGTGGGGAAGCTTATTAATGCTACTTTAAAAGTATCTTGCCTCTGAATTGTTCTGGACTGTATATTTTGGCATAACTTTTCACGGAGAGTCAACAAAAGTCTTATGCCTATGTAAAACTGAGGGCAATAGGACTTAGTGTGGGGCTAAAGAAGACACGCTCTGAAAAGCTTTGGTGCTTAAGGATAGAGTTAAGCAAGGTTTTACATGCTTTACTGGATCTTGGCCTTGGTTCACTTAATTTCTTACTAACAAACAGTAAATGACATATGAATGTTTCTATCCTGTGAACATAGAAAATGCAGTTCTTAATCCCTAGATTTTAAATAAATCCTAATCAAAAGGGCTGTCTGTCTGAGGGTTGTCTGCCTCATTTTCCTGTCCTCAGGAAAATTTGTAGCTGCAAACTAGTCATACACTCACCCCCCTTCCAGAATTAGTAAGATATTATGTAGGCTCTCCCATCTTGGTGTTAAAAGTATGGCAAATTGTTTGTTTTCAGCATGACAGGTGTTTTTTCCCTATTGGATGGATACTTCTTGCTATTCCCTAGGTACATAATAATACTCCTCTTCACAAAGGAGTTACTTAGAAGTGTTTGGTCCTCTGGACAGCAATGGACCAATTCCAACCGATGTGGCTAGGCAGTTACAGTGTTTGGGATATCTCTTGCTCCTATGGCTCTGCTACAACCTTCCCACCCAGGTGGCTTTCCCCTCTGAAGAGTTTGCAAGCAGGCTCAGAGGAGGCATCAGTTCTCCTCACATAGGCCATGGCTAACTAACTTGTAAGTCCTTTGGCATGGAGAAAAGCAGCTTGTGCCAAATAAATCTTTAACAAATGGGTCTGCAAGGTATGCAGCAGGAAAAAAAGTGGCTAATGAAAAATGACCAAACACCTGAGAAAAGTTCACAACACTAAACATTTAGAAATTGAAAATTATTAAGCGGCCTCCTTTCAGGACCTGATTTTGAACATTCTCAGATGAAGAGAACAATACCATAGGCTATGTCTTTTGCACTTATCAAACCGCAGATATTCATCTTGAGTTACATGGGGATAGGACTAACCCCAGACCTAAAAATCCTCAATAAAACATGCATAAGAAATTATGAGAACTGAAGGTTACTGTGGGAAGCTGTATTTCATCTTAAACTGCAGCAAATGCCATTGCAATTACAGTAATAGCAACAGAAAGAGAGCTGAACCAGAAAGATGACAGATGATCGGCAGTAGGAGGGGTTGTCCGCATTCAGGATGAGTCACAGTGAGTTTGCAGATAAAATGCAGTAAAATAGTTTGGCCAGGACAGTGTGAACAGACACTAGGAGAGATAAAGTCAAGTGATTCTTTGAAGGTGGTCCGATCTTTAAATATGCTGTAGATTAGAGAGGTTGTGAGAGGACTGAGGCCTTGCTGAGTAGGGACAGGATCATTATTCCCAACCTTTTCTCAGCATGGGAAATGAAGGAGTCATGTTCCTACAGATAATGCAGCAGTGCTGCCCTCGCCCTTCTGCCAAGGCTATGCAGTCTTGCCCGTTGTCAATCATCTACAGAGATAGCACAGTGTTACACAGGGACAATTCTGACCTCAAACAATCTGACTGCAGGAGGACATAATTTGTTGAACTGGAAAGATTTTCTTAAATTCTTTCAAGTAAACTTCTGTGAATAAGGAGAAAACAATGTGAGAAATCTCAGCTACTAATAAAGCTCATTCCAGTGATCTTGCATAGGGCAGTCAGCAAGTGGCACCAGTGGGTGTCCTTGATACAGTCCTCTGCTTCATTTGTAAGCAACTCCACTCTTCCTCATGCCTTGTCCTTCTCATTTGGAAAATTCATTTTGGACTAAGCTATCTTCTTTACTGCTTTCCAAACTCTTCAGAGAGTTATTTCCTGCCTTGGTAAGCACACAAGAAACAATGTTAATGGTACAGGCGAATATTCAGAAGTACATCTTTTTTGAATAAACCAATAAGAAATGAATTAGTCATTCAGATAAATTCAGTAACAGTGGATCACAGTGTTGCTCAGAAAACACATTATCCCATTGTTGTTTTTGTTATCTTTTTATGTTTAACCATTCTCTTTGTTTTCTGTTGCTCACCTACTCTGCGCTATTACATATCCTTTAATCTGGTGATGGCAGATTACATGTTCTCTGGCAATGGGTTTGTTACTTCTTTTCTGAAGCAGTTAGGACATCTTCAGGCTCTGGAGCAAAAGTAAATGCTGACTGCTTCTTTTGATACAGAGGAATGTTACAACATAGTCCATTACGACTTGATTAGAGGAGCAGAAATAAACCTTGAACATGAAGCTGTAGTTCCCTGCTCAAATGACACTAAACCTATTTATAGATACAGAGTAGGCAGAAAGTAGATGAGAAACCAAAACATTAAGGAAATAATTTTCTCAGTCACTACCAGGCAATGACAGAATTATCTTACTAGTATTTAGCTTTTGATATTAGAGAGCAGAAAGTGTGTGAAGGGCTCTGGGACAGCTGCATCAGTCTCCCTGTGCTCCCGAGTAGGAGCTCCACATTGCTTGGTGGCAAGGGGAAGCAACTGTGGAAAGGCTGAATGGTCTGAGGTGGACAAACGTCTGAACAGAATGTGCCGTGTCTGCGTTTCCAGGGAAGTGACTGAAATTAATGACATCCTTCATGATATTTTTAGACATTCTCTAACCCCTTACTCTTGAGGACTGAATGATGAGTATAGTAGAAATGATCGTGATGGGAGAGCGCCAAAAATCAAAGCTGGCAGAAGCTAAAATTGGAAGCATTGAAATGCTGATGGATGGTGCAAGATTTTAAAAGATTTGAAATTTTTGGATGAATGTATTGAAAGTCAGACACACTGAAGTGATAGCAAATGATTTTATTTACTGGCTCCATTCAAATGACACAATCGCATAAAATATTATCCTTGAGGCAGACAAGAGGCCCGCTTCTACTGTAGTCACAGACTTGCAGAATAGAAATGGTACGAAAATTGATGGATTAGTACCAAAGATGAATTTGGACAGAGAATATTTTGCACAAAAAAAATTACATTTAGGCCTCAGAGTGACTGGGATTTGTAGTAAATTGCCATCAACTGCTTTATCAGGAGAGGTCATGAGACATATAAAAGGTTATGGTACCACACAACTCTGAGCCAGTCTTCTGGGAACATTAAAGAAAGATTAAACAGCAGGAAAATTTGACATTCGAATACAGACCTGTATAAGGTCACATGACATAAATGTCTATTTTCCATTAAGTAAAGCATATCTGCAATATTACATATTGCCACAGCCTTGGTAGAGGCTGCAAGGACATCCCACAGGCTGTAAATGCTGCATATAACTACAAGATCTTTAATAATGAAGATAAAACTGGCTGGCTGTGCTCTAGCTCTGCAGGCTACATGCTGCTTCACATCCTGAGTGTTGATCATTGAAAAGGGGAGGAAGAATTCAACCATTCCCCATTGTCTTACTCTCTGACCAGCGATAAGTTGTCCAGCTTAAACAAAGGTCTTTCTTTGGAGACTCTCACTCCAGGACTTCAACACTGTGCAGTCCTGCATTGCTTTGGTGAACTCTTCACTTAGCCAGGCTGAGGTCAATGAAGAAGAGAAAAATGAGGCAATCACTTGCAGCTGAGCAGTCATTTCCAAGCTGACTGCTGTGGATGGTGACTGCCCTCCTTGCTGCTGGTAAATATACAGCTCCTTTCTACAATGCTGTTTTTCTGGGCTTTTGCTAAGGAGAGAGTTTGGCATGTTAGCTAAGACAATTTATCAGGCTGAATGGGTTTTCCTAGATGATGAAAGTGTTACAATAAGAACTTCAGCAAGACTACTCAAGAAGTTGGCTTTTCTTCTGAAATTATACAAAACTCACTGTTTAAAATGTATAATGTGAGATAGGTAATTTGAAATCTATTTCCTTTGATTTCAGTGGCATTATTCAGGGCTTATGTAGACTTAAGTGACAACAATATGCAGCCTGGCCATAGTGTCTATTTCACATAGATAACTGAATCGGAGTTAGCCTTTCTCAGGCATGCTTGCTTGCTACAAATCAGCAAAACCCTTCTGAAATGTAAGCCAGGGTCTACTGGGGGAAAAGGGGAAAAGGAGAAAAGCGAAGAGAGAAGGGGGAGGGGATCAGATGATTTATTTGAAGAAGACAAATTAATTCATTGAAAGAAAGAGGTTTAGTTCTAGAAGTACTGAAAATGTGTAAAGGATAGTCATAAAACTGAACAGGAAACTAAAGTGAGAATGGCACAAGCAGAATAAAGATGGAAAATTAAGGGCAAACTGGGAATTCAATCTCTGAGATTTCACCAAGGTAGTAAACACAGGAGTAATTTGCCAAGTAAGGTCATTAAAGAAAAAAGAGTTTGATGACTTGTGGGGAAGACAGATGTTTTTTAATTGAGAGAGTGGATTTAAGGTTTTAGTGGCACAGCAGGAACATGGAGAAGAGATAAACGTAAAAGGCTTGTTGGACTCAGCACGCTTTTCCTGTTCAGCAAAGCGTGCGCCTGTTTAATTCCTGTCTCTGATTTGTTCTTCTAAACAAAGCCAAGTAAAGGCCAGAGGAGGACAGTTCAGTCAGGTAGGAGAACTGCAGCCAAATGAGCTCTTAGTGTAAACCCACTGAAATTCAGAGAAAAGAGCAACTTACATCAGAGAGGAATTTGAACTGATTGGTCACTTTGCTGGAGTTAGATAGCACTCTCTCCAAATTAAGGGAAAAGTACATAAAAAATGTCAGTCGTTAAAACCTGTCACAGTCTGGTGAGTTTCCTTCCAGGACCAGGGGACAGGGAAGGAGGTCTTTTTTCCCCTTCCTTTGGCAGTTCCTAAAAATGTTTGCACAGCTTTTATTGAGTGATTCAAATGGGTTACGGACAGAGTGAGAGATACTCAGGCAGATAGTTGCATTCTTCTTAAACTCATTATTTGGAAGTTAGGGGGAAGTGGAAGGCAGATAACAGCAATGGCTATGTCCCATAACAGATAGGAGAGGAAAAAGGCAGTGAATATGTAGTGGAATTTGCCAGAATAAACCCTGTAAGCCCATTGTATGGGAACATGCTGAGTAGCAGTTTAGCACCAAGAACAAAGCATCGAAGACTGTCCCAGCACCTGTTTGTGCTGCACGGGAAGGCAAAAAGTCCAAGAGGTGTAAATCCTGGGGGGCAGCCAAGAGCGGCACAAAAAGTGGAGGGGGAGCTGCTGAACCAGTCAGTGGGGACTATGTGGGATTTTAAAAGTATCACAAGCTTTGAACTCTGCAGATTCCTAAACGTGGCAAACTCAAAGGGATCATGCGGTGGAGGTCATGATGAACCATGACACACTGTGGAAACAGAGACTAAGTAAAGGGTAAAAGAGAGAAAGATAACTGAGGTTTCTTCCTTTTTATTTATTTATTTTTATTTTTTTAAGGAAAACTCTTGCATGCAGTGGTTCCCTAGTGAAATGGAAACTTGGAGGGTCTAGACTTCACCTGCACTACCTGAGAAGGCAATCAATATTGTCCCAAAACTACAAATTCAACCTGTTTCAGTTATTATCAGTCACTTCACAGGAATATTTTGTGTCAGCTGCACTAGAGGACAATAATCTCTAAGCAAGCCGTGAAGCGTCAGCCATTTCCATACAGCCCTGTGGCCAGAAGCTGATGTTCGATAATAACTTTTGCTCAAAATTTTTTCTGCTTCACAGAATTCCTCCCCTCCCCCCCGAGAAAACAATCATATCTTCTGGTCTCCCTACAAGTCTTTTTTCTTCTGCTTTCTTGCCTGGACCCCAGACCAGTGCCATTTTTTCAGTTTTTATTTTTTCTATTTCATTCTTTTTGGGAAGTAGCTACAACTTTCAGTACTGATCGCCTTGAGCCATGCCTAAGTGTTTCCCTGTGATGTCTTTTGCACATGTCCTGTTATCCATTCTACAGCCATCTAGTTGTTTTGTGCAGATGAAGCTGTAAAAAGTGCAAATATTCTGTGAGATACCAAATTGAACATTTGTCTTTTAGTTTTACCCTCATGGATTGGAAAATCAGGACAGCAGGCCAGGGGTTGCATTAGGCTGCTCTTTTTCCATGTTAAAGCTGTCACTATCAAGACGTAGCAAATAATACTTGAAGCTCTCTCCTCTCCCCTCCAGCTTATTGGTGAAATCTGCTATGCGGAGCTGTCTTTTCCCAGATCTCTTTCCTACCTACTTTCTCATCCATCCCTAATACTATGGTAAGAGTCATCATAATTTCTTACTGTTCTCAGTGTCTTATTCAGATTCCTGCTTGGATTTCTCAGCCCTCACAAATCAGTTTTAAATCTCTGTTTCTGCCTCAAAGGACCAATAAATCTACTATTTCGTGCATTCTGGCTCTCATTTCTCCTCATAAGCTTTCTTGCTATTTTCGCTCCTTTTTATACTTCTCATCAAACCTGTTCCCATTCTGTTCTCCTTTTTGTCAACATGCCTCTCTTCCAGGTTTCCCTCTTTGTTCTCTGCTCATTTAAAAAAAATAAATTCTTCCTTATAACACGCTTCTTCCAGTAAAGCTTTCAATGATAATGCCACCCAAACACCTTAATCAAAGCCCACTGAAGACTGTGGGAAGACTTTAATGGACTTTGCATCAGGCACTAAACATGGTAGTCCCTGTGGCTGCCTTGCATTGTAGTCTGCAGGATAGACATGAAGAAGATTTAGTGAATCCAACTTAGTTTGCTTCCTGGAAACTAAATTTTTGGTATGTTTAAAGTACACCAGCTATTTTATTCAATGTAACTGGATATATTTGTAAATTTAATCTGAAAAGGAATAAATCTTGGATAATCTTCAAACCCAGAGGCTGTCTAAATAAGGAAAGGATTGAAAAGAAAGGAAAACACCAGGAAAGTAATGGATTGAGAGCTTCCTGGAGACAAGAAGCAGGTATAGCCAAATGCTGGAGTGGAGGATTATTTAAAATTCCTTTGACCAGTGTACTTCTTTGTGAAATGGATCAAATACTGTTTCTATTAGATGACAGGGGTTCATTTCCTTTCCTTAGATAAACACTTTAAGGTGCCAGACTCCTCTGTGAGATGATAAATGACTTCCTAGACGTCATCATAAAGGAAGTTGTTCCTTATAACTGTTCTAAATCTGTTACATATCAAATTTCCTGTGCATGGCTGCCACTCTGCAATGCTTTCCAAACTGTATTTCACAAATTCTCAGTGTGTCTTGTAACATCAGAACACTCACTTTCCAGCTCCATCTTTGGCCCTGTTCTCAAAACACAGGAGGTCATGGATTGGATTTGTAAGCTAGTATAACACATCCTGCCTACCTTGAATTATAAAAAAATACACAATTTGGATGAGTGATTTATGAATTTATGATTACAGATGGGACTGTTCTGTTTCAGTTCAGCCTGGTGAAGCTGAGAACAGCTGAAATCTGCTTATTTCTGTGATAGGAAATTCAAGAAGAGGGTTATTGCCCTCTTTGTTTTGGAAAATTTGGATTGTGGTTTATATGTCATACTGGAAATAACAATAGAATCTGAGATTTTGCTTGTACTCATGTACTTTCAGATTGCCTGATAGGCCAGTAAATATCATGCCAGGCCTTTTGGGTCTTCACCCATTTCCTTTGCAAATAAATTGTTAAAATAAGGCACTCTCTCTTTTTATGGCACTTGACATTTGAGAAATGTTCCTTGTCAGAGCATTTGTTGCAGCCTAATTAGTCCACGTGTTATCATGTTTCTTTATTGTCATAAAAGAAAGTTGCAGAGTCATAGAAAAGTAGAGAAATTTTTGCAAGATCACAGACTTCTTCCTTGTGTGGCAACTGAATAAGCAGAAGGCAAAATACCTGATGTCTGTCTCTGTTTTTTCATCATGGGATATTCTTTATGTTGAGATTTGAGGAATGTGTCTCTGAGAACAGCTATTTTTAATTAATTTTTTTTTATGAATTCCTGGTCTTTAGATACATGAGGGACATTTGCTTCCTTTGAGCCCCAGCCTGGTTTTTCCTGTCACTGAAGCTGTGTGCCTGACAATGTTCTTTGGTGTTCCTTGGGCCGAGTTTCAGCTGGGCTTCGGGAGTCTTACATTTCCTTCACCAAAATGTCCCCTAAGAAGAACACATCCACCAAGCATTTCCATGTGACCTTTTCTTTCATCTAGCAAATTATTCCACTTTTCATACAGTTCTGCTCTTGGTCTGATTCTGTAATACCATCATTAAACAACACACATTTTTAGAACAGCTTTCTGGATTGACGTGTTCACATGCAATTAATTCAAACCACTAAGAGATAAGCATGTAGTAACCTGAGGCACAGGAGCAATCCCATCAAAGGCAGAAACTGTAATTACTTGATTTGCGTAAATGTTGGGAGAATGTTACAGAAGAGCATGGCTGGAACAGAAAGAAATGTGTGTGGGATGGATAAAGGAATGGTAAAAAAACACAAGTCCTTGACATATATATTTGTATTATTACTTTTGTTTTAGCTTTAAAGCTGTTTGGAACGTGATCACTCTACTGCTTTGCCTTTCAGGGACAAATCTGAAGGTCTTAGAAAATAATAGTTTAAGTTATTCCAGGCTGGTGTTTATTAAGCAACCTTTCAAACACTAAATATATTAAAGCTCAATCTGGTTTGGCCAGGAAAAATTGAGCAAAGTAAAATGTGAGTTAGCACCAGAAAAAATCTAGCAGTAATGTGATCTACCCCAGGCTATTACAAGGTCATTAAACAGGAGGGCTGAAAACCACTACTCTGAATTAAAATAGTACAATCCAAGCACTTGTTTTTGCACTGTAGAGATCATATTATTTTATGTAAGATATCTAGTTTGGATATATGCAGGTATTCCATGTAGCCATGTTTAGATTCTGCAGCATTTTAAAGTGCACTCAGAAGCTGCTCCTCAAATTCTAGAGCGATTGGCCTCATTTCCAAAGGCATTGCATAGAGAAGAAGTAATAAGGAAAGCTGTATTTAAGCCTCTTGTATTGCTGTACCTGGCACACTGGGAGTCATATCTTTCTTTTCTTTTACTTCCTTTCACTTGAGACTGCACTCCAAAATTTCAAAAGCTAACGAGTATATGACCTTATTCAAAAAAAAGGAATGCAGCCTTTTTTCCAATAATATTGCTCTGATGTTGGGCACGGTGCTGAGCATTTGGATAGCTGAATGTTTGATCTGAGCAGGGGTTGTGCGGCCACAGCTACTGCTGATAAGATACACGCAGAAGTGCCCTTCCCAGCAATGTCAGTGGGGAGGCAACACCCCCTACTTTATCTCCAGCCCAATACAGATGAAACCAGCTCCTCCACTTTCATGTATCTTCCAGCTTGAGAAGAAGATGCATTTATTTCCTGCACATATTATTTCACTAAAGGCAACACCACAGAGGAAAAGACAAATTTACGATTCATATTCTGAAGAGTGTTCTCAACCTTTTCATCTACTAGTGAACTCGTTTTGAGAAGTAAATTGCAAGGAGACCCTATACAAATGCTAACCTATCTATTAGCAGATAGACTCTTTAATTGTTTCATTGACTTCAGTTTCCTTAGCAGAAGAAAGAAAATGATTGCCCAGTTCATGTGGAAAATGAGCAGCTTCAAGAAAGATTTCTTTAGTGGGAATTCAATTCCCTGGAAAATTCATAAGCTCTGTTTGCGTGGACTGTTTATGACACTAGCTTAGCAAAGCTGTCCCTTCAAATCCATAACTTCATTAAGGAGAATAAAATACTCATGGCTCAACATCAGATGATATAACTTCGGGGAACAGGATTTTCTACTGATTTTGCAATGTCTTTGTCCCCACAATGTCTCTAACTTAGCCTCCAGCACACTGCCAGTGCTCTCCTTCCTCAGCTGGGCGCAAGGCTGCAGGACATCCAGGTTTGATGTCTAAGTTCTGAAATCAGACAATTGTGGGACTGCCTTTTTTTTTTTTTTTTTTAAAGCAAGTTTGGACCTTTGCAACAGAATATAGATATCTGACCTGGGTGTAACAGTTTATGTCAGTATAGGGGAAGCCTAAACCACTGCTTCAATCATCTGAATAGACTGGTAGCTATAAGACCCACTTTCCTGGGGAATCATCACTTGGATTATCAAAGATCAGAAGACAGTTTCAGTGATGTGCAATGTTTGTAATGATTTTACCATAGCTAATAATTATTTCCATCATTTATTTATGTTCCTTAATCTGTCAGCCTTCACTGATGTGAATAGTACTGTTCTTGAAATCCTGTCCTCCTTTAGCTTTTACCAGTGAAAAATTCTTTTTTAGTCTATTCCTCCTACTGTACCTCCAATCAATCTTTCGGCATGTCTCTGAGAACATCCTACTTCCCACCCTCCAGCTTCATGGGGGTGCCACTGGCTTTGTTCTTGATACCGTAGACATCCTCAACACCAATTTGTTGTCCTTGTTTTTCACGTCACTTACAAAGCCTGAAAATGTTAGGGTGTCTGAGAGTTGGAATCAGGACCTGATGACTGATACTGGCCCTCTATTTCTCCATTTTCACACTGAATGGTCAATATTTTAGTATTGTCTTTTCTTTTATATTTAGATTACAAGCACCCTGTCAGAGGCAAGCTTTCTGGACTGTGTGGCACAACAGGCTGGGGTAGAAAAGTGACTGCAGCTCCCAATATGGGAAAATATTAGATGAGTACATGGTCTTACACCATAATATGCCCAGGGTTCCAAATTATTTACTCTTATTTGCATGCTTAAAACATCTAGTAGTCCCCATCAAAGATTCCTCTAATGACGAATTGTAGCCCAGGGCTCTGAGTACAGAAAATGCAGAAAACGCCTCTCCCCAGGAAGCTGTCAAAGAAAACTATCCCTAATGTGACCTTGCTTGTGAGAGTGGATATATTCCAGCACAGGGGAGACCTCTGAATCTAAAATGTATACAAACAGAAGTACACAAATCCAGTAGCAATACAGATCTTAAAAAACATCAGGACGTTGTCTTTACAGGAATAGTTCAAGAGCAGGACAGTTTATCATGGCTGCCCTGCCTAATATGGGAAGCAGTGAGCAACAGCAGCACTTGGTAGGAGGCAACACGACTTGCTGGAGCCTTGGTTTGTATGATAGATCACCACATATGCTGACACCCATGGGGCTAAGAGACTGCCTCTTGATGCATTTGATCTGATAGAGCTTGTTTGCAAATATATTTAATTTTCAGTGTGGGAGATATGGTCTCTTATTTATGATAGTGAAAACTCCTCTGGCATTAAGAAGCACCACCACCGCGTCTGCCCTGAAAGGCATCGAGGTATCTCTCAATGCCTTGAGAGGGATTAAATACAAACATCTGCTGACAAGTCTGTTGCCATGAGAAATCCAACTGGGCTTGTACCTTCAGTTCTTATATGCCCCAAAAGAAAATATACCGCAGCCTTAAGCAATACATTTATGCGGTACCAAACAGGATGTAAAAAAAATAACACTTAGAACTAAGAATAATTTCTACATTTTTAGCTGACTTCATTAATTGACAGATCTCCTGTACTGTAAAATGTATCAAAGACTTCCCATTTGAAAAATGATGTAGATAATGGTTGAATACTAGCACTAATTTTACCTTGTTATGTTTGGGAAAACTCAAAAACGACTGAAAGAACAGCCAAGAAAAGCTGAGAAATCACTACCACAATTGATTTAGTGATGTGATAAGGCATGCTTAAAACTCTGCTTGCAACTGGAAGACACCTCTCATGGTTTTGATTTGTTGCCAAAAGGAGTAAAAGATACAACAACTAAGGAAATACAAAAGCAGTGAAGAATGTAATTTATCTTCTTCATGATCATTTTCCTGAAATAAAACCTCTTGTGAAATACAGAAGTACCAGGTTCAAAGCAAAAAGAAACTCATACATTGATTTGAATATTTCTGCATGGAGAAAAAGGAATGGGAAATTATTTTTCCATACATGTTATGGTTATAAATTACATAATTTAAAATTGTTTAATTAAAATCAAATAATGAAAAATAAAAATGGTTACAAAATTTGAGTACCAGGAACTAAAACCCAAGAACATTAACAGAAATTGATTTATTTATTTCCCCATGGCAGAGATGAATGACCCCGCAATTCTAGCTGTACTTCTTGCCTGTTCAGCTTCACCGTGTTCAATGTTCACAATAAATTTTACAAAAAAAAAACCAAAACCCCAACCTTTTTTGCTTGTCCAGATGGGATTGTTCTATCCTAGTTTTGTGGAGAGTGCCCTTTTGATAGAATATTCCTTGTATTCTTTATGCTCTTTAACTTATTTCCCGTAAGCAGAGAAGAAATCATAGCACTCCTGGAAATAGTTTTGTGATATTAGTTTTCTACCACGTGAGCAATCATTTCTAAGATGTTTTTATGCATCTTCTTCTGCTTCTTTTCACACCAGGCACTAGAATCTCACAGTAGGCCCTGTCACTATGCCAGAAAAAGCAGTTATAACATTTTTAGCTTGTTTTCTAGTTTGTTGCCACTGTGATTTTTTTCCTTTATTTTACCTCTCTGTTATGCATTGTTGGAACATGATTTTGTGTGTAACTGTTATTGTACATATGTACATGCAGAGATGCTGTCCTTTTCACAAACACAGGCAGAAATCTGGACTTCCACTTGTTGGTCACCAGCTGAGGCTTGACTGCTATAGTTGCCTGATGTGTCCATCTGTTACTGGAATATAACATAATATCAGGCTATCAGGATGGTAGACCAGCTGTCATCAGGCTTGCTTGATAATATGCCTGAAGATATTTTCCAGGTCTTCTTTCCACAAGAACAGAATTTAGAAGCATGGGTATTGGTAAATCTAATTAGCCTTTGCTGCAAAATGGGTTCAAAATGTTTTTTTGAAGCCTCTGAGCTAAGCCCAGAGTAAGGGCTGCAAGAAGATGACAAGGGCATATCAGGTGTATTTCTCATGTCTAATAAGGAACAGAAGTGTGCCCGGGACTAGATTTAGTGCTGATCGAAAGCAGCTGGGCTATCATCAGGTCACAGTGTGCTGTAAGTGTCACAGACACTTGCCAGGGAACTCAGCCTAGACTGTGACATCTCCAGGCCAAGAAGATTTTAAAAGCCCAGGGTCCATGTGCTGCAATCCATACACAGAAACTCAGTGCATGCTCATGGGAGGGAGCTTTAAAGGACTATTTGTGTGTCATATGTGGAAAAAACATTTGTGTACTTCTGTGTACACTTCTGGGTAGTTTAAATGAAAGTTGAAGGTGTATTTTTCAGCAAGATTCGTTATTTGACTCATTCAAATCCTTATCTAAAATTTCCATACTAAATGCTTTTCTAGCAATTGCATCAAATAATGCATATGTCTGAAAGAATATTAAATGTTAATATTGGGAAAAGGAAGACTGTTATCTCTTCTTCCTCTTCTAAAGTCCTCCTTTGATTTACTGGTTTCTGTAGTCCTGAATGTAAATAGTGTCACAGCAAATAAGTGTTTAGTGTCTGTGAAGTTTATTCTATTGGTCTATTTAGGTTCTTAGGTCTGAGTTATAATGCATATAAATTAGTGGCCAGTGAGTGTTGTTTAATTATCTAGAAGCCTTGTCATTGACAAAGTGACCTGTGCTGGCTTTCTTGCCAGGAAGAATTGAAGTTGTTATGCTAAACTCTGGACAATTTGATGTAAATATTTACCCACCCAATAAAGAGGTGCTAAAACTAATTCAGCCTCAGGATGTTAACTCCTGGAGATCACACGAGTTCCCATAAGAAGCCAACTTCATGTTACACAGGGAGACTTCAGATCTCGCCATAGTAAACGAACAGTTACTCTAACAAGGTGATGATAAGGAGAAGTTTGGACTTGATCATAAGCATGCCTGAGAAAAATTATATATACACAAAGAGGGATACACCTCTCTGTGCTCCCATATGGTGCCCGTCACTGTGTGCTGTCTGACAGGGTGGATTTTTTTAGTTTTGAGTGAAAGTCAATACAAAGACATAGATCTTGATGCCTACAGTCATCTAGTGCCATCTGAGATGCTCTAGAGTATCCTGCCTGGTCTACACCTGGAACTCCAGCAGTGTCCTGTAAGTCTTCTAGCACATAAATATCTTAGCTAGGCTGGGGTGGGTCAAACGGGGTGAGACACGGGTGTGTGAGCAACTGAATCAAGCCCTTATCCTCAGTAAGTCAGAATGATAATTGGCTGCCCAAGGGCTGGACTTTTGGTCCCAGTTTCTGTCAAAATCAAGGTAGCATATAATTGGTGATTTTTTTTTTAGCAGTTTGTTTCCATATTCCTCCTGCGAGGGACAAACTGACACAGTATTTGATGAGTGATTTGTAGTACCCTCTTTTTCTTCTGAGGTGCTGATAGGGTTTGCTGCTCAGGACAGTATCAGATTTGTTGGCTTCACATTGCTGCCAGAGAGCTCAAACCACTCTCCTCTGGATGGTCGTCACTCGTGATCACTGGAGTAACCAAGCTGTCTCCCAGAATGAGATAGCCAGTGCTTGAGCAGCAAACTTTTGGATAGGAAAGGACTTCATGGCCTGTGGACAGTAGGACATCTATTTCTGGGCTCCCCGCCCATCACCTCCTGACCCAGGAGTGATCAGGCTCTGCCCTTCAAAGCTGCCTAAGGCCAGTTCCCGGGCTCTGCAGCACGACACACAGCTGTCAAGCACTTGCAGGCCCACAAGGCTGCTGCTGGAGAAGGTTCTTTGAACTTACACACCATGCGCTTGACTCCCAGGGCCACCGTCTGTATCATTGCAGGCATCTCTGCTCCCTTCAAGGCAGAAGCCCTGTAAAGTCAGGGTCATCTATGTCCCTCAGGGGAGAGGACAGCTGCTGCATTTGGTTTCCATCTGCTACTTGGCCCCTCTGGTGAGTGAACTCCGCAGAGATGTGACTGTTAAGCATGGCCTTTCCAAAAATGTTTTCCTGCAAACATAGTGTAAAGGATTCCTGCTTGCTCGATGTTGTTGCCCCACTGCTACCTCCAAGTGGAGGTTGCACACTGCTGGCTCACGCTCTTGAACATCACATGGTAGGAAAAGCAGTACATCTCGTGACGTTGCCTTCTAGAGTGCTTTGGAAAGCCTTAGTGCACTACAGGGTGTGGGTCACCCAGAGTGAGTGTGGGGTGCCCTCAGAAAGGCTGCAGAGCCCTACACGGTCTGGACTGGCCCTGGCTCACTCCCCTGGGGACTCTCAGGACGTCCCATGGGCAGAAGAGAACAGAGTCACGGGCTTTCATCTCCATAGCTGCCACTGGGAAAAACATAAGAGGACAGTGGAGAGGTAACCCTTAACGTCATTAGTCAGTGAGAAGGGACTGCTGGTGGTGTCAACCATTTTGTAGAAGACAAAAAGGGAGCAATGACTGCATCAGCAGCTCTGGGTAGGCAGGTGTGCTGTTGTCTGTGCTGCCATTGGTGCTCCCACATGGGACCATGGAGCCACAGGATAATTCAGGCTGGAAGGACACCAGGAGACCTCCCGTCCAAGCCCCTGCTCAAAACGGGGTCAAGCTATGAGGCCGGACCTGGTTGCTCAGGGCTTTATCCGGTTGGATCTTGAAAACCTCTCTGGGCAACATGTTCATCTTTGCTTCCACCCATTATCATCCATGTTAGACAGATTAAAGCTAGTGTGGATACATCTGTCTATGTTGAACTCACACCTTCCTTTAGAAGACAGGCTTGTCCTGAAAGCTCTCATTTTTTCCAATAAAGAAACCAGGGAAGAGAGAAATTCATTTTGCCTGCAACAAATTGCAAAATTTATCTGTATATTTGCTGTCTGCTGCAAATCAAGCACCAACTTTGTCAAGATTGTAAGGGAAAGCATGTTTTCTCTTTGCTTTTGGGAAAAAATGTAGACAGAATTAAGGCAGATCTGCTGATCTTAAGTTGTTTCCAACTTCTTCCAAGAGGGCAATATCCTAGTTTCCAATTTTATCATCCTAAAATAGTGATATTTGCAGAGAATTATAGCAAGCCCTTTTCTGGGACCTTTGTTAGAAGCCAGTAGTAACCTGAAAAAGAAATGACCTGACAATGAATATGTATACACATATTTGGAATACCAGAAACTGCTTTGCATGTATTTAAAAATAATCAGACAAAAAGGTTACTGGCTCTGTATACCCCAGAACTGCCACTTGCTGATCATACAAAGCAGACGTGTCTGTTCAAATTTCAGATAAATACAACAACAAATAATGATAAAGGAGCAGGGACGGATTTTTAGCCTATGTTAAGAAAATATACCAATGCTATTCTTCATTTGTTTTTTGCTTGTCCTAAAGTGGAAGTGGAAGATGAAGAACATACTCAATAGAAATTTGCTTTTAGGGGTTAATTTTGCTCCTCCATTCTTTGCGACATAAAATGCACTTTTACAAGACATCAAAATCATAAATTGACATAACCAGAGACAAGTTAATTTATATCTCCAGAGAATCTGGCTCCACATGTCTCAGATTAGAGCTTCCATTCTGTGACTCTCTCTCTCCCTTTTCCCTTGCTGTTATCTCCCTTGCTGTCTCTTGTCGGCTGCAGAAGGGAAACCAATGGCTCCGACCACCCACAGTGCATGCTTAGCAGCTGTAAAACATAGGTGCCAAGAACCAAAATGATTTTTCTCCAGCAATGGCACCTCTTGTGGCTGGTCCTTTCATTGGCATTAGGAACCAGGTCTGATGGCAGCCAGGAAATTTCTTTTAAAATGCAGAAGGATAACATCCTTGCAATGTTTCCCTTAGTCTGCATGTTTCCTCTGGGGAATTCGCTACTCTGTTGTATGTACAAAAAGAGAATCTTATCGGGGGGTGTCGGGGCGGGGGGGTATGTTCTGTGTTCAAGGCCCTATGACTCAGATTGAGCCATCTCAGCACTTTATGGGAAAACAGCCATGGCCCACCTTGGCTTTTATGGCAGAAGAGGAATGTGAATCAAAAATTAAATTCACATAACTTTGTGGGTGGCCTTCTCTGCTATGTGGAATATCTTTGTGTATGCTCATGTCTGCCATGACTTTGAGAAAAGAGCCCTTTACTCGTATAGCAACAAACTCCTAAGTCAGAGTGTTTACGTTCCTAAGTGCTATATCATATTTCCCGACTAAGTTAATGAAACAAATTAAGCAAAACTCTGCACAGATTCCTGTATTCAGAGAAAACTTTGCAAATTCTTACAGATCCTGGTTAGAGTGGTAGCTAAGCATGCTGAGCTGTATTTTCCATTTGCTAAAAACCATAAGCTGACTTGCCTAGTCTTGACTTTTATATCTCAAGGAATGGAGGACTAGGTTATAACACTCTTTACAACTACATCCCACTTCTTTTAATTGTTCAAAAGTTACAATTTTCCAAGTGACCTAATGGACTGGTCAGCTTCACAGGGACCTGACATATGTTTAAAGTTAAGAAAATGATTGATGACAGGCTACTCTGAACACAGGTTTTCCTGACTTAGGTCATTAAGCAAATGAATAATTAAATTCATTCAATGAGAATGCTGTAAAACTATAAATATATAGATGTTTGCCATGCTGGATTCTTAATGTAGTATTCTCCAAAGAGATATCATCAGGTCTTAGAAATACCCTATTTATAGCCAGTGAAATGTGTACAGGAGAGCTCATTCACAGTAAATGGGACTGCACTTCTTCATTTAATGTTTTATTTTTCTGATCAGTTTTGAAACACAAGAAAAACAATGAAGTACCCATATCTGCACCTGAAGAAAAGTGTTTTCATGAAATACAAGTGGATATTGAATTTCAAACTGGTTTTGTATACCAATTTAATGCAACTTTAAACTGGTTACATATTCACTTTCTGTGGCAAGGCACCATGGAAGACATTTCAGCATACGTATGAACAAGTGTTATTCAGAAGATACTTACGCATTTACCTAATCATCCTTCTGCAGCAAATACTTTCTTCAAGAAGGGGCCTCAGGAAGTTCCTCACCCATGAAGTCCCATTGACTGTAATGGAATAGGTCATATGAGTAACCGACCCAATAGTGTAAATGTAGTTCAGAAACTGGCCTTTTACTGTCGTACTTCTTTAGTTGTTCATTTAAGAGTTTCGCATTCATGCAAATTTTCTACAGTATAGCAAATTTCAAAATTAAATCTGTATATAAATTAAGACTATGCAATAAATTGTATATATACATTATGAATAATATGCTAAGTTATTCTTAAACAAATCCTTAAATAAATCAGGTTTTGGATAAATTGAAATTTGAATATTTGGATATTCAAATAAGTATTTTTTTCCCTGCCAGCTCAAAGATGTCTTATGCCAGCTTTCTGTTGATATTTGATTTTTTTTATATATCCATGACATAATTTACTTAGTAAAAGTTGAACTTTGCCACATTGCTAGTCTTTCTCTAACCTCTCTAATCTTTTTCTAACAAAAAATTGCAACACTGCTGAAAATTTATTGAAAACACTGACAATTGGATTCTAAACTATGCATAGTTTTAAGGGCTTACTCTTAGCATCCATTTTTAGAAATACAGAACAATTCCTCCAGCTTTTTAAATAGCTGCCATAAAAACATACTATAAATATTTTTGTTGCTGTAATGGTGTCTCAGTTACCACAAAGAGTTGCTAGGATATTATCTGTGTCAGGAAGTTTGTTGTGCCTTCACAAAGGAAAACCAACAGTCATTTTGATACACTATGCAAATAATATCCTGTTTTCTCAACAGATTCCTTCAGAGCAATCAAAAAAACTCCCAGCCTCTGAGCACTGTTCATCTAGATTGCTTTATTCTGCTGTTAGTATCCGTGCAAGTAACACTTTCATTTTTTCTGCAGTGATTACAGTAGTAAATAAACCTATGCTTAATTGAATTTAGTGCTAGAGATCATATTGCAAACATACCTATAGAAAGCATTTTCCAATTCAGAAATGGGAAAAACATTTAAAATGTTATAAATAAATCATATTTGTCATCAAAATAATATTTAAAATAGACAAATTGACATCTCTGTTTAACTGATGGTTATCAAGTACGACATATTTGATAGAGTTGAACATTCACAGTAAAGTATTGAAGTTAATAATTGCAAATGAGAAATATGGTAGCAAAACCTTTGCTGACCCCTATGTATATGACATCTTATAAAAGAACCTGTGACAGAATTTAACGTTATTAGAGTACTTATAATAAAACGAGGACGTTGTTTTCCCTTTAAGACACATAATTTTCTCTTGAGCTGCCTTTGAAGTTCCCAAGGTTTTTTTTATTAGATCTGCCACAAATCACTTCAGTCTAGCTTAACTCTAGGCAAGCCACAACTTTGCCGTGCTGCGTTTGAGCACTGAAGAGTGACAACCAGAAAGTGAATTTTCTATAAACAGAAAATGAAGTTCCCCGAATTTATTGCCTTACAATCCAAGCAGGTCATTATAGAAAGTAAAAAAACCAGCCCAACATTAGTGGTGAAATGCTCACCTGGAAATACTAGCAATATTGAAAGGCTTATAATGTCTGTTGGCATGTTCACATTTATGTAAGATAAAAAGTAACTTTGGACTTTGGTACTTTGTTATTCTAAAGAGTCCCTTTAATTCCTCACTCATTTCTGTTCATTAATTTGTTTTTTGTTTGAATAAGGACTGAATGAAAGTTAAGGCCTCTGAATTATGGCTATTGTCCCTTGTTACTGAAAACAGCTATTTTAGTCTTTGATTAAACGTATATGACATAAACTGTGGCCCAAACTTTAACCAAATGTACTTAATTTTTGTGGAGCTCAGCAAGCCTTTAAGTTTGTGTTAATTGTTTGCATGCCTGTGCATTGCTTGGTGTTGGCCAGAAGTGAAGGCTCTGAGTAGCACAAGAACATTTAGTGCAGTGTTTCTGACCCAGCTGGGTGAGGAAATGTCAATACCACGGAAAGGTCTCATGAGATCTGCAGTGTGAATTCCAGGGAAAAGTTATTCAAACAAGTATGAGGTGAATGATTCTAAATCTATTTCATTTTGACTCATTAATAATGTGTTTTTTGATGACAGTTTTTGTGTAGAATCAGAAAAATGGAAAAGATGAAAGGAAGTATTTTTCCAGAGATAATCAAAATGGAACCTGTGGTAAATCTGGTTTTACACAGCAGTGGATTTATGTTTGAGCGATAGCATAGTGGATGCAGTATATTTGTTCTTTATACAAAGGGAAGAATTATGAAGAGGAATTAGACATCTTCAGAGGATTTTAGTGGCATACCTTTTTTTTAAATTATGCAGCAGTAAGCCAGGAAAAAATTCATGACCCTATATCCAAATATATGCCCTAAATACTTTTCAGTTTAATGTCAGGTGTAAAAAATTATTCCTATGTGTTGGTATTATATGACTAATATTGATTGGTGAATCAGAATTACTTGGGTTTTAAAGCCACCGCACCGGACACGCTTCAGCAATGAAAGGAGAATATTGCAAAAGAGCTGGGATGTTCTGCCCATTCTTGAAAAAAAGAACTTTTCCTTGGCTTTAATAAAATCAACAGCAGGCCCTGAAGAAAGCGGCGCCCGTCCTGATGGGGTCTTGAAACTTGATCAAATAGGGATGAAGTTTGTGCCAAGCTGGGCTGCAGACAGCGCATCCAGCAGGTACAAGAGCACCTTCTCCCCATAACACATGCTCCTTATCTTTCGAAACTTTTATCTGTTCATCTGCTGCTTGCTTCCTTCATTACCATATCAATTCCCAGCTGCTGTAAGGATTGCTGCCATCAGCCTGGATGTCCTCCTGTGGGGCTGAGGCCAAGGCTGGGTGCACCCTGGCGTATCCAGATCATGGGGTGCCGCTCCATAGTGCAGCCGCAGTCCTTGTGTGCCATAAGAGACATTCCAGTAGCTCCACTTGTCAGAGTGACCTAGGAGGCGTTGTTAAAATAAAGTTAAGGATGAAAAAGAGGTTAATTATTATTTCATCAAAGGAAAACCACTTTAAAAGAATATTTAGGCTGGGAACTTGTGAGCACCTGGAAGTGCCAGGATTTGGCCTGACAAAGGCAAGAGCACTCAGACATGCCTGTGTGTGGGTAGCTGTGTGCAGAACACGTTCAATAAGGTGGTCTTTGATTCAATATACTAGTTCAGCCTATAGAAAGCTTTGAAAAGACAGTTTACTGGCTTTTCACTTTTTTAAAGATAAGCATTTCCCTTACATTTGCATTATTCTGTTACAGTCCATGCTACAGGAGCCATTCTGAAAGATATTTCAGTATACTTACACATAATCATGATTAAATACTGTTTGAACCATGACAGTACCTAGAGACAGCCCCAATTAGAGAAAAAGGTTTACAGAAATGCTGCCGACTTATAGGGCAAGTATTTTATGCTTAAAAGAACACTACCTATAACGGAAAGATAAGCTTGAAGTATACTTTATCAGAACTGAATTTGTTTTACTTAATTCAAGAATGAGTAACATATTACATGCATGTATTAGCATTTATATGACTAGATGTATTTATTTAAAAAGTTAAGTATGAATTTATTTTAAAACATACATAGGAATAAAGATGGACCTGTGATGTACCTAATGGTATACATATATATATTTTTCTTCTATTCACACTGTCTAAAATAGTAGTGGAGTGGTAGCAGGTTGGGATAAAATATACATACTGCTGTCTTTAAACAGAAGATTGTATCACAGAGAGGGAAATCAAGTATAAAACCAGACTTTGTATTATAATTCAGATGGTAAAGCAGTTCACATTTGTGAAGGAGTTTGAATAATACACATGACAAGAGTGTACACTGTTATTGTAGCATAGTTCACACAGCATATAACTTAGTTTAGCTGAGAATATTATAAAGAACTATGATTTTCTAACCCTAAAGGTTTTTAATAAAATCATTTAATTTGAAGAGTTTGAGTACAGAATGTATTTTGAAGGATTAAAGTGAAAAAATAATAACATCACGCTGAATTTTATTTTCAGGGAGACTAAATATTTCATCACTGCTAATTCCCACATAATATCTCCCATTATTTTTAAATAAATGGTCTACTTTTCATTATGTAAGAAGTGGAAAACAGAGAAATAACTTGGGGTTTTCTTCAGCTCTCCTGATCTGTAATTCAGATAAAGTTGGGTCGTCCCCCCCTTCCCAATATATATAATGAAAAATAGCTCCTACTCAGTGTTGCCTAATGCAATTTACTTGCTCAGCAGCCAGTGGAGTGATATTGATGCATATTATTACCAATATATAGATAGAGAGAGCCGAGACACAGTATACACCTTGCTTTACAAGTAACCATGTCATGAAGTGAATTGAGATCCTTCTGGCTCCTGTTTCTGCTGTTGTGTACTTTTCAGCCAGCTACCTGGTTATTAGTGCCACACCAGCTTTAACACTCAGTTTTCAGAAAGTCTTTCCAAGGACTATTGTCTTAAAACACTTCCCAGCAAAACTCCTCATGCAACTCGGCGAAGGGAAACCTTTGCAATATTTAGTGAACTAGCTGAATCTTTTCCAATAAACTTAGCCATAGGTATGTTTCTTCTTCAGGTTAATCTCTTTGATATACTCTTCCTTACTTCTTCTTCAGCTCCTCATCAAATCGTCACATGAGGTTTAGAGGGAGGTAATATGAAGTGATTTTTAAGGAGATTTCATACTTGGCAATGATTGAACCAAGGTCTGTGTATTTCGCTTTGTTTGTATGAAAGATATCCACTCCTTTTCTAGATCAGCTACAATGCAGTGACTAAGTTGGTCCTACTCCCAGCTGGTCATGCCCTGTTTTTTATTTTAAGGAAACACTCCCCATCATCTTCAGTAAGCTAAGATTAACATAAATATAGGTGCATTTCAGCTGTTTACCATTTATCTGCTCTCAAGAATTACTATATATCAGCCTCTAGCCCCATTTACCCGATATTCTCTGTTTGCCAAGATGGCTCAGCACCTTTATTTTGGTTTAAAACGTGTGAAATCTTGATCCTGCTGAAGCAGAGAGTAAAATCCCCCATTTCTCTAATGGGCTGAAACAGGTGTCCCAGTTTCTGGTGATACCAATTCCCATTAAAATAAAAAATGAAGCTCAGACATCTGCTGAGAGGTAGAAGGACCTGGCTGAACCTTTTTGTAGTAGAAGATGTGTTGATCTTTTTTGAAATGATCTGGTCAGCTGAAAGAGGGCATATTTACTTTGCCACACTAGAAATGTTTTATTTATTCTCCTAGAAATTTTCTTCCATTTTAATAGCAGGCCTTATTTAAAAAAAAAAAACAAACAAAAACAACAACAAAAAAACCCCCAACAAACTAACAATTCCTTAGTTTCCTATTGAACCTGAAGTTGGCTGCAGTACACAGTAGCAAGGCAGAAGATAAGGTAAAAATCTAGTGAGGGGAAAGGATGATAGGCTGGGATTAAGGATAGCTGTCTGAAAATAAATTTTTTTTTCTTTTCTTTTTTTACTGTCATGATTTTGGAACAGTTATTTACCATAAAGAATGAAAATTATAATGTAGAGCTGTCTGTATGTGAAATAAGTAGAACAAATGTCCCCTCCTGCCAGCACATATGCTCCAAGTGTCATGTCTTGTAGGCTCTCAGAGGAGAAGTTACTTGGTACCTCTAGGTAGTAACTGAAATGCCCACAGAAATGAAAGAACTTGAATTTGCCCCAGTACGTTTATCCCTGTAGTGACTCAGCTGAAATCCGTAGACTGTCACCAAAGATGTCTGTAGCCTCTGTTTATGCCTTCTACTTTAGTACATTAGTCCTCTGAGGAGTGCAAATCCACTTGGAGAGCAAAGAGTGTTACCAAATACTTTGTTTGTTTTGGTATGGTGTCTGCAGCATAGTGAGAAGGACTGCAGCTCATCATCAGATTAAAAAATTTCCAAAACACAGTTATATTCAGTCTTTTTAAATTAAGTAGATACACATTCTCATTTCCTTAGGGAAATGCACTTAAAAGGAGGTCTGTCTGCAGTGGGAAGAGAAGGGTAATTTCTAAGGCACAGTAAATATGGAGAAGAGGGAACAATAACTGCCGCCTAAGCTTCAAATTTAATTTTCCTGTATAGCAGTTTGCTATTAGATTTGTTGAATCCCAAGTTCTGCTTATGAGTAATAGGATTGACTGTGGGGTAAATACTTCTGTATTTATGGGATGATTTTAAAAAAGACACAGAGCCAGCATCTCCTTCTGCCTCCATTGGTACATGTATAACTATGTTGGTGACAACTTCAAGATCGAACAACAAGGACTAAATACAGGAATCCATACAATAGTTCTGCCAACACTAATACATTTTAACTTCAGTAAGGAATTCAGATTTGTAATTTTATCTGTAGCTGATGTAAAGTGAAAATCTGAGCTGTGTAAAGATCTGATAGCAAAATACAAAAATAGATTAAGCTTATCTAGTTTTACATTTTCTCACTATCTAAAGAGGCAGACTTACAAAAAAGTTTAGAAGAGTTGGTGAACCTCACAAATTATCTGAATTTGGTTTTGAATTCTAAAGCTGATTTGTCTTCCAGGCTTGGAAAAAAATGTGAATCATTGCGGCATATATGGTAGCTCTTCAACTCTGGGCAAAACTTGATCCGAATCAATAGATGTAATACTGTGTCATGCTAGAATCATTTCCTGGAGGTCCCATTGTGCTCGGTGCTGTATGTAGATATGTATGCTTTGTTAGATGTCCATGCACTACAGAATTTAAAATACAAGTAGGCAAGACCCAGAAAGGAAGCAAAACTACTTATTTTACAGATAGGGAATGGAAGCACAGGGAAAGACCTGTGTAAGTTCACATAGGAGCTCTGCTGGACCTGAGAAGTGAACTCTGTTTTACTGAGTCCTGGTCCAAAGCACCTATTAGTCCCCCAACCCCTTACTTTTTTTAAATTAATAATAGTTTTATTGAAATACGGTAACGATAATGCTCGAATATGATTAGTGTTTCTAAGAAGGTACAATCTAAGCAAACCAAGAATAGAAAAAGATATAGGCACAGAGAGATACTAAAGGTCATATATTACGTGAATAACAGAAACTGGGTCCTCTGAGTACTACCCTGCTCTCCTTTTTTCTGCAACTTTTGCTGTACTTTTAGGATTCCTTTGAGAATCAAGACACAGAAACTCCCATGGACTAGCACTTTGAGACAACCATAAGAATCTTGTGTAGTCTGCATACAAAAAAGGCCAGGTTTCTTACAGTTTCAATCTAAATACTGATCATATTTTAGAACTGCTTCATATCAATTCAATTACTTTAATTCAAACTTAATTATACTGTAATGCAACTCCTTCATATGCACTGTTTCCTGCAGCCTGGGTGTTTCCAAAGCACAGCACATCTTGTGTTGATAGAACTCATGAAAACTAATAAGCAATATTTTAATGCCCTTGGTTAAAGGTCTTACAATTGGTCGGTCAAGCCTATAGCTTGCGTTGACTTTAGAAATGCTCCTGGACTCTCAAGAGCAACTCCTACATAACAATTGCTGTGAATAACATACAGAAACATCCTTGGCTAGAGTGATGCAGTGGTGTGGTGGAGCTCTCTACAATGAGGGTAAAATTCACCTACATAAATAGCAAAGATTCTTTGCATGTCACCAAAGGAGCTGGTTACCATCCTAAATGTCACAATCTTCCAAACAAAGTGCAGGTAACATGTCTTGGATGTTGATCTTTCTCTAATTTGCATACATAGCTGTGTGTGCCTTTATATGCATGTCGATGAGCATGTGTGTATATTATAAAACATACTCCGCTGTACACTCTTCTCCCAGTGGGAAGAAGATGAGAGAACAAGCATATGGCAGATGTTAGTCTTGTTGCTTAAACACTGCTGAAGGGCATTCAGATAAAGCAGTAGTGAATGGGTTATAGGAGTCTATGGAAAAGATGTATTTCTATATGCTAGATCAGAGCCTATGATGTGATGAATCCCACTATTGCCGCTGACTCACGCTCCCAGGCAGAAGCTCTCCAGAAGGAAAATGAGAAAGAGGAGACCTCAGAAGGAAATGTCAGAGTAGTCATTTTCTCATAAGACTCTTTTTGGCAGCTGGAGACAGTGACTCTGTAATAACATGTTGAAGTTTTGAAGGGGGATTCCTCCAGAACGGAAATGTCCTTAGAAGGACCATTTCCCTAACTATATTCAAGCCTGTGGGAAACTGTTACCCTATGACGAGTTCTTCTAAACTAGATAGGATTTATATTTATTCTTAAATTATGTTTTATTTTCGGCAACTCCCCCACTGTGACTTGACATCCCAGAAACAAGACCCTTCAGATTCTCAGAAGCCAGAAACACTGCTGACAAAACTTGTTCAGAATCGCCTTCATTAGCTCTACTTACTTGATAACATTTTCGTTCCATTCAGCTATTCCCTTCTCTACTAATTCTGGAACAGCTGTTGTGTCTATTAAAAATTTAAGACCATCTTGCTGGAGATGTATAATCCAAATCAAGAGAAGCAAAGAAAAGAGCTATGTGCTTAACCTGATTATATATCTGGTTTACGAGGTTTGGATTTTGCATAATGATACGTAGAGATAGGTGCTGAATAAACACTGTCTTGGAAAACTGCCCCAATTTTTTGATTTAATTCTGAGACTGTGTTGTGAGTTTGGGGGTACCTTAGTTTTGTGTCTAGAAGGTTTTATTCACTCCACTAAATTTCAATTGTAATTTTTCTCAGCTACATGACTGTAACAGCTCATATTGCATTGGGCTGATTGTTACAGGTTTTTTTTCTTCCTCTGCAGACCTTGCAATCTCAGTCTGAGATCTGAGAATGAGACTGGACTCATTTCTAATTGCACGCCCTCACGAAAAACAAAAGATTTGCCAGTTTGCCCAATGCCTTCAGTGATATTTCTTAATCTCATTAACCCCTGGAACTCTATTAATGTGAAGTGTACTCATATAATAGACCATTCTGGTGATTATGTGCAATGTACGCACATATTCTAGATCAATATTTTAGTTTTACTGGTTGTTCAGATTTGGCAGTAACAATGAATGGTAAAATCTGCTGCTAACAGATGAAGAGTGATTTCACGCACACACGGTGAGAAGCTGACACTTTTCCAGACATCCAAAGCAGAAGCAAAATCTCATATTATGTTCTGTACTTGCCCTATAAGTCTTCCGGTTTTCACACAAGGGTGAGAATTTGGTGACTCCTGGTGTTACATTTCCCATCGGACTCTTTCGTTGCATACACTAACAGCTATTGGAAAAGTTGACAAACAGACAGTAATTCAGGAGTCTTTAAACTGATGAAGTGAAATTCTCTCCCAAGCGAGAGACACGCTGGGTTAGGTACTGCTTTATGCCTTCTTTGAGGACTTAGTAGGAACAAGAGACAGCTACTTTGCCAGCCCTCTGCCGAGCGAGGGGAAATGCGCCAGTGAGACGCTCCATAAATGATGTGCTCTGACACCTGCCCCAGTGAGCAAGCCAGAGACTGAAAGGGCCTTGGATAGGCAATTTGGATTGAATCTTATAATGTAATGGGCACAAATCCTGGAGGAAAATGCTCCCACGCTTCAGGTTTTGCACCTGAATTCAAATGTTCCTACTGTTGTTTGTGTTAGAATTTAGCAAGGACAGGATTAGCTCCTGTACTACACATCATCCCATCAAATAATGACATTTCAGTGACCACTATTTTCAGATACAAAACTGAAAAATCTTTCTGAAATGAAACAAACCACTCTTTAGTGCTTGCATTTAACTCAGAGTTTAGAGTTCAGATTTATACTAATAGACAGGTAATCTGGAGGTTTATATCATAGACATGTTTTCTCATGCCTGTAAGTAGGCAAGAACAATTAAAGCAAGTTAAAATCATTGAACTCCCTTTGTTATTGTAATTGAACTTGGAAAAACAATGCTGAATTTGAAATTTTCAAAAAGGTAAAGAGCATTTCTATTTCACTTTTAAGGGTGGTGCTGTGTTTCATAACAATCTTGGATTACTTACCTGGTAGTAACACAGGCACTTACAGAGCCACGTAATGTCAAGTATTAACAATCTCTCGGCAGACTTGATCCCATACCCAAACCAGCAAAATACCTATGAGTTTCGAGGGAAAAGACAGTCTTTCACTTGGCCAGAGCATGCCAGAATGGTTATTCTCTATATGGTATTTGGAATCATCCCAGATCATCTGTGAGGGGAAAAAAGGAAGTAAAGCTCAGATGCCAGTGCCTTAGTGCAGGGGTCTGAAGATGGTGAACTTTCTTGTTTCACAGTGCATTTGTACATGTAGATCCACCCCCCATTTTGTGCTGTAAAACTCCAGTGAATATCATGCTGGTGGACTTTTACAGCACCTCAAATGCTGTTCTTTATGTGAATCTTGGATGAGCAAAGTCCTATTGGGTAAATTCTCTCTCCTCAATCTTCCACAATTGTTTCTTTTATTCCACTTTTTCATTTAAAACATTGATGATATGTTCATATAAAGATAGTAATATTTTTTTGTAATTTAACACCTCTAGAAACCAGGCTTGCCACCTAACACATGGGCAAGCATTGACATGTGTCTTGTGAGATCAACTTCTTCCTCTTGAATAAATGCCATTAACGTGTTGGGAAGTTATGTGGTGATTCATGTCTGAACACTGTAGACCAGGACAGAGCTTTTAAATGCTACATCTATGTTTAGGCATAGATTGCAACAGATAACCAACCTGGAAAATGGGATGCAGAGCAATGTGAAAATTCTTATACAGACTAGACTTCCAGCCACTGAGTATTGCGTAATCTAAGATAAATAGAAATCTTGGTTATGAAGCTTAAAAAACCTCAGAATGGATGCTTGTTGAACATAATACAGTCTAATTTCTACTTTGTCAGCTGTAAAATTCATCTCCTCATTAAAAAAAAGTCAAATAAACCAAAGTTTATGAAACGTATGTTTGCATTTTAAACTGTTTTGTTGTTCATTTTAAGACGACTTTGGAGACATGGCCTGTGTAATAATACCACTTCCATTAAACATTGGAAGATCAACTTTTTGCAAAAAAATTCACACAAGCATTCTGCTCTTAATCCAAACAGAGAGGTTGTGAACTGAACCTTCAAACAGTAACT
This sequence comes from Aquila chrysaetos chrysaetos, assembly GCF_900496995.4. NCBI lineage: Eukaryota > Metazoa > Chordata > Aves > Accipitriformes > Accipitridae > Aquila > Aquila chrysaetos. The sequence goes on from NC_044019.1 coordinate 26,914,575, forward strand.
TTCAATATTTGGCTTCTCAGCTCAGTAGCACCAATATGGTATGCCAACTATCATGCACTGTAATTAATAATTGTTGTAAAAAAAGGTCTTTAAGGCAGAATACCCACTGCATATAGCTTGTCGGCTTTTTTAACCAAATAAGGTAATAGGGCATTTCACTGTTTATAATAGCAACATGAAATACGACGTTTCAAACTGTTAAAGAAAACACATTTAAACTTTTCCTGCCCATTTCCAAGTTTCTTCAACTTCTAAAAAAAAAAACCAAAACTGGCTAGGATTCTCTGGCAGATTTATAGAAACCTCCATTTTTCACTTTTCAAAACACTTTAACAAAGCTTCAGAGATGAACAACATATCACCCAAGTTCTGGCATTTATGCGAGGATTGTACACACAGTTCAGAAAGAGTAAACATGCAAAAATCAATTCCAGAGAATGACAGAAAGCGGAACTAATTAAAGACGCCCAAGCAAAAGAGACCATTTTCTAAGACAAACATGTCAATATTTATCACATAAATAAAGTTGGTGCTGCAGTGAATCCGGTGGTATTTATAAATATACATCTGGCACAATAACATTTTGTTAATTATAAAATGAATGCTAATAAAATATGTATAAATACTTAAGCTCTACACTAGACGACTCTCAAACTACTGTTTTAGCCTCTTATCAAAATTTAAACATTATATTGTCTGACATCATCCCAAAGTTCTTTAATTACCAAACTTTTGTTACTATTCCCACTTACCATTGTAACTTTATTGACTTAACCGGAGTTGCTTTTGATTACACCAGTGAAAGGAGCCAGATTCGGACCATGTAGTCCTCACTGAACATTTTTCTTTCCAATGTTTTCCTTGCCTTGCAAGTCCAGTAGCTATTTAACAGAGCTACCTTGGGCTCTCCTGGTTCTAATGCCAGTCCTATCCGATGCCGATTACCCCTTCATCTTGCTGGAGGTTTTCTTGGCATCAGACCCAGGCCAAAGCAGATGAAACACATCCTCAGGATTTTATTCCCTGCTACTAGTTTGCATTATGTTCTCAACAGAAAATGTACGTCAGTGGGTTTTCACTCCCCAGAAACAGGGGCGATGAAGTGCATTTAGGATGAAAGGGTGTCTTCCTCAATCCTGACAAAAATCACAAGAGCTATCATAATTTTTAAAGCTTTGCAATGCTGAAGGTGATGCTGGTATAGTTCTGCCAGATCAGGTTTTTCTCATCAGTTGAGCATTTGATGTTCAATAACAGCAAAGCTACGCACTCTCAAAATGCTGGAACTACTGCCGCCACCTCCCTTTTTTCACAGCCAGGTTCTTTTAAGGCAAGGAGTACATATTTATTACTACCTCATTTTGTTTCTAGCATGATGTGCCACTGAAACAGAGCCACCTGAAGAGGGGGCAACTATTGCCTCTGGCACTGGAAATGGACTTCTGTGCACTGGTGCCAAATACAGAGGGTAGAAAGTGGGGAGAAGGGCTGAATGTATGGATGCATATGAGTTATGTGAGCTCTGTGCATATCTGTATTCAGGTTAGTTATCTTTTTCTGATTCCCTGGTGTATTATGTTATCTAATATATCTGAGATTTCTAACTGCTTTTGAGTTTTGCATGTATCAAATGCATTCAGGAAACACTAGTTCCAATTAAAGTACAGCTCTAGAGCTCATGAATAAAATTCAGCTTTGTAGATCAAAGTTCCTTTTGTCATCAATACAAATTTAGTGTGCAAAACAAAGGGGAAATCTGCAGCAAACATGCACAGCACAGATAAGAAACAGCACTACAGCTGGAAAGCTTTACTTTTGAGTGAGTTTTGGGGTTTGGAAAGGTTGAGGTACTTTCCTTTTGCAGCATTATCTTTATCATGTCAAGAGCCTCTTTCTACTTTTTTAATTGTCTTGGGTGGAAATTTAAATGTACAGCAAGAAAACCAGGTTGTATTCATCATTTGACTTTATTTCTACTTGGTTGGTTAGTAAGAGAATTTCCTGTCTACGGGAAAGTTCCATGCTTTGGAAAGAACACTTTATTTCAGGTTGATTGGAACTTTACATGTCATAGTTGACATAGTGAATGAAATAACGTTCAGAAGTTTGCATTGCTGCCCAAAATGAAATTTTATCAGACTTGACATCCATGATGTTAGAAGTTTCAGTATTCACAATGGGGCATTTTCTAACTTTTCTATGACTGATTCCAGTTCAGGCCCTAGTGCCACATTCAGCAGCATGGTTATTTAGGATGTTCAAGTATCCCTTAGCTCTTCCCCCTTTTCAGCGCTGCCTCCTGCGCTGGACTGTCACCAGCATGTGTGCTGTCATGTTGTGAGATGGTTTGAGAAACTGATTCAACTGAAAACAAAACAAAACTTCCCCCCCCCCCCCCTTCAGCTAAGTTACCTGAGTAGTTTCTCATATGCTTGCAGAGCCATAGTGCAGGGGAAAGAGTGAGTGCAGCAATAAAAGGCCCAGCATGTACAGGAAGAGGGATGGATTAAGCCAGTGCTGCCACCGAAAGTTATTCATGTGGAACCATAATCACTGTATAATTTCATTTTCATGTACGGACTACGTTGCTTCCCTAAAACAATGTATCCCAATCCCCAAAGAGTTGATTCATATGTCTGAGGAAGATATATTAAGTACCATGCATGGATGAGAAACAGATGTTTTATGTGAATGTTAAAAATTCCAGGACAGTTTTTGCAATGATAGAGATTGCTCTGGTGTCCTTGGCTAGCTTCCCTGGTGTTGTCATTTGTATTGTGTATTGTTTGGATACACTGCAGAGATGGATGCTGCAGTCATGCTTAATGTAAGGCATCTATCAAAGGCATCCCAGAAGTCTAGGGCACACATGTAAAATATCTGTAGATAAAAGAGGGAAAGAACATAAATGAAAGGAAGGCAAAATGAATAGAATGTATTTATCTAAGGGAAAAAGAGGAGGTAAACATGAAAATAACTGTAGGAATAATGACTCATGAAAAGTAAGTAAAACATGAGGGTGTCAGTGAATATTGATCATTGAAGCTCTGAACAAAAGCATCAGGCGATGATGCTCAGTTGGCAATTGTAGTGAACGAAATGACTGTCGAATGTCCCAGCAGTATAAGACAGGAACAGTTCTGCTTGAAGTGATGTTGTGCAGTTCAGCGCAAGCAAAACTCGAGCTTTTGCAAGTGCAGGAGTTAACACTGCTGCCAGCACACACACATAAAAAATGCCTGTATCATAAACATAGTTGGAGACATATGGCATAATACAAGCAAAACCACTAGTAGTTTTGGAATTAAGTAAAAAGAAAGGGAGAAAAATTTGGCTTAGGCAACAGTTGGACACTCCTAAACTGACCTGCTCCTCTCCTCTACTCCATCCCACCAACTATTTAAGATTAAGGGACTGAAGAAAAAGCCCCTCTCACACACCTACAAACTATTAAACCAGAGACTTCCCTGATTTCAAGGGCTGGTAACCGCAGTTGGAAGCCACTGTTGCTAAGGTTGGAAAAGCCAGGCTTCGGTCTCAAGTTTGCAGGAGTGATGGTCTATTTTTTTTTCCTAGTAACTGGGCCTGTTGTCAGTAATGTAGAAGGTAAACATTTACACATGAGAACTAAAGCACAGACAAGTTAGCTGACTCATATTCACAAGCAAGGTAGTTAATGGTGTGAAAAGGATTCATATCTCTTAACTCCCTCTTCTGTGTTTTATCCACAGAACCATTTTTAAGTCACGGGATACTTCTGAGTTTATGATGAATTTAAAGAATACTTTACTTCTTCAACACATATATATTTACAAAGCCAAAAGAGTTTTCTCAATCTGGAAACCATTAACTAGCAGTTCTACCTACATTAAATAGGTAAGAAATAACAAACAATATTTTCATGGCTACAAGCAATTGTATTTTCATGTCTACAAATTGGAGGGTATCTTAGCAAAGAAACTTAAGAGCTGTGATTACATGGCAGTCAAGGTTATACCTGCATGCAATTAATGCAGAGGGACTTCTAATCCAGCAGTGCCCTGCTACTGGTCTCCCAAACCACCCCAGAGACCTTCTGCCTTTGGTTCTGCAAAACCACCTCCATCTTTGTTCTGGGACAGATAAATTGATAGTACAGGTTATCCCATCTGCAGCTTTCATTATTTGAAATCCACTAATAAATTCTTCCTGAATGTGGCAGACAGACTAACACAACAGTGAACAGGCAGTTCAGAACCTATATGAACACAGGGAATGGGAAAAGCAATTCTGTGCAGGTCCAAACATGGTAAATTATCAGGAAAATCTTAACAGTGAGATCTGTGTCATTGTAGAACAATTTTCCCAAGCAGAATAATAGAAGCTTGAAACTTTCATACTTGGATCATCATCATATGAATGGAAGAGTCGTCCTGTGTATGGTATGACTACATTGCTAAGCCATTTTAACTCTATACAGGGGTGTGCAGGGCTCAGCTGTGATTTTAAATGAGTGACAATACTTTAGCACTTGCAAAAACCATATTTCCTCCTTGTGATTGTTACCTGTGGACTTAAGGGTCCCACCTAAATGAGCTCTCAGTTAGGGGAGTCTCCTCTGAGACCTCATGTTCACCTGGAAAGGGTTAATTCCTTTGAAAACTAGTTCTATCAATGTTTGTTTAGCCTGGGAAGAGGGAAGGGCTAGACGGATAATTACCTTGAGAATTAGAAGAACATAAAAAATCCAGGAAGAATGAGAGTGCACCTAAGAAAGCGGGAAACACCTAGGGAGGAAACCTTCAGTGTCTGAAGTCAAAGAAGAGAAAAATGGAGAAGTTAGAAAGAAAAGTACTCTGTCAAAACCATTCACTGAAGTCCCCAAAGTGACTTGCTTTCATTCATTGCACTGAAACACCACGTTCCCTTGAATTTAGCTATCTTTTATGAGCAACAGTGGGAAAATGAATAGCAACTGATCTTTCACATACGTAACCTTACAACCTGACACAGGATCTTGCAATGGGACTAGAAAAGCACAGCAGAAATTCAGCTGTTAGAAAGGTGAGCAAGCAGAGCTTAGATTGCTCTTGCATCACACCCCAGCTCTGCTCTCAGGATTTACATGGTGGTGGGTCTCATGCTTACCCTCCGCACTGGGGCAAATTCCACTTCTTTGAGTGTGCAGATGCCCATATTGCAATAGGTGGGATCATGCTACATTAAGAACTTTTGTATCTTAATTTATATTTCAAGACTTCCCTTTTTTAGTTGGCTTTATTATGGAAATACAAAGAAATCAAAAAGGGACTGGAACTTTGAGTAACACAAGCATCACTGATATTTCTATGTTAAAAAAAAAGCTAATGGTCCTTTGGCTCAACTTTGCATTTGGGGAGGTATTTGGTACTTTTTTTACTTAGAAGCTGGATTCCCTCTTTATAAAAGCAAGGAAACAGGATTCCACCTTCCTAGAAAACCATCTGCAGTCAGAAATAATCCAAATTCGAGCTAGTAAAAGAAATGAGGCAGCATAATATGCACATGCTAAGGATTACTTTCCCAGTCATTTCAGATGAAGGAATGATAAAGCATTCATTGCTTTCCTTTATTTTCAAAATTTGTCTCACTTGAGAAGACTATCAAGAGTCGTAACAGGTTTTTCTGATTTACTGTATGTGAACAGTTTCTATCTTACTCCACTAGCTTGTTGGTGCCCCCTTGTGTTTAAAAGAACACGATAAAGATCAATTGCGTCTGTGAGTCTTTTAAGACACGAGATTCATGGAGAAGAACTTATATAACTATACCTGATAAAGGTATGAAAATTAAGGCAGAGGAAAAAAAGATTTTTAAAAGCTTTTTTAAGAATTGAAAACAGATTTTTAGCTTGTTATTTTTTCAGAATTTTTTTTACATATTTCCAGATGTTACCAAAACCACTGATGAATTAAAGGTATTTATAAGTTTATAGTAAGTGTATTTTTTAAAGTATTTAAACAAATATTCAAAAAGAACATTGAGATTTCTTCTCTTTATTCTATTCAGGTTTATTGTTCCCATGCATATAATCAATAATTAAATAATAATCTTTATTATCTGACAGTGAAAGGTATCTGAGGACTTGTTTTCAGGTACCATTATTTTAAGGTGGGTGGGTTGTTGGGTGTGCAGGTTATACATGTGAAAAAGGAGTTGGAGCAGAATCAGCCACTGGAAGGTCTCTTACTGTGTCACTGGTCCCCTTCCAGACCTTGTGCTGAGTACATCACTTCATAGCTGTGGATATCCTCATCTTCAGTATATGTGTCAGCATCTTCCGCCAGGAATTCAACCTGCTGTTAGCGTAAAAGAACTGAGTATTAGTCTCTTGGTTTTAATTTATCATTGGAATAGCTGATAAAATAGGTTTGCATGTGGTAACTAATGACCAGATCTCCCCCTTATTCTTGTGCAGCAACACAGAATGGGAAAAACCCCATTGTTTTCAGTCCCAGAATGAACACAGATGGATTGGGGTCAGCAGGCATGTTGCCAAGCACATATTTTGCTGTGGTCCTGGTTAATGGCAAAAAATTGCATCCATCACATCTGTTGTGACATAGGAGCATAGGACAAGGCATGTCAGCAACCCAGCAGCTGAAAAAGAACCGCCAGACTATGGCAACAAGTTATGAGAAGAGCACTGACTAGACATGGGTCAAGGCACAATACAAGAATCCAGCAAATTTTCAGAGCTGTTGAAGGTCCTATGTTTTGAAAGGGACTATTCAAGAGCTGGTTTTGAGAAGAATATGAATCACCAGAAATTCATGTGAATGTATTTATTTTCCACCTTGATCTACATAAACAATACACACAGAACTTCCTAAAACCCCTCAAATACTGTTTTCATCTGTGGTCAGCCAGAGGCTGCCATGATTCGAGTTCTCCTGAAAGGCAGCTCACCTCTGAAAGAAAACTCCTTAATCTGGTACCTCTTGGATCACAGTCCTGACAAAAATAGTAGTGAAACACCCTTTCTTCTTTTCTTGCAGATAGATGTCTGTTTGACAGACTCAAGGGTGAGCTACAAAAAAATCCTCAAATGACGGATTAAGTCCCAAGTGGTGCAATTAAAGAGATTTATTAAGATTAGGTGGAGAAGGTGACATTAAAGCTGAAGAAATGGCCTGGATGTCACACCTACCCAGGCGTGCGGCAACAGCTAGTTGGAGAAGTTCTACTTTGGCTTAGTCACAGTGAATGAGATGCCATGAGTTTACAAACATTTTTTATCAAGCATTTTTATCCCTTCTTGTCCAGCCCTCTCCTCTTGTCACTCAGCCTAGCCAACAGTTATAGGCTTTTGTGTCACCTTGTTTTTGTCATCCCTTTTTGCTTTGCCTCACTTCCCACGCTGATTTACACCGGTAGTGCTTTGAAGAAAGCAGAGACCTGGGCTGCAGGAACACACTGGACCCAGTGTCAGCCACTTGCTTTTAAAACATCAGGGTGTGTTATGGTCTGTAAGCGATGCATTTTGCTGGTGCATTTGAGTACAATAACAACTGACATGGTTTTGTTACTCTTAATTAAGCAGTTGGGTATAGCCAAGCTAGTAATATTTACAGATACATTGCTGGAAAGTATGTGGTATTCAATCTGACCAGGAAACAATCACTGCTGCATTATTTTATTTATACAGATTCAAAGCACAAGGTAGAAATGTCTATATTCTTTCTTTGATCCATTTGATATTCAAAAACACACACATGAGGACAGAACCATACCTGATTACCAAGACCAGCACTCATCTATTGCAGGTGATGCTCTGTCTTGCTAAGATCTGCATGCCCTGTCCCAGATAGATGATGGCATATTAAAATATTCTTCAAAATTTTCTGTACTTCCTTCTTTCAACACCTGTCCTGCAGAAACATGGAGGTTTGAGGCTGGAAAAGTGAACACAACTGTTTCTTTAACCAGCTTGTCACCCTCAAAGTTTCTCAGGCAGGTCCTTGGATATTCGTGTTTTGGAAAATACTGGTGAATCTCTCTGAACTTGCTATTGACTCACAGCCGTGGGCTGGATTCTCAGTTCATTGTTGCCTTGTTTCCAGGGAGGCTTCACAGAGGTCCCAACCGAATTCATGATTCACATATTTAAACCACAAACACCTTGGAGATAAATTGTGGATATTAAAATAGATAATGTAACCAGTTTTTTTAAAAAAACCACAAACACACCAAAAAATTAGCAGACACCTGTTACCAGCAGTTGTAACTGAATATATGAAAGTATAGAATTTAAAGCTACAATTTAGTTATAGTCAGATGTGTAATTTCACTGCTAAAGTCTCATGTCCATGGAAAGACCTTATAATATTTGTATGTTACCTGGGAAATAATTGCTGTATGTAGACCTTGGAGACTTGCACTATGTTAACTAAATTCTGAAAAAGCAGACATATGATCATGTGTAATGTTATCCAAATATTAGTGCAGCAGGTTCTCTGCTGTTATACTACTATCAGGTACTGTTACAACTGCAGGTCTTCGCTCATTTACCCAAGTCCTAACTTGCTACTTTTTGTGAAGTGGTGTTGTAAAAGAATGGTCTTAAATTGTCAGCTACCACTGCATAAAAGGCACTTGTGACAGGATCACATGCACAGAGGTGGCAGCAGCCTGGACAGAGTTAACAGAGGCTTCAGCATCTTCCCAGCTGCGGCGAAGCTGCCAACTGGAAACACCTGAGGGGAGAGGGGCAGCCCTGCTGCCTGCCCTGCAGCGAGGTGGGAGCTGTGGGAAGGGAGGGATCCCTCAGAATTCACCAGGGAATAAAAAGGCCTTTGGCTTCATCATTTGTGGCATCAGTCTGGGCTCCTGGCTGCCTAGGAGGTGAGATGGATGGGGAGCACAATAGGATGGTTTGGGACTGTAGGGGTGATCTCTGTTATCCTGGGGGGTAGGTGGCCCCACGGAAGGGCTAGAAGCACCAGCAGATCCTTCTGGAAGTGCTATCAAATCTCTGAGTTTTTCAGAGTCTAATCTCCAGTGGCTATCAAATGTTGAGCTGTTTTAGTGGCATATCTGGTGATAACTAATGAGGATATGAAAGTTTAGGTCCTGGCATGTGAAAACCATTGCTGCTCATGGCAAAACTCCCATTACTGTTAATGAAGTGTTAAAAACTTGTCTCTTAGTGGGCTGCTAGGCTGTGCAGGACACTATTTCTGCTGTCTCTGTCCTGTAGATGTCTTGTGGATGACTGTAGCACATAGGCTACAGTCTTCCAGTATCCAAGCCACTAAAAAGGTATTAGTTTGAGTCATTGTTAGTGCCTCTTTGTATCTTGTAAGAAAAGGCTTTGCTGCTTCCTTTACAAATGGTGTAACAATTGCAGGTTCAAAAAAGAAGTTACAGTAAACACACAGACTAAATGTGTGTCGGGAGATGCTGGCTCCTATAAATGCAAAGAGTGGCAAGTCGAGTCACAGGTAAATACTTCACCCTTTTTTCCTCAGTATGATTCAAGTGGCAGTAAAGCTCTAAGAGTCACTTCTGGTAAGCAATTTTCTTTTTTTAAACTTCATTGCTTAAGACCAAAGATAGAGAAGCAGGTCACAGCATGCAGCTGCACTTTGCACGTGGAAGCACTGTGGGCTGATTTTTCCTTGGGACTGTACAGCACCAAAAAAGAAAAACAAAGATATGTGAAAACTGTTCTTATTTTTCCTATGCTGGTTACCTGAAGCTTCAGTTCAAGAAGATAAGCAATAGCTGCTGCTAACTGGTAGCCACGCAGATCTAAGAGAAGGGAACATACACTATCATGTCTAATGGAAGTGGCCATGGACTGATAGACTTGCCCTACAGCAAGAAGGGATTGAGATTAGGAAAAAGTCTCCTAAATGCAAGGATAATTTTAAGCACAGCAGCAGATTCCTATAGAAGCTTAAAAGTGATGACGGCAATCATAAAAAATGAGTCAGGAAAACTCAGATCAGCAGTAGCTTGGGTCCAGTTGAATCTGCTTTGGGATAGAGAGGGGGACTGGATCCAAAGACAGAGGGTTAAAAAAAAACTGGAGTGGGCTCAGTTTCACTCCCCCACCCCTCTGGCCAGCACAGCTGGGCTGTCATAATTTCCTTCCATCAGTAGCAGGAGGAGAATTGGAGACCAACTGTGACTCACATGGTCTGAGTCAAATCTCTGTTGCTGTTCCTGTGAACACAGTTTACAGCATCTTCTAATTTAATTTCAAAGTCCTGGCTGGGCTCTTGGGTGGTGTTACTTCCAACCGTAAATTGCAGAGGGAAGAAGTGGGAAGTTCCTCTAACTTCTGTAGAATGACACTTGGAAACTTCAGCAGCATTAATGGGAAAACCCTGCACATATCCGTAGTGGCTAATAGTAACTAGTGAAAGCATTTCATGGGGACATGAGAAAGCGAATAGTCTTCACATATGCAGAAGCAGGGGGGGGGTGTTCTGATTTTTTTTTCTGCTCTTATGCAGAACTTCATTTTTTCACTTCTCTTACATTGTCTAAACTTGTGAAAATCAGTCATTCTAAATATTTATTCTTAATTTAGGGAATGTGTGGTGACCCCCAACCTGCTTCTGCCATTGGCACAGGCAAAGACCTGCAAAGCAGTGGATGTTTTTCACTATAGACATTGTTTGATTCAGTCCTTAAACTGCCTTCAGCTTTGAGCATGTATTTGGCATACTAGACATTACTATTTACAAACAGTAACATTTTTCTCGCTCAACTTTGGCAAAATGTTAAATCACAAAAAAAAAAAAAAAGCAGAGACTGTTCACAGAAGTAATATTTAATATAAGCATGCACAGAAGCACTTGCAAGATTGGGGCATTGATGAAATAATGTTTTTAGCAGTATCTGCTTAATTCCAACACAGAACTATACTTGACCTAAATGAGTTCCATAACAAATAAAATACTCTGTGCTTTAGGTACATGAGTTCTACATAAATGCTAAGTGTTACACAGCCAAAAGACTTGCCATGCTCTGAGGTCCATCTAGCCCAGGACCCAGTGTCTGTCAGTGGTAAGTAGCAAGGAAAGGAGATAAAAACCAGAACATCCTTCCTCACAAATGCCTTTCCAACAACCAGAGGCTTAAGAGCTTACTGAGCCGAAAATTATGGCCAGGCTACTTTGTACAGTAGACACCATTGGACCTATTTTTCCTAAATGTTTCTCATCCCTTTTTAAAAAAAGCTGTGCTTCTGACTTCACTTGTGTCGCATGAAAATGTAACAATGCTCTGTATCCATAGGTTTGTTATATTTGCTATTACGTGATAATTTACATTATAATCTTACGGTTTCAGTATATTATGTGGAAAAAAATCTCTTCCTGTTCATCTTAATCTTACTATCTGCTAATTTCTCTGGGTATGCCTTAGTTTTTATACTCTGACTTATCATTCCCTGTTTATCTTTCCTGTGTTGCCTGTGATTTTAGGGCTCTCTGGAACCTGATTCTCTACCTCATATACAACACATCCATTACCTTTTTTTTGGCGTGCATCAATGACAGCCAGGGAGTGTGTTGCCTGTAGTGCCGAAGGCGAGGAGGCAGGGGGTACGCTGCTGTCACAGCCTCGGCCAGGGTTTGTTTCATCATCATGTGATTGTGTTCGTGTCGTTTCGGGTGGCTGCCAGGGAATATGGGCTCTTATCTCCGGATGCCCCAGCCGAAAAGGAGAGCTGGAGTGTATCCCTGCCTTCACTGCGTGCCCCTCAAAAGTGTAAAAGAGTTCATAAAAATAGTTCAGAGGCAACTACAAGGCAGAGAGGTGGTTGGTGGGCTGCTTTGTTTTGCTGTTTGGGATGGTGGGGCCGGCATTACAGGCAGGCATTTCCCCAGAGCACGAGCACCCCAAACATCCGGAGCCTTTGCTTAGCTCCAAATCACAAGAGCTGAGAACTGCATTATTATTGTTATAAAGGTACACAATACATTTTGCAGGAGCAGATGACAAATATTTCCAGCAAGTGCACTTACTATAGGTGTGGATGCCAAGCAGCACTGTCTCCTTCCTAATTGTTAAGAAAGCATTTTTGGTTTATTGCATAGACAGTAGATTCTCTGTCCCTTTACCATTCTTCTCGCAAGTATGTGTTGAGATGGCACACTGGGTTTATCACACGCTAAGGAAGAAAACTAGCTAGAGTCTCTGCTTCCTATCAGCTCAACAGCCTATTTTAGCTCATGGGGCTCTTGAAAAGACAAATCATATTTCCTCTGCTCTCGTGCATGGTCAGAGGCTGAGCAGTCCCACTGCTCGGTTCTGTCACTTCAGGTGCCAGAGTGGTCCAGCCTTTGATGTTAGTCTAATTACAAAGTCCCTATGTACGCTCAGGGAGGAGCCCGGGGAATACTGGCAGGTAAATGAAATAGTGTGTGGAAGCAGTACAGAGTGAAGGAGGTCTCTGTGCAGATGCATGATTTTCCCATTATCTTTATAGTTATTTCAAACAATGGGCTTCTCCAAAGCAGCTAAGGGATCTGCTGGAGCTCATCTAGGGGAGTGGGAAGGAAACTTGATGTCCTGCCTCTCAGAACTACTGGGTGGAGCACAGGCTCCACAGCACCCCGACATTTTTCCATTTCCATTCAAATCTGGGCCATGTCAGCCCAGGACCTTCTAAAATAATACTAGGCAATTAATGTATTTTAATTTTCAGGACACACTAAAAATAAATGATTGCTCATTAACACTTAAACATCTGGAATGAGGCAGTAATGTTAGGTTGTTTTTTTTTTTTTTTCCCATGCGTGGGGCTGGAATACAAGCTTAATTTTTGAAATCCTGCTCGTCAGACTAGAACTTCCTAAAGCTTGTTACAAAATTATGTCATAGATCAGCAGGCCTGCCTCTGGCTGGGCTTTCAGCAGAGAATTACCTGCAGAAAAGGTAGCCCTTTGACGATGAAGGCACATGCTGTGCCTGCACTGTGCACGCGTACGTCCAGGCTGGGTTCCCGCCCCGGCTGTAGTCAGCAGTTGCTCATGGAGCTTGTGGTCATGACGAGATAGGATACTGGAATCCAGCATTATTTCCAGATTTCTTTGTGTTTCACATTCGTAAAACAAATATATATGTTGGTCTTGTGCCCGAATTCTGGTTCTGTTGCAAGTCTCCATCCAAAATAAATTAATTTTAGGCAAAGGAAAAAGAGCACGCTCCCAAGTGCCTTTGATCTCCGGTTAAGCAAGCTGGTAAGCGAGGCTTCAGTTCAACACAATCTACTTGCCTGCTCTTCTGCTAATAATAAACTAAGTAATGTGCATTTTAAAAATAGTCAAAATCCATACTAACTCAAAAAAAGCACAAAAGTTAAAAAGGAGTAAAGATATGAAATGTAGCCTAAAAGCATCCCAACTCAGTTTCAAAGCCTCTAGGGATTATATTCCATGAAGTAAAAGTCCACATGCATAAATTCCCTTGTTTATAGATTTATCTCAGTGCGTTTTCTATCCCTCATGTCAAACCTCCAACCAACCCTGGAAAGATGCTTTTACAATTTTAAAAATACAGTCCCACAGAGCTATCTGAGCCGTAACCTGCTGTCATTTAGGTAACAAAGAGAGCTGAGAGCAGAATTAGGACTGTGATCTAAGTGGGACCAGTGTCCGCTCGCTGTCATGTGGCGGGGAGCCCTGTGCCCCATGCCACCTCCCAGTGATGCTGGGCACCCTGTTTTCTGAGCAAGGGGAGAGGAGGTAGCTCAGACCCACAGGCCAACTGGTTCTTGCTCCACACAGCTTCATTGTAGCCTGGGGGTGAGTACCGCCAGCAAGATGCCACTCGGTGAGGTCCCTTTTGTGGGTGCTGGGGGACCGGGAAGGACCTGGGTGCAGCGGGAGCATGGCTGTGTGAAGAGCTTGCAATCGTGGGGTACTTGGGGGCTGCCTGCCAGAAATTGGGAAGCCTGCTGAGCCTGTTTCCTTCTGGCAGAGTCCTTGCACACTTCTGTCTTTGCATTTTTGAGGGTTAAGTGCTTGTCCGAGATTAAAAAAAGAGAAAGCAGTCAGAGAATGGTGCGGATAAATCTGCGTCAGTTTTGCCTAAGTGGGTTTCTGCAGCACAGCGTGAGATCAGGGAGCAGGTTTGGAGAAAACCAGGGAATTCCCCTGGGGCACTGAAGAGGGGTTTAAATCTGTGGAGATGAATAAGCCTGGAATCCTGTTCAAACTCCTGAGCAAATACTGTAGCCACCCAGCTGGAGGTGTAAAAAGCGAGTGGCAGCTATTTTACACCTCGCATTTCTTAAAAAAAAAAAAAAAAAAAAAAAAAAAAGGTAACCCAGCAGTGTTCTGTGAGGCCCCAAGTTTGTTGGTCTTTCCTATGATATTCAGAGCATCCTTCCTGGCCCAGACCTGGGGAGGGGAGGCAGCCGGCTGCCCCTGGGGCAGGCACAGCCTCCCTGGGGAAGGCTCCTGCCTGTGTCGGTGGGGATGGAGCCAAATGTCATCCCAGGTGGGGCAGTGGGAAAGACGGGGGGGAAGGTGAGCTGGGGAGAGGTCCGGCCTGGAGTTACCACCGGCACTCACAGACGATGGCTGTGCTTTAGTAGCGGACCCAGACTGGCTTTTTTCTTTCTTCCTTCTTTTCTTTTTCTTCCACTGAAAGGTGCGGGAGCTTTTAATGCCCATAAAAAACAGGCGCGGGGGGGGGGGGGGGGGAACAATTAAATCACCTTCATTTCAGAGACCGCGGGGGGGGGCTCAGCTCCGACGAAGCGCTGCCCCTTCTCTTCCCCCTTCTCCCTTCCCGCGGGCACTCGCTCCGCGGCCTCCCCCGCGGGCGCGCAGGGCGCGCTGACCTTTCGCGGGCGCGTTTGTCCCCGCCCGGCAGCTGCCGCCGTCGCTCCGCGCCCCAAGGTCAGGGCGGCCGCTGCCTCCTCCTCCTCCTCCTCCTCCTCCTCCTCCGCAGGTAGGCGCGGAGATTTCCGCGGGTGGGTGGGTGGGCGGAGGGCCGGCTCCCCGCGGAGGGCTGCGCTCCCGGCGGGCCGGGCCGGCGCCTTTATTTAAAGTGTAGCCGGGGGAAGGCGGGGGGGGGGGGGGGGGGGAAGCGGTGCCGCTGGCTGGATGAACGCGCCCTCCCCGAAAAAAGGCAAGGGAGGGGGGGGAAAGGGAGGAGGAGGAGGAGGAGGAGGAAGAAGGAGGAGGAGGAGGAGGGCTCCTGGGAAGTTCAGTTTGGTACCAAGTGGCTGCGGGGTTGCGGGGCTCGGCTAGGAGATGGAGAAGGATGAGATCCACCTGCGCAGGCTGCCGGCCGCAGCGCCCTGGGGACCACGTAAGTCTGGGGCGGAAGGTGCGCGGGGATGGGGTGAGCCCCGGGGGGGGTCTTGGGTGAAGTTTGGGGGGTGCTTCGTTTCTTCCCGGCTGGGAAATAGGATCCGCCGGCGGCCGCTCGCCTCGCCTCCGCCCTCCCCCCCCCGCTAAGGGATTTATGATGAGCATTTCATCGCCTGTTTTTAAAAATCCCAGGAGTAATTCTCCGCAAAGTAGTAGTGAAATAAAATAGCCGGCTCCCGTCTTCCCGCCCCCCCCCCCCCCCCCAAGGTAAACCAGCGTAAAGTCCTTTTTACCTACATCAATATAGTAATTAAAAGCTCATCTAACCCCGGGAAGCCAGTCTAATTACAAAAAATTGCTGGAGTACAAAGTCTACGGGACAAATCCTTGCGTTGATGATCGCTGTTAATTCACGCTGTGCCGTGGAACACCAGCAAAAAAAAGGTCTTACAAAATGAAATTGGTCTGTCTCAGACTGTCAGTAATGTTTTTACAGAACTGGCTAAATCATGTACCTCTGTATCATTAACTAATGTGTGCAGCAAAATAAATTATATATATTGGAAAGGGAAAATACATTCCTTGGCTGAGAAGTTACAGAATGTTTAGAGCCAAAGAGCAGATCGTTTAAATGGTAGGGGGTGGGAATTTCCTTGGCTTCCCTCTCGAAATAAATCACGGCTCAGCGTCTGTGTGCATGCATGTGCACCCACACATGCATTTATATAAAATCTTCACGCACACACACTGTGTATATAAAACCTTCACGCGCACACATTGGAACACAAATTTTACAAGCGCTATTTACTGAACACATTTTTCTACCAGTTTAGAGACAATAAAACTAGAACCGAGATGCTAACCAGGAACATACTGGAACACATTTGATTATCCAGCTGAATTGTATACAAATGAAGTAAATTTAGCATGGCACCATTTATAAATTCCATGCTTTACAATCAAAATTCCAAATCTAACTGTTTGCAGCTAAGAATAGCACGGGGAGCCCTTTTCTTTACTCCCTCTTTTTGGATTCCCACGAAAACCGTTATCCTAGAGTCTACTCATTAAATGGCCAAATATTTCACTGGAGTTCAGCCCATTTCTAAAAGAAATGCTGTACGCTCATCAAACCGTAGGCTAGCCAGAGCGCTCAGAATTAAAAGAAAACTATTTCTTTAACATTTGACACAAAACAGCTGGGCTTCAGATCTAAATACCGGGGGACAGGGTTTCTGTATGCCGCTGATTGTCCCACGTTAACTTCTTTATTAAAATAAGCAGCAGGTCGAACTTTTCAAAACTGAAATGGAAAGCAAGTAAAGCATGGGAAGCTGAAGTGTTGCTGCAGTACATTAACAGAGATATCGGTAAGGGGACTAAATGATGAAATGGCACTAGAAAGCTCTACCATTACTCATGGGGCAGGTGGCAATTTATCATGAGGTAATCACAGTGATAGGGTGAGAGTCCTGAGAAATTGAGTGGCTCTTTATCTTTGAGAAACTTTACATAATATTTTACAGTGACATTCTCTATTTAATTTACTGAATCACCCATTAGCAGCATGAACGCTGTGTACCAGCTTTATTAATGAGTTCAAGGAGCAGTTTTGTTCTCGGAAGTGCATGTTTGTATTTCTGTTGATAACCTTTCCAAAAGAGCTTGTTTGTAAAAGCTGTTTGTAAGATGAAGCTCCTGTCTAATTACGTAGCGGATCCATGTATTGCAGTTACAAATCGTATCCAATCCTTTGGTAACTTTTGCACTATTGCTGGAGAGACGTGTGGAGACCCATCCGTGATGTTTTGACATGGTCTTTATACTCAGAAAGCCTCCTGCGGACAGCTGAGGAAACTTGCTTGTTACGAGGAGTTAGGGAAAAGTCGAGGGCAGTGAGAGGATGATAGAAGACAGGAAAACGGAGGGAGGTCTATACTCCCCCGAGCTCTGGGTAGATACTGTCAGTCACCTACGTCCAAAGTACTATTTTACTTTTCGCTAGCAAGGAAAAAAGTGACCTCAGTACATTATTTTTGGCTCTTTTGGTGGCATGAAAGGACAGGTGTCCTCATCTACATCTGTGCCCTAAGGACCCAGACATCGCAGCTGATGGCTGCCAGCTTATTTTATGCTGATTCCTTCCTTATGTTCTGGGATAACAAGTGCTTCTAGTGAAGATGGGGCGAGGGTCGGAATTGGGGTGGGCTCTGGGGAAAGGTACTGCATGTTGGCTTCTAAAAGGACCGCGGTGATACCCTGTCACTTCAGAGAAAGGCTTAGAGGCAGTGGAACAAGTGCTCAGGACTAAGCACAGGATTAGGAGTCAAGTCTTTAGCCCCTACATTTCAGCAATCAGAAATTCCCTGCGTGAACATCTGACCCCTTTGAAAACCACGAGAGTTTTTTTGTCACCGACTTAAATGTCGTCAGACTGTCACCCCAGAAAATGAAATGTTTTCCCCTTTTTCTCTGGAAGACGTTGTTCAATCCGAAGCTGGGACTTCCAGCACGGCTCCGTCGGTTTCTCCTATGTGTTACCCTGCTTCCCATGATAGCACTGCAGCTATTTCCATTAACAGTGCAAATGATGAAGCATATTAAGCTAATAATTAATCAGAGATGACAAGGGACTAATAACTGTATTGATTTAATTAGGACTTCTTTTCCAGCTCTGTAACTTGCAGTCATGCACATCATTAACTTAATATTTTAATTTGTAGTAATAACTTATTAATTTCTGTGGATGAGCACATACGCAGCCGAAGCCGCAGCTCTGCCTTTCTGCTGGACTGCAAGCATGTGCCTCGGTCCGCCAAATAGCTGCGGGAAGCGTGCCTTGTCCTGTACGAGACTGATGGCAAGCGGGGCAGTTTGTCAGCCACCGAGAGCTCGTACGGAGCATTGAGGTGGGGGGAAATGGGGCATTGCGGGGTCCGATCTGGTGGATGCGGTGGTAAGGTACGTGTAGCTCTATGGCTACATGCTGCAGTTGTACGGGTATGACATGAAATATGGGGTAAAAGTAGCATGCCAAAACAGAAGGCAAGGAGAGTAACCCTGGGAAGTAGCAGTATTTATTGGCATCAGGAAGGGAAAAATGTCCCTTTTGACTTGAATTACACCCTTTGGATTCTGGCGATTTGAGAAAAGGAAATGCGGAAATGCTTGGGGACGTGCTGTGGTTGGAAAATAAGGCTCACTTTAAATTAGGATTGCTTTGGGGAAAAGGAAGAAAGGAAGGGACAGTAAGAGGCATGACAAACTTCAGGACTTCGCTGTGTGAAAGGCTGACAAATGCTAAGTTTACTCATCTCCCTCCCCATTTTAGTGGGGATGCTTAGCACTCACTGGGGCATGCTTGGCATCTTACGCAGCTGAGTCCTCAGCAAGCCACCCTCTGATACACTCCTGGCCAGAGACTTCTCCAGGAGGCAAACGAGGGAGAAGCTGTTCTCACTGAGAGCATACCGCTAAATATATGGCTGTATCGCACTGTACGGCAAGGTTTGCGGCTTCTCGGGAGAGAGATCCCATTAGCCTCTGCGCAGAGCTCGCTCTCCTGCTCTGTATTATCAAGGTACTTGTAAATCTTTGCACTGTACCGTCGAAAGGCTGAATCCTCTGCTATATCTTCATTTGCTGCAGAGGGCGGTCAGTACAGGGAGATCTGTGCGAGCCAAAAGCCCTGAGCAGGCTCCAGAGGAGGGCCTGTCCGAAGTCCTTGGCATTGTCCTTCAGCAAGGTGATGGGGAGTTTGAAGTACTTAAGCTATCAAGCATTCAATTCATATAGAGTTGTTGGGTCACTGTATAGGTAAACCATCAGACTGATGAGCTCCGCAAACAGAAGCCACCACTTCTTATTTCTTGAGAGCGTTCTCAGGGATTCTGAAAAAGCACTTCTGAGCACATCCTCACATTTTATTGTACAAGCCAAGTTAGCAATAGAGGCGTGAAATAGTTCTGCTTACTTTCAGAGACTGCAAAAGCGGGTTAGCTGGGGACAGTGTATGCTGGTGTGGGAGTTATTCACCGTCCCAACCTCACCCATGTTTGCTGCCAAACTTGGGATTATGGCAGGACTCGCAGTTCTGTTGTAGGTACAAACCTCAAGAGGGGTTTTACAAATGACAAATTTTGGGGGGTTGGCAGCCTACGTGCCTTGCTGGGACCCTATCACGGTGTTATTTTCAATGGTGCTAAGTCATCTTGTGCCAGCTGTTAGATCTAAGTAATGTAATGGGGCAATGCGACTAACAGCACACAACTTTTTTCCGGTACTTCGACAAGCAAAAAGATAGTGGTGTCTCCATTGTCGCTGCAAGGTAATTTATGGTAAATATAGGCCTTTTAGAAACAACCGCAATGCCTGCCTTGCTTGGGAGGCTCTGAATGCGCAGGAAGCAAAGCTCCTCGTGCTGGGATGCATTAGTCACCACCACTGCTTCATAGGCTAGCCCACATGCCCTCAAGGGAAATAGATTTTTATTTATTTGGTTTAGCCTTTGATTTGTATCCCTCATCCCTCTATTTCTGAAAGTAGTACTACATCCTGGTGGGAGGGCCAGCCCTTCTCCCTGTGCTCTAACCTCCCTGTATCCTTTAGCCTTTATCTGCAGACAGCTGACCCGTGTCCCTGCATACATCCTCGCTTCTCGTTTGTTCTCTTTCTTTGTGCTGCACCGCATGTTCTGCCGTTTCAGCTTCCTTTGCTGTTTCCAATGTCTTGTCCCTGCCTCTCCTCTGTGGCTGGCCCACATGCCAGTGTTTTCTCTCTTCTTCAGACTCCCACAGTTCACATCTTTGAACCTTCTACTGGCAGTCTGTCCTTCCAGCCATTACGGAAACTATTTCCAGATTTGAACTGATAAAAAGATAGTAGTAACGTTAGATCCGATGCCATTCCTCTTTAGTATCTTCGCCTGCTTACCTTATCTGCATATCTGATTTATTCTTGGCAGCTCTGTATCTGTGCTAGGACCTGGATGGTACATTCTTATTCCTGAGTGGTGTATTAGTACTAATCACTGAAATGTCCTTTCAGACTGCAGCTCTGAAAAATACAACCTTTTTTTTTTTTTTTGAACTGACACAAACACCTATGACTTTTTGCACATGACTGTAAGTGCTCCAAGGGAGTTTTAAAATCTGAAATCTGTTATGTAAAGGCTAAGTGGTTTGCAGGCGTTAACTGCTCTTTTTATATCTTATAAATTTTTTAACTTATAACATGACATCAGTGATTACAAGTTACGTATTCCTGGCTCCCAGTCCCGCTGTCTTACCTCTCCTTCTATTTGTATCCTGTGTAGGGAGAAACTTGATGAGTATGTACTAAAATGAGAAAAAACTTTGTTTTCTAAACACATTGCAAATATTTGTTGCCTCTTGTACATCTTCATTGACGTCAGCTGATGTCCTGCTTGCAGAACAAACTTGGAATATGCAATAGGGATCTGTGTGTTGATAAGTAAGGTTCACTAGGAAAAATTTTGTCCAGGGAGAGAGAGACACATTTCACAGCACTCAGTAAAAAAGGGAAAAGGCTGGTAACTATATTACGTTTCCAGTGCAGATTCAGGACACATTTTTAAAAAGTGAATAGGAAAAGTGAGCAGATACTGACTTCAGCGACATCATAGAGGTACAAGTAATGAACACAGAGTCCTCTGACTACATTTTAAAACTCTTCTTTTTAACATGATATTGTGGGAGTTTTATAATCGTTCTTAAGAAGAGGAACAAGAGCCAAGGTGGAAGTTTCAGGCCTAAGCATCACTCAGAGTTTTAGGGTTTTACTGCTTTGAAGTAAGGAGGGCGGCAGAAATGTGTCCACTGCAGCATTAACGGTCAAGGAAAAACCTATTCTGTATTTATGTCTGATCATTTGTACCATAGCATCTTGGCTGACGATCTACAGCAAGATATGTCAATGAAGGTGCTTTGTGATTCTTCCCGGATTTTGGCAAGCAGAGATTGAAAATACGGTATGACTTTGTGCTTGTGGTATGAGTGCCCAGAAGAAATCTACTGCAGACTGCAAAAGATGGAAGCTTTTATGCAAATACCGTTAAATTCATCGCAGTGTGTTGCGGTGCTATTGTCCTGGGAAGGTTTTCTACTGATGGATGCATGCTATTTTGGCAACCCAGCCAGAGGAGGAAAAAGAAGGGTTGTGTGGGCGTACTGCATTTGCTGCTATGGTTTGGGGAGTTGAGCATCCAGCTCCATATTAAATCACCCATTTGTTTTTGGTTAGCATTGGCATGGGCTGTTTATCTGGAGAAGCTGACCTAGACCTTGAGGCCTTTTCTCTTGTGTTTAACCCGGTATGGACACTGTTGATGGAAGGTGTGTGTGTAACAGTTTGGGAGGTACCGGCTGGTGCCACGGTGTGTCTGAAGGGAGGTATCGGCTGTAGGACCACTGAAGGGGTAAGACTAAGCAGACCATGTTAAAGCAGCTGTAGCATGTGTGGTGAAAGCACCCTTTCCCGAGGCTCACTAGTGGAAACTACTACGTTATTGTCTGTATCCTGTGTTCCTGGCACGGAGTCTGAGACTGGTCTAAAGAAGGAAAATGGTTCTCTGTGTGTAGTCTGAATGTTGGTATGTGGTCAGCAAACCCCATCCAGATGCTTGTATCTTGCTGCATACTTTTGAATGTTCTTTTTCTGATGAATGGCAAGAACAGGTTTCTAAAAATAAAATAATGGTTTTCCCTTTTTACTTCCTGTGACTTAATATACTTTATTTATCTATATAGCTACTAGTCATCGTCATTCTTCAGCTCACAAGAGTATAAACAGAAATGAGCCTGAGTCACAAAGTAAGGATGCGGAGCCAGGCTTTTTCCAGGATTTTAGCCAGGTGTAGAAGTTGAAGCCCGGGCCTCGTGGAGGGAAAGGGCTGGCTCTGGGGTCGTGCCTCGGGGGTCTTGCACGTGAAATAGGCAGCGCAAAGGTGAAAGACCGCCTGCTGCTGCTTTCAGCATCCTCTTCCAAGGTGGTAAGACCTTGCAGCTCTGTGGGAAGAGTTAAAAAAATAAAAAAAGAAGTGGCTTTTTCAGGTTAGTTTATCACTAAAATAATAAAAACCCAAGTAAGGTTCCAGTTAATTGTTCCTCTTGCACTACCCCTAAGGTTGATCAGACCAACATCCAAAGCAACGGTTACTTTCATTTAATCATCTCAAGCAACATACTTCAACAAATTTAGTCTCCTAGGGCATATAGTCAATTCATCATGCTGCTGATAGTGTGCCCCAAACCAATCATAAAGTTGAATCAAACAGATCTGAAAATAAATTAATGTTATTGGGATTTTTAGGTAATGGTGTCTTTCTGTGGTGATTGCCTACTAAAATTTAAGGCTGCTCTGTGCAGCGGTAGCAGAACACGCTATAATTTTGTTCACTCATTAGAAATGTGAAGTAATCTGACCTAAAACATGCTGAACATAATTTTCGTTCCCAGAACATACCTTGGGAGTACCTCTCTTTGTTGCGAAGCAGCACATCTGTATGTTATAATGCATGTTAAATAGGAAAGACACCTTATAAGGTATACTGGACAGTACGAATTTGTGCTGTCTGGAGCTCTGTGTGCACGTATACCTGTGTACTGAGGTATGGCTAATAGGACTGACTTTGTGTCCCATGGGAGAAGCGGACTTGCTAACGAACAGAATAATGAAGAGTGAGTGTCAACATATTCCAGGTTTTTTATCAGCGTGACTGATTGTATAGAGGGCGTGAATTGAGTAATTGTTAACTTTCATTTCAAGGTTTCTGGGGATATGGGTATCAGCACTGTACTAGTAGGGTTGTGTTTGCAGGCTCCATCAGTTTGTCTGTGAACAGTCTCCTAGGCTTTAGTGTTGACATCGACAGGGACATAGATTTGAAATGCTACTTCATTTTTACAATTGCTGTCAATAATCCATTTGGCAGATAGCTGAGACCTGCTGAAAGGCACAAGAGAACAGCGTACGGTACGTTGCGAGGATATACTTCAGCTAACAGAGACAACAGTTTCTATGCTGCAGATTTGTAGTTCAAATGCAGTCACCTTGTAGAAATATTTTACTCCGTGTGCGCTGAGATGTAAGGTGATGTTTGGGCTCTCAGAATAGGAACAGATTCTGTTTCTGAACAATTGTACTTGAGGACATGCAGGAGATCCTCGGTTAGCTCACGTGGTAGGAAGCCAGGTTGAGAGGCAAAGGCTGAACACAGAAATCATGTCCTAGCCCTTTTGTACATGCTTTAGAAGTGCAAAGTATTTCTTTACCCACGGATCTTAAAGGTCTTCATAAACTTTAGTGAGCTGTCGGGAGAGCCCATCAACTCCTTTTGCATTGCGTTCATTTGCTGTTGCAGAACTTTTGTTATATGGCAAGAATGAATATGTTGAATTTATGGGTTTGACAGGTAACAGAAAACAAGAATTGTTGGTTTAGTTCACTTGAAATGGATTCAGCTGAGAGAAGATAATCCTTACCCAGGATATGACTGTGTGCATTGTGTAGGTGAGAATGGAAGAAGCAGAGCTGCATGTTATCTGCCCCAAATTAAACAGGCTAAAATTGTTCTGGGTGCTCCTTAGTTCAGAACTGGAGTTTAGACTATTGGCCTGTGCTTATTCACTGTGCTGTTTACTTTGCAGGGACTGCTGAGTGTCATCACACTGGAAAAATCTGGCCTAAATGAAATAGCTTATTTTTTAAAATTGCAGCTGATCGTTTTCATTTGAGAATGAATCTGGTCTCTCAAACACGCTAAGAATAATGACAAGTCATCGACTGCAAGAGAAATTGTGCTCGCCGGTACCATTCTTACACTGCCATAATGACTTGTCTTTTGTGTGTTGCGATAAAGTATTTTTAATTAATCTTAACCATTTAAGTCCATCTGACAATATAACTGAGTAGTTGGATAATAAAAACCAAAGACCGCATCCTAGTTACCAATGGAAAAGCAGAAACAGGCTTTGATTTAGGTTTTAAACATTGTTACATACCAGAGGCCTAGAAATGAAATCTAAGCCTTTCAGAGCTAATAGTTTCTAAATGGCAGATGAATTAATTTAATTTTTAAACCTTCTCCTTGCAGCATCTTGCTAACAAGCTTTCAGTTAAAAGAGCCAGATTCTTGTTTCCAAAACAAGATCTTTGTTATCTTGATAATATAAATTAATGAAAGCTTTCCCTTTTCTCTTTTTCTTCAGTATATTTTCTCAAAATAGCTCATCAGGACTGTGTCCTGCAATTTGCTGTGCCCTCTGGCCCTCGTCCAGTAAAGCACTTAAGCGTACAAATAGCCCTGGTTTTGGTGGGAAGTGGGCAACTGAGCACGAGACCCTCCCGTGTATCCCGACAGCTTCCATGCCTCTCTGTTTTCAAGGGAAATCTGCAGCATGCTTCCCACCCCGCACAGTGTTTTCTCCACCAAACATGAACAGTATTTCACAATACTGTCCTGATGCTTCATTCGTGCATCTGTTTAAGGGGCTTTAAGAACTATTTAGTTGAAGTGGAGGATCTTTCCGTTTCAGGTAGCTTCTCATGACCTCCGCTCTGGAATTCAGCGGAGATTTTGCCATCCATCTTAATTTTGGAAGCGAAGCACATGTCTAATGGTAGTTGAGGAGTTTAGCATCTCACGAGTCATGGCACTAAATCTTTAAAGTAAAACCCAGTCAAAGCAGTTCCTGGGAGCCTGCGATTGATTTCAGTCCAGCAATTACTCTGTATTGACTGACTCGAGCGCACTGTCCATCAGTAGCAGGAGTTGCCTACAGAGACTCAGTTGCGGGAAGCTTTCATGTTTTGCAGGTGGCAAATAAAATCAGGGACCCTAACAAACATACTTCAACCTCAACGCGAACAACCTGATGTTAAAAAAAAAAAAAAAGGCATTTAAATGTCATGCACTGCATGAAGGGTGTATACGTGCTGTCATTTAATAACATAAGTAGGAAAATAAAGACTTCTCATAACCAGATTATTACAGGAGAATGTCCCTCCGCTGGAGTTTGGTATTGCTGTCAGAGCAAAACAGGGAGCTAATTTCAGCTTTTACCCCTTCCCAAGTTTGATACCATTGCTCTTTCTATTTCTTTCCACCATATCCTTTCTGCAGCTGCTTTCTTTTTTACTCTTTTTTTAAAATTTATTTTTAAGATTCAAAACGAGGAGAAAAGAGGATATTACAGAAACAGAGACCAGACTGGGTAGGGAAAGTGTTTCAGCTATCCATAGGCAGGAAATTTGAGCTCCTCTGGAACATGAATGAGTCCTAGAACAGTCTCGTTATTTTTATATATTTATTTCCCTGTTTGGCTGTTCTGCCTGCTTTTCCCACGTTATCATCAAAGTGGCCCCAGAAGGGACAGTTGTGAAACAGAAACTATCTGTGAGTAGAGGAACAAAAACAGAGCTTTTGTTAAGCTAGAGATGCCTTGGTTTTA
Organism: Aquila chrysaetos chrysaetos; assembly: GCF_900496995.4. NCBI lineage: Eukaryota > Metazoa > Chordata > Aves > Accipitriformes > Accipitridae > Aquila > Aquila chrysaetos. The sequence goes on from NC_044019.1 coordinate 26,940,343, forward strand.
GCAAAAACAAACAACTTTAATTGCCATAAGTATTTGCAAATGTTGCCTCTCTCTTCTAAATGGGGGTGGGCGGGGGGGGGGGGAGGCAAGAAGAGATGTCAGTGTCAGCCCCATCTTGTTGAAATTTGGGTTGAGCCAGTACACCGATGGTGGTTTCTCCCTCTTCCTTCTCTCTGCCCTGGCCTGAATGCAGATACGTTTGCAGCAGTGAAGCTAAAGCAAAAAATAGTTTCTTCCCCTGGTTCACATGAACTGCTTTGAACTGGAACAGATGTGGATGTACAGAACTATCTGGTTACAGCAACTGTTCCATTTATAACCACGGGTTTTCTATTCAGGTCTCTTTATCATTTTAACTTATTTTCTGTTTCCATGTCCTTTTCCACAATAAAATATTCTTAACTAAATGGGTTTTCAGCTCGCATCCAAAACCTTTGCAAGTACTATTCATTGCATGAACTTACAATGCCAGCATTATTGTTCAGTGACTTTTTGCTAATAGTGATGGCCAGCGGAGGCAAGGTCGAGTTTGGGTTTGCGGTATTTGTAAGATGGGGTTCAGAGTATCGCTTTATTACCAAATTAGGGCAGAATCCGGAGTCTGATGTAATGGTGATAAAATCTCGCAAAAGGTGTTTGTAATATCCAACTTCCAAATGGCATTTCATTAATTTTCTGCTTTGTTGAACTGTATTCAACTTCGGTGTACAAAATAAGTTTGTGTGCAACCCATACCAAAATTGTTCCAGCGAGTACAGATAAGAGATTCAAATTCAACCACAAAAATTCAGACAACAGTGTTGTTTTTGCTTTGTGTTTTTCATGAACTCCTACTTCGGAGTAAGTGCATTCACTGTTTGATTTGATTAAGTGCTCAATAATTAATTCAGCAAATGCTCTGCTAAGTAAGGTGAGCCCTGCAGTTCCTGTTGACCAAGACACAGGGATGTGTACTGAGATGAAGAAAAAATGCATGTAGTCACAGATGAAATCAGTAGTGGTGTTTGGTTAAAACTAATCAGTTATGCCTCTCCAGTTCTGCACTCACTTGAGCGGACCATGTGGCCTTTATTACAAAATTAGGATTTCATTTTTTTAGTTATTTCAGTTTCTCTGTTCTCTAATTTTCTATGGAAACAGTCAGTTGTTTGTATATTGGAGACCGTACATGTCAAGTTCTTTGTTTTAGTTCATTGCTTTTGGCCTTGACGCAGAAAACAAAAATTTCATCAAAGTTGTGGAGACAGATAGGATTTTAATCTAAACCATATTAAAAGTTGAAACCCTCCATGACCATGGGGTTTCTTAGGGTTCAGCCGTGAGCTACCTCCTGCGCTACCTTTGGGAAGGCCAGAGATTTTTCTTTTGTAATCTGAAGACACTTTGCTCTTCTGGTTGACTCAGTACCAACTCGAAAACTTGATGATACAGTCCTGTGAAGCACTGTTGTGTTGGCCTTAGGATACTCTGAGGAACTGCCTAGGAAGGCAGGGTCTCCCGGTACCCCAGGCTATGGATTCGTCACAACATTGGCTAAGAAATGCTTTGCTGTTGTTGGGTTACCTTCACATCACTCCAGTTGCATGAAGTTATATGAAAATAAAAGTAGATGTTTGCAGCATGGAAAGAGAGTTTCAAATGTTCCCCAACAACAAATAGATGAAGAAACAAAAGGAAATTTTGTGCTTAATTTGTTCTTACCAAGTTTAAATGGGTAAGATCTCTCTCTCCATCTGTCAAGCTGATATGGTGTAGACAGGTTTCTGACACACAACTTGCACTCGCTTGGACTCACTGAAACTCTTGTGTAATTGCACCCCCGGGATGCACCTTTCAGTGTGAATTGTTTCTCTTGCTCTTTTCTCCTTCCCGTTATCCATATGCTTTCTATTTCAATAGCTGTAGCTCGCTTTATTTGCTTGGTTTAATTTTCATTTAAAGTTTCTTCTAAGAAAAAAATACAGATATTCAGCTGCAAATATTTTTTTAATCTCTTTGAATGTTTTTGGTTATAGGGTATGTTGCCACCACATAGAAAACCCTTTCCACATTACCCCCATGACAGAACTTTTCTCCTGAACTCTCCTAGTGTCCTTGCACTACCCTTCTGCAGCTGTAATAAGAATTAAAACTTCATGGGAATGTACCCAGTCCACAACCACATCAAAGCTGTGGTTGAAGTCCAGTTTTCAAACAACCCCCAAAGTTGGCCAAGTCTGGTGTTTCAGTTTTGATTTGATATGTTATATAGAGGCCCTACTTGGAACTTCAGCGAAGGCTGGAGAGCAGACACCAAGTTCCCAAAAGCTAATTGCTGTCTGGACTGAGGCAACATCTCGTTTATCCATTCCTGTAACTTGTCCACATGAGTTGTTTTATCTTCTTTTTCACCAAAGCACCACGTAATTTGTCTGGTTTTAATATTGACCAGTAGTAATTTCTTAATGTGAAGAATGTGCAGTGAAGGAAAATCCGTTTACAGTTCTTTGATAGATCAGTTCCATTTTTGTTCACATTTGCCAGTTTTATTGACTTTATTTTTAAGGAAAAATGATTACGTGGAGTCTGGTTTTAGTCGAGGACTTTTCTGTTTTATGTGAGGAACAGACAAAGACCTGTCGCATCAGAAGAGTAAAATTAGGCAGGGAAAAAAGTGTTCTTTCCCTTCAACAAATAAATCAAGTGCTTCCACTGTACAAGAATATACAGCAATGTAACACATGTGGGCACTAAGGATAAGCAGACACATCAACAGAGGGAAATCTTTGACAAGTTTTAGGAACGTCACTTGGACATGGGATGTATCTTAGTAGACAGTCTGTCACTTTTATTCCCTAATAACTTTTGACAAGAGACAGATAATACTGGAGAGTTTATTTTAAGGTAGATTGTTTAATTTTGTGCCTGTTCTCTTTCTTTCTTCTTTTTTTTTCTTTTTTTTTTCCCTGGATACTTTCCCTTTTTCATACCAAAAAAAAATACTGCCCCAGCTATTTGTTAAGTTTGGGGTTTTGGGGTAAATAGCTGGTTATATTTGGGAAGGAAGCAATGGATGCAGAGAGCAGCTGGATGCTGTCAGAGCGTCAGTTCCTTGGCTGTGGGAGTCATGCCCCCCGCTCCCACCCCTCTGCCATGCATCGCACCCCCAGAGCCGGGAGGCAGCTCAGGGGCTACCAGGTCTCCATCTGTAGGCAAGAGACGATACTCCTGAGCTGTCCCCAAGGTTCATGTGGAAGAATACAGCTTTTTTCCTTTTTTTTCTTTTCTTTTTCTTTCTGGATGCATGGTGGTCTTTGGTCAGGTGAGCTCTTGAGAGCACTGGTGGGTACTCCTGCGCAGAGCGGTGCGGGTGGAGGTCGGTCACAGCCCTTGGGTCCCTGCAAGCCCCAAGCCTTCCCTGGCACGACTGAGCAGACTCCCGAACTGTATGGCTGTTCAGCAGTGGATCAGATGTCTAAAAACATAGATTATCTGAACAGTACTTGTGCCAAAAAGGAGGTTTAAACATCAGGATCTGCAGAAAAGAAACGATTTATGTGTTAGCCAGTGCTTGAGCATGCTTGGTGCAGTTAGCTGGTGCTTTGCCATCTCTCTGCTTCCCGCTCCACTCTCACAGCACCAAATACATCCCGAGGCTGAGCACCCCGAGAAGCGGTGAGTGCCCTCGTCTCCCATCGCTTCCCACGGTCAGAGGGCACTGGGGAGGAGCGGTGAGGCAGAGGCAGAGCTAGGCAGCTGTGTGACAGCAGCCGCTCGCTGCCTTCTGGGGCTGGCTCGTTTGGGATGCAGGATTCGGGACCAGAAGAAACATAAGAGTCCTCTTGGGACCAACGTGGGAACGTAAGGGCGGTCCAGAGAGGCTGCACCTGGGAGGAAGGAGATTTTTTTTAAAGCTCTTGGAAGTGGGTAAATCTGGGTGATGATGCTTTGTCTTTTCTAGCTTCCTGTCTTACACAGACTGATTTGTTATACATCTGGGGCATGATCGATAGGTGAGGCATTGAAATACTTACTCGCCAAATTGGAAGGACACAGAAATTCACCGTGGGAAACAGGCATGTTCCCGTAGGCTGGAGCACCCCCAAGCCACAGTCTGCCTCCAGGCATGTCCCACAGCCTCCTCCAAGAAGGGGGCAAGAAGTCTTAGTCCAAACAGAGAGAGGATAATTTGCCCCTGAAGAATTTTCTTTCAGGTTCAAACCATCTGAGTTCTAGGTTGGTTGGTAAAGTGTTGTTTGAGAGGCTGTTTCAGTAAAACACATATCAAAGCCCTTCTTGAATCAACAAGTTCTTTGCATCAGTTGGTGTCTTACAGTGAGAGTTTGCCAAAGTTTATGTGAACATGTGTTTCACTTTGCATTTTCTGTATTTTAGTGATGTTTTACAGCAGCGGGAGCGTACAGCAGAGGATCAAGGAACTCTCTGTTAAAAAAAGAGGAAAAGATCCATCTTGCCTCACTGAATTTATACAGTAAAATTACGAACTTGGACCATGAGGGTTATAACTGTAGCATTTCTGAGCCCTCACATCAATAAAGTGTTTTGCTTTCCGTTGCCTGTGGTTTTAGAAGCAGGGATCTTGCAGAAATACCAGCTTTAGCTCATCAAAAGATTTTGCTCCATTCTCACCGTTCTCTTGCTTAAACACTCGATCAATCATTTATGAGTCTGCTGCATGCAGCCTTCACCTTTCCTTGGACTTGGTAGCACTATTTCTTTCCACCCTAACTTACACAATAATCTTACAGCTTAAAACGATGAGCCTGTCATTCCTTACTGGATGCATGTAAAACTTAAACCCAATCAAAAAGTCCAGATAAAAGTAAACAGATGGGTGTGTACATGGATGTCTAAAACCTGCTGCTATACTAAACCTTTCTGAGAGCACTAAAGAGAAGCTTATCCTTTAAACTCTCTTTATAAGGCTTTATGAGGGAATAATTTGTAGCTTTTATTTTTCAGGGGGGGCAACCATCCAGTGAAAAAAAATCTGTCTGGAGTAAGTGAAACTGATAGTCACCAAAGTATGTGTTACAGTTTGGAAACATCTGTGAGAGGCTGTCACTGAGAACAGGCCAAAAAGGGAGCCTGAAAGAAAAATTAGAAAGGAGGTGGAATGTTATTAAAGCTATAATTATAAACATAGGAGGCACTCTGATACTATTTCTTTTCTTTAAAACTGCCATGTGAGCAGGACTTGCTGCCTGGGAGTTTGCAGCATGGGATCCAGGAACCCTTTTTTAGGATAGAGGGGACGATGCACGTTGTCTCAGCAGATTTATGCGTTCAAATAATGAATTTGGACCATAAGAGTTATGAACTGTAGGATTTCTAATAGTAGGGTTTTCCACTGGCTGTAACTCAGCTCCAGTAGGCAGGTAATTGATTGAAGGAAATATGGGCTGCCCCTTCGCTGGAAAATGTTTGACTCCTGACTGGCTCTGAAATGCGAAATCCCCGGTCTGCTCCCACCATCGCGTAGTGTGTGGACATGGTCCATCATCCAGCGTGTAGATGCAAATGTTTTGGAAAGGGCTTTAGAAAAGTATTTCCACCTCTGTTTTCCTTGGTACCAGCTGCTATTGCACCCTGAAAATAAAATGAGAGCTGATTCCTTTGCCTCTTAAGGAAAGGGCATGTTAAACCAATGTTCGTAGTGGTATGCGTTCAAATTTCATACACTGTTTGTTTGGGTGGCTTCAGAAACGTTGCGTTGGAAGATGGGCACCAAAGCTTCACCACGGTCAAGGGATGGGCTCCAGCAGTAAATAAGTTGTGTAGGTGCTGGGAAGGACCCACCTCGCGGGGGACTGCCGCGGTCTGTGTCCTGTCACCTGGGGCCAGAGGGTGCCCGTCTTGGTGGCCGCGCTGATGGCTCAGGGTGCAGGCAGGAGCAGCAACGGCCTTGCAACGCTTACTCCATGTAATTAAACACTCCGGCAGTGCCAGTGGGCAGCAGCTGTTTTGAAAATAACATGATGGAAACGTGTCGGGACATTTTGGTGGCAGTAAGCCCATGAATACTTGCAACTGAGAGCGCCCTGTCTCTCCTTTGATGCCCCAGTCCCTGCCCTAGTTTCAAATGTCCTTAAGGTTGGCTGCGTTAATGAGAGTCGCTGGTTAATTTGCTTAACTTTGAAAAGCTGTAGTTCGTGGAGCATGTAGATAACTTAGGGCACGTGAGTAGTCCCATTCAAAAGACTGGGTCTGCTCGTGTGTTGTGCTCGTGCCTGGAGCTGTTAGTCTCCATTCAGCAATGTAATTAAAACCACTGTTGGTGATGGGCAAGCGAGACGGGCTCTTCTCCATGCTCTGAAGTGTTTAAATTTAATGGCAAATTTCATAAACAGTCAATAGGCGCTGAACAGATTGTTCATGAAGGGTGATCCTGACGGCACGTGCCGTTTTATAGTCTCTATATAGGGTGTTTTAAAAATTTATCTTTATGTTAATTTTTTTGTGGAGCTCATGGACACGCTCCAGTTGTGCTCTCCGTGCGCCCAGCTGGGGCTTTTGTAGCGATTTTGAGCTTAAGAATACAGGAAATGTAGATGGGAAATGTGGGGGGAAATTATTTTGTGGTGTTAATACCATTTACAGAATTGTTGTGGTGTATTGAAGATTATTGTATGGTTTTTTTGTGACACCTGAGGCCATCAAAGTCACACCATGATAGTGAGAAATTCCACTTTCTGTGGCTTGCCTGCAGAGAGTGAAAATGAAGTGTATCACGTGGACATTATCTGTTGTGTAAAATGGAGGGATTGATGGCTGTTGCTGATGGAGTATTTTTTTTTTTCTCCCTGTGGTGGCTTTTGTGTTCACTTATTTAATTCAGCTGCGGTCTTAGAAAAACTTAAGATACCAGTTTTGTCTCAGGTGACTTTCTGGTCAAGGGTGTTATAGAAAAATATTTTACTGCTAGATGGGGGTATAAGAAAAAATTGTATCTTTAGAGAAGCTTGAATGACTCCAAATTTCTTTCCTTTTGCTTTGTGTTGTTATTGCTCATCCTTGTCACTACTGGAACACTGATGCTTTTGGAAATACCTTTTCAACGTGGTCCTACAAGTTAGCCGGTAATGAACCAGACCTATCTAGCCTGAGAGATCTTCGCTTAGCATCAGCGAGACAAATGGCCTGCTTAAATATGCACAGGTTTGTGTTTTCCTTGATCAGGATTGCCGTGCTTTGCCCTTAGTTGTACTTACTTCTTTTCAGTTTCTTTATAAAGAAGGCCTTGTAGTCAAGTGGTCAGAGCAGGAGCTAGCAGTCTGACCCGGGTTGTGCCCATGACTCAAATTGCACTGAGTCAACATGCGTGTCGGCCAATCCAGGCTGCAAACTGAATTATTAAGAATGACTTCAGTAAAATTTTGCATTTGGATTTAGCTTACATGAAGTAGAAAAGGTTTTAAAGCTGTTTGAACAGGGCAGTTTTAACTGGAGAGGGTTGTTTTGGTTTGGTTTTTTTTAAATCTATGTTTGTGTTCTGCTCCACCATGTATTTATTTTAAAATCTAGTTGTGCATCAACACATTCTCAATCTGAAACGTAGATCTCGGACTGAGATGTTTTAAATGTTTGAACTGAATCCAGTTTTAAAGTACCACAGTTATCTAAGAAGTACATCAAAGTTTCCTTCAGTGTTCATTTCTCATTATTATCTGGTCCGGAGCACTGATAGTTTTTCAGTATAATTAGTGTATGTGTTACCGTAAGTTCTCTTTCTGATCTTGCATCAGATGTGCTCTTGTGTTTACAGAAAAGAATCTCCTCCAGTATCTGTGAGCCTAAGTTTTACTATGTCAAAAATAAACTTTCGCCCTGAGTCCACAATTTTAGATACCGGATCTGTGTACTATCAGGTCACTTAGAAGTACTGGTTTGGTTTTCTTTGCGCATGGACACATATGGTTTGCATTTCTATCAAATTCCTCAAAGTACCCAAATGAGTTAACGGTAGCTCTGTTCCTCTCTGCCAGCTTTAGGTTGGCTGTGGCAGGACGGTTGATAATAGATGTAAAATAATGTCTGCTGATGCCAAATTGATCCCCCCAAGAATTTCTTGAAACTTGAACCAAAAAAGTGAGTGTATTTACCCTTCAGCATTTTGTGTTAGGTGACTCTGGAGTTTTGGATCTGGTACTAGCAGCCTTAAATCTTACATTGTTAAACCAGACTTGTTGTTTCTTATTTTCCTGGAAAAAAGATGTGCTCCCATGGCTTGGGGTGACAACCAGACAAGTGCAGAATACTCCATCTGGGTAGGAATAATTAGCTGGTTAAATAGGAGTTCCTCAAAAAAGGGTCTAGGACTCATAAACTCAGCATAAATCTACAATATCTTATGTTGTAGGGAACACGTAGTAATTCTGCTCAGGGCTGGAAAAGCCTGACCTGGAGTACTTTATCCAGTTTCAGGCATCTTTTTGCAGGAAAAGTGTGTATCATACAGCCTAAAGCTGAGAGGAGAGCAACAAAAATGAGAAGAAATCCAAGAAAATATGTCTTAGAAGAAAGTAGTGGAAGAGAAGCATTTGGCCAACGGGGTTTGCAAACTTCCGTTTGGGTTTCTAGATAGAATTGCTGTTTGTGGGGGAATATTCATTATCCTTTTCCTATTCTGAGGTGCCCTATGTTAACGTTGAAATTTGTTTGGAACTTGGAGGGAAAAGTCCATGTTACAGGAGGGGAAAGGAAGCAGTGGGAAGCCCTCTGTGCACGCATGGCCTCTGTGCCAGCTGCTTTCAGGAACTCCTGGGTCATCATGTCCAAATCTTTGCTATTTCGGGCAACCACATCACAGAATCCCATTCATAAATTTCTCAAGTACCATTATAAAAATAGTTTGATTTTATTTATTTATTTATTTTATTTTTTGCCTCCATTGCTCTGATATGAACCTTGTGCCTCTAATCTGGAGCCTCATCTTTAACAATCGTCTTTGAGTGTTTTAAACGTTAAGGTAGCCACATGTGCACTTTATTTTTTCTTCATTGCCCTTTGGCTTCTTGACCACCCAACTGGGTGGGGGGGCAGAGGGTAATGAAGGGGTAGTTTTCTAGCTTAAACCACCCAAGTTTTTTTATTGTCTTCTAGAAAGACAAGCTTCTCCCTCCATCGCTGCCACCACCCTCAGTCATTTTGCATCCGTTTAAATTTGAGTTAATGTTTCTGAAATAGGGGATGATGAGTACTGCAGGCAATATCCCAGAGAAACGCTGCTGTTGCTCTTTCATCTTTACTGGAAGTACCTTGCTTGATATACCCTAAATTGTCATTTGCCTTTTTCTGAGCTGTCTCACAGAGGAATAGTTGTACTGTGACATGTAAGGAAGGAGTCCTGAAGTATCCTGCAATGCTAGACAGAGCTACCATGTGATACCTCTGGAGGAGATTAGGAACAGCCTGTGTTTGAGCAGAAACCACGTTCCACTGTACTGAGAGCTCTGATGGGCTAGTAAAGGAATTACAGTCATAGGAAAGATATTTTTGTGGGTGTTCCTTGAAATCGAGAAGTCCCGTTGCTTTTGGGGACAAGGTGGACAGGCAGTGGGCTTGCAGTTTGGTCATAAGGTGTTAGCTGCAAGTTGGTTTGACACTGTTTTCTGCTGTTCTGCTCTGAGACCACCTCTGCAATCAGTAGTGACTAGAAGTTCTCAACAGAAAGTGTCTCCCAAGACCAAGACACGGGTGGCTGTGGGAGCGGAGGAGCGTTGTGTTAGCCATTTCTTACACCGTCGTGAGGGGGCTCGGGCAATCCAGCAACTTGAAGTTGTTACCTGTAGTAAAAACAATTTCTGCGTGATTTACAAGGAAGAAGAGGTTTACAAGGTTGTCCCTTAACTGACACGAGAGAGGACCTGATGTACCAGGTGAGGTTTTCTAGAGATTGAGCAAGAAACATGTCAGCTGGTTTTTTGGAGGTGAGGGTCATGAAGAAGTAGTATCCCAGCTAATCACCCTCATCTCTTTCAGTAGAGGGAATCGCACATCCTCATTGTGGACAGCAAGTCCAGTTTCTGAGAGGAGGTATTTCTTACAGGAGTTTAGGCAAGAGATCAGATTTAGAAAACTGAAAAAATGTTTGGTCAGGTGTGGCTTACCACATTCTACGTGGCTATCTCTCACATACTCTGAAAAGTTCGAGAAATTTATTGTCACTGGGACTTGAGCAGAAACAGCTTTGTCTTTGATACCTACAAAGTAAGGAGAAGGCAGAACTGTCAGTAAATGGTAAAACCAGTTAAGTATCCTTCCCCAAACCAAAAGACCGAGACTCCAGCTCAAGGGCAGAATGAACCTCGTGCCAGTGGTGGGGATACTGATGCATTTTAGGATTGCAGAAGCTTGGCATCCCAGCTTAAACTGCCAGCCATTGCACCCATGAGGACTGTGACCCATGATGATGCAACTAGTGTGCCGCGTTTGGTTCCTGATGATGAAACAACAAGACTCCGTTCAGAAGGGCAGAGTTTTAAAAGGTCATTGCTGGGTGGAAATTTTTATCTGCTGAACGGAATCAATATTTTGCAATTTGTAAATCTTACAGCTGTGTGGTGCGCCCCAGTGATGTTAGTGGATTAATGAAAGATAAATGGCTGTCTGCACACGAAGATACCTTTCCCCCCGCCTCTTTTTTTCCTAAGGCATAGCAGCAGCACAACCAGTCACTTCGGTTGTGCTGCTACTAAGAGTTTCCATATTTAAACAGTACTCCAGATTGTTTATTGAAGTGGGTAAGCAATACTCTGGGAATCGCACCATAAATTTCCCAAATAAATAGGCATAAGGAGAGAAGCCAAACAGGATGCAAGTGCTAAAAAGCCTCAAGATTAGCAAGATGTGTCCCCTTCTGTCAAATCAGCAAGTAATTGTTTTACTATGAAAAACAGCATTTCAGATACAGATTTTCTACAATTGGCTGATTTTGGTGCTTGGCTTCTTAAATCTTGCTTAAAAGGTCACAGGCTGAGTCCCTTCTAAGAGCATGAGGGCTGATTAGCAAGCGGAAAGATTAGCAAAGAAAGCACTTGATATTTTCTTGTCCAGGGAGATCCCGACAGGGCACTGCAGGAGTTGTTACGCAGGCTGGAGTAGGTGCGATGAGGCATTTTTTTCCGCTGGAACATCATGTTCAGGGGTGACAGCATTGGTCTGTAGATATTTTCTCTTGTGAGAACTGGCATTCTAAAAGCTTTGGGCTGGGTCAAGTCATACCTATGTGTATACTTGCTCCAATTTTCAGTACCATTAGAGCATCCAGCCTTCCACAAAATACAGTTTTGTGATGTACTATTGTGGGACATTAGTCAAGAAGACTTTCTGTGTTTTCTCAAGTTTCCTTGAAGCATCTTGTTGGACTGCTTTGCCTGGAGCTGTCAGGCAATCACTGTCCTGCCTGTCTTCGGTCACAAGGGCTTTGCAGGCAAGAACCAGCCCGCAGGTAGGGAAGGAATAAGGAATACAAGCTGTTGATCTGGGTTATAAATACTTCCTGAAGGAATACGGTTAGAGACAAAAGTTATCAGGAAAGAAATCTTAGTTTCATATAAACAAAAATCATGCTTGTGTTAACATTAGGTAAAGAAAATAAATAGATTCAGAAATATGACGTGTTGTAACATTGAAATATTTCTTCATGTGAGCACGTGTAGTTATTGATAGAGGTGCAGTCACTATTCACTGTTTGGGGGCCCTCATATCCTTTGTGTATGTATTGGTGGTGTACAAAATGCCTGTACTCCACCCTGCTCTCTTCACTGCTGCTGGAGGAGCTGCTTGGATGGAAGCTGTTCCTCAGGGAGGAGATCTGACATAGCTTTCCCTAACCAAGTCCCCCACCAGCGTGCCCACACCACACCCCCCAGTTTATGGTCTCTTACAGGCTATAAAGCCAGGGAAATCGATTGCACGCACATTTTATCCCAAGTATATCTGCTGCTGCTCCTCTATGGCTCCCATATTGGCAAGAAACGTATTTACATCACTTGGAAGGTCGTCTTGTTTTCCTCGAGGTTTTTATCACACGAAGGAGGGGAACAGGGCCATGCGTGTCTGTGTGCTTGGGCGCTGGCTGCAGGTGATGCCCTGGTGCTGTTGAGCCAGGTGAAGTACCTGCACCTCTGTATGTCTTTACCAAGCAGCTAGTGGAAGGATGCCTTGATCTTGAGTTGCGCTGGAGAGTGACAGTGTGAAAATAAAAACTTACACTCCTAGGAATTTTTTTCAACCACTGCAACTGGTTCAAATATTTTAAATATTGTATGTCTCTCAAATTAATGCATTGTGCAAAAGCTGATCCAGCATTACGACACCTGTTCCACCGTAACCACTGTTGCTCTATCACATCACTTCACAGAATATCTCCGATACATAGCCAGTCATAATAAAAAATAGCAACAGCTATGGGTTCCAGACATTCAAAAGGTTAGTAAGGCAAATGGTTCAAGGATGTTACTAGCGAGCTCTCTCCATTAGATTTGAAATCAGTCAGAATTGCACCACCTTCATTTATATTGACCTAGTTGCCCTCTAGTCCTTTAAATACCAGTATTGACATCATTACTGTGGTCAGGAAGAAGGACTTTTCTTTGTCTTAATCAGCAATAAATTTATTGCAGGTTTGAAAGCAATCACTTCAAAGTAATTTCTGAGTAGCTTGAATATTTAAAAAAAAAAAAAAGATAGAGACTATTCATGAGACTAGAAACCTAGCTGGCAAAAATGCATCATGTTTTGTAAACTGGCTGAACTAACCAACCAACATAGAGTATGTGTTATTAAAAAGCAATAAAGTTTGCAAATAGCAGTTTACAATATATTTTGAGAAAGTTTATGGAATAACCAATATGCTAAAGGACAGTATCCAAAGAAATTACTTTTCTAAATATTTTGGTAAAACAAGATTTTTTTTTCATGCAGAGTATTGTTTTTCTAAATGTTTCAATGCTTGAAGATAAGCAATATATTAAAGTTTAATTCCATTTTATTCCATTGTTCAGGTTTTTTTTCACTGAACTGATAAACATTTACTAGATAAATGAACAGAACGTTTTCCTTTTTAAAAAAAAAAAAAATAGAAGACAGCAAGTGAAATATTATTCTGCTAACCAAACCAGAAAAACACAATAAAACCTCGTCTTAAGCTTATAAACTTAATCACACTTTAGAGGAAAATAAATTCCTCTCCTAAATTCTGGGATGAAACCTTGGCCCTCTATAAATAACAAGGTTGCAACATCTTCAATGTCTTTCTCAGGAAATATGAAAACAAATAATGTTTTCTCTTTTTCTCTCTATCTGCATTGATGTCAAATGCGTGCTCTTGGCAGGAGTTGCCATTTCCTTTCTTACCCAGCGTATCTTCAGGCAGACCATCACCGAACACATGGGTGTGATGCATTTTGGTTTGCTTCATGGCTGTATTTTGCTAAAGTCTCAGAGCTGTAGAAATAATTAAAAAAAAAACCCTAAAACATTTTTTAGTGGAGCCTTACATTGTACAGTCCAGGAGCGACTGATACCATTTGCTTGCTGGCCCATAATGGAACAGGTACAATTTGGGAATTAACAGAATATTTGGCTACCAAAGAGACATACTGTTTGAAACTGTATCATTTCTATTTTTTTGTTTGGTGGGTCATATGTTTATGGTGCTCAGCGTTGTTTCATCAAGGGAGGAGGCTTTGTACCTGGTACTAAAGCGAGAATATTGAGAGTATGTCATAGGAAGACTAAGGACCACCTGGTGATGCTTGTAGTTGTTAGTCTCTTTCTGGGGACGATTTCTCAAAGAATAATGAACAAAACAGAAAGGGCTCACTCTTTTGCTATCCATCTCACACTTTTTGAGATAAAATACTGGACTATAGTTGCCCTCTATTATTACTGGTTTCAGTAGTGCAGTAGTGTCATAGATGATCATCTTAATGATTAGAAAAATTGTCCTTTTTTTTTGGAGGACATCTCTTTGATTTTGCCAAGATGTCCTTGTTTATACACAGGTTGACCACAATGATCTTTCAAAATATGTGTCTTAGGTTCTCATGATATGAACTCGTATTGGTTGGGTTGGGCTTTAGTTTGTTTTGGGGTTTTTTTGCAGGGGTGGGGGGGGCGTGGTTAAGTGCCTACATGCTGGCTGTGGACCCTGCCTTCGTGCAGAAATCTGCTTCTTTAAGGGCCATACCTTTGGTATGGATTCTGAGGTCCTTTTGGAAAAGTACTGCTGGAGAACAAATGCGAGCAAGTTAAGAATGAGACCTGGAAATCTGGATAGAGATTTTGGCCCAGTTGCCTTTGACCACCTGCAGCACCCACAGAGCCCTCCATGCTCTGCTACTTTCTGTTTTACAGTCGACAGCAACTTCATGGCAGTTTCCTCTCCTTTGGTCTTTGGTAGTAAATGTGGATTGACTGATGTGCCTTTGGATAATCCAGGCTTTTTAGTAAGTCTGTCCCCGTTACAAAACCTACAGAGCAGCACTTTACACTTAGACTCGGTCTTGACTGCTCCTTTGATATGAAGATGTACTAGATAGTAAAGATTGTCAAAAGCTCATTAAGGATGGGACTTGGTGAGCCTGGGCTCCACATTGCTGTCATTATCAGCTTCCCTGCCGAGGGCCAAACTACAAAGAATGTCTATCTCTGCTCAAACATTTCAAGTGTGCCTTTCATCTGGGGGTCTCGAAATGCCTTACCAAGGCACTGCCCAATCCTTCCTTTTGCTGGCACTGAAGGGAAGCTGGCTTTGTTGACAGATTAGTTTGCTGCTCCAAGAATTTTGCCACCCAAGATGGGACCACCAGGAATTCTAAGCAGGAGTATCTTATTTTCTTATAGCGTGCGTTTCTGCACCCTCTGGCGCAGGGCAAGCTAGCTGGCTGGCACATGGCACCTTTCTGGAGCATTAGCCTCCGTGCAAGTCAGATCTCCGCTCTTCCTTAAAAACAAGGAGACTGCCTGGTTGCATAGTCACTTCTTACGTCTTCTGCCTCTGGTATGCCTCAACTTAGTTCATTAAGACTGGAGAACGCAGCGAATGGTGTTCTCATGGATAGACAAGAGTTAACAGAGCTTTTCCGCTCCATTGATTTGCGTTCACTTGCTCAGGGAGAGAGAGATATGGTTTCAACTGCCAGTGAAACTTAGCAGTTTATGGTCATATAGCAGTGTTGCTCCACATGTAAGTTAAAACTGCAGAAGAAGTATGAAGAAAAATTGCTAGAACCAAGCTTTTGCTCAATGCAGGATTTTGGTTTTATTTCCTCAAAGAGCACGGAGCTAGAGGCTGCACTGGGACCTTGGATAAATATCAGCTACCACCATCTCGCTATCAAATGAGCTCCACCTGCTTCGGCACACCCAAAGAACATATATGAGGTGGAGTTTTGCCATACAAAACCCAACCCCACCCGGAGCGACCGGCTCTTTCAGCGCAAACATAGAAGAGCTGCGGTTACTGAATGTGGTGGCTGTAGTCAAAACCACCTTTATCAAGTTAGCAAAACCTGCCAAGACTTCCATGCCTAAGTCTATGCAGTCTGAATGCTCTTCTGACTTTGATGCATGGAAATTTAGACATGAGTGCACACGTTTCAGGATTAAGACTTTAAATGGGAAACCTCTTGGATCAAAAGCAGCTTTGCCAGTCAGTATATACTATGGGCTGAGCCCCAGGTTGCAGGCTATGACTGATATTTTAACAGTAAAACTGATAATCTTTGGATCCTCATTTTCACATGGTTGGTATAAGGAGCTCTTTGTCCTAGCCTGGTAAAGGAAAATACACTTAATATTTTAAATGTATTTAGATATCTTTAAAAGCTGCTGTGAGAGTTTAGGTGTACATTGTCCCAATACATACCAATTTTTTCCCCATAATCTCTTTTTTAGTATTTTTTTCCTCTACTCTTACTGCTCCTATTGGTAAAAACTGCCTTCCCTTGGAACATTCAAACAAAAATAATGAGCATCATAACCCTTCAAAACATGACTAACAGGATTCGTAGAGCACAGATTCAGTGGATCTTCCATATCTAGTCCATCCTCTTGTTCTCACGATACATATAACTCAGAATATGACATTGCAGAGTGCATTCAAGGAAGTCATCAGTACACATTTTGGAAGTCAGCAGTAACTCACATAAGAAAGAGGATTACAGCCTTTAGTCCCAGTGCATTTCAATGAATCACGCCAGTGCTTCTGGTCTCATTAAAACTAATATAAAATGCAGAAAAATGTTGCAAGAATTATTCTGTATGTGTAGCAAATTAACTAGGAGCAGAATTTCGCTCACTTTGTCTATTGTGCTATGAAGTACTATCAAATTACAGAAATACAGAAATAATTTGTAAAACCGTAGTTACAGTTTGCAAAGAACCATCTGCAGTGGACTTGAGCGTGGCTTTAATGCTGCTTTTTGTGGTATAGCAACAGAAGCAAATCTGAAATATTTTTCCAGTGTCTGGTAGAAGAAGAGTGCTTAATTTAAGTATTTTAGAACTATGTCTGAAAACAGACTTACTTAATAGAACATTAAATAGTTGTTGGTAGTTGCGGGGGGGAAAGTGCAACTTGTCTTGCGGGGGGGAGGCTCTGTGTGTTTTTCCAGGGTCTAAATAAATGGGCAGTATGAGTCTTGTTATGGTAGAATTTGTATCTGCTGGTCCTTTATGTGCTGTTGAAAATGCCATTTCAATCAAAATGTTCATTTTACTATCATTATGGATTTTAAGTGATTTTGCTCTTTGTTTTTACATTTCACAAGGCTTGTGTCAGATTAGATGTGTTCAAGCCTAGGGCTACATACTGCAAACAGGGTAAATTAATCTTTAAAAACAAAAATAGAAGGGCAGAAATAGAAATGATGTCATAGTTGTGTGTCCTTCTAACCTTCTTTTAACATGTTGCTGACAATAATAGATCAATAACTTCAAAGCTGTAGACAGCCTTCCAGGAAACTGCAGCCCCACTCTAGAGACCCACCGTTGGTAAGTCAGTACTGAGAAATACAGCTAAGCAAGCGGATGTTTCAAATAATCCTGCCAGGAGCTGTATTTTCTCCACCCATATGACAGGAGTTGGTTTTCAGGCTCCCAAATACCGGACAAAACGTCTCTGAATGAGCTCCGCCGTTCGGCGTAATACAAAGTTCTAACAAAGTTGTCAGCGTCAGCTATATTAAGATTGTCCTGCTTTAAAAGTATTTCTGTTCTGTAAAGGAAACTGTCCTTGGAATCCAAGTTGTATTTCACTGTTCGATCTTTTTCCTTTCTTAATGGATTGGATCATAACTTCCTGTTTGCTTCATTAAGGCAATACCCTGCACAGACCTAGGCTACAGCCAAGGTTTAAAATAAATGCAAAAGCAAAGGAGATGGGCGAGTTCCAGGGTGTCCTACTTAGCATGGTGCTACAGAAGATGAAAAGGGCAGGGAGTCCCCGCTCTCCAGGCGGGAGGACGGGAGGTGTCAACATCCCCGAAAGCGTTAATCTTGCCCGGGGGGTAGGTCGGTTGCCTTTTACGGCAGCCCGTTGCCTGCCAGGCCAGTCAATGGTATTAGTGCAACCTCCTGCACCCCCAGAAGTAGTGGAGCTAGAGGCAACAGCCGGCTGTTCGCAACTGGAGAGGCCAGGGAAAATTTAAATCAAATGGTCACAGATGTGGATCTAATCAGTGCTTAACTTCTGGACTTTGAACAGAACAAAAGTTCAGGACACGTACGAGTGCTCCTTGGAGAGCTCTGTGGTTCCTGACCGGGCTGTTGGTCTCAGGCCAGTGCCTCGTAAACAGGTGTCAGCGTCCCAAAAAAGAACTCCCCTCTTTGCCAGAGGCGGGTATCCTCGCTGGCGTTCCCGCGGCAGAGCTTCGCGGGCCAGGAGGAATGACCCATAGGTCAGGAATGAAACACGCTGGTGGGGTGGCATACTGAGGCTTCCTTGACATTTGCCTTGCCTTATTTTTCCCGAGCATGAAGCGGGGATTTCGGGCTCCAAATCTGACAACCTTTTAATATATCAGGAGGAAAAAAAATAAATAAAACCAAACCAAAAGAGAGGAGGAAGTGATAGGTGAGTCGCTTGGGAGAATTTTTTATTTTTTATTTTTTCTTCGTAGCCCAAGGATTAACCTGTAGCTTTGAATTTGGAAGATAGAGGAAGTAAAGAAATGGGTAAGAATGTGCTGAAGGAGGATTCTGCTGCTAGGGGGCAATATATAGTAAGCAGAAACACACTAAGGCGTTTTCTCTCAGTATCTATCAAACTTTTTTTTTACAAAGAACCCAAATCCTAAAAATATCCAACATACTGCAAACACTAGCATTTCTTCTGCAGAAAAAGCATAGTATAAACAAAATATACAACCTATATTTATATGTGTGTGAGTGTGTTCGGTTTGGTTTTTTTTTTTACATACATATATATGTGTGTGAGTGTGCATGACTTCCTTAATATGCTTCCACCCTATTGCAGTAGGGTCATTACCAGTTCTGGGACCTGTGCACAGCACTTTTACTTGTTAATTCACATGAAACAAATGTCTTCAGTTCAAGAAATCTGAACCCCAAATGCTAGTATTCAGAAGCTTTTTGAAGAACTGGTTTTACGGCTCCTTTAAAAATATTCGCTCAGGGAATTTATCCTGCGTGATTCTTAATTTTTCGTTCTGAATTCTATCACAATTTATGTGAGGCAAAAAGATAAGAATGTGGATATTTAAACATCTTAAATCAGATGGTCTTGTAACTCTCCTGCTTATTGCTTGTTGAGAACAAGTGGGACAGCTAACTTAGGTGGCTTTATGACTTTTTTGTTCTAGCCACTTTCTTAAACATACTCCTTAAAAAAGAAAACAAGGGGCAATAAGAGAAGCCAGCTTCAGCGAAGTTATTGGTTTCAGGTTGAGCAGTGAAAAATAGTTGTTCATTTGTTTAGATATATTTATGCTGACTTGATGATGCTCGTTTTAGAACTAGTGCAGGATGTTTCTGTAAGCACTGCATTGTATGAATGTAATTTTCCATTTGTTTTAATGAAAAATTATTTTTTGCTTAAGAATATCTAGTGGTTATACCTGATTATGACTCTAATATTAATAAGCTAGTTGATCGAGTCTGAGGCTAGTAGTGGAGAAAATACATCCCTTTCTAGAGCAGATTTTCAATTCTTGTTCACCTGGTCACCAAAGTCCAATGAAGAAGCATTGTCTAAATGAGTAAAGGTTACAGCATAATGTGCCGAATTTCTGTGGTTGAAAATTTATTGTTAATTAATTAGTGTTAATTTTTGCAAGAAGAGTTTGAGGACTTTTTACAGCTGTAGCTGAAGTTTGAACAAAGTAGCAGATGTTTGCAAGGTGGGGTTTTGAGGGGTTTTTTATTAATTTAATCTTGTTTCCCCTATTGTTCAGGGTGAGACACTCACTGGAGATTTAGGGGGAGACGTAACTGGTGCAAAGACACAAGACATGCACAGGCCCTCCTTACTGTTACAATGCACTTGTCTCTTCTGGTCTTTTCATTCACCAGTTTCTATCCTCACACTCTCATCTCTGTGATTCATATAAGTTTATCTACTTCAGATGAATATAGTGCTTTCTTATTTTATACTGGAAATGGCCCAGAGCCATTGTACCTGACAGATCTTACAGAGAAATCATTTCAGAATGGCTAAGATATTTCTAACTTTACTGCAGTTTGCAAGGTCATTGTAGCATCTCCGTGCTCCGAATTGCAGCTGCGGGCTCAGTGTAATCCACAACATCCCAAGATCTCTGGGAAAGCTCCTACAGAGAACAGAAAGGTAGCTTGAGAGCTGCTGCAAACATCTGTTTTTCTGTCTTCTTTTTCTTGCTCTTCCATGTTACCTCACTCCTAACAAAAAAGGGACGGCTGTTAAGATATATGTGTGGTCACGCACCCTATGGAGCTGTTCCTAAACACAAGTGCTGCCTAAAAGCCTGTTCTTTTATACCAGCTATGAAAAATACAGCGTTATTAACAGCAAATACGGGAATTACCTGGCAGCGCCTGTGCTAAGGAAGGTAGAAGTTCTGTACATGTCTGACGTTCACCAAATATTTTCTCAAACCTGGTTCATGGATGGGATTGAAATTGGTATCAAATGCTTTTCAGCATTCTGCACTCATACAGAATGTGGATGTTTTGAGACAGGCAAGGAATACTTTAAAGTATATCGTTATATATTGTATACTTGGCAGGGTGTTCTGCAATTCATAGCAAATATTGGGAAATGACAAAGCAATACATAATAAAGTGTAAAAGAAGCATTGGGTGGGTCTGAGTCTATGTTCCAGGAATATTAGGAACTTCTGCTGTCTCAAAATCCATGGGTTTCTGAACAACATCAGCTGTGGATACAGAGGAGAAAGGCCTGATTGGTTATATGGCTGTGTTGAAATACGTTGAATGCTTCTTCAAGTCTGTGTTGTAGTGTTTTCTGGTTAGTAAATAGAGGAGAGTGGGTTAGTCAATGTTAGAAGGCAGCAAAGCTAGCAATCCTCACAATACTCTCCTCTTTCAGCTCCCAACAAAGAGATGTAGATGTGACGTTAGCTGAATTAGGACATTAATGTACTTTGTGCTCTTCATATTACATCTACTATCTTGCCATAAATAATTCTGAACGTGAATTTATTTTGAGATTAAATTATTGTCCTTATTTAATATAATTAACACAAAATAGAGATTCATGTTTTTATGTCTTTAAAATACTCTATTCCATATAAAAAGGTGTTTTGTGTTCTGCAACAGAATGCTTTGACCTCTGCCAAATCAGCATAAGTGAACTAGTTATAATCCCTGTGCGTTTGTAATCTCCGAAGTGGTTTGGCTGGCTTTACTTAGTATTAAATCCTGACATCATCTTTAAGTACAGAAATCAAACTTGTTGTAATTAAGATTGTATCAATGAAGTTCTCACTTCTCACATCTTTTCCAGTAGTCATAATAAACCAAAATTGTATGATTCATTGCCTACTTTAAGTATTTGTTCTTTCCGATATTGCCAGGCTACTGATGTGTAAACAGAAATGTAAATATATGCTTGCGGATGGGTGTTTGTTTGGGCTTGCACAATAGTACTGAATCATTTGAGCAGGTCTCCTTGCTCTGTACCGTGGACTTAACAAAAGCTGCTCAGAAGTTGCTCAGAAGTGCAGCTCCAGAGCACAGGTTGCTCATTGGGACTCAATGAAGCTTGTGATTTTCTGCTCTAAACTTATTCCATCCTAACTGTAATTTCTAAACTAGCACTTTTCAGTTCATGGGTCCATTATGAGATATATAAAATATTCAGATTCATAGTCAGTAAACGGTGCTTCTCTTCTAATATCCTCTGTAATCTGCTGAAGTAACTAGGTTTTCTTTAGTACATGTGTGAAATGAGGAAAAAGGAGAGAAGACTTTTACAGCACTTAAGCTATTGTTTCTAGAAAGTTGTTTCAGGCATTCTTCCTAATAAAAACACAGGCTGTTATGCTTATGAAGTTCCCAAAGTTGGTGGATTATTATAGGAGTATTTTACAGCTATAGAATAAAAGCTTGAGTACATAGGAATCTGCAGCTGATCACATTTGTAGCAATTCCCATGCATTCAGGGAGTGTGTGTGTATATGCATGTGTGTGTTGGGAAAAAGAGAACATACAAGTGTAAGGAATTGTTACAAACATGCTAGTCACTCCCATGAGACAACTGATTTTTTTGGCTGCATCTCTATATTACCCCATAAAAAGCTTCTTTAACTATTGCAAATTGTTATTCAAGTGATTTACTGGGTTTGGGGATGCTGGCCCAAGATCGCAAGCCTGGCATCTTTGCTGAGATAACAAGCTGAGAATTTTAAAGAAAAGCCACGAACAGCAGCACAGATCTGCAGAGATGTGGGCGTTACATGCTGTGCGCATGAAATGTGTAAGGATAATTGCTGCCCAGATTTTATGCAAAGGTGATTCTGTTAATGAGCACTGCAGTTCCTAGGAAAGCGGGCGGCTTCTAGAGAATCGCTTGGGGCAGCAGATTTCCCAGATACGGGAACTGAAATGAAGATCCACAAACTCATGGTGTTTGTGAGTTCCAGAGAAGCATGACTTTCATACTAATAATGTTCATCTTACTCTGATAAGCTCAAGAAATGTGCCAAGGCTTTGGCTGCACCTTCCTCCTCTGCCGCTGCAGGTTGTTGTCCATGCTAAGTCCTGCGTGTTGCCATGAAGAACCTGGACCGCAGGTTCATGCAGTGCCCTCCCAACATTAACGTTGGGTCAGGTTGCCTGGGGCCATGTGTGGTCGAGCTCTGACCATCTCCATGGGTGGATGGAGATTTGCAGCTTCGCTGGGCCCTTGCCCTATTATGTGATCAGCCTCGTTGTTAAAGAATTAAGATTTTTTTTAATGTCTGGTGATAATTTCCCTTGTTGCAACTTGTGTCTGTAGCCTCCCATCCTTTTTCTGTGCACCTGTGAGAAGAATCTGGCTCTGCCATGTCTGTACCTGCTCAGTAAGTAGCTGAAGGCAGGAATAGGACCCCATCGTTTGCCTTTTCTTTGGGCTGCATAAGCACAGGTCTCAGCCTCTGCTCATGCACTCGAGCTGCTTGACCATCTTGATGGTCTTCCACTGGCCTTGCTCAAGTTTGTCAACGTCCTTCTTGTGCTGAGGAGCCAAAACTGGGCACAGCACTCTAGCTGTGGTCTGGCGAGTGTCAAATAGAGGAGAAAATCGCTTCCCTAGACCTGCTGTCTTTGCTTTCTTACTAATGGAGTCCAGTATGCAGCTATCCTTCACCACTGAAGACGATCACTCACTTTGAACCTGTCCACCAAGAGACCTGGGTCCCTTTCTGCAGAGCTACTTTCTATCCGGTCCATGCCCACACAGTTTGTGCTTGAGACTGGTCTGTCCAAGGGCAGGACTTGTTGAGTTTCACGAGGCTGCTCTCAGCCCATTTTTCCAGCCTATAGAGACCCGTCGAAGTGGCAACCTTACCTTCCAGCTTAGCAACCATGCTCCTCAGTTTCACGTCATCTGCAAACTTGTTGGAGAATGTGATTTTCCCTGTTTCTTCCTTCCATGTCATCCCTGAAGTTCAACCAAATCCAGATGGGTAGTTTGGGGAAAAGGAGGAACATGCTCTTAGGCTAAAACATAGCCAAATAAAATGCGATATCTGTGCTCACCTCATCATAAGCTTAGTGGCAGCTCTAGGTAGGGAAGTATTTTTCCTAATGGCTTAATTCTGTACAATTTCTGCTACTATCTGCTCCAGAGACAGAGTGTTGAACTGGTTGCAGCAATAGACTGTTGTAATATAGCTGCTATTAGAGCATGCTCCTCTGCATGTTTTTGTTGTTTGTTTTTTGCAGGAGAGTTAGTTTAGTATCCATTCAAGGCTAAATTCTAAAATTCTTGCTTTATCTTCACTCTTTCAACAAGCAAATCCTGCTCCTTGTGTGGTTTAAAAAAAGGGCATAATGGTGTAGTATTTTACTTCAATGTCAAAATGAATCAAATCTTGGAAAACTTTGCCTTCTGTTGCTTGCATAAGTGCACATATGCAAACACTAGTTTGCATGTTACCAATTATCTGGTTGCTCAGTTTGTAGTGAAATTTTTACATTAAATCCTTTAGCCCATCTCTATACTTAAACAGTAAGTGGAAACAGTACGGGTGTCTGGCAGGTTAAGAGGGACAAACCCTCAGATTTTCGAGACTACTTAAATAAGAATGGTTCAGTAAATCAGATGCAGTACATACATACTTGAGGGGAAATCCACTACTTAGTTTTTCAGCACAAACAAGTGTTTGTTGAAGGAGAAAATGCCTACTGAAAAGGGGAAAACACCATGCCACTTATCATCACCAGCTAAGCCTCAGACTATTTTTCTTTTTTCCCCTTTTTTCCTTCTCTTCCCAAGAAATATAATACTTCTATGAGACCATACAGTAAACACATCCTGAGCCAGCAGTGCAGAAGAGAAGTTGACTGAGCACTGCTTTGGAGGAGGAGACCTAGGTAGGGCTGAAGAGGGCTGCGGGAAAGCTGAGAAGGGCGGCACGGAGAAGGGGTGGGAGCCCTGCAAAAGGGCTCATTGGCAGAAGAAGGCAGGAACAGGATACGTTTCAGCTTTTGGGTGGCTCTGGGAGGAGCAAGTGTTGGGATTAAAGTGTCTTGATGAAACTGTTCCTTTTCTTTTCAGACGCAGGCAGTGAGTTTCATGGAGTGGATTTTCTGCCAGAAGATCTCAACGAGGCTCCAGAGGAGACAGGAATGAGGGTGAACAAGAAATACTCCTGTCTACCTGCTGAGGAGAAGGGGATCCACATTATCAACATCCGAGCTATTGAGGATATAGGATATGACCAGCATGAGAGTACAGTGAGTAAAGGACTTGCCAGATGTGTCATAACTGGCATACTGCGCTTTACCCCTTAGCTTATTTCTCATTCTTTCCATTCCCAGGATGCTCTGAAATCCTCTCCTTCCCTTTTTTCAGAAGTGCTGAGAAGGATTGCCACCAGCCACAGTACATGCTAATTTAGTGGGGTTTGTTCTTTGATGTGAAGAAGGGAAGCAAGGGATCCTTGTTTAACCTGTAGCCTAAAAAGGGGTTGGCTATTCTCAGAGTAAGTGATCTGGTAATAAGGCTGTGGCAACCTTTAAATCTCTTTGCGCACATAGAGTAGAACAGAAAAAAAAGTCTAAAATGTCATGTAAAAGCTGTTGTTAACATAGGTAACATTAAACTTATAGTCTGTAGCACACAATAGAGGTTAGATTTCCAGCGTCATTAGTTGCACCTTGGTTAAATTCTTTAACGCCGATTTTAAAGAAAGTTAGTAACGTGAATACCCAACAGGATTAGGAGTTGGTTATGTCATAAACGCATAAAAAGGAGTTTATTCAGGTGAAGGAATTGAGGTGGAGTGGGCTATATAACAGATCTCACTGGGGAAAGATGTAAAGCAATACTCGATTCGTCATGCTTTGGCTTAATTAGGATTGAGTGTGGAGGAATAATTCTGTTAGAGTGTAAACATCCCTCCTGCTGTGGTAAAACTGAAATGTCTTTTCTGTGTCTCATTTACAACTGAAGGGACATGAGTCTTACATGGTCTAAGTCAACACAACTCCCTCTCTATTTCAGCGTGGCAGCGCTGCGAGAAAGGATGTGGCCTATGAGCACCTTTCAGCATTAATATCACATCCTTAAAAGATAACCATTTCTTTCTTTAAAACAGGACCAACAGGCTTCTTTGAGTTTTTCCGCTTCATCCCTTTCGCAGTGGGATATAGCTATTCTCGTATATTCATAAATTTATTGAGGCTTTAGTATATCCCCAGTGCAGCACCTTCTCCTAAATTATCAGTGTGTTCCCACAAGGGTCAGCTTTTCAACAGGAAAATTCAAAAAAAAGTGAAGAAGCTCTTATTTAGTTCCTGCAGTGTGACCTGTCCCCTTCCCCGTGGCAGTGGCTCAAAGAATCAGAGACACTAGGGATATTCAGTGCCACTTTTCTCCACCCAAGGCATGCTCCAGGAGAAGAGGAGCTGTGGTCAGGATGTACTGATCTCTCCTGAGCTCCCCAAGCTGTTAGAAACATCTGGCACACTCACTGCTGTCATCTTCAAGAGCCATCTTCAGTCCTGCCCGTTTCCTTTATTTATTAGTCTCCGGAACAGACCAGCTAATTGCTGTCCCTCGTAAAGGCAGTCCAACGAGGGTAGGAAGTGGTTGGGGTCTGATTCTTTTGCCTATTTTATCTCCCTGCACTTAGCTGAACATCTGTTCGTTCAGCCCAGTTTTTCAGAAGTTGATATTTAATTAATTAATAAGATCAACACATCTTTAAAAATGAAATACAACTAGTTATCTTAAAAGAAATCCCAGTATTCCTGTATCTTGTTTACAACAACTATTTACTTTGAAGAGGCATTATATCCTGAAAATCCAGTTAGTTCCTATTTCTTAGTATTTTGTTTCTATAGAGAAATTTGCATAACTGAGTTGCCTGCCACAAGCAGACCATCAGTTTGCTTTTAAAAAAATGTTCTGCATTCACAGGTGCACGCCATTAAATGTGAAGCAATCAGAAAGTAATAGTTATTAATGGTCTTCTATATTGTAGTTATGATGGGGCACAAACATGAGAAGCCTGTGCCCTGAAGGATGTGTTATTGTCACGGCTAAATAAAACAGACGTGGAGCAGGGGAAAGAGGGAACAGGACCAAGAGTGAACTCCATGGTGGCAGCAAATGCTATATTATTTTATTATATATTTATGCATTTGGAGCAAAGGGTTTAGGTTAAATGGAAAAGAGAGATGGGATCCTGAAAGAAAAGGAGACAGAAGCAGATAGCAAAGGCAGGCATGGAGCAAAGCTCCAAGGGACTGAGGAGATGGAGACCTGCAGCCAAACGGGGCAGACATGGTCAAGTCAGGCTTTGGAAAGCAATAAATGTTCAGGCATCAGCACCTCGGCAGGCGGCTGCTCCGCGTACTGCCTGGCACCTCGGGCTTCTTGCTGTGTGTTATTGCTACGCGCTCATCTGATTACACTTGTCTAATTACTTCTTCAGTGCGCTTCCTCCTCCCTCCAAACCCAGGGAGATAGGGTTTGCTGCTTGAATTTGTTGTCTGAGTACAAATCTCCCCGAGGCAGAAAGGGAAGAACAGACTGTCCCTTAAAGGCGTTGATTTATCATTACGGTAGCTGGGACCTGGCCTCCCCAAAGTGATGTTCAGAGAAGTATGCAAATGTGTGTAACGTTGGGTGGGTTTCGATGAAGTTTGGGCTATGTTGGCTGTGATATACTGTACGTTAAGCTCAGGGGTTGCTCTTTTCATCTGGGGTTTAAAAATTGGACTGTCTTAGAAACAACTCTTTCCAAATAACTTACCTTCACAGTTTTAGGTATGAAATAAACAGAAGGTGTACACATCCCAAATGGCTTTTGACCGATATGATGGCTGATGGCTATCGTTTGGAGCAGAAGTCCTACAGCCTCCGTGGAGGCTTAACATTCTGTGAAATTAAAGCCAGAAGATGCCTCTGGTCCCTGAAAAGCCATTCCTGTGATGAGTACTTTTTGTAAAAACAAATGCAAGTTACTAGTGAATTTTCTTCTTCTTTTTTTTTTTTTTTTTTTTTAAATGGTCTGTGCATCTCCAAGGGTAGAATTGTGAATTATGCATGAGAAGTGCTATTGAAAGTAGAAATGAATAGAAATGAATAGTTGTTAGTACTTTTTTATGTTTCTACAGTTGCCCTGTGCAGTTTTCAGATAAATGCTTGGAAATGCAATTGTGTTATAAGTCTTACATTTCTTGCATCTTGCAACACTTAGCGTTGATTCAAGACAGGAATAAAGCCTTTGCCACCATCAGATTGCAAAGTGACACAGGTTTTGTAAGTGAGGAAAAAAAGTTATGAACTTAGTAAGCAGTGAACCCACTTCCCTGGCTACAGTCCCTCTGCATTTTTGGCCGCGCTTCATGGACCAGCTGGCTCCCTTCAGTCTGTATCTAAGATGATCTCTTTCTCAGATGATACAAACTTGCAACGATAGATAAGAGAAGTGAGAAATGTTTGCACATGATATTAATCTATTTGTCAGAATTGAAACGCAGATGTCGGGTGGAAAAGGACAGATGATCTTAGTGGTGATTAACCCCCAAAGGAGAAAACCAAATCCACCAAGTAGCTGACTTATGAGCTAGTGTGCTGGTAATTAGATTAAATCCCAGTCATTTTAGCTATTTATTTCTGGCTAATAAAATCCCAGCTGGCTATCAGTAAAATTGCAGGTGTTAACTTGCAAAATTGTTTTGAGTAAGTAGCATGGGGGGGGTCGTCCTGCGTGCGTGCTGTTTGAAGATGGGTCATTGTGTGCTCCAGGCAAGAAGGTGTCCTTGATACAAGGATACGGTCTGTCTGGTGTCCGCGTTGGCGTGTGTACTCACTATTCTTCTCTCTTCTTCTCTCCACACCCCCATTCCCTGCTTCCAGTTGTTAAACTCCCTATCCAAAAATCCAGATGCTGACTGCAAATATGGACTCTACTTCAGAGATGGCAAGAGAAAAGTAGACTACATCCTAGTTTATCATTACAAGAAGTCCTCAGCAGGGAGGACGCTCACCAGGAGAGTTCATCATAATGATTCAAGTGCCCGAAGCACCAAGCAGGACCAGCCGCTTCCCGGGAAGGGAGTACAGCTGGAAATGGGGGAAAGCGAACCTCACGTGGATTACCATGAAGACGACAAGAGGTTTCGCAGGGAGGAGTACGAAGGAAACCTCGTGGAGGCTGGTCTGGAACTGGAACGTGACGAGGATGTAAGGAGCCATTTCAAATGGTTAAAGAGGATAACTGGTGGTCGAATCCTGGGAGATGCTGAGCTGTTCCTGTGAACCTGGCTCTGGTCAAGGTTACACAAACTCAACTCTTCCAGAATTCGATTTCAGTTCTGGCAGTGCCATCATTGCCTGCCGTTTTAATTTGCTTCACAGGAATGGGCTGTGGTGGTGTTAATGCCTCAATGAGGTGAAGTTTCGTACTTTTCTTGCCCAGAACTCATGCACATCCACTATTGCAACACAGCGTGTTGATGTGTTGCCGTATCTAGAAGCGAGGCTTAAATTGCTCTGAATGCTAATCCCAGTTTGGTGGGTTTACAGTCTGCTGTGGTTTGGATCCACTGGTAATTCCAGTTCTGATGAAAAATACCTGATACAGCGACATTTTTATACCTCAATATAGACTTCAAGAGAATTAAATTTGTTCAGGAGGTTCTGGTACATGCTCTAGCTCAGGCACGTGGGTCTGTATTACAGTTTGCTCTTTCCATTCTTAGATATGAACAGTACAGCTTGTAACGCCTTTCACCTGTACCCTGAAAACAGTATATTCTATTAAAAGACCATTAGACTATATAAAAAATGATGTGTGTGAAGTACTGCCAGTGCGTGATTAGTAGAAATAGCCACAGCCGTATTAATTTCAAAGAAAGCTATTACAATTAACTGATCCGACCAATATGCCTGAAATTCCTGTGAGAGAGGGCAAACATTTATGCTGGTTTTATTTACAGGATCTAGAAGTTGAGTTTAAACATCTAGACCTCTGATCAGAGTGTTAAAAAAATAAATCTGCCATCTATGATTCACAAATCACAGGCATGTATATAATGGGGGGATGTGTATATATATATATATTTTTTTTTTTTTTTTTTTTAAGTATATATTTTGCATGCTATAATGCAAAAAACCCTTTCACTTCTCTGTCCCCCAGGTGAAAATAAGATTTGCTTTCCATCCAACTTCCAAGTTGTTGTAGTAAACTGGAAACCTGCCTGTGCCAAGTCATAGATATTTAAATCCTTCGCAAGGTGGGAGGTCCCCACCTATGGCATATAATATGATTTCAAATGATGCAGAAGGGCTCAGGGTTCAAGCCAGGATGCTGTAAAAGAGAGAGAACCCTGTTCTTTCAGTACAAGATACCAAACCAGATCAGGAATGTATGGAGATGAAAGCAAGCCACAGGGATTTACATCGGTGTCCATATCCAGCACATCAGTGTAGGGGGAAAAACCTGCAATCATTTGGGCTTGAAAAGCATGCCACGAAGTTGCGTTGGAGGCCTGACTAATTGCAAAAAAGAGCAAAGGTTTCTTAAACAGATGATGTTTACTAAGTCACTTAAACTCTCTTCAGTGGAGTAAATTCGAAGGTGGTTTGGAACGGGAGGGCTGGCAGTTATTTATGTCCTCTGAGTTACTGATTTCTAGAAAGCCAGTGCAGAATATAGCTGCGTGAAAGCTAGTTATTATAACAACTGCCTGAGTTTGTAGAGCAGCAAGATTAGAAAGAATCATTAAAGTTTCTTTCTCTTCTGTTTGCTGGATGCGTGCTAGTTTGATATCATTTGTCCGGTGGCTTTGAAATGATTACTCCTGTGGCAATAAATACGGGTGTACGTGGGAGTGCCAGAAGCAAACCCCCATGTCCAGCCATCTGGAACAGAACTCAAGAGAACTAGTGGGATCCAAGCATACTGCTAATATTATCATTAACATTTATCTTTTTTTTTTTCTTTTGTTTTGTTGAATTCTTCCTACCAGTTTTCCTAATTAAAATTCATAGTGTTTTAATGTAGATATTCACATCTGTATCTAAGGCTGCTTCTTTCTCACTGAAGTTCTGGTCCTTTGAGATACTGAGCAGCTCTTAGGAGGTAGCAGGGACTCGCTCAGCTCCATTAATTACAATGCACTCAAGAAATCATACCATTTGGCTGGATGCCTATGCTTCAAATTTAACTGGCTTAGTCTGTATTTGTGTCCATAGTCATTAGCTTTTATCTCCCAAACAATTTTTATCTGTTTAACCTTGTGGTAATTATTCTGGAAGATAATAGCATTTTTGAGTCACGTTTTATAGCAGCTCAGCACAGAGAGGTGTTCGGTGATTGTCCTGTTGTTAGAAACTAGCTGTCTGAAACAAATGAGATTTATCATGTTGGCGGTAATAGACTGTTTGTTCCTTAAATATGTATGAAACACAAGGGGAAAAATATTTTATTTCCTCTTATCAGTAACATCTTTTCTTGCTTTTTTTTAAGACTAAAATCCATGGGATTGGATTTGTAAAAATACATGCACCGTGGAATGTATTGTGTCGAGAGGCAGAATTTCTTAAGCTCAAGATGCCCACAAAAAAGGTGAGTCCTGATTTTCTTTTCTTCCTCTGGAAGGCATAGTTTAAACATATGCTCATCTCGGAGCACCTTACAAATGTAGACTTTTCTTCCCACAAGCATTTTTAAAATAGTTAACTAATCTGTACAGAAGATTAGAGTCACAAACTTGCTTGCTTGAGACAGCAGAAAGAATAACTGGAAGGAGGGATGGAAATTAAGAATTCCCGGCCGCTACCACTCTCCGTACACGATGTGAGTGATTTCATACAATGCCTCATCCTCTCAGCATGTTTTAAAAGAAGAAGTTGCAATTAATGATGAAATTTATCTGTGCATTTTGGAGGGCTTTTTCTCACTCCAAACGCTAGACTGCTAAAAATGAACGTAAGACTAACAATTTGTGTGCAGTAGTCTCGCTGAATTTAGTGACTCTTCATATACATTGTTAGTCATATTTGCAGGAGTTGGGACTACTCTACCACAAAATAAATTACCTTTCAGAATATTTGAAATATCATTAAAGAAATGACAGTATATTTTCATCAATTCTAAATCATCTGTGATAGATAGCTACCTGTTCAGTGAGCATAGCTTAGAGATAGATTAATTTTTAAACACATACTAAGTGCATGTCCGAGACTGCAGAGGGAAGTCTATAATGGAGCAAGAGACAGTCTCAAAGCCCAGCGTCATTTATTACAACACTAAAACCACACTTTTGGTTTGGATTTCATATTAATCCCCATTATTGCCTCACTTACCACCAATTTTAATCAGAAGCACAATTAGATTAAAAAAGTCTGTTGTGATCCTGTGGTTAAAGCTGCTTTGCCACAAAAGAAAAGCTAGGCTGGGCATTTTGCGGGTTTTTTTTGTGTGAAAGAGGCCACGTAAGCCTGCAGGCATTGCCTGGGAGAGGCGGTGTGCCTGAGAACATCCTCAGACCCCGAAAACCTTATTTCCAGCCGAGCATCTTCCTGCGGTGGGAGCCCTGCCCTGGATCTGCGCGTAGTTTTTGTGGCTCAGAGAGGGAAGCCTGTAATCCTCTTTTGTGACCTGCTAACACAATTCCTGCATTTAGCGGTAACAGAACTGCAACAGACAATTCAAGATATTTTGGTTCCTTTATATGGAAGAGGGTAAACTCCTGAAACCTGCACAATATTCCCAGGAAAGCGCCCTGGGAGAGGAGACCACTTCTGTTGTTTTGCACAGGGGCTCCATTGCTCCTTCATTTCTTTGTCCCATTGCACCAAGAAAATAGTAAATGCCAGAGGAGCTGGTGTCTGAGGAGCCAGTGCCGAGTATCTCTCTGTTGAACACCCCAGCCTGATTATTTGGAATCAAGCAGGGGCCATGTTTTGGCTCAGAGGAAAAGCAATAGGCTTCCTCTGCTTGCCTTGGTTTGACTTTCCCATCCATCTATGTCTTTCTGAATGTTTTCAAGAAGGTAAGCTATATTCCTTGATAGTTTATTGTGATGTATTTATTTAATTGACGGTTTATTCCTTACAGTTCACTTTCACTTATGGATAATGAAAAAGCAATAAAGTTTTACTGTTTTTCTCTTTGTCCACTCAGATGTATCACATCAATCAGACCCATGGTCTTCTGAAAAAGATTAATTCTGTAATTCAAAAAATAACAGAGCCCATCCAGCCAAAAGTAGCAGAACACAAACCTCAGACGGTGAAGCGCCTCTCCTACCCCTTCTCCAGAGAGAAGCAGCACTTGTAAGTGAAAGCTTGGTGTAAACGTCCATGTCAACAGGTTCCAGCCTTTCTGATAGCAGCTAGGGCACCAGAAGGTGAAAGGGAAAATGAACGCCAACACTTTGTTAGGGATTACTGTAAAGAATATTTCTATTTTGCGGTAAATTTACTTTTTTTTTTTTTTTTTTCCCTCACTGTTGAGGAATGAGGCTTTGCAGAGCCCCTCTGCTAAATCTCTGTGTGTTTTAGCTGTTGTTGTGGCATATAATACATATCTATATAGCTATACACATCAACTGTTAGGCTGCCAAACACGATTTATAAGGTGGTTAACAACAGTCTCTTTTCCGCATAAAATAAAATGCTCAGTAAAATTTGTAGCCAGAGATGTGGGTTGATAAATTTGAGAATAATTTCAGTCATCTGGTATGGGCAGTTCACACATGTACTGCCAACCAGGCCTTGTCTTTGGAAATGCTATGAAGTCAGTGGTAGCTTTGCCATCGATATCAGATCGGTAAGAATAGCTGTAAGCGTGGGTGTAGGAAAAAATCATAAGGTGGGGCCCAGCCAAAGTTTCGACTGCCCTGGATTGCTTTGCCGCTGCTCTTCCTTGGCCAGCGTCCCAGGGGAGAAGCTTTGAAGGCTGTGTTTATGTATGTGCCAGCTGGAACAAATATCAGTCCCAGGGCAGGATTTCTTCACTGTACATACCGGGGTTTTAGTTTTTAATAAGGGGATGCAGAACGCTGATGGAGTTGTGTATGTCAACGTATGTGACATTCGACGTGTTCTTGGACTTGCAAGAAGTGTATTTATATATTTATCACATGGAGGATGTTCCTACAGCGAAGGAGCCTGGTGGCTCAGAGAAAGCCCAAAAGATGCTCCTTAGCTTAGGTGTGGATGTGCCTTGAGCTGTTTGCAGTGGTGGCTTTTTTCAGTGAGAGCACCTGTGTCTCTGCTGAATAAGGGAGGCAGGAATGGCCTCGCAGGGTTTAAGGTGCAGACAAAATGTAAAGATCGTTAGGAGAAATTCAAGGCCAGCAGTGGTCAGGAATTCAACTTAAATGAACATCAACAGTCTCTTTTGTGCAGAAAAACCTATAAATATATAAACCTAGTGAATCGTATAAGCGGCCTCTTTAAAATGTGAGAGTTGGGATGGACTTCCTTTTTAATGAGGTTTCTACAAGCGATTCTTTAATGTTAGCTATGAGAGATCCCCAGGAGAAATGAAAATATTGAAGGGGTCAACAAGAGCAGGAAATTACTGGCTTTTTTTTTTTAACCTAATGGGCTTCCTTCTAATCTTTTAACAGATTTGATTTGTCTGACAGAGATTCCTTCTTTGACAGCAAAACGAGAAGCACTATAGTAAGTACTGTACATAAATAATTTATGGTGGATATTGCCTTAGTCATGGTGTTAATAGCCCCTTTGCCAGCTTTAGTACAAAGCCTGTTGCAAGTTTGCCTTTCTTAACCAAATGGCAGGCATCACCTGTGGCATCAGTTATTGAAATTATAAATAAAGCATTTCCAGCTTTAGCTTATGTGCTGAATAGTGTTTGATGCTAACAGGTTGCTGCCTTTTGGAAAATAATTTGGATCTTTCTACTTCACAGTTAATCTGGGACATAGTTTCTTAGTAGACATATCACCAGAAAAGAATAGATTTAGATTCTACCGCTGGTTCTGCCACCAGCTACCTGCAACCCCTGTGACTCAGTTACCTTTTTGTAACGATACATCGCTCTTTTTGTAAAATGCTGGGAAATCTCCCAAGACAAATTCTAATGAAACACCCAGATATTTACAGGGAAAATTATTTATAGTTTTGGGGGGCAATTCTCTAGAATGGTGTTATCAGTGTTGAGGTTTATGATTTTTATTTAACATTATTTATGATTTGTATTTAACATTAAAGTTTACGTGAAGCGAATGCAACAAGGACAGAAAATTGCATCTTGTTCTGGTTGTATATGCATCTGTTCACCCCTGTTACGCCAGTGAGTGCGATGTACATACATGTAGCACTGGAACTGGGCTGAGACATTCCCACCTTTGTGTTGGAAGGTCTCTCTCCTCCTTCAGTGCTAGCATGGGACTTTTCCTCTCATAGTTAAACTTCTGCGATTCCCTTGCAGAAGTAAAGCCTAATAAAGGAATACGGGATCACAAACTGCATGCTGAGTGCTTTCTTGTGACTTACAGAACATAAAATAGAGTGGGGAAGAAGGCGTAGCCTCCTTTATAGGGGGGGAATTGAAAGGACAGCTCGTATCACATCCAGGGCAGTTGGAAGGGACCATGCCAAGCAGCACTTGCTGCAACACTTTTCAAAGTATAATGTGGACTCTTTGCCCCATTCCACTGCTGCTAATCGGTGCTTTGGAATGTGACTGCGAGCGTGCTTTTATCTTATATTTAACATTAGCCTTTTTGGATGCTAAGTGGTTTTAAAAAGAGCTTGTATTGCAATTATAGCTGCCTTTTATTGCTACGATGATAAGGGGTGTAAGATATCTAACTTCCTTTTCCTGCTTTGAAATTCCAGTGTGTGGACCCCATGATGTAGTTCCCCTGTAGCCTGAAGTGCACTGATTTGATGTGAGCGCAGGTTATCAGGGCTAGGTGAGTTTGACCAGGGAAGGCAGGCGCAGCAGTGCAGAAATGGAAAAGGAAAAGACAAACATCGAATTGGTTTATTTGCGATAACCCATTTCACTTGAGATTGGAAAAAAGCATAGCTTTTGTTTGTAGACTTTATTTTATATGTCTAGCTATACAGTAAAAAAACCTTGTAAGTACAAGAACTGTAAGGGCGCAAATGAAAGCTTAAAATTCATGACAACAGGCTGTCTGAGAAAGGTAGCAAGACAAAATGGCACCATAGGACAAGAGGGTGAGCAAGACTAACTGAACCATGGACTGAAGCAAAAGGAGCTCATAGCAGAGGCTGTGAGGAAGAGGAGGGATGGGGGTTTTTTAAACCACTCAGGGAACACTGGGCATATAACAATAATGCTGATAGTATGTTGCTTTGTTTGAAATCCCTGTAAATCACCCGGTAATAAAAGACATAGTGAATGTTTCCCAGCATCATTTTATCCTGCATGCATTTCTCTTTGTATTCTTGTTTCTTAAAGTTCTCTCCTGCCTCTCATATGTGTTTTTAAACCACAGTGCAAATATTGACCCTTCCGCCTCCTGCAAAACGAACAGGAATCTAGTCACTCCCTGTGAATCTTTGATGAATAGAAACTAAGCCAAAGACCTTTTACTTATTTAAAAAAAAAAATAATTATATAACTGGAAATCTCCCCGTGAAAACCCTTTAACTCACTGGAGTTAGAAGACAACAACAGGCAGATGAGCTGCGGGGCTTGCTTCCTGTGTCCTCGCTCACTTCCCTCTGTGAATTGGGCAAGCAGCAGCCGTGAGCGCACGGATTAGCGAGCATCCCCAGGGAACCGGTCCACGACTTCCCAGACAGACCAGGCAAGGGGCAGCAGGTGCCTTTGCCCGTGGTTTTCCTCTGCTGCCCGCTCCCCTGCCAGCCGCCCGCTTGCCTTACCCAAGAGCATCGCTGCGCTGGAGCGGCACGGGGCGAAAGCTTGACCGCCCGGGCGGCGTGCTGAGATGTGCAAAGGTTATTTGACAACAAATGCAATAAATCGTAAAATAAATACGTCTGGTTTGCCAGTGAGGTCATGCAAGCTCAGAATTTTTAAGGTCAGCCTGTGTTAGTCCAGTTTCTGATGAACAGCTGTGTGCTGCGCACACGTTATGAGCCCGAAGCTCTTCTGAAGTCCTTGGGTTGAAGCCAGCTTGTGCCATCGGAGGCGAGGGAAGAGCTGGCCCAGCACGCTGCCTAGGCTGGGTAGAAGAGGGTTTCTGGTCTTCGATCAATGTCTAATACAAGCAAAAATAGTGTTTCTGTTCTGTGAGTGGTTAGATGTAATCCTGTTTCCCCCCCAGTCAATTATCTTGGTAGCTGGCTATTTAGTTAAGCTTTTCTCTCTTGTACAGATAACTCAGCATGGAAATCTTTAAGCCCTGCTCTCCTGAATACCATGACTTTTATTAAAGAATGATGATTTCATTGACATCTTGGTTTTGCCAATATTTGAGCTGTATGCAAAAAAGATTGCGCTTTTCACTGGCAGTATCTGAAGTAACCCTTTCCTTTCTTTTATTTTACTTCTACAGGTCTATGAAATATTGAAAAGAACGACATGTACCAAAGCAAAATATAGCATGGGTAAGGAACTTTATTTAGCTTTAAGATCGATATCATTTTCAGGTATTGAAAAGAATTGCAAGTTGTAACTGGCTGTGGAGTTTAGGTTTTTCCCCTGCTCTCTAATTTGATGTGTGTGGATATAATTATTTTATTTGGAAATTTAATTTAACGTAGCTGTTTGGAACTCTTTCAAATGTGAATTTATAGATTCAACTCTAAATTAAAAGGTAAGTGAGCATCTAGCGGCTCCAGATGTTAGTTACGTCATGTTCAGCAGGACTGGATGGTGATATAAACCAGTGGATAATACGTGCTCTGCTTCAGTTCAGTTTTACACTCACTGAAGCGAACGAGGGTATTACCATGAATTTCAATAACTGCAGCGAAAGTCTGTGGCTTGGCCCATTCCTTTTAAGTAGGAACCTTGCATTTTTATCGTGGGATGGCTTTTCAATGATTAGAGTGAAATGGTCTTAACTGATGACTGCCCAAAACACTGTCCTAAGTGGAACTGGGATTAACCCAGTGGAATGGCCAAGGACTAAGGCATGCACTGAAAGCTGGCCCATCTCTTAGCCCTCAAAACAGCTATGCAAGTCACTGGGTGTGAAGTTTGTGCTGCCACGGCCAGTAGTTTTAGGATTTCAGCCTTAGGGCTTGTGCTCTAAGAACTGAATTTATAATACAGGTAAACATGAATTACAAATCCGGTCACCTTAAGGATTTGTTGGCAGCTTTTCCTGTTCAGCTGTTATATACTTATTTTATACATATCGTGATATATAGGTATGTACTTGACTGTGGGACCAAAGTTAACAAATAGTTAATGGTGAACCAAATTATATAAAATGGAAGGCAGAGTTCCCTCATACCCAAGCTTCTTAACAGACAACCAACAGAAACAAATTTGTATGAGAAAAGTGCATGGACATGGGAGAAAACGTTTGATAACTGTTGGAATCTGTTATAGCATTTGTTTGCCTACAAGCAGTTAAATAAAACAATGGGAACTTGAATTACAGGTAGTTCTGTTCAATATTGACCCATCAGCTGCTTAGAAATACCTCAAATAATAGAAGAATAATTATGCCAGAAATGATTTTCATGCTTTGACTCTTCGCTTGAAGTAACAACATACAATGTGCAATTGTTGAGTCCTTATATACACTAAATTTTGGTGTTCAGCCAGTATTAACAGAAGTACTGTTTCCCTGTAGCATGGGAAATCCAAATTAATCTGTGACTTTCAGGACCCTTTTCGAGTCTGGTGCTGGATCATTTTCATTGGAAATTATGTATTTGCACTCTTGAAAGGGGAAGGTCATACAGCTCAGTTTGAATTCTTGCCTTGGAGTTGGTTACTCACTTGATTTATTTTTTGTTCTTTCTTTTTTTTTTTTTTTTTGGTCCAGAAATGGGAAACACATTAGAGATTAGTTGAATAAGGCAGAGGCTAAAGGAAAGTAAAGTGTTAGGATTCCTGGATTGTTCTTCTACCTGAGACTGGCAAGGTCACACAGTATACCTAATAAAAATGTCATTAGGCCAGCCTGTCCATGGGTATATTCAGCATAACTCAATCGGGTCCTTTGTGTCCCAGCGCTGGAATGCTGGGTTACAACCCAGCAAAGGTTGCAAACAGATTTGAGCAAACACAGATAATGCTGCAACATTTCTGCCCAGCAGGAAAAAGGCGGCTCCCCAGTGAACATTGCAGTCTTTGTTATTTATTTTGCAAATTTGTGAAAATGTGAATCGGTCTTCGTTGTTAAATACTGATATGTAGAAGGGTACTATGTAGCTCTTCGGTTGGTCGTACAGCCCTAGAAAAATAATTTATCTGCTCACTAGTTGTTTCTGCCAGAAGCGTGGAAACATTTGCAGACAATTCATAGTGCTGTATAATCTTAACTAGGACTTTGAAAATTAATGACACTGCAGGATACTGAGCACTCCTGGAGCAGTTCCTCCAGCAGGTGATTAGTATCTCAAAAATGTTAATGAACTTGAAAAATTCTCATTTCAAGAACAATCAAAAATGTCTCAGTGAACCTACAGCGAGCTGTTTGCTGGTTCATAGTCGCTGTTCTTTCAAATCCAGTCCCACAATCTTTTCTTAGCAATGAACTGATGGGCAACATGGAGCACGCTGTAGCACATCATTTTTCTTTTCTTTTTCTAAGCCCTTTCTTTTAAATTCTCCACAATGACAGTGGCCAGGTGTTTTTTTTTATGGGCATTAATCAGCTTAGCCTTGCACAAAGACAAGTACTTGACTTAGCTCTGATTCAGCACCCAAGACTGGTTCGTTGAATCCCCAAATGTATCCTCCCGGATAACACGACACCTTCAGATGTGGATAATACTCCGTAATTGGAAGCAGCTATATTAACTCCAGCAGCTGCAGCAAGAACATTAGAGAAGTAATGTGCTACAGCCCTCAAAGGTCCGGCCAAGTGACCTTTGGGAACGGTGCAGCGAGCCGCAGTGTCGAAGAGCCCCTCACCGTTGTGCTCCTCCAAACTTAGACGTTAATTCCTCCCCACCCACCCTCGCCTCCCGTACTCTAGCCCCAAGTTAAGGAGCAATACCAACCTGGGCAGGCAGGGCTCCTCAAACTCCCTCGTGCCGCATACATTTATAGATGAAGCATTAATTGCTTTCAGCCTCATGCATGTCACTAATAAACGGATGTGTAAACAGGGAAAGGAGAGGGAAGAAAGAAGGAAACTACCCTTTTAAATAAAAGACGAAAATGTGGTAAATATGGTAAGTATTACGCCAAGGTCTTTGCAAAGGCTTTCCCTACAATTTCTCTAATCAATCTGAAATCTGAATTCAAAACTTTGTGCGAATGATGCGTGCGTATGCGTGTTCCCGTATGCCATCAATTCCAGCCATATTCTTCTTGTGATCGAGCCTTCTGCTACACACTTTCAAATCTGCAGGCTTGCCCTTAAATCAAACTGACTTTTCAGAAAATGTAATTTATTTTAATGACTAATTTCAAGTCATTGGCTTCTAATTCTTGATTCTCAAATATATATGACTTCCTCTTGCTCTCTGCAGTTTTCCATTTCATAAAATGAGTCATGTTTAATAACCTATATGTTTAAAAATGAAACTACATGGAAAGGAATGAGATGGCAGAAAAATCATTATCTGACCAAAAGACTGTTATTTTGAGGGAAATCTCCAGGAAGGATGATAAAGTGAGACCATCTAACCCTGAAATTGTAAATAACTATTATGTCTTTATTTTTCAAGGTATCACCAGTCTGCTTGCCAATGGAGTTTACAGTGCTGCATATCCTTTGCATGATGTAAGTGATCTTGGAATATATTTTACATGTCTACTATCGGACACCAAGAAATCCTTAATGTGTTGCGTATTAATGGCATCATCCCAAACACGAGTGGTTTGGATCCTGACTTCCTGCTCGCTTGTATCACGACTGCAGTAACTTCTGCAGGTTGTTTCCATCATCCTGCTCGCTTTTAATGAATTCCCCACCTCTGTTCTACCTGTGGCGATCATAAGTGATGTTTGAACGTAACATTAGAAGAGTTGTTTTGGTGGCTTAGCAAATGAAATGCTTCTGTTATTTTCTGACCTTCTGCTCCTGATGTCCCTGGCATCAGTGCTAGGAAACATATTTATTCCTAGGGCACCGAGTGGCAGGTTCCCTCATCCACATCCCCCAGCATCCCGCTTGCTCGTACAGAGACATCAGTGGCTGTGTGTCCGTGCGATTGGTTGCCATTGGAGGAAAAACCATAAGCAAGAATTTGGAGTGACATATTTTATGGGACTGGATGTGACTGCAGACCTTCTTACTGATGAAATCTGCAGTTCAGTAAGATGTCAAGAGCGTGCTCAACTATAGTGTTCATTGAGAGGATTAGAGAGAGGTAGGGAATTTTGGTGGCACTCGTACCCGAGCTGGGGATCCCCATCCTGCCGGAGGTGCGCAGCAGTTGGATGCTGATGGCATTTTTACATAGAAGTTCTAGGTACAACTAGAACTGACAAAGACACGCTTTTAGCTAGACTCTTAAAGAAAGGCTTGACAGATGTCAAGGGGACATGGCAGTCACGCTGCTCACGATGTACTGGCGGTGTGAGCGTACAAGGGCCGTCGAGCCTGGTGCCGGTTTTCCGGCATGGGATGTGAAGATGAAGTGTGTCTTCCTAGTTTTCTGCTCCCCTCACTCGCGCTGGTTTTATACAGGACTGCAAATGTTTTATCTTGGTGTAACTGAGACCAGAACAGCCTCTTTATCTGCCTGATGTTTATCATAAATGTCAAGCACTCTTAAACTAGAGCAATATCACTTAGAAATCCAGAAAGGTTAAATAAACTTCTCCGCATGTACTTGTCTCACATCTCTAGACAGCTACTGATAGTCTTGTATATAAGTTATTTATTGTCTTAGTTTACTCCTTTATCGTGTTTAAAAATAGCTCCAAATTAAAACCTCAAATCTAATCAGCCCTGAGTGTTTGGAGAGTCTGGATAGGGATCAGCTCTCTCAGCTGGTCTCTTCTCGTTCAAGTGGACTGAGCTGAACCCCAAATACCGTGGCAATACCGCATCCTTTCCCTTGACATTTTTAGGCCACCTTTATCACTTATTCATTCCTTTTTCCCCAGTGACAGATATTATTACTCTTTCTTAATGTGCCTGATGACAGAAGACAAAGTGTGCTATGACAAATGAACTCCTAAAATACAGCATTATTTTACAGATTGCTTTTTCTGGTTTTGATGCATTAAGTGAGTGGGATACATGGGTATGCAAGATGCATAGCAGCTCTGGGGATGACTCACTCAATGATGCAGATTTTCTTTTTTTTTTTTTTTTTTTTAAAGGGTGATTATGAAGGTGAAAACGTTGAACCTAATGACAGAAAAGTAAGTTGATACAAAGGGGGTTTAACATATTTGCAAGTCACCTGTTGGAATCTGGACGTTTGCCAAGATTTCACAGAAAATATGGCAAAAAGGCACTAAATGCCAAGCAGCAAAAGTACAGAAGTACTTTCCAGTGTTTAAATTTGCCTGAAATTGGAATGCAGTATGGATATGTATAAATTACTAAGCTTGATAATGATACATTTCTTGCCATGTTGGTAAGAGTATTGACAGCCTTTACGTATAACTCCTACGAAAGTTCAGGTGGTGTCATTTCAGGCCAGCTCTGATGAGACTGTGCTCAGTCATATTCTGGTACCCATATCTGACATAAATCCTACTTTGCTTGATGGCCAGCTCCGGTCTCAGCATTGCAACCTCTGCTGAATTAATGTGCTGCTGGGATCAGAATTTGGCAGTGGTGGGGGGGAGGAGGGAGGCAGCTGAAAACATAAGCGTAAAAGTTATGGGGAAAGATAAAGATTGAATATTTATCAGATATGAGACATTCTCAGCAAAGCTTTAATGCGCGCTGTTCAGCCAGAAACTGCCCTGTGGATGTGTACTGATGCATTGCATCACTTTTCACATACGTCTGTGGTTTAAATTGTATTTATTGTCTGTATACTGAAAGACATTTGTTCACTGTAGTAAAATGAATAAGAATTAGAAATTCTAATTATGTTTCATAAGAAAAAGCAAATTTTTCACCCTCTGCAGAAATGTTGATTTCTTAAATTCAGAGCGCAATTACTACATACTCCCGATCACACTTCTCTAAAGAAGATAGGCTTTTTTTCTGTGTATCAGACAAAAACTGAAGAGGGTACGACCAGTTCTCTCAGGAGAAGCTACTAAATTTGGGTGCCATGTATGTTGGCCTTTCAGACTTGAAACTTTGCCTTTCCAGTTTGTTTCATGGTCCCGTCTCCAAAGAAATGCTGGGGACATGCAGGACATAGGAAATGTAGATCTAAAGCTCTTCAGGTTGGTCATATAAAAATAGGTACCCAAAATTAAAGGTTTGCTGGGCCTTAAGGTGCAAATGGCTTATCAAAAGACAGCGACTGTTATTTCCCTCCCTCTATTGATTTGTGTTAAAAATACCATGTACCTGTTTATTTCATTATTAGGCAACACATTGCTCAACCAAAAATGGGATGAAAGTCCATGTTTTCTCAAAGCATCTGGATTATCATCTTCATTACTAACTTTTCAAACTTCCCAAATTCACTCATTTCAGAAGTTCACTCTGTGTTTGGAAATGTTTACCTTGGCTTTTGCCTTCCAGTTCCCTCAAATAATCTTTTGGTGTGTTTTAGCATGTCTCTTCTGGTTTCTT
The DNA here is from genome assembly GCF_900496995.4 of Aquila chrysaetos chrysaetos. Lineage (NCBI taxonomy): Eukaryota > Metazoa > Chordata > Aves > Accipitriformes > Accipitridae > Aquila > Aquila chrysaetos. The sequence continues at coordinate 26,983,294 of NC_044019.1, forward strand.
GCAGCTTTCTTTAATCTAATCCAGTGCTAGGCCAGGCTTGTGCCTTTTTTAACAACAAAATTAAAGATTTGAGGCATAGAAATGAAGTAAATATTTAGGGCTAGTGCACTGATCTCCTCTAATCATGTCTTTGAAGCTGTGCTTTGAATATCAGGCTGATAAATGTCAGGATAAATGAGATAATTTGTTTGTACTTTAAGCACAAATTTGGTTTGAAGTAGTGTACAAAACTGAAACATGGCACTGATGCAAAATCTCCTTAGCTTACTATTTTCCTGATATGCCTGACCAGCTGAGATCACAGAAAAGGAATCTAATTTCCAGCACAAATTTAGCTTGTAGAAATGAGGTAAAAAAATAATAGAAGGAGGGGTCTTAGCTAGTGCACATGGATGTTGAGATGTCCCAAACCATTAATTGTTTCCCAGACATCAGCAGCTGGCCTTAAACGTTTGGAAAACGTAGTTGAAAGAAACCTAAAGCAGAATAAAAATAAAATTTGCAAGAATGTTGCTGTTTAATAAAGGCCTGCCTTGAGATTTCAGTTTCTGCTCTTACTATTGTAAGGCAACCAATAAAGATTAATGATTTTGGGTTGCAGAGAGGAAAATCCACAGCCCACTTATATTTTTGACGTCATATTTCTGTAAAAGTAAAGAAGCTGTATTTTTTGAATGACTTGAACCATTTGCACGAGAAGTACAGCAGTTCAGCTTGGAAAGTTTGTGTTAATGATTTGGCAAGAGAATTGCAAAACTGCTCTAGAAACGCTGTTCGCTGTACGACTTCTCTGTGATAAAATGGGAGAAGTAGGAATGGGTACGGGCAGCAGCGGGACTCCCAGTCTGCCCTTCCTTGCTTTGCTGCATTTCACTGGAGAAATGTAGGAGGCTGACATATGTCGAGTTTCTCATGGTAAAATAGCCTACGGATTTAAGCAATAACATCCTGTTAGGTCTGTTCTTCTATGAACAAGATTAATAATGTTGCCCTCCCTGTAATGATAACTGGTTTAGGTCTTGGTTCCCCGTTGCAGTTTCTTCCACAGCTGAGCTGGTTGTGCAGCCCTCGCCCACCGATGGAGGTTTGTATAACCAAGCTCTCAAGTTTTCTGCCCTTTTTTTTTTTTTTTCTTTTTTACCCAAAGTTCGATGAAAAGAAATACCTCGGCAATAATCGGTTCATGCTCTTATATTTGAGGAGAAAGATGATGTTGTTGCCAGATGAATTAATGAAAACAGAAGTGACAATCAAAGCATCTCCTTGAAATATCAGTAGCTGGTCCAGGAACATCCTGCTAGCAAGTTCATGTCACTGGGTTGAAGCAGGGAGAGAAGCAGAAAAGGGAGACCTGACTTCACAAGCAGAACCTGTAAACCTTCTCTTCCCTTTGTCCCCCCTCAGAGGAGGTGATGGCTGGCTGGCCAGCGAGCACAGTTTGTCTTCTCCAGTATTTTTTGTCCGCACACTGATTTCTCGTTCACTCTGTTAGCTGAACTGAATTAAGAAAAAAATCAGATCTGAGAAGCGCTATTTAAGTATTTTATGAAGTAAACGATAAGTTGAAGGTCTCCGAGGAACCTATTTTTGTGAGGGATTCAATTTTATAAATCACTAATGGGGATCATTGTTTTCCTTGGCCCATATCCTGACCAAAAGGATGAGTGGAAACCATTGTCGTCTTTTAGTTTAAAGCCAAAAAACTATTAAATGCAGCCTTTAAGGCACCTCTGCACAGCACCTCTTGATGGATGCTGAATATTATAGTTTGTGTAGTGAAAACAAACCAGTTTATTCTAGTCTTTTTCTGTCTCGTAACTCAAAGCATATTCTTTTTTCATGTCCATTCTGCTGGTTACCTCCTACGGATCATAAAATCGGGACTCCTCTCCCCATCCCTGCTATAGTTATCCATCAGTCCAGTTGCTGAAGAGCCTTTTAATATACTGGAATTCATCACTGTATTATAGCATGCCAAATGATCAAATTTGTTTTTAATACTTAATGCAGACCGCGTGTATTGGCAGATTACGGGTTGAAACCACAAAGCGGTGAGACCGGATCCACTGCGTGAGCTCTGCAGTTTGCTGACACCGAAGGAGAAAACCCTCGCGTACGCGGTGCTTTAGCTTTCGCCTTTCTGTTTTACAGCTCCTGTGCGAGGAGTGGGCGAGCTACGGCGTCTTTTATAAATATCAGCCGATTGACCTGGTGAGGTGAGAGTTGAGCCCTCCGTGTCGTGTTTCCACGGGGCAGCGCGGAAGCTGTGCACAGCGATGCTCGGGCGCGTGTCCCTGCGGGGATGCTGCCCTCGCTGCCACGCCGGGGGTCTCTGGAGAATGGGAAGTTCACTGGGGGAAAAGGAGCTTTCTGTGGGTTTAGAAACACGCTGGTGTATCCCACCTAGCGTGAAAGCTTGCAGGGGACGTACTTTTAATGAATTTTGTTTGCTCGTGGTGAGAGCTGAGACTCCTTGGAGAAGATGAGGTGTTTTTTTAAGAGGATTAGCTCACAGAAGATCCAAAGATACAATTTACACAGCAGAAACACGGAGGAAAAAAATGATTAGTTGGACTGACTTGCTTTCATGGTGCCTGTATCTTGGATTAACTCCAAGCATCATGAGAAAGAGAGTCCTCTGAGAAGAAAGAAATTCCCACAGGTCGTCAGATCTTACTTGTCCGTGCTTAATCCAGCTGTGATTCGTAATTTTAGCCATGTTATATTTTAAGAAATAGGAAACATGTCTCTCTCTCCTTTCTTTTTTAAACTTTATTTCAGAAAATACTTCGGAGAGAAGATTGGACTATATTTTGCCTGGCTGGGAGTTTATACACAAATGCTTATTCCAGCTTCAATTGTAGGCATTATCGTTTTCCTATACGGCTGTGCAACTGTGGATGAGAATATACCAAGGTAAAATAAATAAATAAATAGATTCTATTATTTGAGGCAACTAGAAACTCAAAGTAAAACACTGCCTTTCTCTAGAAATGTTTTGTCACTAATACCTAGGGCGAGCACAGCTGAAACTGGGGCTCCCAGTTTCTAGAGCTTGCCCTGTGCCACCCACAGCCCGACACCCCGATCCATCTTTGCTGGCTGTGGTTCCCCGGCTCTGTTTGCCAACTGGCACTTGCCGGAATACGGTGTGCTCCCACCGCTCTCCCTCCTCTCGCCCTGCACGCTTTGTCTTTTGGAAGCTGTGCTTAAAATGAAGCCACCTCTGCAGGGATGGGGAAGTTTGCAGTCCCACCAATTTCTGCTTCCAGTAAGCGACGGAGCGCTACCAAGGGCTGAGAGTGGGCAGCAGAACTGCAGCACATTTTTAAATCGTTAGCATTTTTTGTTCACATTAGTTGTGGAGTTTGCATTGATGTACTAAAATTAATTCTTGGCCGGTTGCTCAGGTAGTTGGTTTTTTTTTTTTCTTTCCCTAACTCAGATCATTATGTTAAAACAAACCAACAAAATACTGCTAATGATAGGTTTAGTGCTTCCCATCATAAAATGCTGAGGAGGGCATTGTGTGACATAAAGATGAATCAAGAATATACATGCCTAAAATAAGCAATTTGGTCACATTAACAAAATCTTGATGTCCTCCTATTTTTAATTTTTTAGTAGGTTTTGTATTATAATATTTTTGAAGCCCTATGATTTTGCATTATTTTTTCATCATCAGCTGCAGATGAAAATTACATACTTCGTACAACAACCATGAGCCCTGAGTAACAGAGCAGATAATGGATATCGAAAAAATAGATATTTTTTCTGTTCATGAAGATTGCTTTGTACTGTTTCCAACAGTTGAAGAAAGTCAAAGGGAGGGTCACTGTTGCTATTTCACAGATGGAGTGCATAGAAGATAAATTGGTTGAACTCCAGTCTCTTGATACTCAGCACTTCCCTTGTACCTTATCTATTGCTGTAGTTAGTATTTCAGAACAAGAATTTTTTTTTTTTTTTTTTTTTTTTTTTACCGTAAGATCCTATAGTAAAAAGCATAGAGCCTTATGCCTCTCGTAATGCTCTCTTTTATTCCCTGGAATAGACGTAGGGCTGGGGATGGAGGGGAGAGAGCAGCCTCGCGCGAGGATTTCAGCCCCTACAATGGTGTAGGTTCCGAACAGAGCTGCTCGCTGGGGCGCGAGCTGGGAAGCGCTGTGAGGGTGGTGTCTGATGGTCCTACAGACCAGAAACAGATGCCGTGCAGAGGAAAAAGAGATCATCGGAGCATGGAAGATGGAGCCGTACTGACAGTGCTTTGTCCATATCTTGTTGCTTCGTTGCAGTATGGAAATGTGTGACCAGAGAAACAATATCACCATGTGTCCCTTATGTGACAGAACATGCAGCTACTGGAAGATGAGCTCCGCTTGTGCGACTGCTCGCGCAAGTCATCTGTTCGATAACCCTGCAACTGTCTTCTTCTCTGTCTTCATGGCTCTCTGGGGTAAGAAGACATATGCCTTCATGTTAAGTTTTTAATTATTTAAAATACAACAGGAAGAAACAGAAGAGATAAAGCAGTGTATTTATACTCAGGCAGTTAATTATATAAAGAACTTCGCTTTTTTTTTTTTTTTTTTTTCTTTCCCATGAAACTGTCACCCCCAAATTTATATTCTGGACTGAAGGCTAAAATACAAAAAGTTGCTCAAGATGAATATCAAATGAAATTGTTAAGCATCTGTCATAAAACTGCTGCGTGGTATGTCAAAATTTCATTAACAGGATTGCACAGCTTGCCAAAAAAGAAAAAAAATCTATTTGCAGAGCCAGCTTCCACTTTAGAACATTACAGAAGAAATGTATTAATGTACTCTGGGGTCACGGGGAGGGCTCCACAGGGAAGTGTAATGGCCTTTAGCGTCTCAGGACAAACCAAGATTGATTCTTGAGTGTGCTCCGAGATGCAATTAAGTTTATCAGCAGGCAGACATCATGCATGCGGACCATGAAGCGGGAGCAGTGATGTTATAGGTATTTTTTCTGAGGCCGACTGCTCCTGTAGTTTGAGCACGTCACTTAACCTTTCTTGGCACGTCTGTCGAGCGTGGTTAAAAACATTAACCCTCTCATGAAACCTTTGTGAGAGTGTCTTCAGGAATGGTTATCAAGGGCTTTTCTCCTCCCTGCTGGAGGAGGGATGGAGACCTCCTTGCTCGGGTACCCCAGCACCAGGCATGGGTGCTGGCGGAGGGGAGCCTCCCGTCGTCCTCGCTGCGGCCAAGAGAGCCTCTTAAGGTAAAAGGGAACCCATGGGCTCCAAAACCCATGTTTGTAACTGGGAGCTCTATACAGAGAGGCTATAGAGAATAAGGAAATGTGCGTTATTCCCCCCAGCTTTGAAGTTTGATAGCCACATACTCCCGGCATCAGTGAGAGCAGCACAAGATGATGTTTGCCCCTCCTGTACGCCTTGTTGCGAGCTAGCAAATAACTTGTTTTGGATTATATTTAATCCTAAAAGCGTAGCCCGAGTTTTTATTTGTTCTAGTATGTAGGGAACCATTCATACATTAACATTCATCTGAACTGATCTGAGTACAATTCAACGTAAATCAATTTAGAGCAGTGCCTTTTTGGCCAGGGTCTCCGTTTGAGATGACTATGTTTTAGGTGCAATGCTAAGAGCTCATGATCAAGTACTGTAAGGAAAAGGACAAGGACGGTCCCGCAGAGGGATTTTGGGAACGGTGGGGAGTCGGGAGCGCTGCGTGTTCGGAGGGAAAGCTAGGAAATGTGGGGAGGTTGAACGCGACCAGCTTCGCAGCAGAGAGGAGAGATCACTGTCTTACAGATCATCTTGCCATGTAGCATATAGGGAGAAATGTGATATACCCCGGAGCAGGGTGCCGTGTCAGAGACTTTAAATAGTGTGATTCTCTCACGTGGAGAGTCACGTATCAGTTTCGGTCTCCCTTATTTGTCATTATTGTGAACCCCACGTGGATCTCAGCACATAATACTCTGTTGTCCCAAAAGTAACTCTGTTTGCTTCCCTTTACCTTAGCAAAAAACTATGAGTCCCTCCATCCATTTTTTACGTTCTTGGGCAAAGTAAGGCAGATTGGCAGAAGCCAGTTTCTGTGCTCTCTACAAAATCAGGCTTAATATCTGAGATGATAGTTTTGGAGGGGGATGTGAAATTCCTCAAGTTCTTTGGGGTCAACATGAAATTTTATTGTGGTACAATACCATATAAAATAACTGTTGTTTCAAAAAGTTCTTTTCGAATTGGGAAAATCAGAGGTTTTTTCCACATCATTTTGAATTTGCGTTATTGAAAATTTCATTTCTAAAGAAATTGTTCGAAACAATTTTAAAAAAAATCAAACAAGCACTTTATTTTTTAAGGAAATGGTATCAACAAAAATTGGCTGTCTCCAAATGTAGGCACACAGATAGTCTCCAGTGCCATTTGTGAGCACCTCTGCATGTAGTGAGAAGGTTTGTTAGGTTCACGTACAGTTGAAGAGTTGAGGCAGACCCAAGTAACCTGCTCAGGTGACCCAGGGCATCCTTAGCATAGCAAGAAAATTAGCCCAAGTTCAGGGGTATTATTGTGAGCAACCGTTTGGCCAGGCTTTCTCTGTATGGTGGTAGTATTGTAACACCCTGGAGAACTCCACTCACGCAAGCGTTAAAACAGCTATAGCACCACACCTGAGCCCCGGTCAGAAGTTCAGCATTAAACATGGACTGTGGCCCAGTGCGGTTTGGTATTAAATGGCATTAAAAATGTCAGAGAATCCAGATAAGATCATCTGGACAGTAACCTTTTGGAATTTTTAAGCTCCGCTTATGCTTATGGGCCCAGATGAAAAATGAAAATGCGCGTACTCTTGGCAAAGCAGCGGTGCATCTCTACCTGGCATGTTCACCGAGGGCTTTTGGAATGAGCTGGCTGTGTTTCAGATGCAAGTCTTTTCATTTTGCATTGTTGTAAGACAGTGCCACGGAAGGATTTCTAGTAGCGCTGACGAACAACCTCTCGTTCATTTTCCGTATTTCTTGCTGTACATGGAAGCTGCAGATCCCGGCACGAGACCTGCCAGCAGCAGGGAGCGGGGAGGCAATTCCAGGACCATGACACAGACCCTATTAAGATATAGCTATGGCCATCCCAATTTACAGGAAGCTTCTAAAGGGGCTCAGTTGTAAATTTTGCACAGGAGGGTTTCACAGTGAATGTCGTGACTCCAGCCTGGTTCCAGTCATGGGGATGTCCTTTCCTCTCTATCCAACTTTCTTACCCTCTCCCTGGCTCTGGTTTTTCTGGATATGAATGTTGCTGAGCACATCTGTTAATACTCACTGCAGGAAGCTCCCTTGGGAACACCATTTCTTGGTAGACTTGCCTCTTTCATAATCACTTATTTATTATACAGCACTGGTGTATTCCCAGCATCTAAATATGTCCTCTGAGAACTTGCTCGGTCTCAGGCAGATAGACTGATATAGACCGGGATCATTCGTTGTGACTCAAAAATTGCTTTAATGAGGTTTCTTTTCTGTAAGTCTTCTCCATCAGAAAGAAAATGGCAGTGTTTCTAGTGCTAAAACCCCTTAAAGGCTTCCTCTTTAACAGCCTGTCCACCCGCAGCTTTCACACGGGCGTGAGTGTTTGGGTTTGGGTGTGATGATTAGAGCTAACCATACTATTATGACCACTTGATGGAAGTAATTATAACAATATAAAAATGCTTTATCTTGATATCTTTGAGGGAATAACTATCCTATCAGTACAAGGTTAATTAAATCATTCATATTTTGTATAGATGAAACACAGGTTTGTTTGGGCTTATGGATGGATTATATGCAGTTGAAGACCAACAATGTCATTAGTCACACATACAATACTTAAGTAAGTTTGGGTGTCTGACTTTCTTACACCCGTTAAAAAACTGGAGGCATCTCTCTACATGAAGCTGTGGATGTAATAAATGCCCTTTCTTTCAGCTTGCCTAGATAAAAAAGTTTGGCTTACTAGCACCGTTAATCGGTATTTCCCAGACAGACATTACTGTCGAATAAAAGAGTAGCAAAAATGAAGTTATCCTGGCCCAGTATATATGATATAGCACCTGCTGAGACCTTTTGGAGGCAAGAGCCTGCAGACGTACAGCAGGCAACGCGGAGCATGGCCAACGTGCCTCTTCAGACAAATCCCAGAGACTGATGTGATTTTTTTTTTTTGGTAAAATGTTGAAATAATTGTTGAACTGTTGTTTCAGCTGCCACCTTTATGGAACACTGGAAGAGAAAACAGATGCGTCTCAACTACAGGTGGGACCTGACTGGGTTTGAAGAGGAGGAGGTTTGTCCTTTCAGTTCTGACTCTTTGACTTCCACCGTGGCGTTACCGATAGCTCCTTGTCCCGAGCCCATAGACGTTGCCTCACAGGGAACTGCTCTTGGGGCGGTTCTGTCATTTAGAAGAAAGGAAAATCTCTGTACATGAACGATTTGAGGTTTTTATAGCAAGGGTATGACTAGTATGTCTTGTTGCCATAGAAATGTAATTGTATAGCCACAAAAACTTTTTTTTTTTTTTTTTTGAAGTGTGTAGTCGGGTCACACCTAGCAGCGTAGGCATGGAATGTACAGCTCAGACCTTACTGCTGGGCTGATGTCAGGGTGCTAACAGCTAAGGACCTCATTCATCTCATGCTGCTGTAAATCAGAAATGAATGTATTGAAGTTGATAAAGTTACAGCACTGTAAAAAAAGCACTGAAAAATTCCTATTAACTTTAACGATGCAGGATCAAGCCCTGACTTGGAAAATACCTAAGAAAATATTGCCAGACATGTGGGCTTGGAGCACTGGGAGGGACACAGTGTGGGAGTGTGGGGGGGGTGGACACAGTGCTAAAAAAAAAAAATATCCCTAGCCAGGTTTATATTAAATGTGCTAAATAGCGCGAAGGGGAAAAGGGCTGAATCTGTATGAAAAAAAGGTCTTAAAAATCAATGGAGTTTTAGAAGGAAAGGAGGGAACATCCTCAGCCGGCTGAGAAGCTGTATCCCACCTTTTGGGTTTTAATTTTGCCGCTTTACAAAAAAGGAGACGCCTTCCTAGACCATAACGCAGTCCCAGCCCCGACAGCCTCGCCCTGGACCGTACTGTGGTTCCGAGGCGGCGGAGGCTTGCAGGTCCCTTCCATTTTCCCATCGTATGCGACGAGCTGTGCTGCGAAAACCCCGCTGTGGGATCTGAGCTAGGACCCACGGGTTGTACAGGCGTTCGCTGCTTTGTTTGCTGGACGGCTGGCTTTTTTTTTTTTTTTTTTTTTTTTTTTTTTTTTACTGTTGTTATTATTAAAAGAAGTCTGACCGCCCTTGTCATATCTCTAGATGTTCTAAATAGATACACAACAAATATTGCTCATGTGAAACAAAAACCTCACCAGCCCTGGGTTTAACACTATGCAGCTTGATGAGCCTGGCACAGTTACTGTTCCCCTCGCCTCCAAAATCTTTCTGCTTGAATTATCTCCTCTTAATATGTTTATCTCCTCCATAATATATTTAGGCACACTATGCTAGCAGCCCCTATGCTGTGTGCTTTGCTAGATCATACCTATTTTACTGGGAGAGAATATAGGGATTTATTTCCTGGATACTGTACTGCTCTTTTATTTTTGGTAACTTGTTGTTAGCATACATGAAAGTAGAAAGGATTAACTGTATCTTTCCAGTGTCTGTCCCCTTCGTGTCTGAGTTCAGAGCTCTTACACAGCTAAAACAGCAGCTGTTAATAAAGTATATTTTCTTCTTTGTTTTGTGTAGTCAATGTTAGGTAATACAGTCATGGGTTTAGCAAAGAATTTAAGCCCCTCTTGTTTCTGATTGGGGTGAAACTTAAGCTAGTATCATGTTGAAGAATCAGGGTTTCAAGTGAAATACAAAAACCCAAAGTGTCTAATCTTCTGGTGGTTTAGGGACACCTAGTTCATACAATACTTATAGTAATGTTAATAAATGTTGTAGAACATGAGTAGAGTGATTTTGTCTGGTAGCGTCTAGCCATCCACTGTACTTATGTTTGTTTCATGTAATTTAAAAAATATAAATCCAATATGATCTGCAACAGTTCAGTAATCAAATTTTTGTTTTTTTGTGTTTTTTTTCTTGTTTTTCGTGTTTTTTTCTGGTTTCCTGAAGGAGGCAGTCAAGGTTTGGAAAACATTTTTTTTTAATTGCTCCTACCTTTTTTATTACATGTCTACTGGTGAATGCCATCTTTTGATCTCCACCTCTTCTTTTTCGAGCATCAGATTTTCTTTAGATCTCCCACTGATTGCTTTGCCTTTACACCCTCCCCCTCTCCACTTGTTCAGACTTTTTTCAACTCCGTTCTGTTTCCCATCCGATGCATAACTGTGAATTCTGAATCTTTTGTGAATGCGTAATTATCGTGAATTCTGGATCCGTGAATCTTTCTGAATCTTTTGGCTGTCTCTTACTTCTGAGTGTTTCCTACACCCTCTCCTTCAATGCACACGGGTCATCTGTGGATGCTGTCCAAGACAGGATTAGGGGAAGACCCCAACTGACAATTTTCTGGGATCCCAAAGCCAAGTATTTTGCATACTTACAGCAGATAACTGTTTCCCTCATGAGCTGAGGATCACTGCAGTTACAGTTAATGACATGCAAAATCTAATCTTTATTGAAAAGATAGGTAATTAAAATCCAAGCATAATGTCACTTGGTATGAATCATGCTATCTGCAGGTTGTGCTGTATACTCTCATGTATTAAACTTAATCTACGTCATGTTGCACGTGAGTGTCTGATAGTGGGTCCAGATCATTCTGCAGTTGCTGCTGTAGAACTGTGAATGATACGGGATTTAACTTTTTTTTTTAAATTACGGTCAACTATCAGTTGACATGAATGACATACCAAGTGAACTAGAATTCAGTTAGAAAACTCAGAAATTATCAGGAAATCGACCTGCAAACAGTTCATAGGTAGCTGATATAGAAAATAAATAATTTTGCTTTTTATTAAATATGACTTATTTCACAGGATCATCCAAGAGCAGAATATGAAGCTAAAGTTTTAGAAAAATCACTGAGAAAAGAACACAAACATAAAGAGGTATGGTAAAAATATTCATTTGTTTTACTTATAAAAGACTTGAAAAAGAAGATCGTTAGAGCAGGCACTGACCCAAGACTAAGAAATAGGTAAAAAATAGAGTCACTGCACGTTGTGTTTAAATTCCAGATGTCTTTGGTCCTAGCATATGGGGGATACTGGGTGTATGCCAGTGCTCAAGACCTGATTATGTCCAGAAATGTCTTTGATAATTAGATACAGGAGTGTGGCTTAGGGAAGCTAATTGAGCCCGATTGAAGGGTGCTCCTGTTAGGCTAGCAAATCAAGTTTGAGAAAACAGTAACAAACATCTTATTCTGTGCTAATATAAGTACCTAATGGCTCTCAGGAGAGGTTCTCTCTTGCTAGACTTTGTTTGTAAATAAATATATTGCTAGAGCATTAATGAAGAGTGCTAACACCAACTTCCTTGCCGAAATCCAGCTTTGATAACTTTCTGCCTTTTAAAAACATAACTTCCATTTTATTCCACTGAATAAGGTAGCACTCACTTCTGCTTTTATCTTGCTCTTTACATTGCCATGAAAAAGGTGCTGCCGGTCATCCCAGGGGCACGTGCATCTCGCCAATGGATGGTGCGATCCCCATGAGCAGCTTCCCTGCCCTTTTGCTGTGAAGGCTGCAATTCCTTCCCTATTACTCTCTGTCAGTGGCAGACCAATCTGAAAAATCTCCTTTTCTCCCCTCCATCCTGGTTTCCACCCTACCAGAGGTTATTCCCCCTTAACTGCAAGAATCCAGCTGTTTGTATGACCGCGTTTTTAAGGAGAGAAGTAAAAGCTCCAGCATAAACAAAACCTGTTGGCAGCAATTCCTCTTTTGTATCTGTTGCCAGTGGCACAGTAGCGTGGAACCGTGCCCTAAATTGGGATTTTATGAAAACCCTACGAAAATACAACTGCAATAACCACATTAACGTGAAATACGCTTTAAGAAACATTGGATAGATTGGACTGGCGTCAAACTAAATGTGTCCGATATTGTCATGTGCTTATACTTGAGTAACTCAAGTACTGTTGGGCCCCACTTAAAATATGCTACAAAGCTGACGGTGGTACGTTCCCATTAATCTATAGGATGCCGAGCGTAAGTAAGTGGTTCAGTGTCATAGGCGATACCTTACTCGCAGCACCGCTTTAAAATCCCTTGCAGAAGAGAAAGAATTTGGGTTGCTGCCCTCTTATGTGCTGGATAAACAATGTTCAAATACAGACTTTGTTGTATTCTGTTAAAAACCTGTGACTCGCTGTACCTTTGGGTATATTAGGAATTCAGATCTTAAATGTAGAAGACTGTAAGGGAATCGGACAATTGATGAATGGTGGCCTCCAAATATTGGAGTATGAAAGCTTAGCAATTAAGAGAGGATTTTTATTTTTTTTTTTAACCAGACTATTTATAACTTTCTGGGCTCTGTTCAATTTGGATGTTACTAATTTGGGAAACGTGAGAAAAGGAGTTTTTTCTGAAAGACTTGGTAATTATCTTTCATTGGGATCTAGAGTGTTAAAGTTCAAATTCAACAGTTGTTGAAAGAGTTGTGTTTCTTCTTAAAGAAAAAAAAACTAAAGCTAAACCAGAAATTGCTCTTATTTTTTCAAGAGAAGTCCAACTAAAAAAAAATATTTTTTAAAGGAAAAACTTTTTGGACAGTCTTTATACATCATAATGGAAAAAGAATGGCACAATCCTAAACTATAAAGGGAATATCCTTTGCAGGATCGCTTGATCTACCCCAGGATTTGGGGCAAGAATTTGTCTTTTGTTGTTGTTGTTTTATTAACCTAGAGCTGAAACACAAAGCCTTAAGCAAACTAACAGAGCATTCACTTGTGGCTAAACTGCTATGTACACTGAGTCAGTAGAGAGTATATAGATTAATTTAGCAGTGCTTTGTAATGCTATATTGCCCGATCCTTTTTTTGTTTCCTTTGACTGCCATCAGAAGCATCGGTATTTTCCAGAAGAGACAGCAAACAAATGGAGAAAAAGAGTTAAGACAGTCATGGCTGGGGTGAAATTGGTTCTTTTTATTCAAACTTATGAAGAAACTCAAATTATGAGTAATTATGGAAGACACAAATCAATTTGTTTTTGGCTGTTGAACCTTTGTTTAATATTCACATTCAGTTCTGGGTTTCTTCCCCTCCCTCCCCTTGTTTCTTCCGCACTCTTTGGGACACTGTTTCTATGCATTGGGAATGGCACTGCATGGCTAATCTTAGATTTACCGTCCTGGACTGATGTTACGTTTTGCAGTGGAGCATGGGCCGTGTGTTGAAAGAGTTGCTTGCACTTCCTTGAGACAACGTGCATGTAATAAAAATAGAATTTGATTAATATTTTTACGTTCATTATAACGTGTGCATCATCTTACGTAATGTGCCTTTTGTTGTTTATTTTCTGGTGTTTAGAAACAATTCCCGGCATCAGAGTTTATCAAGGACTCTAGATGAGCAATACTGTTCTAAATGAAATTTTTATAGCCAAGTTCAGGCAATACCTGGTTGACTGGATTTAGGGTATCCAATAAAGAGTTATTATACATGTGCATCTTAACTCCTATTGGCGTGGTCCATTGAATACCACGTGGATAGTCAGGTAGTTAAAAATCACTCACATTGAAGGAATTTCAAGTCTTAATACACACCAAAACAAGACCTTCCCTGTCAACTGTGCGTTCATCTTGGAGTCGCTCAGTCACGTACTTAATCAGTGGAACCAGTGGTGCAAATGCAAAGCTGCAAATCTTAACTGGGGAGGGAGAGGGGAAGAAGGAGAATTTTTCTAGGGAAAGCAAAAGAAAATATTTAACAGTAAGAGAGATCTTACTTCATGGTTTATGACAGCCTATTTGCATGTTTCCTTCAAAAAGTATACAGAAAAATCTGGTTTATTTATACTCGCAGTGCAGGCGCTTGACCAATTTGAACCTAGATACGGAGTAAACAATTTGCCTGTGTGGAATTGTAACTGTAAACACTGTGGTTTTGCATCTTCTAACTGGTTGTGTATTTGCGAGCCTTTTCTTCCCCCTCTCTGTTTTTGCCACATGTGCAAAATCACACACTCCATCTTTATTAAATGTACCCTTTTTTCTCCCCAAATTTTAGACAGATAAAGAAAAGCTGACATGGAAGGATCGTTTTCCAGCCTATTTAACCAATTTTGTTGGCATTATCTTCATGGTAAGCATAACCCGGAAAAAACTGAAATTTATGTTACCGAGTCATTGTCTAGAACAGAAGTGATAGAGAAGTTAGTGAAACAGTGACAGACTTCATCAGATTGATTTGATTCGCAATGGCTTTTCCCCGGTGAAAAAATTCAAGCATTTTATTGTTTTATAATCTAAAATCTTTTCAAGAGCTTGGATTTCTACTTTGCTCTCTCTCTGCAGTAAAGAAATAAGAGTACCTAAATAGGGTAGGGGAAAAATGAGGGTGCGGACATGGAAATTACCAGCACCATTGATGGGACAAAACTTAAAAAGTACAGAGAGTCCTCTCGGAAAATAGTCAGGAAGTAGAGAACGGCCTCATTTTTATACCAAACTTCTTTGAAAGAAATGAGGTGGCCAATTGCAATCCTGATTGCAAGGATTTTTAACGCATCAGTCAAATTTGGGGTTATACCCTCTGACAGGAGAATTGCAAACAGAGCACTTATTTCAAGAAAAAGGTAAAATAATTATAAGAACAGCCTTTTTCCATTTTCTGATAAAGCATCAGCATTTAAAACAAATTTTGAAGGAAATAATAATGACTCAAGACATGGAACAGATTGGCAGATGAATAAAAAAGCTTAAGCCCTTTCCAAAGGTAGAATATACTGGACTAACGCAGCATTTTTTTTAGCGGGGGATAGGGATTATGGTTTGATGTTGGGGTTTTTTTTAATATCTGTGTTTTCAGAGAATGGAAGTGCAGTAAATCTGATCTTCTCAGCTGAAGAATCAGTACCTTATAAGAATCACATTTTTAAATTATTCCTCTATTTAAGCAATGAAAAATTGAGTAAGATTTTGTGCACCTTTACATTGCCAGGAAGTACGTTGATTTATTCAGATTTAATTTCAGTTTGGGATTATGACAGCAGAGTGAACCTGTGTAGGGTGTTTAAAGGCTTGTGTGCAGACTTAAGCTGAAATACTCCTCTCTGCTTCAGCCCTGGCTTTCTTTTATAATAAAGCAAACCCATGCATATATGCTGTTGCTGTTAGGGCTGAAAGGAAGCCTGCTAATACTTGTAATATAAGCAAGTAGTTTACATTTAGGTGCCTTTAAAAAAAAGCCTTTTGCATGTGATTGTGGCATCATTGTATCAATTTTTTCATGTGATGATCAAATTACTAGCAAAAGAGGATCTTTTTCCACAGTTCATCAAAGTGACTGGGAGCCTTGATGCAGAATTGGGTGGACTTGGGATGTGGCCCATTTTTAAGGACATTGCTAAGTCCCAAGCAAAGTATTTATAGTTAAATCTTTCATAAGAGGCTGTGCTGTTCTTACTTGCAGGTTGGGCTGACGTTCGCTATAGTGTTTGGAGTCATCATATACAGGATCTCAACTGCAGCGGCACTAGCAATCAGTTCGACTCCCTCGGGCCGGTCAAGCGTCAGGGTCACCGTCACTGCCACCGCAGTCATTATCAATTTGGTTGTCATCATCATCCTGGACGAAGTGTACGGCTGCATCGCAAGGTGGCTAACTCAGATCGGTAGGTTTAAATCCTCAACTGATATTTGCTAGAGCAATTTTAAATGAGAGGAGCCAGATGACTGGCTTTCATGATTAACTTCAAAGTGGTGAGCAAACCCAGGAAATTCAAATGTGCGGCTAAAATTCTAACCAGCTACTTACAAATATCAAAATGCACATGGATTTGGCTTTATTTTTAAAGTTTTTCTTTCAGCAGTGGTAGTGCTAATCACTAATCCAGTTATGGGTGACGAGGATACAGCAGAAATTCCTATACCTAATCTTGAGCTTCACTCTTATGTATCACACAATTACTATTTTCTTTTTCTGCAATTTTTTAATTGGCATAAGACTTGTCGAGAAATGCAAAATTGTTGAGTGCAAAAAACCACTGTAGAAAAAAATTTTTTGAATCATTTCCAAAAATCATCAGTGACAGAAGGTCCAGAAATCTTTTTCAGATAAGTTCTTGTCCATCTGCAAGTGATTGTCATGGAGGTCAGCCAGATGTGGAAGGAAATTAGAATTACTGTTGTAACACATCTGAATGGTGGGATCCTCAGCAGGTTGACCACTGACCTCAGTGAGGCCATATTGCTTTTTTATGTGTGTGTATATATATATATAGCTATAAATATATACCTCTTTGTTTAAAAGATGGCTGATCTTTTCCAAAGTCCACATGTATAATATCTTGAAATGTTCCAGGTAGGATAATTCCTTAATGTTTCTTATCCATGTCACATTGGTTCCAGAGGTGCCAAAAACTGACAAGAATTTTGAAGAGCGGCTGATTTTCAAGGCTTTCTTGCTGAAATTTGTCAATGCCTACACACCCATTTTCTACGTTGCTTTCTTCAAAGGCCGGTGAGTAATGCAAAAGGCTGTTCAGGGTTTCGACTTGTTGCTTATGAGACAGCTGTAGCTGAGCTAAGACCATAGTTGGACGATAAAGTAAATCTGGTTTAAAAGCTCCTCAGTATTGACCCAAAAACTCTGCAGTCTCATGGAATAAAGCAGGGACCTGGTACTCTGCCGTTTCAAATTTGTTAAAGCCATTTTGTTAAGATAACTTTGTATGTTCAGATACAATCCCCCGTCAGGCTATTTACCATTGTCTATTTACCGCTCTTAACTTCAGATCATAGCAACTATCATCCCTCTTCTTGCAACCAGCATGAAAGCACAAGGCTAAAATAAATACTCCGTGTGGCATGTTCCAGCTAACGCAACAGAAATGAGGATTACCTTAGAGGATTTCTGCCAAGATGCGCCTACAATATTGTAGGACACAAGACTTGCGGTTTTATTGAGTTGTTTACTCAGTAAAAAGGACTTACTCTTCAAAACAAAACCAAAGATAATTATTCTCATTCACTTTTTCAGGACCAAACGTTAGGTGGTCCCACTCAAAGGCATAGAGGTTGACATAAATTACTTTAGGATTCAAATATAAAAAGGATAAAATACATACAAAGCTTATAATTCTAACCATTGTGCCCTAGATTTGTTGGACGTCCAGGAGACTACGTCTATATTTTCCATTCTTTCCGAATGGAAGAGGTAATTGCATTTTTAC
Organism: Aquila chrysaetos chrysaetos; assembly: GCF_900496995.4. NCBI lineage: Eukaryota > Metazoa > Chordata > Aves > Accipitriformes > Accipitridae > Aquila > Aquila chrysaetos. The sequence continues at coordinate 27,000,710 of NC_044019.1, forward strand.
CTGTCTGTGATCACGTTGGGTTGGGAGCTCCATCTGCCCCTACCACAGGGATGCAGCAGATGTTCTGACTGACGTTTCCTCTGTCCACCCTAGTGTGCTCCAGGCGGTTGCCTAATGGAGTTGTGTATCCAGCTCAGTATTATCATGTTGGGCAAGCAGCTGATTCAGAACAATTTATTTGAGATTGGCATCCCGTAAGTAGTGACTTTTGGGGCTGGGTTTTTTTTTTAAATGCGTGTTTTTTATGATGCATGGAATACACTGTGTATCCGCTGCCCCTTGACGTGAACGTGGTTCATAGGCTACCTGCATGATTTTTGCAGTAAGCCTGGGTCTGCTGTATTGCAAATACCTGCAGCCTCGCCGCAACTGCATCCAGCAATGCAGATGTCTTTGAAAAGTGTTAGGCAATCTATTGCTTTCCTACTGGTTAGCAAGAGGTGTAATACTGAACATGTGATTCGATTATAACCGTGTTTCGGTACCTGTATATGCTGATCCCTGATACTTTTAGGGTATTGTGGCTCTTGCGCAGTTTTGATGAAAATACGTATGGACCTTATGGTGTCTGTTAATGTAAAATAACTGAAAAATGGGCACTGTGACCAGAATGGCATGCTAACTGAATCATTTCCATTTCCCCCAGAAAAATGAAGAAATTTATACGATACATGAAATTAAAGCGTCGGCGTTCTTTAGACCATGAAGAGCACATGAAGAAAAAGCAACGTTATGAAGTGGACTATAACCTGGAGCCTTTCGCTGGACTTACCCCTGAATATATGGAAATGAGTGAGTGAGGTGGAAAGAAGGCATTTGAAACCATAATTATTCTGACTAATTGGGATGGAGAGCTGAGGTTTTTCAACTGCAGATTTGGTGGACAGTGGATATGAGGCATAACTTAATAATTAAGTGTATAGTCTCGGACTGAAGCATGTTTCAGCCAACCACTGGCTGCCACAGGGATGAATTGTGCTCTCTGCTGTTCATGAGCCCTTTAGCACTGTATATTTAGATATTTTCTTTCAAGCTGTGTGACATGTCAGTGTCAAGTTTCAAATGCAAATGATTAAATGGCATAAACTTGAGATTATGAGGCATATTTTATCATCAGTTGCACCCTACATTGGAAATAAGTTACTTAATTCAGATTTGACAATTTCCGCTGCATATTCTCACACCAGATTTTTTCTGTTTTCTGAAATCTGGACTAAATCTTTTGAGAGGCATCTGTGCCTGTAGACCAGGTTGTACCAGACAGATCACACATATTATTTTTTTTCCAAGTAATGTATTATGTTGAGTGAGTGATATGGAAATTAAGCACTGGATGTCAGCTCTACATTGCTGCAGCTGTACAACCACATTTCTTTTCCTACTTTCAGTCTTGGAGAGGCTGAGAACTGTTTGACAATGCTGTTTGCTACAGTGTCAGACATTCCTGAAGGATCTGTCTTAAAAGAGCAACTTTATTTAGCATTTTAAGGAATGATTAGGCAAAAATAGTGGTAAAGGATAATGAAGTATACTAATACCAAAAATTGGCATGCCCAGTAAATGCGGAGGTGAATTAGAATATCTGATGACCTTGATGTTTGGAGTAGTTGAAACAGATTGAAATTTAATGGTACAAACTATGAGGTCATGCTGTCAGTTCCTAAAAATAAGAAAAGATGCAGTTAGTGAGATCAGCATTTGGAAGTAACAGAGGAGGAGAAAGATGGGGCTCTGACAGTACTAGGATGGGTACAAAAGCAAATATGATCCCAGATTGTAGGAAGCAAGTTATTCCCAGTAAAGGCAGAGAATCAGACGTGTCCTTTTCAAAGGCCGTAAGTTTCTACACTTCAGAAGAGAAAGCTTCCAGTGGGATTAGTGAGGGCTAAAAACCTGCCGCGTGGAGCATGGCAAGTTTATGTAGAGCTAACGCGGTCGCTGCTGTAATCCCACTCCTTCAGATCACTCCTGTGCCAGCCTAGCCATGGCAAAATTATTTTAGGAGCTTCCCCATCCTTCTGGTTACTTTGCCTTGCCTTTTGCAAGTGGAGCAACTGGTCCTTCAGTGCCAAAATGGAGCAGCGGTCAGGCTCTGTGCCTGATGCAGAAAATGGGATTTAGTCTCCCAACATGTGTTGTTAGAAACTGGGGGGATGGCACTGACACAAGGATGCATACATTCGATAAATACTGACCACAGCCATTGAAATGGTTGCTTTTTCTTTTCAGTTATTCAGTTTGGGTTTGTAACTTTGTTCGTTGCATCCTTCCCGCTGGCACCTTTGTTTGCTTTGTTGAACAACATCATTGAAATCCGTCTAGATGCAAAAAAATTTGTTACTGAGCTGAGGAGACCGGTAGCAGTCAGAGCGAAGGATATAGGTAAGTGCACGTTGCTATTGTTATCCCTGTTTGTTTATTCCCAGATTGATGGCAGGATATTATTATGCTGAGTTAGTTTCATTAACAGGGAGATATTTATAGGAAAATTCAAAACATTAGACTGTGGCTTAACTGTGAACTGTCATACCTTATCGAGGCTTTACTTTTAAAATAGAAAGACCAGAGCTTTAATTTCAGATGAATATTTTATTAAGTAAACAATATCACTTTTCAAATCAAAATGATCAATACAATAGCAAAATATCTTGCATGGTTGTGCACATCAACAGTTTTTCCTGGCAATGCAGTTTTCTTGCAGAAGCAAAAATTTCTGCATTTAATAACTCTGGAAGGGGCTGGAGAAATACACTTGGGAATGAGCGGAGACTCAAAAGTCTGTGGGTAAATGTATCCCTTCGTCCCTACTCAGCATGAATGCAGGAAGGGTGAAGCTTGAAAGTTGCAGTGAATCTAGCTGGAACTGGGCTCTGCGGTTGTATGGTGACAACAGACCGGTCCTCCCCTTACTGCGGGGAGCTAACAGCTACGGATATATGTAATGAGGAAGCTATTTCTCCCAAATGTTGGTTACTTACAAGTAAAAAGGTCATTAAAATAATTGTTCGTATTACAGAGCGAGTCAGCAAGAGCAGAGAAGTTTATGATGTTACCAAACTTGGTGTTGATTCTGGTATTGAATGAACAAGCTGAGTTTTTCCTCGGGCTCATCCGTGTGCCCTAGGATCGTCCTAGAGTTGAAGAACACATCGTATTTTGTCATGCTATTGGCTTTACCATGACACTGCTTTTGGGGTGTTTTGTGGCTGGCTCATTTGATGCTGCGGGCTAAGGTTGCTGGTGGAGATACTGGGGGGGTGTTGTTGGGGTTTGTGTTTTTGGTTTTGGGGGGTTTTTTGGTTCTGTTTTTGAGAGGCTGTTAATTGCAATTCAGTCCCACTCCTGTGGGTGAAAGAACCCCACTTCTTTCAGAGACATCCCAAAGTCAGAGACCACGAGATGGCCACAGACAAACCAGACAAGTTTTTAGGGGCGGCATCAGCAGAATTGGGAAAGGGAGAAGGTCCTACCTGCTAAAGGCAGTGGGTAACCACTGGCAGCAAACAGAGGTCTATCTCTGCTTCCACTGATACTATAATATCTCTTCCTAAAGTTCAGCCAGGTTGGAGGAGTCTTCCAGGGCTGTCACCCTGTGTAAAGCCTCCTACATCTTCCTTCCTCTTCAGACCCAGAATAGGAGAGTGGCTCATCACGGCCGTAACCACACGGATCTGGTAGCGGCCCTGGATTTTTCCGTCAAGACTGAATCTTGCAGTTTGAGTACTTCAACTAAGGAGAAATTTCCAAGCTGTCGCTAATGACGAGGAGACGGTCAGAGAGGCCGGGCACAAGGGTGCACGGCCACATACACGAAACCAAGACTTTATCTAGGCTTCCGAGAAGCCCTTCCATGAGGAATGGGATCTGGAGATGGGGAAGGGGCAGAGCTGTGGGACTTCATGCATCATCCTCAGCCTAAATCCAGAGGGGTTGAACCCGAGTCAGTCTGGGGTCAGTTGGTATTATATTTTGAATGCACAGAGCCCACACTGAGGAAACCTGTGTCTGTGCGGTTTCCAGATGCAAATGGAAAAATCCCATCGAGTGGCTCCACCGGAGCTTTGCTTTCTTGAAACTGAGGTAGGATCAATAGTGATGAGAAGGTGTAGAAACAGATTCCAGTAGATCCTTAAAGCTGGTAGACTGGTATGTTCTGCACCACGTGTGTGGAGGTTCCTGCTCCCTATCTGTAGCTTTCTTATTCTCCTCAAGCATTTGAGAAGTTTGAATGAAATTTCGTGGTTTTCTTTTCTACCTATGCTGGCATTCCTCTGTCTCACACTTGCCTTCCTCTTCCTCAAAGAAGCTTTTAGCTTAAAACCTAAAAATTAGGTGCCTAAACATAGCTTTGGAAGACAGAGTTGGGCTCCCTTTGCTTACAGGTCATTAAATTAATCTCTTATAATTTGTTCATTTTTTATTTAAAATATAACTAGCTCGGCAGAGCCTTAAGTACTCCTAACACTGTTAACTAAAAATGCAATTGATCTAATTCAACCTCAATTTACATGTTGGTCTTCTTCCTTAGGAATCTGGTATAATATCCTCAGAGGTATTGGAAAGCTTGCTGTCATAATAAATGTAAGTAATTCGGCATGAATAAAATTTGAATTCAATAGGCTGGCTTTTCCATTCTGCTCCATTAGTTTTATTTCAGCATAAATCCCTTAAAATCAAGTGAAAGTATATGATTTAGAAATTTTCTGAAATATTAAGATAATCAGATGCAGTGTTTATTTTAAAGTTGCGATAGTAGAAGCAATAATATAAAATAGTAATCATTGCAGCTTTTTTCCAGAATGTTTTCATAAAACAGTTTTGCCCTTTAAACAAATACGACCACAGCTGCTTACTTTTGCTCTTTTGAAATACTATCACTAACATGATGTACTTTTTAATTTCAATGCTAAAATCTGTTTAGGGTCCAGTAGTCAACTAGGTGTGAATTAGCTCAGCTCATCGGAGTGCAGTGTCCCTCCATTGAAAATCTGGCCTCGAACTGCATTGCTCTCACTCAGATAGCTCTGAAAATCATGAAAATATTTTTGTTTACTTCAACAGTGAACATCCCAGCCCTTAGAAAATTTTAGCTCTCCTTAGTAGGTTCATTTATGTACTTATATTCTATATGAATAGACATCCACAATGATGATCTTCATTGCACCCCACCTGGGGAAAGATGAAAAAAAAACCTGAATGACAAGCTGAAAACATGTTTGCAATGCAGCAAAGCAAGGGCCGTGTAGGGCTTACGGCCACGTGTCCACGGGCCCTCTCGGGTTTTTTGCCATTATCGAGACTGGAAATCCCTTCACTTTGCCCACAGGTGTCTGTTGTGCTATGGTCAAACCATTCTTTTGGTTATTTGGTATGCTGCCTTAATTTGTCTTTACCATTTCTCCTCTTTTCCTTTGGAAATAATTTCTCTATTTTTTTCTCTTTTCTTCCATGTAGTCTCTCTTCATCATTATCCAGTGTTATTTTTCCCTCTTTGATCTATGTGCTACCCCCTTTATCATAAAATAAGTAAAACATTTTGTACTGTGTTTGTTCCACATGTACATGAGATTTATGCCAGTGAGAATGTTTCATAATAATGATAAATGAGAAAGGCTAAAGTTATAAAGAACTCAGCCGAATTGGCTGTCTTGCATTTTGTGTATGACTTTTTTAGAAAACCTTTTTAAATAACCAAATAAAAAGCAATTTTTGTGACCATAAAAATAAAACTTGGCTCGGTCTGCTCATCCTTTTATCTTGATGGCGTTAAAAAAAGTACAATTAATGGCCTTTTGCAATGCAATGAGAATTTAAAGAGTCAATTCACTGTCAGTTGTTTGCAGAACACAAAAATACTTGGAAATCCATCAGCTCGACCTTATACAATGCATCAGGGACAAGCTGTGACTGGGGCACAGGGAAGCAGCGCCGTGTTTTGCTTTCCTCTGGTGCTGGGGGGTACGGCCGCTTCATTCTCTGGGGAGTTCAAGTTGTTATCCACGTAGAAATCTCAGTCGGTGTGGAACTACTCCATCTAATATTCTGCAACTCGGAAGAGTAAGCAGTAAATACTACCTTGTTGCAGCAGTGAATACTCCATTTTTAGGGCCCCGTGGGCTGCAGCGTCCCCCCTTGTTTTCTGAAGCTGTCCCCTAGTTGCGTGAATTGTTTGGGCGAGACATACTTGAGGATATTATTAACTTAACCACTGCCTGAATATTGCGCTCACTCTTTACTCTTATGGCTTAGGCATTTGTGATCTCATTCACATCCGACTTCATTCCACGCCTCGTGTACCTGTATATGTACAGTGAGAATGGCACCATGCATGGCTTCGTGAACCATACACTATCTTCTTTTAATGTCAGCGATTTTCAAGCAGGAACAGCTCCAAACGACCCCATGGATCTTGGCTACGAGGTTCAGATATGCAGGTACTCTCTTGAGTGATAACTACCTTTAAGTATTTTCACAGCTGACTAAGAATGGGACAAAGTTTTACATGCCCTTGCATTTTCAATCCTTTTTTAGCACCTTGGTAGCCTTTTCTATCAGATGGATCCATTGCCTTGAACGTCTTGGCTTACCTATTAAGCAACCGCAAAACCTGAATATGTAGTATTGCTTATTTTGGGAAATAGAGATTAGCGTTGTTAAATTCAGTGTTTGTCCATGCAGAGATTTTTATTATTATGTATTCCCTTTCTCAGGAAAGGAGATAAATAATGATAAACAGCACAATGATGCTTTAAGGGAACAAAGTGATGTTACTCTGATGTCATGTTGTTGTATCACATGCTATTGATATAATGACCATGACTTCACAGTACACCTCTCTTTTTTGTCCAGTTTCTATACCTATTCCTGATGAGAGTTGTAGTATCCTTATCTGCACTGGAACTTAAGACCTACTTAAATTGTCATCGTACAGGAAATCTGCATGGCTGTAACAATTTCTACATATTCTTTTCATTTTTAAAGGAAAATTATTGTTGCATATTTCAGCTTATGAAGCAATCTAGGTCAGTGGTGAAGTGCATGCTTTGCCTAGGCTTCCTTAGATATGCATCATCTTCAAAACAAATGTTTTAATGCTTAGGATTGGAGACCAAAGCCAAATACAACAGTGAAAGCACTTAGATCAGCAAAACTGGAAGGGGGACAATGGGGGTAAAAAAAGGAAGAGGAGAACAAGGAGGGAGGGAAGAGGCATACCAGGGGAGAAAAAGAAAGAAAGATGACTTTGGTATACATATACTAAAAAATTACACAAACTGGCCAGGAAAAAAAACCACCTGTATAATTGCATTTTTTTTTAATTTATATTCCTTATAAATTTGAATAGTGCACGTTAATCTGCTGAAATGGCTGCTAAACAGAAAAATCACCCTGAGATGAAAGAAAAAAACAACAAAAATTGCATATGTATTAGCTTTGCTTGCTTGTACTTTCTCCTGGTTTCCTTCTGGTGATCTTTGGGCTCAGGATAAACGAGGTTGGCAAACAGGTTTTTAGCACAGAACTTACAGAACGGAAGTGTTAGTGTCATGGCCGAGTACAAAAATGCCAGGTTTATTTGCTTTCAAGTCACAGCCTCTTTCTTCTTCCCATCTCATCATTTCTTCCATAACCCAGGGACTTTTAAATCATTTGAAAATATGGAGCCCTAATTCTTTCAAAATATTGACAGGAAGCTGTGGTTTTAAATTTAATATATTTTTCTTGGTCCTATTTCTAACAAGTTGTTGTTGATTAGGTCATAGATTTTTCTGTAAGCCATAGCTAAGGCAAAATTCTCACCTTCTCTCTATATGGCAAAATTTAGCTAGCATAACACACTCTATGGATCTGAGATCAGGATTTTTGTCTTTAAAATTAGTCTGAAAAATATATAGGTTTGTTTTGGTTTTTTTTACCAATCTTAAAATAAATTATTTGAGCTGTGTAGTTTACTCTGTCTTTATGCAGAATTTATATTATTTGTACTAATCAGAGGGTATTAAGATTGAAGACCTTTAATTTTGAGTAAAACTTGAAGGCTGTGGGAGTCTTGCCTTGTGTCTTGTTTCTGAGAGGTTAACACAGCATAATGCTGTAATAGTGAACTTGCTTTTAAATGGTTCGATTTACTGTTTGGCACTTTGGTATTAATTCCTCATGGTGCTAAAATTTGTGAATGACATCACTGATGTACTGAGTCTTGTTTTGCAGATACAAAGATTATCGAGAACCCCCCTGGTCTGAAAACAAGTATGACATTTCAAAGGATTTCTGGGCTGTCCTAGCAGCAAGATTAGCATTTGTGATAGTTTTCCAGGTAGGTTCTACTGCAGGCACTTTTTATATGAGAAAGAAGATATTTTCTTTGGCCTAATAACTTATTTCCAAAGGTAGCTTGCCTTATGTAGCTGAAGAAATACGATAACTCTTTTTCTTTCTCAGCTGTTTCATGGAAAAGCAAAGAAATTTGCCCGTCCTCATTCACCCTCTTCCTCCCCCCCACCCAGGCCCAGATATATCCTCAGTGGAAAAATTCATCCCCAGGGATTCCCTCAACTGGTTTGACACAGAAGCAACTTAAAGACCTTAGTGAGCAGCAAAGCACAAGGCTGATACTAATTGGGTCCCACCAATTTCTCCAGTAGGATATCAACAAATTCACTAAAGCAGCATAAATTTCATCCAAAATCATTTCTAGACCTAGCCAAGAAATGAAATTTCCAAAATTTTCCCAGTTAGTTTTACTCGCTTCTGAACAAGAAGGCAAAATCTTGTCATTTTTCACTAAATGACATTATTTGATCACAGCAGTGGTGCTGGTTATTGTGACACAAGTGTTTTAAGTCTGCCTTATCTAAACAACTTGTTTCAAAACTTTTATTCATTTTTTTTTTTTTTGGACAAAATATGTATCTTTCTGTGAAAGACCTTATTTTTAAATCAGACGCGTTTCATTGGAATCTATTTCACTAACTTTCATCATTTTACCTCTTGTTATTTGCTTCTGCCTTTCTGATGTAAAACTCGTAAGCCATTTATCAATGACAATATTTCCTTTGGATTTCTACGTGGCTGTGACAGTATTTGTACAGAAATCATAGAGATCTGTGTCTGCCATTTTTCTCTATTTCTAGCACGAGCAAGAAGTTGAGGTGAATTTGGCTCAGTACCAGGCTCGTGACATGCAGTTGAACCCAACTCAAATACTGTCCTTTCTTCATTCTTCCTTCCCAAGTACACCAAAAATGGCCCCTTCGCCTACAGTCATCCTTTCATTTGACCTTGCTGACATTTTCTCACAATTTCATTTTCAGAACTTGGTCATGTTTATGAGTGACTTTGTTGACTGGATTATCCCAGACATTCCCAAGGACATTAGTCAGCAGATTCATAAAGAGAAAGTTCTCATGGTGGAGGTCTTCATGAGAGAAGAGCAAGGGAAGCTGCAAATGCTAGAAACCTGGAAAGACAAGGACAAGAAAAAAGGTGAAAACTGTAACAATCACAGCCCCAGACTCTCCAGGAGCCACAGTGGGAGCTTGTCCTCCTGCCATTCATATCCTCTTGACGTATAGAAGAGGAGGGAGTTGAGTATGTCGGGGCATTCCACTGATACACAAGCCATCGCGTAAAGGGCAGGACTCGATTAATGGACAACCTGGTGCATGTTGAAGGATGTGCTGCCATTTCGCTCCCATCTTTGTGAGAAATGCTCTTCTTACAAATATGGAGGACCACATTCTATTTCTGATAATGTTGTTGTTTTTTCTTTTGCACAAGCAGTAATGCAGGGAATTTTTATATTTCATTGATAGATAACACTATTGACGTTGGTGTGCATTGATAAATGCAGGTACTTAGTATGTCTTGATAGAGATATTCTCTGAGAATTTGACCTTAGCCTATTAATTAACTAACTAAATAAAGGTAAATTTTAAGTAATAGTAATACTACTAATTTAAAATACTTTGGGAACCCCAGGCTTGGAGGTCCGTGGGGTAACTAGATAACGTATATGCAAAATCAGCTTTAGAGTGTGCCCTGGTATTCCTTTTGGCAGGAGAGAAACCACGTAAAGCCTACCGGACTGACTTGCTTTCCAAGATATAGGGTTTAGCTCTGCTGGCAGACACCTCTGTTGGAACCTGCAGGGCTGAAACAAGCGGAGCTCCCGCCGAGCTTTAGAGTCACACAGGTGCGTGGGGCTCTCGTGGCAATCTGCCGTGTACCCGAGACCTTCACCGGGGCACTGCTCTCTTCAGAAACATCAGAAAAGTGAATCTGGAAAAGTCCTTTTTTTTACCGATGTACGACTGATGTGGATGAAGCTACCTCAGTGCCCCAGGGTGCATCAGGTGTGTTTGAGCAGTGCCCCGGCGGCTCCTTGCTCACGGCCAGGCAGCGGCAGCTCCGTTTCGGAGATCCTCCCAGCAGGTAGATGATCACAGAGCATTTTGTTAAATGCCCTGAATTAACGAGCACACGTAGAGCTCCAGTTGACTCACACTGCCCTGCCTAGTACTCAGACACTGTTGTTGCTAGGAAATTCCCTTTTTCCTGTTGTTTTAGCACATGCCTTTCTCAGCCGGGTTTTTCTCTGTAGCCCTCGATCCTCTGCAGGAGAAAGGAGTCTGCACCCGTTTTTTCACAGCCAGTTGCCCCTGCAGACTTTCTGCTGTTGAATGGCATTTCCCAGAGGCTGTGCTGGAGGAGTAAATCCAAAACATGTCCCACTTACTGTCTTCAGTGGAAGTTTTGCCTGCACTGGGGCTACAGGACCAGACCTTCAGTTAGTTACAGGACTTTTCTTTTGTCTTAAAATACTCTATCTTTTGTACAAGGAGCTTCCTTGAAGTATAAGTCTAAAATCCTTACTTACGATGCCTAGCTAAATCCCATCAGTACCACTCTTTTTAAGCATAGTACATTTTAGTTTTGCTTTGTCAAACGATAAACTGCACTTCCAAATAATATTGGTGCAATTAACCTCGTTTCTTTTATTGCTTTGTCTTGTCCATGGCACTTGCATTACAAATATAAAACTGAAAAATAAAATAAAAATGAAAGATTTCTTTAAAGTCTAACTACTGTATGGTTTGTTACAAAACCAAACGTCAAAAGACTGTTTTCAAGAGAAGTTAGTTATTTCTTTTTTCCTTTTCTTTTTTCTTTGCCAAACTAATTTAAAGATTAATGCTAGAACTTAAAAAATATGCCATATTTAGCTTTTGATATATTTATTTGTTTTAAAGTATGTGATAAACTTGATATTTTTCTGTAGTCTCTCCAAAGAAGGTACCAGAAAAGAAATTATGTGGAAGAAAGAAAATGGTATTAACCAAATATTCTTGAAGCTTATTTAAAATATTGATCCAACCAAAGATTTTTATTAATAAAGGGCTTATATTTTGTTAACTATTGTTTCTGTTGTATTTTGACTTGCAGGAATGTCACTATTTTTAGAATTTGTAACTTATGATAGCTTACTACTGTAGGGCCAAATCCTGCCTGATTTATTCACGCAATAAGCATTATGCCTGGTAATAAGTGTTTACCAGATCAGGCCCGCTGACTGCAATAGGACTGTGAGTGGGAATAAATCAAGCAGAATTCTGTCCATACATTGTGTTGAAAAGTGTTCTTCCTCTCATTCCTTGGTAGCCCAAAAGATCCAGAAGAAAGTCAAACGTGAACTGCCTATTCTGAAGAGAAATCTTAGGGGAACTTCTTTGAAGGGAATTTCATCTGTAAATACTTATCCGAAAGTATTCCCAGCTTAATACTGACATTCCTGTAAATGGTAGAACTATATCCTGAACACATACTTATGAGAATTTTTCATTATTTGCTGAAATCATGAAATAGTAACAGTTGCTTATACTTTCTTTTGTACAGTAAATTGTTTGAAATGGAATTTTGTATATAAAAACTGTATTACTACTTAGATAACTATAAAACTCTTTCATGGAATCATTTTTTAAGAAAAGCAAATATATACTAAATCTGTTTTAGTTCGTTTTTTTTTTTTTTCTTTGAACACTTATTTGAAATAAACTTAAATATGCAAGAGTTTCTCCTGTGGGACAGGGTCTGTTCCCAATCCTCCTTGTGCTCTGAGTGTGCAACTATGAGTACTGTTAGATTTGAGAAATACAATAATTTGTGTTACAGTTTGCCTAAAACTGGATCTGCGATGCCCTTTCCAGTGCTCCTTGTGTACTCAGACAGCAGAGGCCAAAACTGAGATTTGCTTGCAGGTATTGACTACTTCATTTATAGACACCTTCCTAACAACGTCAAAGGTAAATCTTGTGTTCAGCTGCGTTAGACACCCACTTTGAGATTAAGCAAATCCCACCTAAGATGCATCTGTCTCTGAGAGCACAAAGGGATGTTTGCCTTCTAGCGCAGACGTAGACGGCTGCACCATAGACTTTGAATATCAAGTGATGGATCTTAGCCTGGGAGCTTTAATTTTCTTCTGATTTTAGTCTTTGGCATTTAGCAGAACGTAACATGTAAGAGCCTTCCCTAAGACATTTGAAATGGGCTCGTAACGAGGAAGAATGCTATTTGGTTTGTTCATTTAAATTGAAAAATGTATTCATTATTAAGAAAAAAATGAAATGGTAAAACTAAAGGAATGAAACTCGGGGATTTCTTGGACTGTGTCTTGCTCAATGCAGCTCTGAAGGGAAGTAGCTGAGGAAGCAGAAACACTACACTGTGTACATCCCATTTTTATTGCCTTGTGGGACCTGTGCAAGCAAAGCTGGGCTCAGAACCTGACTTGCCGTTTCCAATTTTTTCTCCTCCTCCCATTTACCTGTTCTGTGAGAAGGCAAAGCATGAGCCTTCACACCAATTCTCCCTTTCTAACCAGAAAATATTAATGCTCTAACTAATGAAATTTAGTTAGAAGGTGGGAATTCTGTTCTGAGATAATGGATATGAAAACCAGAAGCAGGTAAATCACTGCCTCGTTGGTAACTGGTTTGGTTTTGTCATTTCTTAAAGACAAAATAGTAGATAGGAGCTCATTAGATAGAAGTTAATGCCTTCCAGAAAAAGGTTTGCACTACATTTGTGGTACTTTTCATGAAATTTTTTTTTCATATCTGTGATGCAAGTAGAAACAAGTTTTGTTTTTACCAATAGCAAATCTGAGGCAGGATTATGCTAGTAAAGATTCACTGGAAGAGGGGAAAAAAAAGAAAGTTGATACGGAGAAGCAGGGATCTGGAAGTGACCAAGAAATAACTGAAAATACCTCGACGTGACTCACAGCTACCATATGGGCCAGGATTGATGAAAGATAGCAATACTTGTATTCATACAAATACAGCTGAATTCTGTATTGATTTGACTATCTCCACGACGTGCATTCAGCCTGGTTTTGGCATGCTTCTGCCACAAAACTGTAACTACAAAACCCCATTTTGCTTTGATCAAAGGAAAAAAAAAAAAAAGCCAAAACCCATTGTATCAATGTATTAAACAGGAAAATCATTATACTTGGTCCACGAGCAAATGCAGACAATAGTAGGAAAGACTACAGCTGGAACTGGCTGTGTAGACCATTTTTGAACCATTACTAAAACATGCTGTTTGCTTTTTGCTACCCAGTTTGTGGCAAAGACACAACTTCAGTCGGTGTATCTGAGGAGGAAATCATACCCACCCTATTGTGTTGACAGTCCGAGTCTGAATCTTCTGAATTTCCATGTCATTGTGTTTCTAAGATACTGTCTTACAAATATTTTGCAGTCTTAAATAACTTAAGGGTGAATAAGTCTCAAGTCAAGGCACAGACACGTTTCTATTTTTAAACCCTCAGTGCTCTCTGGTCCTGAGCGGTTAATGATCTTTTTGGCTGTTGTGATTTCCAATAAGCAATAATAAAAGAGTTTACTTTTCATCTTGTTACCTCAGGAGTCTGAACTCTCCTGAAGTTTTGTAGATCACTTGAGTCCATTTATATTTTCCTAGGAAGTCTTCAGAGTAAACAACTCTTTTTCCTTTTGCCCCTGAAGAAACCGTGTCTTAAAATTTATATGGCTTCCATTCAAACTCTGGTTCAATTCTTTGCACATTTGAGTACTATTTATTCCATGACCAAACACAATATGCCATTTTTAGTACAGCAGAGAAAAACCAAAGTTCTTTTTTTACCCAACAGGCCTTTCTGAAGAAGCAGCTAACTATTAATGTGGCTTCTTTTTAATTTTAAGCTCTTCCTTAATTTTTAGTACCATACATGCCGCCTGATTCGAGGCCACCTGAAGCCAAAGAAAATATTTCCTTTGATTCCCTTTGACTGCAGCATACTTTGCATGAGACTGAGCATTGCTTATTGAATGATTGGTTCCACTTATAATAAAAATTTGTGGCACTTACTGTATGGTACTTTTATAACCCAGAGTGTCAGCTAAAGCCAAAATATATTGATGCAGATGAGTTGTGTGAGCAGAAAAGAGTTGTGCACGCTGTTGTGCTAGCTTCCACGAGGTAAAGGCTCAGAAAATGAAAGGCATGACAGAGTCATGTGGACTTAGTTACACAAGTTCGAAAGTTTTGAGGTCATAGCTTTCACCTTGCTTAGTACCACCTGTGTGAGAAAATTCATGCCAAAATGGAAATGCATCTACCCCGATGCTCATGAGAAAAAGAATCAAAACACAAAATATTTAGCAGAGTGCTTGTGCTGAACAAACTTAAAAGTGTAACAAAGTCTGTTTTTCAGAGCAAGAGTTAAATGCAGGTAGTTAAGCAATCTTTCTTAGAGCAGAAGAAAAGGTTATTCCCTGTTTCTACTTCTAAATGAAAAAAGAGTTCCCATCTTCTCTAGTTGAAATATAAGAGATGGAGGCTAGGGAAAAGGTGCCGATAGGGAAGGGAGGAAGAAAAGGCTGATGTTCTCAGATCCAAGTTAGCTGGCAGATCAGCCACAGAAGCTGCTTTTCTGGAAAAAGGATCGCTTCCTAAGATGAGGCCATCTTGTAAGTAGGTTATCAGGTAGCCTTTGCCAATGTTTTTGTTGTGATGTGCAATCTCATCCTGCCAAGCAGTGCAATACTGTTGGTCTTGTGTTCAGATGAAAGCTGGAAGGCTTTGGTCCTTTGGAAGGAAATGGATGAAAACAGAGTAAGAAAGAGAAGACCTCTCCAGCATCAGTGAGGGCCTGGTGACTATGCCTTCTCCACTGATGTGCTGAATCGCAAATAATACCATGATCCTCAGCAATCAAAAATAAACAGTTCCTGTAGGAACACACTTATTTTTAACGTTGATCAGAACGATTTATAAACTCTCACACAGCTGCCGACACTGAAGTTGGGTCCCAGTTGGTACAAGCCCTTTGGTTCCGTAGCAGGTAGGTCTCTCAAGCCCCAAAGGCGATGTGCAGGTAAGTGGCCGATCTGCCTGTGCTGCCTGCTTTGGACCGAGACAGCAGCGTTGCATCATCATGGCACAGTGCTCACGAGCATGGAATTCCCATCTGTCCTGGTAGGAGCATGTAATTAGATGAGCAGCTCACATTTCTTAATGTATTAATCTTCAAAATACATCTGTAGGTAAAGAAGATAGGTAATTATAAGTGATTAACCATTAAGTAGGAAAGTAATAAATTTTAGCAGGCTAGACTACTCCAGGTTTACTGCATGACCTCTGAGGTCAGCAAGAGATGGTGTGCTTAACGAAACGGCTCTGCAATCTGGTGGATTCTGGGCCACACTCCTAGAGTTATTTAGGTATTTCACTCTACTCAGGCACTGTTGGGAGTGGGAGGTAGTTGGGAGCAGGGAAGGAACAGTGAAAGTCCTGAGAGTAAATTAATGTGAATTTCAGCTACATCTTCTTCCTGGCTTCAAAGAGCTAAAGTAGAACGGACAGTTCTGAAATTCTGCTAAACCTCGTCACTTCTGTCTTTTTTTAGTTTTACTTCTGAATCCAAATTTCTCCGCATCTTTATGATGCTTGTCTTTTAGCTCTGTCCAAAAAGAGCTGTAGATCTAAGCTGGTAATCATCTCTGGGTCTTCTCATGGATAAGAAATGACAGTTAATCACTTCCAGGTTCAGGTACTTGGCAAAGATGTAATACAGGCTACTTCTGCTTTAAAAAGCCTCACTCCAAAATTGGTGAATAACAGCAAAGCTGTATGTTTATGTGTATATTTGAGAAACAAGAGAGGGTGAGCTTGGCTCTGATCTTAGGTTGCAAGTCATTTAATTTCAGTTGTATATCTGAACAAGAGCAGCTCAAGAAAAAAGAAAATGCAGTACGTGAATTTTTTGAGGGTAGGCAGACAAAGCTGGAGTGTGTATAACTTCCTTACTTCTTCTAAAGTTTACAGACTGAAAGGAAAATATATAAATGCTATATATTGTATTATACTAATCCATGCTTCTCTCAGTAAGTCACACTCCTTCATAGACTTTTCATCTCTGGGAATAAATGCAACAAGTTTCCATTATGTTTGTGTACGAAAATGAACTCCAAATTGTGGCTTAAGACTAACTTGTATCTGGTTCTGACTATAACACTGCAGACTAGCTCAAATTAAAGTGTTTCTTTAGAGAGCAGAAAATAATACTTCCCCCCCGCCCCAACAATCAAAGGAGGGGGATGACGAAACCAGATTTACTTTCTTATTTATTGTATCTAAATCCCTATGAGTAACTAACCTAGTCATATCCTGTGTCACTTAATGGTTGCATAAAACTATTCACGTTTTAAAAGGAAATGAGCGCTCTGGATAATAACTGTACTGTGTTTGAGCAGACAAGGCACTCCCTTGCTAATCGGATTTGAAAAAAAACTTACACCTTCCAACTTCAAGGATGGTGAGATAATGACTCAGACGGAAAATAATGTATTGGCACATTCTTGGAGGGAAGAACAAATATCCACTGATCTTTACTCTAATGAGTAATTCTACTGCCAATCACAGATATCTAAGGTAATACTTGTTTTTAGGAAATGTATCCCCCCTCTTGGTTTGTCATTATCTCCACTCACTGTAGTGAGCTCACAACACCTGAGTTTAACTGAGAAATCAAGCAAGTGTGGCCAGGCTCATTCATTTATATTTATTAAAGTGAGATTTTAGCAACTTTGGGAGACATTTAGAGGCCCATTTAGATATTTTCTGGTCTGTGGCCATTCTGCAGGCTGGATGCAGAGACATGGCCACGAAAAAGGTTACATTTTTCACACCACGTTCGTGACAATGACCAGGTCCAAAGCAGGGTCTGTTAATGCAGAAGAGATTAGAGCTGGAATATTCACAGATAAAAAAAATAAATCCCTGCTGCTACTTTTTCAACTGCAATGCTCTGTAGCAGGCAATTGAGTACTGCTGTACTCAGTAAGAAAAGGGGAAAACACCCCTTTCCTTAGGTGGGAGAATGAAGTCCTGTGGTACAGGACTATTTGCATGCTTGTAAGAAATACTTCCAAGTGGTGCAAACTAGTGCAAAATTGATCCATTTTCTGAAAAAAAAAAAAAAAAAAAAAAAAAAAAAAAATTAAGTTACCCTAACGTTTTTTATAGCTGCTCAGAATATTGTATTTTCCAATGCAGAGAAGGAGACCAAAGAAAAACACCTCTGTTTATTTTCTATCCAAGAAAATAAATCTTAATGTGGTAAGTATTTACTTTTTCATGTTTTTTATTTGGGAACTGGCAATACAGCATCTCAGGAAAACAAAGAACAAATGTGTATACTCTTCAGAAATTAATTAGTATTAGTTTTCAAGCCTGGCAATCAGAACCGCTGGATTATTTCCCTGGATGAATACCAACTTCCCGTTCTTATCTTAACTTCGTTTGGTTCATTCTCAACCAGTCACAGAGCCCACCACTGCGCAATGGGGCAGGGTCCCCAGTATGGGTTTGAGAGTCAATGGGTCGGAGCGAGCGTTGGCCTCGCAAATGACTTAAGTTCAGTGGCTCTTCACCACCCTAAGGGAGATATTTCGCCTTCAGACCCACACCGGTATCTTTGTGCAGCACTGCAGAAGACAGGTATGTGGACATGCCTCAGCGTAAGTTAATACGAGATTTGGCATCTCTGTATCATATTCTGCTGTAGGTTTATCTTCAGGAGGAAATTGCTCAGAATAGCTGCCTCACATGGCGATTCTAAGGTAACCGTCAGAGAGCAGACGCTTTCAGTGCTCTACAGGTCAGCTTAGTCTAGTTCCAGCAGAGACCAAATAGAATAGAAATAGAAAGGGCCCAAAAAGAGATCTCATGATAATTCACTGCTATTTGGGGAGTTTTTTTATTTCCTCCCTGGCTTATTTCACAATGACATTCCTGTGCAGACAACCCTCATTTTCTGTTTTCTCTGCTCGTCTGTTTTTCCAAGTGCAAAATTGATGTTGCAGAGCTTAAGTAATAAATACGGTTTAGAGGAATGAAATGTGCTGGTCTAATATATACACATAGCTTTATTGACATGTGAAATGTTTGTCTGAATTATTTCATACTTACATGGTATGATGAAAATTCACTACAAAAATAGGTAAAAGGCCAAGTCAGAGGTTTTTAGCGGGAGAAAATAAACAAAAGTCTATAATTTACCCTGCCCCTAAAGTTAAACTAACTTCTTCTGCCAACAATAACACAACAGAACTATATCAACAGAATTATATCAACACTTCTTCTGTTTCAATATTAAGTTCAAGCATCTGTTAACAACTTATTGCTTGTTGTTGTTGTTACTTGGCCAGATCTTTTATCTGTATACAACCTATTCATGCTGGAGTTCACTTTCTTTTCAATACTTATTTACTTTTCCCACACTCTGCTTCTAATTTTCTCTCTTTCAACCCACAATAATTTGACATTTCTTATAGGCCTTTTTGTCACAGACAGTTTTCTCCTAGAATCCTAAGTCTCTTCACAAGTAGTTTCTTCACTAGAGCACTTCTTTCTACGCTAGATGTTATAGCAACAGAGAGGTAATATCTGACAAAAGAAACATGGACAGATCAATTCATTCAAAAAGAAAATGCAGAAACTGTCTTGTCTTTTCTGAAAATGTACATTGTAGGATTTTGCAAACAACAAATGAGAGGCATTGAATAAGTACATTAAGAAATTTTATGGAAATCAGTTTATTCACCGTGGGAGTAAAAAAGCAAGCAAGCAAACAAACAAAAACCCTGTTATTGCCCAATTCAGCTAGCAGGGAGGGGTTTGCATTTTTTTAATACTGCTCTTATCTTGAAGGAAAGCAAAGAAAAACTGAGATGCTCCTAATTCCCTTGAGAGAGAATGGCAGTTATAATAAAAGAAGTGTACAATTGACTGGACCTCAAAAGAGAAACAATTTCTCAGCACTGAGACAGGATTAAATATATTTAGTCTATGCCAAGAAGTTTGTCCAACCTGTGTCTCAGAACTGTCAGGGATGAGAATTTTAAATTCACCCTGGGTTATTTGTGATTGAATTCACTGATAAATTACAAAAGTTATCAAAGCCGCTTCATTTAAAAACACTGTACCTCCTAAATACTCCAGTTTCTATGGACTCAGGCAACTAGAAACTGTATCCCATCATGTTTCTCATTACTCCGTCAAAAAGGCAAGAGTACCCCCCTCTCTAGCTATGGAGCTTTTGAAAGCACCGTGCCTTCCACCTGCAGGGTGTGCATCAGCATATAGATTTCTCTTATCACAACGGAATGCTTTGAATTTTGATGCCACCTCCGCTGTATGAATATTCCCCTTTTTCCTTCCCCTTGCTAAAAAAAGAAAAAAAATACCCCTTTGGCAATTCTACCTTCCCCT